>NC_045780.1:9304570-10690470 GCF_008692025.1 Phocoena sinus
AAAGTGGAGGCTCAAAGGCAAGCACTTGTTAGAAATGCTAGGACTGAATAAACAGCATGTGGAGAGAAAAATAGGTTAAGAAACCTAAATAGGGCCTTTTTTTTTTTAATTGGAGTATAGTTGATTTGCAATGTTGTGTTAGTTTCAGGTGTACAGCACAGTGATTCAGATTTTATATATATATATATACTAAAAAGATATATACACACACATACACACACACACACACACACACACACATATATATATATATATATATATATAAAATCCTTTTCAGATTCTTTTCCCTTATAGGTTATTACAAAATATCAAGTGTAGTTCCCTGTCCTTTTTGGTTATCTATTTTATGTATAGGAGTGTGTATATGTTAATCTTAAACTCCTAATTTACTCCCCCCCTCACCTAAGTAGGGCCATTGTTGGAAATGAAGAAATGAATGAGCAGGAAGGTACAACAGAGACAATAATCGATGGTCAGTGGCCTCCTCTGGCCTGTGATTTTACATGTGGTCCATCCTCATTAACATTTGTTATTGTAAATAATGACAATATTATTAATAATGATACCACTGAGAAGCAGAAGAATGCTGTCTGGGCCCCTGGGGATGCTGTGGGTTGGTGCCCTACTGTATTTGTGGGCATTTCCAGGTAACCCACAAGCACTTGTTCTGCCATCAAAGTCTAGTTAAGGGAGTGCAGACACTGGTAGGAAGGTAACTAAAACTTAGGCCATATGTGGTAGATGCCAGGTGATGGCTGCAAAGAGGTTCACGGTTGGAGGAGACCTTGTGGGCAGTGTAGCTCAAGGCAGGAACCCAAGTACACAGGCTCCTGCAGACAGAGGGAACCTGTACGGAAAGACATTTTGAAGAAAACAGATTTTGTTTCAGGTTAAAGCATGAAAAAATGAAGGGAAGACTTGAGGCAGGAAGATGGGTTGCAGGATGAAGGAGAAGTGCCAGGTGGAAGGCACAGAGGGCTTGTCTTCCAGAGGTGATGGCAGGGTTGGCAAGAAAGAAACACAGGGAGGAATACACAGAACCTGGTGGCTGATTGGATGCGGGAATCCAGAGAGAAGGTGTAATCAAAGGAGGATCCAAGCCTGGGAGTCAGAGAGAACCACGTTCATCTTGGCGGAATAGATGCTAGTTTTGAAAATGAACTTAAGATGTGGCAAGTTCCAGGCGCCGGGTGGTGTCCCGGGGCGGGGTGAGGTCTGGCTGGCGTTTGGTGGTGGACGGTTCAGAGCTGCCTGGTGATGTGGGGGTCATGTGCATATAGGTCTTTGTAACTGAAAACTGAGAGTGGGTTCGGAGAGAAGGATGCCTGAGGAGAACTCCGGAGGGGTGTGCCTACAGCAAGTCTAGGAGAGAAAGCAGGAGCTTCGGTGGATAAGGACAGAGAAGGTGCCCTAACAGAGTGAGGCAGACCCAGGACGGCATGGTACAAAGAGCCAAGAGTTTCAAGGAGGAATGGGTGGGAGACGTGAATTGTTACAAAGAGATCTGAGAGAATCTAGACAAAATATTTCATAACATTCTGATTACAAACTGAGTTTTTGCTATAGTTCTTCATTACTGTTTTTTAAAAATAAACTTTTATTTTTAGAGCAGTTTCGGGGTCAAAGCAAAGCTGAGCACAGAGTACAGAGTTCCCATAACCCTCCTCCCCACACATGCACGGCCCCCCCCACTATCAGCATCCCCGCCAGAGTGGCATATTGGTCACATTTTTAAAAATTACAGCTTATTTCCTCTGACAGGTTACAAGACAAACACCCAGTTTGCTTGAGTTTTAAAAGGATATTTCCTTTGCCCCACTTGAATGACCAATAAACATATTTGTCACATTTGATAAACCTACACTGACACATCAGTGTCACCCAAAGTCCATAGTTTAATTAGGGCTCACTCTTGGTGTTGTACGTTGTATGGGTTTTGACAAATGTATAATGAAATGACATGCATCTGTTGTTGTAGTATCATACAGAATAGTTATATTGCCCTGAAAATCCTCCGCATTCCACCTATTCATCCCTCCCTCTCCCTTGCCGTTAGCAACTGACTGTCTCCAGAATTTTACCTTTTCCAGAATGTCATATAGTCAGAATCATAGAGTATGTAGCCTTTTCAGGTTGGGCTTTTTCACTTAGTAATATGCATTTAAGGTTCCTCCAGGTCTTTTTTTTGGCTTGATGCCTCATTTCTTTTTAGCACTAAAAAACATTTCCTTGTTTGCTGCACCACTATTTATCCATTTACCTACTGAAGGACATCTTAGTTCCTTCCAGTTTTTGACAGTTATGGATAAAGGTACTGTAAATGTACATGTACAGGTTTTATTTATTTATTTATTTATACTGTGACAGAATACACATGACAGAAAATGTACCATCTTAACCATTTAAAAATGTACAGTTTAGTGGTATTGAGGACATTCATATTGTGGTGCAAACACCACCACCACTCATTTTCAAATCCCTTTTCATCTTGTAAAACTGAAACTCCATACCCGTTAAAGAGTAAATTCCCATTCCCCTTCCTGCAGCCCCTGACAACCAGCACTCTATACTTTCTGTCCCTATGATTTTGACAACTCTAAGTATCTCTTGTGAGCAGAATCACAGTATTTGTCCTTCTGTGTCTGGTTTATTTCCCTTAGCATAACATCCTCCAGATTCATCCATGCTGTAATGTATGCCAGAATTTCCTTCATTTTCAAGGCTGAATAATATTCCATTGTACGTATGTACCACATTTTTTTTTTTTTTTGCGGTACGCGGGCCTCTCACCGCCGTGGCCTCTCCCGTTGCGGAGCACAGGCTCCGGACGCGCAGGCCCAGTGGCCATGGCTCACGGGCCCAGCTGCTCCGCGGCATGTGGGTTTCCTCCTGGACCGGGGCACGAACCCGTGCGCCCTGCATCGGCAGGCGGACTCCCAACCACTGCACCACCAGGGAAGCCCTATACCACATTTATCTGTCAATGGACACTTGGGTTTCTTCCACATTTTGGCTATTGTGAATAATACTACCATGAACATGACTATATATGTATCTCTTCAGGATCCTGCTTTCAATTCTTTGGGTACATACCTAAAAGTGGAATTGCTGGATCATATGGTGATTCCATGTGCAGGTTTTTGTGTGGACATGTTTTCAACTCATTTGGGTAAATACCAAGGAGCACAACTGCTCCATCATATGGTAAGAGTATGGTTCAGTTTTGTCAGAAACTGCCAAACTGTCTTCCAAAGTTTTGCATTCCTAATGGCATTTTGCATTCCTACCGAAAATATTGTGTTGCATTCCCACCAGCAACGAATGAAAGTTCCTGTTGCTCCACAGCCTCGCCAGCAAGTGTCTTGGGTTTTTGCCATCCTGATAGCTGTGGTGATATCTCATTGTTGTTTTAATTTTCAATTTCCTAATGACATATGGTATTGAGCATCCTTTAATATGCTTATTTTCCGTTTGTACATCTTTTTTGGTGAGCTGCCTATTCAGATCTTTTGTCCACTTTTAAATCAGGCTGTTTGTTTTCTTACTGTTGAATTTTAAGAGTTTTTTTAAAAAATTTTGGTCACAGTCCTTATATATCTTTTATTAAAAAGTCCAGACACATCTTTTACAAAGATTTTCTCCCAGTCTACAGCTTGTCTTTTTCAAATATTTTGGGATTTTTCTAAAAAAGGCTATCTTTCTGCTTTTGATTTCTAGTTTAATTCCATTGTGGTCTGAGAGCAGATATTGCATGATTTCTATTCTTTTAAATTTGTTGTGTTTTATGGCCCAGAATGTGACCAACTTGCTGAATGTTCCATGTGAATTTAGGAAGAATGTGGGTTCTGTTGTTGGATGAAGTAGTCTATAGATGTCAATTACATCCAGTTGATGGATGGTGCTGTTGAGTTCAACTATGTCCTTATTGAATTTCTGCCTGCTGGATCTGTGCATTTCTGAGAGAGGGGCATTGAAGTCTCCAACTATAATAGTGGATTCACCTGTTTTTCCTTGAGTTCTATCAGGTTTTGCTTCATGTAGTTTGACACTGTTGTTAGGCACATACACATTAAGAATTGTTATATCTTCTTGGAGAACTGACCCCTTTCTCAGTATGCAATGCCCTCTTTAACCCTGATAACTCTCCTTGCTCTGAAGTCTGCTGTGTCTGAAATTAATATAGCTACTCTAGTTTTCTTTTGGTTAGTGTTAGCATGCTATGTTTTTTCCATCAAATCTCTGTGTTTTAATTGGTGTATTTGGACCACTGATGTTTAAAAAAGTGACTATTGATATAGTTGGATTAAAATCTACCATATTATTACTGTTTTCTATTTGTTGCTCTTGTTCTTTGTTCGTATTTTTGTTTTCTACTTTTAAAAATGCCTTTTTTGGTTTTAACTGGATATTGTATATGATTCCACTTTCTCTTTTTTCTTAGCATATCAATTATACTTACTTTTGTAGTTTTTTAGTGGTTTCCTAGAGTTTGCAGTATACATTTACAACTAATCCAAGTCCACTTTCAAATAACACTATTGCTTCACAGGTAGTGCAAGGACATTATAATAACAAAGTATTCCCAATTCCTCCCTCCAATTCTTGTATCATTTCTGCCATTCATTTCACTTATATACAAGTTATAATCATCCAATACACTGTTACTGTTATTATTTTGAACAAACTGTTATCTGCTAGACCAGTGAAGAATAAGAAGAATAAAAGGCTTTATTTTCAGTTATTTCTTCTCTAATGCTCTTCCTTTCTTTATGTAGATCTCAGTTTCTGACTTAGATAATTTTCCTTCTCTCTGAAGAATTTCTTTGAATATCTCTTGTACAGCAGGTATCCTGGTAACAAATTCCCTCAATTTTTTTGTTTTGTTTTGTTTTGTTTGTTTGTTCTATTTCTCTTTCAGTTTTGAAGGGTAATGTCTCAGGATACAGAATTCTAGGTTGGTGTTTCCCCCTCCCCCCAACTCTTTAGATATTTCACTCCATTCTCTTCTTTCTTGCATGGTTTCTGAGGAGAAGTTAGATGTAATTATTATCTTCCTTCCTCTGTAGGTAAGGTGTATGTCTTTATTTATTTTTAATCTATGGCTTCCTTAAGGACATTCTTTATCTTTGACTTTTTGCAGTATGAAAATGGTTTGCCTGGTGTAGTTTTGGGGCATTTACCCTGCTTGGTGGTGTTCTCTGAGCTTCCTGGATCTGTGGTTTGGTGTCTGACAGTAATTTGAGAATTCTCAATCATTATTGCATCAAATAGTCCTCTGTTCCTTTAACTCTTTTTTTTTTTTTTCCTTTCTGGTATTACCATTACAGGTATGTTACACCTTTTGTAATTGTCCCACTGTTCTTGGATACTCTGTTCCCTTATTTTCAGCCTTTTTCCTCTTTGCTTTGCAGTTTGGGAAGTTTTTATTGACATGCCTTCAAGCTCAGAGATTCTTTTCCTCATCTATGTCCAGTCTACTAGCAAGCTAAAGGCATTCTTCATCTCTATTACAATGTTTTTGATCTCTAGCATTTCTTTCTGAGTCTTTGTTAGAATTCCCATCTCTATGCTTACATTACCCATCTGTTCTTGCATGTTGTCTATCTTTTCCATTAGAGTCCTTAGCAGATTAGCCAGTTGTTTTAAATTCCTGGTCTGATAATTCTAACATTCCTGCCATAATCTGAGTCCAGTTATGATGCTTGCCCTATCCCTTCAATCTGACTTTTAGTATACCTTGTAATTTTTTGTCGAAAGCAGGGCACTGGGTAAAAAGAACTTCTGTAAATAGCCTTTAGTAATGTGGTGTGGGGAAGGGGAAGCATTCTATAGTCCTATGATTAGGTCTCAGTGTTTTAGTGAGACTGTGCCTTTGGACTGTGAACTTTAGAAGTATTTTTAAGGTCCTATCACATACACACACACCCCTGCCCTGCCCTCAGCCAATCTTAAATGGGACAGGATGGCTAGAGGGGGCTGGAATTGGGTATTTCTTATCCCTCAAATCAGTTAGACTCTGATAAAACCCCAACAGTTTCTCTTCAGGGCAAGCCTTGTTAAAAACAGAATGCTCTGGTATATTTCAAAAAAAAAATTTTTTTTTTTTCCCCCTCTCCAGTGGAAAGCTCCAGGACATTTTTCTCCAGTATTCACTGTGAGAACCTGGCAGAACTTCTGGAGGTAAAACTCACAAAAACGTGGGCATACTCCCCTAAAACTGGGCCCTCCCTGCAATTTTTCTCTCTCAGACTTGCCTACTCAGAGCTTCTGGCAATTTGTCAATTACAGCTCAGGTTTTCCTACCCTGGTATGGGCTCCCACAGAGATTTCTGTTAGTAGGTTTCTGCTCCAGTAAGTAACAGTTCTCTGTGTCTACCTGTCTCTTTCCAATTTGGGGGGCAAAGTTTGTCTTGTGACCTCAGTTTTCTGACAGATCTAAGAAGAGTTGTTGATTTTCAGTTTGTTCAGCTTTTTACTTGTTAGGATGGAACAGTATGGCAAGCTCCTTACATGCTGTACTGAAGACCAGAAGTACATAATTCTCTTCATTACTTTTAACACTCAGACTATCAACTAATAGTGCTCAGTCTTCAACCAGAGTAACAACAAAAAGGTATTTAAGGTATAGCTTTGAAAGAGTGGGCACATAGAAATCACTATGCTGTGGGAGGGGATTGTGGGTACTCAGCCCATCTATCTAGGTGGTGCTCCCTGTCAGAAGCCCTAGGGGGAAGACACAACAGAAACTAAGGAACAGTGAAAAAAAGATAAAGCAAAGGTCTTAAGAAATTCTGACAACAAAATAATGTTTACCAGATGGCCTGTTAACAGTGAGCTAGGACTAATGAGAGAAATATTTTTTTCTTCACCAGTATTTTTTTCTTCATTGTAGCGAATGGGTTACATAGGAACATCTGGAACTTATTTCTCTGACATAGTAAACCTTGGATAATATCTACTGGTGCTCAAGCGAGGCAGTATACTTTTAAGATTTAAGTATATGGTATTTGTCTATGTGTTGCAAATATGGATAACATAGACTTTTTGGCATAGTTTGATGGGTGGGCAATAACTTAAGCTTCAAGTAATATGCAATAATTAAGATTCTTTTTAAAAATTTTTATTGGAGTATAGTTAATTTACAATGTTGTATTAGTTTCTGCTGTACAACAAAGTGAATCAGTTATACATGTACATATATCAACTCCTTTTTTAGCTTCTTTCCCCATAGAGGTCATTACAGAGTACTGAGTAGAGTTCCCTGTGCTATACAGTAGGTACTTGTTAGTTGTCTATTTTATATATAGTAGTGTGTATATGTCAATCCTAGTCTCCCAATTTATGATGAAGATAGAGAAATGGCATCACATGGAGCAGTTTTTATCAAATGGGAGCCAGAATCCTTTGGAAAAGAGAATTTGCCCTACAGAGCGGGGAAGAGCTCCATGGAGCAGCTTCTCCCCTGGACCCTTGTCACTGCCACCCTCAGTGTCTGATCCTTTTCCACTGTATCCATCTCATAAAGCACCATCACTTGCCTTTTGTTATAGCTGGTCTTTGGTCTATTCTTCCAGGTAGCTTGGGGCAAGAGAGAATGATGGTGAGAAAGATGATGCGGGCCTTGAGCAGTAAAATTAGCCGTTCCCTCTTTGTTCTTTACTGAGTTTTGTAATCTTGTGTATAATACTTATCATCTGTATCTCTCTATTTCATTAGGTAGTGAGGTTCAGGAGCACAAAGTTCTAATTTACCTTTCATCTTCTGCAGGGCTCAGCACATCCTTTTATATATTGGGTAGCTCCGTAAGCATTTGGTGGAATTGAACTGGAATGAACTAAAGTGAACTGAATTATGCTAAAAATAAATGGTGTCCAAGGTCTATAGAATCCCACATAATAAGAGCATAGGCTTTCCAGTTAGACCAGTGAAGCCTCCAGAATTTCCATACTGGACGGGTTTAGGAGCAGCTGACTGGGAGAGAGGACAAGGGGATTTGTGCTAAAACTGCATTTGCATAGATATTACCTTATTTTGATTAGATCAAGCAGCCTGCTTAAGCCAATTCTTAGTACCACATTTGCCTATAGACAGATATGGGTCTAAAATAATTTCTCCAGTCCTCAGTTCCGAGATATGTAAAATGGGAATAGTAATATAATAATAATTAATAATACTGACCCCAGCAGAGTATTGTGACAATTATTGAAATATTGTGCGTTAAGTATTTAATTTAGGCCTGGCATATATAAGCACTCAAAAAAGCTAACTATCATTATTATTAATGTAATGTCTTAAGTTGGTTATATTCCTAAAATGTTAGAAGGCTAGAGCTAGAAGGGAGCTCGAGACACAGCAAGAATGGAGCCTTTGGAGTCCACAGACCTAAATGTGGAGCCGGTCTCTGCTCCCTCCTTGCAGGATGACCTGGGGCGAAATACTCACCCAGTGAAACCCTCATTATATGAGAATCACTTGAAAAATTAAAATTCAGATTCCAAGGCCCCTCCCCAAATATTCCGATAAGTAGTTTGTACGGTGGGGCCCAGGGATCTGCATTTACAAGTTTCCAGGTGATTCCTGAATCCATGAACCCCATGGACCATAGCTTGTAAAATGTTGACTTAATCTCATGAAGCCTCAGGCCTTTCCTTCATACAATGAGGCGGTGATACCTGCTTTATGGTTTGTGTATGGAAGGCATCTGGCTGTGAATCTGGTTTATCAAAGGTGTACAGAAACATTGGCTCTCTTCCCTCTAGATAGCATCTATTCAAACTATTTCATCCAACCATGTGCATCCAGTGTCAGAGAAGAGACCAAAATCTCTAGAATGTGCTAGAATTTGACAGAAATCAGCTAACAAATTAAGGAGCATGAAACTGTAAAGGGTGATAAGAGTCTGTGAAACACACTCGCCATGTTTTGAAGAACATAGGCTGCTAACAGAATGGATTCCCACTCCCTCCCCTCAAGTTAGCCATGTTTGGAAATCAAAAATTCCACTTTGATGCGTACATTTTCCTGCTCTCAAATGCCAGAAACCGTGGAACAGCAAGCAGAGCCTGTACCATTACCATTGGCAGCAAGCAGAGCCTGTACCATTACCATTGGCAGCAAGCAGTTTTGTAATGAGTTTTGGAAATTTGACTACTTGCCAGCCTCTGATTCATTAATGTATTATTAGAAGAAAATTAACAGAGGGTGATGACCTCAGAGGACATTTGGGGATAAGGCCAAGTCCATGCTGAACTGAGTCAGCTACCAAGAAGATGAAACCGGTTTGCCCACGTGCACGGGAGCTTTCAAGGTTCTTGTTTGTGATGTGTACATTCCATCCTCTTAGCTGGTGATTGCTCCTGCTGTTGCTGTAGAATGGAACTTTGAAGCCCTGATGTCTATAATAAGCTAGATGAGCTCACTTGTTAATGCTTTTTCCTTCCTGTTATACTTTTCAATATGTTAAGTTGCTATTTAACTTTGAATTGTCACAATCTGTGGCATTATATAATGGTATAATTTCCTTTGCTGTATAATTGGTAAAGAACTTTGTGATACTTCTCATTGGAGGGGGATTAAAAACTATAGAGAAACATAAGGCTGTGTTTATATAAATGCAAAAAAAAAAAACCAGTTCCATCAACTCTCCCCAAAATAAGTTGGGCAAAACCATTAGACTTTTTAACTTTTTTTTTTCTTTCATGCAAAGAGTACACTTTAAACTGAAACAATTTCCCCCCCTTTTCATCGTTGTTTGTGGTCATAGGATATATAGCAGTAGGGGAGGAGATGAGAAAAATCTACTGAAAGCTGGTTCTGCTTAACAGCTCAAATTCAATTTGTATTTAAAAAGAAAGAACCTTATTCAGGTTCACAATGGCAAATCATCAGAATTGAAGCCTGCCTTATGGAAAGAAATTTTATAATTATAAACTCCGAAATAAATCTTTGAGACAGCATCTGCTTTGTTTATTGGGAGGTTTTAAAAAAATTTTAATTTACTCATACATTTGTTCATTCATTCAACAAACATTGGCTGTTGGCCATCTGTGCTGGACAGAGGAAGAAGGAGAGGAGAGAGTTGTGCCCTCAAGGAACACTCTGATTTCCTTTTGAATCAGCTTCCATGGAGTCCTTTGTGTGCTCCATCACAGCATGTTGGATATTTTATTGAAACTACTGATTCAAACAAATACCTGTTGAGTATTTCTGCTTTTGGTCCCTTTGTGTTGAGTGAGGGGACTATATGGTCCCTGCCTATCCCATGGGGCTTTTGTGGGGATTACGAGGGTTAATACAGGCAAAGTGCTTAGCACGCACCACTTGGGGCCCTAGGAGATGTTCTAATAGATGTCTGAGGAATAGAGTCATTCAAACTAGTGCCCCAGTGGGAAACTGTTTGCTGGGAAAGATGGTAATGACCTTGTGGTAGTGGACTTCATTAGGATGAGATGATGGAGGAAGATATGTGTTTACCATTTTTGGGGGCAACAATAATTCTGCATATCTCCTGCAGTCATGCTTCTTGACCTTCCTGGTCTACCTGCTTTTTGCTTAGGTTTCTTTCCTTGGTTTCAGCCCACTTTGTGACTCTTTTCCTTCTTTCCTTCCTTCCTTCCTTCCTCCCTTCCTTCCTTCCTCCCTTCCTCCCTCCCTCCCTCCCTCCCTCCCACCCTCCCTCCCTCCCTCCCTCCCTCCTTCCCTCCCTCCCTCCCTCCTTCCCTCCTTCCCTCCCTCCTTCTTTCCAGGTTTCCCTCATATTCATTCTATTCATACTGCTGTCATAAAATCCTACCAATATTACTCCATCAAATTTACTCAGGGTAATATAAGAGCGGCCATTAGTGGACAGGCCGCCAAGGAGGACCCATAGAAATACTGAGTCATTAGCCTGTGGGAGTTAGGGCAGGGGGCCAGGTTCAGCCCCTACAGATTGGGCTGACCTGAGGATGGTGGGCATTGTGTCCCTGTTATAGCTTAAAGTATCTAGATACAGTTGACCTTTGAACAACACGTGGGTTTGAACTGCGTGGGTCCACTTATTTCAATAGTAAACACTATAGTAGTACACCATCCGAGGATGCAGAGGAACTGTGGATATGGAAGGCCGACTGTAAGTTATTAACCTCCACACTGTTCAAAGGTCAACTGTACATACACACCTATTGCTATATACACCTACATATAAATCTTATTCAGGGAAATTTTGATATTATGAATTATAGAACAAAAAATAATGATTCCTTTGATGAGAAGCAGTGAAACTAGGATGGGTGAGGGGTTATTGATTCTTGGTGGGGCGAGGTGATACAACTTGATGAGTTCAGCTGTCATTTCCTCAGCACTCATTTAGGTATATTAAGTATACAAGATTGTAGACAAAGAAAATATATATCTTCTATACTTTAAGAACATTTTAAAGAAAGAGAAGACCTTGTTTATTGCCTCCCAAAGGGTCAGTCCCAAAACACACTTCTGCCTTCCATGAGGGTGGTGTCTCTCTGACGGGTCAGTAAGCTCCACGAGGGCAGGACCAAGTCTGCTTTTGGTCCCTATAAATCCCCAGAGCCTGGTGCCCAAAAGTGCTCAATCTACATCTATTGATGTAAAGTATCGGTGTGTGAAGTCATTTTGAAATGCTGCATTTATAGCTCCAATACTCTAAACAGAGTTCTTGACAAACTAAAAACCGTGAGAGAAACTTATATAGCAAACAGAACATGCTGTTAAGGAACAGTTCCACTAATGGGACTTTAAACCACTGATATGAATTCTAATAACATATCCTGTTTTTAGGTAGTAATTGTTTGAGGAACTCAGAATTGACAGGATGACACCCATACTTCTACAGGGAAATTCATGGCAGGGGCCCAAGGCTGGCTGTTACTGTGATGATAAACATTTGTTGTGTAATGTGATCGTCTTCTAGACTAGCGGAGGAGTCATTTATAAGGGAGGACGTCAGAAAAAAAAACAAAAACCCTGACTTCACCTTACTGAGAATAATTTTCTAGTTTTAGCATCAGCAAAAAATGACCAGACCCAAACCATTTGAGTAATCCCTGGATATATGGAACCCAAATAGGTGAACTCAGCAGGGTTGGTTTATTGACTAGAATCACTATCCAGTCTGCATAATTAGCAGCAATTGGTTTTAAATCGGATCAAAATATGCGTGAAAGGCAAAGAAGTTGACTCAGTGGCTTACCTAAGTTATAGTCATATACTAGGGAAGAGAAAGAAATTTAATTAAGCCAAAAAGAAATCAGGATATGTAAAAGTAAAACAAAACAAAATGATACAATGGAAAATAAAATCTCAGTATTGTATCTGTCAATGAATTATTGGATTACATTGGTAAAATGTTGGTAAGAGCTAACGAGCATTTTGTTCTGCTTGATGGATTTTTTTCCTCACCTACTACTGCATTTTTCATGATAATTATGTCATTAATAGAGGGCTCCAAACCTTAACTAACCAATGGTTGCTTCCTGTGTTAAGGATTATGACTTCATATAGCAGGAAAGTTTGTTTTAGTGAACTGACAGAGTGTGTCTGAAAACCGGCAGCTGAATTGGACACAACTGAAAGACTTGGTTCTCAAATTTGCTATGGCTCATTAGGATAGTATTTGGAGCAGAGGGACAGTTATTTCTTGGATCCTGGTGCTTGCATCGTTGTATAAACAGGCCACAGAGGAATGGACAACTAAATCTTTTCCTCGCATCTATTTAACCATGCATGTATTCATATGGCTATTGTCTTTGGTGCTAGTGAACCCGAATACAAGAATATTATTTCTGAATATTGCCAATATCCTTAATGGAACTACTTATAAAATAAAACTATATGAGGTAGTTTTGCTCTTACATTGTTTTAACTCTTTTTTGTTTAGTGTCAATCTCTAGTAGTTTCCTTTTTTGCTAATTACTACTGAAATGCATAGTACTCACAGACACAAGTAAATGTGTCTGGGGCACCTAATGCTAACCGGTGCAACTATGGACTGTCAAATCTGGGTCCAGAATCTTGACTGAAACAGTCATGAGGGCCGACCTGGTCCCAGTCTCTTCCTCTTATGAAACTGGGTGGGTCTTCACTTGCAATTTTGTGAGGATGACGATAGAAATAGTTGAGGATGACTAAAATTATACTGTAGGTTAGAATGAAAACTATTCACAGTTTGCTTTATCAGTAGCTCAGGTATGGTCATATGAAATGGAATGCCTCAGTCGGGGGCCTTCCAGTGCCCAACTTATTATAATTTAAAAAAATTTTTTTGAGGTAAATCCGGCAGCAGTTTCTCTGTATGGGCAGAAATGGGAGTCACCTAGGAGCATATGTGTATATATATATACTTTTAATTGTGATAAAATATACATAACATAAAAGTTACCATTTTAATTATTATTATGTGTATAGTTATTGACATTAGGTACATTCACAATGTCATACCACCATCACCATTATCAATTTCCAGAAATTTTTCATCATCCCAAAGTGAAACTCTGTACCCGTTAAACAATAACTCCTCTCACCCCCTCTTCCAAACCCTGACAACCACCATTCTACTTTCTGTCTTTATGAAGTTGCCTACTCTAGATGCCTCATGTAAGTGGAATCAGACAATATTTGTCCTTTCTTGTCTGGCTTATTTCACTTAGCTTAATGTTTTCAAGTTTCATCCATGTTGTTGTGTGTGTCAGAATTTCCTTCCTTTTTAAGGCGGAATAGTATTCCATTGTGTGTCTATACCACACTTTGTTTATTCACTCATCAATCGATGGATACTTGAGTTGTTTCTACCTTTTGTCTATTGTGAATAATGCTGCTATGAACATGCACGTACAAATATCTCTCCAGGACACTGCTTTCAGTTTTGGGGGTATATACCCAGAAAGGAAATTACTGATTATGTGGTAATTCTATTTTTAATTTTTTGAGGCGCCTCCATACTGTTTTCCATAGTGACTGCACTATTTTATATTTGGAGTATATCTTTTTTGATGCAACGTCTTTTTGATATGAAAATGTAAGGCAAGCACGCCCTCTGCCCTGGAGAAGCTGTCACTGGACTTTTTTTGTTGAACTCAGAAGTGTCTCTTCCCTTGGTGTTCAGGGCAGTGGGGAAAAAGGTGGACTAACGGGGCCTTATTGATGTGAAAAGGTCTGTATCCTAGTCCCTTTACCGTATGTATTATCCACTTGTGTCTCCTGCACTGGGCAGAAAGGGGAACACCACAACACTTCCCATGCTACACCAATAAACTCTCTGGCTGTAGAACCTCAGGGAGAAACTGTTATATTTTCCTACTATCCTGTGGGTTCTGGTATAAAAAAGTTGGCAGGACACAAAATTAACATGTTTTCTGGATAAAAAAAATAGTAGGACAACATTAAGTTCCATATTAATGGAAGAAATGCTTTGGAGCAGTGCTTTGGGTATAAAAAATGACAGGAATAGCGCTGCATTCTGAGTCCTATTTAAAAAAAAGATGCCATCATTTCATTTGTCTGAATGGACCCTAACATGGTAGAAAAGGCATTAGGGAAGAGATTTCTATTCATATTTAGGTCCTTCTTTTAAAATCGAGCCATTTGGGCTTCCCTGCTGGCGCAGTGGTTGAGAGTCTGCCTGCCGATGCAGGGGACACGGGTTCGTGCCCTGGTTTGGGAAGATCCCACATGCCTCGGAGCGGCTGGGCCCGTGAGTCATGGCCGCTGAGCCTGCGCGTCCGGAGCCTGTGCTCCGCAATGGGAGAGGCCACAACAATGAGAGGCCCGCATACCGCAAAAAAAATAAATAAATAAAATAAAATAAAATCGAGCCATTTTATTGCTTTTAAACGAAGATTCTTATCCCACCGCCCCTGCCCTCACCACACACCAGAGTCTCATAAAAGAGTTTTTCTACATGAGTGATTAGTTTCTTTCTCTATACAGATTTTTTGGGAATTGTCACTTTGTGCCTATGAAACAAAAGAAAATTTGATTCAGAAGATTAAAAACACATTCTTGCCTGCTCTAATTATAAAGATTAAAAACATTGGGCCTCATCTCAACAATGAACTGAGAGGATAAATATATGTTTGTCCAGATGTTTACCAAGCTTGAAAGAGCACATTTCATTTGTTCCAAACCTCACAGCACAGAGCCTTCCACACGCTGGGCCCTGATGCTCCGACGCTGCACCTCTGGGCCATCTAGTTTGTGTGGAAGGACAGTGACACTTAACCCCAGGTTGAGGGCCTTGTCAGTGTCAAGAGGCACTAGGTTTGAGCTGTTTAAGTGGCACAAATTAAAAAACATTAAGTGTGTCTTTTTGTGAGTGTTTATATTTGTGTTTCATTGTACTCAGATGAATAAAAGACTTCGTTTCCCCATGTCTGAGTAAATTAAATGACCAAGAAAAATGTGCCCCATATGTGTTCAAAAGCAAAGGGAACAGCTAACTAAATTTAGGATGCTATACACAGCCATAACACTAAAAATACTTTTTAACTGGTCCAATTACTTCCTGATCATTGAGGTTCCCCTATAGTTTTTCAATTATCTAGGTCCCTGTGATGGTTAATTTTATGTGTCTACTTATAGGGTGTTTTGGGGTGAGATTAACATCTAAATTGGTGAACTTTCGGTGTAGCAGGTTGTTCTTCATATTATGGGTGGATCCTATCCAAGCAGTTGAAGGCCTGAGTAGAATACAAAGACTGAGCTCCCCGGGCAAGGGGGAATTCTCCTGGCAGATAGCCTTTGGACTTCATCTGTGCCATCAGGTCTTTTGGGTCTCCAGTCTGCCAGCCCACACTGCAGATTTTGGGCTTGCCAGCCTCCATAATCGTGGAACCATTCTTTTTATAATAAATAAACCTCCTCTCTCTCTCTCTGTCTCTCTGTCTCTCTCTCTCTCTCTCTCTCTCTCTCTCTCTCTCTCTCTCTCTCTCTTTCTCTCTCTCCACCCTCCACCCCCCACCTTCTTTCTCCCTCTCCTACTGGTTCTGTTTCTATAGAGAATTCTGACTAATACAGTTCCTTTCCTATATTTACATTTCCTTCCTGTCCCTGAATTCCTACATTTTGTAAGCTGAACTCAGATCAGTATTTCATGCTTTTTTTTTCTTTTAGCGGGAAACTAAGATAACTTGTTCTATATAATAAAAAAATAGATATAGGAATATATACGGATAAATAGATAAGAATATATCAGTCAGGGTTCTATCAAGAAATAGAATTCCTCCCAAAAGAATTTAAACAAAAAGTGACTATTGGGGCTTCCCTGGTGGCGCAGTGGTTGAAAGTCCACCTGCCAATGCAGGGGACACGGGTTTGTGCCCTGGTCTGGGAAGATCCCACATGCCGCGGAGCGGCTGGGCCCGTGAGCCATGGCCCCTGAGCCTGTGCTCCGCAACGGGAGAGGCCACAACAGTGAGAGGCCCGTGTACCGCAAAAAAAAAAAAAAAAAAAAAAAAGTGACTATTTACAGAAGTGTAGACAGAGTTAAGAAAATTATAACTAGGAATAGGGAGGCCCTCAGTGTACGAACATTAGCAGAAAGCAGTTACCACCAAACAGCCTGAAGGGACAAGGGCAAGAGACCATGTTCCCAGAGTCCATGAGTCCTGGAGGGGCCACCTGGCAGGGGTTGCCATAAAAGGGGGAGATGGCCACAGTCAGACTATGACTGAAGCAAGGAGCAGCAGAAGAAATACTCTGATCTTTCTCTCGTCCCCCTCTGATCTCCTGCCAGTGCCTCCTGTTGCCTGAACCCAAGCAGATGCCAAGGGACAGGAGCTTGGAGGTGCAGTCCAGGGAGGCCGACCTCCTGGGCACACAGCAGGGTACAGGGAATGGATCTGGGGAGGCAGGCAGAATAGCTAGCACACCTTACATGCTTCCACTGCAAGGGGCACGGGTTCGATTCCTGGTCAGGGAAGTTCCACAAGCAGAGTGGTGCGGAAAAAAAGAAAAAGAAAACAAAATAGTCTAAAAGATTTTGCTACGGATGAGAGAATAATCACTCTTCTCCTTCAGTGGACCTCCCAGCTTTGATGACTACATGGACAGTGTGGAACACTCGCTGCCCTGCCCACCTTGATTGCACCTGACTTCCACTCATTCCACCACCACCTCTAGCCATCCCTGATGCCAAGCAGAGCAGATGGACGTCCATCACCCTTGCTCACATTGGTTTTGGCCTGCCTTCGTGGGTTGCTCTGGGCATCCCAGAAGGGCTTCTCATTTCTCCTCTGCAGTTGCTGGGCTGGCTCAGTGAGCTCCCAGCAGGCCTGAGAACTGAGTGGTACCTCTTATGAGCACCACAGTGATGTGACCACTTGGACTCTACCCATCATCTGACTTCAGGATGGTGATTTATATAACCACCTGGGGATTAAAGCCTGTCTGGAATGATTTTGAAGGACACAAAAATTGATAAAAATCAATCCACTTTTTTCTAAAGTTTTTGGGGGAGAATGCACATATGTAAAATTCCAAATCTTCCAGTTCAAACAATAAGCTTTCATTTGACAAAAGACTCTCCCAGTTCAGCCATACAGTGTTTTTAAATGATTTATATCAGAATTACCTACTAGGTCTGCAACTGGATCACCTGGAAACCTAATTTTAAGAGAACAGAACAGATAAAAGGGGCAAGGGAAAAAAAAGGATGTTACCTGGGCTTGTGAGAGCTGGGGCCACCAGGGTGAGGTGAGTGAGGTGTGTAGGGTTCAAAATGTAAGGAGGTGCTTATTCTCGGGGTCCCACCAGTGCAGAGTTGGCACTGGCATCAGCGCCTGCTTGAAGTTTGCACCGTAGATGCCTCCCCCGCCTCTCTTGAGTCTGGCCCTGCTGAGTTGTCCATTTTCTCTCCTGAAGAAAGCCCCACCCAGCACTGTGCACTAGCTTATTCTTTCTGGAAAGTTGCCCTTTTCTAGAGGCATCAATATGATTCTACTCAGTGGCTGTAAGAGGAAAATTTATAAACCGTGTGAAGAACTTTCTGGAACAGCCGTGGGTAATAAGACTGGATGGAATCGGCAAGAGGCCTATTTGCAGAGCATGGGAGAAGAGCCAGAGGAGTTCAGAAGTTGAGCCTGATCCTGAGACTTCAAGCATTTAACTGCAAACAGAGCAGGCAGCCAGTGAGCACAAGTGAGTGCAAGGGAAGGAAATGCTGATTACTTAGAAAAATGCCCTGGTGTCCTAAATCCCACCTTTCATCTGTTCCTTTGCGTAAAAGCATCTTATTTGAGAAAGCAGATACTCTTGTTTAAGTTGCAGAAGGGTGGGTGGTGTAGTTAGATGGACAGCTCTGTCTTAGGAATTAATCGTTGAGATCATTTCCCATAAAGGAGGAGGTAAGAAATGATGAAGATACATTTCATATTCTTCACAATATTTTCTCCTGAGGTTAGCGCAAGATTCCAGAGGCTCCAGTCAGCTGGTGAGACTCTTCTGGGCTTGTTTGCTTCTCACTGTAGAACTTCATATGCAAAGCAGAGAAAGTAGCCAAAGAAATCTTGAATGAAAATTTACCTTAAACAATTGCTGAATGTATCTGTTCAGTCCCCCTGGTTATCACCAATCACATATCTTAGTCTGCTCAGGCTGTTATAACAAAATACCATAGATCAGGTGGCTAAAACAACAGACATTGATTTCTCATGGTTCTGAGGCTGGAAAGTCCAAGATCCAGATGCCAGCCAATTTGGTTCCTGATGAGGACCCACTTCCTGGCTTGCAGATGGCTGTCTTCTTGTTGTGTCCTCATATGGCAGAGAGAAAGAGCTCTTGTCTCTTTCCCTTCTTATAAGGATGCTAATCCCATCACGAAAGCCACAACCTCATGACCTCAACTAACCCTAATTACCTCCCAAAGACTCCCTCTCCAAATACCATCACATTGGGGGTAGGACTTCAACATATGAATTTTAAGGGGACACAAACATTCAGTCCATGATCACATAGTACAAGTCACACACTGTGGAGATGTTTGCAAAAATGCTGCTAGGAGTATTGCTAAAACATTAGCCTTTTGACTTCAGCTTGACTTTGATCCATTATTCTCATGTTTTAAATAGTTGGTTTTACACATACGGAGGTTAAATGTATCGCATCTTACTTCACTTGCAAAGGAAGTATGTGGTCCTCCCAGCTCAGCAACAGATGGCCAAAGTTTACAAAACCACTAAGAAAACATACTCAGTGTATTAAAACAAAGTTCACTGCTAACATTGAACCATTTCTTTCATGTTTTGATCCATAAGGTAACAGCTCTCTAATCTGGAAAAAGAAAACACTGGACATCATTTAAAAAACACCACCACCTCATTTAGCTGTTCAGAGCAGTTTCTTTTTTTGGATTAAAAGGCACTAAGTAAAATACTTCTAAGGCAATGGTTACATGAGGCAAACTTGAGGAGAAAATTGCTGACATGAATGGTATCCCACTGTATTCACTGTGATGAAAATTGAATTATCTTCCTTATAATATTTTGTGGCTAAAAATCATTAGGTAATATGGCATTAATGAAAAACCTGGAAAAGAATTAGGAAATAATTATTGTTTACATGAAAGCTATTCAACTACTTTTGCAAGAAAATCTCTCAACTTCAATATGATCTCATTCTCCAAAGGAAAAATGTACACTTGAATGTCTATTGTCAATCTATAGCTATATCTATATATCTGTATATCTATATATCTCTCTCTCACAGATGTTACTCTCATGTTTAATCAGAATGTCTCAAGAATTGTAGAAATCAGAAATCTAGGGAGAAAAATACCTTCCTGACATGAAACCAGTTCATTTGATTATTCATATTTAGTTGATTGAAATAAGTTTTTGAGAGATATTTAAAAGGATTATTCTGTGTCCACAACCATCCGCATCTGCAATAGGCTGATTAGAAGCTCTGGGTGGGATTGTCCTGCTGTTACACAGAAGTACACGTGTATGTCTGTGATTCCCTTTGTATACCATCTCACTCACTGCCACGATTACAAGTGTTCTGATCATGATAGTAAAGGTGAAGAGCAAGGGCACCGAGTAAAGTCAGGAGCCATGATTGGGAGGCAAAGGTGCAGCTCTACAGAAGGACCTGAGGGTCCTTGTGAAGGAGATGAAAGAGGCAACCTTTCTTGTAGACACTTCAGTTCTTCATGGAAGGCTGTGTTTCCAGGAATTGAATTGTAATAACATTTACTTGGGGAATTTAAAGGAAGGAAGGGATCACATCACCTGTGAGTTTATTTATTTATTTATTTTTAACATGACAACGACTCTTAGAATAAGGAAATAAGGGGTCACCATAAGGTGACACAAGAGTGGAGAATCAGGGAGAGTAAAGCAATGAAACAGATAGGCTGAGGTTATGCCACAGGGTATACATTCTTTCTTAAACCCTTTTTTTTTTTTTTTTTTTTTTATAAATTTATTTATTCATTTATTTATTTTTGGCTGTGTTGGGTCTTCGTTTCTGTGCGAGGGCTTTCTCTAGTTGTGGCAAGCGGGGGCCACTCTTCATCGCGGTGCGCGGGCCTCTCACTGTCGCGGGCCTCACAGGCTCCAGACGCGCAGAGCTCAGTATTTGTAGCTCACGGGCCCAGCTGCTCCGTGGCACGTGGGATCTTCCCAGACCAGGGCTTGAACCCGTGTCCCCTGCATTGGCAGGCAGACTCTCAACCACTGCGCCACCAGGGAAGCCCTTTCTTAAACCTTTTAAGATGCTATAATTTGTGTGCCATATATAACCCTCCAAATAATCCCTAAAGACTGTGCATGAGTCAAAATAGTGGACTGTGTCTCTTATTTTTTGTCTTCTAATAATAACATTGAATATCTGAATCATCTTTGCTGATAAATCACGATAACCTCAATTTTCAATCATTTGAATGTATCCTAAGGCAGTTATGCTAGTTAGGTCATATGAGACAATTTCATATGAGAAACATATATTTGAATTAAATACAGTGATGATAAAAATGACATGCATTGAATGCATAACATATGCCAGACTGTTCTAACTGCATCACTTATATTAACTAATTTCATTAAGGAGAGGGAACAAGCATCACAGAAAATATAAATTTTATTGTTGGCAAAGTAATTCATTTAAAAAATCTGGATCTGCTAAATAAAATAAGGTGAAAACAAAACATTTGTGGTCCCATGGATCACAGGTGACACAAAGAGGTAAGATATTTATAATGTCTAAATTGGACAAGGGATTAACATCTGGAATACACAAGGAAATTCTGCATATCAACGACAACAAAATACTCCAGTAGAAAAATGGACAAAATATGGAAGAGGCAGTTTACAGAAGAGGAAACTCTTTGAGGTAAAAAACAGATGGAGAGATGCTCTAACATTATTAATAAAAGAAATGCAAATAAAATAATGAGATATCACTTTGTGCCCATTAACTAGGCAGTAATCAGAGAGGTGGATGTCACCCACTGTTGCCGAGGGTGTGAGGTTAGGAGCATCCTGGGAGGCGTTGACACTACTCAGCTACTACTATGTGCAAGAGTGTTGATTGCAGGAGACAATCTGATGTTCCTCATCAGGGGTAGATGGGCAAAATGTGAGCGTGAACCCCCATGGAAGACTATCCTGTACCTAGAAACAACTGATTCAGTTTTCATATAGGAGCATGAATAGATCTTAAAACTCTAGCACTGAGTTAACAAAGTAAGAAAGAGATGAAATGTATAACATAATTCTATTTCTATAAATAAAAGATACATCCTAAACTCTACAATGTTTAGAAGAAAACATAATGAAAAAGCTTCATGACATTAAATTTGGCAATACTTGCTTGGCTATGAAATCAAAAGCACAGTCCATGAAAGAAAAAAGTAGATGCCTTGGACTTCATCAAAATTAAAAACTTCTGTGTACCAAAGGACACTATCAAGAGAGTGAAAAGACAACCTATAGAATGGGAGAAAATATTTGCAAATCGTATATCATATATCTGATAAAGGATTAATACCCAGGATATATAAAACACTTCCACAATTCGAAACCAAAAGCAAACAGCCCAATTTAAAAATGGGCAAAGGAATTGAATAGACATCAAGCCAAAGAAAATATGCAAATAGCCAATAATCATATTAAAAAATGCTCAACATCACTAATCATGAGGGAAGTGCATATCCAAACCACAATAATATACCACTTTATACCTATTAGGGTGGCTATTATACAGAAAAACAAACAAACAAAAAACCCAGAAAATAACAGGTATTGACGAAAATGTGGAGAAACTGGAAACCTGTGGATCACTGTTGGGGATGTAAAGTGGTGGATCCACTGTGGAAAAAAGGTATGGTGGTCCTTCAAAAAATTAAACATAGAATTACCATTTGATCCAGCAATTCCACTCCTGGGTATATACCACAAAAAGTGAAAGCAGGAACCTGAACAGACACTTGTATACCCATATTCATAGCAGCATTATTCACAAGAGCCAAACAGTGGAAACAATCCAAGTGTCCATCAACAGATGAATAGATAAACAAAGTGTGATACAGACATAGAATGGAATATTATTCAACCTTAAAAAGGAAGGAAATTCTGACACATGCTACAACATGGATGAACCTCGAAGATTTTTTTTTAACATATTTATTGGGATATAATTGCTTTACAATGGTGTGTTAGTTTCTGCTTTATAACAAAGTGAATCAGTTATACGTATACATATGTTCCCATATCTCTTCCCTCTTGTGTCTCCCTCCCTCCCACCCTCCCTATTCCACCCCTCCAGGCGGTCACAAAGCACCAAGCTGATCTCCCTGTGCTATGCGGCTGCTTCCCACTAGCTATCTACCTTACGTTTGGTAGTGTATATATGTCCATGCCTCTCTCTCGCTTTGTCACAGCTCACCCTTCCCCCTCCCCATATCCTCAAGTCCGTTCTCTAGTAGGTCTGTGGCTTTATTCCTGTCTTACCCCTAGGTTCTTCATGACATTTTTTTTTTTTTCTTATCGAAGATGTTAGGTGAAATGTCAGTCTCAAAAGAACAAATGTTGTCTGAATCCACTTACATGAGGTACCTAGAGTAGGCAATTCATAAAGAGATAAAGTAGAATGATGGTTACCAGGGTTTGGAGGGAGGGGGAATGGGGAGTTATTGTTTACTGGGTGGGGAGTTATTGTTTACTGGGTACAGAGTTTCAGTTTGAGATGATGAAAAAATTCTGGAGATGGATGGTTGTGATACTTGCACAATATTGTGAATTAATGCAGCTAAACTGTAAAGTTAAAGGTGGTTAAAATGGTAAATTTTATATTATGCATATTTTACCACAATTTAAGAAGTGAAAAATAACTTTAAAAAGACTAAAAGAAAAAATATGTAGTTTTGATAGTTTCAGAATAGGAGCGCAATACTTTTTTATTTAAAAAAAGGAGACGGAAGATTATGTTTATGTCTTTACTGATGTGAAACACTCAAAACAACATGTAATAATTAAGTGGTTGACGTAACACAAATTTTAAAATTAATTAGTTCAAGAATATTTTTTGAGAGAAGATATATATTTGCACAAAACATCAAATACACATTTCAAGGTATTTGTAAAACACACTAGAATGTTTGATGGGGGGTGGGGGATGGGTGGTGGGTGGTGGGTGGCTGGGTGGGCTACAGGGATAAAAGGGAATAAACAGTAAATGGAATAGGAGAAGGGAAAAATACTTATAATCTCTCAACTCAATTCAGTTTAATAAATACTTATTAAGGCTCTACTTTTCCAGACACTTTATTTGCTCTTTCTGATGGTATCCAAGCCTAAATATGATATATGAACATGGGATAATGAGACTGTTTATTAATTTTAGTTAGGGAATTTCGTGTGCCACAAGAACAGAGAGAAAAATAAAAATTTATTACTAGAGAAAAGTATCTTCTAAGATCCTTTATCTTGCTTATATGGGAAGATAAACCGACATATAATAAATGAGATTCTATCTTCAATGTAGCTTTTTTTTTTTTTTTTGCGGTACATGACCCTCTCACTGTTGTGGCCTCTCCCGTTGCAGAGCACAGTCTACGGACGCGCAGGCTCAGTGGCCATGGCTCACGGGCCTAGCCTCTCCCCGGCATGTGGGATCTTCCCGGACCGGGGCACAAACCTGTGTCCCCTGCATCAGCAGGCAGACTCTCAACCACTGCGCCACCAGGGAAGCCCCAATGTAGCTTTTATCTCAAGCAATGTTATTAAACCATAAAAGCCAAGAAATATAATTAAAAATAAGCTATAACATAAAAAAATATGATAGATTTGGAGAAGATGAAATGATATTTGGATTTTTTGTATATTAGTCTTTCATGAAAAATAAAGTCTTAGAAGTATGTTTAGAGATTTCTAAGTCCCAAGTTACTACAAATTCAGCATGTCTTAATAAAACTAATCCTAAATAACTCCCAATCATTCATTAAGTCAAAAAATATTTATTAAATTCCTACCATGTGCCAGACACTGGGACTCACATAACATTCTAAACCATAACTCTCAAATTTGTATCTCTACCCAGGCTTCTCTGAATTCCAAACCCATAGCACAGCCTTCTTTACATGACTGCTTGACTGTATCAAAATTACTTTAAACCCAATGTGTCCAAAAAAACCCTTGTGATTCATCCCCAAGAAATGTTCTTTCAGTTATTTTTCTCTAAGAGAATGGCTCTACCATCCATGTCATTGGCACAAGCCAAACTCTCAGTGATAATCCTTGATCACGCTCTCTGTCACTTGTCTTATCCAGTCAGTTATCAAGTCCTGTTGATTTTATCCTTTAAATATTTCCCAAATCCATTCACTTCCCTCTGTCTTCAGTTGCCATCACAGTCCAAGTTACTTTATTATATTTCTTTTTTTTTATTATTTATTTATTTGGCTATGCTGCATGACTTGCAGTATCTTAGTTCCCTGACCAGGAATCGAACCCAGGGCCCAGCAGTGAAAGCACCAAGTCCTAACCACTGGATCACCGGGGAATTCCTTGCCTCTTATTTCTTGACAGGGCTCTCTGCCTAAAATGTGCCCAAACTTCCAACTCACTCTCTACCTTGAAGCCAAATCTGATCACGTCATTTCCTATCCCTCCTCCCCTCTTAAAAACCTATGTCTCTTAAGTTGGGGGAAAGAAACTTTAAGGCGTCCAGTGACGCATTCATAGTATGCTCCTACCTTCTCTCTGCCCTCCCATCCCATCTTCTCCTTCACTCTTTTCCCTTCCACATAGGGCTTTAAGTCCCTCGTATGCACCATGCTGCCTTCTGCCACGGGATCTTTGCACATGCTATTCTCATAAAATTGGAATATTCCCCCATTCCCTGTTTCTCCTCCTTTCCTTTTCTTGCACAGTTTATACATTCACTCACAAATGCTTATTGAAAACCTACTACTTGCAGGCGCTAATTCAGGTGCTCTGGGCCCAGTGATAAAATAAACTCCCTGCCCTCTTGAAGATTTCATTTTGGTGAGTTGAATTTAGACTATGGTGGATTAACTCTGACTTAGCTCAACGTTCCTTCTTCAGAGAAGTCTGATCAAAGTTGATCAGGTCTCTTTGTTACACGTTCTCAAAACGCCATGTACTCCTTGCTAGTACTTACCAAAGCCCGTAATTATGCATTTATTTGAGGGTTTATCTGAATAACATCTGACTCACCATTAGTCTGTAAAGATCCTTTAGGGCAGGGATGTTGTTTTCACTCATCTCAGTAGCCTTGGGGCCTGGCACAGTGCCAGGTGCATAGCCGGTCCTAGATCTAGGAAATATTTACTGATTGAATAAAACGCAAATGAAAAATGGCCACTGCCCTAAAGCTAGTCCCAGCACAGAAGGCAGATGAATGAACAAATGATGTATCAGAGGGGTAATGCTCAGGAGTATATACAAAAGCTGGAGGGACACACAAGTATCTCATTATTTGCTTTTTTTAAAATAGGAAGACAAGCACATTTATATGCTGAAGATTAACAGCCAGTGGAGAGAGAAAAAAGATACAAGAAGGAAAGGCACAGATGGAGGGGGAACTTCCCTGGAGAGAGGAGAGGATGGGGTCCAGAGCTCTGTGGAGGAACAGATGTGTGTGGTGTTAATGGCTGGGGAGCTCTCTGATGGTTTCAATTTCTTTGTGAGTCATAGGCTGGACCTGCTCTGTCCAGTACAGTAGCCACTCACCACATGTGACTACTGAGCCTTTTGAATGTGGCCAGTCTGAAGGAGACGTGTTGTTATAAGTGCAAAATACACATCAGATTGTGAAGAATTGGGAAATTGGGATCGACGTATATATACTAATATGTATAAAATAGATAATAAAAACCTGCTAAAAAATAATTTTTACAGTAATTACCTGTTGAAATGGTAATATATAGTCAGTTCTCATTATTCACAACTGTTCTGCTCTATAACGTTGCTGTGAACATTGAATTAGTGAATACTGGGGCTTCCCTGGTGGTGCAGTGGTTGAGAGTCCTCCTGCTGATGCAGGGGACAGGGGTTCGTGCCCCGGTCTGGGAAGATCCCACATGCAGTGGAGCGGCTAAGCCCGTGAGCCATGGCCGCTGAGCCTGCGCATCCGGAGCCTGTGCTCCGCAACGGGAGAAGCCACAACAGTGAGAGGCCCGCGTACCGCAAAAAAAAAAAAAAAAAAAAAAAAAAAAAGAATTTAATATGTACATCATAAATACATATTTAATATATACATCAGAACCTTGATTTCTTCGTGCTTATTTTCTAGGGAGATACAAAAAATATATGACCCGTACTCTCCTTATTTGAGCACATATAGATCATCTTTAATTTAAAAGTAACTGTAAAGTTTGTTTTGCCATTGTTTTTCATGAACACTATTATTATTCCAAAAGCCAGTTTGCCTCCTATGCCTCTGATGGTTCAGTCAGTTCCTGCTCATTAATGCACACAACACTATTAAGTTTTTCATAGCAGTACTCTATATTCTCTCTGTAACATGGTCGGAATATCTTGTTAAGTTTCTGGCTAACTTTCTCTATTCAGCAGATGTCTTCATTAAGCTGTCTCTGACAACTCCTATAACTTTCCCTGTGAGGTTTCTGTTAATTCCAAAGCTATTTGTATACATGAGTGGCTTACAAATTTTTTCCCCTAAAATGAACTTCCTTGCCTTTGTGAATCTTGAGGCTCATCAGGTAACATGACAACCAGGAATCAGTTTTGCTGCGTGCTCTGTGCTCTTTACTCTAATGAACTAAGATGATGGAAGGACCCCAGCAGGTTCTGGCACTTCCCAAAACATGAGCTATCGCGCTGGATTTTATGCAGGTCAACCCTGCAATGCTAATACCTCTGCATTCACTCCATGGTTTCCTCATTCAACATGCTGAGTTCTGCAGGGGCTGCTCACAAGAGCAGCTGTCTGGCTATCTTGCAGGCTTGAGGTAGATGTTTTTAATCAATTTTTTTTTCTCATTATCAACTAATAATCTAGAAAATTTGGAAATGATTAAAAGAACACACACAGGAATTAAAATAACTTGCAATCTCACTCTATGGAGGGAACGAGTGTTAACATTCTGGTGCATTTCCTTCTAGCCTTTTTGTTGAAACACATGCATATATATATATATATATGTATATATATATATACACACATCCCTGTATGTAATAGGTTGTCCTAGTTGAACCCATACTGAGTCTTTAGGAGTTTGACTGTTTGGAAACCGATTGGGCTTCTGACGCCTCCAGGCATTGAATGTGTGTTTGATGTGCTTGGGGCCATAGTTCTCTGGAGGGTGTGTTTTGGAGGAGGGGGGTGCTAGATTTTTGTGTCTCTGAGGGCCCAAGTGAAGATAGAGATGAAGACAAAGGCAGTGGTGTGATACCTCTTTCCCACCTGGCCCTCCAGATGGAGTTGCAGCCTTTAGGGAGAGAGGAATTGGAACAGCAACAAAATGGCTTGCTTTTATGGACTTTCAAGTTTAGAGACACAAAGAGTGTAGTTTTGGGGCCTGGGCAACAACACCCTGGAGGTGGAGAGAAGGCCATTGTTGTGTTTCCTGGCACTGCAATGTGGCACTTCCAGGGATGGAGCCCACCTCAGGTAGACATTGGTATTTCCTGCTGGGCTTTATTAGCCCTTCATGTGGCTCCACCAGCAGTGGACAACGTCTGGGGAATATGCTAGATGCCAGGTAGTAACTGTACCTGAGAGTCAGATATGAGCACATGTGAGGATCCCTTTTGGAGCGACTTTTAAAGGGGAGTCCCAGGTTCTGCCTGTATAGGTGGGAGCAACAACAGAAACTTTGGTATCGGGATACTAGTGTGACAGCATTTGCACTTGTCACCTGGTGACGTCTGGGACTTCCAATTACATATTTGTCTCTCTCATGTTCTCTATTAAAATTGGGATATATTCTGTGTATGCTATTTTGTATCCTGCTCTTTTTCCCCTACGAGTATAATTTCTCTTGCCATTAAATACCTATCTAAGAAAGGCCTAAACTTATAAAGTAACTATCAGAAAAAAGGCAAACCATCCCTGACAGCAACCTCTCCAGACATAAATGTGCTGCATCACCAATATTTAGTATATGGGGAAGGTAAATAGGAAGAGGATAGACCATGAATACCTGTTTATTTGAAAATAATTGACATTCAGTATCAATGAACACATAGCTGTTGAGTTCCTACTCCATAGGCACTGGTGTAAAGCAAGTGAAAAAAAGGTAAGAACAGACTTTGTCTTAAGAAACTTCAAATCTAGTTTGACGTATAACATTTGAACTTAAGAAAAATTAAATAATACAGGAGGTGACTAGTATTTAATAGTAGCATGAAATATTTCACAGGAAATCGCATGCTAATACGTGGCCAGACAATAGCGAGTCATGATATAATCATTGCTGGAAAGAACCTTTCGAATCATGTCACCCAAACTTCTCATTTGTCCCTTTAAGCTGGTGCATGCAGCATGTTTGGTAGTTGTTTGTCTGTCTGTCTTCTCCCTTATTTATGACCCACTTACCCTCCCAGGCCCTTGGGATAAGGGCTTGGCCTGGGCCATTGCCACAGGTCAGCACTTCTTCACAGAGTGAAAAACTCATTTTAAGCACTCAGTAAAGTTTGTGGCAATAAGATGAATTGAACATGTCATGTACATCTTTGTACCCCACACTGCTTTCCAATAATGTGTGATCAATGAATGAAGACCAAACAAACAATGACAGGTGTAGTGGGAAAGAGGAAAGAGCACGAGCTGTCACATTCAAAACACCATCCCTCATGTATCGATTGCATTTTCTTGGGAAAATAAGTGAATGCTTCTGGGTCCTTCTAGTCACTGTATAAATCTAGCTGGTATATATTTCTAACCTTATTCCTAGATCCATTTAAAAACACTACCTTTTCTTTTATCTTTTGATTTCATTTCATTGTTCATCAATTCAATTTGTGCCATCAGTAAAGTTCTCTAAGACTTTGAAGATGTTTTGAGCTTGGGTGATGGTGAGAATAGAGGTCATTAATAATGGAGGGTATGCCAGAGGATAAAATCGTTTTGGAGGAAGATCACGACTTGTACCTGTATTAGGGTTGTGGTAATAAAGAACTGGCTTCTAACAAGAAAAGTGTCCTGAACAAACCCATCTTGGTTGTTCATGTCCCCCTTACTTTTCCTTCCTCTCTCCTCTCTCAAAGTGCATGTTTTGTTAACACACGCTTGCTTGTGTTTTCTAAGTGTCCTGTTAAGGGCATATCATGCTTCCTCAATCAGATGGTTAGCTACCTGTGCTTTTCCTCATTTTTGAACTTCAGAGGACACATGGAGCACTGTATGGGACCCCCTCACTGGATGAATATGAGAAAGGTGCCCCCAACCTGGCCCTCCCAGCAGTAGATGGAGAGGAAGGAGAAGCCTACTGGGGTCCATTGGCCAAGATTTCTGAGGCGGGGTTTTGCAGCTGAAGCGGGAGATCAGCTGATGGAGGAGGTTCCACTTCCTCACGTTGGACAATATGAGGAAAGGCTGTAGCTGACAATAGAACCAAGAACACTTAGGCTGCTTCCATGTCCTGGCTATTGTAAGTAGAGCTACAATGAACATTGTGGTACATGACTCTTTGAATTATGTTTTTCTCAGGGTATATGCCCAGTAGTGGGATTACTACTAGTTTTAGTTCTAGTAGTTCTAGTTTTAGTTTTTTAAGGAACCTCCATACTGTTCTCCATAGTGGCTGTATCAGTTTACATTCCCACCAACAGTGCAAGAGTGTTCCCTTTTCTCCACACCTTCTCCAGCATTTATTGTTCGTAGATTTTTTGATGATGCCCATTCTAACTGGTGTGAGGTGATACCTCATTGTAGTTTTGATTTGCATTTCTAGAGTGAAGTAAGTCAGAAAGAGAAAAACAAGTATGGTATGCTAACACATATATATGAAATCTAAAAAAAAAAAAACTGGTTCTGAAGAACCTAGGGGCAGGACAGGAATAAAGATGCAGACATAGAGAATGGACTTGAGGACACGGGGAGGGGGAAGGGTAAGCTGGGACGATGTGAGAGAGTGGCATGGACTTATATACACTACCAAATGTAAAATAGCTAACTAGTGGGAAGCAGCCGCATAGCATAGGAAGATCAGCTCCGGTGCTTTGTGACCATCTAGAGGGGTGGGATAGGGAGGGTGGGAGGGAGATGCAAGAAGGAGGAGATATGGGGATATATGCATATGTATAGCTGATTCACTTTGTTATAAAGCAGAAACTATCACACCATTGTACAGCAATTTACTCCAATAAAGATGTTAAAAAAATAAATAAAATAAAAGGTTTGTACTAATTAAAAAAAAAAAATAGGACGAAGAACAGCATGACCTAGTAACTGCTGTAGCCAGAGGAGCAGGGAGGGTCTGTTCAATGCAGTGCTCTGCTCCCCAGCGGTCCATTCGGAAGAGGAATAGTACATTGTTTCTTGAGGATTTTTTCATTTTTTAGGAGGTTCTGGAAAATAAATTTAAGAAGCCATTGGAGGTTTTTTTTTTTTTTCCCCCCTCCTGATTTTATACTCCAGGACTTTCAAGAAAAAAAGAGCTTAGAATGCCCTACCCTCCCAGATCCTCCCAGACCTTGTGGGTTGACCTGAGTCTGGGGCAGACCCCCTCAGGGAGACATGGTGCATCCCGAAGCTGCTCTAAAGTGCTGAGGGAGGTGGGTATTCAGGGCCACGCAGAAGGCTAACAGCCTACACACCCACCTGGCCCCAGCATGAACACTGCCGGCACCACTGGCTTGAGCTAGGTTGATGTTCAGTGGACCCCTCGGTGCCTTAAAATTCCTCTGCAGTCACTACCCCCACTTCTCATGAGAAGGCTCTGACGTCCCAGAGAGATAAACCCAGGTTCAGAATTAAACCAGGTGTGTGGTTCTATCATCTGTTCACAAAACTGCGTTTTTAGCTTATTAAGTGCTATCCTCTTAGTTCCAATAGGACTTTCTTTTACCTACTAATTTTACATCACTCAGCGGTAATTATCTTCATGTTGTGTGTACTGCCTTAAAAATTGATATTTCACAAGCAGTGGCTATCTGTCTACTTGCAGAAATGTGAGATTTTCAGAGATATGGACAAGGGATCTTTGACTATGCTGACACAGAGATTTGTTCAGGTTTCCCATGTCATTCATTCCATAAGTGCCATATGCCAGGAATCAGAGAGGGACAGGACCGCAGCACTGAGCCATTCAAAGTCCCTGCTCTCATGGAACCTATATTCTAGCAAGATGAGACAGACAGTGTACAAGGAAATGAACATATATATAATGTAATGTCAGGTGTAACATGGTATGAAAAACAAAACCAAACCAAGGGAGTGATGAGATGAGGGGTGCTATTTGAGATTGTGTGGTCAGGGAAGGCCTTTTTTGAGATGACAAGTAAAGACTTGAGTGTAGTGAGGAAACGATCAGTGCAGATGTTTAAGGATGAACATTCTGGGCAAAGGGATCAGCAAATGCAAATGACCCGAGTCAAGGGCATGCCTAATCTGTATAAGGGAGAGTTAGGAGGCCCATATGGTATGAGGGAACAATAGCAGGAGGTGAGGTCTAAGAGGTGGTAGGGTCTAGATCATATAGGGCCTTGTAAGTCACATCAAGGATTCAGAATTTCTCTGAATATGATGGGAAGCCACTGGGGGATACTGAACAGGAAATGATTAACTTGACATTGTAAAAGGATCACTCTGGCTGCTACTTGAGGAATCAGGGAGCAAGACAGGAAGTAGAGAAAGGTGAATGCAGTAATCCAGGACATAGACAATGTTAGCTGGGATGAGGATGATGTGGTGAGCACCAGTCAGATTTGGGATGATTTGTCAGAGTCAACGGGTTTGCTAATGGATTAGATAAGGGTTGCCAGAGGGAGAAAATCAAGAGATAATGACGCACATTGGAGTCATTGGTCATCTTTCAAATCTTGAGTTGGGTGATAAGTTTGTGGATTCATTAGATTAGTATGTGTTTCATCTTACTATTCTATATATTTGTATATTCTTTTCTATGAATCATATATCACATTTAAAATATTTTTAATTTAATATAGAAAAAGAATGGAAAGGAAAGAATTGGAGACAGTGAATGTAGGTCATTCTTTCAAGGAGAATTGCTGCCAAGAGAGTGGCATTAGAGGGCAGGCAGGGGGATGTAGTTTCACTCCCATATAGCACCCTCAAGTTTGTATGTTCACACGCTGAAGGAAATGATCTTCCAGTAAAGAGGGAAAAGTGATGATGGAGGGAGAGAAGGAATTTCAAGAATGGAGTTCTTGGACTTTCCTGGTGGCACGGTGGATAAGACTCCACACTCCCAATGCAGGAGGCCTGGGTTTGATCCCTGGTCAGGGAACTAGATCCCACATGCGTACCGCAACTAAGAGTTAGCATGCCACAACTAAGGAGCCCACCTGCCACAACTAAGACCCCACACAAATAAATAAATAAATAAATATTTTTTTAAAAAAAAGAATGGAGTTCTTCATTATCAAGAGGGGATGGGGTGGAGAATTCAGCAACAGGAAGAGAGTTGACCCTTTATAGGGGCAGGGCGTTTCTCCATTGTTATAAGATGGAAGGCAGAATATGTAAGCACAGATGCACATAAGTTTTAGGTTAGTAGATTTGTTGTGAGAGATTGTGGAATTTATTTTCCAAATGCTTGTATTTTCTCAATGAACCAAGAAGCAAGGTCTGCATTGAGAGCAGGAATGGGGGAGAAGGTGTTGGTGTTTGAAGAAAGAGGAGAACGTATGAATTAGAGAGTAAGAGAGAATGGACCCCAGAAATGTACAGGGTGACTGGGCTGGGCTCCAGGCACATTTGTGTCTTGTGGTGAAGAACACAAGTGAGACCTCCAACCCTGTCCAGCTGTTCAGAGGTAGAAAAGGAGTAGGTAGAGAGTTGGATTTAACAAGGAATGAGGTTTTTCCAGGCTAGTACTTTGAAGGGAGACGGGTAGGACACTGAGAAAGAGTGCAAGGGAGTGATTATACGGGTAGACAAAGGAATCCAAGCTTTGTAAAGAGGGAAGTGAGGTGACAGGCAGGGTCAGATCAAAGGATTATCAGTCCTAGTGGAGTCAAAGAATTGTCGCCGGAGAAGTGCTAGTGGGAATAAGATGGATGGTGGCAGGTGGCAGAGAGTAGGACGATTGAAACTGAGATTTCAGAGGTGATATAATTACTGGTTATGACAAAGTCTAGGCTATGGCATGGGAGTCTGTGGTGAACGTAGGTTGGAGACCAGAATCCTTTGAGATGAGACGATCAATAGATTTAGAGGCCAGAGAGTTTACGAGAGAGTCTGCATGAATATTGTAATCATCGTAAGGGTGATAAAAGTAGTAGTAGAGAGAAGGACCATGAGCCAGGTGCTGGAGTCTTCAGCGAATGGGCGGAGTTTACACGGTTGTGACAGAGAAACTGTAGTCTGATGGCACACCTTTTAAAGTCCTGGGGGCTGCAGGGAGGATGGAGAGACCATTGTTCACAGGAGACAATGAGGGTTAAGGAGGCTCCTGCCTGACCTCTGCTTTCCTGTTGTGTTCCTTGTCTGTTTTCCTTTTCATTTCTCTTCTTGAGTGCCTGCTTTCACATATTACAATTATGATTTGAGATATGTTCATTCTTTGAAACTCAACTTCTGCCCATTGGAGAAGTGACTAAATGCCTGAACTGGGAGAGCGGAGGTATGGAAGGAATGACAGAAGGATCAAAAGCAAGAGATATTTTGAAGAAGAACCAACCCAGTCTATCTGATCGTTGCACATAGGAGGCAAGGGAAAAAAGGAATGAAAGATGACTGCAGGGTTTTAAGCCTGGAGATGAGAGAGTAGTGAATATCATCACCACTGAAAGAAACAGAGAAATGAGCAGGAGGGCTCGATTTGGAAGCAAGATATCTTTTAAAATATATTTTTATTTACAAAAGCAACACACAGTCATTGTGTCCTTGTATTATAACATATAAGGAAATTAAAAAAATAATTAGAGGTAAAATTTTGGTATACATTTTTCCAACTATGTATGGATATATATGTTTGTATTTTAAAGTATAAATTGGATCATAATTTACCTAAAATTGCATAACCTGATCTTTTAACACTTAACAGTGTTGTAAACCTTATAGGTCATTGCATAGTCTACCCCAGTGCCATTTTGAAAAACCACGTTAGTAGTCCATTGTACATATAATTTACTGTACCAGTCCTCTCTTGTTGGATATTAAGGTTATTTCAGTTCTTCTGCTACATTCAGTTCTTTTGCAATAGCTATTCTTGTAGCTAAATATTTGTTCACTCACAATTCTTTCTTTTATTCATTTATTTTCCAAATACATGTTGAGTGCTGAGTCCATGGAATCAAAAATGAATAAGAAACCATCCTGATCCTCAAAGTTCACACAGTTTAGGGCAGGGAACAGACAAGTAAATAGGCCTAAACTTACAGGGTGAGTGGTAGACTGTAATTCTCTGATTCCCTAGAATATTGTATTGTTTAGACTTTAACTTAAAATGTATATCCTCAATACTTGGTAAAATATCATGATGATTTCCTTAGGTTAATTTTTAGAATTGAAGTTGTGATTCAACGTTTTAAAGTTTTCAATCCATATTGCCCTGTTGCTCTTGAGAAAGGCTGCGCCAGTTGTACTCCTGGTGATTGGTGCAGCAGAGGTTGCTGACTCTCCTCTGATGCCCATTCTTCCCTTTCTCTCAGGGTGATAGATATCCCCAAGTTATAGCTGGGCACCCAGTTTTGCAGCTGCAGATTAATTTCCCAGTTTCCCTTGCAGCTAGGTATGGCTATATGACTTGTTCTGGCAAGTGGGGTGTGCAGGAAAGGATGTGTTTGCAACTCCGGGTCCTTCCCTTATAGACATTTACTCTGGACATGCTCCTGTTGATTCCCTTGTTGATGGCTGAGAAATGGTGATAACAGGAGCAATCTGGGAAACACATACTCGGGGTGGCAGAACCAGCACAAACCCTGGGTTGTCTTCTCCTAGACAGCCATGTGAGTGAGCAATAATCTTCTATATTGTTTTGACCCTTATATTTTTGTTGTTGTTGTTGTTACTGCAGCTTAGCCTGCACCCAGTTCATGTAAGCAACATCTAAGAGAATCTCTTTCCCTAAACCCTCACCAACACTTTGCAACTTAAGGCCAAAACTCTTCTCTCTTTTAACTTGTTCTTTAATGCCCCCCAAATTCTGTCTTCTTTTATTTACATTTTTAATGGTTATGGAGTTACTTTGAACTTGTTAATTGGAATTTTAACAAACAGTTCCACGTTTTGCTTCTGATTTAACCCAATTTAACCTAATTTAACTTTGGAGTCACTCTTTACTCCTCTTTCTCAAATCCACATCTAACCTGTCAGGAAATGTTTTGCCTCTACTTTCCAAAAAGATCCAGAATCTGACTCTCTCTCCTTCCGCTGCTACCAACCACCCTATTCCCAGCCCCCTTACTTCCCTTCTTTTCCCAAAAGAGCAGGCAAAGCGATCCTTTAGAAGCTACATGAGTTCATGTCGCTTCTCTGCTCAAACCCTCCAGCGACTTCCCATCACACTCAGAGAAAGAGCCAGCGTTCTCTGCTGTGGCCTTGATGGCCTCCTTGCTAATCCTGAGTGGGTCAGGCACACCCTGAACCGAGGCCCTTTTCACTGGCTGTTCCCTCTGTGTCGTTTATTCTTCGTCCAGATATATTCATGGCTCACTCTCACCTCCTCCAAATCTCTGTTGAAATGCTACCTCCTCAGCGAAGTTCAGCCTGACCACCCTGTTTAAAACTGCAACCAGTCCCACCAGCTTGGCAGTGCTATTCTCTCTCCTATTTCTCTATAGCATGTATCTCCTCCTAATATACTATGTACTAAACAATTTACTTAATATGCTTTTTGCTTATGTTCTATCTCCTTTCACTAGAATGTACATCACACGAGAATAGGGGTTTTGTTTATTTTGTTCGCTGCTCTTACCAAATGCATAGTACAATGCTTGGCATGTAGTAGGTGTTTTTGTTTCCCATAGCTGCTGTAACAAATTGCCTCAAATTTGGTGGCTTAAAACAACACAAATTAATTATCTTACAACTCTAATAGTAAAATGTTGGCAAAGTTGTATTCCCTCTGGAGGTTCTAGGGAAAAATATGTTTCGTCGCTTTTTCCACTTCTAAAGGCTGCTGACATTCCTTGACTTATGGCCCTGCTTCAGGACAACCCCTGCTTCCATCCTCACATCATCTCTGTTTCTGTTCTCTTCCTCCATATTTCCCTTATAAGGACACTTGCGATTACACTGGACTCACCTGGTGTATTAGCTTGGGCTGCCTCATAACCAAATACCTAGACTGGGTAGCTTAAACAACAGAAATGTGTCTTTTATAAGTGTACTAATCCCATCATGAAGGCCCCACCCTCAAGATCTTATCTAAATCTGTTTACCTCCCAAAGGCTCCATCTCCAAATACTATCGCGTTAGGGGTTAGAGCTTCAATGTATGAATTTTGGGGACACGGATTCCGTTCATAGCATGCAGATAATTCAAGATAATCTCTCTCTCTCAAGATCCTTACTCACATCTGCAAAATCCTTTTTGGATTGTAAGTCCCTTCACCATATTCATAGGAATATGGAATTAGAAGGTACACATCTTTGTGGGTACCATATAACTGCCTGTCATTTAGGTGATCAGTAAATATTTGTTGAATGAGTGAATAAACCCTTTGGAATATTAAATAAATTTCAGGTTTTGGTGTGGTTGCTGTACATTTAATTCTAGTTCAGGCCAGACTGACCTCACCTCTGGCATTCTAGTGGTTAATTGTTCCCAGAGGATCTTGGTGGTGGAAGCTCCCCACCCCCAATCTGGTGAGACAGCTCCAGGTCAGCTCCCCTGAATTCTTGCTTCAGCTCTCTTCCCATGGAGCTTCAGTGAGCTCGTCATATAGTGTGAGCTGGTAACATCTCCCACTTCGTTCCTATTTCTGCATTTCAGGCCTCTCAAGTCTCAAAATACCTTGTAGCCTGTACCACAATATTGCCCTCTCAGCACTTATCATTAATCTCCTCTAACACCATCCTCAGGTCATGCTTCCCGCAAGGGTGCTGGTAGCCTCTCCCTTCCTCCCACCATGGGGAGCAGGGCTGGGTACCGGTACTTCAGTGACCATAATTTGGAGTTTTTAAAGAATGAATGATTACAAGCTCAATCATACTATAGTTGCTACAGCACCTAGAGATATAAACATCCATTCATTTGTTTATTCATTCCACCAGTGTTTACTGAGCACTTTGCAAGGCATGAGGGCACCAAGCCCTTGAGAAGTTCACTAGATAAAACGTCACAGGAGCACAGATCAGAGAGACAGACACATGTGCTTCCTCCAAACCACAAAGAATGCTGCTGCTCTAAGCCAGAGACTGTGTGGCTCCTGAGGACAGAACTAAGACCCTCTGGTAGAAGGTGCAAAAAGGCAGATTCTATGGAAGGGATCACATTTGCTTTGTCATAAGTGTCTTCACCAGGTAGCAATTTCCCTGATACAGAGAATGTTTAGGCAGAAGACTGAGAGGATTAGAGGAGACTCCTACACCAGTGGGAGTTTAAGTCATATGACCCCAAAGCTTCCTTCAAGTCCAAGATTCTATTTTTTGATTAAGGTGGAGTCCCAGGCTGGGATAAAGTCATATGATTAGGTATATTGGTCACTGTCAGCTGCAAATGACAGAACCCACTCTGGCTGGTTTAAACAGAAAAGGGATTTTTTTTTTATTAAAGGATATTAGTCACTCACACAATGGTTGGGATGCTTTTCAAAACATCGTGGAGGGTGTGCTTCCAGGAACCGGAAACCACTCCCACTCTTGTTGCCGCCAAGCCCTGGGAGGCGGCACCTCTAGGAGGGACTAGATGCCCACTGGGAATGATTGCTGAGACCTGGCTTCCCTCTGCTTCCTTCCTTCCTTCCTTCCTTCCTTCACTGCCCCTTCTCTGTGATTAGCATCTACTCCTCAAGACTGTTCCTCCTTTTTTGATGTTGCCTTTATCAGAATACAGGTTCCATGTTTGGAATTCCCCTTTATATTATATCACATCTTTTTTTCTGGGAGGTAAATGAAGTTGAAAAAACAGGGAGAAGAAAAGACTCAGGGAGATCAGGCGTCATTTCCATTCGCATAGCATCAGTTTTGTTGGCCACTGCACCCACGGGCACTACAAAACTCAGTTAATCCTAATGCGATTATTTAGCTGACGTATTTCCTTTTTTCTCTCTTCCTTTCCTTTTGCTTTCTCCTCTGGGGTAAGGGATGGAGAGATAGTATTTATAAAGTAAAGACAAAAGGAAGAAAATTCCCTCCTGATTCCATGCCTCAGAGCATAAATATCTTCAACCAGGAGATGGTTTTAAAAATCTAAATTCGTAGCACAATTTATGTAACTTCCCCTGTTGATGGACATGGGGAATTTCCCTATTGCCTGATGTTACAAACATCACTACACTGGGCATGTGTGCACGTATATCTTTATGCATTTGTTGCTACTATTGCTATAAGATAGAGTCCTTGAAGTGGAATTTCTGGATCATATGCCATGGGTATGTGTTTTTTTTTTAATAGATGATGACAAATTACCCTCCTCCGAAGTTGTAAGATTTACATTTTCATCAGTAGTATATAAATGCACACTTTCCTGTACTCCCCCCATTTTTAGATAAAAGATGGTCTCTCTTAAAAATTTTCTTTAGCTCTCAGTTTAGTAGTTCTTGTTTGCTTATGTTTATTGGACATTTTAATTTTTTTCCTTTGTGACTCACCTGTTCATTTCTGTTGGTGATTTTCACACTGAATGGATTCTCTTTTTTTAAAAAAAAATATTTACAGGAACTCTTTTTACATTATAGCTATTAACTCTTTGTGATTATTTTCTTCTAGATTGATTCTGACAAGACACTAATTCTAAATAGTGGCTTTACTCATATAGTTAAATTTGTTGGCCTTTTCCTTTATGTTTTCTGGGTTTTGCTTCATGCTTGGAAAGGCTTTCTTCATCACAAAATTATAAAAAATTTATATATTTCTCCTAAATATTTTCCAGTATTTTAATATATATATTTTTCATTTTGCTATTTAATCCACTGGGACAGTTTTGTTAATATGGTATGAATTTGGAATCTAACTTTATTTTTTTCCCAAATGAGTGGCCAGGCTTTAAAAAAATCATTCTTTCCTTAAGTTTCAGCTTTTGTTAAATTACTACATATATAGATATATAGAGACATACAGATCTCTCTCTCTCTCTCTCTTTCTCTGTATATATATATATATATATATATATATATCTCCAGAGCTATTTTGTACATTCTAATATGTTTTACTGCTTCTTCACTATTCGTATTCCAGCAATATATTGCTATGATTATATTAGTATAAACTCTTCCCTTATTCTTCTTTTCACAATTTTCTTGACACAGTTGACATTTCTTTTATCACAAATGCTGCTGAATATTTTTCTTGTTTATACTGTATCCGATTTTTCTCCTTGTGTGCATCGCCAGTTTAAGCATGTTGACTTTGAGATGGAGGCTTGAAATTTTCCGATTGAAATGCTGGGCAGGCCCTGGAGGTGTGAAGTGAAAGGGCAGGGATGAAGTCACAGTAGAGAGACCCAAATCTGTGAATCACTCTCACAATTGAAGCCAGGAATTAGCTGAGCTCTCAGAAGAAGGGTGTCAGGAGGAAGATGAATGGAGGGCCAAGGACTAGGCGTTAGAGATGGTAAACAAGCGGAAGAGGAGCCAAGCTAGAATCACAGAATTCATACTGTAGAAGGCAAGCTATAAAGATCAAAATGCTTGGGCTACATTGGAGGCCCCTGCTGAAAAAATAAGACCTTTAGGCTTTCTGTTTAGAGAGAGATGGACAAAATAGTGCAGGTACAACATCAATACCGTTGGGATGAGGATTTGTAGGCAGCTCTGCTGTCACTTGGTCAACAGCTCAGATCCTATACCCAAATTTTATTAGTCAGTCTCAGAGAGTGATGCATTTTGGGTCATTTTTCTGTGCTGGTGATGCATTCAACTAATTAATTCACCTTCTGCTTCAACCAGTGCCCCTGATGACTTAGAAAGCCAATTTCAGCCTGTGGCCAGGGGCAGGGTGGCAATCTGTGAGAGTGGGCCAGATGGATGCTAACTGGGCCATCCAAAGCTCTGAACTGCCGACCTGAGTCCCAGTCAACAAAAGAGACTGGCCATATTCAAAGAAACAGTGAGTTTGGTTTTGTACTATAGGAAGAGTATAGCTCTTGTGTTATCTCAGTGAGAAATAGGTCACAAAATTGTATATTTTAAACACAAGCATATAGACAACCTGAAATACTGCATCAGGTATTTGAGATAAATGTGGTTTATAAAAATAGTTACTTTTGAAATGCATGCTGTGTAGCTTCAATCCTGCTGCTCAGTGATGTTTCAATCATCTTCTGTTGACTATTCAGGAAATTCACCGTAGTAGTTCTTTTCCTATTTTTCATACTCACCCAGCTTGTTCACTCTCAGCAGTTGACTTACAGTTCTATTCTACTAGAAGATATAAAGCATTGGTTTTTAGTTTCATGTCATTCCCTTGACCCCTCCCATCCCCACCCCATCAGCTTCTCACCTCAAAATTTATTTTTCTTCATCTCTGCCTCCGAATCTCTCTGTAGCTCTACCCACCTCTCTTTCTTTCTCATCTCAAAAATATATAATCCTTCTTCACTTTGGACCAAAATTCATTGACGTGTATGTCCTTTAATTTGCATACACGTAAAAAAGTCAAATAATGTTGAAAGGTTTTATTAAAAAATCATCAATTGCCTGGTTTTGCCCCTTTCAACTCTTAGGTGTTTTTTCTTGGCATTTCCCCTCCACATTTTAAAATAATATGCATGTATCACTTTCTCCTCAATTATTCATACAATTACCCAGTATGTTATAATCATAATTCTCTATAAGATTTATATTAAACATAAATATGTAAAGTTCATTCACGGCTGAGTGAAGTAGTCCAAGTAGTGTACCATAATAACATTTCTTTTATCATACAATTTTTTTTTTCTTGGAAAAGCAATTTCCTTATTTTTTTCTTTCTTTGAGTCTAGTACTGATGCTTGCTTTGTCTCTTCAGCCTGCACTTCTTTTCCCTTTAGGATGTCTTTTAATTTTTTGTTGAAAGCTGGACATGATCTATCAGGTCAAAAGAACTGAGGTAAATAGGTCTTTATTATGATGTTTTATGTTTACTTGGCTAGGAGTTAAGCTGTGGTTACTACTTAATGCAGCTGTGGTATCAGAGGCTAAAATTTCCTCTAGTGTCCTTGGTTTTGTCTCTTCTATTGTCTTTGGGTTTCCCTAGAGACCTCTTCTTAAATAGGGTCTGAGGCTTGCAGTTCTGTTAGCTGTAATCCCCCATTATTATACAGGAGCCCTAGTGATGTGGTGGTGAGGTGTGGGAGAAGGGAATCATTGTGTGGCCCTGTGATTGAGTCTCAGTCTATTAGTGAACCTGAGTTGGGTATTTCTCTTTCTCTATGTCAAAATCTAGAAGGATTTGGGTGTTTCCTGTCCTCCAGGTTGGTAGTCTATGGTAAAACTATAGGTTGATACAAATGAACTTATTTACAAAACAGAAATAGACTCACAGACATAAAAAATAAACTTATGGCTACCAAAGGCAGAAGCGGGGCAGGGATAAATTGGGAATTTAGGATTAACAGATACATACTACTATATATAAAATAGATAAATGACAAGGACCTACTATATAGCACAGGGAGCTATATTCAATATCTTGTAATAACCTATATTGGAAAAGAATCTAGGGAGTTTCCTGGTGGTCTAGTGGTTAGGATTCCGGGCTTTCACTGTGGTGGCCTGCATTCAATCCCTGGTTGGGGAACTAAGATCCCACAAGCCTTGTGGCCAAAAAAAAAAAAAAAAAGGAATCTGAAAAAGAATATATACAGCATATGTACATAATACATATGTATGTACATTATGAAACATTGTAAATCAACTATACCTCAATTAAAAAAATGAATAAATAAAATAATAAAAACAAAAAAACCCACAGGTTGAGTAGGGTCTGGTACAACAGTTTCCCTTGAGGCCAGGCCTTTTCAAGGAGAACAGAGAGCTATGGGTGCATTTTAGAATGGTTACTTTTCCCCTTCTCCTGCTAGGAACATGAGGGGATTTTTCTCCATTTTAGAGTGAGAATCCGGTAGGGCTCATGCAGGTAAAATTGACAGAAGTGAGGGGCCCTTCAAGTTGGGCCCCTCAGAGTTTTTAACTCTCAAGCTTGTCCACACTGAATCTCCAGCAATGTGTCAACTACAGTTTAAAGTTTTCCTACTGGTATTGGCTCCAGCTGTGGGCTTCTGCTCCTGGTACGCTGTGCTCCTCTGTAGTGTCTGTCTTTCCAGTTTTCAAGGCAGCAGTTTGCCCTGTGACCTCATTTCTTTGATGCATCTAAGAAGAGCCATTGATTTTCAGTTTGTTCAGTTTTTTTCTTGTTGCGAGGATGCAAGTGATGACTTCCAAGCTCTTTACGTGTCGTCCAGAAAACTCAAACCCTTTACCTCAGATCTCTGGCTAAGTCTCTTATTCACTCCTAAAATCCTGTAAAATCTCTCTCAACAAAGTTTATCAGATACCTTCCTGTTCCTTTTGTGTGTGTTTTGTTTGTTTCCTGGAGACATCCCTCCTGAAGCCCTCTGTTCTCCTGCTCCTGTCTGGAATGCTTTGCTCTAAATTGGCTGCATCCTGAGGCTTCCTTTTGCTACAATCCTACAAATTCCCTTTGTATTTTTCCTGCCTTCTATCCTCTGTTCCATGCAATCCATGTTTTCTCTTTTTTTGTTTACTTCCTTATTTTAGTGGAGCACTTATTTTTATAGTTTCAGGTGCATGGAAAGCACTTTTTAAAAGATATTTAATGTCTGAATTGTCTATTCTGCTGTCACACATGATTATTAGTTTGGTGGGGTACATAATTCCAGGTTGAATATAATTTTCCCTCAGAATACTGAAGGCGTGGCTCCCATGTTCTCTAATTTTCAATATTTCTTTTGAGTAGTCCAAGGCTATGTTGATTCTTGGGGGTTTTTTTGTTTTTTTTATTTTTCCCTTCTGGAGACTATAAGATCTTATGGGATTCTGAAGTTCTACAATGATGTGCCTTACTTTGGGTCTTTGATCATTATTGTGCTACTTAGACCTATTTAACTAGAAACTGATGTCCTTCAATTCTCAGACATTTTCTGTTTTCTCCATTCTTTTTCTTGAGCTCCTATAAGTCAGATGTTTGATCTCCTAAAATTTCCTTAACTTTTCCTATTTTCCAATGCTTTATTTTTTTGTGCTAGTTTCTAAGAGATTTTCTTATTTTCCAGTACATTTGCCAATTAAAAATTTTTATTTGTCACCACATTTTTCATTTTCAAGAGTTCTTTTTTGGCTCTGTATTGTTCCTATTTGTATCCTTACCTTCTTCTTATATCATAGATGCAATATTTCCTCTTAATTGAAAATACTAATGATGGTTTTTGTACTCTTCCATGAAGAGGTTCCCTTCATCTATCTGGTGATTCTTGGCTGTGTTCCTTTATATTTAAGACTGAGTCACTAGGAAACTGTCTGGAATTTTTGTGTGCATAGGCGGGGTTTGTGATAGATGGAGTGTTACTACCAGGTGCTCTGAGGGAGTCCTGGAACTGGCCTGGGAAAGAGAGTTGGGGGTCCCCCTGCTAGCTATGCAGAATTTTATTTACTCTCTTACTTTTTAGTCCCATGCCTCACCCATGCTCTTCTCCAGGTATGCTGTTCCCAAGGCTGTAGCCTCTTTGGAGTTATTTCTCCAGAGACAATAAGTTCCCTGTGGAGCTAGGGGATGAGTAGAGCCAGATTGTGCTTAGGATGGAAAACTGGGATCTAACTGCTCCATTTTTCAGGCCTCTAGCTGCCTCTCTCCTTTAAGAGTATCTCAGCTCTTGAGCCTTTCTGGAGCGATGTTAGGTAAGCCATCTTACTTCTCATGCATCTCCTCCCTCAGTTAACTCACCCACCAGTCCTTCATCTTCATTTCCTTTATGTATGCTAACCTCTCTCTGTTTCACTGAAATAGATATGTCTCTCCTTGTTGTACTGGGGGGAGTTGTGAGAAAAAAAAGGGAGTAGAAGCATCTTGACTCCAGCAGCTCAATGCCCTAAATCCCTGATGGCCATGCTCCCTGCTGCTAGATGTGAGCCTTGTGTCAGGACATGTTTAGTTGGTGTGCAGGTCAGTTCCAGGCTAAGGAAGCAGTGGTATTACATAGGAGGATAAGGGGTGGAGTGGGAAATGCCGGATCTGAGCCCTCAGGCTCCCTGCTCCAGGAATGTCAGAAGCACACACAATGCAGTCTAGTGTCTCCACGGTCTCCTTTAGCTCCAGAGATCTCAGAGCTCCAGCTTCCTGGGAACACATTTGCTGTTGTCTTGAAGACTACAACAGTGTCCTACTGTAGAGCACAGGGAACTATCCTGTGATAAACCATAATGGAAAAGAATATGAAAACACACACATATATATATGTGTGTGTGTGTGTGTGTGCGTGTGTGTGTAACTGAGTCACACTGATGTACAGCAGAAATTAACACAACATTGTAAATCAACTATACAATAAAATTAAAAAAACACATATTTGTTGAAAAAAAGACTTCACAGAGCTTTTGTTGCCGTTTTTAGTGGCTTTTTGCCCACCACCCCTTGCCTTTGCTCCTTCTCCACCATTCCAGCATTCCAGTTGCATGCGCTTGTTTATCTGCTCTTCTTACTATCTCCATGTTTAATATTTTGGGACCTTAAAAGCCCACGATCAGCTGCCTTAGATCACAGCTGGTGCTGTACGCTTACCTCATCTTTCTCCTGAAATTTCCAATTTTCCTTCTCCCTCACCTTTCCTCCTCTGTGTACAAATACGTGCAGAGTTCCTCATCTTGAAAATATTTTCTATGAACTCTGTGAACCCCTCAAGTGACCATCCTTTCTCATTCCCTTCCTCTGGCCAACTTGTCAGAAGAGTATGTACTTTGGGCCTTTATTTTTTCACCTCGCACAGACTCTCATTTAATGCCTTACATTGTAATCTGACTTCAGCCCCATTACAACTTAAAACATCTGTCTCCAAAGTCACCACATGATCTAATTTCTAGATCAGTTGTATTTTCTCACCAAGTTTGATCATCTTTCCTTTTTGAAATGCTCATCTCCTTAGCCTGAAAAACACATTACCCTAGGACTTTTGGCCCTCCCTGTGGGTTTTTTTTTTTCCTTCTCTTTTTAGTCCACTCTATTCACTCCCCACAGATGGAGATGAGGCTCAGCCCCTTGGTTTTTAGTTGTTTCTTTTCGAATGCCCTCATCTTATCCACTATCCTGGCATCAAAATTTCTGATCCAAATCTCCAGTCTGTAACTGCCTTCTGAGCTTCAAAGCTATAACTCCAATTATTTGCTTAATAACCTCGCTTACAAATTTGACTGACACTTCAAATTTAACATAGCACTGAATTCATCTTCCATCAAAAATTAATTACACCTCCTGATATACTCAGGAATAACAATGGTGGTGGTGTTTTCACTTTCAACTCAGCTCAAAACATTTAAACCATCATTTACTTTTCCCTCTCACTCACCACCCCCATATGCAATCAGTCTTCTTTTGTATTGCCTCCCATCTTTTGCTTTTTATTCTTTGCATTTTTTTTTACTATGCTAGGCAGAAGCCTTCCTTAACTCATTATCCACTTTACTACAGTTGCTTTCAAAGTGATCTTCTAGGTTCTAGTATCTCCCCCTCAATTTACTGACAAAACAATTGACTGATGAACATTGCCCCTTTTTTAAAATAAGTTGAGGCATCTTTCTCTTTGCCCTTGTAGCTCCACTACTCAAAAACTTTCTGTGGCTCCTGAGTTGGGCTGACCACAAAGGCCTTTACAGTTTTGAAGTCAGCTCTTGGATTGTAAATCAATTTTACTTTTGTTTTGCCGGCAAATAAGCAGAACAAGGATACGACGAGCAGGTGGGAATGCTGCCTTGTTGCCTTCCTAGTTCTTCATGAAGGTACACCTGATATTTAGTGGCTCTGAAAACCTTTGTGGAATGAGGAACTTGCCAGGTCAGAGAAGCTCAGAGCCCTGGTGTCGTTGCCTTTTCAATCTTTTGGGGCTTGTCAGAGGTGTACCAGGGAAAAGTGGGTATGTTGGCAGTTAAACTATTCCACAATGACATAGTTTTGTGTGCTATTTCCTGTTGTAGCATCAGACCTATCTGAGGTTTTAGTAGAGTGGGCTTGGGCCATTGCCCACCAAAGTACATATATATGCAGGATGTCAAATATGGTATTGTCATGACCACTTTTTCCTGTACTCAGGGCAGACATTACTAATCAATCACAGCCTCTTTCATAAGCCAGGATGTGGCTCCAGAATTCTCAACAAGGTGCTTCAGCCGTCTCTTACTAATGGTTTCATTCATTCATTCCACAAATATGTGTGTAGCAACTATAATGTACAGGCATTATTCTAGGTGTTCCAGATACTGCAAAGAAAAAGCCAGGTGCCTATTCTCATGAGGCTTACATTCTAGTTGAGGATAAAGGAAATAAGTAAACAAACAAGATAATCTGAGATAGTCATAAGCTCTGTGAGAAAAATAAAACAGGACCCTGTAATTGAGAATGACTGGGGGTAACTATTTTGGATGGAGAGGTCAAAGAAGGCTGCTCTCAGAATGTGGCTTTTGGTCTAAGACCTGACTGAGGAGAAGCAGGTGGTTCTGTAAAGAGCATTCCAGAGAGGAGGAACGGCCTTGAGATTGGGAGCCATTTTGGCTAGTTCCAAGGACAACCAGGAGGTGAGTGTGGCTGGAACAGAGTAGAGTGGGAGAGTGATATGAGAGGAAGGCAAGTGTTGTTGGTCTGTTTTTTTAACTGCTGCATTCTCAGTGCCTAAAATAGTGCTTGTCACAAAACAAATGTTTTTTTAATGAGTAAATGAAGGGAGAAGCTCCAATGTGATATAATGACAAAACCTATTAAAGACTCTTTATGGTCTGATCCCTACCTACTTTTTCAGTCCACAATTTCCTTGCACAAATAGACTTTTTTTTTTTTTTTACCACAAATACACTGTGAACACTTTTTTCTTCCACATTTTGTTTCCCCATATCCTTGCCTCCCAGGCATCCTTGCCTCCCAGGCTCCTTGCAAGTTTTACTCTTTAAACCCCAGATATTGTCATGTCTTTTCTGTGAGACTTTTCCAGTCAACTCAAAATAGGGTAACTTTTGGGGCTTCCCTGGTGGCGCAGTGGTTGAGAGTCCGTCTGCCGATGCAGGGGACGTGGGCTCGTGCCCTGGTCCAGGAGGATCCTGCATACTGCGGAGCGGCTGGGCCCGTGAGCCATGGCTGCTGGGCCTGTGCGTCCGGAGCCTGTGCTCCGCAACGGGAGAGGCCACAATAGTGAGAGGCCCACGTGCTGCAAAAAAAAAAAAAAAAAAAATAGGGTAACTTCTCCTTCTTCTGAATTCCTCTAATACCTGTCATAGGTGTCATTTGTTAACACTGAATGTAATAAATTAAACAACTTTATTCATCCTGTTTCTCCCATCCACTACTGTTTTTGAGGAAAGAGGCTGTCGCCTATGTTTTGAAGTCTTGAGCTCCTCGTGGTTGCTTTGCCCATGGTGGTTGCTGAGAGAGGTTGTGTCGATGATATCAGTACCTCCTCAGAGAAGCTAGTGTCTGTGACTGGTGAGTTGAGAGCACGTGGCATTGATGTTCCGTTTGGGCCCGTGTGAATCAGTGAACCCCCTTCTGCTCCCTTCGCAGGGGAGGGCTCCACTGGTCCCAGGAGCATCTGGGAGAAGGGACTGGATGAAGGGTGATGGTCACCTTGATGACTACCTTTAGGTTGTTGAAAATCATCACCACGACAAAAGTCAGTAAGATCTCCACTAATCTGTCCTCTGTCAAAAGAAATCTCCTTTCCTTTGATGCGTCAATAACTTCACCTTTATATTCAAAGCACAGCAAGTAATTAATCTCTTATATGTGGGAGAACAAAGCATTGAATGAAATTCACATTTTAGATGTTGGAAGGGGCCTGTGAAAGAACCAAAATAAAACTGAACAAATGCAAAGCAGCAGTAGCAATTATTCACACTTCAGGAATCCAGAATTTAATAACCATGAACCGAACCTTGATAGATAAACAGCAAGTTCTGGAAATAAAGTTTAATTACCATGTAATTTTTATCATTGGGTTACATTATCACCTGGGGACATCCCTGCAAATGCTGAAAGCTATGATGTCCAACTGGAGATACATGTGCTTTATGTCCCCTTCAGAGAGAGAAGAACTTCAAATATGAAGTATTGAGTCACCTTGGTCCTTTTTAATCGCTGCTCTAAAAGTCCCTCTCTCTCTCTCTTTTTTAAAAACTGTTGGTTAAGTAAAAGTAGCAATAAATACAATCTGCCCCGAGCAAATAGACCATACATCAATAAGTGAACACTTAGCATAAGCCATTTTCCATGAGACCCATGAAGCATTTCTAATTGAAACTTAACAAGCTACAAGAAGCAGACACTCTAATCTTAAGCTCTGGAAGGGAAATGTGATCCTGCATGCAGACATAGAAGCTTTTTAATTTAGCTGGAAGAGAGTGTGACTGTGTGGTTGCGTGGTATAATTTTTTTAATACCTGGAGTGTCATTGTTTGTTATTTCACATTTATTGAAAAATGTAGATGCCACATGTAACAGAATAGCAATGTCTTTTTCCAGCCTGATGGCTTAATCTTACTAACCACATAATATATGCTAGCTGGAGTTGGGACTATTTAATAAAACACTGGAATAAATTTGTTGTGCTTACATTTTAAGGAAATTAATAAAAGTAACTTCATCTGCAAAATTTAAAACTTTAAGTCTGTATGAAACAGCAGTGCAGGGATGATCACTAGATGAGAATGGATGTACCTCTATGAGGATCTTAGTCATTGATCACAGGAGCAGGTGTGCCAGGATTGAGGCACATTGTACTGGAGAGAAAGGCAAAGATATTAGCAGGATCTTATATTTGTCTGGGCTTTCCATGTTTGAGTCCTCTGTGTGCACATTTTTTCATTTGAGTGTAACAAGCCTCTAAGGCGGCAGGGCGGACACAGCCATCTCCATTTTATATAATAGAATGGATAAGGATCCTAAGACTTGGAGAGACTTTCCCGCCCAAGATCACAAAGGTGGAGCCCAGACCATCCACTCCCCAGTTAGTCACAGATCAGATATACACACACTTAAACGGACACAGTGTCTCCACAATTTCTATCAAAAGGGCTCTTTGGTAACCGGAAAGACGTCATGACTATTTTGTCGTAGACGGTGCTTGGGCCAAACCCCTCCTTCCTTTTCCGTTCACTGATCAGGGACCCAGAGTCCTCCCACTCCAGCCCAGCTGCGTGCAAGGTTTTCACAGATAAATTACTTGCCAAGCCAGAGCTGAAAGCTAAAACATGTGATTATTCAAAAACAGATGCAAAGGATAATAGAGGTTAATGACAGCTAGGCAAAGTACAAACCTTGGCGTTTCTCTGTCTCTTTTGGAAGAACAATCACAACTGTCATTTGACATTCATCAAGTAATTCTGCACTATTGAATTAAAGAACAAGTACTGGTTTTGAAATGGTTAAAAGATAACAGTAAGAGGGAGAGGAAAGCAAAGTTCCAACTCATCCCATACATCTCCTTTGGCTTCCTCGAAGGCGTCCTGGACTGGGGCCTGCGGGACCTGCCATTCAGGTTGCGCGTGTCCGGGGGCTCTTCATGGGAGCATCTTCCTTACACACTTCAAGGGGAAGTCCGCCGCAAGTTCCGACCTAGCTCTCCCCACCCTGCCCCCCAGTACAATTTCAGCCAATGCCTAATCGCCTCTAGTAATGTCAGTCACTCTTCTCGGCCTCATAGTGGGAGAGAAGAGAAAGCAGGTGCTTCCCGGCGGGCGGACCCCGCGAGGGCATGCCAAGTTCCCGCGCCGAACTCAGGAAAGTTGGGTGGACGCCTTCCTTCCTCCACGCTCCCCGGCTCTGCGGCTTCTTCCAGCAGCGCGCGTGGATGCCGAATAAAAGGCGGCGCGCAGGGCACTCATGTCGCAGAAACATACCCAGCTGCCTCTGGGAGCAGAGAACAGGTGCATTTTCTCCGACGTCCGGGAGCGGCGCCCGTTGCACCTTGCCCGCGGTCGCGCCCCTCGCGCCGACTCCCGCTCGCCCTTTGCGCCCCCGCCCCCCCCCCCAATTCGGGGCGGGGAGAGGCGCGGGGCCACGTGTAATTATTGCCGGCGGGGCCCGCCGGGGAAGCGGGGGTGGGCGCGCCGGCGGGGGCCGGGCGGCGCGGCGCGGCGCTGGCATAAAGGGGCGCTGCGCGGCGCCCCGGCGTCCGGCTCCCGCGCAGCATGCCCGCCCACGTCCCACCGCGCCGCCCGCGTCTGCGGACGCCACCGCTGCTGCTGCTGCTGCTGGCCCTGGGCAGCCGCCGCCTGCGCGCCGAGCCCGGCGACGGCGCGCAGACCTGGGCCCGCTTCGCGCGTCCTCCGGCCCCGGGTGCCGCGGGGCTCTTCCACGATACCTTCCCCGACGGCTTCCACTGGGCCGTGGGCAGCGCCGCCTACCAGACGGAGGGCGGCTGGCGGCAGCACGGCAAGGGTGCGTCCATCTGGGACACGTTCACCCACCGCCGTCCGGCGCCTCCAGGCGACGCCCCGGTAGCCGGCCTGCCGTCGGGCGCCCCGTCGCTGTCCCCGCCGGCCACCGGGGACGTGGCCAGCGACGGCTACAACAATGTCTTCCGCGACACGGAGGGGCTGCGCGAGCTCGGGGTCACCCACTACCGATTCTCCATCTCGTGGGCGCGGGTGTTTCCCAATGGTAGCGCCGGCGCCCCCAACCGGGAGGGGCTGCGCTATTACCGGCGTCTGCTGGAGCGGCTGCGGGAGCTGGGCGTGCAGCCCGTGGTCACCCTGTACCACTGGGACCTGCCCCAGCGCCTGCAGGACGCCTATGGCGGCTGGGCCAACCGCGCCCTAGCGGACCACTTCAGGGATTACGCCGAGCTCTGCTTCCGCCACTTCGGCGGCCAGGTCAAGTACTGGATCACCATCGACAACCCCTACGTTGTGGCCTGGCACGGCTACGCCACCGGGCGCCTGGCCCCCGGCGTCCAGGGCAGCCCGCGGCTCGGGTACCTGGTAGCGCACAATCTTCTTCTGGTGAGTTCGAGGGGCCAGGCGGAGGGCCATGCCGGGGAGAGGGCCACTGGAGACGTGAACCTCCGGTTAGATGAGGCTCCATTTGAGCACATCTGTGAGGTTACCTGGAATTCACACCCGGAGAGGAGGCGGGGGCCGGGGGGCGCTGAGCATCTTGGACTTCCCTGGAAAGCGTGGAGTTGGGAATGGGAGGGAAGCCCCCGCCGTGGGAGTGCCTGTGATTGCCCTTTTGGGCCCATCGTCAAAAAGAAATTGGAATCAGTTTCTCCTGTGAGAAAAGGGAGCTCCTTTCTCTGAGGGTAGAGGAATTCCTAGAGGTAAGATAGGGAGGAGTACGAGCAGCCACGGGGAGCAATGAGAAAAGAAACAAGTTTGTTCGGAAGCCACGCAGATAGCGTTACTCTCTACTAGAATTTGTGGAGATGTCATGAGTTCAGTGTTAATCCAATAAGATCTGTCTTGCTTGTAGCACAAGTTCACGCTGCAGCAAATTTGAAGGTATTAAAATCGCATCTACTGCAGAGCAGAGTTCAAACTGTCTTTGGATGTTCTTTCTGTGGCAGGATTGAACACTACATCCACCAGCCTTACTTAATCAGCAGGGGTATAATGATCCCTCATAAAATCTTAAACAAAGCTAGCCGTAAAAGACAGAAACCACTACAGGGTGATACAGATTGGGTCCTACAACAACTGTATTCGCACGATGCTCTCTCCAATAGGAAGGATTCCTCAGGGATGAGATTATTAGCCTGACATAATTGATTTTAACACCCTTGTGCAAAAGGCTTAATACATTTTGACAGCGGGAAGGATGAATGTGCCATGATAAAGTTGCCCCCAAATAATTCTTTCTCCTTTTGCTCCTTTACTTAGTATTGAAGGTTAGGTCTCATCGATTTGAGGGTTCATTTATAATCTCAGTTATTGGTACACTTTGTACAGAATTTTGTATCATGAGAGAATATTTTATGGATATGTGCAAACATTTTAATAAAACTGTTTAAATGTATAACTTTTGGCACCACGTTTTGGTGACTTGTGGGCCTACTGGAAGACCTATTTTTCTTTAAACATCTTTATTGGAGTAGAATTGCTTTACAGTGGTGTGTTAGTTTCTGCTGTATAACAAAGTGAATCAGCTCTATGTATACATAAATCCCCATATCCCCTCCCTCTTGTGTCTCCCTCCCACCCTCCCTATCCCACCCCTCTAGGTGGTCGCAAAGCACCGAGCTGATCTCCCTGTGCTATGCAGCTGCTTCCCACTAGCTAGCTATTATACACTTGGTAGTGTGTATATGTCCATGCCACTCTCTCACTTCGTCCCAGCTTACCCTTCCCCCTCCCCATGTCCTCAAGTCCATTTCTACGTCTGTGTCTTTATTCCTGTCCTGCCCCTAGGTTCTTCAGAACTTTTTTTTTTTAAGATGGAAGACCTATTTTTAAATTTAGAATTCAACCACATATTTTGAACAAAGTCAAGATGAAGACCACTTCTACACACTTCAATTGAAGCCATAGATAATTGAGGCAGAACAGTATTGGGTTATTGAGTTGACTTACTGCTGGAGCTGCTGGTAATGTTGTAATAATGGCTAATTAGATTGTATGTCAGCTCCACAAAACCTGTTTGGTACCACAGGTCATAAAAGAATGTTGGCTTTGTTTGACAAAAAATTTGTGATTCCATATTGAAACATATTTTTCATTAAGATACTTTAGAGCAGTGGTAATAAACTTTTTCAGTCTGTCAATCCTTGTAAGGAATCAGAAGACCCTAAATAGCACCTGTTCATGGTTGGTGATAGAAAAACTGGCCCTCTTTTAAAGAAAACATAAGCAAATTTCAGTTCGTACCAGTTCGTACCAGAAACAAGAGATATGTGGACCAACTGAAGGACCTAATAGACCATTCCTGCAAAATTACTACTTTAGATTTAAATCACATGAGTTCTATTTTCAGAATGCATGTAATAAACTGTGTAAATACAAAAGTTATCAATTGTTACAGCCACTTACATGATCATTTCATACATAAGATAAGGAACTGGGGCTGTAGGAGCTTTCTGGTACTCTGGTATTTTATTTTATTTTGATTCTAAGCTACTGTTTTTTTTTTTTTGGGGGTACAGTTGCTTTACAATATTGTGTTAGTTTCTACTATACAGCAAAGTGAATCAGCTATACATCTACATATATCCTCTCTTTTTTGGATTTCCTTCTCATTTAGGTCATTGCAGAGCACTGAGTAGAGTTCCCTGTGTTATACTGTAGGTTCTCTTTAGTTATCTATTTTATACATAGTATCAATAGTGTATATATGTCAATCCCGATCTCCCAACTCATCCTACCACCACCCCCTCCCCCTTGGTATCCATATGTTTGTTCTCTATGTCTGTGTCTCTATTTCTGCTTTGTAAATAAGATCTATACCATTTTTTTCAAATTCCACATATATTACTCTGGTATTCTAAATAGTCAACATGCTTTTGATTCTTGTGCCCACTCTTGGCCTTTTGATTAACTTCCCAGTTATATTTTTGTATCCTTACACAAAAACTTGCCAAACACTAACCATCTTTCCCAGAAATGCAGTGGACTTTGTGTTCATAAGAAATTAGTAACAGGGGGACAGTTGGTTTTGCTGATGCTACAAACATAATTACAGTTGCTGTAAAATATTAATTTTGCTTTCGAATTTCTTTGGTTTGGAATTTAGTCATTCTTGTATCTTATGAAGAAATAAGTTGTCATGATCAAAAATGGTATCTTTCATTATTTCATATGAGATATTTTCATTCTGACTTCAATACTCTTTCTTGGCGTGTGTGTTAGGGGGAGGGGGGGAGGGAAGTTTTGATCTTAGTTGAAAAGATAAATTATATTCCCCAGATTTTGGTAATGGAACATTTTGGTGATAGAACATTTCAGCTAGGGCTTAGATATTACTGGCAGGGGTCACTGGGCCCCTAGCTTATTCATTTGCGTTTGGGGATATGATGCTTGTGAAGGATAAATCTGGCCAACACACCTCCCCTGCCCCATTCTCTGCTTCCACTAATTTACAGGTGGACTAAGGAGACCCCCTGGGGAGACTGGAAATTTGAACACTGCCCTCCCCCCCCTACGCCGGAGGACAGGAGGCAGGCCAGACAAACTGCAGGATGAATAATGAGGTGGGGAGGCTTTGCTCAGAATGGAGTCTTCGTGGTTTTTTGCGGGTTTCTGGTGCTGAGGTAAACCTTAATAAAAATAGCCTCTGTGTGTGTGTATGTATGAGAGAGAGACAGAGACAGAGACAGACTGACAGCCAGAACTGAAAGGAGGATTTCCCTGCAGAGCCCTAGGAATCCAGACTGCTTTGCTCAGAGTATAACCCAGGAAAAAGACACCCCTCCTCTCTGACTTGAAGAGGGACTGCTCTGCCTTCATGGCTCTTGAAAGATGGTTCTTGATGGCCCCTGAAAAACTAGTGTTAAGGCCTGTGGTTGGGAGTCCAGCTCCAGCGGTGCCTCTGAGTCTTTGTTCTGCCTATGGGTTTCTGACCGAGTTGAAGATAAACATGGGCCTCCCAGGGAGTCTTGCAAATGTCTGTAAAGGGAACCTGTGGGAAAAGACAACTTGTTTCACTTAAGGAGGTGGGGCTGGGAGATGTTACTTTGGGCATTTCGTATAGTGCAGACCTGACTGGTATTGAACATCAGTGCTCCTGTCTCAGCTGATCTGTCCACAGCATCTATCCAGCCACTATTCTCTTTCTTGCTACACTTCCTCAGCTTGGCTTCCAGAACCCAACTGTCTCTCCCTTCTCCTCTCAGCTCACTGGCGATTCGTTCCCAGTTCCCTTTGCTTATTCCTCTTCATCCTGCCTCTAAATACTGGAGTGCCTTGTGCTCCCTCCTGGGACCTCTTCTTAGATTCACTCCAAGTGAACTCTTTGAATACTCTATGTCCTGACGACTCCAAATTTTGAGTCTCCAGCCAGAACTTCTGATCTGAGCGCCAGACTTGGAGCACTTGGAGTGCCTTCTCCACTTTGATGTCAAATAGGCATGTCACATTTAACATCCAAAAACAAATTCCTGTTTTCGCCATCTCCATTATGGCAGCTTTGCTCTTTCAGTTGGTTGGGCCCCAAACCTTAACTTCTTCCTTTCTCTTACATCTTATATTCAATCCATCAACCAATCCTATAGCTCTACCTACCTTCAAAATGTATACAGAATCAAAGCACTTCTCCTTTTATCTATAGCTACAGGTCCAAGCCCCTATCAGATTCTGCCTGCATCACTGGAATAGCCTCCTAGCTGATGTCCTTGCTTCTGCACTTGCCCCTTGCAGTTTGCCATGATGGATATTCTCAAGGATATCATTATGTATGAACAAGACAAAGTCCCTCATTTATTAAAATCCCACTTCTTCTTCGAGAACCAGCTCACATGCTCCCTTTGGCTCCACACTCGAATGCCATCTCTTTCTCCTATGGAATCCCACAATGCTTCACTCTGATGCCTCCTACCATACTTCTCCTTTTATTTAATCATTTGCTTCCTTTCACTAGCCAGGTAATTCCTTAAGTGAGGAAACCAGGTTCACTTCATCTATCCTAAAATGCCATCTTGCCCTTGGTAGGTGCTCAGTAAGTGGCTTCTGGCTGTTTAACAGCCTGACTCTGCCTTCATAAACTGATGCTCCTAGGATCTGCTCTCTTTGTCAGTCTTTCTAGCCATGTTCTTATGGGACAGGGGATACTAAATGCTAATCAGATAGTAAGATCAGTAAATATAATGGGGCAGAATCTGACATTTTTCAGTAAAAATACAAGGTTCATCATTAAATGTATGACTCCATTGTAAAAATTTCCAAACAACTGAAAACTATCTACAGTCACTATGCAACATTATAAAAAAGTTTTCAGAATGGGAGGTGGGGAAATCCTCCTGGCTGGCTTTAGGAGCATTTATTGGAAGTGGCTTGAGTTTTCATTCCCCAAGTAATAGTGGAGGCAATTTATCTACTAGATACATGTTTAAATTATACATGCTATGTACTTTTGTGAAGCACTTCACCAATTTTCTCTCATTAAAATGTTTTTGGTACATTGCTGGAATAATCAACTGGGTTGAACGTTAATGTATTTTATAGACTACTGAATTCAATGGTGTGTTTAATCAGAAATGGTTAAAATATCTCCTGAAGAGCTTGACTCACTCTTCTTTGAAGATCTGATTGAACACAGTATTTTTTGAAGGTCACAGTCAAGTCCAAGAAAAAAATTTACAAATAGGAAAAGAACTAATAAAATAATTTCAAAATCATAACAATGTTTTACAATGTCAGTTATTTCGAGTTGAAGAAAAGAGGGAAAATACAGACTACTAAGCATTCAAATAATGCCAATATACATTTCTTAAGTGAAAAATGAATGAATGCACAACTGTAGTACCTGAATGTGTAGTTAGTCATGAATTTGGCACACAGAAGTCCTCTGAGTTATCTTAATTTTTCAAACAATATGGTTGCTCCAAGCCAGAATTTTAAAATTAATTTGTACAAAAAGTGCTTTTCTTTCAACGAATGTTATCTTTTTAAGGCATAAAGGAAATTTTAGGTGTAGGAAGAGAATAAAGTACAAAATAAAATTGGGAGGACAAGAAATAAAGAGTGGGTAAGTAAGAATACATACTGTTACTGAATCCTTCAAGATCCACATCTTCTCAGGAAACTGCAAAGTGATACTTGTAATCTATACTTAAACAGTTAGAGCATATAAAAGGTAGATTATGCTTATCTTGATACATTCTGGGTACAAAGATAATCTAAAGGATCAGTATAGCTCTTCTCCCTTCCACCTTGGGATAAATTCTTATTTATCCTTCAAAGACTTGACTCAAACACTCCTCTATTTTGTGATAACAGGCAGAGAGGATCATTTACTCATTAGCTACTCCTTGAGGTCAGAGACTGCGTATCATATTTCTTTTTAAATTTTTAGTGCTTATCTCAGTCCTTGAAGCAGAGGAAATATTCAATACAATTTTTAATGAATGAATAAATATAGATGTAAAATAATTTTACTTCAATATGTCCTTTTTTCTTTCTTCTGAATTGAACATCTACAGTCTGTTTTCTCACCCAGTATCTGGGAAGGAGTTTTAAAAAGTGAGGAAGAACAGGGGGAAAAATTTCTGCCCAGATAGGTATGTATGTAACATTTGCACATTTACAAGGCAAAAAATATCCCCATTTTCATCCCGTGGACAGGGGAGGAGGGGAACAGGGGAAGGGGGAGAACGTGACCTTGTGAGTGCCTGACCTGGAAGCTGCATCATCTCTTCCACTCACCTCCCATTGGCAGGACTTAGTCACGTGGTGTAAGGAGCGTGGGAATTACTGCAGCTGTGTAGCCATGTGCTTAGCGAATCAGGTGGGAACGTCATTAAGGACAAGCATTCATCTCTCCGACACCGTCCACCTCTCAAATATATTGTGAAAATTAAAACAAAATCATGTATGTCGACATGTTCTGAAAAACGTAAAGCGCTCTACAAAGGTGAGGTATGAACTTTTATTGTCAATAATAATAAAAGCAAGAGTGCTTGAGAAGTGATTCTCTTGAGCTGTTTAGGTGAAAGGAATTAGACAAATGCTTTAGAAATTGTTGCCTCACTTAACTTCTTCATTCAGTGGGATAGAGTCTTAGCAATTATTTCAACAGCATTTGACTAAAGATTTTCAAATGAGTTTTGAGATAATTTATTTTACATAAAACGTATTACCAAGTACCTTTTCTTGATGTTTAAAGGAAATATACTAAAATTTATGACTGATATAATTTGATATATTGACTTAAAGATAAATATTTAGTGAACTTGCATGGCCCCAGTCCGAATAGATTTTTTTTATTAATAACATTATTGTTTGAAGTATGGATGTCAGAACATCATCCATGAACCAGTATCATTTATAGTTTGATAAAATACTCAAAATAAACTGAAACCAGTACTATACATTAAGTTTAAATGTAATGGTGAGAAGATATTATTTGCATGTCTATAAGTGCACTACTATTTGATAATTAGAATGTTAGAATTAGAAGGCACCAGGGAAATCCCAGGTCAGATTTCTTCTCAGGACCAACTCCTTGCAGTGGCCCTGGGGTCCTCTAGCTTCTGCTCGACTATTTGCGGCAAGAGGAACCCAGCTCCTCTCAAGTTGCCCACTCGATTTTATCTTTTATATTGATTGGAAACCTGCCTCTGTATGGGACTCACCCGTGGTTGTCTCTGCCTCCCTAAATCTCAAAGAATAAAACAAATTGCTTTTTGACGAGACAGCTTTTCAAATATCTGAAAAGGCCACTATGTTCTTCCTAAATATTTTCTACTTTATTCACACTCATGGCTGCTCCTCCGAGAAGAATTAGAGGGAGCTGGCATTTAGTCAGGGCTCCTTCTTGGGAGACTGTGATGGGGCCGACAGGAATGTGTTTGAATTCTGAGAAAGCAAATGTGACTGTTGAGAGGGCTCTTTATCTTCTGACACTTGAGGAAAAGGTGGGGAGGGAGAGGGAAGAGTTGACCTTTCTATCTCCCCAGAGGGTGGGTCTTTGAGGAACAGAGAAGAACAGGGATGTCTGTGGGAGCTGCCTGTGTCCATCGCCCTTACCAAGGGGCTGCAGACGGTGGGGATGACTGAGGACACCCAAAGTAGGAAGAGCGTTCTGGGCTCCGCGTTCTGGGAACCAGCTGTGCAGCCGGGCCCAGGTGCAGCAATGCGCAGTTCATGTCATAGGATCAGTGCGTGGAGGGGCCGAAGCTCAGGTGGGAGAGGAGGGGAAGGACACGAAGCAGGAGAAGTGAGCCCAGACTCTTTGAAGGCTTCTTTTAAGATTTGATGTGCAGACCAAATTTCAGCTGCCCCAGATGTTCAGGGCACATTTCTTATTCTGGACACCAAATCCTGTCCCTGCCGTCCAAGACTGCATTCGCGGTTTTGGCTGTTACCTCCCTGCGGACTCGGATTAGTTTGTGGTCAGTGAAAACCTCTCAGGCTTTTAAATTTTTCCCCATGTGAATTGCTGTTAAGCCAGACTTCCCGTCATCTCCTTTTGTCACTTATTTTTGAACTTTTAATCGTATTAAATTTCATCCTCAATGTGTAAAGGTGAGAGGAGGATTACCACAGATGGTGGGTGGATGCTTCTTAAAAATTGGAAATAACCTAAATATACTAGGGTGATCTGTTAAAGGAATAGCAGTGCACAGGTATAGTGGAATAAATAGTATTCGGCCATTATAAAGTTAATGTATGGTGATTAAAAAGTTGCACATGGTATGTTATTAAGAGAAAAATGCCATATGATATATTATGCTTCTTATATATCTCTGTTGTGTGAATAAGTGTGAATAAGTAGAGAGCACTCTATAGCTCTTTAGCTGTGCTGAGCTCTCTTCAGCCACTGTGCTTTCCCCCAGCTTCTTTCCTGACATGCCCAAGCCTAGATTTGATATCCCTGCTTTCTGCTCCCATAAAATCCTGTACTGCCCTTCTAATAATACTTCACACATTTTATTGAAATTATTTGTCTTTCCCCAAAGACCTCAGCTTTGAGATGCTAGGAATCATGTTTATCTTGCTTTCCATTTATATCCAGAGCATGAATGAAAGAGTGCACTGGCTCCCCCCGCCCCCTCCCCCCCCAAATGTGAAAGGGAAAAAGAAAAATGTTAACAGTGGGTTATTTCTGGATAGTGCGATTATGGGTAATTTTTTCTTTCTAATTATCTGGATTTTCTAATTGTTCTATAAGCAAAATGTAATACTTCTGTGATGGAGAAATCGTAAGTGGTGTTTCTGGGAAAAGATGGCTGAGTGAATTTACCCATCTAATTTATTTTCCCTCTTGAAACCCCATTAAACTTTAGTAAAGAAACAGTTAAAGCAAAGAAGGGGGGCGGCAAGGGGAGGGAAGGAGCAAAGGAGGGAAGGGTGAGGGAGAAAGACCCACAGTGATGGAGACAGCAGAATAGTAACAGAAATTTGGAAGCTGAGAAGCAGGTGGGAGAGTATTCCTGACTCAGCAGATCTGAGCAAGCTGACTGCTGAATTGGCTGTGGGAGAAGCCAAGAACCAATCCTACGATTGCAGAATCTTCCAGAGGTTCAGAGAATAGCAAGAGCAGGTACTATGGAACTGGAGGTGAAGGGAGTGGGTGCTTAAAATGAGAAGAATTGGTTGAAAGCTGTGTAAGAAACAACTAGATTTCTGGGTCTCTTCCCCCAATCCCGCCTGTTGGGCATATGCTGCTTCTCCACTCAAGGAGAAAACTCGAAGTGAACTTTCTGGAGAGTATAAAATGGAAAGTGTCTGGACTGAGGGACATCAGGCACAACTGAGGGCATGAGCACCACACTGAAAATAAGGACTAAGTGAACATATGCGACAAGTTTGAGACACCCACCCCTTCCCCAGACCCCTCCTCCACCCCGCTACCAGCTCTCCTCGCCCACCAGGCTCTCGGAATGTTGGCTGTGTGACTTCTACTCCCCAGGGAGGGACTGGAAGTGTCTTCTCCAGGGAGTCTGATGAGCTCATGCGGAAAGACCTAAGATGCTGATCCTAAAGGTTCCACAACAAATGGCAGAGACAGATCACTCCACAGTGAAGCTCAAAATCAACATGCCCCACCCACATGCTCAGACCTTCCAGTCAGGGTTTTTGTTTCTCGTTCTTAAACATGAGTAGACAATCAAGAATCAACAGGATCCAAGGAAAGCCTCTAACTTGAAAGATTGAGACCCACCTAAATAAAGAGGGGAAAAAACTCAACTTTCTGGGGCAAAAACTTGGAGGAAACTGAGAATATATAAGGAGGAAGAAAAGCTAAAAAGAAAAAGAGAAGACTCAGTCAAAAGATATTACAAACTTCTAGTTATAAAATAAGTCATGGGATGTAATGTACAGCATGGTGATTATAGTTAATACTGTATTTTGTGTTTGAAATTTGCTAAGGGAGTAGATCTTAAAAGTTCTCATAAGAAAAAAAAAATTGTAACTATGTGTGGTGATGAATGTTAACTAGACAGGTTGTTTCACCCGAGTGAAGTGGGCGAGTAGGAGAAGTTGTGGCCCTGGGTGAGCATGTGCCCCAGATAATTCTCTGTCAGGAGGGATGAGGTATGGTCCTGCCAGATTCTCCGATTTTAAGAGAAGCTAGAAACTCAGAATTTTGAGTGAAATTTCCTGAATTTTAAAGATTATCTCAAAAAAAAAAATTTTAAGCCTGACAAAGGCCAAACAAATCTATATGGATTTTGAGTTTATAACACTCGACCTATAGCATCTGGCTCATCTGAAGCCCTGACAGGAGCGTGACTCCACACCCTCCAGTGTGCCTCGTCCATCATATCTCCCTGAGGCTCTAGATGGGGGCTGTGGCCTCCCACTGAAGTGGTGAAATTTCCCCAAATTGAATGGTTGCATATGTTGAAGAATGTGGATTTTTGAGCGTGTTCACATTGGGTAGTGCCAGGGATTAGATCCTGCAATATTAAATAAATAATGGATATTCACTTAAACTTATTTTATTCGATGACATCAATAGGTCTCTGTCAGATCATTAGACAATCTACTTAATCGCAGAGAATACTCACACCCTACCATATTCCCAGGCCTGAGACTGGAGGCTTGCTTTCTGGAGTAATTGAAAGACAGGGGAGTGGAACTTTGGGGCTACATAGAGCAAAGACAGGAGTGAGACACAGGGATGAACACAGTGGCTCAACTGGAATTGGACCTACAAACTTTCCATCACCTCCCAGCAGCCTGATCACTCTAAGCAGATAGCATCTGTCTCTCCTGGTAGGGGAAGGGAGGGTATTCGGTGCCTTTGAACGGCACCAAAGTAAGGATCTCACCCACTGACATTGGGGGCTGGTCCCCTAATGAAGTGACTGACTTCCTGGCAAATGAGCATAGCTTGCTGCCTATAAAGTGTCCCCATGCCTATAATTTTGACTAGATTTTAAATACTTTTCTCTTAAATATGAATGGACAGCCAAGCATCAAAAGGTATTTGAGGAAAGTGTCCACCATGAAACAGGGAGAATAAAATAAATACACAGAAAAGCAAACCATGAAAAACACATTATGCAGGAAATTAAATACACACAAATGGAAAAAGGAACAAATCAGAGAATATTTAAAAATTCTTGAACGTCAACAATGTGACTGTTGAAATAAAATGTTTAGTAAAAAGATTGAAAGATACAGGAAAAGAAGTGCCCCCAAAGTAGTACAAAATGACAAAGAAATGGAAATATTAAAGAAAGGGGAAAAAGATTTAAAAGATGAAACATAAAAGTCCAACATCAAACTAATAAGAATTCAGAAAGACAATAAGGATATGGAGAGCAGGAAATTATTAAAGAAAGAATATAAGAAAATCCTCCAGAACTGAGGAACACAAGCCTTTAGATTTAAAGATCCTTCTGAATTCCTAGCACAATGAATGCACAGTTATGTAGGGATTTAGAAAGCTTACCTTCTGATATGGTACTGGCACAAAAACAGAAATATAGATCAATGGAACAGGACAGAAAGCCCAGAGATAAACCCACACACATATGGTCACCTTATCTTTGGTAAACGAGGAAACAATATACAATGGAGAAAAGGCAGCCTCTTCAATAAGTGGTGCTGGAAAAAATGGACAGCTACATGTAAAACAATGAAATTGGAACACTCCCTAACACCATACACAAAAATAAACTCAAAATGGATTAAAGACCTAAATGTAAGGCCAGAGACTATAAAACTCTTAGAGGAAAACATAGGCAGAACATTCTATGACATAAATCACAGCAAGATCCTTTTTGACCCACCTCCTAGAGAAATGGAAATAAAAACAAAAATAAACAAATGGGACCTAATGAAACTGGAAAGCTTTTGCACAGCAAAGGAAACCATAAAGAAGATGAAAAGACAACCCTCAGAATGGGAGAAAATATTTGCCAACAAAGCAACTGACAAAGGATTAATCTCCAAAATACGTAAGCAGCTCATGCAGCTCAATATCAGAAATACAACCCAATCCAAAAATGGGCAGAAGACCTAAATAGACATTTCTCCAGAGAAGATATACAGATTGCCAACAAACACGTGAAAGGATGCTCAACATCACTAATGATTAGAGAAATGCAAATCAAAGCTACAATGAGGTATTACCTCACACCGGTCAGAATGGACATTATCAGAAAATCTACAAGCAATAAATGCAAGAAAGGGTGTGGAGAAAATGGAACCTTCTTGCACTGTTGGTGGAAATGTAAATTGATACAGTCACTATGGAGAACAGTATGGAGGTTCCTTAAAAAACTAAAAATAGGGCTTCCCTGGTGGCGCAGTGGTTGAGAGTCCGCCTGCCGATGCAGGGGACACGGGTTCGTGCCCCGGTCCGGGAGGATCCCACGTGCCGCGGAGCGGCTGGGCCCGTGAGCCATGGCCGCTGGGCCTGCGCGTCCGGAGCCTGTGCTCTGCAATGGGAGAGGCCACAACGGTGAGAGGCCCGCGTACCACAAAAAAAAAAAAAAAAAAAAAAAAAAAAAAAACTAAAAATAGAACTATCATACGACCCAGCAATTCCACTACTGGGCATATACCCTGAGAAAACCATAATTCAAAAAGAGTCATGCTCCACAATGTTCATTTTAGTTCTATTTACAATATCCAGACCATGGAAGCAACCTAAGTGTCCATCGACAGATGAATGGATAAAGAAGATGTGGCACATATATACAATGGAATATTATTCAGCCATAAAAAGAAATTGAGTTATTTGTAGTGAGGTGGATGGACCTAGAGTCTGTCATACAGAGTGAAGTAAGTCAGAAAGGAAAACAAATACCATATGCTAATACATATATATGGAATCTAAAAAAAAAAAAAAAGGACATGAAGAACCTAGGGGCAAGACGGGAATAAAGACACAGACCTACTAGAGAATGCACTTGAGGACACGGGGAGAGGGAAGGGTAAGCTGAGACAAAGTGAGAGAGTGGTAGTGTATATATGGACATATATACACTACAAAATGTAAAATAGATAGCTAGTGGGAAGCAGTCACATAGCACAGGGAGATCAGCTCGGTGCTTTGTGACCACCTAGAGGGGTGGGATAGGGAGGGTGGGAGGGAGACACGAGGGAAGGGATATGGGGATATATGTATACATATAGCTGATTCACTTTGTTATACAGCAGAAACTAACACACCATTGTAAAGCAATTATACTCTAATAAAGATGTTAAAAAAATAGTAAATCCTACCTTCTGTGTAATCTTTCCTAAGAAGCTAATGGAAGGCATGCACCAACGAAATTACAGAGTAAGTAAACGGGGAGAAAACAGATGTAGAAAAGTATAGCTATAATCCATAAGAAATAAAGAAAAATTCTAGGACGAGAGCAGTTCTAGACAGCATCTCGTCCAGATGGAACCAGGAGGATGGAAGAATCTAGCAGAGAAGGGAGAGCTCTAAGTAAAAAAGTAGACTCAATAGAATAGAGGGTAGGGAATGTGATGGAGAATCACGAAAACATTAAAACACATAGGAAGTATTACACAAGTTTAATAGTGAGGTGATGATTTATTCAAAGGAAAATAAAAAGCTGTACAAAAAAGGAAATATTATAGTGTCCCATTTGGCTCTCCAGTGAACAATATTTATATGAGAACCTCGATGCGACTATTGGTTAATGATTTGAATAAGAACAGACATTTGGGAGAATGAGGCAAGAAAATTGAGGGGTGTGAGAGAGCTAACTCTTCATTATGGTGAATTATTAAATGTTGGAAGAAGCATATTATTTAGAAATATGGTAGTAATTACTGGAAGAAACAGCTGAAAGTTCACTGAGGTTGTCTGCAGGGAGCAGAAGTGGGAGTTTGAGAAGGCCTGGGGAAGATGCTTACTGTTTTTCGTAAGACTTTGATTTTAAACTACATTAATGAGTTTATTTAATTAAAAATAATTTTGAAAAAGCCTATACCATGAATAATGCTTTAAAGTTTCTGAAATGCTTTTGTGTATTTTGGGGGGCCGGTAAAATAGTTGAGAGGCTCAGATTTTAGGGATCTAAACTGCCAAGGGATCAAACTGGGATCAGAACCCAGGTTTTCCAGCAATCTTACCACTGGGCATATACCCTGAGAAAGCCATAATTCAAAAAGACATATGCACCCCAATGTTCATTGCAGCACTATTTACAATAGCCAGGACATGGAAGCAACCTAAGTGTCCATCAACAGATGAATAGGTAAAGAAGATGTGGTACATATATATACAAAGGAATATTACTCAGCCATAAAAAGAAATGAAATTGAGTTATTTGTAGTGAGGTGGATAGACTTAGAGACTGTCATACAGAGTGAAGTAAGTCAGAAAGAGAAAAACCAATATTGTATATTAACACATATATGGGGAATGTAGAAAAATAGTACAGATGAACCTATTTCCAGGGAAGGAATGGACGTAGATGTAGAGAACGGACATGTGGACCCAGCGGGAGAAGGGCAGGGTGGGATGAATTGGGAGATGGGGACTGACATATATACACTACTATGTATAAAATAGATAACTAATGAGAACATGCTGTATAGCACAGGGAACTTTACTCAGTGCTCTGTGGTGACCTAAATGGGAAGGAAATCCAAAAAAGGGGATATATGTATACGTATAGCTGATTCACTTCGCTGTACAGCAGAAACTAACACAACATTGTAAAGCAACTCTATCCCAATAAAAAAAAAAAGAGCCCAGCTTTTCCGAACCCCTGGTTGCAGTGCTCACTGCCTTACTGCTTGCTGTCTCCAGCCCACAGTTTTCATTTGTGTGTGTGCTGGTGAATGTCTAGACCAAGGGTAGGTTCCCTCCTTGTCACATCGGCGCTCAGAAATGGAGGTGTCACGAGTGTACCTGGGCTGTGATCTCTGCGTATTCCCTGCATAATAACTTGCCCGTTGTGTAAATATTTGCTTGGTGAAGTAATGATTCCATGATAACTCAAATAATAGTCATGAAAAAGGTGCATTTCAATTCAGAGCTCTCATTTTCTTTCTTCTACACGATTCTCATTTCTGAAAAATTAAAGAAACCAAACAATCTTTCATGAGGAGTTACAGCAGAAACCGTGTGTGGATGTTTCCTGGTGTTTATTGCTACTCTGTGAGAAATAAGATGGGGGAATGAAAACCGCGTCATTCACAATTTGATTAAAAAGCTTTTCTTCTTTTTTTTCTTTTCCTTTCATGTTTAAGCCCTGCAGTTTTGAATTTTCCCTTTCTTCATAGAGGAAGACAGGTCAAGCAGCTATGATTCCAGTTCCCCATTCTGGAAACACCCTCACAGCTGTTTAATACATTTGGCCTCAACTCAACCCCCTGTCCCCTCAGTCACTGCCTTTCAGCCACAGGAAGGCCTTGCTGTTGTGCCTTGGGGCCCTTTTTTCTGGTTCTTCTCTCTGCCTGGAATGTTCTCCCCACCCCACTGTACCCCCAGATCCACAGCTCCCTCACCTCCTTTAAGCCTGTGCTCAAAAGCCACGTTCTCAAATGAGGCACATCCTGAACACCCCATTTAAAATGCTTCTCCCAGCACCCCAGACTTAGTGGGAGTAGAGGACCCCTTCCTGGCTCAAGAAGCACTTTCTGGGGGCCTAGAGAAGAGAGGAGTTCACCGAGTTCATAGGTACTGCAGATGAAATGTGTGAACACGAGTTTCTTGGGTTTGGTTTTTAGCTTCAGAATAGAAGACCCTAGAAGAGCAATTAAAAAACAAAACAAAAGCAAACACACAGCCTCTGGCATAATAGTGGCTATTGAAAAGGCAGTCTTCGATTCCTTATGCAACCCCCAGACAGAAGCTCATTCTTTGGATTTAGTAGTTGCTCAACACTGCAGGGCCAAGAGGCTTATGCATGTTAATTAACACCCTTGATGAACATTTGTAAATGAGTCCCACCAAAGCCCAAGCTGACCAGCTTTCTTTGTGATAAAGAATAATCTTCGGGGATTATTTAAGATCACAAAAGGAGACTAAGGAAAAATGTTCCTAGACTTGGAAATGGGACAGAAGGATTACTGACGTCCTTCTGAGCAGCCTGCCTGGGTTAATCCTATTCTCTGATTCTGACTCTCTGTGGGTGCAGAAGGGAGTGTGTCTTTTTTAGATTTGTTGTTTACTGTGGATCAGGGTATTTTAAGTTCTATAAGGGTAGATGTTAATGGAAATGATTCTTGCCTAATAGGAGCACATACGGATTTTGTCCTATGGAGATGGAAAATGAAAAGATTAAAACTACGGCATATTCAGTGAAAGGAAAATAAAGACTCCTGTGAGTGCTACCAAAAGCAATGGCATCTCCTCTCCTTGGCACCCAGGGCTCCCTTATTTTGTTCCCTTATTTTCACACCACTTACCATCTTTTAACATGCTTTTTAGTTCACGTTTGTTATGTTTGTTGTTTTTTTTTCTCTCCTCCTGCTGAGATGGAAGTTCCATGAGGGCAGAGGTTTTTGTCTGACTTGTTCACTAATGGATCCCTAAGTGCCAGAACTGGGCCAAGCCTATAGTAGGTGCTCAATAAATACTTGCAGAATGAAAATAGCCCTTAACATCGATCACTGACTTTCAAACTTTTCTGACCTTGACCCTGACAGTAAGAAAGGCATCTTATGTGTTGACACATACACAACAGAAGTCTCACAAAACAATACTTACCCTTATGACATGTGGTGCACTCTGAATAGAATTAGTTCTATTTTATTTCCATTTTCAAAATTTCTGTGGCTATACATAACTCGATTTCACAGCTAGAATCTGTGGTGTGAAAAACTTTGACTTAAGACCATGTAGAAACTGCTACCACATAAGGCAAATGGGAAAAGGGGGGGAAAGAGGGGCAAGCAGATTACTTTCTATTATAGGCTATTCCATAAAACATATTTCCTGTTCCTGTACTCTTATCCTGTCTGACAACATAGAAGACCTCACACATCCACATGTCACTTTTTCTTTACGCGAAAAGTGTTCTCTCTTGCAAGGGAAATTGAGTTATTTCCAAAGCAAAGAGCTATGAATGAGCCTGGGAACTGAGAAATGATCTTAAAGTCTCAGAGAGAGTCAGTTGGTTGGCATCTGCTGTTGATAAGTCAAAGCAGGAGAATTAGGTGAGGAGGCAGAAGTAAACATTTAGAAAGTAAAGGTGACTGTTATGGAAGAAAAACACTTTTCTCAATTTTGTTGAAATCAGAGAGTAGCCGTTTCATGAGGGTATTACAGAATTACTTTGGCAATTATAGTGATAAATGTTTACTGAAAAGAGCCTGGTTGACTGATGAAACTTAGGATGCTTTGGCTGATCTTGGGAATACATCCTTTATCTGAGTCCTTTATCTTCGTGTCGCTTTTTCTCATCTAGCCTGATGTCTCCCTCCCTGTTCCTTTCTCGGCTCTCATTTTGTTGCTATTAGAAAAACAGGTGCAAAAACCAGGAATTGGAACCCCTCTGTGTCTCCGATAACGTTGTGATTAATGGACCAGACGGATTCTGGTCACAAGCCAGATATTTTGTTAACAACCTAGCATCAATGATTTGGAAGGATTTTCATAGCAGCATGATTTAGTATTAAATAGAATGATTTAACTGATGTTGATTAGTCCTGTACAGATAAATTAATGAGGCAAGAAACCTAATCTCTGATTTATTGATGTATTTACCAAGAGTGAATTATGAAATAATTTTTACTTCATTTGAAGGAACTTTTTATTCAAAAATGAATGAGTAAGGCCTTTTATGTAACCTTCTTTGGAAAAATCCAGACAAAATGATCATAAGTAACAAAACTCCAAAACTACACCATGATTTAAAAAAAATCTACCTTGATCTGTATCTTGCCTAGTTGTAAAAGCATTCCTTTGAGTGAGTTCTTATAGAATCTCAAACTTGGTTATATGTGTATTAGGAATTCTATATTTGCAAATGACCAACCCCAACTAAAACTAGGTTAAAGAGGAAAAGGGACTTTATTAGAAGGACACTGGGGTGGGTCACAGAATTGGCGAAGAGCTCCAATGACTTTGGGAATAGGACTTGCAAATCACAATTCCCTTTGAGGAGGGCAATCTTTCTCTCTCACTACACACATGCGCATGTGAGAGCACTTTCCAGTAATCATCACCTTTGTCCAGGACCTTAATCACACCCACATTTTTTTGGCAGTAGCGTTCCAACTTGCAGCATCCAGTTGTTCACATTTTAATCCATTCTGCAAGAGATGATTTTGATTGTATGATTTTGATCCTCATTGTCTCAGAAGTTTATGCTCACCTGTTATGATCTGTTCTATCAAATCCAAATAATTTTGCATTCAAAAGTTTTCATATTCTGGTCCCACACTTCCTATTGTAAACTTATATGCCAAAAGCCACAAAGTTTTAAACGCTTTCTCTAATTAGGCTAGTATCATTATTTTCACAACACTGAATACATTCTTATGTCTGTGCCTTTAATCATAATTTCCATGCTTAGATACTCCACTGCCCTCCCCAAGCACCAGCCACATTCCACTATGAGGATATTTTAAATGCTTGTTGCCCCTATACCACTTACCCCAAATGTGGCCCAGGCTAGAAAAGAGATCCTAATTGTTTGGCTTAATACATGGATCTTAGAGTTTTGGGGTGAATTCCAGATGATCTGATGAACTACAACTTGGTCAAAAACATTTTGATGGAGAATAATGTAATGAACTGGATCATTTGGTCAAAAATAAATCTCAGTTGCTAGACTTTCTGTATTAATAATTTTGTTTTTCTGTGAATCTTTTAAGCATTCCTAACTTTTTTTTCCCCAGAAATTATGAGGCTAAAATGTAAGAAACTGTTCTTCCATGTTTGTGAAATTTTGGAGCAACTGAAATGTGTGACAATAGGAGATTAGTAAATCAATAAGTAATTGTTGGATGGTGTGAGATAGAATTAGTTGGAACAATCCAAGTCATCCATCTTTGTGCAAAACATAGCTAAACAAGCGGGACAGACATCATCAGTTTAGAAAATAATCTAGTAAATAATTTGAAGCAGAAAATTCCCCAAACTTGAAAATTTCAGTTACTTTTATTATTTATTTTATTTTTCTTATTAGAAAAGCAATGCATGCATGCTTATTACATAAAAGTTAGAAAATCAGAAAAGCAGAACAGCATTAAAAAATGGCCATAGTCCCACTCAATAGAGATGACAACAATTATCCTCTTGGTACAAATTCTTCAAAATCCTGTCCTATGTATATTTATTTTATAGATGTGCATATGATTCCATAAATTAGGTAATACTGCTTATGATTTGACTGTAGCTAACTATAATTTATTAAAGTGATTGATTTGTAGCCAACGATTAATTTGTTCCATTTAACCCCTAATTTGTGAGTTATTTCAACTAATCCCTATTGTTGGCCTTTTAGATTTGTTTCAAGTAATCTAAGAACTATGACTGGCACATAGTAGCTACTCAATAAATGTTTGACTAAAAGAATAAGTAAATGAATAATCTCATGTTGTTGGATGTTCAGATTGTTTCAAGTCAACTCTGTTGTTGATGGAGAGTGTACAGTCTTGATGAAGAGCTGCCAGTTTATGAAGAAGCATGACATCTACCCCAACTGTATTTGTGCAGAGAGCAATGGGAAAGGGATGTCTACTGTGTCTGGGGAGCCAAACAAGGCTTCACAGGGGAGATGAGAGTGGAGGTGAATTTGGAAGGAGAGAGAATTTTTCAGAGAATAACTGGGGAAAATAGCAGTAAGAGGAAGCAGGATTAATTAGGGACTCCTTCTTGGAAGAGGCAAGTGTAAACAGAAGGCAGGGAGGGATAGAGATGATAGAGGAAAAGTAGAATGTCATTACAGAGTTGATAGGTTGTCATCCAAGGTACGTACAGACTTGGGTGAGGGGTAACAAGAAATTGACCTGACAGTAGCAAAAGAGCAGGGTTGGGGAGCAATGAGATATACATTGATAGGAAATTGTTAATTTGTAGGAGGCTGTAAGGCTTGGTGATCGAGCTAGAAATTCTACTTATTTAATTGGCTAAGAAGTACAAAATAAAGTCAAGCAAGCCCAGCTGCTGCCTAAGTCCATGATTTTTCTGACTGGGTATCAGCGAGGGTGGACATAAGGCCCTGGGCATAGGTTGGGGCCTGGGTGATAGAGGCAGGTCCCAGGCAAATTTTGAGGAACTGCACACAGAGAACTGGTTATTTTTGTAGATAAAAGTCATAGGGGCCTATTTTTTTGAAATTATTTATGTGCTCTATTAGGTGGTTATTTTGGGGGAGGATGCTTGAAATTCTTTCTGAAGGAACTTTAGTTTACAATCCATGGGGCTGTGCTGATAGAAATAAGAGGAATAATTCGGCCTACAGTCATGAAATTTAGGCTAGTTGGTGTACTTGTGTAACAGCCCAGGGCAGCAGTGACTTTTAAGAAGGTCTCTAGATGTGTAATCATGATACTATCCTTGAACTTGTGGTAAGAGGATGCCAAAGGGGAAAAAAACCTTCCAGTGCTCTCTGAAATTTATCTAGTCCTTCGACCTTTCTCAGAAGAGTGCACCTTTATTTTACAACTAAAACAACATCTTGAGGGCTCTTTTTGGGTAGGGAGTAGACACAAATTAGCCGTTTGAATGATATTCTGTTTATGGGCTGCATTTCAGTTCTTTTACCATTGGTCTCAGTCCATTTAATTAAGATTATTTGTAGGATTAAATTAATCCTTTAAGAATTATTCCATTTCAAGTTTTTTAAAAATCTAAAGAATGATTAAAAAAAAAAGTGACCCATTCACTATCACCTTTGAAATACATTTGAATGTTTAATACCGTCCATGTCTTTTCCAACTTCAGACTCAGTTACCCAGCTGCCAACCAGGCATCTTCATTGGGATGTTAAACCCATGACCTAAACAGAACTTGATCGCTTCCCTTCCCCAGTCCCTTATTTTTTGCTTTCTCTGTTGTCCTTGATTCTTCCCCTCACAAGTCATATGTAACATCCAATTCATCAGCAAGTTCTACTGATTCCACCTTCAATGATAGCCTAAATCTGGCCCCTTCTCACTATCTCCTTTGGTCCAAACCAACCTCATCTTTTGCCTGGACCATTGCAACAGCTCCCTAACTGGTCTTCTTGCTCCCATCTTGCCCTCCTAGAGTCTGTTCACCACACAACAGCCAGTCATCTTTTAAAAATCATAAATCAAGTGACATTACCACCACACTTGAATAATAGACATAAATGGCCAGTCACAATTCTAAGTGCTTTCCATATATTAACTTATTCAATCGTCATAAAGATGTGAACATAAGGTGCTATTGTTATTCCTATTTTCCAGATGAGGAAACAGAGACACAGAGAGTTAGATTATGTGTCCAAAGTCACACAGCTAATAAGAGTACAGATTTAGAACAGTCTGAGTGACTGTTGTGGTTTTAGTTTGTATTTCCCTGTTGATATTGGTGTTGAGCACCTTTCCATGTGCTTATTGAGCATTGGTGTGGATGCTCTAGTGAAATGTCTGTTCAAATTTTTTGTTCATGGTGGGGAGGGGGGTGGTTTCTTTTTTATTATTGATTGGTAGGAATAGTGTATTTACTTGGATATAACTCTTTTGTCATTTACATATTTTTAATATTTCCCCTCAGTGTTTTTTCTTTTTGTTAACTTTTGATGAGCAGATTTCAATCTTGATGATGTCCAGTCTATCAGTTTTTTTCTTTTATGATTAATGCTTTCTGTGTTCTAAGAAATCTTTTCCTACTCCAAAATTAAGAGGCTATGTTTTGTTCCACAAGCTTTATAGTTTTAGCTTTTACATTTGGATCTATGAGTTATCTCATATGAATTTTTATGCACAGTGTAAGGTTGAGTTCATTTTTCTCCATATATTTTCACAATTGTTGCAGGAGAATTTGTTGAAAAGTCTTTCCTTTAGCCATATAAGTGCCTTGGTACATTTGTTGGAAATCAGCTGGCCATGGGCTTTAAAAAGTCTCTGTTCTTCTCCTTTGATCTATTTGTCTATCCTTATGCCAATATCACACTGTATTGACTATTATGCTTCGACTTTGTTCGTCCTTTTGCAGAGTATTTTAACTGTTCTAGGTGCTTTGAATTATCATATACATTTTAGAATCAATTTATTAATTTCCACAAAAATTGTATTGGGATTTTGGATGGGATGGTGTTGAACCTAGAGATCAACTCAGGGAGAACAGATAATTTAACAAGGTTGAGTCTTACAGTCCATAAAAATGGTATCCCTCTCGCATATACATTATTGATACTATGTATAAAATAGACAACTGATGGGAATACACTGAACATAGCACAGGGAACTCTACCTAATGCACTGTGGTAACTTAAATGAGAGGGAAGTCCAAAAGGGAGGGGATATCTGTATATGTCTGGCTGATTCATTTTGTTGTGCGGTGGAGGCTAAAACAACATTGTAAAGCAACATACTCCAATAAAAATTAATAAAAAATGGTATTTCTTTCCATTTATTTAGGTCTTCTTTAATTTCTTTTAGTACTGTTTTATATAGTCAGTTTGCACATCTTTTGTGAAATTATTCCTAAGTATTTTATGGTTTCAGTGCTTTGGAAGTGGTATTGTATTTAAAATTTATTTTCCAAATGCTTCTTGCTCATATATTAAAATACAGTTGAGTTTTGTATCTTGACAGTGTATTCTGGTAACTTGCTATATTCACTTATTAATTCTAATTAGGGTTTTTATTTTTTATTTTTTTTAGATTCCTTCGGGTTTCTATATAGTTAATCGTGTTTTATATGAATGAGTTATTTTCTTTCCAATCAACATGACTTCATTTCTTTGATTTGCCTTACTACACTGGCTAGGACCTCCAGTATAGTGTAAATAAAAGTTGTGAGAGTGGTTAAGTTTATTTCTAAGTATTTTATTCTTTTTGTATCTATTATAAATGGAATTATTTTCTTAATTTCCTCTTTGGATTATTCATTGATATTGTATAGAAATACAACTGATTTTTTTTTTTTTTTTTTTGCGGTACGCGGACCTCTCACTGTTGTGGCCTCTCCCGTTGCGGAGCACAGGCTCCGGATGCGCAGGCCCAGCGGCCATGGCTCACGGGCCTAGCCGCTCCGTGGCACGTGGGATCTTCCCAGACCGGGGCACGAACCCGTGTCTCCTGCATTGGCAGGCGGACTCTCAACCACTGCGCCACCAGGGAAGCCCAATACAACTGATTTTTGAATGTTGATATCATATCCTACAATTTGCTGAATTCACTTATTAGCTCTAATAATTTTTTTTTGTGTGTGAATTCTTTAGCACAAAAGAATTATGTAGAATCACGTCATTGGTGAATAGAGATAGTTTTACTACTTTCTGACTTTTTTCCTTTTTTTCCCCCTTGCCTAATTACTCTGGTTAGAACTTGCAATGTACTGTTTCTGTCTTGATCCTGATCTTAGGAAAGTCTTTCACCAGTTGAGTATGATGCTAACTGTGGGTTTTTTAGAAATGCCCCTATCACATCACAGTAGTTCCCTTTTATTCCTGTTTTTTTTAGTGTTTTTGTCATGAAATACGTTTGGATTTCGTCAAATGCCGTTTCTGCATTCACTGAGATGATCGTACGGGGTTTCCCCTTCTTCATTCCATTAATGTGATGTATTGCATTGATTGATTTTCATATGTTGAACCATCCTTGCATTCCTGGGATAAATCCTACTTGATCATGGTATATACTCCTTTTAGTATGCTGCTGGAATTGTTTTGTCAGTATTTTGTTGAGTTTTTTTTGTATCTATACCATAAGGGCTATTGGTCTGTAGCTTTTTTTTTTTTTCTTGTGATGTCCTTATTTTAAAAAAGAGAAATTGAAGCAGAGAAGTCTGTCACTCACAGGTCCTGGAGGAAGTACGTAGCATGCCTTAAGGGACCACATGGGGTGGTTAAGGCAGAGCACAGAGAGAGGGAGAGAGACAGAACCCCGGACTCATGCCTTTAATAGAGTCCGTGTGTGAGTGCTTTGGGGTTCCTGGGCCAGATTGATCAATTCAAACCAAAAGAGGGGTTTTGGTAAGCCCCACAGGGGTCTTTTGTAAGGGGTGCATAAGGTATATAAAGTCTGCAAGGCATGGGAGACCTGTTGATCACAGGGGCTATTGGGGAGGTCATCTCAGGAACTTACACTTGTTTGTGATTGTGGGCTGCTATCTAGTCAGGGCATGCACTTGCATGAGGGGCTAGTGTCAGTTTAAGTTCCCTGTAGGACACACAGTTAAACAAAATGGATGCCAAGGCAGAATACCATGAAGTAGCTATTTAAACTCTTGACAGTGCTTTACCAGCCATGTGGGGGGTCCCTCAGTCCAGTCAGTCGACACATAAAACTAATCATCACACTTTCCAGTGCTACAAATTTATACTGTACTTCTCTAAAATAATTGACCACTTGAAAAACACTTTCACTTATATCATATTTAATCCTTGCAATGTCCCTGAAGGAGAATAGATGCTATTCCCATTTGTTCAAAGAAGTACCTGAGGCTCACACTGGTAACAGAGGATTTGGTATCCAAACGTGAGATTCTTCTAATCCAAACTCCAGGTCGTATCACTATATCACAGCGATGCTATGGGCTGAATTCCTCAGCAGGTGGCGTTTCCTTTACCTGCTGTGTTTTTCTTTTTGTTCTGTTGATCCTTTAGGGAGAGAAGGAATAAGCATTCATGGAGACCCTACCATGTGGAAACTCTTGTTAGGTGTTTTGTGTAAAGTATCTCATTTAATCCTCATTACAGCCCTGTGAGAGACAGAGGAAAGTTAGTTTTACCTGCCCTGGTTAAGTTATGTGGTCAAAGGCACAGAAAAAAGTGATGGAGCAGGAATTTTATCTGATATCAAACACCACGTGTGCACTTCCCTATAGCCAGGGTCATTCGTTTCCTTGCCAGACCTCCTCTGAGCCATGTCAAAGTACTCAAGGTTAGAAGAGTGGTCTGTGATTGTAGACAGTTCTACTGTATGGCTCTGACTTCAGCTACCTGCAAAACTGACCCATATCAGGAAGTTCTTGGTTGCTGCCACTTCTCCCTGGCCTCCTGACTCCCCCTTCTTAGTGCTTGTCCTGTAGAGGTATGTCTGTTAGGGTTAGGTCATGACTATCCACAGGCTTCAAATCAGCCAAATTAGCGAAGTCCTCTAGGCTAACATCGTGAGTACTACAGCCTGGATTTCCCCTTTTCTTTTCTGTTTAACTGTTAACTGGTGAGATTTCTTGTCAGTGGGGAAGGGAGAGATAGGGTGGTGAAGGTGAGGAAGATAGAGAAGGGTGGGGCACATCACAAATCCAGCAGCATAGCACAATCAAGCCTCAGTTTCTTGAATCACATGGGCAAAGGCCACTATTCTTATGATCAATATTGTATTCTCCATTTCCTTCCTAGCATATAGATAGCTGCTTTAGGTCATGAAAAAACACATTCCGTGAAATGAAACCTAGTAGATGTTTACTAAGAAGCTAAAAATGAAAGACATGCACTATTTGATTCCACTGAAATATCTGGCTGAACTCATAAGAATGGTGATGAGGCCATTCTTGGACACCTGCACTAAAATGAACTGAGAACAGAATATTAAGGAACAAGGAAGAGGAAGTTTGGCATATGAGTGCAAGAGCTTCTTCAGGCCCAGGGAGTGGAATGAAAACTGGCATGATCATTGGGAGAATGTGAGTCAAACAGAGAATTAGAATGGAATTTTCCAAGAGAATATATTAGGAGAGCAAAAGGCTGATAAACAGCTCTTGCATTTGGAGAAAAACAGGGGGAGTAAATCAGGAATTCAAAAGTAAAGAAAAACCTAATTCAAGTAAGGGAGGAAAAAAACCACTATTCTTTGTAAATAGAAAGGAGACAAATGAAAATAAGATATCAGAAGTCAGCAAGATTTTATGGGAGTCTGAAGTTGATTTAATGGAAGCAAAGCCCATTTCATTGCTGTAGGAAACACCCAGCTGAGTTGCTGATTCACTGTGGACATCTGATCTCTTCAAAGCTGCATTTAGGTGTTTTTGCTCTTGGCTTGTATCTTGTACCCTGCGGGGGTCGGCAGGAAGCCAGCCATGTCCCGGAGTACTGGGTGGTGGGCCAAGATTAGATATCGGAGTTGGTTCTTTATTGCGCTGATTCTTCTTAGAGAAGAACAAAGATTGTGAGAACATGTGTTAGAATTTTTGTTATGAGACATGAATACAAAATATTAAATTGACTCCAACAATTTAAGTCAACTTGAAAACACCCGGTCTCTTAGGATAAAAAAATATAATCCTATTTAGAAATTCCTGGTGTAATCACAGATGCGGGATTGGCTCTTTTCGCGAAGGCTATTAATTAAAAAGTACATAATCCAAAGTCATTTAAGTAGTAAGATATTATAACAAATTCTTATTTCATTAACTTTTCAAAGTTTGAATAATAACTACATATTCAACACAAGAAATTCACATTTTTCCACTGGCTGCTGAAAAACAGTGGAAATGATTCCAGTTATGGTTGCAGCTCACTGTGGGCTGACTTACCTCTGGAATTATTTATTGGTTCCAGGTGACTTTTACATTGTGGGGTTAGTCATTAGGTTAGAGTTGATGAGAAACAGATACAACTAGAAATGGGGATTCAAATACATGTTGTATTTCTGCTCACAATCAGAGATAAATTCACCGTGGTTTTTCTCTTTATAGGCTCATGCCAAAATCTGGCATCTCTACAATACTTCTTTCCGCCCCACTCAGGGAGGCCAGGTGTCCATTGCCCTGAGCTCCCACTGGATCAGTCCTCGAAGAATGACTGAACATAGCATCAAAGAATGTCAGAAATCTCTTGACTTTGTCCTAGGCTGGTTTGCCAAACCCGTATTTATTGATGGGGACTATCCTGAGAGCATGAAGAATAACCTTTCATCTCTTCTGCCTGATTTTACTGAATCTGAGAAAAAGTTCATCAAGGGAACAGCCGACTTTTTTGCTCTTTCCTTTGGACCAACCTTGAGTTTTCAACTGTTGGACCCTCAGATGAAGTTCCGTCAGTTGGAATCTCCCAGCCTAAGGCAACTCCTTTCCTGGATTGACCTTGAGTATAACCACCCTCAAATATTTATTGTGGAAAATGGCTGGTTTGTTTCAGGGACCACCAAGAGAGATGATGCCAAATATATGTATTACCTCAAAAAATTCATAATGGAAACCTTAAAAGGTAGGATTGTGGATAAAATCCTAATTTTCTGCCAGAATCCACTGGAAAAACAATCTTTAAGATGATCTTAATAAACTGTGTGAATTTATAGTTTTTAATCAGAATGTAGAAATTCATTTTGGCAATAGTAGGAATGCATTTATGTAACACCTTTCTCATTTGGGACCTTGAGGAACTTGAATTAATTTTTTAAACTCGTTTCATAAATGAGAAACTGGGTTATAATGTTTAAAATTACTAGACTTTCAGAGTTACTACTCTAGATTTTTTAGATTATATTAAAGACTAAGTAAATCCCAAGATATCTAGATCTCTGTACACATTTTTCAGTTCAGATTGCTTGTACTGAATAAAACACTTTTTATTAAAGAAGAAAAGGAATATCAATATTTTCTGAAGAAAAGAGTAAGTAGTCCATGCCTTTGAAGACTTAATTCATTTACTGCATCAGGCACAAAGATAGGTGCTTAGGATAGAAAGTAGAACAAGATATCTTGGCCCAAAGAGCACCCACAAGAAATAAGGGAAATTCAGATAAAAACATATTGGAGATAAGCCTATTTGTGAAGACATTTAGTAATATTTGTAGAGTTATCTAGGTTCTCTTAGAGCCTTTCATCAGTGAGAAGGGTCATCAGTTTACCAAACAATAAGCATTATACTTACTGAAGTAGTAAAATCCTCAAATGCTCTTGAATCATGAGACGAGTGCCCATCACAGGGTCATGTTGCTCTGTCCTCTTTCCTTTGCAGCCATCAGGCTAGACGGGGTGGATGTCATTGGGTACACCGCGTGGTCCCTCATGGATGGCTTCGAGTGGCACAGAGGCTACAGCATCAGACGTGGACTCTTCTACGTTGACTTTCTAAGCCAGGATAAGAAGTTATTGCCGAAGTCTTCAGCCTTGTTCTACCAGAAGCTGATAGAGAAAAATGGCTTCCCTCCTTTACCTGAAAATCAACCCCTAGAAGGGACATTTCCCTGTGACTTTGCTTGGGGAATTGTTGACAACTACATTCAAGTAAGTCAGCTGACAAAACCAATCCGCAGTCTCACCAAGCCCTATCACTAGTAAGTAGTACTTCCTTATTAGGTTGTCATGGCACATTGTCCATTCCTCAGGCCAAACATGGTTCCTTAGTGAGCACATTAAAGGCACCATTTGGAATGCTGCACTCTTCTCTCCAAAAATCTTCCTAGCTTCATCTTGCACTTTAAATCAGCTCCAAGGGGAACAGATTAAAAATATATCCATCTTTAAGATCTGATAGGATAGTGAAAGATAAAAGTCTCTTTTAATACCATGGTTTTCAACCCCTTTTAAAGTAGTTGTTGAGTTCTTCCATAAACAAGATATAAAACAGAACTCCACATTATCTGAGATCTTGGTGGAGCTGCTGAGATTGAAGCAGGAGCATTAGGCAGAGCCCTCCTGAGGCGTAACGGTGGAACCCCCAAGCTTGTGGAAATACCTCCAGAAAGAAAAACCCTTGCTCTATGATTCACTGATCGGAATGCCATTTCTAGCAACAGTTTTTGAATTGCAGTGGTAATGAAGTTCTTCAAAATGGTCAACCAATATTTATTGAGCATCTGCTGTGTAGTTAGCCCTCAATATTATTTTTAATTTTTCCAACTTTAAAAGAATCTGTTTTCTAGAGCTTGATTGAATACTTTAGCGAGCACTTATTGGATGCTTACTGTGTACAAAGCCCTGTGTTAATTGCTGGGGGGAGGGGACTCGGTTGAGGGGAGTACACACTAAGATGAGTAAGATACGACCCCTGCTTTCAAAGGAGTCTATTGAGGGAAAATGATGGGTCGCAAATAGTTTGACAGTGTGAACAGAGCATGGTGGTAAGTGAGCAGGGTGGGGAGGGAGTGGAGGTGTTGCTGAACAGAGTCTGTGTGTGAAAATAGAGACCAAGACGGAGACAAAGTTTGGTATCCACAGACAAGCAAAGGGTTTAGCATGTTGGGTGCTTCTAGCCAATTCACTGGTTCTGCTGGGGAGGAAAAATAACTTTTCCTCTACCCTTCTGAGTTCTTAACTGAGACCCCTGTAATAAGAGATAGATTAACATGAGAAGAACAAACAGAAGTTTATTAGTATGTTTACCTCATGTATACATGGGAGACGCTCTGAGAAAAATGAGTAACTCCCCAAGGTGGCTTAGAGTTCAGGCTTAAATACCATCTTAATAGGAAAAGGGGCAAAGTAAATGCTTTTTAGGAAAGATGAATGGACCCTTAAAAGAACAGATGGGAGCTATGATAGTCTGTGACAAAGTTTGCCTGCATGTGATGTTGGCTTTGAATATCCTCTCCTGTGATAAATCTTCCCTGCTTGGTGAAACTCCCACAAAGGGATTTATGACAATCCTTTTGAGTTCCTTTTGGAGGATCTGTCTGTAGGCAGATAAGAGGAGTTCAGAGAAAGCCTTTCCCTTGCATTTGCTATTTTTCAAGTACCTGCAGCTCAAAATAATCAATATACTGAAGGGGCATTTTTGAGGTGGCATGCCCTGAACTTCTACAATCATATTTTGGGACGGCATATTCTGTTACCTTTCAGTTCGAAAGAGGCGTTTGGAAGAATGCTTGGATCTGAGGGAAGGCCTTCTAGTTGAAATGGGTTGCTGTTGTTTTGGTAAATATCAAATTGAAACCTTTGATTTATGGGAGAATAAATCAACACCTGGTGGTGCAGTGGTTAAGACTCCATGCTCCCAATTCAGGGGGCCCAGGTTCAATCCCTGGTCAGGGAACTAGATCCCACATGCATGCCGCAACTAAGAGTTCACCTGCCACAACTAAGATCCCATGCAACCAAATAAATAAATAATTAAGAAAATTTCTTTTTAAATCAACACCATCCTTAGTACTTTTTTTGCCGAGTTGTATTATTCTTACATCTTATTCAGACCTCCAGTTAGTTTTAGGGACAGTCTCAACTTCAGTCCCTTCCTTACTTTTAAAAGGCATCCAGTGAGGACACAGGGAGTGGGAAGGGTAAGCTGGGACGAAATGAGAGAGTGGCGTGGACATATATACACTACCAAATGTAAAATAGATAGCTAGTGCGAAGCAGTCGCATAGCACAGGGAGATCAGCTCGGTGCTTTGTGACCACCTAGAGGGGTGGGATAGGGAGGGTGAGAGGGAGGGAGACACAAGAGGGAGGGGATATGGGGATATATGTGTATGTATAGCTGATTCACTTTGTGATACAGCAGAAACTAACACACCATTGTAAAGCAATTATACTCCAATAAAGATGTTAAAAAAGGCATCCAAGGATCGCTGTGTTTGCAAGGATATCTGAGCCCAGTATCTTGTCTTCCTGGCTCTGGGTTTTCCTCCCTCCTCCATCTCCCCTTCTCCCTCAGCCCACTGCTATTTGGAACCTCCCCATCCTAATTTCTCCTGCAGTGGGATCCACAGTGGGGGTTCAAGTAGGATCTGAAACGGCAGAGGTGGTGCTAGTGATGGAGGAGGGAAGGAGGAAGGAAGGAAGGGGGGAAGGCCACTCCCTAGTGCATCCTGGTTGGTCCCTGGTCCTTTTTCTACCTCTTGACCTTCTTCTGAGCCCTGCTTCTTGCTGGGCCCTGGGACCCTAGTCACTGAGGGCTCGTGCTCTGTCCCATCTCTGACAGCAGCCCAGCCAGGGCTGGTAATTCCCAGCTTTGTCTTTTGAGGAGAGAAGGCTCCGCCAGCGTTTCTGTGTAGATGGTATGAACTCAGGGAGCAGTGGGGACATTTGTGGGGAGCCCTTTCACTCCTGCTTTGTTCCCATCCAGGGACTGTGTCTGCCTTGGGAACTGGTCAGTGGTGAGAATGTTTTAAGAGTACATCTTACTTCTTCCAGAGAGAAGAAGAACTCTGATCAGAGGTGACAAGTACGGCAGGCAGCGAAGAGGTAGGGAGATAGGGAGAGAATTTCTTTTTCTGCTCCCTAGAGGCAGTTGTTTAGACTTTGATTTAATGCCAGCCACCCATCAGCCCTGGAGCTTTGCCCTCGGACTGCACAGCTCAGGGCCCCTGCTACCTTCACCTAGCCGAGACGCCTGGCCCGCTCCCTGCTGACCCAGCCACACACAGACCCTCTGCGGACCGCAGCTCCTCTAGAAGCTCTCTAGTGGGAAAAGGCTGCAACTGCTCTTTTATTCTTTCTGCTTTTCACCTGGAGCGTTTGTACGTGGCGGCTCTCTTCCCAAGCTAATAACTTCCTAACTGACAAAGTAAAAACAAGTTTTTTGTTAGGACAGTTCTGATGAGTGTATGGGTAAGTTTTAATTTACAAGCAGGTCTCTATACTTTTAATGCATTAGAAGTGAATTGCATTTTTATTTTATTTTACTTTATTTTTTTTGTCGTTCAATCGATATTTATTAAGTACCTACCACTATGCTCAGACCAGGGAATAGTGAGACAAATACACTTAGGTGCCTACCTCTGTTCAAATACACAGGCTGGTAAGAAAAACAGCAAGACCCATCATGGTGTTCTTAGCTGGCAATACTTTTTTTTTTTTTAAACATCTTTATTGGAGTATAATTGCTTTACAATGGTGTGTTAGTTTCTGCTTTATAACAAAGTGAATCAGCTATACATACACATATGTTCCCATATCTCCTCCCTCTTGTGTCTCCCTCCCTCCCTCCCTATCCCACCCCTCTAGGTGGTCACAAAGCACTGAGCTGATCTCCCTGTGTTATGTGGCTGCTTCCCACTAGCTATCTGTTTTACGTTTGGTAGTGTATATATGTCCATGCCACTCTCTCACTTCGTCCCAGCTTACCCTTCCCCCTCCCCGTATCCTCAAGTCCATTCTCTACATATAAGTGAATCTCAAACCATTGAAATTTATCTTTTTACTCCTGGCTAGTGTTTCAAACTCCCAGTATGAATGAGGCATGCATTTCACCTGAAAAGCTTTAAAAATAACATCTCATTAACACCACCTGTCTGAAGTCTGATCTTAGGCTTGTTCACATGGATTGTCACTGTCCTTGGGCCTAATTTCCCAGCCAAGAGGTTTGTTTTCCCATAACCATTAATGCTCATAGCTCATAAATACAAAACCTGCTATGTACTGGGGACGTAGAGCTTTTTTAACATTGGCCACTGTTAGGGAAACATTTCTTCCGTAATATACTGAACACACATATTATAACCTTCTGAAAGTTTCAACTTTATTTTTTCTTTTTTTAATTAAGAAATAAGTCAATACATCAGTGGAGATTATATAGAATTTTGCCTAAGCACCCATTTATAAATGTCCTGTTTTTAAGAAATAGGGTATAAATAGAAATTATACCCTAGTCTCTCATGTTTGTTTTCAGATGGACTGAATAAAAGCTGTAGTTCTGGAGCAATTATGGTAGAAAAGTTACGAATTTTGTCAACTCAGAGCTCTGTAAAAATAATCCAAATAATTCCTTCAAGCTATGAACACTTTCACTTCTAAAGAGTATGCAAATATTTTCTCTTGCAAAGCTGAGGAAACATGATTTGTGGGTGCATCACAGTGGAAAAATACTTCTGACAGCATTCCCACAGCATTAGAGGAAATGCATGTGTGGGTGATCTACAAGGGACAATTCTCCAGAAAAAGCAATTTCCCTCTGACACACTGTATTTTATTACTTTCCTTTATAAGCACAGCACTGACCCGTCTAGAGAAACAGAAGCTCATTTGCAACAGGCCTGAAAAATGCAAGGAAACCTCTGCTAGAGATTCAAAACCAGAGTTTGACCCCAGCTTTTATATGGAGGGTCAAACTGAGGAACCAATTCTAACAGGATTATTTCTGAGGAGAAAACTGGCTTTGGTGGCGGGTCCTCGGGATGAACTTTCAGTTTCCATTCCTGCCATGGTTGGCATGTGGAGGAAGGATTTTGTGATTTTAATTTTGCAATTTGTCCACTTTCCTAAATACATGTTTTCATTTTGAAGGCTTGTAAATCAGAGATTGAGAACCATTATCGTCATGATCGTCACAGAAAAATAATTTAGAAATTTTTAAAAAGCTATGTTAAAATATCCCATTATGGGTGGATGACAGAATTGTTTTCCACATTCCCTATCACTTTCTACCATCAGTCAGAATGAGTTTGCTAAATTCTGTTATGGACTCTAATGCCAATAAAAGGCAACCGTTATGCTTATTTTCCATGTCCTTCACCTAGAGCAAACCTCCATTTAGAACGTGATTTTAAGAAGCGCAATTTAATCTTAAATATCGTTTCATTTTCTGACTCTCACTCAGGTTTTAAGCTTTATCATTTTTTTGTCGTTTTTTTTTTTAATTTGAAAGCCTCGTATCATTAGTGATTTCTTACACTAAAAGAAAAACGTCCAAAATACTCTGCTTGCTTAACGCAGACCAGAGGTGTGTGAGGATTATTAATGTTTGTCATCTGAAGTGACCCCAAAAATTCAGATTTTTTTTAACATTAAAGTAACAGTTCCAGAGTTACAGAGAATTATGGGAAAAACAAATGTGCACCCATCAAAGGGAAATATTTTCTTCTCCAAGAACTTCCTCTTTATGAAAAAATAGTTTAAAAATTCAGCTAGAAAGGTTTCTGTTTTTACCTATTTTGCTGGCTGGTTTTGTCAAAAGAACTGCGTTGAACGACTTTCCAGGACGGTCCAGGTGAGGCTAACGGTTACTCTCTTCCTGCCAGGTGGACACCACTCTGTCTCAGTTTACCGACCCCAACGTTTACCTGTGGGATGTCCACCACAGTAAAAGGCTTATTAAGGTGGACGGGGTTGTGACCAAGAAGAGGAAATTCTACTGCGTTGACTTCGCCGCCATCCGGCCCCAGATCGCCTTACTCCGGGAAATGCACGTGTCGCATTTCCACTTCTCCCTGGACTGGGCGCTGATCCTGCCGCTGGGGAACCAGTCCCAGGTCAACCGCACGGTCCTGCGCTACTATCGCTGCATGGCCAGCGAGCTCGTGCGCGCCAACATCACGCCGGTCGTGGCCCTGTGGCGCCCTGCCGCCCCGCACCAGGGGCTGCCGCCACCCCTGGCCCGGCACGGCGCCTGGGAGAACCCTCACACCGCCCTGGCTTTTGCAGAGTACGCCAGCCTGTGCTTTCGAGACCTCGGCCACCACATCAAGTTCTGGATCACGATGAACGAGCCGTCCACGCGGAACATGACGTATATCGCGGGGCACCACCTCCTGAAGGCCCACGCGTTGGCCTGGCGTGTGTACGATGAGAAGTTTAGGCGCTCTCAGAAGGGTAGAATATCCATAGCCCTGCAGGCGGATTGGATAGAACCGGCCTGCCCTCTCTCCCCAAAAGACCAAGAAGTGGCCGAGCGGGTTTTGCAATTTGACATTGGCTGGCTGGCCGAGCCCATTTTCGGCTCCGGGGATTATCCACGCGTGATGAGGGACTGGCTGAACCAGAGAAACAATTTCCTCCTGCCTTATTTCACTGACGAGGAAAAAAAGCTAATCCGGGGTTCCTTTGATTTTTTGGCTTTAAGCCATTACACCACCATCCTTGTAGACTGGGAAAAAGAAGATCCAGTAAAATATAATGATTACCTGGCGGTGCAAGAAATGACTGACATCACCTGGCTCAACTCCCCAAGTCAGGTGGCCGTGGTGCCCTGGGGGTTACGCAAGGTACTGAATTGGCTGAAGTCCAAGTACGGAGACCTCCCCATGTATATAATCTCCAACGGCATCGACGATGATCCACACGCAGCCGAAGACAATCTGAGGGTGTATTACATGAAGAATTACATAAACGAAGCTCTGAAAGGTAAGGAGCCCCCGAAACAGCGGTCTCTTGAGGGTTAAGTCACCTGAGAGCCTGATACCTGATAGAAACTCTCAAACATATACACACACTATCACCTGCAGAGAAAGTGCTATCTATTCCTTGACACACTGAAAAAGTCCAAGTGCTAGCTAGTATTTTCCCCAGGGATAAAGGAGTTTGGCTAAAAGAGGAAGATGGAATATCCCTCGCATCTACTCTGGGTGGAATAAACCCTGGACTATCTTGTCCTCCATATAAGATGGCTTCACAGCAGTCTTGACTGCTTCACGTACTTAAAGATTTAACCCAAGTGCATCCTAGTAGGCTTAATTATGTAAAACCTACTATGTTAAACGTATTTACCTCTTTGTCTTCGGATACAAGAAGCCTCTTCTGATTAAATCTAATTAAATCTGAAGCTTTATTAAATGGTATTGACATTTTTGCTGATGCGCCAGGGCTATGTAAAAGCAAAGTGTTGTGTGCAAAATATTTTCATAACTTTTCTCCTGTCCTTTTGTTTTTCTAGCCTATATATTGGATGGTATCAATCTTTGTGGATACTTTGCTTATTCATTTAATGATCACACAGCTCCGAAGTTTGGCCTGTATCGTTATGCTGCAAATCAGTTTGAGCCCAAACCATCCATGAAACATTACAGGAAAATTATTGAGAACAATGGCTTCCCAGGTCCCAAAACTCTGGGAAGATTTTGTCCAGAAGAATTCACCCTGTGTACAGAGTGTAGCTTTTTTCATACCCGAAAGTCTTTACTGGCTTTCATAGCTTTTCTATTTTTTGCTTTTATTATTTCTCTTTCTCTTATTTTTTACTACTCTAAGAGAGGCAGAAGAAGTTACAAATAGTCTTGATATTTTTCTTATTCATTTATTTGAAATAATTGTACACACACAGCAGCTGTTAACCATTTGTACTTCTCAGTGTTGAAACTGTAGATTTTATATATCTGACTTCTAGAAGACCTTTTTGTAGCATTTGACAGAGCTTTTGAAATGAGCATAAGTGATTGTAAAATATTGAATAATGTGAATAGTGCCTGGATTTGTTCTTTTTGGCAGGGGGGTGTTAAAAAAAATACTGACAGGGGCTGTCATTTCTGCAGCACATTCTATAACAAAAGCATGAGAAATGGGAACCATTCTGTAACATTTTTACAGAAATTGAATGACAAAATTAAGAATATTTTTTGTCTGTGCCCATTGCTATATGCAGTGTTTATCTTGAAGTCATATTGCAAGTATTGGAATCAAAAGTTAAGTCCCAAGTAACCATATCTTAACTGCCATGATATGCCTAATGGTCTCTGCTGAGCCAAGTTTCCCTTGAAAAAGAAGATGGCAGAATATAGAACAGATGACAAAGGGCCCTCGGCTGGAATGTTCCTTTTAAAGCAGTGTTTCTATCAAATACTGTTATATTAATTTACATATCTGGTTAATGATAGGCTTAGCAGAACAAATGACAGAACTCTATATTTTATGTAAGTATAAAATATATTTTTTTATATTTCGAGGCACTCTCTAAACCCCAGGTCCTTGAGGGCTTTGTGTCCCTGTCGAGGGCCTGCACACATGGACTTTCACTAAATGTGTGCAGAAAAATATGCATGAATTATGCAATATTAGGCCCTTAAAGAAGCATAAACCGACTGTGAAATGCATTATACTGCAGTGGCTGGAGGGGGAAGAAAGGAGGAGAAAGTACTTGTTATGAGCAACATCGTGATTAATTTTATTATAAACTCTTTTATTTAGAGCAGACCTTGGAATGAATGAGGTGACCTTTTCTGAGAGAATAAGAACGAAATAATAACTTATTTTATGAGGAGTGACTCCACTTTCTGTTCTTTAGAATATGCCAAAATTTCTTTGAATTGAGTCTTAAAAATTCTTAGTAGGTTCAAAAGTATTTGGTCTAATAACGCTGGAAGATTTGTTTCTGTAATTGCTGAGGTCCATTTTATATTTTTGCTGCTACTTCTGTGGAGCTAACTTTGAATGAGTTTTGCTTCGAACTTTTATACAGAAACATGCTATGGATTTTTAGAAAGGGCTAATTAGGTCTTATCCTTTAAAGCCCCTTAAATAAGTCTTGCTGATTTTCAGACAGGGAAGTCTGTTGCACTGGAGTTGGGGATTATCCTAATGTTTGTTTTATAGATAAGCCAAAATTATATCAGGCAAGATAAATCAATATCATGTCTGGCATAACTAATCTTGCTGACACAGGGTTCTAGTGAATAAAAAAAAAAACTGTACTGTATCATGTATCATCTTTAGAGGTGGTATGATTTTTTTCCATGAAAGATAAGCTTTTGGTGGTACTCTTAAAAATTGGACTTATTGTTAAAATTGCAAACTAGAGAATAATAGTTTATTTTATGTATATATTTTTCTGATTATAATAGTAATATATGCTCATTGTAAAAAACTTAAAAACACAGAAACTGTATATAAAGAAAAAAAATAACCTGTAATTTCACCACCTTGAGGTAGCCACTATTAACATAGTGTATGTATTTTATTTTACAGAGTCAGATCATATTGTAAATAGTTATGTGTCTTTATTAATTTTCATTGTGTGCATTTCCTTTGTCAGTCTTCAAAGGCATGATTTTTGATAGCTGTAGAGTAATTCCACTATATGAATTTATCACAACTTATTTAATGATTCCTATTTGTTGGACTAGTTTCTTATTGTTAATTACCGTTAAATAATGGATTTTATTTAAAAATAATTTTCTTGCTACAGCATTTAATTTCCTTGAGTGTGGAGAGAAGCAGTTCTGTCCCTTGATAAAGAATTGTAATAAATCTGCCTGAAACTTTTTCTTACATCACCAAATAACTAGATAAATTTCTTAATTATTTTGTTCTTTTGGGTTGATTAAACCACCTAGAATATGATCTGAGTGGTGAAGAAAGGGATCTGAAAGCAGGAGTGAAGTTCGAGGCTGGAAGACGGTAGGGGCGGGGAGGGTGCTCCAAGCTAATCCCTATGGTTGAGCTGAGAGGGAGTTTCAGACACTGAAAGAGACAGGAGACGCCAAAGACCCAATGAGAAATGACACTTCAGCATCATTCAGCAAAGTTATCAGGTGAGCATCACGCTAACTTTGAGTCCCCGTAGACTTTAGGGGGAGGTCGGTGGCTCGCCCCAAGCGGGAAGGGGGAGTGGGCAGGACACCGCTCAGATGAGGCTGGGAACCCGGAGGCAGCAGGAGGTGCTAGAAGGGCTTTCTGGTCCATCGGGGATGGAATCTTCATTTCTTAACTGGCTTCTCAGGGCATTACTTCTTCCATTGATGCTTTACTTTCATGAATTCTGAGTTTTTCACCATGTTACATATATTTTTTAAAATACAGAGACCATTCCCTTGGAAGTCCTACATTTCAATACCTTTTGGGGCCAGCTGTGCAGCGGCATTAAGTGGTAAGCCGTGGTCCCCAAGGCCTCTGGGCTAATTTCTGCCATATTTTCTGTTTTGCTCTACATTCCAGGTTCCTTCCTTTGAACCTGGGGTTGGGGAGTGAGACGGGGAGGAGAGGTGTGGTGGGTCATGCACTTATGCCCCATTCATTTTGCTTTAGTTTGGAAGGATGGTTTTTCATATTCATTTAAGGACATTTTTCATTTTATTTTTGGACTTCCACAGATAGTAATTAGAATCTACTAATGCCTCGGAAACATTTCTTTTTATTATTTGTTATAATGCCATCCAACAGAGATACAATGCAAGCCACATATTTTAAATTTTCTAGTATTCACTTAAAAAAATAAAAGGCATAGAAAATAAAGCTTGATACTATACAGTATTTTATTTTCCCCAACATATCTAAAATATTATAATTTCAATATGCAGTCAATATAAAAATGATTGAGAGTTTTACATACTTTTTTGGACTACTAAGTCTTAGAAATCTGGTGTGTGTTTTACACAAAGTGCACATCTTGTGCTCAATTTGGACTGTATACTGTAAGTAGCTACATGTGGGCAATGGCTACTCTATTGGATAGTAAAGGTCTATAAAGAGAGACTTGCTCTGCTACGTAAATTAGCTGCATTATTAAGCTATCCAAAGTATTTAACGAATTAGAAGAATAACATTTTTTTTCAATAATCTTCTAAGGTCTAAAATCCAAAGAAATCATTGGCATGTAAATTATCCATTAAACTAAAACTACTGATTAAAACAAATATTTTAAAGACTCTTGTGTGGATGAAGAATTCTGCAATTCTGAACATCATAATTCAGGTGCTGGAATTAAACTGATTTTCTTTTTACATAGTCTATAATCCAGTCTTTTCTCTAATTCAACTTGCCCCTTTCTGAATTAATAGAGGAATTACTATATTGTTCTATAGCATCTCCATTTAATATTTCATATTGAACAACGCTGCTAAAAATTTCAGCCTGGGAAGCAAAGTATTAATTTGGATGACCAGGAACCAATCTTGACAGGTGGGCCTGGTTCTAGAGGGGACAACAGAAGCCATGGCTGTTGTGTTTTGTTTTGAGTATTTAGCCCAGTGTCCCATGCAAAATATTGTTTAATAAAGGTCAGTTAGTTCAATAAATGTGGGAAGGAGTGATGGAGTTAATGAATGAACAGAATTAGCTCACCGACACCATCTTTGTCCAGAGACTGATTTAATAGGGACCATCTGTCAAGAATCAGAAACTGCTATATATTAGATGCCACACAGCTCAATTCTTTGTATTTAGAGGAGGGAATGATGACTTACATGTAATAACCTTTGATAACCTGTCTTTCTAGGTCACAAGGCAGTAAACTGCTGTCCTGTCCTCATCTGTAGACTACTCACTAGGTGAGAGTATTATTAACTCTTTTCCTCATTGTTCACTGTGTCCCTCAACTAGTCAGTAATCCTTTTGTTTGCAAGACTTGTTATTGGGTTAAGTTCTTTATCTGCAAATAAGAACAGGGAACTCATCTAGATTCCTTTACGTCATCTCCAGATACTTATAATTTCCTAGAACATGTAGCTTTCTACTTAGAACCTATTACCTTTTCAATTTTCATAACTATTAAATACTGTTAGAGTTTTGTCTGTCATAGTGCATTTCTGGACCGTTTTTGTTTCATACATTTGTGGTAAATACCCATTGTTTGATATCCAAGAGAAAGAGGTCAAGAAAAACCACAAGGAACCTTGAGTAAAGTGCAAATGCCAATAACTACTGTGACAGGACGCCTAAAATATTGTGAAATCCCATTTCACGACATGATTGCTACACACCAGCAAAGACTTGGTGACTGATATTCAGCCCCTTTTTTGATCCAATAGGTTAAAGAAGAAAAACATTTCAACCTACATATTAATGGAATCAGAAAGGCTTAGGCAAAAGAGTCAGCAAGACCCATGTTCAGAATTTGCTGAGCCTCAGTTTCCTCATCTGTGAAACGGGAGTAACATAGTAAGTATTCAATAAATAAAGCACCTATCCTAGAAGTATTTTTTTCCAAACTGATTTCACTTACTCTTAACGTGCATGTGATTTCTTGTTAATCAGATTTTTAGAGCTCAGTAACATAAAACCAGGGCCTATTACAGTCAAATAATTCACCCAGAAGCCCTTTAGTTATTTTATTTGTGACTTTGAATATACATCTTCATAGAATGTCCTTGGTAAAACCAAACAAACAAACAAGCAAAAAATCAACACCCACATGTACTTAATCGTATCAATACTAGAGTATTTTCTTGGATTCTAATTTTACAAATGTTGGATTGATAGAATCCTGAAGATAATTTGGCAGGAGGATTTTCTGTATCAGTGTGTTGTACCATGTGCTCTTTTAAAATAATCTAATGACACAGGCAAAACACTGAGATTTGTGTATTTGTTACTGGTAAATAACTGAAGGCCCATTAACTAAATTTTTATGTGATTCAAAAATCTTTGGTAGAGTTTCTGATTTTGGTAGAATCTTCAATATGCTTATTTATGGTAAAACTAATTAATTTTAAATGAGCTTAGTTATATGATATAAATTATTTGCAATTGAAACATTGCCCCTTAATAAACTGCTGGAATAAGCTGACATGTTTTTCTTTTTTGAAGTCTCAATTGATTAGTTTGTAAAATTCGTTTTTTTTTCAATATTGTAGCAGTTGTCTAATTATGGCCGTAAGCATAAATGTTGCCTAAGGCATTTCAGCCTGTTTTGATCTCCAAATGCATGTGAATCAAAGCTTTAGCTAATTCAGTTCTAAGTTATTAGACCGCAAGTTCTATAGTGTTTCAAGGCCATGCTGTTGCATTTAAGACATGAAGGCTTTATAACTTTTTTTTTCCTCTTTAAATTATGGGTATTATGAGTCTCTAGTAAGTAGCCCAGAGGCTTCAAGATAAAACATTTCAATGAACAGGGACAGTAGTGGTAAGCCACGGAGCAGTGAAATGGAGATATAATTAGAGCTAAAGATTGACGGGTCAGGTGAAAATATTCCATTAGTAAAGGACAACACGATAAAGAATGAACCAGATTTTCTTCCAAATTCGTACCATTCTAAAATGTCCTTATTTTTTTTTGTGCCTGTCATGAATCTATCAAGCCAGCAAAACAAACACAGTGGGGTTACTGGGCCATCAGACTGACAAGATCAGAGCAGCAAGCTTCCCTCAGTGCTGGGGACTCAGTGGCAGTGGTTCATAGACACAAAGGGCTGAGATGAGGGAAGCCTGGAAGCACGTGAAAGCCTTGCAGTTCTGGGGAGAGCCCGTGGTGGGGCAGGGCCTCAGGATTGAGGGGTGCGATTTCAAAATTCAGATGACCAGGCCTTTTCCTTTAGTCCCCACTCTGTGAAGTGCCCTTGGGGAGAGGGCTGCAGCACCTGAGGTTTGGCAAAAGGGCTCCCCTGAGACATTCTGACAGGTGTTCATTGACAGCCATGGCGTTACATGGAAGAGTGTGGTCAAGGCCGGGTTCAATGGGTGCAAGAAGGTGAGGAAGATCGAAGGACAAGGGGACAGAACCAGAACCTGGAATGTCAGAATTCAAGATGAAGCTTTTTCGGTTTGTATCAGGGGGGTTGTGTGGAGAAGCAACGCCATTGGAGGTGATGATGTTTAGCGAATGTTAGTCCAGGGTACGGAGAAGGGCATTTACAAGGAGGCTGGAAAGTCTGGGAACGATTCAGGGCTTACGAGAGTGGGCCCAGTGGAGGAGGGGAGGGATGCAAAACATAGATGAAAATTGTGAGAGAGGCATTAAAATGTGTCCAGAAAGCCAGAACATTCCTAAGATGAACAGGAGCAGGTGAATGAAAGGCTCTGGGGAGCAAGGATTATGCCAGCTCCTCAACGTGGGAACAGAGGCCTCAGCTGTGGAAGGAAAGGGCTCTACCATAGTGTAGGCAGCCCCAAACCAGACTGGCATTTTCAGATTCCTAGGTCTGCTCTCAAATTTGCTTTATAACCTGGAGTAAGTTACTAAGGCTGCGGAGTCTTATTGTTCTTGTCTGTAGAGAGACGGGGTTAATCAAGACCAGTAGGTTTCAACCTTGGTTACACATTAGAATCATGTGGGAGCTTTTAAAAATCCCCAGACTGATTAAATCAGATTCTCTTAGGGTGGGATCCAGGCAGTGGTATGTTTTAAAGCTCCCAGGTGATTACCACGGGAAGCTAAAACTGTGAACCAGAAATCTCTGAGCTTGAGGATATCTTAATAGAAACCTCCAAAAAACAAAAACAGAACAAAACAACAGCATCTCTCGAACTTTATTTTTATTTTTATATTTTTTTAATAGTAAGGAGGACCTTATTAAAGACAAATGACTAGGGGTCATGACTATTACAATAGGGGATTGAGATTGGACTACATAAAGAGGCCAGGGTGTCATAGCCATCAAGCAAAGCGAGGAGGGTCAGGAATTTTGGAATTATCAGACCAGGAATTTAAAACAACTATGATTAATATGCTAAGGACTCTAGTGGAGAAAGAAGCAGCACACAAGGACAGATGGGCAATGTAAGCAGAGAGATGGAACTCCTAAGAAGGAACCAAAAAGAAATGCTAGAGATCAAAAGCACTGTAACAGAAATGAAGAGTGCCTCTGATGGGCTATAAGCCCATAAACAAGTCTACTTATAAAGTAGACTGGACACGGTTAAGGAAAGAATCTAAAAAGATGATACAAATGATGCTTGCTCTGTCTCTTCAAATTATGTTTTTTTAATTTAATTTTTATTTTATATTGGGGTATAGTTGATTTACAATGTTGTGTTAGTTTCAGGTGTACAGCAGAGTGGTTCAGTTATACATATACATATATCCATTCTTTTTCAGATTCTTTTCCCATATAGGTTATTATAGAATATTGAATAGAATCTTCTATGCTATGCAGTAGGTCATTGTTGATTATCTGTTCTATATATAGTAGTATGTATATGTTAATTCCAAACTATATCCATCCCTCAAACAACCATAGAGGAGCCTCCTCTCCAACACCTGTTAAGCCAGTTAGTAAGAATCCCAAACTCCTAATTTATCCCTCCCCCCGCTTCCCCTTTGGTAACCATACTTTTGTTTTCAAAGTCTGTGAGTCTGTTTTGTAAATAAGTTCATTTGTATCATCTTTTTAGATTCCACATATAAGTGATATATGATATCTGTCTTTCTCTCTCTGACTTAGTTCACTTAGTATGATAATCTTTAGGTCCATGCGCATTGCTGAAAATGGCATTATTACATTCTTTTTATGGCTGAGTAATATTCCATTGTATATATATATACCGTATCTTCTTTATCCATTCCTCTTTCAATGGACATTTAGGTTGCTTCCATGTCTTGGCTATTGCAAATAGTGCTGAAGTGAACATTGGGGTGCATGTACCTTTTCAAATTATTTTAACTTTATTTAGGTCCCATTTGTTTGTTTTTATTTTCATTACTGTAGGAGGTGGATCCAAAAAGATATTGCTGCAGTTGATGTCAAAGAGTCTTCTGCCTGTGTTTTCCTCTAAGAGTTTTATAGTACCCAGTGGTACATTTAGGTCTTTAATCCACTTTGAGTTTATTTTTGTATGTGGTGTTAGAGAATGTTCTAATTTCATTCTTTTACATGTAGCTGTCCAGTTTTCCCAGCACCACTTATTGAAGAGGCTGTCTTTTCTCCATTGTATATTCTTGCCTCCTTTGTCATCGAGTAATTGACCATAGATATGTGGGTTTATTTCTGGGCTTCCTATGCTAGTCCATTGATCTATATTTCTGTTTTTGTGCCAGTAACATACTGTATTGATTACTGTAACTTTGTAGTGTAGTTTGAAGTCAAGGAGCCTGATTCCTTCAGCTCTGTTTTTCTTTCTCAGGCTTGCTTTGGATATTTGGGGTCTTGTGTGTTTCCATACAAATTAAAAAAAAAATTGTTCTAGTTCTGTGAAAAATGCCACTGGTAATTTGATAGGCATTGCACTGAATCTGTAGATTGCCTTGGGCAGTATGCTTATTTTGACAATATTGATTCTTCCAATCCAAGAACATGGTATATCTTTCCATATGTTTGTGTCATCTCTGATTTCTTTCATTAACATCTTGTAGTTTTCAGAGTACAGGTCTTTTGCCTTCTTAGGGAAGTTATTGATAATTCCAAAATTCCAAAATCCCTTCCATGTCTGGTCCTGATGCTTGCTCTGTCTTTTCAAATTATGTTTTTTGCCTTTTGGTAGATCTAATTTTTTCTTGGTAACTGGACATGGTGTACTGGGTAAAAGGAACTGCTGTAACTAGGTCTTTAGTAATGTGAGGGTGAGGTGTGGGGGAACAGGAATCATTCTCTAGCCTATGGTTAGGTCTCAGTCTTTCAGTGAGTCTGTGCCTTTGGGCTGTGAACTTCATAGCATTCCTCAGTTTTTTCTTCTATCTTAGGTGGGACAGGATGGATAGCATGAGACGGAGTTGGGTATTTCCATTCTCCCATGTGGAAAGCTAGAACTGAGTGGAGTTGGGTATTTCCCTTCCCCCAGGTCAGATAGGCTCTGATAATATCTGAGTAAGTTAGGCTCTGTTCAACTAGTTTCTCCTGAGGGCAGGTTTTTTAAGAACAGAGTGCTCTGGCATATTTCAAAATAGTTTCTTTTCTCTGATGACTGGGTTCCCCTGGAGTTTTTAACACCGAGCCTCTGGCAATTCATGAATTACATTTCAGGTTTTCCTCCCTGGCACTGATTCCTGAGCTGGTTTCCATTCATGCATCTCTACTTGGGTAAGCCCCAACTCCCTATATTTGTCTGTCTCTCCAGTTGGGGGCAGCAGTTTGCCCTGTGTCCTACCCTCTCTTACGGATCCAAGAAGAATTGTTGCTTTTTCAGTCTGTTCAGCTTTTTACTCATTGTTAGGATGGAGTGATGACTTCCTGCCCATCACCGCTAAATAGAGAAAGAAAGGGAAGAGTCAATGAAACGCTGTAGTGCTTATAAAGAAAACTGTGGGGCTACTTTCAACGCAACTGCAATACAGTTGTAAAATATACTCTCTAACAGCTCAGCAGTCTCTCCAGCTCTGTCAGTGAAGCACAAATCTGTGAAGTCCACCAAGGATCATAACTGTTTATATGATGGGCTTTTGAACAGTTGGATCTGGTACTCTTAAACATCAACCTAAAAGGCTGGACAACATCATCATGATTCACCATCATGATTTTATTAAAGTGAAGTGGAAACAGTATATATTTGATGCATGTAAAGATGACTTGCACTGTTGTTTTTGAAAGTCATTAAGAATATCGTGTTGGTCTTCCCTGTTGGCGCAGTGGTTGAGAGTCCGCCTGCCAATGCAGGGGACCTGGGTTTGTGCACCGGTCCGGGAAGATCCCACATGCCGCGGAGCGGCTGGGCCCGTGAGCCATGGCCGCTGAGCCTGCGCGTCCGGAGCCTGTGCCCCGCAACGGGAGAGGCCACAACAGTGAGAGGCCCGCGTACCACAAAAAAAAAAAAAAAAAAGAATATCGTGTTAACACAGGAATTTGTAATTTTGTTCACAACATTTTGTATTATGAATGACAAGTGAGTATTTTATTTCTGGATACAATTACACAATGATGAAATCATCATAAAACAACTTTGCAAACAGTGTTCTCAGTGCATTCATGCTGGATGTCTCGTTGGATGTCTCTCTAGCCTTCAACCAGATATATCTGAAGAGGAATATTCATTATCTTTTCCTTCAAAGGAGCCCTTCCTTCTGTTTCCTTAATTTTATTCAGTCAGCCCTTGGAGACATTCAGGCATGAAATTCTACGGGGATTTTTCATCCTGATATTTCTAGCATCCATGCTTCATTTGGATACTTGCTGCTGTTGTCTTCTTTGAACCTTTCACTTTGATTTTTCCAGTAATCCTTAAATGGTTTCCTGGCGTGTGTCCATTCTGTACATCAAGTGCCATTTTGATTTGGTCGCTTCTCTCTTCAAGTACTTTTAATGTGTGTCCCTACTCCTCACAATCAGCTGACATTTGCTCTCAAGTCTCCCTTCTCATGTCCTCTGGCCTGTTCACCCTCAACCTCACTGAACGTTAGAATCAGCAACTACTGCCTCTTACTGGGACTTGTGTGATTGTCTCATCGCTTCCATTAGATTATAAAGTGCTCTGAGGAAGGGACCTCATCTTATTTGTCTTGTTATTCCCTAGAATGTATATTAATTGCTTAAGAAACATTTCTTGTGTGAATAAATGCTTAATGAAACACATTATAGATGCGTTCTTTAAAAAGAGTTCACTCTTTTTTTTCCATTTACTGAGGCTCAGTTGAACTCATTACCTGGAGTTTTGCTAGTCAGACTTCTCTTTAGCAATGTTTATGATGATAATTGGTGTTCATTGTGATTACCCGAGGGCTGTACAAAATCTTGAAGTATCTTCTCAGTTATTTAAAAGAAGATCATATTAAGATGTTTGTTTCTAGTTAACAGATTCTTTGTATGTATCATCATGGATTATCCATTTGAAAATAAGTAAAATACAATTAAAAATCACAATAGTATTATACTGAACACTAATCTTCCTTTGATTATTAGTGCATTCAAGAAATAATTAGCACACACTTAATATGTGCACGTTAATAGAATAAGCAGGATGTTCTGTTTTAGTTTATGTATATTGGAAATGCCTTGTGCATCAATTGTGCTAGCTAATGGTTTACTGTAATTGGCACACAGTGTGATATCTAATCAATTTTTTCAGTAAACAGAGGATGGCTCTTTGAAATAGTATATTTTAGACAGCAATTACTAAAGTTTACCTATGAAGCAAAATTCTATAAATCAAATCCAGTTCTTGGATATTCCTTTTAGGGTATCTTAGAGCAGCTTGGCGTCCCGATTTAGCGGCGTCTTTGGTCTCTGCTTCTGGACTTTGAGCAATGGTATGTCAGCAGCACTTTTCCCCACGTCTGCTCAGTGCGGGGCAGATGCAGTTGTAAGAATGCAGATTCTCCTAGATGCTTAAAGCTGGGGTTCTCATGCCTGGTTGTGCATTGGAATCACCTGGGGAGTTTTAAAAACCACTGATGCCTGGCCCCATTTGCAGGGGTTCCAGCTTAATTGGTCTGGGATGTTGCCCTGCATCTCTTACCTTGCCCCAGTGCCCACTGGGTGGGCCTTCCAGCCTCTCCCAGGTGACCCTGGCCCCTGGGGTCCAGAAACACCCTCTCCTTTATCCTGTAGCTCAGAGGAGGCCGTGGATGCCTGCTGTTGCTACTCGCTAGCTTTCTTCTCCATCCCCTGTTGGCTTCTCAGCTCTTCCAAGGCCCCTGGAACCAACTCTTTGCATGACATTCCCTCTGCTGTAAAATCTCAAAGTGGTTCTTCTTTTCCTTGTGCAGGTTTTTATGGGACCTTGACTAAGACAGCTGGCAGTGAAGACAGGGAAGGTGAATTACTCACAGTATGGGGTAGCCTTAAACAGCCAGCACTAGTGCTGGCTGGGAGGGCAGAAGAGGTTCATCAAGTGGAGGGGGAGTGTGGGAAGGATGCAGGCATGGTGGCCATTTCCAGAGGCCACTCATTCAGCCGTAGAGACACCTGCAGATAGTCTGTAACACAAATCTCATGGGAGAATCTAATGAAATATTTTAATTTCATCTTTTTGATGATTTCATTTCCTTGTAATAGGTCATACTTTTATAAAGTCCATCAGGGAAGAAATTAAATTTTTTACTTGATGCCTATCTATTGGTAAATAGGGTTGATTAATCAAACCTGATTACCCTTTTAGTACATACTGGTAAAGCTGAAAACACTTAATTGTGAATTTCTTTTTAAATTCAGAATTCCTTTTTACCAAACCCTGCTGTTGGCTTATGCTTCAAATTCATGACCAAACATCAGGTGTTGGAAAAGCCTCATCCCAGTTAAAAAAAAACCCAACTTCAGAAAATGTCTGTTCTTTTGTCTTGTGTGGGTAAGAGGAGATGCTCTGTTCTATATTACTTATGAGTGTTGTCGCGTTGGAGCTCTGCTAACAGCTGCCATGTAACCCAGAGGAACAACAATCCCAGACATCAGATAAAAGCCATGTGTGTTTGTTGGTTGTATACATGGACACTCAAAGCCTGCTTTCAAGTAAGCACAGGCAGGATCCCGTACAGACTCACGCTCACACACCCACACACTCAGTGGATCCTGCGGCAGCTTCGCCCAGCCATACTTTCTGAATGGCCTTACTGAACTGGATTCTGTTTCTGCTCCCTTGTGGACTCCTTCAGAAAGCAGTAGTGAACATCCTCTATATTTTACCGAAAAAATTTGCTAGTCAAAGCTAGCACTTTCGTTCTCTTGGGGACATCACTGCTATCAGCTAAGAGACTGAGCCCCACTTATCTAGAATTGAACAGTAATAATAAACATTTGTCACACCCTATCTTGAAAGGTATGCCGTTATTCCTGTTTTATAAATGAGAAAACTGAGACTTACAGAGGTTAATGACATGCCAAAGGCTCACGGCAGGAAAGTGGAGGATTTGAACAGGCAGGATTGTTCCGGAACCTGCACTCTGAATTATGGTATGGACTGAATTTATGTCCATCGTGTTTTAAATGGCTGGATGAATCCAGAACTTCCCTATGCCTGAGCTAATTAGTCTTGGGAAAATTAGGGGCTCAGAAAGAGCCAGCAACTAATTTAAGTCATTAGTGGCTAGTTAGGATCACGTTGGTTTCCTAGAAAAGGTACCAGCTGATTTACAAGGAGAGCGATAATTGCTGGCTTAGAGAGCTTCAGAAAACCTCTAGAAGGAGAGACTGTAAATGGCAGATTTATAAGACAAATTACTTACTAGATTGGCAAAAAAAAGTGTGTTAAACACTCCAGTCCAAACCACTAGTGGGTACAAAACCAGAAATCACCATTGCTATGTGTCTGGATTCCCCGGCAGGGCCTGTGGTGAGAAAGGCCCTGTGCTTGGTTTAATGTTCTTCTACGACTGTTTTGAAATTCTTAAAATAATTTTGTCTTTGAACTTGTGTTTTGTGAGGAGGCTGATGGGCCAGTGTGATACTCACACGGGCAGCGGAGATGCGACAGGCAGCAATGGGCAACTCTACGAGTTGGAGGAATGTCAGAGGAAATGATAAGATAACACTGTATAAATCGACATTCAAAGTGTACTTCAGACATATGAAACACATTTGTACAGAGAGTGAAATCTTTTAGAAAAATTATTCCTTGACAATCAGCAGTTCTAGATGTAATAAAATTTATATTTCGATATAATTTATCAGAAACTTATCCCAGTATAATGTCCCAAAATAATCCCAACAGTGTTGTCACAGCCTATCATTTACTCTTAATAGCTCCAACAACAGTTGCACATGCATAAAGAGACTTCTCAAAATTGAAAACTATCAAAAAGTGTTTGTAGGGCTTCCCTGGTGGTGCGGTGGTTGAGAGTCCGCCTGCCGAGGCAGGGGAAGTGTGTTTCGTGCCCTGATCCGGGAGGACCCCACATGCCTCGGAGCGGCTCGGCCCGTGAGCCATGGCTGCTGAGCCTGTGCGTCCGGAGCCTGTGCTCCGCAACGGGAGAGGCCACAACAGTGAGAGGCCCGCGTACCACAAAAAAAAAAAAAAAAAAAAAAAAAAAAAAAAAAAAATATATATATATATATATATATATATATATGGAGAAAACAATCATGAGGAAAAAAAAGACTTGGAGGATATATTTGGAAGAACTAACATGTGAATAAAAGAAGATCCAGAGAGGAGAAAAGGAACAGATGATGAAAAGGCAATAATTAAACTAATAAAAGAAGAAAATGTCCTCAAGATTAAGAAAGACCTGAATGTGCAAATTGAAACTCTTCACCAAGTTCCAAGCAGAAGGGATGAGAAAAAAAGTCACCAAAGCTTGCCTGGAAAATTCTTCAAGAATGAAGAGAAACCATTACTAACTTCTAGATGGAAATAACCAGCTACTTAAAGAATCAGACAGCCATGCACTGTTTTATATGCAATGCCTTAGATAGAAGGTGGCAAATGGCATCTGAGAGAAATGAACTGCAACCCATGGTCCTGTATCCACTTAAGACGTCATTCCCATTTCAGAACGGAGGAGAGAGTGGTGCTGTGACCCAGAGAGAGTACATCACTTGGGCATATTGGTGCCAGAGGAAACTACTAGAGGGAGGACTATACAACCAAACAACTGTACCATAACCAACACACCACCATCCTCTACCAGCACAACCACCAAAGACAGGAGAACACGAAGAGGAAGAGAGGTAGTGCTTGACAATGCATAAACAGTTAAATTTAAATGGATAGTAATAGACAAGGGAAGAAGGTATGCTAGCTACCCCAAAGAAGAATTCTTAAAATAAAGAGGAACTGTGTGAGGGTAATTCTAATAATAATCTAGAATGAAAAGTACAAAACTATCTCAGAGAAATCTACAAGTTAGGGGTGAAGGGGGAGAAAAGTAATGAAGAAAAGCATTTCAAAGATTTTATCTTGGTTTGGTTAAGGGCAGAATTGAGAACAGCAGTGAAAGTATTCTAAAAGACTGACCTTATTAGTGTAGACTGTCTTGGTGAAGGAAGCAAATTATATCTTGTTTTTAAAAAATACTACAGAAATACATGTTTTGTTATGAGGTCCTAGAGAGGGGAGGCAAACATTAATGGGATAGAAAGTTACAAAACAGCAGCGCTAACAAAAGGAAAAAGAGTGAAAAGAAACTTATGAAAACCAGCAAAAAATAGCAAAAGGAAAAAGAGGAGACAACAAAGTGAACACAAAATGAACATAAAATTAGAAGGAGTAAAATAAACTACAAAAATATATACAATGAGGTCATTAAAAACAAGGAAAGCCTGAGAAAGGCTCACAGCCGAGAGAAGCCTGAGGAACATGAGAACTAAATGTAATGTAGGAGGACTTTCAAGATGGCGGAGGAGTAAGACATGGAGATCACCTTCCTCCCCACAGATACATCAAAAAATATATCTAGATGTGGAATGACTCCTACAGAACTCAGTTTGTTATACAGCAGAAACTAACACACCATTGTAAAGCACTTATACTCCAATAAAGATGTTAAAAAGTTATGTTGTGTCCTGGATGGGGTCCTGGGACAGGAAATGGACATTAGGAAAATACTAAGGAAATCTGGTTTTGTTTTTAGCTTCAGTAAAAAGTCGAATTACAAGGCTACAGCACGTCTCAGGAACCCAAGGACTGGGATGAAGTTGGGCCTCCGATACAAACTTTAAAGAGGGACTGATGTGCTGTTGTGAGCTGGGAAATTTTCTTTTCCTCCATCTCTCAACTCTGCTTCTTTCTTGCATGTCTGCTTCAAGGTTCTGTGATGTGGCAGCCTGGGTTTCCAACCACACAGTGGAAAACTGCCAGTGATGGTTCCTTAATTTATATCTCCTCTGATTAACAGACCATTCATTTATTCATTCATTCATTCATATAAGAAATATATATTGCATGCCTACTATGTGCCAGTTAAACTCTATTGTGTTTAACTATGTTTTGCGGATAAGATAAAGCAAACATTATTCCATCCTCGTGGAAGTTACTAGATCATAAGAAAGATATTGCTTTATTACTTATACAAATAACAACATAATGACCAATAGACAAGTGCCAAGAAGAAAATATTCTTTGTATTATGAATCTGTTCCCCAACTGAGTATAGGGTATGAAGGAGGACTTCCTGGGGGAAGTGACATAAAACTGAGACCTATGCATAAATACAAGTTACCCAGCCACTGGGGACACCTTTATAAAGGTGGTGAACACCTTTATAAAAAAAGTTTGAAGATGAGGGAAGGGACAGAGGTAGAAAGCCGATTTCTCCTAAGCCTATAGCTAGTGTCTACAAGATGGAGTCAATAAATTTCTATTTATTAAACACAAATTTATTTATTGACTCCCAAAGAACATGTAGTTTTGTAGTGTCCATGTAACATTTACAAAAATAGTTCATGTTCTTGACCACACAGAAAGTCTTAATCTCAGTAAAGTAATTTAGAAATCTAGAAAACATTGTTGATTTCCTAGGAAAATATAAATTTTTAAAATTCATTGAAGAAGTAGAAATTTTGAATAGTTTGAGCGCCATAGGAGAGATTAGAAAAGAGATTAAAAATGTATTATTGAAAAAGTTAACAGTATTTGATAATTGCATAGCTGAACACTATTTAACCTTAGAGGGCAAGCATTTCTGATGTAATTTAAATTATTTAAGACTATAGAAGAAGACAAGTTCTCATTGTATTTATGAGGCCAATCTTATTACTGCAACCTGATAAAAATAGTAGTGCAAAAAGACCAGTAGTACACTAGTTGCAGAGAATTCTAAATGTGATATTAGCTACAATAATCCAGTCATGTATTGAATATTAACTGACTAATAAAGTATGGCCAAGTAGAGTTTATTGCAAGAATGCAAGGTTGCATTGGTATCAGGAAATCAAGCAACATGATTCATTACACCAACAAATTAAAGCGGAAAAGTAAATTAACATGTCAATAGATGTTGAAAAGCCATCTTGATAAACATTTGGCAGCTATCCTTAATGAGAACTTCAGGAAAATATGTACAGGAGGAACATTTGTAAGTTTGATAAAGACTACAAAACACTGGCAAACATTATTCTAAATAGCAGACCACTAAAATTACTTTAATTATGACCAGGAACTAGATAAGATTGCTTGTTCTTAGCAGCTCATGCAGCTCAATAACAAAAAAACAAACAACCCCATCCAAAAATGGGCAGAAGACCTAAATAGACATTTCTCCAAAGAAGATATACAGAATGCCAACAAACACATGAAAGAATGCTCAACATCATTAATCATTAGAGAAATGCAAATCAAAACTACAATGAGATATCATCTCACACCAGTCAGAATGGCCATCATCAAAAAATCTAGAAACAATAAATGCTGGAGAGGGTGTGGAGAAAAGGGGACACTCTTGCACTGCTGGTGGGAATGTGAATTGGTTCAGCCACTGTGGAGAACAGTATGGAGGTTCCTTAAGAAACTACAAATAGAATTACCATATGACCCAGCAATCCCACTACTTGGCATATACCCTGAGAAAACCAAAATTCAAAAAGAGTCATGTACCAAAATGTTCATTGCAGCTCTATTTACAATAGCCAGGACATGGAAACAACCTAAGCGCCCATCATCGGATGAATGGATAAAGAAGATGTGGCACATATACACAATGGAATATTACTCAGCCTTAAAAAGAAATGAAATTGAGCTATTTGTAATGAGATGGATAGACCTAGAGTCTGTCATACAGAGTGAAGTAAGTCAGAAAGAAAAAGACGAATACCGTATGCTAACACATATATATGGAATTTAAGGGAAAAAAATGTCATGAAGAACCTAGGGGTAAGATAGGAATAAAGACGCAGACCTACTGGAGAACGGACTTGAGGGTATGGGGAGGGGGAGGGGTGAGTTTTGACAGGGCGAGAGAGAGTCATGGACATATACACACTAACAAACGTAGTAAGGTAGATAGCTGGGGGGAAGCAGCCGCAAGGCACAGGGATATTAGCTCGGTGCTTTGTGACAGCCTGGAAGGGTGGGATGGGGAGAGTGGGAGGGAGGGAGACGCAAGAGGGAAGACATATGGGAACATATGTATATGTATAGCTGATTCACTTTGTTATAAAGCAGAAACTAACACACCATTGTAAAGCAATTATACCCCAATAAAGATGTTTAAAAAAAAAAAAAAAGATTGCTTGTTCTTGCCATTATTATTCAACATTGTTTTAAAAGTTCTAGCAAATGCAGTGAGAAAAGATAGTAAAATAATTTGTATAAACATTGAAAAAGAAAGGATAAAACTCTTTTTCTTGATAATATTATTATATTCCTGGAAAACCCAAGAGACATAAGGAAAAAAATACTTGAATTGGTAAGACAGATAGATATAAAAATACATATAACAATCAATAGCAGAAGTGACCTAACCATGAAAATGGGAAAAATTAATCTGTGGTTACAATAAAATGCAAAGAAATACTGTGGGAAGACAACTATTACATCCTGAAAACAAGACTCAAACAAATGGAAAATCATACTACGTTCTTAGATGTATAGACTAAAAATAATTTAAATGTTAGTGCTTCTAAAATTCACTATATACATGTACATATAATATTTACATTTAACATTAATTATGATATATACTGCAATTCCAAGTAGAATCATAGCATTTAAAAACAATATTAAAAGATCTTAAAGCTTATTTGGAAAAATAAGAAGCCCAAGAATAAAATGTATACAAAGAAGACTAGTGAGTGCAGATATTAAAGCATACTATAAAGCCACTATAATCAAATAAATAAGGCATTGGTTTTTTAAATAAGTATACATGGTAGAGGAATTGAATGAAAAGTCTTGGTATAGATTCCAAAATATACACTATTTTAATCTGTTATGAAGTTGATATTTTAATTCAGTGTGAGCTGGAAGGTGCTGGCTCAATTGACCATGCAGCTGGAAGAAAATGGAAATATACAGGTCTCTCAGCATTTATAGAAATAAATTCCAGTTAACTGAAGACTTCAAAGCAAAAAATTAAATGTAAAAATAAATCAATAAATAGATAGATGAATGAATGACTTAAATTACAGAAGAAAATCTAGGAGCCTGTACATACAATTTAGGGTTTGTGGAGACTGTTCTTAACCAAGACAAGAAACCAAAAGCTATAGAAGATTTAAACAAGGTCAATGAGAAATTGTATAGCTAAAAATATATTTGCATCACAGATGATTAAAACAAAGTTAATATCTTTAAAAGACTAAGAGTTCTTACTAATGGCAACAAATAATAGAAAATAAATATGAATGGATAATTTATCCAAAAGTGGATATAATGGCCATAAACATATGGATACTCAAAATTATCAGTAATCAGAGAAATGCAAATTAAAGTAACAATGCATTATCCCTTTATAACCATGTATTTAATACAAATATAATAGAACATAACACCATCATACTCTTTAGAGGTAAGGATGCACAGGAAAAGGTACTGTCATATTCTGCAAGTTAAATATTAATTGCAGTATGACAATATCTTCTGAGAATAAAAATTCACATACACTTTGATCCACCAGTCTCATTCCTGAGAAGCTATTCCAAAGACATAAAAATACATAATAATTTCATAAAAATAATATGTACCATGATGTTTATTACAGCATTATTCATACAGTTAAAATAATGAAACAAAGTGAATCCGTATAGAAGAATGGTTGAATCAGTGTTCAAAAGAAAATATTTTAAAATTTCATAGAATATTATGCAGCCATTAAAAAGGATAAACCATAGCAAAGTCTGTACCCTTGATTAGGATTTCTATGAAGTATCATTGAGTGACAAAAATCTAGCTGCAGAGATGTATGGTACTATATTTCTCTAAATAATACTAATATACAAGGAAGAAACTATGTCATGTATATGTGCATTTGTGAATGTCTGTATGTGTTTACAACACTAGGTTGTTAACACAGGGTACTTAGTGTGGTTTAGGAAGAAAGAAAGGAAGGTAGGAAAGAAGGAAGGAATAAATAAGAGGGGGAAGGAATTGAACTATTTAAAAAGCTAGCATGATCCCCATTTATGTTCTCTTTGTTGAATAATAAAAAATAAAGGAATGCCAGGCTACCGATAGGCAAGCTTTCAGTCACTTTTCATAAGACCTGACTTTTCTACCTTATTGTTCCTGTAGCTGCTATTCTCTCAGCAGTTATGTTCCAGTCAGCACACTGAGGAGAGTTCTTTTTCATCTCTGCAGCCTACTTAAATAAACACAGGAGCTCCACATTTCTTTGTCGTTCCATTTGTCAGATTGTGTGCGAGCCACAGAAAAAGACAGAACATTGCACAACCATTTTGCCACACTTGACAGTTTAATGGACCTGCCAATTATTGTACCAGCTTTGTATTATTAAATGTTTTAATCAAAGAGAAACTAGAAATCTATACAAGGGAACTTCCGAAGAGCTACATTTCTATTAATTCCTGGAGTCACAGCACATTAGGAAGAGAAGCAGTGATCATGCCTGTAGAAGACTTTGCGTGATAACTCCTGACACTGGGAATGCCAGTTAAACTGTGAGACCAGATCTTCAAGGCCACCTACTCACTTGGGAAATACAGAATGTCGGCAGGGGGTGTTACTGACCTCTCCAGGGTGGTCCTGCCGTACAGTTACCCCTTTCCCCTGATTTTCTCCTTCCTGTTGGGTGATTACTTCTTCTCCAGGGCCATCATCTGTCTCCCTGGTTTCCTTGACTTTTGTCTTATGATCTCTTTGAAGACCCACTGATCTCTCCTTATTGATAGATCACATGGTTAGTTAAAACCCATTGTTACATTAACTAACCTTTAAGGCAAATGTACTTTTTAATGACCCTTGGTACAGATCTTGGAGGGGAAACTCAGGCTCTCAAAACTAAATGGATGGGACGGATCCGGCCCACACTGGCTGGGGGCGAGGGGGTGGTCACTCCTGTCTCCTCAGGGGAAGTGCCGCGTTGTTTTCCTCTACAAATGCTCTCAGATCAGACTCATTACTCACTCTCTCCTTGCCTGTCTCTAGCCTGAGTAGTCTGAGATGAACAGTTTTTGTGTGTTAGAAAACAATACGTGGACTTGCTTTGGTGCTCGCACTAATGTGGAAGGATGGAGGGTCAAGTCCGAATATTTGAGAATAAACCTTTCATAGTTTGTCCGCAAAAGACAAAACAAAACAAAAAATCAGGTTTCGGGAAACCGCACTTGACATGGTGCTAAGAACCGTTTTGTTCCTGTAGAGAAGGGCAATTATGGGCAAGTATTTCTGGGTACATGGTCACATTAAACAATGACAGCAAAAGACTCCCCGGTGAATTTTGCCACTTTGTATGACCCCCTCCTTAATCTGAATTTCAGAGATGTTAAAATACCACTAAGAAGAGTGTCTGCCACAATTTAAATGTGCGTCATGATGCTTTGCGTATCCGTTCTTTGAAAACAGCTGGATTTTGAGGCTGTCGTTATGGAGGGGACTCGGTGTTTGTGAGCCCTTTGTAGCCCTCAGATGTCCATGCCTGAGGACTCTCCCTTAATCTACGGGCACTTATTTTTGAGAATCCACAATCATGCAAATGTCCAGTAGGTTGGAAATGGTGATTCTCTAAAACTCCCCGTGCCCTGCTATGGCATTGCCTAACACCTCAGGGCTGATACAGAGGAAGGCACCCGGGTGGAGAGGAGGGAGTAGAATGATGCTTTCTATGTCCTGGAAGCCCTTTCTGAAGCTTTTTCCACTCATCCTTCTTCTCCCCAATCCCTCCATTCCCATTTAGATCTGCGGCTCTGCTCTGAGGACCAAAAACAGCTTCCCACTCTGCGTGTGTGTTATCTCCCCGTGAGGCCCCGCTTGTGGGCAGGAAATCACACTCGAAGGTTGCTTGGTGAGCACAGAACAGAATTCAGTGAGATGGGGGACAGGATGCTGGTGGCCTGTGTGTCCCTTGGGGAGAGGCCACTGACAGGGGAGTGAGGCCCTGGAAGCCCACTGCCCTGATGCTCTCTTTCCCAGGCAGGCCTATCCGATGGATATTCCCAGTGTTCCCCTCTGAGATTTCCTTTCTTGTGGTTCCAAGACTGACCAGCTGCCCCTCTGGGCAGAACGTTCTTCCTGGTTTTATAGAACCAGCTTCCAGTCACTTTGAACTGGGAGGCTTATTGTTGTTTTAAGGTGTCTGTACTTTTCTGCCTAGCCCCCTGAGAGTGCTTCGCAAGGATTTTCCCCCATGCGTGCCTAAGTTTGAGGGGTTCCCCAGCCTAGATACCCACTCTTCCCCCGTACTGGCCCATGTCTCCAGCTGGGAAGGAATGTATTTGACTTTCTTAATTCCCTGTTCTTTCCCCTGTTTTTAATTAAATCTATTGTCTGTGAGGTCCCAGTGAAGATGTGTTCATTTAGAGCATTTTCCTTACTCATAAGGTGGCATCTGGAAAAGGCAGAGCGAGCACACGTCAGCATAAGGCACAGCCCAAGAGGATTTCCGACAAGGGTCTAGGGAGCAAGTGCAGAAATATGCTCTCCATCTCACCCTCTTCACTGCTTCTTATACAAGTTGTCATTAAATTGTCCTTTGGCAATTTACAAAGGTGATAACTTAACAGTTACAATTCACCCTTGGCTTTAAAAATGTACCAGTCAGTGTTCCCACATCCTCCCAGCTTCCTCCTGGAGTGATGGGGAATGGTCCCTGGCAGCCTGACTACAAAGAGTCAGGGCTTCTGGCTGGTGTACAAACAAGTAAGAGGCGGTTCATTATTGCAGCATCTGTGGGAATTTAAAAACTGAGAAAACCAACTAAAATTTGATCTGCTTTTTATTACCACCATGAGCTGGCAGTTCTAAGTTCTTTTAGTGAGATATTTTTATTGTTCTTTGTTCTATATCAATCGTTGCAGTTACTGCTGAATTTTAGCAGAATATATGTAAGCTTCCAATTAGCATATTTGATTATATATCCTTTAATAAGCTTTTTAATCTACTAGGAAGTTAACTCAGAGAACTCTCAGCTATAGTCAGCCCCTGACACAGGCAGATCCGGCTACATGGGTTTGTTCAATAGTAAGAAAATAAGAGCCAGAACAGGTGAGAGTTTGGAATTGTTCTACATTGCTTTGGGCATAATTCAGTTCCTGTTTCCAACCCTGTGATCGTTTGGACTGTATATTTGAGATAAACAATGAGTGACTGTAAAACAAAGAACCAGACTTGAGTTAATTGAATTCTATCATTTCCTGTGATCAATTGGAACTTCTATTTTTGTTTAAAGTTTAAAACAGTGACCAACATTTTAAACTGAATGACTTCTCACCCACTAAGATGTGTATGACCCAAAAGATGGACAAGGATGTGGAGAAACTGGAATCCTTATACTTTGTTAGTGGGAGGGTAAGATGCACAGCCAGTTTGGAAAATAGTTTGGTAGTTTCTTAAAATGTTAAATAAAAATACATTACATGGTCCAGCAATTCTGCTCCTAGGTATCTACCCATGAGAAATGAATCACTCTCTGTTCTTTCGACCACATTCTATTTCTTAGAAGCAAGTCACTAAATACAGATCACACTCAAGGAGAGGAGAATTAAGCTCCACCTCTTTTTTTTTTTTTTTTTTTTTTTTGCAGTACGCAGGCCTCTCACTGTTGTGGCCTCTCCCGTTGCGGAGCACAGGCTCCGGACGCGCAGGCTCAGCGGCCACGGCTCACGGGCCCAGCCGCTCCGCGGCATGTGGGATCTTCCTGGACCGGGGCACGAACCCGCGTCCCCTGCATCGGCAGGCGGACTCGCAACCACTGTGCCACCAGGGAAGCCCTAAGCTCCACCTCTTGAAGGCTGGAGGTGAGTAATTTGTGGACATATTTTTAAACCACCCTCTGAACCAGGTATCATTCTACATTATTCAGGAGGGAGATGTTTATGGTTGGAAAGTTGAGGATGCTATAAGGAAGAAATCTTTTTGCTTTCTTTTTGTCTTCTACAGGTATAACATCATCCATGTCAAGCACAGGTCTATCCCTTCCTTCTCTTTATTCTTGCACTAAATATGCATTTTACAAGTCTTTATTATTACTGCTTATTTTTTGCTGTCCTCAATACATTCTTAAAATTTCAATACATGCTGGGTTTCAGACTTCTGAATGCTGCTCATAGGTGTTATGCCCATCTTTTGAATCTGTTCTTGGTATTTTGCCCTGTTTTTAGGAAACAGGACATAATTTTTTTTTAAACATCTTTATTGGAGTATAATTGCTTTACAATGGTGTATTAGTTTCTGCTGTATAACAAACTGAATCAGCTATATGTGTACATATATAGCCATATCTCTTCCCTCTTGCGTCTCCCTCCCACCCTCCCTATCCCACCCCTCTAGGTGGTCACAGAGCACCAAGCTGATCTCCCTGTGCTATGCGGCTGCTTCCCACTAGCTATCGGTTTTACATTTGGTAGTGTATATATGTCCATGCCACTCTCTCACTTCGTCCCAGCTTACCCTTCCCCCTCCCCATGTCCTCAAGTACATTCTCCATGTCTGGTCTTTATTCCTGTCCTGCCCCTAGGTTCTTCAGAAGCATTTTTTTTTAGATTCCATATATATGTGTTAGCATACGGTGTTTGTTTTTCTCTTTCTGACTTACTTCACTCTGTATGACAGTCTTTAGGTCCATCCACTTCACTACAAATAACTCAATTTCATTTCTTTTTATGGCTCAGTAATATTCCATTGGACAAATGTGCCACATCTTCTTTACCCATTCAACTGTCGATGGACACTTAGGTTGCTTCCATGTTCTGGCTATTGTAAATAGAGCTGCAGTGAACATTGTGGTACATGACTCTTTGAATTACGGTTTTCTCAGTGTATATGCCTGGTAGTGGGATTGCTGGGTTGTATGGTAGTTCTAGTTTTAGTTTTATAAGGAACCTCCATACTGTTCTCCATAGTGGCTGTATCAATTTACATTCCACCAATAGTGTAGGAGGGTTCCCTTTTCTCCACACCCTCTCCAGCATTTATTGTCTGTAGATTTTTTGATGATGGCCATTCTAACTGGTGTGAGGTAATACCTCGTTGTAGTTTTGATTTGCATTTCTCTTAATGATTAGTGATGTTGAGCATCCTTTCATGTGTTTGTTGGCAATCTGTATATCTTCTTTGGAGAAATGTGTATTTAGGTCTTCTGCCCATTTTTGGATTGGGTTGTTGGTTTTTTTGATATTGAGCTGTATGAGCTGCTTTTATATTTTGGAGATCAATCCTTTGTCAGTTGCTTTGTTTGCAAATATTCTTGCCCATTCTGAGAGTTGTCTTTTCATCTTGTTTATGGTTTCCTTTGCTGTGTAAAAGCTTTCCAGTTTCATTAGGTCCCATTTGTTTATTTTTGTTTTTATTTCCATTTCTCTAGGAGGTGGGTTAAAAAGGATCTTGCTGTGATTTATGTCATAGAGTGTTCTGCCTATGTTTTCCTCTAAGACTTTTATAGTGTCTGGCCTTACATTTAGGTCTTTAATCCATTTTGAGTTTATTTTTGTGTATGGTGTTAGGGAGTGTTCTAATTTCATTCTTTTACATGTAGCTGTCCAGTTTTCCCAGCACCACTTATTGAAGAGGCTGTCTTTTCTCCATTGTATATCGTTGCCTCCTTTATCAAAGATAAGGTGACCATTTGTGTGTGGATTTATCTCTGGGCTTTCAATCCTGTTCCATTGATCCATATTTCTGTTTTTGTGCCAGTACCATATTGTCTTGATTACCGTAGACTTGTAGTATAGTCTGAAGTCAGGGAGCCTGATTCCTCCAGCTCCGTTTTTCTTTCTTAAGATTGCTTTGGCTATTCGGGGTCTTTCGTGTTTCCATACAAATTGTGAACGTTTTTGTTCAAGTTCTGTGAAAAATGCTTTAGTTTGAGAGGGATTGCATTGAATCTGTAGATTGCATTGGGTAGTATAGTCATTTTCACAATGTTGCTTCTTCTAATCCAAGAACATGGTATATGTCTCCGTCTGTATCATCTTTAATTTCTTTCATCAGTGTCTTATAGTTTTCTTCATACAGGTCTTTTGTGTCCTTAGGTAGATTTATTCCTAGGTATTTTATTCTTTTTGTTGTGATGGTAAATGGGAGTGTTTCCTTAATTTCTCTTTCCGATTTTTCATCATTAGTGTATAGGAATGCAAGAGATTTCTGTGTATTAATTTTGTATCCTTCTACTTTACCAAATTCATTGATTAGCTCTAGTAGTTTTCTGGTAGCATCTTTAGGATTCTCTATATAGAGTATCATGTCATCTGCAAACAGTGACAGGTTTACTTCTTCTTTTCCGATTTGGATTCCTTTTATTTCTTTTTCTTCTCTGTCTGCTGTGGCTAAAACTTCCAAAACTATGTTGAATAATAGTGGTGAGAGTGGGAAACCTTGTCTTGTTCCTGATCTTAGTAGAAATGGTTTCAGTTTTTCACCATTCAGAATGATATTGGCTGTGGGTTTGTCATATATGGCCTTTATTATGTTGAGGTAAGTTCCTTCTCTGCCTACTCTCTGGAGAGTTTTTATCATAAGTGGGTGTTGAATTTTGTTGAAAGCTTTTTCTGCATGTATTGAGGTGATCATATGGTTTTTATCCTTCAATTTGTTAATATGGTTTATCACATTGATAATTTGCATATATTGAAGAATATTTTCATTCCTGGGATAAACCCCACTTGATCATGGTGTATGATCCTTTTAATGAGCTGTTGGATTCTGTTTGCTAGTATTTTGTTGAAGATTTTTGCATCTATGTTTATCAGTGATATTGGCCTGTAGTTTTCTTCTTTTGTGACATCTTTGTCTGGTTTTGTTATCAGGGTGATGGTGGCCCCGTAGAATAAGTTTGGGAGTGTTCCTCTCTCTGCTATATTTTGGAAGAGCTCAAGAAGGCTGTGTCAGCTCTTCTCTAAATGTTTGATAGAATTTGCCTGTGAAGCCATCTGGTCCTGGGCTTTTGTTTGTTGGAAGATTTTTAATCACAGTTTCATTTTCAGTGCTTGTGATTGGTCTGTTTATATTTTCTGTTTCTTCCTGGTTCAGTCTCGGAAGGTTGTGATTTTCTAAGAATTTGTCCATTTCTTCCAGGTTTTCCATTTTATTGGCAGATAGTTGCTTGTCGTAATCTCTCATGATCCTTTGTATTTCTGTAGTGTCAGTTGTTACTTCTCCTTTTTCATTTCTAATTCTGTTGATTTGAGTCTTCTCCCTTTTTTTCTTAATGAGTGTGGCTAATCAATTTTGTTTATCTTCTCAAAGAACCAGCTTTTAGTTTTATTGATCTTTGCTATCATTTCCTTCATTTCTTTTTCATTCATTTCTGATGTGATCTTTATGATTTCTTTCCTTCTGCTAACTTTGGTTTTTTGTCTTTGTTGTTCTTCTTTCTCTGATTGCTTTAGGTGTAAGGTTAGGTTGTTTATTTGAGATGTTTCTTGTTTCTTGAGGTAGATTGTATTGCTGTAGACTTCCCTCTTAGAACCACTTTTGCTGCATCACATAGGTTTTGGGTCATCGTGTTTTCATTGTCATTTGTTTCTAGGTATTTTTGATTTCCTCTTTCATTTCTTCAGTGATCTCTTGGTTATTTAGTATTGTGTTGTTTAGCCTCCATGTGTTTGTATTTTTTACAGTTTTTTTCCTGTAATTGATATCTAGTCTCATAGTGTTGTCGTCGGAAAAGATACTTGATAGGATTTCAATTTTCTTAAATTTACCGAGGCTTGATTTGTGACCCAAGATATGATCTATCCTGGAGAATATTCCATGAGCACTTGAGAAGAAAGTGTATTCTGTTGTTTTTGGATGGAATGTCCTATAAGTATCAATTAAATCCATCTTGTTTAATGTGTCATTTAAAGCTTGTGTTTCCTTATTTTTTTTTCATTTTGGATGATCTATTGGTGAAAGTGGGGTGGTAAAGTCCCCTAGTATTATTGTGTTACTGTTGAGCTCCCCTTTTATGGCTATTAGCATTTGCTTTATGTATAGAGGTGCTCCTATGTTGGGTGCATAAATATTTACAATTGTTATATCTTCTTCTTGGATTGATCCCTTGATCATTATGTAGTGTCCTTCTTTGTCTCTTGTAATAGTCTTTTGTTTTAAAGTCTATTTTGTCTGATATGAAAATTGCTACTCCAGCTTGCTTTTGATTTCCATTTGCATGGAATATCTTTTTCCATCCCCTCACTTTCAGTCTGTATGTGTCCCTAGGTCTGAAGTGGGTCTGTTGTAGACAGCATATATACAGGTCTTCTTTTTTTTTTTTGTGGTACGCAGGCCTCTCACTGTTGTGGCCTCTCCTGTTGCGGAGCACAGGCTCCGGACGCACAGGCTCAGCAGCCATGGCTCACGGGCCTAGCCGTTCTGTGGCACGTGGGATCTTCCCGGACCGGGACACGAACCTATGTCCCCTGCATTGGCAGGTGGACTCTCAACCACTGCGCCACCAGGCAAGCCCCCAGTCTATGTCTTTTGGTTGGAGCATTTAATCCATTTACATTTAAGGTAGTTATCAACGTGTATGTTCTTATTACCCAGGACATAATTTTAATGTCATTAGATATAATTATTGCCAGGGCCCCAGGAATGCTGAGATCTTGATCATCTATTATCAGTGACCCTTCCCACAGGCTCGGAAAGCTCTCTGTGAACAGGAACAACAGCAGAAGGGTATCAAAAGACGTCTTTATTAATAGCTGTGCAAATGTCTGAGAATTATAGTAAAGGACAAGCACTCCCATTTGCCTCTGAACCTAAATCTTAGGACTGAGCAGGCCCCGTCATGCCACAGGGCGGGACGGGGATCTATCCGTGTATCCGGCTGTACTTAGCAGGCCAGCTGCGTGCACAGAGAAAGGAGCACACATGATGGGTACCACCTGGCGATGCTGTGACCGCCTCCAAACAATGTCACGGAGCTCGGTGATTCACATTAGCAGCTCCCCTCCCCTAGAAGGTGCTGCAAAGGGCTGGACAGAATAGCCTGGCTGGAGGTATGTTGTCCCTCCCTCATGTGCCCTTTGCTGCTTCCAAGTCTGGCCTCACCAGCGGGCTTGCTGTGCACCCCACTGTCTTGCTGTCTTCTTTTTTAAATTTATTTTATTTTTGGCCGTGTTGGGTCTTCATTGCTGCATGTGGGCTTTCTGTAGTTGTGGAGGGCAGGAGCTACTCTTCATTGCAGTGCATGGGCTTCTCATTGCGGTGGTTTCTTTTGTTGCAGAGCACAGGCTATAGGCGCTCCCGCTTCAGTAGTTGTGGCATGTGGGCTCAGTAGTTGTGGCTCGTGGGCTCTAGAGCGCGCAGGCTCAGCAGTTGTGGTGCATGGGCTTAGTTGCTCCACAGCATGTGGGATCTTCCTGGACCAGGGCTTGAACCCATGTCCCCTGCACTGGCAGATGGATTCTTAACTACTGCACCACCAGGGAAGCCCCGGTGTCTTCTTCTTGTTGGAGACTATTTGCAATTATACTCAAAGTGTCACTCTTTAGAAGATCCACTCAGCCAATCTGCTGGGTGTTCTTACCAGCCAGCATAGCTTCCTGATTTCATCATTCTGTCATAGAGGAACCCTCCTCATTAAGGGAAGCAGCGAAGCAAAGCTCAGATTGCCTGAGTGTGTCCTGGTTGGGTGACATCAGGAAAGTCACCAGTCCTTTCTTAGCCTCAACTTACTCTTCTAAAAAATAGATATAACAGTATCTATGTCATTGGGTTGTTGTGAGGATTGATACCTACATTGTGCATACACATATACATGTATGTGAGTGTGTATGGAAAATCGTTGGTAAACAGTAAGGCCCCAATGCACACAGCTGTCACTATTGTCTTATCACTTTTTACCTAATGGGAGGTTTATTCCATGTGTGATTGGTGACGATCTGAAGTAGGAAGATAAAGAACCCATAGCATACAGGGCATCAGAACGTTCCCTGGACATTTACACTTCTAGGTTTGAAGTTCTGGTTCACTATGGTTCCCCTCATTAGCCTTTGAAATTCCACTTGGAGAATGCCGTGGAGAACTGCCATCCTACTTGCTGCCTCTTCTGGCCTTGATTCCTTTGTCCCGTTTCAGTGGCCTGACCCTTGTCCTGGGAATTACTGCCGCTGGAGAGTCTTTTCCTCATTTGCATGGCTCACATGATGGACGTCACCTTGGGTCTATTTCTGATCTCTGCATAACATCTTGACACTGGAATATGAGAACACGAGCAGCTGTTCATTTTATACTCCCCAATCCTTGAACAAAAATTGCAAAGTGTTCTGTCTTCTCAGAGAAAAACTGTCCCCCTCTTGTTCTTACTCAGTTTCAAGAAGTGACAACTGTTGCTGTATGTATGACTGGTTAAAATTCCTTCATTTCATGTAAAGGATCCTCCTTGATGCCTGCTTTGCAGCATCAGTAATACGGGGGAGCAGGGCTCTGTTAAATGTGAATTTTGAGATTTATGGGGAAGATCAGGACAGCTACACAACCGTCTGAAAAGTGAACAAGGCAGCCAAATTGCTGCTGCATTTTTTTTTGTTTGAAATGCTGCATCACTGCTTTGATGTTTTTTATGCTGCATCACTGCTTTGATGTTTTTTATGCTTCTGGGTATAAACATACGCTGCTGGGTTTATACTGGAACCACTGCAAACTGATAGAAAACTAAGAAGAAATCCACTCGCCTTTGCCACTTCCAAGTCTTTTTCGAGCTGAATGTTCAGTTTCATGCAGTTCTAGAAGGGAAGCCCTGTTCTGGAGTGTGTGTTCCTCGTGTGCGGGGTCCCAGAGGGCAGCTCCAGCAGATCCCAGCGATGGGTGGTCCTCCCCCCACCGCTCCCCGGCAGCTGCTCCTTCCAGAGCATGTTTAATTTCAGACCATCGGATAGCCCTTTTCGCCAAAGTAATTTGAACCGCCCATCTCTGCGGCAGTCAGCACACTATCTGTGGCTCAGACAGAATTGATAGTTGTGCCTGTTTCCTTTTAGTTTTCCCCTGTAGATGAGGGAGCAGCAGAGAAACTGAAGGACATCAGGAAAAGCAGCGAACACCACCACATCCAGTGGTCTTGTTTGTTTGCCCAGTACTCCCCAGTTTGGCCCTTCCTCACTCAGCGTCTTCAACTCTTGTCCGTTTGGCGTATATGGGAATCCAGCCCCCAGAAAGGCAGGGTCCCTTCTCCCTGGCTGGCACCTCCTGGATGCTCCCTCGGGTCTTCCTTGGGCACAAAGTTCCTGGCAAAGCTGCGCATTACAGGATTGAGACAAAATGGATACCACACACCATCTTGGGAATTTCTTCAGAAAACTGCTTGACGGGCTTGGAAACCAAGGAATGGGAGTGGGGATTCTCTGAGAAGAAAAGATGAGATTCAGACAGCTTTGAAGTGGTGGAGGGGGAGAGAGACGGGGGAAGGAAGGGTCAGGCTGGAGGAGGCTCCCTGGAAGAGCCCTTCTGAATCCAGGCAGAGCTCCCATCTCTGACTCTCCTGGGAGCGCAGCACCCAAGCCTCCCCAGGGAAGCAGGGACCACGTGGGGAAACGACCCGTACACTCCAACCACCAGGGAACAACAAGGTCAGGTGACTTTCAGGGTTAGGCTTTTTTTGTACTGTGGTAGCAGCATTTCAGTCTCTTCCGTATTCCAAAAATAGCTTCCACCTACCTGCTGATGCCTGAAATCCTTGTAACAGGAGAGAAAGCCTCTAATGCCAGATAAGGAGATAAAAGACTTCATTATGCAAATCTACAGTGGAGCAACTCTGTCTGAAACATTCATATGAAAATGTCACCAATCAGCTTTTCAGCAGACAGGATGACTGATAACCACGGGGATGGCAGAGGCGTCTGCCACCCTTGACGTGAGCACAGGGATGGGAAGGGAAGGCGAGGAAGCCCGACATAGGGCTGGCACCCGCTGTGCCCACAGAGGCGGCGTGGTGATTTTTCCCGAGATGACTAGGATTTACGGCAACGAATCCGCGCGCGTCCCTGGTGTGATGATCTTCTGGGTCTTGGGGTGGAGCCACGCGGCCAGGGCGTGAAGGTGGGTCTTCCGCCTCCTGCCAGCAGCGCAGTTGTTCTTCACGTTCTGAAGCTGGGGAGTGGGAGTGAGGTGGGCTGGGTCAGACCCTTCCCTGCGGGAGGCGTTCACTGTTCCCGGAGTGGAGTCTGAGCCTGGGGGGGCGGGGGTGGCAGGCGGAGAGGTGAGAGCGCCTGGGGTCAGGTGTGGGTTAAGGCGCTGGAAGCAGAGCCCCTTGGGGCTGCTGCTTTAAGTTACATCCTACCTTGTACTGTCTCCCCGGTGTGTTGATTGAGTCTTATCCCAAGTGACGCCTGGTCTCAGGTGTGTTGTGGGGATTTAGGGAAGCACTTGGAGCAGCTCCACAAGGAGGTATCACGGGGAGAACGGGGTCTTCCTCCCCTCCCAGGACTCTGGTGCCAGGGTGGGTCCCAGCAGTGAGCTGAACTGTCGTGGTCGTGGTCAGCAGGGGTGGGTGTGCGTGTGAGGATGAACCAAGCTGACAAGGGAGCCTGCCTTCAAGCACGTGGAGACGCTTGTCTCGAAAACTCCGCGAAGTATCCGGGGGCCTTGGAGACATGCTTGTATCTGGAAATCAGAACGGCAGGGGACTATCATCTGGGCCTAAGAACTGAATGTTCCCATCTGGGACATGTGGGCTTCCAGCACCTGTGCATCGCTTGCTGGAACCCTGCTTTCTGATGGGCTTGAAAGACGCAGCCAGAGGCTTCATTTCCTCCTGCTGCTGTTACTTATTTTCCTTCACAAGGAATAAGGTCTCAGCAAATTGATGAAGTGATCATTCCCAACACTGTAATTTTAGCAGCTCCAGCAGAGCTTGAGGAAAAATAATCAAACAGCATGTCATTTTGATAGTTCTTTACCCCAGGCCCTTGGTAAGCTTTTCCCTATCTAATCTCCTTCCTCTGATTTTATTTTTCTCTGTAGAGCTTCTCTGGTCAATTATTTATCTTGTTTCTTGGCTGTTTTCTCTTCTAGACCATAAGTTCCATGAGGACAGGGATTTTTTTGTCTGTTTTATTCACTGATTTCATTTATTGTTTTGTTTACTGAATGCCTAGAACAGTGTCTGGCACATCATGAGTGCTCCACACATATTTGTTGAATGAATGAACTAATCAAACTGTCCTATTTTCTGCAAACAGATGTTCAGCATTTGATAATTTCAGAAACAGTTGCATTTAACTTCTTGGAAGACCAGCTAATTCTCCATTGTTTGTGCTATTGGAGAGCTGTAGTAGTCAAACACAAAATGTGAGTTATTTCACTGGCTTTGGAATACTCCACACTAGGTTATGACTTCCATTTCTATGGCTTCTATCATCTTTATGCCCAGTTTTCAGATGCCCAGGTCATTTTAAATACTTATAGAATGGTGTAGCAGAAAGTGTCCTATGGGATGGAGTTTCAAAGCTGAGTAAGACATGGTCCATGTTCCTAAGCAATCATAATCTAGTGGGAGAGTTAGATTTATTGCCAAATAACTAAATGAGATGTGATTCATGCAATAAGAGTAATATATAAGGAAGCAGGTGGATTTCAGATGGGTGGTCAGGAAAGTCCATGGAGCAAGTGATGCTCAAATAGGGTTTTGAGGAATCAACAGGCTATCACATGACCGACAAGATGGGGAGAAAGTCAATGGCAAGTCACAGAGGTGTGAAAGAGTGGCTTGGTATCACTGGACCGTTATGTGTGTAGTCAGGAGAGGCAGGGATAACACAACTGAAGTGAACATGGCATGTACCTCTAGCTTTGGGCCCTGGTCACTCTCATAATGTTTGACCTGTATGTCCCACTAGTGGCTGGGCATCTCCACCTCAACAATTCAGAATCATTGTAAGTGCTACAGGAACGGTGACACTCCACTTGGCTAGGATCTATTTAATTCCTTTACATTAATTTCCTGAGAAGAAATCATACGACTGATTTTTTTTGTGGCCAAGTATCAAAAGACAGAAGTATAATAGGGACTTCCCTTGTGGTCCATTGGGTAAGACTCTGCGCTCCCAATGCAGGGGGCCCGGGTTTAATCCTTGGTCAGGGAATTATATCCCGTACGCGTGCCACAACTAAGAAGGCCACACGCCATAGCGAAGATCCCGCGTGCTGCAACTAAGACCCAGCACAGCCTAAATAAATAAATTAATTAATTAAATATTTTTTAAAAAAAGAAGTAGAACAGTTTCATGCCTAAGAATTTCATGAAGTAGACTCAGAATCAAGTTTGAATTCATATGCTCCAGGGTCCCAGGATGACACTGGTTGCCTGTGGCTGCTAGAATGACCATGTTCTCTTCTTTCACATAGAAGAGGAAAAGGGACAGTTGAAATTCCTCCTTTGCCTATGAAGGCAAAACTTGCAAGTAATGGAAGAAAGAATGAGGGAGAGGAGCAGAGAGCAGAGTTTGGATCATTTTTATGTGGGCATATGGTTGTTTGGGCTGCTGTGGCTCTTGTAGCCTATAGCTGAGAATGTTCGAGAGCTCCTGCTTGCTTAATTAGGGGTGACCTTTGTCATCTTTTAGAAATAAAGCATAGAACAAGTACAGTGGTCCCTCAGTACCCACAGGAGATTAGCTCCAGGACTCCCTTCAGGTACCAGAATCCAGGGATTGCTCAAGTCCCTTATATAAAGTGGTGTAGTATTTGCATATAACCCATGCACATACTCTCATATACTTTAAATCATCTCTAGATTACTTGTAATACCTAATACAATGCAAATGATATGTAAATAGCTGCCAGTGTACAGCAAATTCAAGTTTTGCTTTTAGGAATTTTCTGGAATTTTTTTGGAGTATTTTTATTTATTTATTTATTTATCTTTGGCTGTGTTGGATCTTTGTTTCTGTGCGCGGGCTTTCTCTAGTAGTGGCGAGCAAGGGCCACTCTTCGTTGCGGTGCGCGGGCCTCTCACTATCACGGCCTCTCTTTGTTGCGGAGCACAAGCTCCAGATGTGCAGGCTCTGTAGTTGTGGCTCATGAGCCTAGTTGCTCCGCGGCATGTGGGATCTTCCCAGACCAGGGCTCGAACCCATGTCCCCTGAACTGGCAGGCAGATTCTCAACCACTGCGCCACCAGGGAAGCCCCTGGAGTATTTTTGATCTGTGGTTGGTTGAATCCTTGGATGCAGAACCCGCAGATATGGAGGGCTCACTGTACAAGGATGGAAAGCAAGAGGCTCAGAGTCAGATGTGGCTACTCTTCATGGTCCAGTGGTGCAGCCATAAGTCACGTCATCAAGTCTCAGTTTCTTGTGCACTCAGTGAAAATGGAATCGTAGCTGGAGTTCACTGAATCCTTTATAAAAATACTCTTAAAAGTGTTCTTATAACTTCTAGATTTAAGAACAATGGAATGTAAAAGAAATCCCTACCCATCACCATAATGCCTTAGACATAGGTTAAGGCACCCAGACTGTTAGTGAAGTTCTGTAGATAACAATCTAGACTTTTATATGAATCTTTATATTTGAGGGAGATTTGACTATAGTACTGAGGCGTCAAGCTCATGGCAAGCTTTTTAGAGAGAACTCTTCCTCAGGAAGCAGGTTTTCTACTTACAGGATGAAGCATGAAAATCAACATGTATTTTATAGGAAAAAAAAGGGTATGTTTAACGTATATAAATTTCTTTGCCTTGGCAAGTATTCTACAATTGATGATTGATACCAACAGTTGAGGTAAAGATATACTGCAGTATAAATAGTATAAATATAATATTTAAAGGCAATATCATATTTTATTTCTATTGGCAAGATAACAATGAATAAAATACTGTAGTATTTGACAAGCTTGCTGCATCTTTCTCTTTTTTTTTTTTTAAGAGGCACTGTATTGTTAGGCAGCAGTGATGTGATTAGTATGTGCATAACAATTAAGAAGTCAGGTAATTTGAAGAGAAGGGGAGTCAGAAATAAACCATGTGTGCTTTTATTCTAAGTATCCTCTAGGTCCCAGCTTCTCAAGGTGTGGTCTTCGGGCTGGCAGGCCGGGCATCCCCGAAGCTGGTTCAAAATGCAGAAGCTCAGGTCCACCTCGGACTGCCTGAATCAGAGGCTTATTGTAACAATATCTGCGGGTAATCCGTGTGCTGCTAAGGCTGGAAAAGGCCTGCTCTAGGTGACACGACACCATTCATCCTTATGTGCCTGTCATATTTCCTGAAAACATATGATCCCATCTCTGGAGTAGGATCAGCATTAAGGTAAATTAAAATTCACTAATGATCTTGTCTATGCATATTAAAGTAATCTGGCATATGTGGTTACAATTAAGGTGTATGGAAGAAGTGAATTTGTTTTGCTCACAGGGCGTTGCCCAAATGGAAAATTATGGGTTTGCTGCCACCTTTTTCAGTAGGCAAGGAAACAAAAAATCCCTAGATCACAATTCAAACAGTATGATTTTACTGGTACCATACAAAACTCATATATAGCATTTTTATTTCTCTCAATAAAAGAATTGCACATTGCTGATAAAAGAAAACATTATATAAATGCATACAATATAAAAAAGAAAGGAAAACACTCTTTTTTTTTTCTCCAGCATGAATTGCTAAGTTATGATACCAATCTCTCCCTGAAACCAAACACAATAAATTATCTTCCTCTCTAGCATTGTTGAATTACAATAAAAAACCAACTTAAATCCATTAGCAATTGGTTAAGGATAGTCCATTTGCTTAGTCTATACAATAATAAATAAGGATGGGTCAAATGCATAGGTAGCTTGACTGACTAATGAAGAAACATGGAATTTAACAGACCTGTTTATATTTTCTAAAACTAATTGAAGAACACAGTTTTGGTCTTAACATTAGTTTAAAAACCCTGTCTTTCAGATTGCAAAACTTTAATGAATTCTAAAGAGCATCATATGTAGCAATAGTAGAATTCCCTGAAGCTGAAATGGTCCAGGACTCTTGAATGACCATCATCTCCCTTAATCTGGTGTCCAGAGTTAAATTCAGTGCAATACATTGGTAAGAAAATGCCAGTTAACTGTGGACAAATAGGCCACTGGTCAACTAGAATGACGTTTAAGAACATTATGAAATGTAAGTAATGAAAACTCAACAGAACACAGAGGCTCCCTTTGGCTGTGAATCTGCAAAAGCTATTACACTCAGCTCTAATCAGCAGGGAAATACAGGCTCTCTTTCAGTCACTGGGCTGACTCCAGTGGTCCATAGGCATCTAACATGTCACTGAAAGCTGTATCTGCTGGCCCCATGGCAAGCGGTAATCTAGGCTTAAATGCGGGAACGACTCCTCACCCACTTCTTTGCTTTAAAGAGGACTAAATATTATTTTCCTTGCTTTATCCAACAGCCCACTCTCCGTGTTTGAATAACACAAACAAGCTGACAACATGTAAGAACCATTTAATGTGTTTTCCTTTGGTTGGCTAATCTTTGGTAAGACATCAGGGCAGACTACATATTTTCACACTTCAGTGTCAGCAGCAGATTCTGCTCAGCTTACAGGACGGCGGGGAGACAGCGCCCAGAACAACTTGGAAAGAACCAGGTGAGGAAGGGACTCACCGAATCAGACTTGTTCCTTTTCAAAATATGCAATTAGATATAAAATTGATATTTTACATATATACAGTAAAGATAGAGATATACACACATATGTACATATGCTATACATACATTTATTTACAGTTAAGAATACGCTTCTTAGAAGCCTTTAAATAGGAAATTAGGCAATGCACAATGAATAAGCCATTTAATTTTAAGTAACATAGATAAATGTTCTGATTTTTAAAAATATTATATTAGTAGGGATGTATGTAGCCGTCTCCAGGAAGGCTAGGAAAGTTCTCAGAAATTCTTGCATCTTCAACATTCCGACTTCTCAGTGCTTCCATTTTTAAGCATTGTCAATCGCTTTCTCTCTCTCCCTTGCTTTCTCACGCGCACACTCTCTCCCACAAGTGTTTGCTTTCACTTCCTCTTCCCTGAGTTTGATGTCACACTGGGGAAAACTCAGATTTTAGTTTCTGGACCTTCAGCAATGAGGGGCTGAAAAGAGTTTCTAATCCTGGCAACTTCCGCCGCACACAGATGTCCAAAGCCTTTATTGTACCATTCTGGGGAATGACCTCTGCAGGGACAAAAATCAGAAAGGAAGTGGGAAAGTCTTTTTCCAAATCACAACAATTTGTCATGGTCGATAGGGCTGTGCTTGTGCCCTGAATGTCAGTCCACCTGCATTACACTCGGGGCTGCTGTGCCGAGGTTCTGAACACCTCATTATGTCAACAGGGGCCTTGAAAATGCCTTTTTGGCCGAGTATTTGGTCTATCTTTACAGTATTCACCAGGTGCTTTAAAATGATAGGGTCTCCTCAGGGGTGATTCAGACTTAATTCTAGAATTTACTGAGAAAACCCAGCTTATATCCACCGAGACCAAGAACTCAGCATCATGAATGCCTTGAAGGGGTTGGATTTAAGTTAGTTCCCTCTCAAAGGAGGGCAACTGGAGGGAGCCGCAAAAGGGACAGGCTGAAAAGAAACACAAGAGGACTCGTATTTACTGAGCACCTACTACGTCCCGGGCTCTAGTGCTGGTGTTTGCCCCATGCCCAAAGCACAGAAGTATAAGTGGGACAAAATGGAAAATAAAGATGAGCAGAGGACTTTCTCCTGAAAGTCAGAATTTTAGCAAGGGCGGAAAGAGGAAAAGCGAGGGGAAGGCACACGTAATCTTCTAGAAAGCATGTTAACGGCAAGAGGAATAAAAGGACAGTGAAATAAGGGACCAGATGAGAAACGGCCCCAGCGGATGTGCGGCAAGCCTGTGCCTGCCGCCCCCAGGAGCCCGCTTACCTCAGGTCCACCCTGCAGATGTGGGTCAGCCTCGACTTGCCTGACCCACACGGCTCCATTAAGTACTGAGAGTCCATCACCACAGCCCGCACACCACCCATGAGCTGGGCTTCCTCGTGGTCCACGGAGAGGGACACCAGGGTGCACATTCCTTTGGGCAAATCAGTCTTCCAGGTCCTGCAGCAAAACAAACCCGCACGTCGGAATTAGGGCTGAGAGAGAAAGAAAACCCGGAGCACAGCGCTGAGGCTCACACTTACATTTTCTTGCTCAAATTCCAAGCCCAGTTACTTGGACTAAGCTAATGGTTTCCATAAGTGCGTGTGAACTTTATGCCGTGCAGTTGAAAGCAAGGGTCTCAGCCCTCTGACCCAGAGGTCAGAAACGGTCTTGCAGCTTTCAGAGCTGCTTTCAGAATCCCAAACTGAGGCTGCAGAGGCTCCTGCACGATACTGAAGGGCTGGTCTCACCGTTTGGGAATTAGGACTCGCCCATTCAAGTCTCAGCAAACATCTGTTGGGTGTGCCAAGCTCTGAGAAGCCACTGAAGACATAAAAGTCTACAGCCCAGGAGGAGAAACAGACCTACCAAGAGAACCCTAAAGCACCACGGCAAGAGCAGTGATTGGCTGTGCAAAGAGCGCTCTGAGATCACGTATAGGGGATGGCTTCCTGGAGGAGGCGGTGCTCAACTCAAGTCTGAAAGGATGCTTAGCTTGAAGAAAACTAGGTACATGGCAGACTACTAATGGCCTTCAAGTCCCTGAGTGGCTCTTGAGCGGGAGAAGAAATAAATACAGTGGATTTGCCTCCAGAAAGCAGAGATATGAAGGTATGTTTTAATTCAGTGCAGACAAGAGCCGTCTCACAATGTGTACTCTTCAAAAATGGAGTGGGCTATATGAGGGGTAGTGAGTTCACTGTTACTGGAGCTATTCAAACATGGGGGGGTGTACCACTTGGGAAAAGGTTGTAGATGGAAGTCAGGAATCATGAGAGCATCTCTGTAGCAACCATTTCTACCGTAGGATGTAGGTTTCATTATTATAATCTTAGTTATTTATGTTACAAATCCTATCCCCTTGCTTAGTTTTCTCATCTCTAACTTCGTCCTGGCCTACCTCACCAGAAAGAGGAACTATTACCTAGAATTAGGGAATAAGCAAGCCCTACACAAATGCTTAGCAACTTCTCCATGGGTGTGACCATTCTCTTTTCATGCATAAGGCTGTGATTAATAACAAAGACTGAAAGTTGTACAGATTTGTGGGGATAAAATGGAAGAAGCTTCAGTGAGTATCACTGGAAGCTCCTGAGGAGCTAGAGAAAGGGGTAAAGTAAGACATGAACATGGTAATCCCAAGAGGAGACCAGCCTCATGCGTGCTAGCCTAGACAGGGAGACGCTCTGAAAACAGGAAGTGCCTCAGCCCTGGACTCCTCTTCCATACCAGTCACTTTCTACCTCTTGTATCATAACCACAAGGAATTCCTGCTGCAGGAAACACATCAGGTTCATTATTAACCTTCTTGGGTGCCGAGTTCTTCTCCCTCAGCCTCGTGGTCCACCCACCTTCTTCTTCAAGTCTTGGATCAACTGTCAACACAGTGAGACTCTGCTCTGACCACTACATTTGAAATTCCACCCCTTCCTATCCCCCTAAAATAAGTAATCCTATCCCCCCTGCTTATTATTTATTGACTCTATTCCTATCCCCCTTGCTTATTATTTATTGACTCTATCTTCCTAATAAAATATAAATCCCAAGAGAGCAGGGCTGTGGTCTGTTGTGCTCCCTGCAGTATCTCCGGAGCCTCCAACAGTGCCTGGCACGAGGCAGTGATGGAATGATACATGAGAAGTAGCAGGCGGGTGGCACTGCAGGATGAGTGGAAGGAGGACGGTTCCATGCACGGACTCCGGCCCTCAGCCTCCTGTAAGGGAGCGAAGAGGCAGGCTATGGCATGGCTCCATCCCCCCTGTGGCTGCCATCCTAGAACGATTTGATTTTCTGCTTGCAAGAGTGAAGGCGTAAAGTTTAACTTCCACGAGGTGAGTCCCAATAACTGCAGTAATAAGCCACCCTTACAACGGCCCACATTCTCCACCAGGGTCCCAAGGTTGCTAAGACAAACACATATACTTAGGGAAAAAATGACCCTTAAAATTCAAGGTCCTAAGGACCAATTCCAAAGGCATAAATAGCCCATGTGAAAAGTAACCTTTAGTTTGCCATCAAGACTAGTTTAATAAACTATTTAAATTACACATTTGGGAATTTCACTAGTGATTCTTTTTATACTGCTAATATATGAGAAGAGACAGTATTCACCATCAGTTATCAATAAAAAAAGGATGTATTGATTTAATCATATTTTATGTGGGTTTGTTAGAATCCTCAGTTCCTCTTCCTGATTCAGTACTGACTCATCAGCCCATGTACACAGCTCTACCGTGCAACTTCCTATTGTCGGTTGAGCATCGCCCTCCAACCCAGAGAGCAGGGGTCAGAACTCAACCCAAATCTAATAGAGGTGCTATTTCGACAGTAGACACCAGCCTCGCAAGCCCTGTCAGGCCCTGAAACCTTTCTGGACGTCCAAGTGTCTCAGCACGGTTGGACCTTCAGGGCTCTGTCAAGGTTTCCATGCCTGGTAATGAGTTATGAGCAGCTGAAGTTATACAGAGGAATTTTGAAGTTTCACACACTCCAGATTGAGAGTCACACCACTGAAGACTTGCTTTCCCAGGGGGAGAAAGGCAAAATCAGGAGAAAAGCCAGCCAGGTTCAATCTGCATAATTTAGCAGAAAGTACAACTGGACAAACAGCAGTTATTTTTGGGGACTCTGTTCTGAGGAAATGAACAATATTTATGGCTTAATAAACCGTATGCTCCATAATGAAAGGGGCCATAAGAGAACCCAGCAGAGCTGTGAACTGGGTGAAAGAAGCAGGAAGTCGGGCATAAACACAGCAAAGTCAGATTTCACTGAGAGAAATGAGGGCCGGCTGAGTGTTACCAGTGGAGGCTGAACTTAGGTGGGAGACCTCTGAAATGCTTAAATCTGCAGCTCTTACCTGGCTTTTGGAGCAGAGCATCTTAAATCCCGGAGGCAGGCTTACCTGAGAACCAGGAAGTCTCTGGAAGGGTGAGGCGCCATGCTGTTCTGCACGTACTGATAGATTTCTGTTTGCTTGTCCAGGGTTTCCACCACCTTCCACTGCACGAAATCCTCATCCCACAGGTGGCGCTCCCTCAGCACGCGATTCAAAACCACCGAGGGGGGCGCTTCCACCTCCACAGAAGCCTTCCACAGCTTCAGCGGATGCCCGTCTCCCACCTTGGGAAAGATACCAGCACATGCTGAAGAGGCTGCTGGTTCCAGCACAACCTACCATCCTTCACTGGGTGTTCAGAAAACATCACTGAGTATGTAACTTGAAAGAGTGACTCTGAATACCTCAGGTTTAGAATTTTTAAATGTTTATCCTTAAGCTGAAAAAAAGAATACTGATAATAAAAACAATAACCACCAACACAGTGCTCCCTGTGTACCAGGCGTTGTTCTGATTTTAAAACAGCCCTCCTCTGACAGTGGTCCTACTATTATGTCCATTATGCAAATAAGAAAATGGAGGCACAGAGAGGTGAGTGACTCGCCCAACGTCACACAGCTACGGGACAGAGCCAGGCCTGGGCTCCAGCAGTCTGGCTCCACAGTCTGCAGTCTGATTATGTGCAAACAGACTCTAGAGTGAGTGGTTGACTGATTCGTGTGTGGTGAAGCCCTGGGAACAGAGTAGCCATTTTAAAAGCAAAACAGGGCTTCCTGGGTGGCGCAGTGATTGAGAGTCCGCCTGCAGATGCAGGGGACGCGGGTTCGTGCCCCGATCCGGGAGGATCCCACATCCCGCATGCCGCAGAGCGGCTGGGCCCTTGGGCCATGGCCGCTGGGCCCGTGCGTCCGGAGCCCGTGCTCCGCAATGGGAAACGCCACAACAGTGAGAGGCCTGCATATCGCCAAAAAAAAAAGCAAAACAAATCCCTGGTTGTAAGACTTGGCTCTTTGGGGGTAATTTTTTCCAAGACCTGAGATTACCTTTTTGAAAGCAAGATCTGTGTTGTCTGTGTTGGAACACGTGACCCATCCTTTGAACTTTTCCTTGGCTTCCTTCTGGAGGCCCTGGATGAGATGCTCCAGGTACGTGTGGAAAGTGGCCCCGCTCTCCTCCAGCTGGGCCCCCAGGTCTTCCAGAGTTGGGGGATGGATCTCAGCCTCCATATATGAGTTATGAGACTGGGCCACCATCTCAAGCGGGACCTGAACCGATGGATGCACAGAAGAGTGACGCACTGAGCTACAGAAATGCTGAGACTGACAGAGAAAACAAAGTAGCATCGCCAAAGACCACGGTAGGGCAATGGGCTGAGTGCCGTGGGGCAAGAGATGTTTGTCTAAGATCAGTGAAGGGGGCGGGGGCGGGCTTCCTCAAGTCAGGAAACCCAAATCTGTTTGAGGCTATATTTACTATTCAAAACACCGCCATGACTTCCCATTCATTCTTTCCGTTTTCCTTCGATTTTACTTATTATATTTTTATTCAATTTGGCAAAACTTGGGCTCAGGAAACTTAAAGTGCACAGACTTAAGGGGAACGTCAAGTATGACTTAGAGGTGGCTTTACCTTTGTGGCACACTTTTCCCTTTTGCAAATGACAACTTTGCCCCAACAAGTATGCTGGAAGTCTAGTTCACTTAATCCTTTAGCGTATCTGTGGCTGTATTCATAAGCTGTTACTGATCCTGAGTTCACAGCGATTGTTCAGTATCACACATTCACACACACACACACACACACACACACACACACACACACACACACACACATACACACACACTGAATCTAATCAAGTCCCGAGGTTACATCAAATATACCGTACTTGGCTGGCTGGCCTGGGACCTGGCACCTGAAGTTGATGCAACTGTTCATAAAATCCATCATCATGGTAAACCCAAGTGTCTTTAACTGTCAAAGCCTCAACTATTCAATATATAAGCTCACTCCTCACATTTCTAGGAGGCAAAGACCAGACCTATCGAGTGTACCATTGTCATAAAATCAGGAGAAAACAGAAATAAGCCATAAATGCAGCAACCATTCCAAGCGTCTTATCGAGTTCCAAGAGCTATAAGGAAGGCAGTTGGAGCCTTTCACTTACCTCAAAAAGTCTGTCGCATTCCATGATCATGTGGGCCAGCCCCTGAGCTGCGGCCAGATTCTCACTGAGGTCCTTTTGATCTGGCTTCCCGGAGGCATATTTCTTCTGGATGACTCTGTAATTGAGGGGGAGAGTCTTCAGCGGATCCCAAACCCAAGAGCTTTTCACAGTACACAGCTCATCCCTTTGTCATGTCTTCATACCTAGATGTCACCCAGATCCCATACTTTCCCATTTCCAAATAGAAACAGTGACTACACATCTTAGATATCCTGAGTCAGGCTAAGAGTTTGACAGTTCATAATGGAAAACTTTGGAATAATACACGGGCAGGAATAACTGTTGGGGGAGAAATTAATCTTTTTTTCCCAAGTTTGAAACTACTTCACTGCAAGCTGCCCGTGCTTGGGCCTTAAATCTAGCCTTTTAAAATTGAAGATTGTAAAATACTACTTTGTGTCCTGTTTCCCTCCTTCTCACTAACACACGCAAAACAAAACAAAACTCCAGGCTTTCGGGATCACAAAGGACACTGTGCTACTTTGACAATTCCCTGATGCTGAGCCACACGAATTATGTTCCTACGCACATTTTCTGATTATGAATGAAGTGCTGACAAATCCCCAACTTGCAATACAGCAGGAGTTTTTTTAAGTAGCCGTGGGGAATACCTGGTTTAGGATTAGCGTTCTTGCTGAGGAAAACCCACCTGGGGGAACTTTCCTTCTTCAGTAAATTCAGATGGAAGAGGGAGGGGGCCAGACACACAGCCAGGTTCATGGGCGTCATCTGATTCTCCTCCACGGCATGGACCACGTCGTTGAGGAAGCACAGCAGCGTCTGCAACACCTCCCTGCTCTCATCGGCCAGCAGCAGGACGGCCGCCTGCACTGCCTGCAGCTGCTGCTCTTTGGGGACGTCTGCAGAAAAGGCGGTGCCGGGAGTTAGAGGAACAGCCGCGGAAGGAGCCAGCGGGACGGGGAGCGAGCGCTACCTTCCTGCGAACACACTCGGGGGTCACTGTCAGCATCAGCAGTGACATGACAACAGCTAAGGGCGTGGAGCTGCCCCAGGTGGTGAGAAGCTTGACGAGCTGCCGTCAGAACCCCACAGTCTCACTCCAGAACCTATAGTCTTCACAATGAGGCTGGACATGCAAAGGAACACCGTGCGCTGGCTTTTCATACTCTTGGAGCAATCCGCCTCCTCACCTACCTGTTTCAAACCTCTTGCCCACCCTCCCTCCCACCCCACCTCCAGCTCGTGAAGCATCCCCCAGGACGCCCAGGGCTTGGGGAAGAGGAACCAGGCCCCCCCTTCTCGGGCCCATTCCCCGTCTGGGCGGTGATAGGGGTGATGGGCACTGGTCAGCAGGCTTGAAAGGGAATCGGCCTGAACAGTATGAGGTAACTAAAAGGAAAAGGTATAGAAAAATGGGTGCTCCGTGCTGCATTCTGCTGCCCCCTGGCTGTGTTTGTTAATGATCTGTGAGGCCTGACTCGCCACCCTTATTCCTCTCACTCTGAAAGACCGTCAGGAGCTCACGTGGGCTAACACGGTTGTCTTTCCTACAATACCAGGTTCTAGAGCGGGTCTCTGCAGCAGGTGTCTGTGCTCCAAAGGGGGGTGGGAAGAAACTGTTGGGATTTCCAGTGGTGTTTGTTTTCTCTCATGCTTTGAAAATACTGATGGGATGTGTCTTGTGATAGGCACAGTATATTATAGTATATCACGATATACTTATATTATTGAAAATACGTAAGTATACATGCTCAGATAGCTCCTACTGGCAGGGGTGCCTGATAAAAAAAATGTGGAGTCTGCTGCTCCGGGGCCAGGGCGGGGCGGGGGGGGCTGTGGTGTGCCTTCTGCCCAGGTCCTGCCCCTCTCCATCATCAGCCCTCCCAGGGCGGGGCACACTGCAGGCCCCAGTCACCCGGCAAATGCGAGTCTCCGGAAGAGCCTGACCATGGACATTCTGGAACCCACCCCCACCCCCACCACGTCCACTGTGAACTGGCACAAGACAGACCTGGGTTTGATAGAGGAGAGCCATTCTGTTCACATTATACAGAAACCTTTTTCCTTCTTCTTGCTTGTGCTGAAGCAGAAGCAGATACTCCCGATGACCTCAGGCTTGTCACTGAAGTGTTATAAATTCAGCGGGAGCCCTTGAACTGCCTTTAATAAGCTGCTTTAGGTAAGATGTCCAGTGCATGCATTGTTTAGCTTTAGGTTGCCAACCTTCTCTTCTGTGCCAAAATTTTTGAAGAGTCATCTGTCGTGGCTACAGGTTGTCCCAGCTTCCTTCTACTCACTCGTTTCTTTATCCCTCAGAAACTATCTTCTGTCATTATTTTCTACTAAAGGTGCCTGCAAAGGTCAACTATCAATCCCGAAATTCAGCATTCGTATCGGATCCTATCCTCTTTGACCTTTTTTGTGGCACAGGCACTCCTGTGGTTCCTGCCTCTTTCCTGGCTCTCAGAAGACTGTTCTAGATCTGGATTTCTAGGTGCTGATAACTGGCGTCCACACAGATGGCCAGCAGCACTTCAGACTGCACGTCCAGGCTCCTCCCTGCCCCAGATCAGCTCCCCTCCCCCTTTTCCTTTCTGAATGCTCTTTAAAACTACAGGGTCATCTTTGATCCCTGCCTCCTTCTCTCTCCTGTAGACCGTGGGCTTCACATGTGTTCATTATCCATCCAACACTAATTAATCATCCGATGAAAGTCCAAGAAGTAACAGAGCTACAGTTGGACCTGCTCTGGAGAACAGAGGAGGAACTGTTCCTCTCTTCTCCACAGCCCTTTGGAAACTTTGACTCCAGAGTCTATCCCTAGAACATCTTTATTTCTAGTCTTGCTGCTGGAGGTCCCCACAGGTAACCCAGAGCCTCAATTAATGTGATGGCTCCCTTACCCTCCATTCTCGTCCTGTCCAGTACCTCTCGTTCACCACTTCCAGATTCATGGTCAGATAAGCAGTTCCAATGGACATGCACCCTGTGGCACAAGCCTGGCTGCCTATGAAATACCTACTCTCTCCTTTCTCTGTAAGAAAACCCACATTCTGTTCAGGTCTGGGCTGTAATGTGCTCAGGGAAGTTGGGCCCCTCCCTCAAAATCACAGGATAACCATGTTGGCCTAGACCAAAAATGGTAATGCCATTCCTCTTCACAGTGATTGATTTAGGGGAGAAAAGTGTAAAATTTCTGGTCTATGGGACCAAGATAAATGCTAGGTAGGCATTTCTGTAAATTTATCTCCCTGATAAAAAGAGACATATGGGGCTTCCCTGGTGGCGCAGTGGCTGGGAGTCCGCCTGCTGATGCAGGGGACACGGCTTCGTGCCCTGGTCCGGGAAGATCCCGTATGCCGCGGAGCGGCTGCGCCCGTGAGCCATGGCCGCTGAGCCTGCGCGTCCGGAGCCTGTGCTCCACAACGGGAGAGGCCACAACAGTGAGAGGCCCGCATACCACCAAAAAAAAAAAGAGACATATGCCCAAGGAGAACCCTTCTGCCTGCCTCTTGCCTTTGGATGTGATTTTGGGAAGACATGATAAAGATGAGTGGTGGCTGTCATATTATGACCTTAAGGGGATGACAAGAGACGCTGACCTCAGCCATGGTGTCACTGGATTAACCAACTCTGGAATTATTAAAGTCCAGATTTCTTGTCGTGTGCGATTATATAATGTCTTTATTTTTTAAACCGTTTGTTGGATTTTGGGTTCTGTGTTTACAGCTGAGAGCACCGTAACTGGTGGCTCCCTCAACACCACCCAAGGGGTCCCCGCAGTGATTAATGAATCAAATATGAACTCTTTGCTCTAATATTCAGTGCCCTTCCTGGGTACAGCCCCAGTCTAATTTTTGGAGTCATTTGATGCTGCACTGGACAGTTACCCTTCCTTGCCAGCCAGACAGAAATCCTGTAATCTCCTGACACATGAGCTATTTACTACACTCAGCATGTGTTCCTCCCGTGTCTCAACCTTCAGTTGTCACTTCTCTACCAAGTCCTTGTTCTTCATCTCAACCCCCTTGGGTGCTCTTTGTAACCTTATCATGGGATTTCTCCAGTCTTGCTGTTTTGCAGTTATTTATGTACATGTCTTGTCTCCCTCAACTGCAAGATGCTTACGAGCAGAGTTAAGTCTTACCCGTCCATGTGCTCTGCAGTGCTCAGCATGGTGCCCTGAACATAAGCAGAACTCAGTAAATGTTTGCTCAGCTAAAATAAGCCCTGCTTTGACCTGTTTTATTTTGCTTGTGAATCTCACAAAGGGCTAAAAGCATTTATCTCTTGGAAATAATCTGACTTTAACCTTAGACTAGTGTCAACCATAACCTGAGAACTGATTAAATGTAAAGACTCATATATGCTACATCCAAACCGTAAGGGAGGTTTAACTGAAAAATGCAGCTCAACCTCTTACAGCAGAAACATCATGAATTCCCTGTATTTAGCCTCCAGCAACATGTATCACTAGTTTAACTTAACCTATTCACTCTGACAAAATAATATTTATTTAGTGGGTCACCACTTTATCCTGTTTTTACAAGTGGTACTTGTTATAATCCTTTTTGAATTTGCAATATTATAAACTCCTGAAACACATTTAGTACAGAATTCTCAACAGCAAGAATCTTTTTCGAGTTGGATCAATTCCATGTCAAGGTCCACTTCATGTATATGTTGCTAAAAACTCAAAAGTCCACAGGCCAAGTGTTTTTTTCCTAAAGAATTGAGGCTTGGACCATTAAATACTTAACAGTTAACTGTTGAACAACACGGTTTGACCTGTATGGGTTCACTTAACAGGCAAATTTTTTTTTTTTTCAATAAATACACAGCCGGCTCTCTCTATACTTGGGTCCTGAATTTGCAGACTCAATGAACTGTGAATCCTGTACTATGTTTATGATCGTGGTTGTCTGAATCCTCGGATGCCCAACTGAGGATATGGAAAACCGACTATGGGACTTTAGCATCCTCGGTGGGTCCCGGAAGGAATCCCACAAGGTTACTGAGGGACAACTGTATAACCATAACAGTGCAGCTAGAAAAGAGCCACGTGTTCATTTCTAATACCATCCCCTACTTTGCAACTATCTTTAGCAGGATATGTTGTTAAATCAATACTTGCTTTTTTCAATGATTAATTATAGGGGTTTTGCTGAGAATTATCAACTTCACAGCACTTAAAAAGTTCTAAGTGAAAATATAAATTAGTTGAATTAAGCTTAAGCCTTGATTTGGTTTGCTTTTCAACAATTAAAATACATTGCATTAAAATACATTTCCTTTTATTTCTAGTCATTTTAACACATTTGGATTTCATATATCCCAAGGAAATGCTTTCTTTTTAAAAACACCTATATATAAAATAAATTCTATTGTTACCTTTTCATTTTAAATTTATTAAAAGTACATTGAAAGTTAGTTTTTATATCCTACATAAAACCCTATTGAGCAGGAAGATTTTGATGTCAAAAACGTATTTTCAAATGCATAAAATATAGCCTGGAGATTTCCATATTGAAGTGTGAACAAAGTTTACTTCTGGAGAGGAAGGTAGAATTGTAACTTTTATATACTTCTTCATGCATTACTTGTACAATTAAAATTCAATCTATAGAATTTTGTTTTTTAGGTGGATGAATGCACTTGAGAACACTGATCTACCTTGTTCCCACTTACACTGATAGATGTGGAGGAAGGTCTCGCTGAGCTTGTTGGTGAAAAGAGGCTCAGGAAGGTCCCGGAAGAACTGCTTCACCATATCCGCCACGTCGTAAGCAGATTGGTCCTCGTAGCTGACGTTCTCAGGAAAGCTCTCGTTCATTTGACGTAAGGCATGGATTCGAGACTTCACGCCTGATTTTCGAAAAAGACCCACCTGAAACAAGCCACAGTGACGTGTTAGTGAGGCCGCCTTTACCCCAGACGTTTTCTTCCTACTGCAAGCACGCTGACGGAGATGAGAAGGCAACAGGACCAGGACTCGATGACTTGGAATTGCACCCAAACTAGTATATTGTAAATTACTAACTTGGCTACTTCGGGCAGTAGCTGAACACTGACTTCCTCTCCCATGAAATGAAAATAAGAATAATAGCCCACCTTACAGGGCTCCTGAGAAAATATACGTGATTGTGCTTTGTGACTTGTCAAGTCTTACAACATGGTAGACGTTATTTTTTTATTCATTTATTTAACAAGTAATGATTAAATACCCCCTATATATCAGGCATACTTATATCTTCTAAGAGTCATTAGTGAGCAGGTCAGACAAAATTCCCTACCTTCTGGTGTGTATACTTTAGTGGGGGTTTTGAGAAACTTCTGTCAATGGAAGGTTTGGTGGATCCCAGATAGGTATCCAATGCCCCTTTGAGGGAGAGGTTTATAGGGAATATGCTCATGAAACGAAATATCGTTAAGCACATATTTTGACTGACAGGTCTTACGTGCTTTTCCTTCTTCAGAATCCTTGTAACATACGCTTCTCATATGATGCACTTACTACTCTACCTGGTTAGTTATTATGTGTAGAAGCTGTGGCTGTAGTGAGAATGATTCCTAAGTGGCTTTTCTTCAGACTTCAAGGCGCTGTATTATGCCTTTTTCATCCTTAGGGCTTAGACTCCTCTGCTTGATAAATGAACGGAGCAGTAAGGCGCCGTGGGGATAGTGCCCCTAACAGGAACGAGCCAGGGGGAGCAGAGCCCGATGAGGATGGAGGTTCCTGCAGTGGTTTCCAAGTTATGCTGTAGGCTCTCCTCAAGGGGACCTGCCGTCACCCCAAAAGAACTGAGCTTCTCTGGGAGCCCAGGCTTATGGTGAATTCGTATGTCTACTATTTTTAAATGCCTATAGGGCACTGAGTTTCTCAAGACTGGTTCTTCAACCCTCAGTCTCCACTCTTTTCACTCCCCAAGGGCTCACTGGTTGGCCCACTTCCACATCCCCAGTGGTCAGAGAGGTGGGCAGCGGCCTCGAGTCAGCGCGGCTCTCCCTCCTTATTCCTGGAGAGACACGCCAGGTTGTCTCACTGGCTGCTCTGTGTGCCAGGCCGGCCTCGACCCAAGCTCAGGGGTCTGAAGAGCTCTTGGTTGCTGCTATAAACAGAGAGCAGCGCCAATTCTTTTGAACTGTGCAACAGCAAGGGAAGAATTCCAAGCAATTAGAGAATACTCAGGTTTTTGTATACGTCAGCTGAATGGATCGCAGGGGCAATTATATCCCGCTACTTTTTGTGGCAATAAAGACAATTCTTAGTAATACTTCTTGGCGTTCCAAGGCTTACCACCCTAATTTCACAGAACAGGATATTAAGGCATAGTGTCACTTAAAATATTAATTGCTTTCTTTTTTATTCTTAAAGTTTGGAATGTCTAGAAAATGTAAAACATTGCCAAGAAGACTCTAAAGAGCATTTCTCTTCCTCTGGCAACTACTCCAAGTTTCATCAAAGGGCATGAGAAGAAAGCACGTCCTGTCAAAAGAAAAGTTCAAGATGTCAAATGAGTGATTATCGAAGTGAGATCCAGCCTTGATGTGTTTACATCTCAACTCTTCGGATTCTGGAAGGAGGCCCGGGACCGTGCCTCAGGGCTGTGCTGCCCGGCAGTTCTCAGAAGCCAAGTGCCCCAGAGGTGAATTCCTCAGTGTGACTCACAGTTATCCTCCTGTGCGTTGGTATTATTCCATTTGAGAATTCCTGTTATTATGTTTTAACGGTAGAGAAATATTGATCGGATTCTATAAAAAGAATAAAGCAGACAAGCGTTTGTGAGGACATCGCAGAACGAGATTCCTCTTTTGTCCTCTGTGTCTCGCTGGCTTTGATTTTGGGTGCACAGTGACGTGCAGGTACACACACATCCCAGTGATGTTTTCTTTGTATTGTTTTGTTTCCAAGTTTCTTTCTAGTTTCAGCAAATATTGTGATTTTAATTATTTTAGACATGTCTGGAGCTCTCCAGCTGCGGGCTCCAAGCTGCTTGTTCTGACTTAGATCTCACAGGATGTCCAGAGGGTTGTCAGGTATTTATTTGTTCTGCCTCAATTTCTGACAATAACCTTCCCGTCCCACCCTTATCATCCAAGGGACGTGGGAAATATCTGTGGGTTCTGGGGATTTTTGTTGGAAGCACCAAAGGAAATTTTTTTTCCTAAGCCTAATAAAGTAAAGGTGGTCTGAAATCAGACTCCAGATGTTGGAGTGGAGGATGGCGGAAGGGAAAGATGGTAAGGGCGCCTGTCTTCAAAGATGTCACTGAGCTAATGTAAGAACTAATCCTGGAACTGTCCTGCTTCCTGCCTTCTTGTCATGTGACCGTGGGAATTTTCTATAGTTTAAGCCATTTGGGGGCAGGGCTTCTGGTCCCTGGAGTGAAAATCTCCCTGGGCGTGGTAAATAGAAGCTTCCTCTAGTGATGTAGAGGTCCTGGAACCAGAGAGAAGAGCTTCTCCTACCAATCATCATAGAGCAACCAGGGGTGTTGGTCCATGGAGTTGGCAACCACCATTTCTTCTTCTGCAAAAAGCTTTCAGAGCAGTGATAAAATATGCATTTTTGGCTAATTTTTTTTTTTTCTAAGTAAAAAGTGGAGGACCAAAGAAACCACTTTAAAATGGGTTTCTTCTAAGGGCACCCTTGTCATCATAGCCAATGGGAGGCAACTCCGGACCCTTCAGCTTCATTACGAGGAGGACCCAAGATGTGTGAAATGTCTTTCATTTGCTTCCGTGTCTGTCACTGGTGGGCGGGTGACCTGGGTAGACACACGGGGACCCACACTTGGTTTAACGTTCTGCGGTCACCGTTTTGAAATTCTTCATAATTTATATGCACTTTCATTTTGCACAAGGCTCCACAAATTACGCAGCAGGGCCTGCTCTCATGTACCTCGAAAGCACGGCTCTAAGACTCTCTTAAAAGGTAAGAATAGAGGTCAGCAGTGCGAAATCCAGTTTTTAAGCTTTTCTCTTGCACATAATCTCTCATTTTAAAGATAAAAGGATGAACAATGAGTGTTGCTCTGATCTAGTTTTACTTTCCTCTCTCTTTAGTCTTCCACCCAAAAACTCAGCTATGAGAAAGCAAGGACTCAAAGTATAATTTAAACAGATAGGCGCTGGAACATCACTCATCTTACCCGGGGTAGGCAGCAGGGAGGGTGATGAACAGGTGGCAGGTCGAGGACACTTGTACTGAGTATGAAGTGTCTTCCCAGCATAATTGGGCTTTTAAAACTTACTGCTCCATTAGAAGGAGAGCCTGGGCATGAGTGCTGCATTAGAACTCAAATGTCATCTAAATAATATTAAATCTCCTACCTGGCATCCTGTTTATGCTAATCCTTGCAGCACTTAATGGTGTTTGTCAGGACTTGCATTTCCTCTTCTTTAGGGATGTGCTCCGCTAATGAAGAAAAGTTGCTTTTATTGAGAGAGAGAGAGAGGTTCCTAAGAGCAGTAGGTGGTGGGTTCTTATCTGGAGCACTGCGGGTTTAGCCACTCTCTGCTGTGACTTCATATTCATCAGGGGCTGTGTATAACCTATCCTTCTGTGCAGTTGATGGAGGGCAGCAATAAAGCTCAGCCAACAAAGCCCGCTCGTCTCACAAACTGCTGTGTCTGAATACAAATGGTTCAGAACCGAAGGCTAAACTCCCTATTTCATCTCCAGCCAGCTGCCAGGGCAAAAATGGATACACTGTGTTTCCTCATGTGGAAGCTGTTCTGCACTTGGGGGTGCAGGAGCTGGAACGGTGGTCTTGTTTCAGGACCCTGTAGGGCTGTCTTCAGCTGTTTGCGATGCATGTTTGAGAAAAATGTGTAGCATGAGGGAGAGAAGCTGAGCTTACTGCAGGAAGCCTCCCTCCCCTGGATGAGGGGCTGAGCCTTGGGACAGTCTTGCATGGTAGTTCGAGGGGACCATGTAGAGGCAGGCAGGCAGCAGAGAAGCCAGTTAAGGGGGGTTTAGAGGAAGAGTATTCTGAGACCCTCTGGTCTTGCATGGCCGGGGGGCTGAGAGCTCAAGAGCCTGTGTAGACCTGAGTCTTCCCTTCAGAGGAGGTGCCGTTGGCGAAGGAAGGACCCTCATCTCGTGTGTGTCCGCTCCTTCCTTGTGACCCTTGTCCCTCTTTCTTTTCTGATTCATTGGCTTTTATTTGCTCGAGTTTGCTCTTAAATCTCTAGAACAGTCTTCCTCCTGAGCCTGGTTTTCTTCGATTCTTATTATATTTCTCTAGTTTCCCCTTGTCCCTTCCTATGACCACCTTCCTTCTTCACAGGGACCAGAGGGGGGCTCTGTGTGCTGCCCACACTGTGTGCTGATGAAGGGGAGGGACATACAAGGTGGGGGCCCTGCTGGCGTTGTGTACCCCATAAGGGGAGGAACTGGATTCCACGAAAGTCCCTTTGACATCTTGAGGATTTTTTCTTTTGACGGATACAAGAGAAGGGTTGCCTTGTTCACTGCGGTTACATTTAGAATCAGTATTTATGCCTATGAAATTAGTCTTTTTTCTTATAAAGCTTTGCCAGCATACTGTTTTTCAGTGTGGCGTTCTTCCAGATTTAAAAAAAAAAATAGTTATAGGCCTGAAATGGAGGCTGGGAATAAGCCAGTGAGTAGAGATTGAGGGGGTTTTGGTGCCACTGTCCTTCCCTCTGTTCATATGACTTTGCTTCAAACAGGACACTGGGCCCAGTAACAGTAGTGATGCCGGTGATACTCATTATTCGGAATCTGCAGGGGGCGGGATTGGTTTCCATTCTACATAAAGACTATGCGGTGAGTAGAGTGGTGGTATTACAATGCATTTATACCCAATCTTGTTCGAGAAAGAATTCAAGGTGACTTATAGTGATCTATAAAGTACAGTAAGATGCAATTAAAGATAATAGATGAGAGGACTAGAGCAAAAGGAAAATAAAGATAGAAAAGGTTAGCAGGAAGTAGGAATGAGGTTCACACACCAAATTCATGCCCCCAAATTATATATATTTACTACAGGCAGAACATGCATTTGGCTTCAATAATTCTAGCAGCCAGTGTAGAGAGGAAAACATATCCAGCTGAATGAGTCTGGTGTACCTAATATAAATACAGACCAGTTATCTAAAAACAACAATCTTTTCAGGTGCTGGGGCCAGAGAAAAAGATTCTTTCATTCTTACAGAAAAGACACCACATGATATAATGATCAACATCACCAACACAATCCTGAGAGTGAATTCATCAATGAGTTGTTTCGGGCCACTTCTCAGAGTGTCCCTCAATACTAGAGATGGCATCACCCCAAAGTCCACTGGGACAAGCAATTCTAACAGGTGGTAGCAAAGTGCACTTGTTAAAAACTTGGACTCTGCAGATAGATCTTCAAGCAAGTGTTGGCTCCACCATTGCCTCCTAGGGGCTAACCCTGCCCAGGGTGGATATGGGATTAAATGAGGCAATGCTTGCAGGATACTTAATATGATCCCTGAAACATGCTGGGCACGCAAGAAAGGTTACTATTATTGAATGAATGGCACAGATGGCCTGCATTTACTTGAAGCATTCCTGAACAAACACTGTTTTCTCTGAATAGAGCTTTTGCTGATGAGCATCAGCTAGCTGGCTATCCATTAGAATGTTTGGAACAGAATATTTTCTATGCTTGGTAAAAGGCAGAGCCGAACACTCTAAGGGAACTGGCCAAGAGGGGAGATGAGTCTTACACACCCTTAGGAAAACTGAGAAGCTTGGAAAAACATGTGTCCGAATAACCAGCTACCCTCCACAAAATACAATCTTGGGTCTGCACTAATCAACCAGTAAAAGTACAACTGAAGCCACGAAGTCCTGTGCCAAAGGGCGTGGCTGCAGTACTCTCAGGGCTGCAAAAGACAGTGATCAGAGTGGGCATTTCCAAGTGTTCACTTGAGCCCACCTCCCCAAAAAGTTTCCTCAGTAAGATACCCACAGACCCTCTACCTTGGATTAAGGTGTGCTTTTGATAAAAACTCTAAAATGAAAAAAAAAAAAAAAACCAAATCTAACACTTAACAAACCAGATTCAATGGATTGCTCTATTGGGATGTTATTCACAAGTCACTTAATATTGGGGCATCTGCCAAAGATGAGCACCATTAGCTTTAGACAAGTGGTCCCATCGCCCTTCTTTCTGGGAAACAACAGGCAAGCCATCCAGGCCATTTCTCGAACAAAGCAGCCATCACCACCACAACAGTAACAGCAACCACTGTTACCCTCACTATAACATCTAAATATGAAAAAATGTAGGTATGTGTATTATCTAGATTAGGAGTGGGAAGGGAGAATGGAATAATGCATTTAGTTCAATCAGCAACGGCATCGAATGAAGACGTTACCCTCATTCTTACTGAAAACTGGTATCGGATTCATCATGATTCTTAGTGTGATCTCAGCACTGGGGTAGAGACAAGCATCAGTTCATGAATTCGTGTAGCTCAGCTCATTCCTGTCCACTGAGCCCAAGGCCAAGGGAAAATCAATGAGAAGTGCAAATAATCTTAGGTTGGCACAGATTATTCACAGGGCATTACAGAGTATGATGAACAAAAGCCATTATAGAATAGTTGCCTGAAAATACCCCCAGTACTCAAGGCTGTAATTTATCAAGCAGAATTTCATTTTGGACGGAATGCCTAACAGAGAAACTAATGAGTGTTAATTCCGAGGAGCAAAGGCTTGGCCTGGTTAATTATAGGATGGGTTGCATTCTGGGCCAATCAGAGCCCACCATTGTGTTGCCCCCCCCCCCCCCCCAGTCCTGGAGACAAAAATGATCTCCAAGACTTTTGTTTAGCTTGAGCTTTTTAATCAACTCCACAAGATGAGGGAATATTTAATTTAGCTGATATTATTTTCATATTTTTAAAAGATTTTTTGATGTGGACCCTGTTTAAAGTCTTTATTGAATTTGTTACAATACTGCTTCTGTTTTATGTTTCGGTCTTTTGGCCCTGAGGCATGTGGGATCTTAGCTTCCCGACCAGGGATTGAACCCACACTCCCTGCATTGGAAGGCGAAGTCTTAACCACTGTACCACCAGGGAAGTCCCTATTTTCATATTTTACTTGCACATTTTAAAAAGATATAAATAAATTTTTTGAAAGATATAAATAAATTTGTCATGGTGCTGCTTCAAAAAAAATTTATAAAGGGAGATATAAAGACCTAATTCTGGTTTAAAAAAAAAAGACAAAGAGGGATAACAGAATGCTATGAAATTAATGGTGGCACTGAGACCATAATTAAAAGGAAATGCAGTAGACAGCTTTACTCTCAGTTTCGGGGGAACACAAATTAGCCATCACGGGTACAAATGATTCACATTAGCTTTCTGCAGTCACTCCAGGGTGTCCTTCAAGTTGCCAGTGAGGAAACATCCTCACACAGCTTGACAAGGATGTCACCTGGTCAGATTAAATACTGATCTATAAAGATCACAATGCCTTTTATTTTGGAGAGGCATGTCTTGTCTGATCCTGGACAGATCTGGCTCTGCCTGGCACTCCATACATCCCAGGCTGTGCTTAGGATTTACGACCCTACCTGATCGAGGCAGTTGCTGCGTAGATACCTCAGGGCTTGCTGGATACTCTGTGGCAGGGGCTGTCCCGTTCTCTGGACGTGAACGATGAGAGGAATGCCAAAGACTGTCTTGTCTCTGTAATCAGGAACTTTCATCCTCTTCATGAACTTTGGAACTGCCCTAGAATTCACAGAAAGCAGGTCATGCACGCCTCGTGGAGCACACTGTGGGGACAGGCTGTGAGAGCAAGAGGGAAGCCAAGCTTTTGTTGGAATATTGGACAAGCACGGGGGGATTCAACGTTTCTCTCTTAATTACTCACATTACATGGAAGGACTGTGTGTGCCCCGTGCCTCTGTTAGACCTCTAACTATTAAACAGCATGACTCACGTTAGCAGAATGGATTTATGGCCCTGCTTTCAAATCAAGTGCTCGACTTTCCAGTTTAATTGTGATAGACACACTTCTCAAGTGATAAACACTTAAACGTCCCCAACAAGACATAACAAAACAAATTAAAAAATACATCAAGAAGAAGAATCTGGTTGGGGTTGGGGGAGAAAGAAGGGGAGAGAAGATAAATCATATTCCTAGACTATATCCTTACTTTTCTAAAACCAGTTGTACCTTTTAAAGGAAATTTTAACACACAAGCATATATTGATTTGACCACGCAATTTATAACTTTCTAAAATATTTTTATAAAAGCATTGCCGATTCTTCTATATGACAATTAACAACACATTTTATTTTTTTCCAAATCCACCAAATCATCTAAAATAGGTCCACATTCAAGTTCCAACATATGCTTTTGTCAACCCCTTATTCCAAAGGTTTCCTGCATATTCTTGTTTTCATTTGCCAGTGAAATAAAAGCAGAACTGCATTTGAAGAGTTCAGTGCTCTTTGAATGAAGCAGTGCTGTAAGTGTTGAGCTCTGCATTGGGCCAGAAGGTGCAAGAAACAGATGTTTCTTTGCAAACTGCCAAAATTACTTGATGGCAAGTTTATTTTTAATGTCTCTGTTCACAACTAATTACTCTTTACTTGTCCTTTTTCCTTCTTGGAGCCTGACTGCCTTCCCTGGAAACTGACAGAGAGCTACAAATAAAGCAATGCTTCCTGCAGGCTACATCACATCGAAGCTTTGGATCGAAGCTTTGGCAGCCCAGAGGCGGGCAGTTAGGCAGAACTCTGGGCATTATTTTCAGGAGACTGGCAGTGAAGGCAATGAACGGATTCTTCAGAAATCAGAAAGTAAATACTGAAGTGTTCGCGATCGCACCCTGAGCCCTGGAACAAACAGTCCCCTCCTAGGTGAATGGGCTACGTACCACGTCCAGCCGTGTTTGTTGGACATGGAGTGCTTTTCCATGATGGCCGTGAGGCGAAGCAGGGAGAAGCGCTGGAGCAGGTTCAGCTGGCCGGCTGTCTGACCGCTGATGTGGGGCGACGCCGTGGACGGCTGCGGCTGGTGTGAGAGCTGGAAGCTGTTCCACCGGAGTCGCCTTTACCGGAAAGACCGTCAGAGAAGCCAGTCACAAAGGGCACGTGATATCGGAAAATACAGGATGTTATTAATTGTTAAGTAGCTAATCAAAATAGTTTCCGAGCCAAGAAAACCACCAAGCAAGTGGAACAGAAGACACAAAATGTACAGAATAAACAGAAGAAACTATTTTTCCCAAGTCTGATAAATCTGGAAAAAGTCATTATCTGTTTCATTAGGAGGCTTAAATAAGTGATGTAATAAATTTTATGTGTTTATTCCTAAACTCATTCCCAAAGTGTTGAAAGCAGCTGAGACTGTGTGTGTGCATAAGAGAGAGAGAGAGAGACATTCAGACAGACAGACAGTGACAGAGAGCCAGAGATTGCAAACGTCTGGGAGCTATAGAGTACTGTCACACTGCTGTCTTGTGTCCGCACTCTGACTGGTGAGCAGCACTGATGAAGCACTCCTGAAGTGATGACACGTCAGTCAATGAGCCTCGAGAGCTGTCACTGCCTCAGTGAGAAACCCAGCAGCACATACAGTAGGCTGTTCCTACTGCTTAGGCCCTGCCAGGGCCATTGTCTAAGGAGCTTCTGAAATGGTCGTTGTACAACAGCTTTTATGTACTTAGTAATCGGCATTTTCAAGCCAAAATAAACTTATGAAGTGTGTATACACCTTAGATCTCAGAAATTTCTCATGGACTTTTTTAAAAGTTTAAAATTTGGGGTAGAGATGCTTTGCAAGGTCATGGGAAGGGCCTGTGCACAGGCAATGGACCTTCTCATCAGTGCTTTGCACATAAGAAGCTCAAAAATTTTTTTTGCATAAAACCAAGATTGAATTAAAGGGTAAACACTAGGAGAAATGAACGTGAGTTAACATGGATTCAATCACCACAGTATCTGCACGAAAGACACTACTGTTCAAATAATCCCCAACCACATACATCACTTAGGACAGTGTTAAATATTTAGAAGGTACTCTATAAATGCTTGTTAAATACATAGACCATAATTATTATGAAATGGATTAAACATCATTTCACAAAGTCATGCCACCAACCTGTTTGGCCTGGTCAGAGAGGCCCCTACTCCAGAGTCCCTCCTTTCTCTGACCCCAGTGGCCTCTGATTCATTAAGAGACGCTCCATCTCTTTCCACATCACTGGGTGTTGTCCGACCTTCGGAGACAGAATTGCCTTCAAAATCTAAGGTGATCTGACTAGGAGGGGGGAAGGGGCAGAAGCCAGCTTCTCCGGACAGTGCATTATGTGTCTGCAGTTCAGGTAACAGGTTTTTGGACCAGTCATCCACTACCTCTTGGAGCCCGTTGACATGATGCAGAATGTCGTCCAAGTGAGGGAAGAGATCGTCCTTCTCCAAGTCCAAAAGATCCCCGGTGCTGGCATACAGGTGGGAGCCGGGGACGTTGTCATAGATGCTAACTCGACTCGCTCTGTGGCAGGACGCCATGAGCCTGGGCTCCCTGGCCCCAGGGCCCGGCCGTCTGCCCGGGGAGACGTTTCCAGTCCTCCAGTTAACCCCGCTGCTATTGTCTGTTGGTGAGAGGCTTTCGATAGAGAGCGCCTTGGGGAACGTGCCTGGTTTGTGGTCCTTGGGAATGTGCACCACCAAGTTCTCTTGGGAATGAAACTCGCGTGCGTGGTTTTGGTCCCCTGCACCCCGCAGTGCTGTCCCCGCCAGCACGTCCAGGTCTTCTAAGTACATGCCCCCGCGCTTGTGGGCCTCCTGGCATCTTCGCTCCTTCAGGCCGGGCGTGCTTACCCCGCTGCTGCTGTTTTCCGACGGGCTGCTCTCACCGCTCCATTTGCTGGGGCCCGGAAGCCCTGTTTTGCAGGCAGCGGGGGGTGAGTTCTGGAGATCTCCATTTGGAATCTGGATGCACTGCATGGCCTTGAAGGACTCGGGCTCCTGCTGCAGCACCGGGCCGCTGATCACCAAGCCCCCGGTCCGCCCCGACCCCTTCTGCCTTCCCTGCGCTCCTTTCCCTCGCAGCGTTTCCATGCGTTTCAGAAAGGATTTGGCTCTGGCCCGGGAGGGCTTCTCATTCTTTGGGTGCAAAGGGTGCTGGAGACCGTCTCTGGGGGACGGCGGGAGGCTGCTGCCGCCCAGCGTGGCGTCCAGCATGGCTGGGCCGTGGGCGCAGTACTGCCCGGGGCCGTCCAAGGCCTCCCGGCCGGCGCCGTAGCTGCCCGGCTGGCTGCGGCCGTCGCTCCCGCCGCTGCTTTCGCTGTGAATGGAGCAGACCTCGGGCTCGCTCAGGTCGGTGAGGACGCTCTCACTGCTGGTCGTGTTTCTCATCGTAATGTCTCCTGACGACCCGTTTCTGTCTCCGCCGGGAAACACTGCGTGGAGGTCGTCCACGCGAGACCACCGGCGGCTGGTCCTTTGGAAAGTCCATTTGTTGCTGATGCAGAGATCTTCCTCATCAGAGTCGTCACCCTGGGAAACATCAAGGATGACGCGCATTTACAGGTGGCTGGGATGGAGAGGGGAATCTAGGTGAGCACAGGCACGGTACCCCCACCTCCTTTTTCTCCTTCCTTCCCTGTCGCACATGCTCTCTGGGTTTCCTGGGCACCTTTGCTGGGTCCCTCCACCGTCTTTATGGTCCCTACACCTTCTTCCTTCCCAGTAGCTGGAAGATTCCTTCCCAACCCGCAAAGCTCTCTTCCTTTCAGTTTTCCTTTCTTCCTCTCTGAGAAGCTTCCTTGCCTGATTACAAAGAGGACGTAATTACCATCGTCGAGACAGCCTAAATATAAAACACCTGCAGTTCCCCTTTTCACATAGAAACTTAATCCTGGCATAAAATGCATTTACTTCTTCCCTGAAACCTCTTCATGGAGCCCTAGGACCATATTTCCAGCTTCCCTCTTCTGAACCTCGGAGCCAACACTCCTTAGTCTCCCAGACTTGATTCTTAGCATATGTTCCCTGTGTAAGTTAACGGCAAAATTATCTCCGAATTCCTGGAGGTAGAAACTTGGGAGCTATTCGAGAGACCCCTGGTGGAGGAGAGTCCAACCCAGCCTGCACGGCCAGGCCGGCCTTCTTGGTTTTAATTAACCCTGAATTGGAGTGCCTTCGTAGGACACGCTTGTCTGGGTGCCGAGGCCCCACTGCTCTGCCCTGTCGTACCTGCTGCACCTCACACATTTCTCTTACTTGTCTGGGTTCTGCCTGAATTCGTAGCCCCTGAGAGAGGAGAGTCTGGTTCCCAGAGGTGGCTTTGTTTAGGCCATCTAAATAATTTCCTTCTGAGATGAACGGAATCATCTGCTCCTTCTTCTCCTCACCATGCATATGACCAAGACCCAACTCTGAAATGATTCTCAGATCTGCTCCCCCACTCATATCTTCACTCCCATTCCCTAGCTCAGGTCCTTGGCTGGGTTATCACAGTAAAAACCAGGCCAGCATCTTCTCCATCTAAACAGCTTTCCAAGTGTAATCCAAGTACGATCACAGGATTTCCCAGTTTAGAAGGTTTCAGTTTCCCCTCAGCCCTCCTAAGTGTTATTATGGCATTCGAAGCTCTTTTGACCTGACTGCAGTGTGCTTTACTTATTTCAGCTGTTCCTCCCAATCTCCCTGCATTCTGTTCTCTGACCTGCAACTACGCCCCAACACCCAGCTCTGTTACAGGATTAAGAGCCTAAGGGGTACATATGGTCCCCACATCCTTCCCTGGTCCCTGACCATTCTTGGGTACTCAGCTCATGTGTCTCTTTGAAGTCTTTCCTGACAGCCCCAAGGCAGTGACTGCACTCCCTCTGTACTCCTGTAGCATTAGGTTTAGATCTTTATTGTAGCATTTATTATAATACTAACTTAAACTCATGTCACAAGCACCCACTCTCAACAGTTACAGGTAAGTTCATCAAGCATATAGTAACTGCTCTCTCTATATATATCTATATATGTGTGTGTATGTGTGTGTGTGTGTATAGTTAATTGGATTAAGTTTATTTCACTTTACTTTGACATCTGGTTCTAAGACCTGGTTCCCAGTGCTAGTAGTTAATACCAGTTAGACTTAGGTGACTGTACACAAGTTGCTTACTCTCTCCAAAGTCAGTTTTTATCATTTATAAAATGGGAGTAAAAATAGGCCCTGCCTCATAGGTTCGCTGTGGGGATTAAATGAAGTACTGCATTTAGTAGTCCCTCACTGAGGAGTATTTGTTCATTTGTTATTTTTCAGTGTCTGTTCAGTGGCTTCTGTGCTACCTGTCCGTGTAAGACAGATGGCTTATCTATCTTTCTACATATCTGGCATCCACCTTATCTCCTCTGGACTTTGCAATATATTGTTTTCAAGGAAAAATAAACAGATGCTTAGTCAATAAATGTGGGATCTTCCCATTCTTATTTATTTCCTGAAAATCTAGGCTTACATGAGTTGGACTAAATGACACATTTGAAGTTTCACGTATAAGGTGAAAGAAGGTAGAAAAGCATGGTACTCACAAAGAATTCCATAGCTGTGGGAACACAGTAGGAAATTAGCTCTGAGTTTTTAAAACGTTGTACAAAACTTTGGCGAAAGAGTTTAAAAATTGTACAGATGGAAAAAAAAGGCAAGACTATAGGATGATGAGTCAAAAATATACTTTCTTTGTAGCCTTTTCTACTTCCTCTTTCCCTGTAATGGATACAATAAACCCTGAACTCTGAGAGCCATTTAAATACCAGGTACTGTGATAGGTTGAAGGTTGAGTTAATTGGATTTTCATGTCACATATCAGGAAGCTAGTGAGGAGAAGTTGATATTAAGTAAGCATTCTGAAAAAGCCTTTTTGCAAATAGTTTCTGAGAAGGCAAAAGAAGGATATGCTTTTAAAGAAAATACAGATATTTAAAAATAGAAACTACAATATTTAGTGTTAGCTCCAACGAGCTCTCTAAAGCGAGCCCAAACTTGGTTACTGATGCTAGCAAACCACATACTAGTTGGATAAGGACTTCTTTATGTTGGTTTAGAAAAGATGCCAAGCGGGCACTGTGGGCTGGGGATGGAAAGCCTGCCCCTGTCTGCTAGGCTCTAAAGAGCTTATTATACTAGCTGTGGGCAAAAAAGGGATATTTAAAACCCAACCAAGGCATATGAGAAAGTGGTAAACTCCTGGGAAAAAAGGCAAACAGTTCAGGGAAATTTTGCAGTATTTAGATGGTTTGAACCAAAACAAACAAACGAAAACCAAAGCAATAAAAATCAAAAATAAAACAGAGAAAAAAGAAAATAATACCCATCTCCTTTAGTACCCTGTGCATGCAATTATCATAGTACGTCCAAAGGGTACTGACACGATTCTGTGTCTGTTTTTCCCACTAGTGCAGGATCTTTGAAACTACTGATAGTGACATACAGTAAGAAATACATTTTTCAGTTATAAGCTAAATAGGTACTAGAGATGCAATGTACAACGTGATAAATATAATGAACACGGATGTACGTTACATGTGAAAGTTGTTGAGAGTAAATCCTAACAGTTCTCATCACAAGGAAAAAAGTTTTCTTTTTCTATTTCTTTCACATTGTATCTATATGGAATGATGGATATTCACTAAACTTATTGTGGGAATCATGATGCATGTAAGTCAAATCATGCTGTACACGTTAAATGTATAGAGTGCTATACATCAATGATATCTCAATAAAAATGGAAGAAGCATAAAAGGAAGTAATCCGTATACAGTACCTAGAACAGTATATGGAACATACTAAGTGTTCAATAAATGTTATCTGCTAATTTAAAAAAGTACATTTTCCATCGCTACTCAAGGCCCACATATAAATTATGCTAAAGTGAAAGAAAGAAAGAAAGAAAAAGAAAAAGAAAGAAAGAAAAAAAGAAAGAAAGAAAGGGAAAGAAAGAAAGAAAGAAATTCGTACTATAATAATTATATTTGTCCTCTGATACTTTATATTCTAGTTTAGTCTATTTCATTTTTTAAAAAAAAATGTTGGCAACCAACCAAATTCCTTTGATAATCCACCAACAGGCCATGATTCACAGTATGAAAAACACTAGAGTTTTAGTTTTTTTATACATTCACGGTGTAGCAGATGGTCCGGCACATAGCAGACTCCCCAATAACTGTGAAAGTGTACTGATTGTTTAAGATGATCAGATTTCATCTGTTTTTTTTAAAGGCTAAAAACAAATAGTTTGTGATTATTTAGAAATGCAAAATGGAAACCTCTCGGAGTCAGATGTGTTTATGAGAAAAACACACCAAAACTTTATTCTCTTATCTTAATGATTTAGTAAACCATGGAAATACCATAGACATGGAGTGTCTGGATTTCAGCCAGGAACTGACAAAAGGCTCTCATGATATTGTTGTGGCCAAGACGGCAAACTGCTGGAGGCTACGGAGCATTTTGTTAGTAGCTGGTTGAGTAACTCCATCAAAGAGTGTGATCAAACGACTGAAAGTAACTGAAGGAGAGATCTCTGGGGGGTGCTTTCAGGTTATGCCCATTTTAAGAATAACTTGAATGAGTCAGAAGAATTCATGTTTTTTAGATGTGAAGATGGCACAGATTATTCACCAAGTGATCTTGAGCAAGGCACCCACTTTGAGACTCAATTTTCTCAGCTGAAAAATGGAAATGATAACAATACACATTTTGCATGGTTTGTCAACAGAATCAAATGAGATTATATATGAAAATGTCCGATAAATGTTAAAGTGCAAGATAAAACTATTGTTGTTAGAGCATAGTGATATTGAGATGCATGAAGATCTTAACAGAATTGAAGGATGGCCTATTAATAAGATGAAATTTCATGAAGTAAAATATAAAGACCCTAACTTCACAAATCTATTATAGGATGCGCAAGATGGAAAGGCTTTGGTTCCTATTAATAGCCTTGAGAGTTGTAGTAGATTTAAGCTTAATATGAGTTAACCATGTAATGTGGCTACCAAACTATGATCACCCACCTTAGGATACCTGACCAGAAGCATGAATCTCAATACTTGGAAGGTTGCAGACCCCCTGTATTCTGCCTGGTCACATACATCAGGAACAATGAGCCACATTTTCAGGGGCACGTGGAAAGGGATTTACTCCTAGAGAAGAGTAATCGGAGTGGCCAATGATCTAGACACCACAACCTTCTATGAAGGATGATTGAAAGAACTAATGGTTTGGTTTAGAAAGAAGGAACTCAAGAGCAGTGCTACTCGAAGTGTGGTTAAGGGGTTGACAGTCCTCAAACTTACCAGTCTTCACTGAGATAAGTTCAGACATTGAGAGTAAGCATTAAAACCATTTGTCACCATTTGGCAAGGCTGTGCTATACGAGTTCATGATCAGTGGACTTGTCTTATTGAACAGGGTTGAGACCAGTTTGGGTGTTGGGCGCAGTAGGTTATAATGTGTGACATTTCAAGATTACTTTATCTACCATAACCCAAAGTGTATAATGTACAGGATCCACTGTTTTACAGAAAGATAATTGCAGAAGTTGGCTAGTAATGAAAGATTGAAGATGAATTTTTAAAATACAGCATCACTTACTTCATTTTGAATGAAAGGTAAAAAAATAATAGCCAAAACTTTAAAGAATTACTTTAAGACTTCTTCTTTGATTCCACTCAACATACTCTGTGAGATGGGTTTCTTTATGATGACTAGTATTAAAACAAAGAAACAGGGACTTCCCTGGTGGTGCAGTGGTTAAGAATCCGCCTGCCAATGCAGGGGACACAGGTTCAAGCCCTGGTCCAGGAAGATCCCACATGCCGCGAAGCAACTAAGCCTGCATGCCACAACTACTGAGCCTGCGAACCACAACTACTAAGCCTGCATGCCTAGAGCCCATGTGCCACAACAAGAGAAGCTACTGCAATGAGAATCCAGCACACTGCAATGAAGTGTAGCCCCCGCTCTCTGCAACTAGAGAAAGCCTGAGTGCAGCAATGAAGACCCACACAGCCAAAAAACAAAATAAAACAAAACAAAGAAACATTTTAGATATGCATTTTTCCCTGTGAGTAGTGTTGCTGTCAATCCAACCTAAATTAGATAACAAGCAAAAAAAAAAAAAAAAGATAACAAGCAAAAAACTCACTGTCAGGAATACTTATAGTGTTTGATTGAAATGTGCGTACAGACATTTAACATGGGGAATTTCAAAGTAAACTTTTTGTTCAGTTCTGACAGCTGAACAACAAAAAAAGTTATAAGTGCAATCATGATTCTTCATATTAATAGCCTAAGTATACTTTTAATAAAAATATGAATAATTTTTGTAATTCTTTTCTATTTCCTGTTATATTTGTTCCAATTATATTTATTGGGATGCAATTTTGTATCTGTAGAGTCTAATAAAACATTTAGGCTTGTATTTTCTATAACCTTTTATCATTTCATATTTCTAATAATTCCTTTGTAGTGAATTTTACAAACGTTATCTTGGTCAGTGGCAGACTGGAAATTAAAAAAAGAAAAATCAGTCACCATAGACAGTTTAAGAGACTTTGTTCTAGATTGAGCAAAGGTCAGAAAACTTTCTGTAAAGGGTCAGATAGTAAATATTTTAGATTTACAGGCCATCCAGTCTGTCACAGCTACTCAACTCTGCCTCTGCAGCCAAAAGAATGGGTGTGGCTTTGTTCCAATACAACTTTCTTTACAAAAGCAGGAGCGCTAGTTTGCTGACCCCGGATCTAGAGGAAGGGGAAATCCATATTCTGTGCTTCTCCAGAGAAAACAGCTGGAATCAGATGGGCAAATTTACATAGAATCAGCTTTCAGCTTATTATATGGAAGACTTCTGGTAATTAGGAAAAACCAAACTGCCTTGCAATATAATGAACTCATCACGTCTAGATGCTTACAAACAGAGCCTGAGTGAATTGTGATAGATGCTGTAAAAGTATATCCTGTACTGGATGGGAGACTGGAAAAGATGAGCGAAGATCTAACTCAAAGATCCTATGGTTCTAGGACATTCACATGCAACAGTCTTCAGTTCAAGACTGTATACTCTCCAGCCAAGCGAATGATGGAATGAAATGTAACTTCTTTCATGTGACGCTGCTGTTCGGAGCTGCCAGGAGGTGTCTTATTTGGTGGGAGATTTGAGGCTGTGAAAGGCAGGGGGGGGCGGTGGGGTGGATTGGGAGGCAGAGGTCAGGCTCCCTGACGACACCCGCAGCTCCTTTGAAATGCCCAGGGCATCCAGGCCGGGAGGTGCTGGCTGCAACGTGGCAATTAATCATTGTTTCTGTGTGGCTTTCCACCTTTGGCTATGATTTCAGAGAGCTTTGTTAAAACTATAACTTTAACCAGAAACTTCTTTTGAAGCTGCTCTTTCTCCCCTGGGAAATCTTAGGTAAGAGTCCTGTGTTCGCGCGCGTCCCTCTCTTTCCTCATCTAACAGAGATCCTTATGGGAGTTCAGTCTCTGACTTCAGCTTTGTACTCAGAGCTAAGCACTATCGCATAAACGCTAACCGTAATTAGGGGATTTCAGTGTCGTCATAAAGCAAGTGTGAATTCTGTAGGTAATAATGAAGAGAAACACTTTTCTGAGAAAGATCAGCTTTGCAAGTGCCTTGGGGTTTTTAATTTAGATGAAATGCCAGTGTTTGGCTTTTTCTAAAAAATGAGAACATTCTTAGCTGAAATTATATATGCTTCAGAGACAAATGCCAACCAGACACTGCAAAAGAAAGGATTTTGTATTTTTTAAACAAAATTTGACCATCTCTTTCCGCTGGAAACAGGAGCCCATACAAGTCCACAGCCGTGAGAGGCGGCTAATGCATAGTTACACAGAAATTTAGATGTTTATCTTGCACTAAAGTTGACTGGAGCTGAGTGGTTGAGCCCTCCAGTTCAGAAGCAGGGACCTGCCACTTGCAGCGCTGCAGGGGGAGGAGCCTGAGGCCCGAGGCGGACAACTGCTGACGTCCCCAGGCTCTCAGAAATGCCGGGTTTTAGTGAGTCTTTCAGTGAGGAGCCTGGCCAAGACTGAAGACACTCTTCTCCACCTGACTCTCACAGGGAAGGTAATCTCGATCTTTAGAGGACTGCTTCTCTCTTCTGCAAAGTGGTAAGGTGCGATTTCATTTCTCCTGGTGCTTTACAAGCGAGTGGCATTTGATGTACAGGAAAAGTGCATGCCTAACCAAGTATGAATGAGGCTTCACCATCTTTATGTATTTGTGGATTCTCTTTTTTTTTTTTTTTTTTTCTGCCTTGGGTCAACCACTAAACTCTTCAGAATTAAACAGAATTAAATGAGAACCAAGTTCAAAGCAGAGCAATGAGATTCATGACTCATTCACTATGAGAGATCCAGAGATAAATTTCCATGAAGACATTAAATAAATCATGGACTTGAGTACAAGACAGCAAGAAATATCCTTCTTCTGAAACAACAATAAAAATACATAATTGTATGTATTGCTGAGGAAAGCCTTCGAGGTCTCAGGCCAAGGGTCAGAAGCTCACGCCAATACATTTCTGAATATCTCTGAAAGGCCAGGAGGGGCAGTTTGCGGCCAGAATAGCTGGGCTCAGATCCTGCCTCTGCTGTTTCTTCGTGGCTCTGGGCAAGTTACTCATCTTCCCTGCCCTTCAACCTCTGCATCTGTGACACGGGGTTAGAGATGAGGAATAGTGCCTGGCACAGAGCGGGCACCGTGGGAGCTCGTTAACCACACCACAGAGCACTGAGCAAGCACACACGGCCCTTCTGAGGCCCAATGGTCCTGAAGGGAGAAGAATGACTGTGGCCCTGGACGGCTAAGCCATTTGGGGATGACATTCTGCAGCATTAAACATGTCTGGGCCTCTGCAGATTAGAGATGAACATTGTATTTCTATTTCTTGGATTGATTAAAATGAGGACATACCCAGAGGAAATGCTACTGTCTTTTTTTTTTCTTCTTCCAAACAAACTAATTCCAAAGTTGGTTGAAGCTCCCTGTGGTGCTTGGTTCGTGAGTTTCATTTTCTATTTTTGATCATTTGGCCTAGTCCTAGCCTGTATTTATTTTTGGCCTTTTTTTGCAGTAAAATAAAGGACTAGCCCAAGACTTGGGCAAGGGACAGATCATGGGAACACGTGCCACCACCAGGGTCTCCTGCATAGTTGCTTAGACCACAGTCACAGATGCTGGTCATGACTGAGATTCACAAGTGGGTGGAGATCACCCACTGGATTTATTTATTTCAAAATTCAGGCCATGAGTCCCCAGTTTACAATGTGGAAAGCAATGTTCTTTTCAAGTGCATGCATCTGCGGGGCCTACAGCTAAGCAGGGGCTGTAAGGGTGTGTGCCACTATATCCAACATAAGGAATAAATTAAGAATGTCAGAATACTGAAGTGACCAATTTACAGAGGAGCTTTTGTGAAGGTAACAGAGTCTAACAAATGTTATTCAAGCCTATCTCACATGTGGGTTTTGAAATGCCGGCAATAAGGGAAGAATCCAATCATACCACTTGGTTGAAAACAAATCCTGTTGTTAGTTTTTGGCATTTGCTTTTGTGATACACAGCAGCTAAGGATCTGCACCGGCAGTGTACAGACCAGCCACACAGGCGTGGCTACACTCGGTTTAATAAGAACCATGTGTTATAAGCAAACAGTGTGTATGCTTCTCAAGGGGTCTATTCGGCCAGATAGCTGTTGGGATGTTTATTCCCACATTTACAATTTTTCTTTGACCTGGACAAATTGCTCATGTTTTAATATATTCTCTGGATATTGTTTTTCACCATTTTACCTCCTTAGCTTAAATCTTTGGCTCCCAGCTCAAACCCTAAACTGTTTTGAAGGTGAGGTCAACCAGAATTCATTTGCGCTTTTTTTGGGTGCTGTTTTAGAGCAGAAATTCAGGTTAAAGTTATTTTTAAAGATTAGGTTTCTCAGGAGTGACTTAAAATCCATGGGCTGTAATGACTTCTCTGTATAGACCAGAATAAAGAACACTTTCTTTTGACTCAAAGATGTTTTCTCTGCTTCTTCAAAATATACTAAGGCTTGACTTGTTACATACTGAAGATGTGAAATGAAAAAGTAGGTAACGATTTCAATTCTGAGTTTCCTAAAAGGATCAATTCAGTGAGAAAGAGAGGTCTTTCAGCGCAGTGGTTAGGGGCCTCGGTTTTGGAGTTAGACACACCTGAAATTGAAACCCTGCTCCACTGGTTGAAAGATCATGGGCAAGGGACTTAACCTGTTCAGGTTTTATTTTCCTTCTCTGGAAAACAGAGAATCCCTATCACAATGGATTAAATGCCATAACATAGCTCGTGGAAAACAGTAAGTGCTCAATAAAGTACAGCTTTGTTTCAGAACCAAAATCTCCTGTCTTATTCCTACAGAGGGAAGAGCACGTGCAAAGTCCTAGAAGAGGGAGGGAGCATAGTGGCTCGTAAAACTGAAGGACATTCCCTGTGACCAGAGAAAAGTGCAAGGGGCGAGAACGGAGAGATGGGGCAGGTTCTGAATCTTGCTGTTACACTCTCCCCCCACCCCTCAACCATGATGAAACAAACCTGCCTGACAATGAAAATAAATATGCCACAGGAAAATAAAATGCCACAGGAAAGAATGAGGCAGAAGACACTTGGCCCCATAGATTCTTTTCTGCATTCTCTTAAACTACAAATCACTGTGGAGAATTTGGGTCTAATATGGAGTGGATATTTACAACTAAACTTCTGAAAGATTATCATAAACAATTAAGGCATTTTACATTTTTATGCAAACCCTCTGAAAAAACTAAATCAAAATGAAACAGTGAAACAAACAGACATCAGATATATAACAGATATATAACAGACTTACTTATGATGTTTATGATATAATGGGATATTTGGAGAACAAACACTGATGGTCGGGCATTTCAGAATTTTGCTTCAGTTCGTGTTGTTTTTCATTTGTGAATGCAAGCTTCTCCTACTGGTATAGCCATGGTCTCAGTAAGGTGCAGTAAGCTTACCTACCTTTTTCCTTTGGAAGTTCACATCAAGTTTCATTGAGGCACACTTGTTCAAGGTATTTAGTCGTCTAAAAAGAAAGAAAAATGTGATGATTGCTACCACTAATGAACCTAAATCTTCCTTCCAGTTTGATAATTCTCATTGATTGCCAGTGAAGTTGAAAGTGCAGAAGCAACCCATCATGTCCGAAGAAAGGACTGTACCCAGAGAAGGTACACAGTAAAAGAGTTCCCATTTGTTCTCCAGCCTCCAGACCTGAGATGACCTTCCATGAAGCCTACCAATCCCTGCCCCTTCCCTTTCCTGGCTTCTCTTTCCACTATTCTTGGAAGCTGTGAGCACTTAGTTTTAGCCATACTTTCACCAGTCCCTCAATTCGTCTGCCACCTTGACCTTCCATCCAGTCTATCCTACTAATTCCCCAAATTTGGATCAACTCAACCATCTGTCTTCTCTTCTGCTCTTGTGTAATAGTGCTGAATTACACATGCCATGGATTGAACTGTGTCCTCCTCAAACTCATACACTGAAGCCCTAAATCCCAATGGATTGTATTTGGAGTAAGAAGTAATAAAGGTTAAATGAAGTCATAGGGTAGAGCCCTGATCCAACAAGATTAACGTCTGTAAAGGAAGGGACACCAGAGCGCTCCCTCCCTCTCTCTCAATCCGCCACGGGAGGACAGGGCAAGAAGGTGGCTGTCTGCAAGCCAGGAGGAAAGTCCTTACCAGGAACCAAACCCTGTTGGCGCCTTGATCTTGGACTTTCCAGCCTCCAGAACTGTGAGAAAATAAACCTCTGTTGTTTAAGACACCCAGTCTGTGGTATTTTGTTATGGCAGCCCGTGCTGACTAATATATACATTTTGAAATTCTCCCTCAGCTGGGCTCATCAAATTGCTACCCAGCATTTATTTCATTTTTTGTCTCTGGTCAGCATCCATTCTCAGAGAATGAAAACTATCTGAATCCCTCAACAGATGACTTAGCCACGACTGCCAGTGAGAAAATACAGCTTAAGTCACTAATTCTTTTCACAATTCTTTCCTTCATCATATAAAAGAGATGCTCCTATTCTTTTTCAAAGCTAACACTTTATCATGTGTCTGATGTCAACATCCACCACTTCACGTGGGACTTTGACCCTCATTTACTCCCTCTCACCTCAGCAGACTCTTCACTGTTCTTTTCTCTAAGCTCATCCCTGTCATGAACAAATTGACTAACCAATTAGTTAGCAACCTAAATAACCATAATCAAGCAAACTACCAATTTTCCTTCAATCTTATCTTTCCATCAAGCAACTCTACTCACCATCCTGACATCCCCTTCCTTATATTATTCAGTTTGCTGAGAACATCCTCAATTTTCATTCACTCTTCAACCCACTGCAATCTAATTTCATGAAATTCTCTTTGCAAATGCCTTTATTATTTTGTTTTATTTGATTTTTTTTTAATTATAGCATATGGTTTAAGGAGTCAAACATTACCCCTCATGTCCTTTTCCATTTACCAGTCTTTGGAGGCAACTTTATAAAGTGTTTCTTTTGGTGTTTACTTCCAGCAATATGTATATGCTGTTACTTCTTCATTTTTCAGTTTAAGCCATTATCTATTGATGTTGTTCTATGAAAGATAAAGTTTTTTTTACTATGCATTCCCCCCTCATCCTCCTACATGCACATTTGTACCCTCTGCCTCTTATATAGTTGTCATAATTTTGTAATTTTTTGATAAATCAATATTTAGTGTTTATTTTCTTATGACCATGTAAATGCTATTCACATGTATATCATGCTCTGATTACTCTTCCTTTCATTCTAAACTTTTCATTATCCCAGGAGTTAATAAGCATCTTATTTGTCTCCTCAGTTTTCTGTGTACTTATCCTTAAATTCAAACTCAGACACTTCCCTAATTATCTAAATGTGTTAAAATATATCAGTCTATCTAATTTCCTTGGAGATGTCTTTCTCAGAGGCTTCTGACCTGTTCTAGTTGGGGTTGCTATATATATATATATTTTTTTCTTTTTAAATCATGGGCTGATTAGATTTCTCAGAACTCAGATTCTTCTTGAGTGTGTTTTCCAGTGCTCTGTAGCTGAGTTACAAAAGAGGCCTGGGGATCTCAATGTTTGGAATATAGGTAGACTGTCAATGGAGCCCCCATTTTCAATAGAGTATTCCATTTTCAGCAGTGTCTGATGTCCCTCAGTCCAGCCTCTCCAGAGAATAAACTTCCAGTCTTGTGCTGATGGTTAGGGAGAGAAGTCAGCAAGATTCAGCTTGCGGAGTGGATCAACGGCTCTACCTACTTTAAAATAGAATTTCGGGACTTCCCTGGTGGTTCAGTGGGTAAGACTCCGCGCTCCCAAAGCAGGGGGCCTGGGTTCGATCCCTGGTCAGGGAACTAGATCCCACATGCATGCCACAACTAAGAGTCCACATGTCGCAACTAAGAATCACACGCCACAACTAAGGAGTCCGCATGCTGTAACTAAGAGCCCTCATGCCACAACTAAGAGTTGGCACGCCGCAACAAAAGATCCTGCATGCCGCAACGGAGATCCTGCGAGCCACAACTAAGACCCGGTGCAGCCAAAAATAAATAATAAATAAATAAATATTTTAAAAAATAAAATAGAATTTCAAACAACCCTTTTCTTTTTTATTGTATAAATTTTTTTTTTTTAACATCTTTATTGGGGTATAATTGCTTTACAATGGTGTGTTAGTTTCTGCTTTATAACAAAGTGAATCAGCTATACATATACATATGTTCCCATATCTCCTCCCTCTTGCGTCTCCCTCCCTCCCACTCTCCCCATCCCACCCTTCCAGGCTGTCACAAAGCACCGAGCTAATATCCCTGTGCCTTGTGGCTGCTTCCCCCCAGCTATCTACCTTACTACGTTTGTTAGTGTGTATATGTCCATGACTCTCTCTCGCCCTGTCAAAACTCACCCCTCCCCCTCCCCATACCCTCAAGTCCGTTCTCCAGTAGGTCTGCGTCTTTATTCCTATCTTACCCCTAGGTTCTTCATGACATTTTTTTCCCTTAAATTCCATATATATGTGTTAGCATACGGTATTTGTCTTTTTCTTTCTGACTTACTTCACTCTGTATGACAGACTCTAGGTCTATCCAACTCATTACAAATAGCTCAATTTCATTTCTTTTTAAGGCTGAGTAATATTCCATTGTGTATATGTGCCACATCTTCTTTATCCATTCATCCGATGATGGGCGCTTAGGTTGTTTCCATGTCCTGGCTATTGTAAATAGAGCTGCAATGAACATTTTGGTACATGACTCTTTTTGAATTTTGGTTTTCTCAGGGTATATGCCCAGTAGTGGGATTGCTGGGTCATATGGTAATTCTATTTGTAGTTTTTTAAGGAACCTCCATACTGTTCTCCACAGTGGCTGAACCAATTCACATTCCCACCAGCAGTGCAAGAGTGTCCCCTTTTCTCCACACCCTCTCCAGCATTTATTGTTTCTAGATTTTTTGATGATGGCCATTCTGACTGGTGTGAGATGATATCTCATTGTAGTTTTGATTTGCATTTCTCTAATGATTAATGATGTTGAGCATTCTTTCATGTGTTTGTTGGCATTCTGTATATCTTCTTTGGAGAAATGTCTATTTAGGTCTTCTGCCCATTTTTGGATGGGGTTGTTTGTATTTTTGTTATTGAGCTGCATGAGCTGCTTGTAAATTTTGGAGATTAATCCTTTGTCAGTTGCTTCATTTGCAAATGTTTTCTCCCATTCTGAGGGTTGTCTTTTGGTCTTGGTTATGGTTTCCTTTGCTGTGCAAAAGCTTTGAAGTTTCATTAGGTCCCATTTGTTTATTTTTGTTTTTATTTCCATTACTCTAGGAGGTGGGTCAGAAAGGATCTTGCTGTGATTTATGTCATAGAGTGTTCTTCCTATGTTTTCTTCTAAGAGTTTGATAGTTTCTGGCCTTACATTTAGGTCTTTAATCCATTTTGAGCTTATTTTTGTGTATGGTGTTAGGGAGTGATCTAATCTCATACTTTTACATGTACCTGTCCAGTTTTCCCAGCACCATTTATTGAAGAGGCTGTCCTTTCTCCACTGTACATTCCTGCCTCCTTTATCAAAGATAAGGTGTCCATATGTGCGTGGGTTTATCTCTGGGCTTTCTATCCTGTTCCACTGATCTATCTTTCTGTTTTTGTGCCAGTACCATACTGTCTTGATTACTGTTGCTTTGTAATATAGTCTGCGGTCAGGGAGCCTTATTCCTCCAGCTCCTTTTTTCGTTCTTAAGATTGCTTTGGCTATTCGGGGTCTTTTGTGTTTCCATACAAATTGCGAAATTTTTTGTTCTAGTTCTGTGAAAAATGCCAGTGGTAGTTTGATAGGGATTGCATTGAATCTGTAGATTGCTTTGGGTAGTAGAGTCATTTTCACAATGTTGATTCTTCCCATCCAAGAACATGGTATATCTCTCCATCTATTTGTATCATCTTTAATTTCTTTCATCAGTGTCTTATAATTTTCTGCATACAGGTCTTTCGTCTCCTTAGGTAGGTTTATTCCTAGATATTTTATTCTTTTTGTTGCAATGGTAAATGGGAGTGTTTTCTTGATTTCACTTTCAGATTTTTCATCATTAGTATATAGGAATGCCAGAGATTTCTGTGCATTAATTTTGTATCCTGCTACTTTACCAAATTCATTGATTAGCTCTAGTAGTTTTCTGGTAGCATCTTTAGGATTCTCTATGTATAGTATCATGTCATCTGCAAACAGTGACAGCTTTACTTCTTCTTTTCCGATTTGGATTCCTTTTATTTCCTTTTCTTCTCTGATTGCTGTGGCTAAAACTTCCAAAACTATGTTGAATAAGAGTGGTGAGAGTGGGCAACCTTGTCTTGTTCCTGATCTTAGTGGAAATGCTTTCAGTTTTTCACCATTGAGGATGATGTTTGCTGTGGACTTGTCATATATGGCTTTTATTATGTTTAGGAAAGTTCCCTCTATGCCTACTTTCTGGAGGGTTTTTATCATAAATGGGTGTTGAATTTTGTCGAAAGCTTTCTCTGCATCTATTGAGATGATCATATGGTTTTTCTCCTTCAATTTGTTAATATGGTTTATCACATTGATAGATTTGCGTATATTGAAGAATCCTTGCATTCCTGGAATAAACCCCACTTGATCATGGTGTATGATCCTTTTAATGTGCTGTTGGATTCTGTTTGCTAGTATTTTGTTGAGGATTTTTGCATCTATGTTCATCAGTGATATTGGCCTGTAGTTTTCTTTCTTTGTGACATCCTTGTCTGGTTTTGGTATCAAGGTGATGGTGGCTTCGTAGAAGGAATTTGGGAGTGTTCCTCCCTCTGCTATATTTTGGAAGAGTTTGAGAAGGATAGGTGTTAGCTCTTCTCTAAACGTTTGATAGAATTCACCTGTGAAGCCATCTGGTCCTGGGCTTTTGTTTGTTGGAAGGTTTTTAATCACAGTTTCAATTTCAGTGCTTGTGATTGGTCTGTTCATATTTTCTATTTCTTCCTGATTCAGTCTTGGCAGGTTGTGCATTTCTAAGAATTTGTCCATTTCTTCCAGATTGTCCATTTTATTGGCATAGAGTTGCTTGTAGTAATCTCTCATGATTTTTTTTATTTCTGCAGTGTCAGTTGTTACTTCTCCTTTTTCATTTCTAATTCTATTGATTTGAGTCTTCTCCCTTTTTTTCTTGATGAGTCTGGCTAGTGGTTTATCTATTTTGTTTATCTTCTCAAAGAACCAGCTTTTAGTTTTATTGATCTTTGCTATCGTTTCCTTCATTTCTTTTTCATTTATTTCTGATCTGATTTTTATGATTTCTTTCCTTCTGCTAGCTTTGGGGTTTTTTTTTTCTTCTTTCTCTAATTGCTTGAGGTGCAAGGTTAGGTTGTTTATTCGAGATGTTTCCTGCTTCTTAAGGTGGGCTTGTATTGCTATAAACTTCCCCCTTAGAACTGCTTTTGCTGCATCCCATAGGTTTTGGGTCGTTGTGTCTCCATTGTCATTTGTTTCTAGGTATTTTTTGATTTCCCCTTTGATTTCTTCAGTGATCACTTCATTATTAAGTAGTGTATTGTTTAGCCTCCATGTGTTTGTATTTTTTACAGATCTTTTCCTGTAATTGATATCTCGTCTCATGGCGTTGTGGTCGGAAAAGATACTTGATACAATTTCAGTTTTCTTAAATTTACCAAGGCTTGATTTGTGACCCAAGATATGATCTATCCTGGAAAACGTTCCATGAGCACTTGAGAAAAATGTGTATTCTGTTGTTTTTGGATGGAGTGTCCTATAAATATCAATTAAGTCCATCTTGTTTAATGTATCATTTAAAGCTTGTGTTTCCTTGTTTATTTTCATTTTGGATGATCTGTCCATGGGTGAAAGTGGGGTGTTAAAGTCCCCTACTATGAATGTGTTACTGTTGATCTCCCCTTTTATGGTTGTTAGTATTTGCCTTATGTATTGAGGTGCTCCTATGTTGGGTGCATAAATATTTACAATTGTTATATCTTCTTCTTGGATCGATCCCTTGATCATTATGTAGTGTCCTTCTTTGTCCCTTTTAATAGTCCTTATTTTAAAGTCTATTTTGTCTGATATGAGAATTGCTACTCCAGCTTTCTTTTGGTTTCCATTTGCATGGAATATCTTTTTCCATCCCCTTACTTTCAGTCTGTATGTGTCTCTAGTTCTGAAGTGGGTCTCTTGTAGACAGCATATATAAGGGTCTTGTTTTTGTATCCATTCAGCCAATCTGTGTCTTTTGGTGGGAGCATTTAGTCCATTTACATTTAAGGTAATTATCGATATGTATGTTCCTATTTCCATTTTATATATTGTTTTGGGTTCGCTACTATAGGTCATTTCCTTCTCTTGTGTTTCGTGTCTAGAGAAGTTCCTTTAGCATTTGTTGTAAAGCTGGTTTGGTGGTGCTGAACTCTCTCAGCTTTTGCTTGTCTGTAAAGGTTTTAATTTCTCCATCAAATGTGAATGAGATCCTTGCTGGGTAGAGTAGTCTTGGTTGCAGGCTATTCTCCTTCAGCACTTTCAGTATGTCCTGCCACTCCCTTCTGGCTTGTAGGGTTTCTGCTGAGAGATCAGCTGTTAACCTTATGGGGATTCCCTTGTGTGTTATTTGTTGTTTTTCCCTTGCTGCTTTTAATATGCTTTCTTTGTATTTAATTTTTGACAGTTTGATTAATATGTGTCTTGGCGTGTTTCTCCTTGTATTTATCCTGTATGGGACCCTCTGTGCTTCCTGGACTTGATTAACTATTTCCTTTCCCATATTAGGGAAGTTTTCAACTATAATCTCTTCAAATATTTTCTCAGTCCCTTTCTTTCTTTCTTCTTCTTCTGGAACCCCTATAATTCGAATGTTGGTGCGTTTCATGTTGTCCCAGAGGTCTCTGAGACTGTCCTCAGTTCTTTTCATTCTTTTTTCTTTATTCTGCTCTGCAGTAGTTATTTCCACTACTTTATCTTCCAGGTCACTTATCCGTTCTTCTGCCTCAGTTATTCTGCTATTGATCCTATCTAGAGTGATTTTAATTTCATTTATTGCATTGTTCATCGTTGCTTGTTTCATCTTTAGTTCTTGTAGGTCCTTGTTAACTGTTTCTTGCATTTTGTCCATTCTACTTCCAAGATTTCGGATCATCCTTACTATCATTATTCTGAATTCTTTTTCAGGTAGATTGCCTATTTCCTCTTCATTTGTTAGGTCTGGTGGGTTTTTATCTTGCTCCTTCATCTGCTGTGTGTTTTTCTGTCTTCTCATTTTGCTTATCTTACTGTGTTTGGGGTCTCCTTTTTGCAGGCTGCACTTTCGTAGTTCCCGTTGTTTTTGATGTCTGTCTCCAGTGGCTAAGGTTGTTTCAGTGGGTTGTGTAGGCTTCCTGGTGGAGGGGACTAGTGCCTGTGTTGTGCTGGATGAGGCTGGATCTTGTCTCTCTAGTGGGCAGGTTCACGTCTGGTGGTGTGTTTTGGGGTGTCTGTGGCCTTATTATGATTTTAGGCAGCCTCTCTGCTAATGGGTGGGGTTGTGTTCCTGTTTTGCTAGTTGTTTGGCATAGGTTGTCCAGCACTGTGGCTTGCTGGTCGTTGAGTGAAGCTGGGTGCTGGTGTTAAGATGGAGGTCTCTGGGATATTTCCACCGTTTAATATTATGTGGAGCTGGGAGGTCTCTTGTTGACCAGTGTCCTGAAGTTGGCTCTCCTACCTCAGAGGCAGAGCCCTGACTCCTGGCTGGAGCACCAAGAGCCTTTCACCCACACAGCTCAGAATAAAAGGGAGAAAAAGTAGGGAGAATTAGTAGAAGTATGAGTAAAGAAAGAAGGAAAGGAGGAAAGGAAGGAGGGAAGAAAGAAGCAAAGAAGGAAAGAAAGGAGGGAGGGAGGGAGGGAGGGAGGAAGGAAGGAAGGAGGGAAAGAAGGAAAAAAGACAGAAAGAAAGATGATACAGTAAAAATAAAATAAAGTATAATATAGTTATTGAATTAAAAAATATTTAGAAAAAAAAAGGGACGGATAGAACCTTAGGACAAATGTTGGAAGCAAAGCTATACAGAGAAAATCTTACACAGAAGCATACACATACACCTTCACAAAAAGTGGTAAAGGGGGAAAAATCATAAATCCTGCTCCCTGAGACCACCTCCTCAATTTGGGGTGATTCGTTGTCTAAAGGAGGGAAGGAAGGAAGGAAAGAAAGAAAGAACGAAGGTAAAGTATAATAAAGTTATCACAATTAAACTTAATTATTAAGAAAAAGAATTTTTAAAAAAAGTCATGGACGGATAGAGCCCTAGGACAAATGGTGGAAGCAAGAGTATACAGACAGGATCTCACACAGAAGCATACACGTACACATTCACAAAAAGAGGAAAAGGGAAAAAAATCATAGATCTCGCTCCTAAATTCCACCTCTTCAATTTGGGATCATTCCTTGTCTATTCAGGTATTCCACAGATGCAGGGTATATCAAGTTGATTGTGGAGCTTTAATCCGCTGCTTCTGTGGCTGCTGGGAGAGATTTCCCTTTCTCTTCTTTGTTCTCACAGCTCACAGGAGCTCAGCTTTGGATTTGGCCCTGCCTCTGCGTGTAGGTCGCTGGAGGGCGTCTGTTTTTTCGCTCAGACAGGACGGGGTTAAAGGAGCCGCTGATTCGGGGCCTCCGGCTCACTCAGGCCGGGGGTTGGGGGATGGGGGTAGGAGGGGCACTACGTGCGGGGCGGGCCTGCAGCTGCAGAGGCAGCGTGACGTTGCGGCAGAGGCCGGCGTGATGTTGCACCAGCCTGAGACCCGCCGTGCGTACTCCCGGGGAAGTTGTCCCTGGATCCCGGGAACCTGGCAGTGGCGGGCTGCACAGGCTCCGCGGAAGAGGGGTGTGGAGAGTGACCTGTGCTCGCACACAGGCCCTTGGTGGCGGCAGCAGCAGCCTTAGCGTCTCCCGCCCGTCTCTGGGGTCCGCGGTTTTAGCCGCGGCTCGCGCCCGTCTCTGGGGTTTGCGCTTTCAGCCGCGGCTCGCGCCCGTCTCGGGGGTTCGCGCTTTTAGCCGCGGCTCGCGCCCTTCTCTGGAGATCCTTTAAGCAGCGCTCTTAAACCCCTCTCCTCGCGCACCAGGAAACAAAGAGGGAAGAAAAAGTCTCTTGCCTCTTCGGCAGGTGCAGGCTTTTCCCCGAACTCCCTCCCGGCTAGTCGTGGTGCACTAACCCCTTCAGGCTATGTTCAAGCCGCCAACCCCAGTCCTCTCCCTGAGCTCCGTCCAAAACCAAAACCCAAGCCTCAGCTCGCAGCCCCGCCCGCCCCGGCGGGTGAGCAGACAAGCCACTCGGGCTGGTGAGTGCCGGTCAGCACCGATCGTCTGTGCAGGAATCTCCCCGCTTTGCCCTCCGCACCCGTCGCTGTGCACTACTCCGCGGTCCCGAAACTCCCCCCTCCGCCTCCCGCAGTCTCCGCCCGCGGAGGGGCTTCCTAGTGTGTGGAAACTTTTCCTCCTTCACAGCTCCCTCCCACTGGTGCAGGTGCCGTCCTTATTCTTTTGTCTCTGTTTTTTCTTTTGCCCTACCCAGTTACGTGGGGAGTTTCTTGCCTTTTGGGAGGTCTGAGGTCTTCTGCCAGCCTTCAGTAGGAGTTCTGTAGGAGTTGTTCCACGTGTGGATGTATTTCTGGTGTATCCGTGGGGAGGAAGGCGATCTCCGCGTCTTACTCTTCCGCCATCTTCAAGGTCCCCCCCCATTGTATAAATTTTTAAAATTTTATTTTATTTTTATTTTTGGCTGCGTTGGGTCTTTATTGCTGCATGCGCGCTTTCTCTAGTTGCGGGGAGCGGGGCCACTCTTCGTTGTGGTGCGCGGGCTTCTCATTGCGGTGGCTTCTCCTGTTGTGGAGCACGGGCTCTAAGCATGCGGGCTTCAGTAGTTGCAGCACCTGGGCTCAGCAGTTGTGGCTCACAGGCTCTAGAGCGCAGGCTCAGTAGTTGTGGCACACAGGCTTAGTTGCTCCGCGGCATGTGGGATCTTCCCGGACCAGGGCTCGAACCCGTATCCCCTGCACTGGCAGGCAGATTCTTAATCAGTACGCCACCAGGGAAGTCCCAACCCTCTTCTTTTTGACTCACCTTCAATCTCACTTCACATTTTGGATTTTTAGGATCTCTGTAGTGAAAATTGAGTTATTTTATGACTTTGTCCACTGACCATTTAGATTTTGTTTCTTGGGCTTGTCAAATCCTCTACCACATATTTTTGTTTTTCTGCTTTGAAAATTTGGTAACTGTGATTTCTCTCTCTCTGTATGGACATTTGCTTTCATAAAGGAATATCTCTCTGTAAATTAGTGGAAATTTAGAAGCAGCAAATTCAGTTGCAAAACCTCCCATCTTTGACCAATGACTTTTCTTTTGTATTCTGGTTATACATAGACCTTAAGTTTTCAGTTCAATGAGTTTTGGCAATTGTAACTACCCTCGAACAAGATAAAGAACATTTCTTGACATCAGAAAGTCCTCCTGTGCTCCTTTACTGTCAGTTTTCTCTACCACCACATCCCCTCCCGCCACTCCCAATCATCATATAAATGGGATCATACAGTATGTATTCTGTGTGTGTCGGGCTTTTTTCACTCATCACAATGTTTTTGACATTAATTTGTGTTGTGTATAGCAATAATCATTCCTTTTAATTACTGAGTAGTATTCTATGGTATGAAGATATGGTATGAAGTGTCCATGGGTTTACCCCATGGACACTGGGCTCTTTCCAGTTTTGACCAATGAGTTTTTTTTTTTTTTTTTTTTTAAACATCTTTATTGGGGTATAATTGCTTTACAATGGTGTGTTAGTTTCTGCTTTATAACAAAGTGAATCAGCTATACATATACATATGTTCCCATATGTCTTGACCAATGAGTTTTTAATCACCAAATTCCATAGTCTCTTTCTAGCAAAGACCTATTTGTAGCAATGGGCCTAACTGGCACTCACCTTCCTTGAAACTCTTCTGGTCTTCAGCATTCAAGGTGATGAATTCTCTCATCTCTCTAAATACTATCTCCCTTCCTGTCACCAAGCAATACTTGCACCTTAACTATTGATATTTTTTAGAATTCAGACTGCGGTTCTTGTTCTTTTTACTCTGCACAAGCATAATGAGATATCTCATCTTAAAATAAACTAGACTCTGATGATGCCCATCCTCTTTCTCTAGCGTGGACATCTCACCTGAGCTCCAGAACTACATTCCCAACTACTCACTAGTCTCATCCATCTGTGGGGTCCTCCTGGCCCTTCAAACACACCTATTAAAACTGAACTTGCTGCATTCTCTTCAAAACCTGTTTTTCCTATTTAAAGTCTTGTCTTGATTAAGAGCATCACCACTAAGCCACCCAAACCAGAAAATGGAGTCAACTTGAGACTCTTCTTCTTCAAGGTCTACATTCATTTGAGCGTCAAGTCCTATCAATTATACCTCCATGATATCTTTGAAATCTTGCCTCTCCTTGGTCCTGCTCAGTCCCTTCTCATCTTTTTCTTAGAGTCAGGCAACAGCCTTTTAAATTGGTTTCACTAATGCTTCACATTGAAACCAGTTCTATTTCTCAACTTTTTATCATGTCACTTATTTACTTAAAATTATTTGATGACTATATTCATTTTCAGCCATCTCCAGTTTACCCACTCACTAGACATTCATTAGTGTCAAATATGATAGGCAGTTATGGATTAGAAGCTGACCATCTAGTCTGAAGCTGTCTTCTGCAGGTTCTTGGCCTTTGCTCCTATAACTGACAGCCTGTTTTTTTTTTGCCAGTTCCACATGTATTAACGTCTCTACCTAGGAGCTAAGAGTGGTATGTTAAATGCATTATATACTGTTGACCTTTGAACAATATAGGTTTGAATTGTGTGGGTCCACTCACTCACCTTTTTTTTTCAATAAATATATTGGAAAATATTTTGAGATCTGCAACATTTTGAAAAAACTTGCAGATGAACTCCTTAGCCTAGAAATATTGAAAAAATTGAGAAAAAGGTATGTCATGAATGCATAAAATACATGTAGATACCAGTCTATCCTTACATAGGCAGAAGGTGATATTTAATATAAAATCAGCAATGTATTAGTTTTCTTGCTGTTTTATAACTTTGCTTTCAAAAAATCACATTACCATACAATATGCCTCTTTCTCATAATTGGAGAAATTGCATATCAGTCTATCATCACAAGGAAGTGGTTTTTAAAAAAAGTAACAATGTTTCCAGTACTGGACTATGAATATAGATGCAGTACTTATGCCATAAAAATTTTATAATGATTCATTCATTAGTGTGTAGGCTAAGCTACCGTGAAGCAATCCTGTCAATTAAACTAGGCTACCATAAGGCAATCATATTGCCGCTTCTTTGTTAACACGTGAATCGTTATACCTCTAAATAAATATGAATTTCTTTTTCACATTATCTTTTCATTTTTGATGTGTTAGTAACATGTATAACATCTGCAATGTTTTGTATCATATAAACCAATATTCATGTAGGTACCAACACACGTCTTGTAAGCAGACGACATGGACTTACAGTATCGAAAAATACAGTACGGCACTGTAAATGTACTTTCTCCTTCTTATGATTTTCTTAATAACATTTTCTTTTGTCTAGCTTACTCTATTGTAAGAATACAATATATAACACATATACAAAATATGTGTTAATTGACTGTTTATGTTATTGATAAGGCTTCTGATCAACAGTAGGCTATTAGTTAAAATTTTAGGGAAACAAAAGTTAAATGTGAATTTTGATTTAGTGGGGGTCAGCAACCCTAGCCCTTGCATTGTTCAAGAGTCAACTGTACATCGGTCAAGGCATACATATAAATATATATATATATATGTATATATCTCCTCACTTGGAAGTTCTGATATATACCTAAATAAGTTGATGCTTCTCATTGGCAGCTCTGTAATAGGTTTGTTTAAGAAGGATTCTCTGTTATTTATAAAGTTTACTTATCTAACAAACTTGTTATTCCATTATGGTTTGGAAACACAAACTATTTTATTCTACACAAAAGTTTTTTACCTACTGCATATATAAAAGTCATCAAATGGTTCATGCTTTACATACCACATACTTGAATATGCTTTATACTTTCTGACACACATAGGAAGTTTATTTATTATTTTTTATAGCTAGAGACTCTAACATTTAACTATCTAGATTCAGATCCTTTTATCTCCTCTAAACTCAGATATTTGTTTGTGTCTTAAGAATTGCTCCTCTACTTGGAGAAAATGTTTTCAAAACATGTATCTCATAAAAGACTCGTATGCAGAATACATAGAGAACTCTTAAATTCTGTAAGTCACAAAACCTGATTTAAAAAGTGGGCAATATATTTGAACAGACACTTCTAAAAGAAGATATACAAATGGCAAATAAGTAAATGAAAAGATGCTCAACATCATTCGTCATTGGAGAAATACAAACTAAAATCATAACGAGACACCACAATACACACACTAGAATGTCTAAATTAAAAATACTTACAATACTAAGTTTTACAAGAACGTAGAACCACTGGAACTTCCAAAGGGGCAATAATCCAAATGTCCATCAACAGGCAAATGGATAAAAAATTGTTGTATATCCATACAATGAAGTACTCAACAATACAGAGGCACTAACTCCTAATCATACAGCAACGTGGATGAACCTCAGAGGCACTGTGCAGATTGAAAGAAGCCAGATACAAAGTGGGTACACTATATGATTGCATCTATAAAAAATTTACAAACGGTAAAGGTGTAGTGACAGAAAACAGCTCAGTGGTTGCCAGTGTGGCAATGGAAATGCTCCATACCATGACTGTGGTGATAGTTATATAACGTAACCATATATATTTGACAAAACGCATCCAGTTGTATTCTTTAAGTTGGTGAATTTTTTTGAACATAAGTTATACTTCAGAAAAGTTGAATAAAAATAATGCAAGTGGGTAACACCAGTGGGAATGGTGGAGTAAAGATCTCCAAAATCCTGCTCTTCCATAAAAATAACAAAAATACTGGCAAAAATGGTCAAAATCAACTTTTTAGGAAAATCTGGAAATTAATAAAAGCTTGCAACAATCCAAGGAGTGCCTATGTAAGAAAAATTACTGAATCTATGTAAGAACAGTGAGCTCTGTGGCACTTGAACGTGCCCTTTTTTCCTCAGCTCTGCAGGAGCTATGAAAAGCCGACAGGCATCGCAATCAGAGTTGTGAAAACCAGCAGCCTGGCAGCCACTGGAGAGGGCAGAATGGGTTTGACCTTCCCCAAAGGTCCATTTTTAAAGAATTTTCATTATTTGAGCTGTCTGGCAATTCACTGAATGCCCCCATTCACAGGGCTTATCTTTATTTAACCTGACACTGAGCTCATCACTGAGAAAAGCTTTTTCCCAGGGTGTTTGTCAAAAACAATCAGTGGCAATTATTTAACACCATAGCTGCCTGAAGTGGTGATAACAGTTGAACCAAACAAGATGTGGACCAAAAGGAATGAAAGGAATAGCTGGGGAAATGAGATACCCATAGGGACTAAGAAAAGTTCTGACATATTCTTAGGAATCTAGAAGGCCAAGCACATGTGCAGAACTGTGTGCATACCTAGGAATGACCTGAGAAGGTCTAATTTCTCTCCTCTGGCTGCCCTTGATGATCTGCACAAGCAGGAAATAAAGCCTGAGACAGAGTTACCAAATTCCTGCTCCACAGCCCAGTATGCACTAACTGTCCCTTGGCAAAGGCCAGCAGACATACTGGTACAAGACATTTAAGGAAATCTCCGTCCAATCATCTGCAGACCACTAAGCTAACTGAGTACAGACTTCCATGGTCATAGGAAGGATTCAGACTTTACATAATTAGTTGAAGAATGTCACTAAACAAACAGCAACAATAACAACAAACTTTGGGGAGGAGGGGATCTGATTTTGAGAGTTGCCTCATTTATAATGTTTACAACGTCCAGTTTTAAACAGAAAATTATAAGACAACACCCTGATTCTAAAGTTTATATGGAGAGGCAAAAGACCCAGAATAGCCAACACAGTCTTGAAGCAGAAGAACAAAGTTGGAGAATTGACACTATTCAATTTCCAGACTTACCATAAAGCTATAGTAATCAAGACAGTATGATATTGGTGAAAGAAGAGATGAACAGAATAATGGAACAGAATAGAGAGCCCAGAAATAGACCCACACAAACATAGCCAACTGATCTTTGACAAAGGAGTAAAGGCAATACAATGGAGACAGGTTTTCAACAATGTTGAAAGAACTATATATCCACATGCAAAAAAAAGTCAGTCTAGACATAGATCTTATACTCGTCACAAAAATTAACTCAAAATGGATCACAGATCTAAATGTAAGCACAAAACTGTCACACCCCTGTAAGATAACATAGGAGAATATCTGTATGACCTTAGGTTTAGTGATGACTTTCTAGGTACAACATCAAAGTCACGATCTATGAAATAAATACTTGATAAACTGGACTTCATTAAAATTAAAAACTTCTACTCAGTGAAAGAAACTGTCAAATATATGAGAAGCTATGCCATAGGCTTAGAGAAAATATTTGTAAAAATCATATCTGATAAAGGACTGTTATCTAAAACATACGAAGAACTCTTAAAACTCAAAATAATAAAATAAACAATCCAATTAAAAAAAGAGACCAAAAATCTGAACAGATACCTCACCCAAAGAAGATACACTGATGGCAAATGAGCATATGAAAAGATGCTGTATATCATATATCATTAGAAAATTGCTAATTAAAACAACCATGAGATACCACTACACACCTACTAGAACAACAAAATTCTGAAACACTGGTATTACCAAATTCTGGCTAGGATGAGGAACAACAGAAACTCTCATTCATTGCTGCTGGGAATGCAAAATGGTACAGCGCCTTTCGAAGACACTTTGGCAGTTTTTTATAAAACTAAACATACTCTTAGTATACGTTCCAGTAGTTTGCACTCCTAGGTACTTACGCAAAGAGTTGAAAACTTATTGCACACATAAACTTGCACGGGAATTTTTTTTAAGCCATAAAGACAAATATTATATTTCTAAAAGACATATGTACTCAAAATATAAACCAATGTGACAAAACTTGAAGCCAACATGTCCACAGTATCAATGGGTGTGAGGGGACATTACACAGGAATGTTTATAGCAGCTTTATTCATAATTGCCAAAACTGGCAACTGGAAGTGCCAACAGCTTGGAAGTGACCAAGCTGTTCTTCAGTAGGCGAATGGATAAATAAACTGTGGTCCATCCAGACAATGGAATATTATTCAGTGCTAAAGAAATGAGCCATCAAGACATAAAGGGACCTTAAATGCATATTACTAAACGGAAGAAGCCAATCTGAAAGGCTCCATACTATATGATTCAAACTGTATGACATTCTGGAAGAGGCAAAGCCAGTAAGAAGATCAGTGGTTGCTACGTATTAGGAGTGAGGGAGGGATGATAGGGGTGAGTAGACAGAGCATAGAGATCTTTAGGTCAGTGAAATATTCGCATGATACTCTAATGGTGGATACGTGACATTATACATTTGTCAAAACCCACAGAACGTAGAAGACCAAGAGAGAAGCCTAATACAAACTACAGACTTTGGGTGATAATGATATGTCAATGCAGGTTCACCAGTTGTAATGTGCTACTCGGGGGGGGGATGTTAATGGTGGAAGAGGCTGTGCATGTGTGGGTACAGGTGGTATAGAAGAACTCTCCATACTTTGTGGTTAATTTTCCTGTAAACCTAAAACTGCTCTAAAAATAAAGTCTATTTTTTAAAAATGTAGTCTTTGTTTTATTCATTAAAAATCATTTTATTCCTTGGACTTTGAAATTACTGATGTAAAGCGATCTACATTTCTTTTGTTCTGATTCTACTCGCTTATTAGTTGGCAATACAATCTACAAAATTGTCATCATTAAAGACATCTTAGCTGGACTTCCCTGGTGGCCCAGTGGTAAAGAATCCTCCTTCCAATGCAGGGGACGTGGGTTCGATCCCTGGTCAGGGAACTAAGATCCCACATGCTGCGGGGCAACTAAGCCCACGCGTCACAACTACTAAGCTCGTGCGCCTCAACTAGAGAGCCTGCGTGCAGCAAACTACAGAGCCCATGAGCTCTGGAGCCCATGCACCACAATTAGAGAAGAGAAAACCCGCAAGCCACAACTAGAGAGAAGCCCGTGTGCCGCAAGGAAGAGCCTGTGTGCCGCAACTAAGACCCAATGCAGCCAAAAAAATAATAATAAATAATAAAATAAATAAACAAACAAACAAATAAATGGGCTTATAAAAGAAAAGACATCTTAGAATTTCTGGATACAATTTCAAGTATCATACACATAACCATTCAACTCTTCCTTTCACAATGTATACCTTTATCGAATCAACATGTATACTTTAAACATCTTATAATTTTGTCAATTATACCTCAATAAAGCTGAAAAAGAAAAAGAAACAGCTGATTTTTTAAGATGGGAAAAAAAGAAAAAGAGAGAAAGCACTCTTTATGGTGGTCTGAAACTAGGCAGACATTCCTAGCATGGTGTAGCATCAGTCTGTATTTATCTTGCATAAGGTAAAGAAAACAATGGCTAGACTCTCCAAGAATACAAAATGGATGAAACACACACTGGGGAGAGATGGAAATGCCTCTTTAAGGACTGGCTGCTTCAGGTAAAAGAACTTGTCATATAACAGAAGTATTCATAGCACTTTATCAAAACCACTGTGAAGTTCTGCTGTGATTGCAGCCAGGCTGCATTTAGGACAAATATTGAGCATCAGTATTTGTTTCCCTCTAACTTAAAGATACCTTATATAAAGTAATATAAAACGCTTCAGATAATCTGAGTTGGTCTAACACTGGTGGCCTGGAAAGCTACTCCTGCATGAATAACAATTTTGATTATAAAACGTATTTTCTTTGCTGCATGAACGGTGTGTCTTTCCACTGGATTAGAGCCTCTTTTGAGGCAGAAACGATAATTTATTCTTCTAATCCGCATAAGCCCTAGCAGGTAATTTTATACATGATTGTCTCTGTAGGTTTTTCTTTTTTAACTGAACATACTTTTTCTACATAGGTCCAATCAGTGATTGACTTTAAATAGTCACAATAGACCTTGCATAGTCAGAATAAAAGAATTATTCTCCTCCACTGAATGTGACAGGCTGAGAGCTGCACCTTATTTGCATCTCTAACGCCCAGCACAGGCGCTGGCTCAGAGAGAATCCACTTGGTAAATGTTTGCTAAGGAAACATTAGAACTTGGCAGGCTCTAGGGACCACTTGGCCTGACCCTTTTATTTTCAAATGAGCAGACTAAGGCTCTGAGAGAAACACTTGCTCAAGGGAACCATGCATCATCTAGAGAGCTGGACTTCTCCCTGTCCAGAGATTTCTCTGCTCCTGCCTACTCAGGGAAAATCTAGGAAGGCCTGGGAAATAACAGCCTATGCCATGGACCTAGTCAATAGGCTAGTCAATAAATGGTAGTTTCCTTCCCCCGTCCACCTTTTCCACGGAAAGAGGAAACCCATGACATGTGACGAAGCTGTCCAGTTTGTGCTCTGGACAAACTGGATTTACGTGTTAAGGTAAGCAAAGCAGTTTGACCTTTTCAGAAGTCATGTCCACAATGTCCACTGCTCCCAGAACCTGTTAATTTTTACTCTTGTCTTCAGGAGACTTTAGAAGAGTTAATACATTAGTAAAGGAGAAATAGTCAAAAGTCTCATTTTAAAAGTGAAACGTGAGGCTCTGGTGGGAAAGTCAACAAGAAGAGAAGCCGAGATACTGGGCACCACGTACCAGGAACAGGTTGAGCGGCTGGGAATGCAGAGGTGAGCAAGGTGTGGTCCCCGTCCTCGGGGATCTCCCAGTCCCACGTGGGATGTAAATATGATGAATAAGACAAGAAGCAATTCACTTTCTGAACACATACGGACAAAACCTCCCAGAAGAGGCAATGTTTCAGCAAGGCCATGAAGGACTAAGAGCAATTTGCCGCCTAGGTTAAAAGAACGGCAGGCGAAGCCAGCGGTCATTAAATGGCATGCTTTAGTCTAGGAACCGCAAGGATGTGAGTGGGAATCACTGGTGGGATGAGCAGGGCCCAGATCATGAAGGGACCAGATGAAGATGTTAGGAGCAATCTGTGGCAATGGGGGGGGGGGGGGCGGTGAGGGTCTTGAAGGGTATTAGGAGAGTGATGTAATTCCACTGCATGTCAGAAACACGCCTGGGGGCAGGACGGACACTGAGCTGAGGAAGGGCCAGTAGAAGATGGTTACAATAGTTTAGGTGAGAGACGGCAAAGAAGAGCAGAAAGGAAGTGACAGCAGCTGAAGACTGGGCCAGTGACGTAGAAGCTTGGGGGCCAGGAAGAAAGAGAGGATGACTGCATTTCAGGCTTTGGTCACTGTGCCTTTAAACATAGAAAACAGTGAAACAGGGAGGTACTGGGAGCTGGGATATGGAGAAGATAACAAGCTTACGTTGTGATGCATTCAATTTGGGGACACCTTGCGACATCCAGACCTACTTGGGAATGATCGGCATGTAGATGATACACACAGAGGATACATAATAATTAAACCAATTATCCAGGGAGAATTCAGAACCCTGGAAACTCCTGCGCTCAAGGCCCGGGTAGAGGAGGACCTGGGCTGGGGAAGGTGTAGCCAGAGACGGAAGCCACAGAACGAGCATTACAGACGGGCGGGTGGGGGGTGCAGTGAGTTAGTTGTATCAAATAGTTAAGAAAGAGTAAGTGATACAAAACCTAAAATATGCCTTTTGGGTTCAGCAGTCATCGCGGGCAGTTTCAGAGAAGCCAGAGTAGAGGGCTGAGCAGTGAGTGATCCCCGAGAAGAAGTGTAGCTCAGCAGCAGAGAGATTTAGGGTATTTTGAAGAGAAAATGAATAATTTATCGCCACAAAATATTCTCTCACAGGTAGAAGAAGTAAAATAATTCGTGAACTGACAGGTCATTTTCTGCCAGGTGCCAGTTCCATTTAACAAACAGTTATTGAATTCCTGCCCGGCACAGGGCCACGGAGCACCAGGCGCCCGTGATGTGCCACCGAACAAGATACGGTTCCTACCGGCGAGCACTTTGGAACTACGAGGGAGTCCCTCGCCTCCCCAGCTTACCACACCCAGAGGGAGTGAGGCCAGGGTCAGCGTGAAGTGAGCTGTGTCCAGACTGCCCCGAGCACGGAGGGGACGCCTGGGAGGGCAGAGCCCAGGGGCCAGCAGGAGAATGAGGGAAAGGCAGGCAGTGTGCTTGCTGGGAGGGCTGGGGACTCGTGAGCAGGGAGTGCGCTGTGCGGGGACCAGTGGGAGACAGGGAGGGTGGTCTGGGCCCTGACTGAGCGAAGTGCCCCCTCGGCCACTGTGACAGAGCCTGGGGAGACACAGAGTGGCCTTCTGCACTTGACGTATAAATGACAGCAATGGAGCCCTTTCCTTCTTCGTATCTTAGGTTTGTATTTTACATTTAAACTGCCAACTTTAGATTGGTCATGAGGTCCCCCATGCTGATTTAATGGTCAGTTTCCTGTGATATTTTTCTAATATTCCTGCCAAAGCCTCAAGAGGAATAACAAGCAGGGGTACGGGTTCATCTGATTCTGATTAAAGCTTCAGCCTGAACTTCTCACCCTCCGCTCAAGTGTCAGAGGCTAAAGGTCTCTAGCCCCGTCTCTTTAGGAGTGTTCCGGGTGTGGTCCTCCAAGATGGTCAGAAACCAGTCACCTGTTCCGGGGATCAGAGGCCAGCACCTCCGGGAGCAGCAGCTCCTCCTCTGCGGGGCCTGGGAAACGTTCCCCGTCTGACTGGGAGTTTACAAAACAGATTCTGCAGAGCAGGGTGGAGAGCTATGCCACATGCACTTGTCTGGTATGTACTCACCCAACGTGGGGCCTTTCAAATATCACAGGCCATCCAGCAGGATGGCCCTACGGTGTCTGGGGTGGGGGGGAGAGTGTAATTAGAAGGGCACAAGTGGCTGTCACCATGCCACAGCTGAGCCAGTGAAGGCCATGCCTCCCCTTTGCTGAGCTTCTCACTCTGGCTGCTCTTCTACCAACTGGTCCTGCGGCAGCAGAAATGCTGGCCCCTATTCCAGCCCGGAACCCCACAAACTGTCCCTGGATGTCAGTGGAGGCGTGGGAAAGAAATGGTTAAGCGTGGACTGACCTCACTGTGCAAAGAAAATGAAGTAGTATGTAATGTTGATTAAGGGGGAAAGGATGTACGTGTGGGACTGTGTAACTTGTATAATATATATTTTCAATTGAGAAATAATTAATGTAGGACATTGTATAAGTTTAAGGTGTACGACATAATGATTTGATGTTTGTATATACTGTGAAATGATCACCACAATAAGTTTAGTTAACATCCATCTTCACACATAGGTAGTAATTTTTTTTTCTTGTGATGGGAACTTTTAAGATCTACTCTCTCTGCAACTTTCAAATATGCGACACAGTATTGTTAACTATAGTCACCATGCTATACGTTACATCTCCAGAAAATAATTTTAAATAAGCAATAGACTCTAATAATGAGGGTTTCAGGGAAGAGTGTAAGTTCCTCTGGCAAATCAATAAAGGACGTCAGCCACAGTGGTCCAAAAGTAAAGAGCTATAAACAAAAGTCCAGGTGTTCTTGGGCTTCTTTAGTTTGGGGATTTCAGACACAGTTTAAATTCACATATTCCTGTATCAGAGAAGTCAGATGAGGTGTCCTTAGCTTTTTAACTGTTCCCAACAATTGCATCTAATCCAGATAAAATTTCTCTAGTGAGAATTAGTCCAAGTTGAAGCAAGGGTCATATGAGAGATTTCTGAGAAAACTGAAAGAAAGCAAAACAGCCCAGGGTGGAGGGGGAGAACTGGATGGTACGAAGCACTCACTCTCTGGCGCTAAGGGGCGTCTCGCAGCTCCTCCCTCTGCCTGCCCCATAGACGTGGGGTCCCCCTCGACCAGCCTTGGTCTTCTTCTCCTTACTGTCCCACTCTCGGGACCTCATACCTTCATATGCAGATGACTTTACATCTCTGTCTCCAGCTGAGGCCCCTGTCCAGCTCCACACCCGCACACCCAACTGCACCTGGACACTTCCACTGGCACTGGCCCCTCAGGCGCCTCAGCTCATCACTCCTTCCCCCCTCAGACCCTGGCCAGACTCCCCTCACCTCCCTCCTCGGCTGTTTCCTGACTCAAGGAAGGGCGTCACTACCACCCAGCTGCTCAAACCAGGAGAAGTCTGGTCCCCCTGAATTCTGAACAACAACAGCAATAATAATAGCACCGGTTATTCATAGGTTCTTGTGAGAATTAAGCAAGATCAATGTCAAGAGCTTAGTATACTAGTCAACATATACTAAACACTCACAAAATGGTAGCCATGGTAATCTATTATTTGTGTGGCAAAGCAAGGCATTTTTAAAAACATTGCTAATATTTTTAAGAATGCAATACAAATATCTAAAAATATATAGAGAGAAGTGAATAATATTAATAATATAAACTCCTACTTTTGCCCTGCTGTCCTATTTTGTAGTTTCTTGTGTATTCTTCCTGAAGTCATTTTAAGTAGCTGGTTGGAAAAGGTTACATAAGAGGCCATTAAAAACTATAAAGATCAGGAAAGCCCCATGATCAGCGGTTTCAGGGGCTCACTAGAGTTGGGCCCTAGGTACCAGCTGTGCAGGGAGCTACTGACCAAGAAGTGGATGGCCTGATGGTATCTGCCAGCTGGCAGCCCTGATGAAATGTGGATGCTCTACCAACAGGAGGTATGAAGAGAGAGGACCTTCAAGATGGCAGAGGAGTAAGACATGGAGATCACTTTCCTCCCCACAAATACATCAAAAATACATCTACATGTGGAACAGCTCCTACAGAACACCCACTGAACACTGTCAGAACACCTCAGACTTCCCAAAAGCCATGTGGTTGACAGGGTCTTGGTGCTCCAGCTGGCTGTCAGGCCTGAGCCTCTGAGGTGGGAGAGCCAAGTTCAAGACATTGGACCACCAGAGACGTCCTGGCCCCACATAATATCAATGAGCGAGAGCTGTCCCAGAGATCTCCATCTCAGCCATTAAGACCCAGCTCCACTCAACGACCAGCAAGCTACAGTGCTGGACACCCTATGCCAAACAACTAGCAAGACAGGAACACAACCCCACCCATTAGCAGAGAGCCTGCCTAAAATTGTAATAAGTTCACAGACACCCCAAAACACACCACCGGACGTGGTCCTGCCCACCAGAAAGACAAGATCCAGTCTCATCCACCAGAGCACAGGTACCAGCACCCTCCACCAGGAAGTCTACAAAACCCACTGAACCAACCTTACCCACTGGGGGCAGACAAAAAAACAACGGGAACTATGAACCTGCAGCCTGAGAAAAGGAGACCCCAAACACAGTAAGATAAGTAAAATGAGAAAACAAGAGAAATATGCAGCAGATGAAGTAGCAAGGTAAAAACCCACCAGACCTAACAAATGAAGAGGAAATAGGCAGTCTACCTGAAAAAGAATTCAGAGTAATGATAGTAAAGATGATCCAAAATCTTAGAAATAGAATGGAGAAAATATAAGGAATGTTTAATAAGGACCTAGAAGAACTAAAGAGCAAACAAACAATGATGAACAACACAGTAAATGAAATTAAAAATTCTCTAGAAGGAATCAATAGCAGAATAACTGAGGCAGAAGAATGGATAAGTGACCTGGAAGATAAAATAGTGGAAATAACTACTTCAGAGCAGAATAAAGTAAAAAGAATGAAAAGAACTGAGGACAGTCTCAGAGACCTCTGGGACAACATTAAATACACCAACATTCGAATTATAGGGGTCCCAGAAGAAGAGAGAAAAAAAAGGGACTGAGAAAATATTTGAGGAGGTTATAGTTGAAAACTTTCCTAATATGGGAAAGGAAACAGTCAATCAAGTCCGGGAAGTGCAGAGAGTCCCATACAGGATAAATCCAAGGAGAAACACGTTTAGACACATATTAATCAAGCTATCAAAAATTAAATACAAAGAAAAAATATTGAAAGCAGCAAGAGAAAAGCAACAAATAACATATAAGGGAATCCCCATAAGGTTAACAGCTGATCTTTCAGCAGAAACTCTGCAAGCCAGAGGGAGTGGCAGGACATATTTAAAGTGATGAAAGGGAAAAACCTAAAACCAAGATTCCTCTACCCATCAAGGATCTCATTGAGATTCAGTGGAGAAATTAAAACCTTTACAGACAAGAAAAAGCTAAGAGAATCCAGCACCACCAAACCAGCTTTACAACAAATGCTAAAAGAACTTCTCTAGACAGGAAACACAAGAGAAGGATAAGACCTACAATAACAAATGCAAAACAATGAAGAAAATGTAAAAGGAACATACATATTGATAATTATGTTAAATGTAAACAGATTAAATGCTCCAACCAAAAGACACAGACTGGCTGAATGGATACAAAAACAAGACCCATACATATGCTGTCTACAAGACACCCACTTCAGACCTAGGGACACATAAGACTGAAAGTGAGGGGATGGAAAAAGATATTCCATGTAAATGGAAATCAAAAGAAATCTGGAATAGCAATTCTCATATCAGAAAAAATAGACTTTAAAATAAAGACTATTATAAGAGACAAAGAAGGACACTACATAATGATCAAGGAATCAATCCAAGAAGAAGATATAACAACTGTAAATATTTATGCACCCAACATAAGAGCACCTCAATACATAAGGCAAACACTAACAGCCGTAAAAGGGGAAATTGACAGTAACACAATCATAGTAAGGGACTTTAACACCCCACTTTCACCTATGGAAAGATCAAACAAAATGAAAATAAAGAAACACAAGCTTTAAATGACACATTACACAAGATGGAATTAATTGATATTTATAGGACATTCCATGCAAAAACAACAGAATACACTTTCTTCTCAAGTGCTCATGGAACATTCTCCAGGATAGATCATATCTTGGGTCACAAGTCAAGCCTCGGTAAATTTAAGAAAATTGAAATCGTATCAAGTATCTTTTCTGACCACGATGCTATGAGACTACATATCAATTACAGGAAAAAAAAAACGGTAAAAAATACAAACACCGGGATGCTAAAGAATACGTTACTAAATAACCAAGAGATCACTGAAGGAATCAAAGAGGAAATCAAAAAATACTTAGAAACGAATGACAATGGAAACCTATGGGATGCAGCAAAAGCAGTTCTAAGAGGGAAGTATATAGCAATAAAATCCTACCTCAAGAAACAAGAAAAATCTCAAATAAACAACCTAACCTTACACCTAAAGCAATTAGAGAAAGAAGAACAAAAAAACACAAAGTTAGCCAATGGAAAGAAATCATAAAGATCAGATCAGAAATAAATAAAAAAGAAATGAAGGAAATGATAGCAAAGATCAATAAAACTTAAAGCTGGTTCTTTGAGAAGAAAAACCAAATTGATAAACCATTAGCCAGACTCATCAAGAAAAAAAGGGAGAAGACTCAAATCAACAGAATTAGAAATGAAAAAGGAGAAGTATCAACTGACACTGCAGAAATACAAAGGATCATGAGAGATTACTACAAGCAACTCTATGCAAATAAAATGGACAACCTGGAAGAAACGGACAAATTCTTAGAAAAGTACAACCTTCTCAGACTGAACCAGGAAGAAATAGAAAATATAAACAGACCATTCACAAGTAATGAAATTGAAACTGTGATTAAAAATCTTCCAACAAACAAAAGCCCAGGACCTGATGGCTTCACAGGCGAATTCTATCAAACATTTACAGAAGAGATAACACCTATCCTTCTCAAACTCTTCCAAAATATAGCATAGGGAGGAACACTCCCAAATTCATTCTATGAGGCCACCATCACCCTGATACCAAAACCAGACAAAGATGTCACAAAAGAAGAAAACTACAGATCACTATCACTGATGAACATACATGCAAAAATCCTCAAAAAAAATACTAGCAAACAGAATCCAATAGCACATTAAAAGGATCATACACCATGATCAAGGGGTTTATCCAAGACATGCAAGGATTCTTCAATATACGCAAATCAATGTGATACACCATATTAACAAATTGAAGGATAAAAACCATATGATCATCTCAATAGATGCAGGAAAAGCTTTTGACAAAATTCAACACTCATTTATGATAAAAACTCTCCAGAAAGTAGGCATAGAGGGAACTTACCTCAACATAATAAAGGCCTTATATGACAAACCCACAGCCAACATCGTTCTCAACGGTGAAAAACTGAAATTATTTCCACTAAGATCAGGAATAAGACAAGGTTTCCCACTCTCACCACTATTATTCAACGTAGTTTTGGAAGTTTTAGCCACAGTAATCAGAGACAAAAAAGAAATAAAAGGATCCAAATCAGCAAAGAAGAAATAAAACTGTCACTGTTTGCAGATGACATGATACTATACATAGAGAATCCTAAAGATGCTACCAGAAAACTACTAGAGCTAATCAATGAATTTTGTAAAGTAGAAGGATACAAAATTAATGCATAGAAATCTGCTGCATTTCTATACACTAATGATGAAAAATCAGAAAGAAAAATTAAGGAAACACTCCCATGTACCACTGCAACAAAGAGAATAAAATTCCTAGGAATAATCCTACCTAAGGAGACAAAACACCTGTATGAAGAAAACTATAAGACACTGAGGAAAGTAATTTAAGATGATACAAACAGACGGAGAGATATACCATGTTCTTGGATTGGAAGAATCAACATTGTGAAAATGACTATAGTACCTTAAGCAATCTACAGATTCACTGCAATCCGTATCAAACTACCAATGGCATTTTTCACAAAACTAGAAGAAAAAGTTTCACAATTTGTATGGAAACACAAAAGACCCCAAATAGCTAAAGCAATCTTGAGAAAGAAAAATGGAGCTGGAGGAATCAGGCTTCCTAACTTCAGACTATACTACAAAGCTACAGTAATGATAACAGTATGGTACTGGCACAAAAACAGAAATCTAGATCAATGGAACAGGATAGAAAGCCCAGAGATAGACCCACATACATACGGTCACCTTATCTTCGATAAAGGAGGCAAGAATATACAATGAAGAAAAGACAGCCTCTTCAATAAGTGGTGCTGGGAAAACTGGACAGCTACATGTAAAAGAATGAAATTAGAACACTCCCTAACACCATACACAAAAATAAACTCAAAATGCATTAAAGACCTAAATGTAAGGCCAGACACTATAAAACTCTTAAAGGCAAACATAGGCAGAAGACTCTATGACATAAATCACAGCAAGACCTTTTTTGACCCACCTCCTAGAGAAATAGAAATAAAAACAAAAATAAAGAAATGGGACCTAGTGAAACTTAAAAGTTTTGCATAGCAAAAGAAACCAGAAACAAGACAAAAAGACAACCCTCAGAATGGGAGAAGATATTTGCAAATGAAGCAAGTGACAGAGGATTAATCTCCAAAATATACAAGCAGCTGATGCAGCTCAATATCAAAAAAACAAACAACCCAATCCAAAAATGGGCAGAAGACCTAAATAGACATTTCTCCAGAGAAGATATACAGATTGCCAACAAATACATGAAAGGACGCTCAACATCACTAATCATTAGAGAAATGCAACAGAAAACTACAATGAGGTGTCACCTCACACCAGTCAGAATGACCATCATTAAAAAATCCACAAACAATAAATGCTGGAGAGAGTGTGGAGAAAAGGGAACCCTCCTACACTGTTGGTGGGAATGTAAATTGATACAGCCACTATGGAGAATAGTAGGAGGTTCCTTACAAAACTAAAAATAGAACTACCATATGACCTAGCAATCCCACTACCAGGCATATACCCTGAGAAAACCGTAACTCAGAGTCATGTACCACAATGTTCACTGCAGCAGTATTTACAATAGCCAGGACATTGAAGCAACCTAAGTGTCCAACGACAGATGAATGGATAAAGAAGATGTGGCCCATATATACAATGGAATATTACTCAGCCATAAAAAGAAATGAAATTGAGTTATTTGTAGTGAGATGGATGGGCCTAGAGTATGTCATACAGAGTGAAATAAGTCAGAAAGAGAAAAACAAATACTGTATGCTAACACATATATATGGAATCTAAAAAAAAAAAAATGCTTTGAAGAACTTAGGGCAGGCCAGGAATAAAGATCCTGACGTAGAGAGCGGACTTAAGGACACGGGGAGGGGGAAGGGTAAGCTGGGCCGAAGTGAGAGAGTGGCATGGACATACATATACACTACCATATGTAAAATAGATAGCTAGTGGGAAGCAGCTGCATAGCACAGGGAGATCAGCTCAGTGCTTTGTGACCACCTAGAGGGGTGGGGTAGGGAGGGTGGGAGGGAGACGCAAGAGGGAGGGGATATGGGGATATAAGTATATGTATAGCCGATTCACTTTGTTATACAGCAGAATCTAACACAACAATATAAAGCAATTATACCCCAATAAAGATGTTAAAAAATATATAGAAAGATCAATGTTTTTCATGTGGGAAATCCCCTATGTTTGACCCTTCCATGTCTGTACTTGTCTGTACTCCATGGCTGCTCCCATTCTATACAGGCTACCTTGGGGTGAGGTTTGTGGTGGCAGGTAGGGGTGGGGATGAAGATGCCTTTCCTGCACATTAAATTAGTTATAAAAACAAAAGTGAAAGTTGAAAATAACCACATCAAAATTTCATGTGTTTTTGTCTGGGTAATTCCTACTGGCATTTTAGGGTCATTTTCCCAGGAAACTGTCTCTGAAGCCCTTTCCCCCTTAGCTATCCTGTACTTACAGTGATTACATCATTTGTCCAAGTAAATCATTACTCATTTCTCAACCTAGGCACCGTGGGCATTTGGGGACAGATAATTCCTTGTTGGGGGGTGCTACCTTGTGCATTATGGGAGGTTAGCAGCATCTCTGGCCCCACCCATTAGATGCCAGTAGCATCACCACAGGTGTGACAAGCAAAAACGTTCCCAGACCTCGAGACAGGGCAAACTGCTGCCCCATCTCGGGTTGAGAATCACAGCATTAGCCTGAGATCTCAGGGTGAGGATTCTGTCTCATTTGTCCCCATAGTAAAGTAAGGCCCTCAAGAGACAGCCTTGATGAAATGAATTGAAGGAACAGTTGACAAAGTACCGCTACTCTCCAACAGTAAATCGGTTCTAAACACTTCACAAAAGAACAAAGTGTGCTTTAAACTCTTACTTTAATATGATTATTTTTTTACAGTTGAGGTCCATGAAGGCACAAATGCAATGAGAATTTCTAACCTTGGGACTTACAAGTTAAATTCAGAACATCACAAGGCAACATAAACATCTTGGGAAGAATTACCTTTAAAGGAGGACATGAAAAACACTCCAAATTGTGTTTCACAAAAAGACCTAAGCTCTCTTTGGAAACTCCAGAAGCAGCCTGTGTGGCTTTGAATCCTAGCAGTGCTATTTACTAACTGTAAATCGACAAGTTATTTCATACCTCTGTGCCTCTGTTTCCTCATCTGTAAAATGGGAATGATGTTAGAGCCTATCTTATAGGGTTGTTATGAGAACTAAATAAGTAAATATTTGTACAATACTTACAGTCATGCTTGGTGAGCACTTTGTGTTCTAAAGAAATGAAATCACCCCTTATTGGGATTTGTATTTAATTTATAGATTCAGAATTTCAAAATGACCATGATTATCATGTAACCACCTATATTCTTCTCCCAATGATTTGTCTGTGGTTTCACTCTAGGTAATTGTCACAAATTATTATATGACATAACACAATATATAACATTGTACATTTTCTGTGATATTCTTAAAGGGAAAATTTAAAGTATATTATCCATTTTCATAGATTACCATTATTTAAAATTAATAATATTACTTAAATAACTCAAATCAAATATGTGCCTCTGTGTGTAGAGGTAAACTGTAAAAATCACTTTTGTCAGCATTCTTTCTTACCCTCTCCCTCATCCCACATTATAATCCATTGTCATTAGTTGTCCTTTTAAATACAAAGGGCAGTGACAGATGCACTATAATCCTAGTCAATTCCATGTTTCCATAAAACAGTACTGAACAAGGCGAATGCCCTTGTTTTATACATGTTGTGATTAGTTACTATTTATTAACAACATAAGTTAGGCAGATCTAACATTAAATTAGAAATTCAGGGCTTCCCTGGTGGCGCAGTGGTTGAGAGTCTGCCTGCCGATGCAGGGGACGCGGGTTCGTGTCCCAGTCTGGGAGGATCCCACATGCCGCGGAGCGGCTGGGCCCGTGAGCCATGGGCGCTGAGCCCGCACATCTGGAGCCTGTGCCCCACAACGGGAGAGGCCCAACGGTGACAGGCCCGCGTACCGCAAAAAGAAAAAACAAAAAAAAAAACAAAAGAAAACAAAACAAAAAAAAAAAAAAAACCAAAAAAAAAAAGAAATTCAGGGATCATCTTGGGCTTCAAGGCCCTATGTTAGCAGTCTGAGAAAATGTCCCAAACCAAAATGCTAATAGAACATGTCACTTCTTAAAAATCTCATTCAGGAGCTTTGATTTGCTGCAATTTGCCTTAAAGGTGACAAACTTTGCAAGGTATTGTGATACCTTGGCTGTGCCTCCATTTTGAGATGGTTAGTTTCATCCAGGTACTTAGACTTGCAATTAGCTTTTCATTACTCACAGGGGAAATTATTTTTCAATTACAAATTCAATCAAAACAGAATTATAGTTGTGGTTGCTAAGTAACAGAGACTGCACTGTTCTGACTTGCAGTAACAAATATTTACAGACGGCTACTGTGTACTGGCGCTGTCAGAGTTGCAGAAGCAATGGTGGGGCATGGTCACCATTCTGGAGGTTCACACCTTTACTAAAGACAGCAAACCTGTCTGGTTTCTGAGACCTGAACATGAGAGCCACACATCCACATACGCCCAGCCAGGCATCGGTCCTCCCAGCCACGGACATCCTTAGTACAATCTATTTTTTCAAGCCAATGAAAAGTTAACACTGCTCAACAACTCTCCAAGAGTAAATCGGGACCCAGGATATTAATTGTCTGTCCACACAGGAGAGAAACTTCCAGACAAAAAAAGGTGAGTAAAATTCTTGTGGGTAACATTTACAGGAGACCTTCAGCTCTCTTGTTTTCATTTGCCTACCTGGCAGAAGCTAAGTGCCCTCTGGCTATGATTCCCGTTAGGATTCTGCATTAGCTCAGCATTTCAAATATGCATGAGAAATGTAGAGCCCACAAAGCTTTAAAAATAAAACATGAGACCAGCTCTATCACTGTGTCTGCAGCGCACGAGGAAGAAAATGAATAAAATCACAACCCCTTATTGCTCTCCAGGCATTAATCATAATACACCATGTGAGTGGGTGAGTGTCTAATTAACTGCTCATCAATCTCAAAGTTTTAGAAGTGCTGTCACTGCCCTCAGGCTGGAAGTCTTCCTTCAGCCTGCTTTCAGGAAATCTTGTCTTGAAGGAACTCATAAGGGAAGGCAAAGAAATTCCATGGGTGTTCCCTTCAGCCAAGCTACCTCCATCTCTGCCCTACCTGCTCTGCCTGTTTCTTTTGATCACCCCGCCGTGACTACTCCTTTGGCCTCTGTTCTACCCACTGCTCCTGCGCCCTGAGAATCTCAGCTCACATACCTCCAGCCAAATGCTTTTCTTATTTCATAATATTTTTGGAGACATAGCCGTCCTAAGAATTATTCCAATGATAACAACTCCTGCCACTCTAACCAATTTTACACAAGCTGGGCCCTTATCAAGAGCACTGTGGTGTCTGGCGTTGTTGCATTCCCACATGTTTATGCAGTACTGTCTTTTGGGTATGTCTGTATGAATCCTGCTATGGGCTGAATCAGAAATGGGTCATGGGTTCTACAAGAGAAGGCTTCCTAATTTTTCTGGCTGACACTACCTTAGTATGCAGAACTTTTTATCTTGAAATGATTTCTATACTGGCTAATCTATATCATGGCTGAAAGTTTTGGTTTTTTTTTTTAAAGTCGACGTGGATGGAAAAGTCCAGAACTTAGTCAAGGCACCTTAGATCACATGCAGCAGTGAGCAGATAAAGCTTTACCATCCATGTGTTTGAGATTCAAAGCTTTACCCACTCAGATACATATGTCATCCAATGAATAGAACTGCACAATCAGAAGCGGTTTGCTCCTACAATCCTGATTTAAAAATATGGAATGAAATTTTTATTCTCGGTTTACAATGTAATCCTTGATTTATATTTTAAAAGTCTACGCGTAAGCTACTAGAACTAATGAGTAAGCGTAGAAAGACTGCAGGATGCAAATGAACAATATACAACAACAAAAAACACTAGCAATGAACAATTGGAGACCGAAACAATAAAAAACAGTACTATTTAGAATAGCACCACGAAACATGAAATTCTTAAGTACTTTCAAGTACGTGTATTACCCATATGCTGAAAACTACAAGTTAGGGTTAAAAAAAAAAATCAAAAGAGACCTAAACAGAGACATGTACCATGTTTATGAATCAGAAGTCTTGTTACTGTTAAGATATCAATTCTTCCCTAACTGATCTATAGAGTCAACACAATCCAAATCAATACTCCAGTAGGATTTTAAAAATTGATATCAACAAGCTGTTTTTAAATTTATATGGAAAGGCAGAGGAACTAAAATAGCCAAAACAATCCTGGCAAAGAAGAACAAAGTTGGAGGACTCACACTACTGGATTCCAAGACACACACAAAGCTAAGTAATCAAGTGCCGTATTGATGAAAGAATAGACACATAGATAAATGGAACAGAACAGAGAGTCTAGAAATAGACTCATGCATATATGGTCAATTGATTTACAATATAAGTGCAAAGGCAATTCAATGAAGAAAGTATAGTCTTTTCAACATGGTGGTCAACCAATGGGATATTGATAAGCAAAAAATGAATCTTGAGCCATACTTTTTATCTTCTAAAAAATTAACTTGAAATGGATCATCAACTTACACATAAAACATAAAACTGAAATTTCCAGAAGAAAACCAAAGGAGAAAATAGTTGTGACCTTACGTTAGGCAAAATTCCTTAGGTGTGACATTAAAAACATGAAAAAAAAAATGATAAACTGCACTCCAAGAAAAATCAAAACTTCTGCAAAAGACATTGTTAAGAGATTGAAAAAATAAGCTACAGACTGGCAAAAAATATAAAAACTCAATAAGAAAACAAACAACCAAATTTTAAAAATAGGCAAAAACCTCAGACACTTTACTAGAGAAGATATATGAATGGCAAATAAGTACATGAAAAGACATTCAACGTCATTACTCATTAAGGACATACAAATTTAAATCACAATGAGAAACACTAGACACCTATTAGAATGGTTAAAAACAAAACAAAACAAAAACTGACAACACCAAGTACCAACAAAGATGTGGAGCAACTGGAACTCTCATACATCGTTGGTGGTAATACAAAATGGTATGGTCACTTTGGAGATGTTTGGTGGTCTCTGATAAAGTTCAAATATACTTATCATATGCACCCCACAATCCCATTCCTAGGAACTTACCCAAAAGAAATGAAAACTTATGTACACACAAAAACTTGAATATGAATGTTTATGGGGTGTTATAGCCACCCAAAGTGGCAACAACTCAAATGTTCTCCATCTGGTGAAAGGATAGACAAATTGTAGTATATCCACACAACGGAATACTACTGAGCAATTATATTGATTGATACACGCAACACGGATGAATCTTAGGTGCATTAGTGAAACAAAGGCAGACTCGAAAGGCTACATACTGTTTGATTTCACTTATATAGCATTCTGGAAAAGGCAAAACTATGGGTACAAGAACCAGATCAGTGGTTGCCAAGGGTTGAGAGTAGGTTGATGACAAAGGTGAACCAGGGAGTTTTTTAGATGATGGAGCTGTTCTATATCTTGGTTGTGGTGGTGGTTACATGATTGTAGGCATTTATCAAAACTCAAAGAACTGTATACTGAAAATAGTGAATTTTGCTTTATAAATATACAGAACACCTTGACATAAAGAAAATATAGATTTAAAAATTCAACTGGGATGATTTCACTTATATATGGAATCTAAAAAACAAAATAAGCAAATATATCTAAACAGAAACAGAGTCATAGATACAGAAAATAAATAGGTGGTGGCCAGATGGGAGGGGTGTGGAGGGAGGAGAGAAATAGGTAAGGGAGATTAAGGGGTACAAATCTTCGTTTACAGAACTATGAGTCACAGGTATAAAATGTACAGTATGGGGAATATAGTCAATAATTATGTAATATCTCTGTATGGCGACAGACGACAACCAAACTTACTGTGTGATCATTTTGAAATGTATAGAAATATAGAATCACTATGTTATATACCAGGAACCAACATAGACTTGTAGGTCAATTGTACTTCAAAAACAAACAAACTTACAGAAAAAAGATCAGATCTGTGGCTACCTGAGGTGGGAGGAGGGGGGATTGGATGAAGGTGATCAAAAGGTACAAACTTCCAGTTATAAGATAAATAAGTAGTAGAGATGTAATGTACAAAATGATAAAGATAATTATACTGCTGTATGTGTCACATATCTGAACACTGTTGAGAGTAAATCGTAAGAGTTCTCATCACAAGGAAAATTTTATTTTTCTATTTCTTTAATGTTGTATCTATATGAGATGGTGAATGTTCACTAAACCTATTGTGGTAAACATTTCATGATTATGTAAGTCTAACCATTATGCTGTACACTTTAAACGTATACAGTGCTGTATGTCAATTATATCTCAATAAAACTGGGGGAAAAAACAACAAAAGCCATGATTAGAGAATCAAAGATCTATGAGTATGCAAGAAAATTCAATTGGGAAAAAGATAATGTAATATAATACAATTAACAATAAAAATTATTTCTTTTAAAAAATGCCAGCTTACTAGTAAAAATACTCTTGGTTAAAACTAAGAGGGAAAACTCAGGATGAGGTGGTGGTGCAATAGTTCTGAGTTGGATGAAGCCTTGGTGTGCATCAGACATGCTGAGGAGAAAACACTGCTTTTCCAATTCATTACCTCTAAAGAATTACAACTAGGACTTCCCTGGTGGCGCAGTGGTTAAGAATCCGCCTGCCAATGCAGGGGACACAGGTTCGAGCCCTGGTCCAGGAAGATTCCACATGCCGCGGAGCAACTAAGCCTGCATGCCACAACTACTGAGCCTGAGCTCTAGAGCCCTTGAGTGGCAACTACTGAGACCGTGTGCCGCGTCTACTGAAGACCGTGCACCTAGAGCCCGTGCTCCGCAACAAGAGAAGCCACCACGATGAGAAGACCGTGCACTGCAACAAGGAGTAGCCCCCACTCGCCGCAAATAGAGAAAGCCCGCATGCGGCAACGAAGACCCAGCGCAGCCAAAAATAAAATAAAATAAATTTATATATATATAAAAAAAAAGAATTACAACCAAACTACCCATTCTTCTCGTAAACGCTCACAAATGGCACTTTGTGCTTGTTTGTTTTTGAGTCCAAATAGCCAGTTCCTGCAATTTGTGATTTAAAGAGTTCTTTGCTCTTCTACCCACTTAAGCAAACCCACAGTAATGCTCTCCTTCAACATTCAGAGATCATTCCTTAACGCAAATCTATCTTCATATAGGAATCCCAGAGTAACCAGCTTATGAACACAGAAATATATATATCTACAGAATCAGCAAGCCCATGGTTATTTATATACTATTCTAATATATATCGGTGTGTCCTTATCTTGACAAAAGTTTTCCTCATCATTACTTTCCTCTTTAACTATCTTTTCTTTTCTTTTCTTTTTTTTTTTTGGCTGTGTTGGGTCTTCATTGCTGAGCACGGGCTTTCTCTAGAGCACAGGTTCATTAGCTGTGGTGCACGGGCTTAGTTGCTCTGCGGCATGTGGGATCTTCCTGGACCAGGGCTCGAACCCATGTTCCCTGCATTGGCAGGCAGATCCTTAACCACTGCGCCAGGGCTCAAATCCATGTCCCCTACGTTGGCAGGCAGATTCTTAACCACTGTGCCACCAGGGAAGTCCCTAAACTACCGTCTTTTCTATGTCAAATGCAGAACGTATGAGAAAAAAATGTTGGATTGCAAGTTATGAGGACTGCAGTTTTAAAGTCAGTTTAGCCCATAACTAGCTCTGTAGCCTTGGAAAAATGACTCACCTCCTGTAACTAATATTTATTTCCAGCTCTGACCTCTCACCAGGGCTTTAGTTAGGAAACTTCAAATTCCTACAGACACATAGAACCTCTCATGCACATTTAATTGTTCAGAGATATTGATTACATTGGTATCTTTTATTATTACTTAAATTATAATTATTTTATTTGTTCATTTATGCTTCATTTCTTCAGTTAGATTTCTCCAACCAGATTAGACATTCTCTGAGGGGAGGGAGTTATTCATCTTTGTCTCCTTATATCATCCATCACATAGTGAAGGCTTAAATATTTCAGGTTGCAGATATAATTACTTGAGCTTACATATTCTAGTTTGCTGATATAATCATTTGTCTTTGCAAAAAATACAGCTGAGTTTGACATACTCATGGAACTCTACAGGGCCCTCCCTGACCACTCATGCTCTGGTCCCCCACAATGCCTTCTCCCACTAACCCACCCACACCCCATCACTGTCTATAGCCTCAGTTTGTTTTACTTTTTTAACATAGCTTAACACTCTCTGAGATAATCTCTCCTTCTCCCTCTTTTTCTCTCACTCATTCTCTCTTTTTCCCAATCTATTGTCTGAAGCTTCCTACTAGGATTTAAGCTCCATGACTGATCATGGTCACCATAATATACTTACAGCCTGGACCCATGCCTGGCATATAGTAGGTACTCAATAAGTACTTACTGAATTGTTGTTGAACTCACTGCTCAATATAATGATAACTATTAGACACTGAACAATCAAAAGAAGCAAAAATACTTTACATGATTTACCTGTAAAGAGGTTCTACAAGGTCTTTTTCAAGAAAATCATGATCGTTCTTGACAGCCACAATGTTGATGGGAAATTGTGAGTCTGAAAGAGACAAAGAGAGACAAAGGAGTTTATACGCCTTGTTTTATCTGAATGGGCACCAATATCTTCAGGCCACCATGTTTCTGTACTCATGGCTCATCTTAACAGCAGTTACTCCCCATTGACGGTGTGTTGGTAATGTTTAGAGAGCAGGAAGTTTTACTTTTATCCCAATAAATGCTTTTAAGAATACAAAAAAGTGTGAAATATGAAAATAACCAAGTGTTTGACCTTGGATAGGACTGCATACCAAGTGCCTGCATTTTTATAGCTCATCACTGTCACAGACTTTTGCCTGTATGGAGAACTTTCCCACTCTCACCATCCACCTAAGGTGGAGGTTGCTGACTTCTGTCCTGATCAGTTCATGAAATACTTAGTTTGGCAGATTTTTTTTTTTTTTCCTTCAGAAAGGAAAATACCGGAAGTTCAATGGCCTCAAGTATTTTATTTTGTAACAAAATCTTGAGTCACTTTGGAGTGTCAGCAAAATACTCAAACAACTGATTCTATCCAATAAAAAAGGAGAAATTCCGACATTGTAACTTTTCTCCCACAGACTACTCATGCCAGATTTGGAGGTCATGGGCAACGCTCAGGTCACAGTGTTAATTTTAGGTACCTCATTTGTGGAGGTAAAAATCTGGAGATCATTGGAATAAAGTCTATGGCCAAATCTAACCATCAATGTTGGTCCATTATCATCATCCTACCATTCTTTCTCTTTCTCATCTTATATTTGACATTTGTCAATCATAATAAATCTAAGGGTACCAATTTTCTTATTGCAAGTTGAAAAGAGAAACAATTCCTCTTCTGGTGAAAAAAAGTGAATTCCAGAGTGAATTCTAGACAGTTCCTGAATGTAGACTGTCTCATTCTGCTAGAGAGGGAGTTAATGTGTAGTCATGAGGAACACAGACATGGAAGCCCAGTTGCTCTGGCTTTAAGTCGTGGCTCTGCTACTCACTAGCTGTAGACTGTGGGCAAATCACTTACCCTCCTCTGGGACTCTGTTTCCTCATCTGTAAAATGGGGATGATGATAATTATAATACCTCCCCTATGGTGTTGTGAATATTAAATGAATAGTACATGTACAGTGTTCTGAACAGTAGCTGGCACATAGTAAGCTCTATAAAAGTATTTGTTCCTATTCTTATTACATCCATTAAATGCATATGGCTTAAACACAATCTGACAAGCCCATCCCACTTATGAGATACCTTTACTTCTTAGTCATTTATAGACTCTTCACATTTAAACTGCATAGTATTTTGAGTGCACATTTGAGTAGAAAATCTATCTCATGAAGGAGCATTCTGACTCTTCTACTTTATAATCTTGTAAAAGTCACTTAACCTTTTTGGGTCTCTCATAATCAGTGTATTGCTGGTGGGGGTGGGGGAATAGCGGCTGCTTAGACCAAAACTGTAAGACCCTCCTCCTTGTCTAAAAGGCTATGGTTTTTTGAAAGCCTTTATTAGAGACCTTAGACTTCACAGCACATTCAGAATTTAAGTGAGAGAGGTAGAAGGATTTTTGTTTGTTTGTTTGTTTTCTAAAATAAAACTGAGCTTCTAGGTGAATAGATGAGATTCACCAGTGAGTAAAGGTTAATTTTGTTGATTCTTTCCATCCTACATGAATTTTACGTCATCAGGAACAGAAGTCTATACTGTCTAGTGTACTACATATGCTCTTACCCCTAAAGATTCACTCTCCACTTTTTTGTAAACTGCTTTGTGCCCCAGGATCAGCTGTGGATGGCATTCAAGGGGATCCATGCCCTCTGCTTCCTTTTGTGTTTGGCCAATGGGAAGCCCTGGCTGGAGATGGAGGGAGGGAGGAGTGTGAGGTCAGGGCACTTACTCTCCTGGTTGTCTCCAGGGGAGGCTGCCATCACCAGCTGTGTCCTCCACTCCTAGGGCCTGCTCTGAGATCCTCTCTCCTTCTGGGTTCTGGCACCCTCTCCCTCCATTTATGGCTTTGGGCCTAGGGTAGTGACAGCTCTGCTGCTACAAGCTCTGGGCTCCTGGACTGTTCCTCGTGGTTTCCTATGCCCTGTCCACATCTTTGCAATGAACACTTTTAGAAATAAATCCCCCTCAGATTGTCTTGAGTATGCTTACTGCTGGGATCCTGACTAATTCACTATACGACTATCCAGGAAGCAGATGTTTTGGTTATAATTTTAGGTATCAGTAAGATAAAGGTGAGTATGTTTATTAACTGTCAAAACATCAGTGGAAGTAAGTATGATGCTGGCAATAGAAGCACCTTACTTAAAACCCTGAAAAATAACATCCGATCCATGTTACATCTTAAGCATTTTCAGGTTAAGTAAACAGAACTCAAGAAAAGTCTCAAGATAAATTAGCTTTGTGATTTCTAGGAAATTTATCAACAATTCATTTATTGTACTTTCAAGAAAACAGAGAGTGAAGAAAAAACCCGGAAAGGGATAAGGAAGGAAGTGCAGAAAAGCTGCTGTTGGCAGAACACTGGAAGGAAAAGGCAGAGCTGGGATTGGCGGTAGAGGTGAGAGCAAAGCAAGAAGTAAAGAAGGGAGAAGGAGGGAGGGGCCAAAGGTGAGGCAGGCTCAGGAAGCAAGCCTCATTCCTAAATCGGCATCAGTACAAGCCCTGGGCATTGCAAAGGTGGAGGCAAGGAGAAAGCAAGGAGAAAAAATGGTTGAGAAAGATGTGGAAGTCAAAACACACCACAGGACATATTTTGAATTTATTCTCTTTATAAAGAGAGAAGAAAAGCCCAACTTACCCTCATATAACTGAGCGTACTGCGGAAACCCGGCAGCGCGGAGCCAGTCACATGCTTCCTTCGCCTCAATTTCTGAAAAATACAACAAAGGGAAATGTGTGAGTCCAACGGCCACCCACTGCTCTCTACCTCCGCAATGAATGAGGAACTGGTGAGCACTGTGCATGTTATTACAAAGCAGAGTTGTTCTCACGTAAGTCTGTGTAAGTAGCCTACCCAGAAATGGGTATAAAGTGAGCAGGTATCACAAAGGTACTTGTTATGTGTCTGCTGAGCTTATCTTCAATGCTGATCCATAAGTATTTGGATAATAGCAAAACCACAGACTACAGAACACAAAGGCTGGGTTTCAGGGAGGGAAAAATGTCTTCTTTATACACTAGGGAACCAGGGGACTAAGGAGGAGGCGGAAAAACTTCCTTATGTTTTTTTTTAATAAATTGTTTTAAACTTTCAAAGATAAAGCTAAGACTATTTATTCTACATTCCTTTATTCTTTTACTCTGGGGATAATGAAAGAACGAATACAACTGGGCAGTTTGTAAAAATGTATTTTCTCATAAAGAAAGGTATTAACAAAAATCCAGTGTGTTACTATTTCTTTAATTTTACTAATGGCTTTAATTCCCAATGCCTTGTAATAAGATGTGCATTCATCAAGCACATTCTAATGATTTTCAAGCTGCTGAGTGCTGCATGGAACAGTAAAGCTGGTTACCCGGAACTGAGACATGTGTTTGATGGCGCTGCTAGAATCTCTGAGGGCCAACGTTGACATGTCCTTTGGGTGACCGATTTTGGTGTGGACATACCAAGAGTGCACGGGACCACCTGCCTGGAGAACTTGGGAGGGAGATGGGGAGAGTCTACAGTATGTGAACCAGGTCACTTTTCGACCTCGTGAATCCTGGATCACTTCCCAACCACAACTCTGTTAGATAAATATGAATGCAGGGGAAAAGAAGTTCATCTGTCAAAAGTCCAGTTTCTCCAAACAAAATTAAACAGCCGATTATAACAGGTCTCTACCCAGGCCTCTTCCTCTGCTGTTGGGAGGGAGCCCGGTCAGGTCGTTGTATTTCCATTTACTCTGACGTTCGTTTTCCCCTGTAGCCAAAGTTGGAGAGTACCAGGTGTTCTTGGGATCACTTCATAAAAACGATCCACGCTAGCATCAGCAGTGGGCCAGAGACTGCAACCTACGTTGAAAGCTCAGTGTCTTTGCATCATGATGTCCAATGTGACAGAGCTATCTGGTCTATGTCAGGAAAACAGAACGAAGGCCAGAACATCCACAGGCTCCAAAGGGAAGAGCAAAAGCCTAAAGCCCCATCCCACTGATCTGGTTGGATGTGGGTTGAGATATGTTATTAAATCCAGGGAAACAGGGCCTGTGGTGGCCCCTGTCCCAGAGTCCCTGCTTCTTTTGGCATCCCCTAATCCATTGTCATTCCAGAGACTGATGATTTCTAAATCTTGGGTTTTTTCTCTGACACGAGGGTTTTTTTTACATACTTACTAGCAGCACAGACCTAATAGGTCTGATTCCTGCCTTGTACACATCATTCAGAAATATCTGGGGCACCAAGCTGGAAATAAAAGCATTGCTATGAGGAGGGGTGAGACCCACAAGTGCAGTTCAAAATGAATTGGCTGGATTGTACTGTATTGGCTAACTTGGGTTTTCCCTTTGGAAGGTACAAAGCGCAATTATTGTACGTCTCTAGAGTTTTATTTAGTACTCATTTGAGAGTCCTTATGTGAAGGCTTCCACTTTGATAACTGCACAAGTACTTCAGGCGAAGTAGGAACTGCACATTCTGACTGTAACATGGAGAAAATGTGAGTCACTCCCGAGTCAAAGATAAGCTGTTGCCTTCTAAAATTTCAAGCTTCAGATTTGCTTTCTTCTTCAACATACTACAGGGGCTAGTGATGAGAAAATACCTAATTTCTAGACATGCTCTAAACAGTTATGAGTCAGCAAGTCTTAGAGAGAAGCACAGAATTCTGTTATGTGAACTACATGAATAGCAGGCCTTTTTCTATTTTATTATTGCTTTTACTATTATTGAAATGTACTGTTAAGCAGGAGAGCCCCAGAGAGATAGACCAAGAAGAACAAATGGGGGCGACATGGAAGGCAGGAGCTCTGCCACACAGCAAGCTCAAAGGGGAGCAGGAAGTAACTTGTAAAGGAGCGAACACTCCACCAAATGCTGTGGTAAGAAGGACAGAGAGCTGGGGTAGAGGTGGGCAGCAGGGGTCCTCATGGAAAGACTCTCTTTGAAACTAAGACTCTGGTTGGGCAGTGGAAGAGGGCTCAGGCTAGCCTGGGAGATTTTATTTAAAAGGCTCCCTAGATAACTTCGTTTTGTTTTTTCATAAGAGTAACCTAGATAATGAACTGAAACTCTACCCATACATAAACATAAATAATCAAATCTTAACCAGAACCCAGGTAAATCAAACTCTCAAATAAGCTGATTTTTTTAAATGGGTTGGCATTTTGTTTTTAAGTCTCCCAGGCAAAAGACAACAAAAGCTGCAATTAGTAGGGGCTTCCCTGGTGGTGCAGTGGTTGAGAATCCACCTGCCGATGCAGTGGACACGGGTTAATGCCCCGGTCCAGGAAGATCCCACATGCCGCGGAGCGGCCGGGCCCGTGAGCCATGGCCGCTGAGCCTGCGTGTCCAGAGCCTGTGCGTCCAGAGCCTGTGCTCCGCAACAGTGAGAGGCCACAACAGTGAGAGGCCCGCGTACCGCAAACAAACAACAAAAAAAGCTGCAATTAGTAAATAATAAATGAGAAGAATCCACATCCCAGCTATGGTGGATGGCTCCTCCCCACCACTCCCCACACCCAACTTGCTGTTCTGTTTCTGAAATGTCTCCCAAACACATTCCCCCTACTCTTAAGGGCAAAACCACCTAGTGACAAAGCAAACAAACAAAACAATGGAGCACAATTAACCACTATCAAATATGACTGCCCACCAAGCTGAGTTGGAGATAAAAAGAGCCTTTCGTTTCCTACTGATTCCCCACAGCCCCTACTAACACCTGTCAGCCAAATGCTAATGTGTTCCCCAGGGCCTATTACCCATGCAACAGCCAAAATGCCTGGAGGAGTAAGAAGGAATCATTACTGCCAGTGTCATGTTTCACAAGGCCTACATAATGAGAGTTAAATGACATGTGAGGAGAGTGTGAAAATCTCTTTTCCACTGAGCTCTTGCTTAGCCAGCACAAAATTATGTAAAAGCTTTAAGGGCCATTCAAATCACATTTTGACAGTTTTATTTGTTCCCCATTTCCAACCCACACCTGGCCCTGTGGCATCTCCAGGGCTAAAAGGCAAAGCACCAACCTTCTGCAAGTCTCCTGCAGCAAATGTAAGTGTGGGGAGAAACCAGAGAATGCCCTTGACAGACTGGCCTACTGATCTCGACCATGGTTACCACATTGTAACTGGAGAAAATTCATTCTGTTTGGCTCTGGATATGATAGGATTTCAATAGAATTTTTGTAATTATTATGTACAAAAATCATTTCCATTCTACTCTAGAGTGAGCATCTGTTTTTGCTTGCCCAACATCCTTCCCCCCCTCGCTCGGATAACAGAGCCTCTTCTACATGGTTTAGGTGGGCCCGACACTCCTGGTCCCCTCCAACCACATTCCTTGGCCCTCTCACCACCACCCACATGGATGACCTGCTCCTTAAGACAACCCATTCCCCTAAGTCCAAGGAAACCAAGGAGTTTTGGGATATTAAGTCAACAGTTGTTTGGGGGCTGAAATCAACTGGTTGAAAAGGGAGATATTCAGTTTTTCAACTGGTAGCTTGACCTGCACAAAAGCCAAGCAAACCTTTTCAATCGACAAATAAAGAAGATAGTTTGGCGCTTGGCATGCTCTTCCATCACGTATCTGTGATTCTACTTGGGGGAAAGTCACTCACTTTGCCTCAGTTGCCTTTCCTACATGCTTAGACCATGCTCGGACCTCTGTCCAGAGACAGACACAGCTGAGGGAGGCTGTCTCATTGGGTGCCCGAGTTGCTGCACATCAAAGGGCATGAGAACGAAGTCACTGTGGAAATTACCATAGCCTGTGACACTGGTTTTAGAAAGTATTATCACATTTCTTAATTACATGTGCTCAGTGTTAAAAACATAAAAATACAGAAAGGCACAATGAAAGAAAAAAGTCAACTCTTGTCCCATTAGTTAACATAATTCAATATATGTTATTTGTCAAACTGGTAGTGATGGTAATGTCTTTGGTTGACTACCTTCTGCATATAACAAAATACATTGTGAATATTTTCCCATATCATGGTATTGTTGGTAAAAATGGAAAATTTACTTTGTTTTGAGAATGATGCTTATTTTTTAAATACCTAATTTTTGAATACTGCCAATTGAGCTGACAACATCAAGGTAGCCAAGAGGAAACAGTTCAGTAGGCCTTCATCAACACAGTCTGATTGTGGAGAAGGCTGGAAGTCTATGTGAGTTAAAAGAGATTTATAAGCTGTTTCTTTAAGGAAATATCACCCGATGTTTGTACAGTCAGGTGGACAAGGCTCCAGAGGGCCTCAGTCAAGTAAGGAGTTGTATTGAGCGCAGCAAATTTACCGCCCAGGTTTGCAGGCCTCCTTTCTTGTTACTCTCTCATTGAATTTTTAAACTGGTGCTTCTAAAGTGCTCGGAACAGTGTGTTCTCCTACCTAAGCATTTAAATGCATTTTTTTTTTTTAATTTACGTTATTCTCGGCATAGCAAATACTTCTCCCATAGCTAACCCAAAGGGATACTCTTCTTTCTAAATACCCAAAGGTATTTCTAAGGGACACTCTTCTTCTAAACCAAAAATTCAAATTAGGGCCGAATTAAGTATTATTATCATCAGAAAACTAGCTGGCTAGAAGGAACCCGGTTTACCGTGGAAAGTTTAAGGCATATGTATTTATGTTCTTACAAATCTCCTGGAATTTTGATGGACAAACTGGCTCCAATTTAAGTAGGTCTTAAACGTTCTTAACGTCCATTCTTAAACGTTCATTAAAAGTACTCAAGAGAAGTTGGGAAAAAAAGACAACATCGATCTCCATGTGATTTAGAAAAGTGGGCTTGAGAACAGTGTTTTGTTTTTTTCATTTAAACTGGCTGACATGGTGGGCACCCTGCTTCTGAAAGATTATGGGTGACTCAACCACCACAAGATGTCTGCAGTTGACACAATTATCACTATTAAAGCATATCCAAGGTATTAACATTTCAACAGGCTCATGGTTGTCGGCTTAGGATGGTTTGCACCGCTGAGTTAGCTTCATTATTCACGAACTTCTTCAGACAAATGACTCCTTTGTTTTCAGATGAAATTTCTCAAGTGAAGTCCCTGTTTATTGAAGCTGTGTTTATTCCATAGGCTGTATTTATTCCACAGGCTAGGCCAAATTTGTCAAAACCAGTGCCAGAGTATCCATTCTGTCCATATGTGGACGAGAATGATGCAAGCATTAATATTAGGTAGGACCATGCACTACCACCATCATCCTTCTCCTGGGAGGGCTTTATAACCCTCATCACAGGTTCAGGAGGGAACACCAAGTTTTGTAGTAACAATAGGCTTTGATTTAGGTCCCATGTCATGGCAACAGGATACATCTTTTTGCATTCTTTGAATTATATATTTATTGCAATGTGTAAAAGGCCTGAATAAGTCTTAAATGTATACCAAGTATAATATTTTCTAATGTGCATAGCATTTTATTTCCATGATATTCTAAGTTACTAATAGAATTAAAATACAGGTTATTTTAGAAATTTAGGATTATTAATCTCTGAACATTCAAATCAGTGAACCAAGTGATAAACAGCCATTTTATCTCCCCATAACTTAAGGCAACCTTTTTTCTGATGTGTAGAAAAATATCTTGCACTCAGCTAATATATAACTATAGAAGAAAGAAATAGGAAGATGTATATATCCTCAGGACACCTAATTGTACTCAGTTAAGATGGAGAATCATGGCTGGGTTTATGTGTACTATTTTCCTGAAAGCAAGAGTAACAGACATGCTGAGACGTACTATTCCATCACCAATTCTTAACACTAGCCTTATTTCTCAGGTTGTGAAGTATCTTCTGCAAGCTGGATTCATAACAAATCTAGCCACTTAAAAGTAATTTCTATTAGAGTGAAAAAAAATCAAGCAAATTCTATACCTAAATAGAAGGTCTATTCTTAGTCACTCAAGGGTTGTTTGTAATCTCTCTTTTTCAGCCTTTTTGGGGAAAACATATAATATATATAATTTATTATTTGTTTACTATTAAATTTTTAGTATGATTATAAATTAAATTATATATTTTAATATATTTAAAATAAATTTACACAACCATAAATTTAAAATTCTAAATAAAATTATATATTTTATATAATTATAAATTTATAATGAAAACACACACACACTCTAATACATTCCTAATGAGTCCCTGCTCTTTCCAGCTGCCAGGGAACTTGCAGTTCTCATCCAACTGGGAAGCATGTACTTTCCTATCCCACTGATGTCCGGCTTGGCCATAATGACCCACTCTGGCTAACGAAACGTGGGCAGAAGTAATGAATGCGAGTGTCAAGCAAAACTCTTCAAAAGCCATCACCTAGTTCTGCCAGCTCTCCTACCCTTCCCTTGACCATGAAGCTGGTATGTCTCAGAGGCTATTCTTCAGCCTGGGTCCTGGTATGACGACACAGGGAACAAAGCCACAGCAGAGCAGCTGCTGACACGTTATGTGAGCAAGCAATAAACTTCTGTTGCTTTATGCCACTACAATTTGGGGGACAACATGTGACAGTGGCATAATCTAGCTTAAGCTAGTTTAGCACAGCTGCCAGCTGTGCCTTTTATAGATGAAGCATAGGGATGCACTACAAACTTTTATTTCAACTTGAGGCTGTTCCTGGATATCCGTTAGTGTGTCAGAAAGGAACACAGTCAGTCTCCATAATAATTTCTGCCTGGAATTCTGCTTCTCTGCCTACAGTGCCTAGCCTGTATGAAATGTTCAAATGTAAACAATTCTTTCACGTCCATCTGTCACATGGATCCACACGAGTGTGTGTGCACACACATTACAAAACACACACTTTTTCTCTCACCTACACATACACACTTACATCACAGAAAATCGAAAGTTCAGTTGCAACTGAACAAGGAACAGAAATACTATTCTCCATGCCCATATTCCTAATAGTATGAAAACAAGAACAAAGATCACACACCTCTCCCCCACACCCCCGCAATCAATCTCAAAGAAAAGGAAAGCAGAAAATATATGTTCTACTAGCCAAATCGTTTCTGAACAGATTGTTTTACTCCAGTTTTCCATGAGGCAGGGTAGCTCTTTATTCTCTCCTTTCATTTGGTACATATTGTTCCCATCAGGCACTTGCGGTATCTCTCAGGGAGGCTGCATGCATACACAAGCCCATGAACATCCCCAGCCTTGCGAGGTTGTGGAGCCACTGCCTACCACTAAATCCCGAGAGATTCTTGGGGATGGAGTCAGTTATGCAACTGAAATGCAAGGTAGGGGGAACACAGAACTGATTCAGACAATTAGGAAAGAGGGTTGCAATTTGCCGCCCTTGCCAAGGTACCTCCATATTGACCCACCAAGATAACAGAATCTCGAGGAACCTTTCTTGGGACAAGGGTATGAAGATTCTGGAGATGGCTTCTCTCTCTCACTTGGCTTCTTTGGCTTCTATTGGAAAGGTGAGGAATAAGAGTCCATGGCAACTAACTTGATGCTGCTCTCTAGGAGCAGAAGCTCTAACTTCCACAAGGTCAGCCAATGGCCAGAATCAGAAGAGTCCCTGTCTATTCACTGTGTCATGCCCATGACTTTTTGTCCAGGGAAGAGCAACTGCTTTGGACAAGTCCTACCACCACTAAGAAGTCAGGTATCTTGGCTTTGGACAGGTATTCTTCCATCCTATATTGCTTTAAGACTTACTCTTTAAATGTTAAAAAAAAAATTATTCATGTCTTTAGGGAATAAACCCCTTCTATATCTATTTTCAGACATATCTGGATGTCTATACTTATAAAGGCTTATCTGCTATTCCAGCTGCTTAGCCCAACTCTTTTATAATCGCGGGTACTGCAATTACACCAGAAGTTTTCATGATATCAGGGAAAATTTTCCACGCAGGCATCAGAAGGAGCACAGATCTGTCTGGATAAAATAACTACAAGAATCCTACAGACCCTATTCATGTCTTTCACTCCCCGTAGGGCTGGCACGGCAAGATACGACGTCACCAAAGCTTCTGACTCCCAACTCAAGGCTTTGTGCATTTAATTTTTAGCAACTCTAATACCTGGATCAGTCAAAACTCATGTTTGCTTAATTTAATCCCGAGATAAGACGTGCACAACTCAAGTGTAATTTTACTATCTGGCTATACATAAAAACTTGATGGTGTATGTGTGTGTGTATTATTTAAAATATTTACTGGGATAAATTTTTTTTGTTTTGTTTTGTTTTTGCGGTATGCGGGCCTCTCACTGTTGTGGCCACCTCCCGTTGCAGAGGCACAGGCTCCGGACGCGCAGGCTCAGCGGCCATGGCTCACGGCCCAGCCGCTCCGCGGCATGTGGGATCTTCCCGGGCCGGGGCACGAACCCGCGTCCCCAGCATCGGCAGGCGGACTCTCAACCACTGCGCCACCAGGGAAGCCTGGGATAAAATATTTAATGATAATTTTTCAATGTGTCTTTGCCAGTTTTTCTGGAACGCTTTCTACTTTTATGCAGTGGCATTGGTTCTGTGAATGATTTTCTAAAGATACATCACTTATCCCAGAAAATCAGGGCAGGATTCAAGAAATTAAGTTTTTATTAGGTCTTCAGCTACGGATTCATTTTTCTCCATGGTTCTTCAAGGCTAAAGAGACCATTGAGCTTAGAGGTTCGCTCTCTAAATATTGGGATTTCTATTTTGCAAATCATTAATAGACACTGACATTATATATCCTTACGGAGAGCAATTTAAAATGAATACAGGTAGTTTGAAATAGCTTTACCTGATTTAAGGTGGGGGGAGATTAAACTCCCAATTGAAGAGATGGAAAACAACCTGTATGCTGGAACACCCCTTTTTCATCAAACACAGTGATACATTATTGATTTGTGTCACACTATTATCTACCACATGGCCTACTGATATTAAGTCAACTAAACACCCCATAAATATATCATGAATGCAATCAAATTGGTTTTTAAAAGTTACATAAACTATAAAAAAGTTTTAAAAGTTTAAAACATGATAAAAGTTTTAAAATCTTCTAATAGTTCAATTTGTAGATAGTAGATAACTTCTAATTTTAAAGAAGTTCTTTGGGCCTCGGTAATTATTGTTATAAAAATCTTAATTGGATCTCTCCAGATTTTAAGAACATAGTAGGAAATGGCAGAAACTACGTGTCATGTAAACACATGACTACTTCTAAAATGGGGGTCTAGGCAACTCTAACTCTTGTACAATATAAATGTAATTTAATTACCTGACTAGCTTTGAGCATATAACAATTTAAATTAATGATGGTCTTGACTAATATGTTTGCCCAAATACTCACTGAATTCAGGTATAAAAGGACTATTTCCCTTAAGAACAGAGTTGAATAAGAGACAAAAGTGACTTAAAATTTCCTCTTAAATGAAATCAAACAGAAGAGAATCAAAATCTAAACCTAAGATTTGAAACACCTGAAAGAAAGAAAGAAGGAAAAAAGAAAGAAAAATCACTTTCATTCTATCATCTGGAGACCGAGTCACATTTTGTTGGCATATACGTAATCTCTCTTTCTTTTACTAGGAAGATGTGTACATGTATCGAAGCCAAGTATACTACCTATTTTATATAATCTTTAAATAAAATTGCAATCTGCTTTTTCACTTGACAATGCATTCTGAACCTCTTTCCATGCCAACAGATGTCCTTCTCAAACATTCTACTTGGCTGAATAACATTCCCACTGCTATTATTTTAAAAAGCCCCTTCTTTTATCAGTTTAGGCTTCCACAATCATACGTTAAAAATAATAAATCCAGTTCTCTGGAGGCTTCCATTCTAAATAAAGAATTTTGCCAGAATGTGCATATCCTGGTAAACGTACTTCTGGTTGATACTTCTCATATTATTTACATTCTGGATTAAGATGCATCTCATATGGTTTTGATTTATATTCTCAGCAGACTTCAAAAAAGGGAAATTCCAAGTGGAAGTTTATTCATACACCAGAACTATGTTTAAATGATGCTACAGGGATATCTTAACTAACACAAAGTCAGGAAGTTCAAAGTTGAGGTTAGATCTTGGACGATGTTCCCACCTCTTCCTTCTTGGTATTTTGAAAGTGGAGATTTTATGTAACAGCTGTTCTGCTAGTCTTTGACCTCCTACATATGTATTTAGATAATTTCCAAGATGAATTTCAAAACTTTATGTAATTAGCATTTTCTAAAGGGTGTTGCTGCAGTTTCAAGGTTACACTTAAAAAACAAAACAAGACAAATAAACTAGACCAAATAAAGAAAAACTCCCCAACTTGTTTTAATGACTAGATGAATATTTGGAGTCTACAAGACTCCTAAAACCTTTTAAATAATCAAGAGCAAATGTGACCAAATTCGAAAACTAGCAAATTCACCAAGAGTGAATCTCTTTAGAACAAAACATTTTATTTTTGTGTAGGATTAATGTTTTGCCTTAAAGGAGAGTTCAAAATGAAGATAACGTTCTGATTTCCTTTTGCTCTTAACTAATGGCATACCTATTACTTAAATAAAACAAGATTCTTCTCTTGTTGAATGCACATACTTAGTTTTATGAATTAACTTTTTTAAAGAGCCTGTCAATTTGTTTAGAAAACGTTCCTTTATCTGAAGGCATACCAGACTAACTGGATGTAAGAGGTAACATGGCTTACAGTGGTTAGAAGCACTGACTCCACCCCTCATTACCTCATGACCTTGGATAGATTAATTTCAGCATGCCTACAGGAAGGCCTAGGGGCCAAATACCCACCCTTCACAAAGATTCTTCTTACAAGAAGAATCCAACAGGCAATTCATTTTTTCATTCTATAGAAGATTTCATTAGACTCTTTCTGTTAAATAATGTTGTATCGCAGGAAGCCATGCTTTGCACCATACAATGCTGTTCAACAAGATGTAATAAGAATCATAAATGAAATGTGACACTTTGAAAATGGTAGTAAGAGCCTCCACCAGCTGCTGCTTTCAGGATATGAACACCGGATTGGGGAAGGCAGTCTTGTGATTATAGTTTATGATGTGCTTACCGGTTAATAAGTAAAAATTATTAGCAATCACGTGCTTGGTATGTGAAGATCTCAAGGGCAAAGATATGTTTAAACATACCAAACCATCAGGAGGCCTGGGAAAGAAATCTGTATCAGACATGTAGCCTTCATTAAGGGAAAATGCTGTCAGAAGATTATTTTTCCATGTTAAAAAAAAAACAAAAACTGAACAAATAAGTAAAATCTTGAGCAAGGGATATGGGCTTCCTGTGGATTGAGGACGGGGAGAAGTTGAGGGTTAATGTGGAGCCCAAGGTCATTTGCCTGCAGAGATCACGAGTTTCCAGATAGGCTTCCTCTCAAGGTCATTCTCACTATTCAAAACATCCCAGGTGTGTTTTTCAGGGATCTGCTTTGTGAGGAGGCAACTGGAACTATTCAATAGTTCAATACCGTTCAGATACTTCAAACCATTCACATCTAAAGCAAAGGGAATATTTTGCTCTTATGCTTAAAAATGATTATAATGAATGTTTCATGACTGCTCACAATACACCCAATGGTGAAGAGAAAATTTAGAAAGCAGTCCTCTTTGAACCTTTTTCCAAAATGAGGAATGGTGAGTACATATTCACACACACACACACACACATTTTAATTGAGATAAAGTCTGTCTTGTTTAGGCTAATGTATAAACTAAAGGTCCTTAACCCAGGGTTTTTAGAAAGAGCTTAGGCCTGGGAACTTCTTTGCATGAAAATATTATTATACAGGCACTTTATTTGCTGAGGCTACATAGCTTTCATCAAATTCCGATTCATTTATTTTACCACTAAAGTACTCCCATTTAGCCCAGAAAGCAAAACTTTATGCACCTTTGGAGGCTTAGAAAAGGGCCAGCTTTTTTCCTGCTTTGTTCCCTGTAGACAATCGATTTTGATTTGGAACTTGGTGAGATAAATAATTTCTTTCTCTCTGTCACACACACACACACACACACACACACACACACACATGTATACAGGTGCACATATATTCTGTAAACATATCACGGGTAAAACTGCAAGCCTCCTTAAATAAATATGTGGATTTTTATATTCTCTTAAATTATAATATTGCAGGTACACATTACCAGATTGGAAAACAGAATGTATCTTTGCATGTCCAGTTCTTAGCCCAGAGCTTTGCAAATGAATGTTGACTAAAAGAGTGAAGGGCTATATTAAGAGGAAATATTCAATATTTATAGTTTTAAATATTTACAGGCCAATAAACACCTAAAACATTTTCAGATACATGAGTTCCCTCTGAAGTCACAGGGCTATTTTAAATATGGGAACATGTATTGTGAATGTACTTTGCAAACAGTAAAACCCTGTAAAAAATAAGGTTTTATATCCTTGGGCAGCACTGTCTTTGCAGACCTCAGTGTTGCCTAGGTTTTCTGAAGGGCAGGGCATTTGACACAGTCCCAGCACGGACTGGGAGAGTCATTCCTACGGGCCCCGATCCCTTTCCCTTCCCTCTGCATGGAATCCTTGGGAATTCCTAGTCCAGAGATTACTGCAAGATTTAGTCTTGGAAGAATAACAGCGTGAAAAGATTTTCCTGATTTTTCACAAAGGAATCACTCTCCCTTTTTAAGATCAACAAACCTGATTGGGATATATTCATTCATACTTGAAAATAACCAGACATGAGCATAGAAAAAGAATATCATACGACTTTCAAAATGTTTTGACCACAGTCTTTAGAAAGAAATATACTACTAATAGTTGTGAGCATGTACATACATACTCAGAGACTGAAACAAAGTTTCACAAAACAATAATTACTCTTTATATGTATGCAATGCCACCTGACATTTTCTGTTCTGTTCTCTTCTATTAAATTTGCTGCGTATACCCATTAGCTGACTTCATTACCCTCAGTTTAAAGAATGCTGCCTCAGATGACACTCTGTTATATGAGAAGCATCTGGTTAAATCAACGAATAAAACTGAGTCCAGTTCTAAGAGTCTGACAACTGGTCTTCCTAGACTCCTTCCCTCTCCTGAATTCCTCATATTCTCACAAACTCAACCCCAAGACCTGCTTAGTTTCCCTCTCAAATGTGTTTTCTCCAGCTTCTATCGGCCCACTTCCATTCTCTCTGCCTAGTTTAGAGCATGATCATGTCCTGAGACGATTGCAACAGACTCCTAACAGGTGCTCCTAACAGGTGCCCCTGCTTCAGTTCTTGCCTTCCTGACCTCTCTAAGACACAGGTATGATCATTCTCCTTAGGATTCCTTCATGCCTCCCTGTCACCCGAAGAACCAGCCCATTTCCCTCACCCACAGCGCCCTCCCTCATCTGGCCTCTGCCTACTTCCAGGGGCTCACGGCCAGTTTGGGCCCAGGTACTGAAACGGCAGGGAGTTTGTCAGGTCCCATGGTGCTGTTTCACGTCCACACGCTTGCCCTTGGGTTGTTTCTTCTCCTTTGTCTGTCCCATTCTTCCTACTTCTTTTCTCCTGATTTACTCATTTGTCTTCTATCAAGATTCAGCTAAGACATCACTTTCCGAATCCCAGGTTAGCTTGTCTCTCTCTGGACTTTTGTACATTATAGTCCTTACGAGGTTAGACTGGAATGTTCTTGTTATACGTCTGTCTCCCCATTAGACTACAAGCGTTTCAAGGGCAGAGGTTGCCTGATTCACTTTTGCACCTCTAGTGCCTGGCAGAGCACTTGAACCCAGTGCGTGTTCAATGCAAGCTTCCTTAAATAAATATGCTGAATGTGGCGGAGCTGAGAAGCTCTGCTTCTGTTCCAGGTGTCCCTTGGGTACCCATCTTTCACCAACATTGCCCTGCATTCATCCCAAATCAGAACGGACTGCCGCTCCTTTTATTTATTCCCAGCAAAGGACCTGCACATACTGCTGGTCAAAGGTCTTTGGCGAAGGTACCTCTGGCCCCTGAAAAAGCTCTCCTGCTTTCTTTCCTTTTTCCTGGTTTGACTGAAGGAGGCTGAGGGGCACATGCTGGGTTTTCATGCCTTCCGGTTCTATTTCATTTAAGTCTGCTGCTACTGTTGCTGGAGCTGAGGATGGGCTGAGTGCCAGCCCCAGACTTAATAACAAATCAATGACATGAAATCTCATGAAGCTTAGAGGTCTTCCAGATGTGGATTTGGAATAGTAATGGGAAGTCAGATTTGGTCCAGAGTCATTTCCAATCTAGACGACTCTGGGAGAAGGAGGGTAGTTCTGGTGATGAGCAAAAAGGGTTAGGTGCCCTCAGGAGCAGATCTGAGCCTAGTTCAGTCTGGACCACCCGAGATCTCCCTGCATATGCCTTGGAGGACACCCAGCTCCCCGAAGCTGCCCCATTCATTCCTCCAAGGGAATCATCCAGTCATTCCACAACGGCACCCCTGGGGAAGTGGGTATGCTTTCAGTCAGAGTAGAATAATGCCTCTCTACACACTACAGTAGAGAAATGGAGTAGAGCAATCCCCTCTCTTTAAATGTAACTACACCCAGCCACGACTATTTTGGTTCTCAGGAGCAGAGGGAAAATGTGTGATATACTGAGGTGACCTTCTTTTGGGCACTAGATTTAGTTGGGTCTGCCTAGAAGACCCTCCCCTTTATTCTTAGTTAAACTTCTCTTTCCTGGAAAAGGTAGCTTGTTGGACACCTACTCCAGGAAGCCTTCCCTAAACCCTTCTAACACTTATGGTCTCTCCCCTTCCATGATCCCTGGCTATCTTGAATTGTTATTTGACCTATTATTATGGTCATCTCTTAGTGGACTTAAAGTCTGAGCACAGTGAACTTGTAAACAGTAGGGACTCAGTACAATTTGTGGTGGTTGTAGCTGTTATGGCTACCATCAATAACTAACAGAAAGACAAGCTCATACATGGGTGTGGCTGGTGACTGATTATGATGGTGATGATTACTGGCCCTTGCTCATCTCTAGACACAGGAAAGTAACCTGGGGGAAAGGATGAGATTCTTTAATGGATAAAGCAAAGGACAGAACAGATATGGTAAGGAAGACAGCAAGTTGAGATCAAACCCCACCCCCCCCACCAGAGTGTAGCAGTGGAGAGCAGCATAGAGTATGGGATTATTGTAGGGGTTCCTGAACAAACCTCATTACATCTCAAAGTCTCCGTTTCCTCATCCACAAAATGTGCATAATGTTATGGATATAATTCAGGTCAGCTGGAAGGATGTGAGAGAAACTCCAGAACAAGGAAGGGTATTTTGTGTACCGCTGTAATTCTGGTCCCTGGCACAAGGCTTTGGACTTTACTTTGTGTTTACAAATGTTGGACAAAATGAATTACGTAAATTGACAAAGAGCAGGCACTTAAAAGTTGGAGCTTTTATTATCAACTGAAATGAGTACTTTTCACATTTCCCCACTGACGTACTCAAATGGCAGAAGACAATAAACAGATGTCCTCCATGAATTTATTTCACATTTCTACCTATATAGAGGACGAATAAAACATGCCCTCCCTTATTTTACTACAAAAAGCTTTCCCTCAAATTTTAAGAAAACCAATGCTCCAAGATGTACCATCGTGGACATTCTGGGGGGATGAAGGGACTCAAATGTAAATTTAAAAGAGAAATTTCACTTTTAGAGAGATGATTTATCACTAGATTTATCTTATTTTTTAATAACAGCTTCCCTGAACACTAGAAAATGTGGGGTTTGGGCAAATGCCAACTCCATTCGAGACAGGATGACACTACTGGACCCAGGGGTTTGACTAGAACGAACTGAGAGACACGCAGGCAATGGACAGCTGACGGTTGGTTGAGCTTAGATCACAGGATGGAGGTAGAATCTCTGCTCAGCAACATAAGATGTTGGCTTGAAAACAAAGACATTCTTAAATATATTTCTATAAAATAGCAGAAGATCTCATGTTCTGAAGGCAAGTTGTACATTTCATTAAGGAACGCAACCAACATCCCTCAAAGATAACTTCAGAGATAGAACCCAAATTTGATCACTCGCTCTGCTGCTTAATATCCTTCAGGACTCTTAAATGCTTCCAAACGCAAATGCAAACTTCCAAGGACAGCATACGATTCTTGAGCTCAGCGTGGGTCCCCGGAATGTCCTTCTGCATCTCAACTGGGCACATGCCCTGGATGCCAGCAGTACTAACTCCTAGCTCCTTAAAACTGCAGCTTCCTGCCACTCCCGTCCTCTGTTCCCTGTAGGTACTTTTCCTAAATCTAGAATGACTTTCTCCCACTTGATCTGACTCGCTAATCCTTATTCTTCCTTCCCCCTCTATTTCTTTAATTCTCAGCTCTAGTTTTACCTTCTCTGCCAAGTCCTTCCTGACCACCGGCTTTCTGCCACACAGGTAGGTAAGGTTCTCCCCATCTCTCCTTGGCACCCTCTGTGTACCTCTGGCCCAGCACTTACCCTGGCACTGGAATTTTTGGTTTATTCTGCTTTTCTGTTACCCTCCACAGGCACAGTCTTTGCATATCCTGTGCCAGCAAAGTGCCCAGCACCCCAAAGGGGCTTGATTAATGTTTGCGTTATGAACTGAGGAAGCTTCCAGCACAGAGGCTCAAGAAATTTAGAGCGAGGAGTAAATGATAGTCCTTTCTCGTGCTTCCGGCCACGGACAGAGAGGAAGAACCTCACTGCTCCCCGGTGACCTGTGAAGCAACAGCAAAGATTCCAAACCTCCACACTTCCTTTCCCCACTGTTTTCATTCACATTAAAAAAGGAACACCATGGATTTGCAACACAGCCTCAAAGTACTGTGAGAGGGAGACAGGATTGCATTTGGAACAGGAAGAATCACACTCTTTCTTATGAATCAAACCCCTAAACAGAACAAAATTTAAGGTGGAGTATGTCCCACTTACTCACATTATCAACAGCCCTTTAGTATTGAACAGAACTCTCTACTCGTGAAGGAAAAGCGCAAGAGTTACAATTCCAATGGTTAATCTTTTGCTTGAAACTTCCAAATCTTTTATTTCTCCTTAAAGAACATAAATACAGTTTAAAAACATTCCACAGTTGACAACAAGTAGCAAAGATGATGTTTCTAAAAGACTTCCTCCTTCTTGGTACAAAAAGTACCCTCATATATCCTGTAGGTACTAACAGATTCATGTTCATAACTGCTTTAAGTTCTATGCTTCTCCTCCCTCTCTGTCAAGTGTGGTTTCTATTTAGAGTCTAAACAGTCTATTGTTAATTACATATTCCATAATGTCACTTATTTTATAACACAATAATGGTATTAGCAAATTTGAAGTTAATAGTCCCCAAACAGCAAAAAAAAAGCAAAACCAAAAACAAATCCATACCCCTTAGGTTTACCGAATTCTAGGTTTTAAAATTCTCTTTGGCATAATGGTTTCTATTAGCAAAACCCAGATAGCACTAAATTACCAATACATTCTGCCAGAAACATCCTATGAAACTCTGCTCCAAGGATTTACAATCATTCATTCTAGGCTTCATATTGATACCTCTTTGTTTCCAATCATGCTGTGAAAATAGAAGGGAAACAATTCACAGCAGTGCTTCGAGAGGCTCATCTGGGAAAGTGGGGGAGTATCCCTAATGCTGATGTCACTGTCATTTCTAAAATTCCAGCCCTGGTCACTCTGCCATCTGGGTTACTTTTCTATCTGGAATTCTCTCTCCCAGCCTTCCCTCACTACCCACTCACCTGACCCTTGGGGGAATCATGAATCACTTCCTGTCCTTTAAACTTGTGGCTGAACTTCCCCTTCTGTAACAGCCTCAAACTGGGGGGTGGGTGGGGGTTGGGGGCAGGCAATGAGAAGGACTGGGAGGGAGAGGGCTGCCTGGAAGGCAGGCAGAGGGCAGAGGAGTCGCTCTCCATCCATATTAGCGTGAGTTGCTGAGCACTGCCGACTCTTGTTTTTTTAGGAGATGAATGATCGTTATCACAGTAATGACCTGAGTTGTGCATTTTTTACTGCTTGATTTACCTCCAAAATCCTGATTCCATTCTTCACCGTTCTACTGCTTACGTGCAACTTCAGAAAGGATGGAGGGTAAAAGAAGTAAAAAGCAAATTCATCAACCTCACATCTATGAAAAGTCTGATGGGGCAAATCTGAGACCTGCTTAAAAATAAGTGGTTGTACAGGCATCTATTTTATTGAGACCCACCTCCTTATTTGTCATTAATATTAATACATTGGACGTAGTATATGAGTCAGCTTTCTAGGTCAGTTTTTTATTAAAAGGATATTTTTACTATGATAAAGATTTTTTAAATTAAGAATTTAAAAATAATATCACGGCAGAGATAAGCTAAGTATTTAACAAACACATGGGAGGACTATGATTCCCAGCCTCCCTTGGAGGTAGGCATGTGAAGGAGGTCTGGACAAAGGCACGTGGGTGGACCTGCCATGTGATCTACCTCCCCCTGTCCTTCTCCATCCACCAGTGGATATGCCAGTGCCCAGGAGACATTGGAAGCTTCATGTTGAGTCAGGAGAGCCTCAGTTGGTCTATGTCTGGTGCAGAGTGTCCTCAATGTGAACAGGAAACATAATTTTAGTTGGCTGAGACTGTAACACTTTGAGGACAGGAACCGCTGCCTTATTTGACATTGAATCCCCCATGATTGGAAAAGAGTATCCCCTTATGCCTGGAAAAGAGCAGGTATCTGGCCAGTGTCTATGGAATAATGAATGATGAGTGAGTCATAAGAGTATACACGTGAAAAATCAAAACACACACAAAAAGTTAATTCTGAGAAAGGTTTCTGGGGATGCTTTGCTCCTACACACACATAATCAACTTCACTCTAAATATCACTCAAAAACTCTTTTGTCGGGCTTCCCTGGTGGCGCAGTGGTTGAGAGTCTGCCTGCTGATGCAGGGGACTCAGGTTCGTGCCCCGGACTGGGAAGATCCCACATGCCGCGGAGCGGCTGGGCCCGTGAGCCATGGCCGCTGAGCCTGCGCGTCCAGAGCCTGTGCTCCGCAACGCGAGAGGCCACAACAGTGAGAGGCCCGCATACCGCAAAAAAAAAAAAAACAAACCTCTTTTGTCTTTTATGTTCATTTTTGTTTTCATGGAAAGCATCCAACTTTCAATACGTACCACAAACTAAGATAGATTGTGAAACAGTTTCTTTTGAAAAGGATTCAATTCTGACCCTTCTCCTCGACCTACCCCCACCCCCACCCTGAAAATAAACCCAATATCAGTTGACTGAACATATTTATTTCACTGCTCATCAGTTTTAGAGAATCAAATGCATTTAAAAAGCAGTTTGGGGTTATCCAGACTTTAATGAGGGGATGCTGACTGTGGGAAGGTTTCCTGGCTTCATGTTCTCTCCATAAAGAAATTTCTTGCCCCCATCAGACTAATCCGTGAGTCCGTGAAAGTGACACATGGTAAGATTCTTTGCCTTAATAACAAAACCCATAAATCCCTTACATATTTTTATTTATTTTCAGGCTAAACTTGATTTCTAGGTTCAAGACTATGAAGCAACATTTGGCGTTTCCTTTTTAGACTAATTGTGACTAGATACTAGAACAGATGCTTAGGGTCTGTCCAGGAGATGCCAATGATTCCACACCTTGTATTTATGTTTCTTTTTTGTCATTCAAAAATATTTCATTTCCTTTCTTTTTATTGTTTAAAAATTAACATCAGAAATAGCTTGATGCCTCATAGAAATCATAAGGAAGAGTTACAAATCAAGATTTAAAAAATTCCTTAGTATATTCACAAGAGGTGATAGCAGGTACATTTATAATTTGGTTGGAATCTCCAAAGTGGCTTTAACTTTTAACACTAATATTTAAGGGCTAGATATAACTGAGTTTTAGTTGTAAAAAAAGAAGCAAGGGAGGAGGGAGGGAGAAAAGAAGGAAGGGAGGAAGACAGAAAGGAAGGAACTCCAGCTATAAGCCATCCTTTCAAATTACCCAAACAAACACAGTCCTCTGGCTGGCACCTGGATGGCCAGTCTAGCACTAGTACTCCAGGACACTGGTATCTGATTACCTGGCTGCTGTATACAAGCCTCCTTCTAACCTGGACAGAACCTGTTGTTTGTCTTTCCTACTGTATATTGGTGCCCTTATTATGGATAGTGTCCAGTTCACAGCTATTTCTCAAGGCAGAAATGCTGACATCGTTCTCAATTTTATCTTTCTAAGTACAATTTTTTTTGCTTGGCTCAATTCCTCTCCCATCTGTAGAACGGTTCTCTGCACCCTTTGCTCCCTGTTTTTGTCCTGTCTTCGGTATTCTGGATTTTGAGCAGGAGTTCAATGATGGTCGTTGACTAAAATGACCACCTTAAGGCTCACCTCTTTTTCAACTTCAACCCACTGTAAATCACTTTAAATACTACTGCAGAAATGATGATGCCAAATCTAACTCTAGATTTATGTTATTTTAAAATTTAGCTTCCCAACCCCCTCTGGGATAAAACAAGCTTTTCACTGTACTAGGTACCCAGTAAGTTCACATTTCACCTATGAGTAAATATTTGGCTAAAGTTCATTGTGGCTAAGGGATGCCTGTTTGGGCTTCATTTTGCCCTGAACTTGTTTTATTTAACAAATATTTTAAAGATTTACTGAGATAGGCACAAGAGCAAAACCCTAAATGTTTTTAAGCCTGTGGCTCTTAGCACCACCACCATAAGAGACCAAAAATAGAGGATGCAGCTGCAATATTGCATTCATTTCTCAATGTGCTCAATATAACTGGCATACTCTTTTAAAAAATCCAAGCATTCAAAACAAACAAACAAAAAACACAGTGTTACTCCAATATATTATTATACTCAAAAAGACTTTGGGGGCTTCCCTGGTGGCGCAGTGGTTGAGAGTCCACCTGCCGATGCAGGGGACACGGGTTTGTGTCCTGGTCTGGGGAGATCCCACATGCCGCGGAGCAGCTGGGCCTGTGAGCCATGGCCGCTGAGCCTGCGCGTCCGGAGCCTGTGCTCCACAACGGGAGAGGCCACAGCAGTGAGAGGCCCGCGTACGGGGGAAAAAAAAAAGACTTTGGAATTTTGAAATTTACAAGGTATATTTATTTTAATAACTTATGACATAAATAGTTACTAAAATGAAGCCACGTTAAAAAAAAACAAACCATATACATATTTTCAACTTTTTAAGTGTACTTTTCTTTGGGAAGCTTTGTTGACTGGCTCACCACTGATTATTAGATGGTAAGCAACGTAATTCTGAAGGTCTTGAATTTAATTTGAAAAAACTGTTTGCTTAGTCATAGTCCAGCTATTGTTTCCAGGGGGTTTATAAAAATTGCCTTTTAAATTTTTTTTGGAAAAAAAGTATATATTCATGAAATTAGGGAAAAAAAAAAAAGAGAGAGAGAGAGAGAGCCTATAGAAATCAAAGATTTTCATGGAACAAGTTTTTGCTCCACAGGAGAGTCTAGAGATGCCAGATAAAATGATCAAGGTGACCAGCTAGCTGTGTGACCTTGGGCACAACACTTTAACCTCCCTGATCCAATCTTCTCACCAGTAAAATGAGGTCTTTTTTAGCACTCTAAAATGCTATGATTTGTAAGATGAAATATTATGCTGATAATATCTGAAATCAATGCCTCTTTGGAACAATGTCACAGGACTACAGAGAAGATAAACCATACCTATGTTCTGGCTACGTGATTGTAGACCATAGCCACACCCATGATAACTGAATCCAAGAAAACCCATATTAATGTTGTAGGAAAGGTAAGGTCCGTCTAACACTTTGTTGCTAGGAAAGCATTGTTGACTAGCTCTAATACAAACGGTCTGTATGATTTCATACTGTGGTCTCTGACATAGCAAGCGAAGCATCCTGAGAAACCACAGCCTCAGCTGCTGCGTCTTTGTACAGGACATTAACCCCAATTGGTTCCTTTTTTTCAATTTTATTCTTAAATGTACCATTTCTGATCTCTCTCCATTTTGTAATCCGATTCTATAAGGACAAAGAGACAGGATTCTGACTGCAGGGAGATGAATAAAAGTGCATCTTTAAAGACAGTCAGTTATTATTATTTTAAAGACAGACAGTTATTAAAATGTCTGGATAAATGCTGCACTCAGCCTGCAAATCAGCCAGGCAGTCTGGCCCTTGGTGCACGTGGCCCTGAACTGCTTTCTCTGAAATGGAGTCACAGGAATCTGTGAACTGGAGGCTCTCGACTTTTCAGCAGTTCCCCCCACACCTGACACTGTGTCAGGCACATAGTGCTATGGTGAAACTTGTTTTGTCAACTTACTAGATGGTTATTATTGGAAAGGCCAAAAAAGAAAAAAAAATTTAGAGCCTGTGAAGGCTTTAGGCATTTTGTAGTTTGACTGGAGATAAACATTTGCCATAATTGGAGTATTTACTAAACAAGGAACAAGCTACTTAGATACTAAGACAGTATATTGGTAACTTTGCTTCCATTATTCCTTAATTTGTTCATTATAATCATGCACACTTGGGCTTCCCTGGTGGTGCAGTGGTTAGGAATCCGCCTCTCAATGCAGGGGACATGGGTTCGAGCCCTGGTCCGCAAGGATCCCACGTGCCGCAGAGCAACTAAGCCTATGCGCCACAACTACTGAGCCTGTGCTCTAGAGCCTGTGCTCCGCGACAGGAGAAGCCACTGCAGTGAGAAGCCCGTGCACCGAAACGAAGACCCAATGCAGCCAATAAACAAACAAACAAATAAATAAATGAGAACTAATTATATTTTTAAAAAATCACGCACACTTGTTATTGGAATTTATTTTCTTTGAAACAAATATTGTCACTAGAGTCCTGCAGTTTTCAAAATGCATATTCATGAATGTTCTCCCTGATATAAATTGTATGAGGGAGGTTTAGAGGGCCCACAACTTCCATTCGATTCTTGTTTTAATTCTCTCTTATACCGCTCAAATATTCTGCTAGAAGGTGTCTGCATTATTATTGTTGATATTGTGTGCCAGGCATTGATGCTAAATGCATTACGCTCGCACATACGATAGCTCATTTAATCCTCACAACAGCCTCTAAAGTGGTATGATCATCCCCATCTTACGCAGGAAGAAACTAATGCTCAGAGAGGTTAAATAAGGTGTCAAGGCCACACGGTGGGGATGCTATAAGGCAAACCACAGTTTCTGCTCCAATTCTAGTCCTCATTCATAACTAAATGGGAATAAGTGATACAAACAGCAAAGCTCTTCCAAATCCTTTTGGAAGAAGGTAGGGTTTAAATTATAAATAAAAAAAGCAACCAAACGAAAGAAAAAATTTACTCACATAATTTTCCCATTTATTTATTCATACCTTCATCAGCCGTTAAATACATACATTACCGTTGCAACAGAGAATCTCAGGAGCAGAAAAAGAGGTGGCAGCACTTAAACTGATGAAAGAGCGGGTTGTCAGTGATAAGAAGGAGAAAAGTTGATGGATCACACAATATTTTTCTAAAGGTCTTGACTCCCTGCGGAAAGTTCTAGGTGGAAACAGTAGGGGTCCTGGCAGAGTGAAGTCTCTAGGAGCTTAGGAAAAGGTGAGGTGCAGAAAAAATGAGGGCATCATAATGACAGTATTTTTACAGGACATACACCCAGAGAAAGCACAGAAGCAGGTTTTTCAGGTATGATCTCACACCATCCTGACTCTCTGAGACAGACATCACCATCACCACTTTGGGGATGAGCAATAGGAAAGCATGCACCTAGCCAGTGACAGTGTCGAGATTCAAATCCAGATCCCTCTGAGCCTGAAGCCTTGTACCTTTTCAGGGTGCCAGGCTGCTCTAAGTGGTCCTGCTGCAGTGTTCTTGCCAGGTAAGAACTTGTAGCGGGCAAACAAGGAAACCAAAAAGAAGACCCTAACTTGGTGGGCAGGACAGAGAAAGTACACAGAGCTGTAAAATAAATGAGGAGGTTTATCTGACAATCTGTACTATTAATTAAATTTAGCTATCTACCAGCTAAGTGCTCTGCGGCTCCATGGTAATTATCAAGCCAGTCAGAATTTCTAATAGTGCTGATAACTAAGTATGATAGGATTATGCTTTTTTCCTTCTCAGGGCTGAAGCAAAAAAGTTTCTCTAAAGCCAAGGTTTTCGTTTTTTTTTTTTTTCAATTAGTTACCAGTCCAGAATTATCCCAGAGGCCTCAAGGATTGTTAGAGCTTATTTTCACTTATGTAGGGAAAAAGAAAGAAAGAATTCTTCCTGGGTAGAAGCAAGAGCACAGAAACACGCTTTCTGGTCTTTCTCGCCTCAATCTGGACTGTTGTCAATAGACTCAACTCAGCAGAAAAGCGACAGGAGTAGGGCAATGAACACCGCCCATGCCTAATAACCTGATAACTATCAATAAATAAATTAAAATTTTATGATTTTTGAACCATAAATATACTTCACTTTTTAAAACAGGATTGTCAAAAAACAATGTTAAGTATTACCTTAAAATTGTGCGTTAAATGAACTTTCGTAAATAAATCTTAAATATGGAAGGTTAATTAATATTTCATTTTGGAAATATTCTGCCGTGAAATCCAGTTTACTAAGGAGACTAACTTTTTCACTTTAAAAAAGTGTTTTGACTGAATCTTAACACACAAAACACCCCCGATTTATGTATCTTGTAAATGTAGATTCTTTTATGGTAAGAATACATAAAATAGGTTAATGAGCATTTGTTTTAGGTTCAAAAGTGCTTAAACATCACGTTAAAGATATAACATGGAATGAAGCTACTTTACTATAAATTATAGTTCGTATGCTTGTTAGCAGAAAACTTTTCAAACCTATAATGCTTTGTTAGTTTGGGGCAGAATATTGGGTAAATTCAAAATAGTTAAGAATTAAGATAGAAAGAAAGATGGTTCTCAACTCCCAGATATGGGCTTCTTTGGAGAAAGTGAAAATGGATTTTTTTTTTTAATGAGAAATGAATGATAAACTACTTTTTAAAAAGGATATTACATATGCTGTTAGTCATTTAAAAAAAATGACCACAGAGACTTTGATTCACATTTTTCTGGTGACATAGCCCCCCCTTGTAAAAACGTATACACATACCAATATGTTATGTGAACTGCAATCTTGTAGTGACTTCAAGGAAAAACTTGTTTTTATAAAAGAACTCATATTTTCCCATGCTTCCTCACTTCTTGTGCAAGAACTTTAATGAGATTTGAGTAAACTGTGTTTTATTTATTTTCCTTTGTTCTTCCCTTCTTACTGGAAGAGAACATTATCTGGATATAATCATGTTCAAGGAGAATGAATTATGAGTAAGGAGATGCTTTAAATCAATGACCAACAATTAAAATGACTAACCCTGCCACCACTTTGGATATGGCAACTTAATTTTACCAGGACAACGTATTTTATTCTAAGGCAAAAAATGAACCCACAGGAAGGAATGCTATTTCAGTAGCCTCCAATTTCGTCTTTGCAGATTTAGCCTCTCTCTCTAACCCAGCTGACTAAACTTGAAGTTGTGTAGTGGTGGAAATACAATGTGAAAATCTTTGGCCTACTTCCTCAGAGTCCCTGGAGACTTTGTTTTTCTCTCAGCTTACTACCCCATAACTTGCCAAATCTTTGTTCCTATTCACTAAACTATCAGCAAGCCTGTCTGGTGTTCCAGCCACCTGGAGCTGACAAATATTTTCCTAATATGAAGGATGCTATAGCAACTAGATTTGTGGCATGGATACAAACCAGGCATAATGGTGCTACAATTTAAGGTGAGAAACAGACACATAGCACCCGCATCAGTATTACCCCAAAGAGTGTCTTGAGAACTCCAAATTCATTATATTTTAGGACTAAGTTCTTTGGACACAAGACTGCAAATTACCCCAGCCCTAAGAGAAGGAAGGCAGTAATTCAGATTGGAAAGATCTTATGTTTCAAATCTGCCCATTTCTTACAAGCAATGACCCTTGGACAAGTTAACTGTACCTCTCTAAACCTCAGTTTTTTTCATCTGTAAAATGGAGATAATAGTCCTGCCTCAAAGGATGGCTGTGAGGATGAAATGAGATGATATCTATAGTGTGGTTGGCAGATGAGAAGCACATAATAACTAATAGCTTCTGTCATTAGGCTAAGGAAAGGGGTGATGAATATTTACAGGGCACAAGGGAAATGGTTTCCAAAATAGGAGGCAGATGAATACATTAGAAATTTCTATTTGTGTTTATTTTTAAATATTTTATTTAAGTATTTTTAGATATTTTAAGAAATAAATTGTTATGCCAGGATTCAATATCAGGATTTGATACAAGGTGCCCTCACTTATGATGCAAGCCTGCTGGTGGTTTCTGAGGGAGGGTGGGGGTCATAGAGTATTATGGGGGGACAATGGTCATTATAGGTACATGCACATTTTCAGTACTGCCATGTGTCACGATGTACTGCAGCACACATGTACCCGATTGAGAAAATATGTGGAATACATTGCTTACTTTTAACCAAACTAACCCTCACAAAATGGAGAAGTGACTTAAAAAGACTCTTGCAGAGAAAACGTGAAGAGAAGATGACATTAATTACCAGCACAAGTTGTCAGCGAGAAGGTGACAATGCTGAAATTTCGCTACTAGGGAAATTTCCCTACTATAGTACTAGGGCTATAGCAGTCACATCTACAAGGTAAGGACAATGAAAATATGTTCAGACCAGACAAGAAGTCAGCTGGAATGATTAAAATTGTCTGGAAGATTGTTTGAAATGAAGATGTATGTAATTGTTGATGAACTTCGGCCTTTATGACTTGAGATAGTTAGTGATAGTGGAACATGTATATAACTTACAAAATACAGGGAGCTCCCTGGCGGTCCAGCGGTTAGGACTCTGTGCTTTCACCGCCATGGCTCTGAGTTCAATTCCCGGTCAGGGAACGAAGATCCCGCAAGCCGAGCGGTGCCGCCAAAAAAAAAGAAAAAAAAACACCCAAAATACAGAAAATACAGAGAGCTATATTGGAAATACTGCTCAAAATCTTGTTATTGACAGGCGTATACATTCAAAAGACTGTGTGGCCACTGTGCTAGGGAATGTGAGTATGGGGCAGGCACATTGATTGTACGCTTCCCAACCTTTTTTGCACAACATGGCCCATGCTGCATTTGTACCGCACGCTGGGATAAACGACCAGGCTAGGCTGCTGGAGGCCCAAGGTTATCAGATGGGGCCTTTGGCTACCCCAGGCCCTGCTCAGCCAGCCCAAGGGCTGGGGGGATTAGTATCTTCAGCGGACCTAAACCCATTCAGAGCATACCCATGTCCCATGAAATGCACCTCAAAGCACATTGGTTGGAAACTCAGTTTTACAGACAGATTTAGGCAGGGCTAATTATTGAAAAATACAATTATTTGGGTCTAATTGAATAAACTCTATAGAAGAGGGGACAGAAAGTTTTTTTGTTTTCTTTTGGTTTTTTTGTTTTTTAATATGGACCTCTTAAGAATCAGCCCAATAGAATTTGTTTGTATCGTGAGTGGGCTTGTTGAGAGAAGTTAAATATTATGCTATCTCATTCTCTCCAATCTGATAAAGGAACAAATTTTATATATTTAGAAATATCCTCTTTCCTCTGTGTCTGTGAGCACATTCCTCTTCCGTACGTTCAGCATTCAGTACACTGCTACTCGCACAGTAAGTGCTACTACATGTTTGCCAAACAGACAAACAAGCCACGGTTAAGCTAAAAACACTGTTCATCAATCCTTATGTTCGCACCCAGTTAAGGTTCTTCTCCTGTTCCTCTCAGCAGCTAGTCCAAAACTTTGCCACCGATTACCAGTTCCCAGCCCTCATCCCATGCCATTTGCTCACTCTTGGCTGATTTTACCTCTTCCTTCGATGAGGTCATCAAGACCATCCTACAAAGCCGTCTTAACACCAAATATTTGGACCTGAGTCATTTGGTGTAAACCCACGCTCCCCCTCTGCCAAGTTGTCTTTGACCTCTTCCTTATTAATCAAACCCACCAGTCACAGACGGATGCTTTTGTTGAAATATCTCCCCTTTACCCTCCTTCTTCTGCCCAACACTGGTTCAACTAGACAGTCAACTCTTAAGCACCCCAGGCTCATCTGCACCAGAGCCTCTGCCTTTTTCTGTTTTCTCCATTTGACATGCTCTTGCCTCAGAATCCACAGATGCCCTCCTTCACTCTCCTTCCTTCGTGTCTTCATTCAAGTCACTTCTTCAAGAGGCCTTCACAGCCACCTTTTCACAAAACGTAGCCCTTTCTGTTCACATTCGTACCATCTTACCCTGTTGTATTCATTCTCCTTATCAGTTGACACTAAAATAAACATTGTTTGTTTATGTTGTTCGCTGTATGTCTTCTCCACTAGAACATAAACTCCATGAGGGCAAGAACTCTGTTTTCCTGTTTTTCTTATTGATGTATCCCCATAGCCTAAAGTTGGGCCTGCCGCACAATAGGTACCCAATTAATATTTGTTGACTGAATGGAGGGATATGGGTTGTGGATGGACCTATACATGGTATCATTGCTTCCTCTCCAATCTACCCTTTTACCAGAACATTCCTCTTAAGTTACGAGTTAAAAATCACCAGTCTCCTCATAAATTGTTAATAGCCATGCATGGTTTATGAAATAATATCTAAAAGCCTTCAAAGATCTAGCCCCAATCTGCCTTTCCAGCCCCATTTCCCGATGCAGCTGTCTCCCCATACACCCTGAAGTCTAGTCATGCTGGGCACGCTGAGGGACCCTGTATTCATTCTTGAACACATACAACACTTTAAAGTCTTCGTGTTTTCTGACATATATCCTTTTGTCTCTGAATATCTGTTTCCTACTTTGCCCTCAACTAACATCTATTGGTGTTTCGAGGCCATGCTCAAATGCCATATTGTCCACGAAGCTTTCCCATTCCTCCAATTAGATTTAAACGTGTGCTCCATAGTGCATTGCCTTATGACTCTAATTAGTATAAAAGTCATTCTCCCTCCAATTGTGTCCATATCTGCCCCCAAGATGGGACTATAACATCCTCGAACAGGCATTATAGGCCCATCTTCTTTTCACAGTTTCTCACATGTAGTAGATTATCAATAAATGTTTGTTGAAATTAAATACACAATGTCACTAGCTGTGGATTTTGAGACAAGAGAATTGTAGTAAGATAGGCATTTAGATCCTTTATAGAAGTAATACACCAATACCAAATCAGTGGATGTCAGGGAGACTGAAAAGAAAAATAAAATTGTAGCTTAAACCATCATAAAGTAGGAAACTTTAACAGTAAACTCTAAACCTATGGATATCTTATTTCTCTCTGCTGTAATGCCTGGCACAGAGAGGTCACTTAATTTGGAGTTTGATCCTCAGCTAAAAACAAACTGCTTTTATTTAAACTGAGTACCCACTAGTGTTGTTTAACCATTTTGTGGTTTTATTCAAGTATTTGCAAGGCCCAAAGAAAACCAGTCAGAATGCCTCCATGTTACATAAGGGTTACTTCTGTTCGTGGAGTAATTTAGGGTTAATTCAAGGGTATCTCATCTGCTTGCTGGGTTTCTCCTCCCCAGGCCTGTCCGTAATGTATATAGCTGCTCCCTGGCCAGGCCCAGTACAAACGGTCCAGTATGCAGGATAATAGGCACATGTGGAAAGAACAGTAGTTCTCAGGAGATTGTTCTAAATCATTGTTCTCTTGTGGGGAGTAGAGAACTAGTAACGGGTCTCCTGGAGGCCCCTCTGCAGAGGCTGAAGGGGAAGGGTACTCCCGCCTTGAACTCCCTCCCCTCTGGTTTGCTGGCTGCACTCAGGCCCTTCCTTGGCGTCTTGTCAGAGCTCCCTGGGCTGGGGATTCGAGCAGCTGGCTCTCTCATTCACCTCTAGCTCAGACAACCAGCTCGGCTCAGCTCAGGCTACAAAACCCACCACCTTCACCCCCGTGTGTAGAAGCCACTCCCAAGGCATAAACTACCACGCCAGCCCCGGGAAGGTGCTTCTCCTCACTCTTTCACAACTTGACTAGGAAGGAGGCCACTTCAAGGAGCTTCCCTGATTATGAAGATTTAGATTTCCTGGAAGGTAAACCCCCCAGGACTTCACTTTCCTCGGCTCCCTCCACCCCCGACCTGACGCTCTAACATTACTCCTGGGCTTGGTTGCAGTCCGTGTGGGGATTTATTTGCCTACGTATTACTGTGTTTGTATTCATGTTTGAAGCTGGCATTCCTTCACCATTTACACAATGAGCGCTCTGAAGCAGGGACTTGCCTTACTTATTGGGCAGTATGCCCAACAGGACCATTTAGAAATGTCTTTAAACAAGTCACATGCTTCTTTGCCCTTTTAAGACAAGATGGCCAGGCCCACTAAGGAAACGTTCCACCCACCAGCAGTCCTTTGCTCTGGCTTCTTTACCAGGGAGTGGCATTATTAGTGGGGATGCATTTCAAGGATTATCCCAAGAAACGAAAAAAGAAAACCCTCCCTCTTGAACAAAGAGGCAAGCGATGGACGGTAGATCTCAGCAGTGAGGCCCCCTGACCAATTTATTGGTGAGGCTGTAAAACACAGAGTGGTGTTTCTAATTCAGCTCAGTGTTCAACTGACTACACGACCCTGATTTGATAGAAGATTATTTCCAGTATTCCTGTGGTTTTTCCTGATATAACTTGCAGAAACTATTATGATAAAATGGCTTTACTTCTGCCAGTTATTCCCTGTAAAAGGAGATTAAATGAGGCATTATAAAAAGCTTCCACAATTTACATAGTTTTCCTCAGAGTCATTTAACACGTAGACTCAAGTTCTCCCTTCTTAACTGTTTTTAAAATCAGTTGAACAAAAAAGTTCAACCATTAAAATTTCCATCTCTGTCAGTCACAGTCTATTTTTTTAATAAAAATGGATAAGACAGGCTTTTTAGGCCTCTCCGAATGCTATGATTATTGTTTCCTTAGAGAGTTTTAAAACTTTGGCCTCAAAGGTTACCTTATTTTCAACATTTTCTAAATTAAAGAAAGGAAGAATGGTAAAATTGGAAGCCTGGTAAGAAGTTGAAACTTGATTGCTTCAAGTATACCCTGATTCTTTGCAAAGAATCTAAAAAAGGCAGCATTGAGGTCAATACAATTATATATAATTGATCAGGCAACCCCCTGATTATTAAAAACTTTATTATGATTATTAAAACAATGCCAGTGTCTTATTTGCCATTTTTCATATTATTTATGAATAATACCATGTTAACTATCTTTGTTCAGAAGGCTTCATCTACTTTTTTGTTTGTTTGTTTTAAACCACTTCCTTAGGATAATTTCCTAGAAGTGGATTTACTGGATGAGAGGGTTTTCATAAATGCGGCCAAACTGCTTTTTCAAAAAGATGGCTATATGTTCTTTTTAAAACATATCTTGCCACAGATAAATCAAGGCTCTCTCCAAACAGAGACAGTTGATCGACAGTTTCAATTTTTAGCTAGCTAAGTGTAATTAGTAGGGCTTAGATAGGACTAGTAGGTTAACCATTTGTCTACTGGTGATGGCACACACAGTTTTTCTAAAAACTAAAACAGCCTAAAACAGTCTATATGCTATTACACTCTAATGGTCAAATTATTCCAGACACACAAATGGGTACCCAGACTCTGTCCCAAAAGGTGTGTGATTATAGTATACCATGAACTAGATAATATTTTCAGAAAGATACAGAAAGACTGTATTCTGTATACACTTGTACATTCTGTATAATGTTGTTCATTCATTCAACAGACATTGCTTGAACACCAACCACTTATGAGAAACTATGGTAACCACCAGGGAAACAAAGAAACATGGGGTTTTCCCTGTCTCTGAGGAGCCTACAAAGGGAGAGAGATATGTAAATAAAGAATGAAGTAGAAGATAAGAACTCCATCAGAAGTTATACTATGGGAACCATGAACGAAGAAGCTTCTGACTCTACGGAGGAAGAATATTAGGGAAGGCTTCAAAGGCTGGTAATGTTTAAAGCTGCTTTGGAGGATGAAAAGAACGATAAAAAGTAGTAGAGAAAGTATATAGTGGAGACCGGGAGTGGAATGAGCGGAGCATGGAGGTGTGGAAGCGTCAGGGTCAAATCGGTGGGAGGGGGAGGAGGTACATGATGGTACACTGATTAGTTCTCTCCATGAAGGGCTCTAGGGGTTCGAAAGAGGGAGGAGATCAGAAGAGGGTCAAGAGAAGCCTCTGAATGATGAGCAGGATTTGTTAAGGAAGAGAGGAAAGGAATATTCCAGGAAGCGAACAAGTGACTTTAAAGTTTTCTAAGTGTTTTCACACATATTATGCCATTTGACCTCCACAACAACCTTATGTGGTAAGGTAAACATTCTTATACATTCTTTTTTTTTTTTCTCATACATTGTTATTCTCATATTGCAGCAGAAGAACTACGAGTCAGTGAGGTTAAGTGACTTGCCCAAGGTCAACACAGTTGAGTGCAGGCAGCTGTGCTTCAACAACTCAGTGAATGGTGCCCAGGGGGATGGTTTTGTTTGGAGTGTGGTGTATTGGCCACTGAGATTGGCAGGTCTGACTTCTGACTTCTGATGCTGTTTGCACTATATTAACCTGCTACCATGTTTATCACTTCAAATGAATATGGTTTAAAATGAAAACACACTAATGGCTCCTATCTTTTACTTTTAATATTTTATATACTGTTGTTTTTATTAGAATATTTTGGAAAGATGCTCTCCTCTCTCTTTCTCTCTCTATAGACATATCTCTATACCTTATATGAAGATAAGCATGTATTTATTTAAATACGGTGTATATGTATACATAACATGTTAGAAAATATTAGGTAACTTAATTTGCACTACCATCCATTTCCCTATATTAGGAACTTTAAAAAATTATATATATTTAAACATACTAGATCAAAGCAGTGCTGCACCAATTTTAGCCCAACTTCTACAACTTCAACCTATTTGAGGGAATTCCTGGTATTTCCCAATGCCAGGAATTGTGATGATAAAATCAAAGGATAATTCCACATAGAGAAAAGAGATGAGTACAAGTACCTTCAAGAGTAGGCTGCTGCAAACAAAAGTACTACTGTGTAAGATTATAGGATGTTGTTTTCAGTGACCCAGAATTCTTCAGCTTTTTTCAGTCTAAGGAAACAGAGGCAACTTTAAAAATGACATATATACTAAAAACTAACAGTGCAAGACACATTATAAATATCTTGCTGACATTTGAAATGTCTCTGGAAGTCAAAGAGATGGCTAGACTTATTCACTATATTTTTAAGCAGTGAAACTGATTTATTAAAAGGTTAGCTCTCTTCCTCAAGGTTGCCACGGTAGGCAGCACAGGGTAGTGGCTGAAATCCAAGGCTTCTGACTGTTACCTTGGTCCTTGCAATAAATTCAAAACGTCTTCATCAGGTTTGACATGGGTATTGTCAGAAATTGGCAAATATTCTTTCCCACATTAGAAAAACAGGTCTGGATGCTACTCTGTCACACGTCAGCATATGTCAGCACATGTGAGTTTAGCTCTCGCAGAATATACTGGCTGGCGTATCTGATACCCTCCCTCACACACAGATACGAGTCTACACATCAGGAAGAGTATGTTCCAGAATTTCAGAGAGACCATCTCGCACACATCTCTAACTGACTGCGTAAGTTGCAGTGAGCCTACGGAGAACCCTGCCTACTGATATTTTCTTCATCTCATTCTTCAAATCTAGATTATAGGAAACAGGTTAGACTTCTGAAAATACAATAAGACAAAATGTTCAACTTTCAGTTTCTGACTCCCCCAATAAGAAAAGACATCAATGTGGCATTTACGATGAAATGCGTGGAAAGGGCCCTGTAGAAACAATATGGTTGCTCGTAATGGCACAATCTCATTCAAAGGTGCCAGGAACACTAATGAGACCTGGATGTCAGGAAAAGCAGAAATAGATCAATACTTCTCCCCCACTTGTAGTTGCTCCACCATCAGTCACTGCGCTTGCTCTATGTAAATGAAATCAATCAGCAAGGATTTCTGTAAAATGCATAAAACAGTTGTCTTCTAGACTCTCCCAGAAGATAAATGATTCCAGACGTTGGACTGCAGCCATTTTCCCACACATGCTACAAAGTTCTGACATCCATATTGGGCCATAACACTGAGTGGTTTTGCAAGCTTACAGCCAGTGCTTCCACTTCTGGTTTGGACTAGAGAGCTTGCTAACGCAGATGCAAAATAAGTCCCCTTTTGACTGTGTAAATTGTAAGAGAATTGCCTTTTTCTAATACAGGGGCTCCTGTGATCCACCTCAAAACTTTTTGCTATTGCTCACATAAGCTTATCATTCCAAATCACTGCTTTAGATTTCTTCAGAATTAGACCAATCCCAGACTAATAAAACATATGACCTCTTAGATGTAAAATACAACAACAAACAGCACAAGTCCAACTTTGTTTTAAAACTAACACGTTTGGAAATGTATTAAACATACACAGCAGAATTGTTTTATATGGCAGCTTATAAAGAAGATCCAGAAGCAGCCTCCTTTAAAAACTATGTCAACACAATAACATTATTAGGAAAGGCATGTAGAAGTTTAGGTCATATTCATGGCTATTTATATAACCAATCTCAGGGAATTAAATATCCAATAGACAGCATTTTCTGCCAGCGTCTTAAATCTGAGAGATGGGTACTTTCTTACTAAATTGCCTTTGAGGAAAAATACAGGTAATTTTGCCCACAGTTCAAAAAAATAAGAAAAAAGTCTAATATCAATATCTATAGTCTAACTGAGATAAAAGCAATTCTCTGAGGTTAAATAAGAGTAAATAAGTATCTTACTGTAACTTTCAAATGTTTTTAAAGTGAAAAATTAAAATGAGAGGCACTGCTTTAAATTTTAAATCAAGTTCTTGTTAAAAGATTGTCCTTCTAAATATCAAGTACACCACAAAGAAAACTTTATGTATCAATAACAAAACTCTCAGTACAAATAGGAAGTAACTGTTGTCTTACCCAGCGGCCAGAACCTCTTCTATGGAATACAAACTCACTTTGTTTAAAACGTCCTTAGGCTGTGCTGTACCTTTGAAACAAAACCACTCTCTTCTTCATTTCATTTTCTGCTTTCTTGAAAATCGCTTCTCTGAAACTGACAGATGGTGCATCTGTCACTGAGTGTTTCCTGTTCGTTATCTCTGCCAGCTAATATTTCCCCTGTGCTTAGCTGTTGTCTGTGAGACTGTTCCACATCATTCTAGCCTGATCAATGGTGTGCCTGGTTTGAGGTTGGTCTTGGTCCCGCCTCCAGCTCTAAGAGAAAAAAACGAAAACTCACAGCTGGATTTCCTATAAATCCTCTCCTTAAAATCTGGCTCTGTAGCTATGGCACATACTAGAGGAAAAAGCTGCCAGTCTGTCACAAACCAAGGGGGGGCGGTGATCCTTGCCTAAGGTCCCCCCATGCCAGTGCCAAGTGTGTAGGTTATATAATAAATCCCATGGTAACATGGCCTGAAACTTCACAGGACAGGAGGAAGCATTTTAACCAGCCTTAGGTTTTTCTATGTAATGACACTCAAAAGAAGATGCCCATGACTGAAACACACACACACACACGCAAGCATGCACCCATGACAGAATAATTTTTAGCATGTTAAAATTATGAAAACTGATTCCAAGGAGAAAATGGAAAAAGAAAAAGCACCAAAATAGGACATTATAAAATTGGTGTACTTGTATCTTTCTATCCTAAAACAGAGGTCATTATTCACATTCAGATGACATTACACCCCCTAAGCGACAGGACTGGCTGATATTTATACTACCGATGAACTTGGTGAATCAAGAGAAGGTATGGGATGCATTTCAGGTTCTAGATGAGAGAAGACTGCTCTACCAAGTAGAGCTGACTGTGTAACACCAGTCTGCTTTGTAAATCTTTAGCACACAGCGTGCATTTTTAGGCTTACATATTCTGCACAGTCAACAGTAGTCAAACCTTATCAGGTAGAAAGGCTGCACATTTATTGCAAATAGCTATGTGAGTGCTACTAAAACCAGGCTAAGGATTTGAAGACTGCACTAGGATCCAGAGTCAGAAGACTGGATTCAAGTCTCAGTTTTGTTTCTTGAACAGTGTCCTTGAACACGAAAAGCACAGAGTAAAGCTCTGGAGACCTGACAGGTGATTTCAAAATTAAATTAAGATGATAAAATACTGTGTTGTTATTATTCAACTTTTATATTATTCTTTTCAACAACAGAGAGAATATTAAATAAGTATAAATATTTAATCTGGCAAAGGATGGTACCAAACAAAATACCACTGCCTGTGATAAGGAAAGCTAAAGATAAAGAATTCTGGGAATAAAGTGCAGGGTATAAAGTGCACGCTGAGGATAACAGTAACAGATTTTGAACATCTGAACTCTATCGTGAGGGCATACATGGTGAGCATTGGTCAGGGCGGGGTTGAGTAGTAAGTCTGAAACCTTAGTTCTCCTTCCACATTTTCACAGAAGAATCCTGGAACCGTCATCTGTCATTTGTCTGTGAGTCCCTTAAGAGCAAGGACATACACAATTGGTGTCTGTTGAATAAATGAGAAACCGAGCTAGATAGAGCCACTCACTGTAAAGGAGGAACTGTAGATGATTATGAGAAGCCCACGGTTGAAGTTGGAAAATCTGATTCTTCAAGGCTGAGACTACCTGTGTGTCCTTCCAGTTCTGTCAAATGTGAGGTTGGGCTTTGTAGGGAAAGAGGCTTTTTGGGTCACTGGAAAGAGAGGAGCTTCGTTTGTGGACCCCTGATCTGGTCCCGCTTTCTACACTCACCCCTAACCATCTCCCCTTCCTCACTTCCTCCCATGAGAATGTCATCTGCTGACAATGAGCCTGAGTCAAGAACCACGATGTTGGTAAACATCCCTTTAATGAAAGTACGGGGATTGTTAGGGTGAATTCTTCCTAATAGGGGATGAAAGTCCTTGTTTGCTATGGCTGGCAAGAAGGAAGCTTTCCAAATCCAGAGGAGCCCTGTTGCACGTGGGCTGGGTCAAGGGCAGCTGTGGACGCCACCAACGGTAAGAAAAGGCGGATGAGATGTGCTCCTGCCCTTACGCCGCCTGCTTCCTCACTGCCAGTGCGTTTCTGAGTTCTCGACTGAATACACTGCAAAGTTAATGTACTTTCATAATGTCTTTGGGTGTATGATCTCTTTCCCACAAACTGAAAAATGGTACCAGTTTGGGGTAAGAGAATTTGCCAACTGCGAAGATCTAACCTGATGAATACTCTTTTAAACCTACAATGTGCAAGGCATTCTACTAGGCACCTCAGATACATGCTTCCAGCAGCAGGTTTACCATGGCACAAAGGATTACAATCCAAAACAGGATATGAGAACAGCGGGGGAAAGGAAGAGTGCAGCTGGGGGCTCAAGGCCGAAAGGTCACATCTAGTTTAGGGAATGGGGGTGGGAGAATCCAGAAAACATGACTAGGGTGGTAGCATTAAAGTTTGGGAAGGATTTGCATGGGCAGAGGTGAGGGAGGACACTTCAAAGAGAAGGACACTCCTACAGGAAAGAGTGAGCTCGAAGGCACAGAGACAGGAGCAAGGCAAGCTCCAGAAATAGTGAACCACCTGGTTCTGCTAAAGCATAGGGAACGTGTGGGAGAACCATGGGGTATGAGACTCCAGCAACACGGAGGAACCATACTGTGGTATGGTCTTGAATGCTGGGAGGGGGTGTGGGGAGTGAATACTAAGTTCAATCAGTGATCATGGAAGTTTCTGAGCATAAGTGTAACATAATCTGAACAGTGAGATCTAGAAACCATATTTAGGATGGATTATAAAGGAGAGGGTAGGCAGACTGACCCACTCAGGAGGCTACTGTAATAATTTAAGCCAGAGGTCATAAATACTCGAACTTGGAGGATGAGGGAAAAAAAAGGAAGGGTGCTAGAGGCAGCTGCATAGGTAAGAGAGTCAAAGGAAAGGAGTCAAAGCAAATCCCACTTTAAGCAATTTTTCCTGGAGATATTTGCAGACAGATATACAAACAAATACAAGTTTTAATTTCAGCATTGTTCGTAATCGCCAAAGATTGCAAACTACCTAGTGCCCACCAATAGGGAACTTACAAATAAATTAAGGTACATTCATATAATGAACTTCTATATGCAGGCATTTAAAATATATATGCAGTTACAGGAAAGCTGATGTAAGCTGATATAGGCTGGTGATAGGCACCAGATTGTCAGTGGTTAAGGAATATGTGTAGAAGAGAGAGAAGTTGTAGGCAAGGAGTGAATTTATGGCAAAAGAAGGAAAATATTGGGGAGTGGAATGAGTACTGGGTGGGGACCTCAGGATTTGGATTTTACTTTCAAACTGGCACCTGTATTCCCCAGAACCAGGTCAACCTAGGGCTGTGCACTGTATAACCTACCCTTATGTATGTGTCAGCTTTGCTCACAACCATCAACTTGAAGATGCCAGAAACCTGCCTAATCCACCCCTGCCCATGTTTACGGTCAAAAGCCCAATCCCCATGTGCCTGGGCAAATCAGTAATTGAAAAGGAACACCATCCATGTTTTGGACAAAAATGTTTTTAAGGATTATACCAGCTGGCAAAGCAAATGGCACGACATCTGAAGCTTCCCATTTTTATCAAACCCTGGGCATAAGGGGCCAGCTAAGCATCACAAGCAATATCCATGCCCAGGGGTAAGTACCGTGCAAGTGCATACATGAAGCACAGCAATAGCACTTAGGCCTGATCTGCTGGTCCTCAGTCTTGTAATCCTTAAGCTAGGGACTGATACTTCAATCATCAACTCCCTTCTTTTCGACCATAGACATCTTTAATGATCACATACAAGAAGTAAAGTCCAGCCTCACAGAAGGGGTGTGAAACTTCAACAGCAGACCCTGGGGGTCTATGGCAGCTGTGTGTTGTTTGAAAGGGGACTGCATTGATCCAAAAGGGAATGGATATGGCTCCTCGGGGATTTCGTTTTCTCTTTTTGCACAGAGCCAGGCCTGACGATTAAACATTTCTCATCAGCTCTGTTGAGAGGAAAACATACTGAGAAAATGGGGACTCTAAAGTGGAATGCAGCACATCATGGGAAGAGCCTTTCTAACTTAACATACAGACGATTTGCCTCGTGTGCAGAATTTGTGCAAAGCAAATTAAAAGTAGGATCTCGCAGCTGGTGAGGGCAGTATGGCTTCATGGTCTAGAGTATTTTCTCTCTTCCATGCAGTGAAAAAACTGAACTTCATGTCCCAGATGCCTGGGTTCTAATCTTGACTCTGCCAGGTACAAGCTGTGTGAGCATGGACAAGTTACTTGAGATTCCTCCTTGTTAAATGGATAACAACAGTACAACTCTTAGGGGTGTTGTGAAGATTAAGTGGGTTAATATATGTAAAATGCTGGGAACAGAGCATGGCATAAACATTCAATAGGTGTTATCTATCATTCCATAGTGAGAATTTTAAAATATAGGTGAATACAACTACACTTAAAGGGTTGAATCTGATTAATTGCAATTCAAGAAACAGAATCCTCTGTAAGAAGAGCTAATTGCAGTACTCATCTGTAATTTACTTTAAAGTACTTGAGTATATATGGTTGATGTTACATGTGTGTTACATAGGTAAAGCTATAACCCCGGTGCTGCTAGTATATGATGAAGCATTCAAAGCCTGAGACAATCTAGCTGGCTTTCTAAACAGGGAGGCTGAACTTCAGAATTGGCTGTTACAAACCCTGCTGGTACCATCTCTCCATCAACAATCTCCAGCTACCATTCTGAGTGTCAAAAATGGGTTTCAACTGGTGAAAATTGTTACGTTGCCTAGCATGCTTGGTGGACTTAAGGTGTTCAAAAGTACAGACTGGCTCAAAGTATTTCGGTGTAAAAATCCAGTAAGACCTTTACCTGCACCTCTGGTGATAATGTCCTAGTCTAAATCCCTAAATAGTCCTACACATGTAATCAGTATGATTTGGTTATAAGGTTTTAGTGAGAGTAGTAGCTGATCCTCTTTTAACTCAAAACTTGCTTCTTTGGCCACCCTTATTTACCAAAAAGAACCTAAGAGTTGTGCACAACCAATTTGATAATTTTAGCTCACTTCCACAGCCATGACTTCTAGAAGATTCTGCTTGCCTGATGCAGGCTATAAGGGTGAGACAATCTGTTTTTGGAATCTGGGTGTTTGCCTCAAGCCTCTTTTGAATCTTTTATGTAAGGCTGTGGTTGAGCATCTAAAAGGAAAGTGAAGAGCTGGGACTCCTTGAAGCTTACACACAAGTTACACGAATCGATTTATCTTGGGGGAGGGGTGTTTGCTTGTTAATAAATGTCTATATACCTGACAGAATTTGTTCCTACATTGAGTTATCAGTATGACTTGGTTGTGAGGTTTGGGGGAGAGTAGTTGACCCTCTTTCGCCTCAAAAGTTCTTTGGCTACCATTATCGGGCAAAAAAGAACCTAAGAGTTGTGCTGGACCAATCTGACCATTTTTGTTCACTAATAAAGACAGCATGGGGCATGGAACCCACAGGTCAGCAAAAGTTCAAAGTTTGCTCCACCAAAAAGCCCAGGACAAAGATGTTTCTTTTGGTCATATCTGGTTTAGATCTTGAATTCTAAGTAATTCACCAATTTCTTGGCAAAAAGAAACTAGAAAAAACACATCAGAAATGTACTACACAGGGCTTCCCTGGTGGCGCAGTGGTTGAGAGTCCACCTGCCCATGCAGGGGACGCGGGTTCGTGCCCCGGTCCGGGAAGATCCCACATGCCGCGGAGCCGCTGGGCCCGTGAGCCATGTCCGCTGAGCCTGCGCGTCCGGAGCCTGTGCTCCGCAACGGGAGAGGCCACAGCAGTGAGAGGCCCGTGTACCGCAAGAAAACACCAAAAAAACCCAAATGTACTACACATTATTTGCTTTATGCTATGAATATAATTATAATATGAAAATAAAGGTCTCATCCTGCAGTATAGGTTCATTCGCTTTTAGTAAATTTTTGTTATCCTCACAAAGTAAAATCAAAGACTATCTAATACATTTTAATAACTAATAAAAGTAAACTTTAAATATTTTTTCTTTAAAATATTTTAATTACACCAAATAATGCTCATTTTAAAAATTCAAACAAAAGTCCCATTTATATCCCCAACTCCTAAATCTACTTCCCTCTCTGGAGGTAATCACTATTAACAGTTTAGTGTCTATTTTCCAAACTTTATATATATGTAATATACATGTATAACATTTTATGTATATGTAATATTTACATACACATATTTTATATGTGTAAAATATACACACATATGTTTCTACATATATGTACATATACCCATACTGCACACCCATGAGATAATTATTCTTACACAAATAGAATCATATTATATGTATTATCCAAAGACTTATTTTGTCCACTTAACAGTCTTGGATATCTTCAGATGAACCAATAAGAAAGCTACTAGGCTTAATCCAATGGAACCCCAGTGACTATTTAGTCAAAAGTCTGGTACCAGGGAGGCCAGACCAAAGAAGCAGCACTTCTCCAAAATGGAGTCAGAAACACGCCTGCGCTTTTCTGGGTGGGTCACTTGACAGACCTGTCCCTTCTGTTCCTTTCCTAAGTTTTACATCCTGGGCAGTATGGAAGAATAGATGGATGAATGAGTGAAAACACAAACTCATAAGTTAAAAAATTAACTGAGTGTAATTCAATTCCTTTACTTGCTGCGGGTGACAGACTGTCCTTCTAACATGCACACAGGTATCTGGAGTATGCCTGCCTTTCTTCTACTGCATTTTAAGCAGAAAATAATTACCACCTTCTACTGTTGAGTTTCTCTTACTTATGGCAATGGAAATGTCGAACTTCCAGATCTGGATATTGAGTTGCTTGGGTGCACGTGTCCTCGGAGCATAAGCTAGCAGCCACGTGTGCTAGTTTGCAGGGGTCCTGCAGACAGGCACAGGCAGGAGCAGGCGTGCACAGTGAGGGCTCTGCGACTTCCCACAGTCTCTGGGGTCATGGAGCCCATTTTCAAGTTGCAACTTGTGGTTTTCAGGTTCTCAGGATACTGTGTGTGTCTCCAACACAATTTCAGTAGCAAATATTCCAGGTAATGTTGAAAACCAAACAAACCCGAATTTATATTGTGCTCTAAAAACAAACTCTCCCCAAATCCCTTTTCTAGCATTTAATATTCCTAAACATGTAAAAAAAATATATAGATAGATAGATAGATAGATAGATCATATAATTTCTACTACCGTTAATCCCTTTTCTTTCTCTGGGGAAAAATTACTTTTCATTATAAAATTATAAATTTTTTCTTTGTTGTAAGTCTTGTTTAACATGGAAAGTTTTGTGAAGCTGTTATGTTTTCAGGTGGAAGCAATCTACCCCCATCTCTGATATATTCTCATTTTGAAGCAAATCCAGGTAACTGGCTTGGCTACTTGGATTACTGACTCTGATTTTTTTTTCTTTTTTTTTTAACTTTCTTTATCTGAAAAGATTACATAATAAAAGCCTGACTGCACATCTGCAGCAGCTGGGCTCTGAGTGAACTGAAGGAGCAATGACAACTGTACATGGAATTCAAATGATAAGAACTTAATTCCACATCAGGTACAGTTTAAAAATGTCAGCACTGCCTTATCTATGTGATGTTCCACTGTACATGTAGGATTTCTACTTCAATATTTGTAAAATTCCAAAAGTTATAAACTTTTGGTTTACATTACCTAGAAAAAAAGAGGGAGTAATAGGGGGAAAAATCTTGTCAGCAAAAAGTCGACTGTGCATTGAAAAGTTGTATTGAAAATGGAGAAAACAAAATCATGTGGTGCAAGAATAACTTTGTTCACAAAAGCAGGCTCAGAAGGATATAAGCTATGAAAAAAAGAATCTTTATCATAGCAACAACTTTCCTACAAATCTGAGGCTCTAGAGAGCTGGCTTGTGGTTTCTGTTGCCAAGAAATGGAACCTACTTTGGCACTCTTGTGGTAGGAAAGGTATACGAAGTTCTGGCATTCATCAGCTGAGACCAGAGAAAGTCAACAGGAGGGCAGAAAGTATACACTACCTGCTGGGGCGATGCCAACTTCACGCATAGTGTACATGACAATTCTGCAAGAATGGATTTGCCTCTTGGAAACTGGTACCAGTATGCTTCAGGATTGTCTACCCTAATCCCATGCTTGTCTTTTCCTTTCACTCCTACTGTTTACTAACCCTTAACCTTATTATACTGGTTTACATTTTAGATGGTGTTATCTTTAATTCTGGGTGGAAAAATCCAGAATCCCTGGGTGAAACACAGAGGCCTGCTTTAATTATGATGCTAATGGAAGCAACAATGAAGCTGCAGTTGGAGGAACAAAGCCCCTGCTCACATGACAGGTCAGGCTGATCACTTTCTAAACTGGATTTCTTCCACTGTTTTGAAGATGTCACCTATCATTGCCTCGCTCAATTTGTACGTAGCCTAGAGTTTTGGCTTTTATTCAGGGTTACCATCATAAATTGGATTACACAATTTTTGATGCATGTGCATTTTCATGCAATTAAATTTCTAGAAAAATTAAAAGTCTCGGATCTTTTTACAGTTCGCTTTGAATTTTCAGAACAAAAGCAGACCTAAAGTAGATTCTGAAATTGTCATGAGCAGCATCCTTTTACAACCTTGCAAACCAAAAGCACGTTCCTCACTTTTCGGCTCCTATCTGACTGCTTTCTAACAAGAGCTCTACAGGATTTGATTGAAACCAACTTCAAAACCGAACTTGGAAGCATACTTATCTAAAAGGCTCAGGCATACTAGGATCCTGAACTTGTTTCTCGTTTTGCTGTGATGCATGGGTGGCCATGAGCATTCCTGGCAGCTGTAAGGCATTTGCCTATGTATTTGGCTTCTACCGTTGTTAATCATACTTATCAACACAGGCAAGCAGTACTGGCCACAAAAGATTAGCTACTCTACTATAATGCTCTCAGTAATCCTAACCCAGGAACATCAGCACTGAGTGATAACTACCTCAGCCAGCTACAACCTTCAATGACTTCAGAACTTATTAAAAACCCTAGTTTTTAATGAATCCCAGACTTTCTTTTCCATCACCTTACACACACACACACACACACACACACACACACACACACACACACACACACCCCCTCCCTTCTCTTGTAATGGTAGCTAAGACCAAACATTCGCAGTGGTGTACATTGTTTGTGTTTTTAAAACAACTAGGGTGCTCTTTAAAATACCACACATATTTTGAGTTTTTAAGGTGGCCTTTACTGTCAAGAGATTCAGGTGCTATTGATCTCATATGAAAAGTGCGTACAATAATCAGGAAAGAGGCTGGTATACAGGGAAACTAAACCTTGTTCAAATCCTTTGGAAGCATTAGATTCTAACTGTAGTTTTTCTCCTAGGGCACACAAAACATTGCTCTATTTAGAGAACAAGAAAAAGCTTCACCCAACTCAGAAGTGACTGCATCAGAGAATTCAGGAATAGAATTAGTATTGGGGGGCGGGAAATGGGCACCTAGAGCTGAGCCTGCTAGTCTCTGATTGGTGAAATCTTGCTTTCACTTAAGGACTCTTCCATAAAAGACCACATGCTTCATCAGCAGACACATGTGTGCTAAAGTGCCCAAGCTTGAGGCATGGCCTTCATTTTTCCTAGCCCATCTTTACCCCACAAGGCTAATATTAGCATAACTTCTACAAAACAAAACCAGTAAAGGTTCATCTTGTATTTCAATCCTCAGCAAACCCTCTACACAGTGACCTCTAGGTAACAACTGACCATTCACTTTGTAGCATATCATGATTTTTTTTTTTTTTTTAATATATACCAAACCTAGTGACACTCTGTTCTGTTGACCATGGAAAAGTCAGAGTTTGGAGCCATGATGCTTGGACATGATAATTGTCCTCATATTTGAGGTCAGTTTCATCGCTTTGGAGATTGGTTACTTCATGGGATAGACATGATTGAAAAACTGTGGGACTGGAAGACTACAGGAAGCAGAGAAATCTCACTTTCTAGGTGTCTTCAAAGGAATGCAGAGTATCATTTCCCTAAAGTATTTGAATGCAGGCCATTCCAAAGCCATAGATGAACTCGATAGCTTCTTGGGATGAAGAACATTGTTGGTAATATTTGACTGTATTCCATCCATCATAGCCCATGGGACACGACATTTGAAAAGACACCTCCCATCTCCCCAGCTCATTGTTTTTGGTGACATGTGCAAACTGAGTACTGACAAAGCATTTGGGGAGGGGAGGGCCAACTGGAAACTTTCCCACCCTCAGGACTTCAGAACCTCCTACTGCCTGCCTCCACGGTGCCTTCAAAAACCCTCTCCAGGGCTTCCCTGGTGGCGCAGTGGTTGAGAATCTGTCTGCTAATGCAGGGGACACGGGTTCGAGCCCTGGTCTGGGAAGATCCCACATGCCGCAGAGCAACTAGGCCTGTGAGCCACAACTATTGAGCCTGCGCGTCTGGAGCCAGTGCTCCGCAACAAGAGAGGCCACGATAGTGAGAGGCCTGCGCATCGCGATGAAGAGTGGCTCCCACTTGCCGCAACTAGAGAAAGCTCTCACACAGAAGACCCAACACAGCAAAAAATTAATTAATTAATTAAATTAACAACAAAAAAAACCCCCCTCCATCCAGCCTGCTCCTGCCAAATGTGCCACTTGACCAAGAACCACTTATGTTCTGGATGAGAAGCCAGTGTGACTGCTAAGAGCGTACAGTGACATTTGCGAGGGGTGGTAGGTTTCACCAAGTCATGGCGAAACCTGTCCTTCAGGGCTTCTCCACTCATTGCTGTGCTGGGTGACTGCCATCATCAGATGGCTCTTCCAAAACAGGAAGATTCAAGGGGAAATCTCAGAGAGAGAGAGAGCAAGGGAGAGTGGGCAGTGCAGCACAGCTGGGAAGAATGCTGCTGAGCCCCAAATGAGAAACACTTTCATTAAAAATATTTTCACAGGACTTCCCTGGTGGCGCAGTGGTTAAGAATCCGCCTGCCAATGCACGGGACACGGGTTTGATCCCTGGTCCAGGAAGATCCCACATGCCACGGAGTAACTAAGCCGGTGCACCACAACTACTGAGCCTGCGCTCTAGAGCCTGTGAGCCACAACTACTGAGCCCGCATGCCGCAATTACTGAAGCCTGCACGCCTAGAGCCTGTGCTCTGCAACAAGAGAAGCCCACGCACCACAACAACGAGTAGACCCTGCTCACCTCAACTAGAGAAAGCCCGCATGCAGCAACGAAGACCCAATGCAGCCAAAAATAAATAAATAAATTTATTTTTTTTAAAAAAAGAGGAAGAGTTAAAAAAATATATTTTCACAAACTTATAAGCTTTTGCATAGCAAAGGAAATGATAAAATTAAAAGACAACCTACAGACTGGGAGAAAATATTTGCAAACGATGTGACCGACAAACAGTTCACATATACAAACCGTTCACATAACTCAGTATCAAAAAAACAAACAACCCAATCAAAAACTGGGCAGAAGACCTAAATAGACATTTCTCCAAAGAAGACATACAGATGGTCAACAGGTACATGAAAAGATACTCAACATTGCTAATTATTAGAGAAATGCAAATCAAAACTATAATGAGGTTATCACCTCACACCAGTCAGAACGTCCATCATCAAAAAGTCTACAAATAATAAATGCTGGAGAGCGTGTGGAGAAAAGGGAACCCTCCTATACTATTGGTGGGAATTTAAATTAGTGCATCCACTATAGAAAACAGTATGGAGGTTCCTCAAAATGTTAAAAATAGAGCTACCATATGATATAGCAATCCCAGTCCTGGGCATGTATCTGGAGAAAACTCTTAATTCGAAAAGATACATGCACCCCAATGTTCACAGCAGCACTATTTACAATAGCCAAGACATGGAAGCAACCTAAGTGTCCATTAATGGGTGAATGTATAAAGAAGATGTGGTATATATATGTGATGGAATATTACTCAGCCATTAAAAAGAATGAAATATTGCCGTTTGCAGCAACATGGATGGACCTAGAGATTATCATACTAAGTGAAGTAAGTCAGACAAAGACAAATATTATATGATATCACTTATATGTGGAATCTAAAAAAATAATACAAATGAACTCATTTACAAAACAGAAACAGACTCACAGACATAGAAGACAATCTTACAGCTACCAAAGGGGAAGGGGAGGGGAGGGATAAATTAGCAGTTTGGGATTAACAGATACACATTACTATATATAAAATATACAGATAATAATGATTTACTGTATAGCACAAGGAACTATATTCAATATATTGTGATAATCTATAATGGAAAAGAATTAGAAAAAGAATATATATGTATATGTATAACTGAAACACTTTGCTGTACACCTGAAACTAACACAATATTGTAAATCAACTATACCTCAATAAAAACTTTTCAAAATTATGTTTAACATTAGTTTTTTTTAAATGCAGGTTTACTGAAAAATTACCAGCCCAGAAACTACACTGGGGCCAAAGACCGATAAGGCACGGTTCTTTCCATCGGGAAGCTCTCAGACTAGCAAGGCAGGTAAATCAAGGAAGTGATTATTTCCAAAAAGAAAGACAAAGGGTATCAACATTTACTGAGTGTCTACTTAATGGCGAAGCTTGGAGCAGCACTTGACGTGCCCATCGATGATGAGTGGATAAACACAGTGTGGTATATTCATACAATGGAATATTATTCGGCCTTAAAATGGAAGGATATTCTGACAGGTGCTACAACATATGCTTGAAGATATGCTAAATGAAATAAGCCTGTCACCAAAGGACAAATACTGTATGTTTCTACTCCTATGAGGTACCTAGAGTAGTCAAATTCATAGAGACAGAAAGTAGAATGGTGGTTGCCAGGTGCTGGGGGGAGGGAGAGATGGGGAGTTGTTATTTAATGTGTACAGAGTTTCAGTTTTGCAAGATGAAAAGAGTTCTGGAGATGGATGATGGTGACAGTTGTATAACAATGTGAATATACTTAAACATTACTGACCTTAGTGCTCATTTAAAACTTAATGTATTTTTCCATAACCAATGCTTCCTTATTTTATTGAATAAACAATTAAAAATTCCTGAATTTGTATATATCTGCCAAACTTAATGTTCATTTAATATACTTAAAATTGTTTATGATGGCAAATGTTATGTATATTTTACCACATTAAAAAATTATTAATAATCTCAAATGGCAACAGCATAACATTAAACCAACGGCCAGGCCCTTCTAAGCCTGGGGCCCTGTCACAAACTGCAGGGCTGTGTGCCCATGAAGCTGGCCCCGCCTGCATGTCCTCCTCATGCTTCTAGAGTATTCACCACTCTTTATCTGCATGTGGGATGTCCTCCCACTAAACTGTGAACTCCATGAGAACAGTTTTATTCATGTTTTACTTTCTTGCATCATCTCACATGTGTTTGATGCTAGAAGGTATTCATTATGTTCTTTTGAATTAATTCCTGTTACAAATTACATTAAGCAAAATTATGTTTGATTTAAAAAACTTTACAAGCATTTATAAACGAGGCTAATATATAACTAGCAGATATAGAACATTTCCAGAAGTACTTTCTGCTGCCTGCAGCATATTTAACGTCCATGTGCATTTCCATTGGGTTTCTATGTTTCCTTTTCTTCATACTTCTCTGTGTTAGGGATGAAGAAGGAGTACGATATATGTGCTAGCCATATAATATGTATATGGTAAAGCCCTAAAAATTCTCAGCCATTTGAACTTTTTTAGCAACCAGCAAAATGTTCCAAGATTCCTCTTTGGTAATGAGTAACGTCACAGAGAGAAGGCACTGGTGACCTGAAGAAACGTGGCCCTGAGTCTAACTGCTATAATTCTTATTTGTTCTCAGGTTGTCTCTCATTAAAACTGAATTAATTTTGTGTTGATCACTGGTCTGTAAAGCACTGATAAATTAAACGATTGGTAAACAATGACTTTCAAAGAGAGAGAAGGGTTAGTAATCCATTTTCCACTTTGGGATTATTACAGAATTTCATTTCTGAAAACAGACCACAGATTAATTTAGTTAAGATCTGATAGTCAACTAAAAAAACTTTGGTGGAAGTCATCCAACTTGTCCTAGATTACCCAGTATTTATTGGCAGTTCTGAGAGTCTGGAGAAAGATGTTAAAAGAGTTATCTGAGGACAACAGTTCAGACAATGCACTGCAGGGTTAATACACAGTTTTAACCTTGGTTCAGCAAGGACAGTGTTTTTCATTGCTTTGTTTATAGGTCTTTTCCATATAATTGATGCTGCTACATACTGAATTTTGGATAAGTGAAGTGTCACTGTATCATGAGCTTAGAGATTATTAAACACAGCATTTTCATTTCCTCAAGCATAAGTACCTCTGATATAGTTTTGTTTTATAAGATACTGCCTTGTGTTCTTCTCTTAAATCTTTTCCTTAATTAAAATAAAATTCCTTTATATCAGTATGTGTCTTCCTTCTAGAATCATTTTGCCAAGATAATTTATATTTGCAAATATTTAGATCTATAGTTTAATCTTATTCCTTCCTTTTATCTTTCTATGACTAATGGTAATGTTTGATTACAAATTTAGAAAACCACATAACTGAAGTTAACACTTGCTCCCCATGGCTTGCTCAAGTTCCAAATAACTTATTTTCAGAGATTAATTTTATTTGTGCTCTTTCCTTCTTTTAAAAATAAATCATTCTGGGCTTCCCTGGTGGTGCAGTGGTTGAGAGTCTGCCTGCCGATGCAGGGGACACGGGTTCGTGCCCCGGTCCGGGAGGATCCCACATGCCGTGGAGCGGCTGGGCCCGTGAGCCATGGCCGCTGAGCCTGCACGTCTGGAGCCTGTGCTCCACAACGGGAGAGGCCACAGCAGTGAGAGGCCCGCGTACCAAAAAAAAATAAAAAAATAAAAATAAATAAAAATAAATCATTCTTTCGATCCAACTAATCATTCCAATTCCTTCGCTTTTGCCTCATAGAAGTACAGAAAGTCTTTAGTAAAAGGCTAGTGCCTGGCTATTGCCAAAAGTGTTAGCGTTATCTAGACAGTGGTTTTCAAATTTAATTCAATTATCAAATTAAAAGAATTTAGTAAACAAACAATTGGACAATATGTGTAAATGTAATATTCAGCCTAGTTCAGGCAATATTTAGATAAAAAGTCTATTAATATGACCCATACTATAAAACATACGACCTTTCAATCATGTCTTAAAATTGTAATTCTTAAACTTTTCTAGGTTTTCAAGAATCTTTCCAAAGCTCTCCCCACTAAATGCATGGCATATGTATATACATTTTTTTTAATAATTTCTGAAGTTTTAAAGAGATAAGAGGTCACCAGATTAAGAACCTCAGCTCCAAAAACTATTAAACAAAAACAAAGTTGACTCTTTCAACAAAGCAAACTCCATTCCACTTTAAAAGCCTTAAAGGGCCCTACAAAATGCCTCAGTGACACCGTGGTGGCCAGTTGCTTTTAGTCAGTCTCATCCACTATCTGTGAGCTTTGCTCAAGCGTTTGATGTGAAGTCTCAAGTTGTCCCTCAGCAGATAGCTACCCATAAAGTCATCCTCTTCAAAGTTTCATCCCCAGTCCTTTCTATCCTAGCTCAAGGTCTGTCTTGCAGTGATAGACTCATAATAATCTCACTGTCCTCATACACAGCTCAAAATATGATCCCAGGTGGTTCGACTCTATACAGATTTAAACATAGGGCTCATTTGTTCCAGAACTACATTCCAAGTCAATACCTTGAAAATATTTTGCAAGTTTAACCCAAAAGGCAGTATGGAAGCCCCCTTCCAAACGAATGAAGTTAGTCTAATTCTTAGGTAGAAGAGACAGTCATTATATTATATTTGGAGCCGAGGATTCCATCCCCCGAAACAACTCTCCCACCAGCATACTTGCTTGACATAGGACAAAGCATTTCATTTCAAATTCAAGATAAGGTTTACATTTCAAATACCATGAACAAGGTAATTCAGGGCCTTAAAATCACTTTAAGTTGGAAATGACGTTAAGTTGGAAATGTGGAAGGGGAGCAAAAGGGAGGTAGGATGCCGGATGCAAACAGAGACACCAGGGACGAGATGTGGCATACTTTCTCAGCTCCCAGTTTTACCCAGGAAAAGCACCAAAAGGAACAGCTAATAATCCAACAGTCTCTACTAAGTGCAGGAGCTGTGCTAGGGACTGCAGATAGAGTGATGATGAGAAAACTGCAAAATACAGCACTGTATTAATTGATGAAAAGCTCAAGACCCAGCAGCAGAAACAGACATACTTTGCAAATTAACTTAAGTTGAACACGCAGTAGATAGTAAAACTGAACAGCAGAGCGGAGTTTTTAACTCTGTTAGGTGGGGGTGTGGAGGGGAGTTATAAATAAAAGATAGAATTTGACTTGGGTTTGTAAGGATATGAAGAATTTCACCAGGTGGGGAGGTGGTGGAAGGGAGGAGTCATTTTGGGCAAAGGGAGCATAAGAGGAAGCACCATGGCAAGAAGAGCACATGGAAAGCTCATGGAAAATCAATGAAGGCTGGGAGAGAAACCTGGTGGATTCTGGTCTTTGGAGAAGGCTGGGGTTGTCTATGGACAACATTACTTCCCTTGCATGTCTTTATGGAGGCATATTATTTCCAACTCTTTTGAGATGAAACATTTAAGTTACAAAACTTAAAATATCAGAGATTTCAGATCTTGATAAAAAGTGACAAAAAATGAATTAAGAGTAAAGTTGATTTACAATTATTATTTGAAGTTAAAATTCAGCTGCTGTTATAAAGTAGAGACTAAATGGACAAAGAAACTCATTCCAGTTGCCGTCAGGCAACAATTAAGTCGATAATACCCTATGGTTAAAGTCACTCAAGAGTTTGATTTCACCATTTTTTCTTATTTTCCATGCCTTCAAACACACTATTATACTATTTAATTAAAAATCTGATGAAGAACATGTTTTGGGATTGCCTCAGGCCTTTAGGTCACACCAGTTTCATACATTTGAATACAAGATTTATGCAGTTCCACTACATGTCCACTAGAGGCCCGTGAAGAGCTTTTTTCCCCCACCACAGTCATAACCAAGAAGGCCAGAATTAACACGAGAAGTTATTGATCGAATATCAGTAAGGCAAAGATCGAATTGATAGATAACCTCACAATAAGCACCTTAATTATGGATAAAATAAACAAAATGTAACCCACTTTCAAAACCCCAGGAGACTGAATTGTGAAACTTACAAAACTAATACATAACTGGAAACGCTGAGTTAAAAGAGGTAGGATTTGGAAGGCTTCACCAACAGTTTCAGAAGGCCACCAGGCTCTGGCTGGCTTTGACTAGGTGGCAACATGCACCAAGTGGTGAGTCAGCGTTATAATGAGTGCCAGTGCCCTGTAGGGGCTTCTGAGGAAAGGAGGCTTTCAGATGTTCAAGTGCATACCACATACGAAAGACATGCGACAAACAGAGGGAAGGTTCCTGGGTGAGAAAGTGTCTGGGAAAGTAAACAAAGTAGTAATTTAAGACAGATGGACCAAGCAGGAACTTCCTAAACAGTGATTCCGAGGAAGCAAACAGGGGAAAATAGATGAGCAATGGTGAAACAAGGAGAGACAGAGTGAGACAGACCCTTAGCTTCCGGGGAGAGGGGTGACTTCAAGCAAAACACAAAGCATATTCAGTACTCAAAGACAGTAGCACGACTATGTGCACATAGCAAAACTTACTAAGAGGGGTGAGATGCCTTGTAACGATCTCCTTCCCATCCTGTCAAATTCAAAAGAGGGGGCTTCCCTGGTGGCGCAGTGGTTGAGAATCCGCCTGCCGATGCAGGGGACCCGGGTTCAAGCCCTGGTCCGGGAAGATCCCTCATGGCGTGGGGCAACTCAGCCCGTGTGCCATAACTACTGAGCCTGCGCTCTAGAGCCTGCGAGCCACAACTACTGAAGCCCACTCGCCTAGAGCCCGTGCTCCGCAACAAGAGAAGCCACCGCAATGAGAAGCATGCGCACCGCAACGAAGAGTAGCCCTCGCTCGCCGCAGCTAGAGAAAGCCCGCGCGCACAGCAACGAAGACCCAGTGCAGCCAAAAATAAATTAAAAAAAAAAATTCCAAAGAGGGCTTCAGTCATGTGTCAAAAAAACGCAAACAGAAACACATCAGAGTGCACATCAACCACACCACACATATGTGCACACACACATACACTTACTACTGCTATTTACAGAAAAGGCCTGTTTTTCACTAGGTTTGGTTAATTAGCAATCAGGAAAGAGTTGCACAGGGTTTGAAGAAAGAACCCTTTGTTCGGAAAAACCTGTGAAAATATTCCCTCAGCAGCTTGTAACTTTCCCTACAGATTGCCCTGGCCCTGAGGACAAGCCCAGGTGCCAGAGGCCTCTGTGATCCCACACAGAGCTCACATTCAAAGGCAGCTCTCTTTGTTGTCCCCTAGGAGTTAAGCCTTAATGGGTTTACAATTTGCAGGCCTTTTTGGAGAGCGGCTTGGCAGTTGTTGCTGCTGCCAGAAATGGAGCAGAGACAAGGCTTGGTGAATCCCACAGCTGTTGTGCCTGCTCCACTGGAGGGAAGAGCAGTTGCCTGGGGCATTTCAAAGACATGCAAGAACATAGGAAGACTTTATGAACCCTGGAAGTGGATTTGCAATTACTCTGAGCAGACGGTCAATTCACATGGTGGAGAAAGGATTTTGGAGCTGTGGTTCTTCAGTGAAGGCCATGGCAAATGGTAATTCACTGAATCTTCGTGTCCCCAGATAAATCCTTTGTGGGAAAAGTATTCAACTATAATGTAATACCATCATCTGCTGCTAGTTAGCTTTATGCTGTCACAGTCCTGACTTCTAAACCTCAACAAGCACAATTTGGACAGGAGTAAGCCAGTACATCCTACCTTGGTTAAAAAGAAAAATGGGTATGGCACTCTGCTGGAAATACGGCATCTATCCATCCTGGTCCACTGGGATTCAGGAGATGCCTGCCTGAACACTGCCTCCCGCATTACGGCCCGTATTTCAGAGAATCTTCATCTTAAACTGAGATATATCGATGGTGGGACAATCTGAATGATTTTGAGAATGGTGATTTCATAATCTTTTACAAGATATACCCCTTTTTCCCCCCATCATCCTTCTGGTCAAAAGCTGCTTTTTGATACATGGAATTCTCTTTTGCTGAAATCTCAGCCTATTTCCTGTTATCCTCATGTTGATTCATCTGAGAATCACATGATCTCTTTTACTGTTTATTTAGTCCATTATGATGCCCAGAGTCAGTCTTTACTCATTTTGTATCTCAACGATTTATTTCTACAGTTAAGTACACCCCTGATAGGCAAAGCACCAGTTAGATACCATGGAGGACCACAACTATGAGATGCTAAAAACCTGGTGAAGGAAACAGAAACACCTGGAAAGGGCTAAGATTGAAGTGTAATCAGAATGCTGTGAGTATGTAAGGAAGAGAGAAAATAATCTTTAACTCCTACTGTAGAGATCGGGCCATTAGTTTTAAAGGAGATAACATTTAAGATGCCATGTATAGGGTGATCTATCATTCTGGTTTTAAAACTGAAAGTTTTAGGTCACATGAAATCCTTCAGTGGAACACCCGAACTATAAAGGGCAATTAGAGCTTAGAGTTTATCTCAAGGGTGAGACATGGTAAGGGACTGTCTCAACAGCAGTGGGCGGGAGTGGTAGCGAGCGGCTGCCCAGGCCCTGAAGTTGCTGACTCAGCGGCCACCCGGGCATAAAGCCCTGGGGAAGGGGGTGATGTCCTGTCAGGCAGGACAGCAGGCCCCCGCCTCTCACTGCCCATCTATTTTGTGTCCAGCACATGGCATGAGGCACCACGGAGACCAGGCTCAGGGCCTGGCACAGAGTGGTGGCTGAGTGGCTCTCTAGGCTGGACATGTGCCCTACAGCTTTACAGTGCAAGGACCCCCGCAGTGCACACAGGCCGACTTGCCCAGGCCAGCGTTGCTGCCCTGTAGGCATATGTGTTTTGAGAGCCCTGCATTATGAGAAAGGAATTGGAGGAGGAGCAGATTCCCGGAGTTGATAAGGTATTTTAGACCCTGAGCATCACCTTGAGTTGATGGTATCTAATAAAAAACTTACAGCATGCTCTCACATTTATTATCTCACTTTTGAGCTCGACACAGACCCACGAGGCAGGAAACTGAAAGTTTAAAGAATGGCCTTGGTCACACAGCCATAAGTAGCAAAGCTGGGATTCAAATTGCAGATCGTTCCTTCTGACTCTAGGACTAGTGGCATTTCTCTAACTTTTTTTTATAAACTTATTTTATTTATTTATTTTTGGCCACGATGGGTGTTTGTTGTTGCATGCGGGCTTTCTCTAGTTGCGGCGAGCTGGGGGGCTACTCTTTGTTGTGGTGCGCAGGCTTCTCATTGCGGTGGCTTCTCTTGTTGTGGAGCATGGGCTCTAGGCGCACGGGCTTCAGCAGTTGTGGCTCGTGGGCTCTAGAGCGCAGGCTCAGTAGTTGTGGTGCACGGGCTTGGTTGCTCCATGGCATGTGGGATCTTCCCGGACCAGGGCTTGAACCCGTGTCCTCTGCATTGGCAGGCGGATTCTTAACCACTGCGCCACCAGAAATTTAGCATTCTCTAAATTTATAAGGTCACTGAGTTTTATCTGAAACTTTAAGGAGTTTAATAATCTAATGATTCAGTATCATCTGAATGTACTCTGTTCAGTCATCTAAATGGCTGGCTAGTATATCAAATCTCATAGACTCCAGGATAGATTAAAAAAGCAATCGCTCAATTTATAACCACTCGTCTCCTCTCTTTTCCTTCAGAATCTTGCAGTCATACTTGGGAAACCCCAGTAATGTATATCAAGCACTGCTTAACCTACAAGGCACTGTTTGAGGCATTGTGGATGAGCCAAAGATATGTAGGACTACACTGATACACACATGTGGCTTAAAATTATATGTCTACATAGAAACATTTGCTAGGCTGGTTGTATCTGAACAGATTCTCTTTAACCTCCTCGCCTGGGCCCCCACTGAAGTAGTGATTCGATCAACAGAAGCTGAACGTCTACCCACAAGATGGTTTAAAATGATTTTTCTGTCCCTTTGTCCTCAAGGGGCTTTTAATTTTGTTCTTCTGAGAAGATGCTCCTGAGGACACAGAAACCAGCCCCAGTTAACTTTCAAAGTATCACCAGTCTTCCTCTCTCTATAGCTTCATGGCTTCAAACTCATCACATTGTCTTCCCTCTTCCATTTACCAGGTTCCCTCAAATGCTTCAGGAACTCACACCCTTGCACACTTTCACAACTGGCCACAGATTTATCGTTAGTCAAACGGCACTGCTTGTTATGCACCCACCTTATTAAGATTTTTGAGAAAATTAACTATGAAGCTTGAGGGAATCTGAAGTGAAATAACAGGCCAGTTTCTTATAACTTGTTTTTTAAGGAAAGCTAAAATACTGTGATTTTAGCATTCTGTCTCCACCAAATTAAGCTCTCTTTGGCCTAAGGCAAGTCACCTAATCTATCAGTTCCTGTGTGTAAAGCTGAGACAATAATAGTTACCTAGTTCTCTGGGATTGCCCAGTTTAATTAATTATGACTGAAAAATGGCTTGAAAAAAATAATTACTTTGTAAATGCTCCATAACAACAATTGCACACAATTTTAAGTGCTTTTAACTTCAAAACTTACAACTCTTTTTGTGGTATCTTTAGTCATTCTCTGATTCCTTCCTTTTCCAATTCTGCTACAAAAATAAAAAATTATTAATGGTAAATTTGCATGTATTTTTCTGCATTTCTTGCTTTCCAACATTTTAAGAATATTAAGGATTGTCAAAGAAAATGAGAAAAAGCTCAGAAAACACCTGCCTTGTGATCTCTCTGAGTCATCAGTACAATGGTTCTCAGAGCACAATCTTCAAACCAGCAGCATCAGCAACATTTAAGATTCAGTTTCCATAATGTGCCCAGAGGTGCCCTGGCGCACTGTGTAAACTCACAGGGGCATCTCGAAATATTTTAAAATTTCAAGGGACTCACAGCAACACCAGACACCTGCCAGATACTGGGCAAACTACTAGTTCAAGGTAGCTGACAACCGCAACATGACCTCTTTTCAACATTCTTTTTCATGAGGCCATAGTTTTTGAAGCTGGGTTTTCGACAGCCTCTGTGATAAAAAGCAAGTTCCCTGTTGAAAATCAGTGTGGAATAGAAAATACGGTGATGACATCCAATCTGATTCCAAGGTGTTAGAAGCTGTGTAGTGTCCACCAGTGTACACATCCCATTATTAAGTAATTGTGGTTATTAATAATGAAATTTAAAAATTACTTTCTTTCAATGTAAGGGTATTGTTTTTAATACCTAGTAAGTTGTTAAGACATAAATACTTTTCAAGTTGTTGGAATCTAACTACTTAATAGATGGAACTGTGAGGTATTTCTTTCCTCCTAGGAATAGGGTTGCCTGATAAGTCTGGCAGCCCAACCTATGGGCACAGTGAAAGCATTACTGAGACTTTGAGAGAACCATGAACCAAGAAGATTTGAGAACGTGCTATAAATGCAAATTCTTAGGCCCCACCCAGGACTCATTGACTCAGAAACTATGGGGGTGGGGAAGCCATCTGTGGTTTAACTAGGCCTCCAGGTGATTCCAATGCACCCTCAAGTGCGAGAACCACGCACAGGCAGTAGTGCATACCCTGAAAGCAAAGCTATGCCCTAGGGCATGTGGATGGATATTCAGTTTGCAAAGTAACAACAGGCCAATCTCAGTTTGAATGAAAAAGTACAGAAATGACCCAACTGGGGCAGACAAATCAAAACAAAACAGAAAACCAACACAAACCTATTTGTTTGCATTAACACACACATGTGTGGTATATGTGTATATGTGTGTGTGTGTGTATATGTGTGTGTGTGTATATGTATATATATATATAAAATATATATATACATATACACACACACACACACATATATATATATCTTCCAGTTATTCTGTAATTTTAAAATAATGTAAACTTACTGAATTGTGAATAATCTGTGCTTTATATTTTTCCTGTGGCATTCTGGAGAGCACAGAATGCCTTTTGATTTCTGAAAACTGAATCATCTTATTACTGTTTCCGATTGTTGGGAATGAATCATATCACTTCCCTCAGAAGACAAAATTTAAGGCTGGCCTTAAAGCCATGATCCAAAGCTCTTGACAGGAATTTGATTTTCATTCTCCTCTGCTTTAATACCCAGCAGGACACACCTCACACAAGCTGTTGTTATTTCTGTGAAGAAGAGTAAGGAAAAACGAAAGGCGAGGAGACCACTGGGTGTGGTAAAAACGCACGCCTCTTTTGAGTGTTAGAGGTTTTGAGTAAAACCTCCTTTGCTGAGGAGCAGATCTCAGTATTTCATCCCAGTTAATCCTATTAAGCCTTTGTACATATGCAGAGATTTCCCAACTTTTGAGTACTAAAGCAGAAGCTTTCCGCAACCATCTTCCTTGTGAGGCCCCTATTTCCTTAGCAAGACGCCTGTTGAATGCTGAGCATAGTAAGGAAGCTAGTCAGGAGAATACAGGAGAAGAGAATCTTTATTAACTTAATCCTCTTGTGCTGGAATGATTGTAGTGTTCGACTTTGAGGGGGTAGAAAGCGAGCCCCATCAAGGATCAACTGGGCCTCCATTCATCGAGGCCCATACCTCTAGCTCACAGTAGCAGCCCAACAGACTTTTTTAGTGTTCTTACTCAATACGTTAATTTTTAGGGGATTAATTTATGGTCATCTTCTGAGGTCAGCACACATTCATTCCCTTCTCCTGAATATTTCAGCCTCCTCTTCAAAGTTGAATACTTTTTTTTTTTTTTTTTTTTTGCGGTATGCAGGCCTTTCACTGTTGTGGCCTCTCCCGTTGCAGAGCACGGGCTCCGGACGCGCAGGCTCAGCGGCCATGGTTCACGGGCCCAGCCGCTCTGCAGCATGTGGGATCTTCCCAGACCAGGGCACGAACCCGTGTCCCCTGCATCGGCAGGTGGACTCTCAACCACTGCGCCACCAGGGAAGCCCCAAAGTTGAATATTTTTTGACCCCTATCTTGTAACTGAAATTCTCTCTTCCCTTGCATATACTCTCATTAAATTACTTTTGGTTTTCTCTGCTTGGTTTTCTTCCTTCTCCTTCTTCTCATGCATATATGCTTCTCATGTATGGATAACCTCCTCTCTTTTCTTCCGACGCCAGCCTTTACAACCTCATCCACACAGAGGAATTCAACTTTCTCCACTTGCTGATGACATCCTGATCCCTCTCTGCACTCTGCAGCTCTCTTGTAACTCCACCTTTGTCCTCTTTCCCAAGTCCCAGATTTCCAACTGCTACTTGACTATCGAATTCACGCAGGGCCAAACTGAACTCATTATCTTTCCCAAGAACAAGATTTGTCCTCTCGACATACTGAAGATTCTTAATGGAACCGACATTCTTAGCTAACTAGGTAAGAAAAGAAAAATACATAAAGGTATCCTGTAATCTTTGTTTTCGCTTGGCCCTCACTTTCAATGAATCCATTAATTCATAAAACATCTATATATTGAGTACCTGCTAGGTGAAGGCGCTGTGTCAGTGCTGGACATCACAGACCTGGTCCTTCCCTTCTAGAAGGTAAACACATCTTGTTTTGTAGTATCTTATTTCTCCTTTCTGCTTCCACCATTGACATGTTTTGGAGTAGCATCACTTCCCACTGGAATTATTGCAACTGACTCTTTTTCTGATTTTCCTGTTTCCACCATCTTCTCCAGGTAACACTGTACCTTGGTGCTAGATAAAAGTTCCTGGGTCACAGCACTCAACAGTGTGAGCCCTTCATCAAAAACTCCAATCTCCCCTTATGCTCCCCACCCCTGCAAGGCCCACTTGACCACCCTTGTCAAAATTTTCTAAGGAAAAGCCTGCTACCATCTCTCCTGATACTCTGGGAGACACTGCATCTCCCCTGAAAAGATTTTTGCCTTTAACTAATAAACTAACTAATTGGGTTGAAAAGAGTCTTTTGTGGCTCAAAATAAAATGAAACTTCCTGTCTGGCTATAAAAATCAGAGTATGCCAGACTCAGAGAACTGCTTCAGTACCATTGACAGCATTTTCACAAAAACAGACCAAATTATGGCTTTCAGGAACGTATGTTATGTAAACTACACAGAGTAATTGATTACTATTATTTACGAATTTAGCAGTAGAAAGTAGAAACATGTTTTGAGACTAGCTCTTCCACTGACTAGTTGTGGGTGACCCTGGATTACTTCCAGCTTGACTATTCTAACACCCTGTTTAAAAACAGCACTCGGACTTCCCTGGTGGCGCAGTGGTTGAGAGTCCGCCTGCCGATGCAGGGGACATGGGTTCGTGCCCTGGTCCGGGAAGGTCCCACATGCCACGGAGAGGCTGGGCCCGTGAGAGGCCCGTGTAACGCAAAAGAACAGAAAACAAAAACAAAACATAAAAACAGCACTCACGGGCTTCCCTGGTGGCGCAGTGGTTGAGAGTCCACCTGCCGATGCAGGGGACACGGGTTCGTGCCCCGGTCCGGGAAGATCCCACATGCTGCAGAGCGCCTGGGCCCGTGAGCCATGGCCGCTGAGCCTGTGCCTCCGGAGCCTGTGCTCCGCAACGGAAGAGGCCACAACAGTGAGAGGCCTGCGTACCGCAAAATAAATAAATAAATAAATAAATTAAAAAAAAAACAAAAAAAAACAAAAAAAACAGCACTCACTTTCCTTTTATTCACTCATATGCAAATACAGAACCACATAAAGCCCTAGGAATTCAACAGTGAACTCAACAGACACAATCCAAGCTTCTTTGGAATTTGTCTTTGTTGGTCCAACTCCTGGCTAGTTTCAAAGGCAAAGCCAGATGGTAAAACTAAAGATTTAGCTTAAGACTAAAGACTCATTTGTCCTGAGGCCCTATAAGGACTAGAATTGGCTCCCCAAGAGATTAGAATAAAGATGGGGTCAAATGAGGTGAAAGATTTGGGGAAAATGAATACACCCAAAGATAAAGTGAGTGGTAAAAAAGGAAAAAAAATTTGCGTTGGAAGAAAGTATACCCTTTTTTTTTTTGAAACATCTTTATTGGAATATAATTGCTTTACAATGGTGTGTTAGTTTCTGCTGTATAACAAAGTAAATCAGCTATACATACACATATATCCCCATATCACCTCCCTCTTGCGTCTCCCTCCCACCCTCCCCCTCCCACCCCTCTAGGTGGCCATAAAGCAACGAGCTGATCTCCCTGTGCTATGTGGCGAACAGCATACCCTTGAAAATTCTTTTTTTTTTTTGGTTTTGTTTGTTTAATAAGGAACAGACTAGTGATTTTGAAATTTTGGTTTGGGATCCCAGGACCTAATTTTTTGCCATGAAGGGGGAAAGGTTCAGTTTTAGGAAGCAAAAAATAGTGGAAAATCCACATGCTCTGGGGTGAGAAAACGTGACTTAAAGGTACAGTTCTATCACTCAGTAGTTGTGGGACACTGAGAAAGTCACTTGTCATCCTTAGGCTTGAATTGATTAATCTGTAGCAATAATAATAACTAACACATAAGTACACATTACGAGTCAAGTGCCATTCTAAGCACTTTACACACATTATTTCTTTAATTCTGCTAAAGTCCAATGAGTTAGGATGATTTTTTTTAATGTGGTAAAAAAAGCACACAACATAAAATTTACCATCTTAACCATTTTCAAGTATTTTTAGTGTTACCTATATGAACATTGCTGTGCAACAGATCTCTAGAACTTTATCATCTTGCAGAACTGAAACTCTTTACCTATTAAACTATTCCCCATTTCTCCCTTGCCCAGGCCCTGCAATCAGCATTCTACTTTCAGTTTCTATGAGTTTGACTCTAGGTACTTCACATAAATGGAATCACGCAGTATTTGTCTTTTTATGGTGGCTTATTTCACTTAGTATAATGTCCTCAGGGTTCATCTATGTTGTACCATATGACAAGATTTCCTTTTTCAAGGCTGAATAATATTTCATTGTATGTAAACATCACCTTTTCTTTATCTTTTCATCAGTCAGTGGGCATTTACGTTGTTGCTTCCACCTCTTGAACAATGCTGCAATGAACATGGGTGTGCAAATATCTCCTGGAGATGCTTTTTCAGTTATTTTTGGCTATATATGAAGAAGTAGGATTGCTGGATCATATAATAATTATATTTTAATTTTTTGAGGAAGCTCTGCACTATTTTCCATAGCAGCTACACCATTTTTACATTCCCACCAATAGTGCACAAGGGTTCCAATTTCTCTAGATGCTCACCAACACCTGTCATTTAAAATTTTATTTTTTGATAATGGTCATTCGAATAGGTTCAAGGTGATAATATCTCATTTTTGTTTTAACATGCATTTCCTTGATGATTAGTGATGTTGAGCATTTTTTCATATGCTGATTGGCCATTTGTATATCTTCTTTGGAGAAATGTCTATTCAGGTCCTTTGCCATTTTTAATCAAGTGGGTTATTTGTTTTTGTGGTTGTTGAGTGGTAGGAGTTCTTTATATATTTTGGATATTAACTCCTTATCAGATATACGCTTTGTAAATATTTTCTCCCATTCCATAGGTTGCCTTTTTACTCTCTTGCCTCTTTCCTTTGATGTGCAAAAGTTTTAAAGTTTGTTGTAGTCCCATTTTTCTACTTCTGCTTTTGCTGCCTGCACTTTTGATGTCATATCCAAGAAATCATTGCCAATGCCAGTGTCATGAAGCTTTCCCCTATGTTTTCTTCTAGGAGTTTTATAGTTTCAGGTCTTACTTTTAGGTCTTTAATTCATTTTGTATTAATTTTTGTAGATGGTATAAGATAATAGTTCATCTTCATTCTTTTGCATATAGATATACAGTTTTCCCAGGACCATTTGTTGAAGAGACTATCCTTTTCCCATTGTGTAGTCTTGGCACCCTCATTAGGTGACTGTTGTACATGAAAGTTTATTTCTGGGCTCTCTATTCTGTTCCATTGGTCTATATGTGTGTCTTTATGCCAATATCATACTGCTTTGATTACTGTAGCTTTTTATGTTTTGAAATCAGAAAGTGTGAGGTCTCCAGCTTTGTTCTTCTTTCTCAAGATTGTTTTGGCTATTCGGAGTGCTTCAACATTCCATGTGAATTTTAGGATGGTTTTTCTATTTCTGAAAAAAGTGCCATTGGGATTTTGATGGGATTGCACTGAATCTGTAGATGGCTTTGGGTAATATGGACATTTTAATAATATTAAGTCTTGCAGTCCATGAGCATGGGATGTCTTTCCATTTGTTTGTATCTTCCTTAATTTTTTCCAGCAATGTTTTATAGTTTTCAGTGTATAAAGTCTTTTGATTCTTTGGTTAAGTTTATTCCTAAGTATTTTATTCCTTTTGATGCTATTGTAAATGGAACTGTTTTCTTAATTTCCTATTTGGACTGTTCATTATTAGTGTATAAAAATGCAAGTGATTTTTGTGTTTTGCCTTTGTATCCTGTTACTTTGCTGAATTCATTTATTAAAGTTCTAAGAGTTTTTTGTGGAGTCATTAGGGTTTTATAGATATAAGATCATGTCATCTGTGAACAGAGGTACTTTTACTACTTCCTTCCCAATTAGGATTCCTTGGTAGGCTGCTAGTATTAACATCATATTACAAATGATGAAACTGTGTTCTGTCATATTTATGAAGTTGTGATGATGATTCTATGAGCTTACAGGTATGAAATTATTTTATAACCTATTCTAGGACCATTGATTTTTATAATCAATTAAATGTCAAAATGGACCTCCATTAATGGTAAATAGACTGTAAGTTATTTCTTAGCACTAAGAGAGGTTGACAAAGACAAAATCAAAAGAATGAGTAAAAGGAAACTATTGAGTGTTTAAAAATCTAGCTGAGAAATAACTTGGACCTTCAGAATTATTGTAGAGTAACAGAATAAAATTGCAAATATATTCAGTTTGACTATATATAAACATGGGGAAAAATTAAATATTATGAAAGTAATAATAGTTTTACAGTTAAAACTAAAATAACATCAGTCTCCTCCAAACGGCTGGTTTCTGGAAGCATGCATTCAGCCTCAGAGACTACCTCTCCATTGCAGCACTCCTTTCTGACTGACTGGGTACAGGAATTCCTATTTCCTTTCTACTGCTGTTTTGCCAACACAGATGAGATAGGATGATGCCCCTCACCCCACCCTTAGTCGCCCCCCCCTACAGTGCCAAGTGCCTCCTCTTCTTCCTCATGGTATTCTTCAGCAGACACTAACCACATGCAGCTATCACTCACTTGAATCACTGTACCCCCTACCTCTGACCAACCTCACAAACACTCACTCAACAAGCATTGCTGGGCACCTACCATGTTCTAAAGCTTGGAAGTACAAAAGTATATAGAAATTTTGTGTGTGTGGTACGGGGAGAGGTAAGCATCAAAGAGATGCAGTTCAGAGTAAAGACTTTCTCTTAAGTGAAGTCACAGACTCATGCAAGAGTATGAGTAATTCAAGGAACTGGAAGGAATGTAGCTTGTGAGGGTGAAGGGTCCCTGCGTGCGGAAATGGCTAGATGAGGTCTAGAGTGAAGGGCCTTTTACACCACCTTGAGGAATGTGAATTTTAATCCCGTGGGCCATAGGGATTTTCAGGCAGGGAATTAAAGATTAATTTACTTTTTCCAAAAAGACAGCTCTAGCAACAGTGTGGAGGATGAACCATAAAGGGGGGAAGATCCCTTGCTGCTGGGCCACTGGTGGTAATGGCAGCTCAGACTCAGCTGGGGTGCAGTGGAGGGGACTAGTGGGCAAAATCAGTTTCCCCAGTACCCTTTCTTTTCCTCGCAATATCTTGTTTCTTTCACAAAATGTGGAGATTTTCACATTATTACTGGATTACAAGTTCTTTGGGGGCAGAAACCACATTGGCCTCACTTACCTGTCAAACCTGGACCTGGCATGAAGCCTGGTACATCTCAGGTGTCTCACAGACATCTGTTTAAGGGAGGAAGGCAGGAATCAATAGGTAGATGTGGGGTCAGAGAAGTGGGGTACAGGGCTCCTGGGCTCCTAACTGGAGCAGTCATTTGGATGGATACCTTTATCTGGGAAAAGGGATACAATGAGAGATGCAAATAGGAATGGGGGAGGTGGGGAAGGAGAGCTAGTGAGCTCTCTGTGGATCAGCTGATTTTGAGATGCCTGAGGAGCATCCAGGTAGAGGTGCCTAGAATCTGCCTCTCTGCTTGCCTCTGAGAGGTGAGGGGGGAAGACAGGAAATATTAACATAATAATTTACTAACAGCTCTTATGTAACCAGCACTTTGTTAGGGTGGTGTATAAGCATTAAGTCTAATCTCAGAACAATTGTGATAAGGAGGCCTTACTCTCAAGAGGTGAGGAAACTTAAGCTTGAATAGGTTAATAATTTCTCCAAGATCACATTATTAGGAAACAGTAAAGTGGGAGGCTCACCCCCTTTACCACTCCTCACCTTCTCACCTCTCCATACCAACACTCTTAGACTCCTTACAAAAACAGCTGCAGTAATTCCCCCCATCCCAGTGTGTCCCTTTGCAATTTGAACTTGCTGCTCCTCTTATCAAGAAGAGACCTCGAATCTGGGCTTGGCCTTGAGAATTGCTTTGATCAACAAACAAAGCACTGCAACTTGTAAGCCTGGAGTTGAAGAGGTCTTTCAGTTTCCATGCTTCCCCTCTTGGAACTCTGAGACAAGAAGCCCAGGCTAGCCTCCTTGAGTATGAGAGGCCACGTGGAGAGACGAGCCTAGCTGACAACCAAAACCAATCACCAGGCACGTGAGGGAGGTGATATTGGCCACCAGATTCCACCAAGCTGACTTTTGACACACGGCTGAACCCAGAACCTACCAGCTGAGCCTAAATTGCCAACATACAGAATTGTGAACCAATAAATTATTATTGTTTCCAGTTATTAAGTTTGGAGTGGTTTGTTACACAGCAATAGGTAACTGATGCATCCCTATACTCAAATACACCACATCTGGCTGTTTGTGATGAGAGAGAAAGAATCTCCTTATCACTAGCAGGGAAGAGGAATTGCTGCATGTCAGAAGCAGTTCCAGACATTTCAAGTTACTTGAAACATAAGCTCCTTTTCTCATAATGATAGGGAACTATTAATACCATATAGCTGGGTTTCACTGTGAGTTAAATAGGTTATCATGGGTTAGTGGGAAACTCAGAACACTTTACTGTTGGTTCTATGGGGAAATGTTCCTCATTAGAATCAAATCATTTATAAACTCACTTGCTGGTAAACTGATGATGATTTATCCTAAGACACGACACTTCACTTCATAAAAGCAGATCAGACAGAAAAGAGAGAACAGTGAGAAGTCAGACAGAACATAATCCTCATCTGCATTTACAATCCTTGCAGGAACGTTTATGAAAGAAAAAAAAAATCTCTCTTGAATGCAAAAGACTGTAGATGTGCTTCTAGAGTCTTGTGTTCCGGGAAGAGGATGACTTTAAGCCGTAATTGAATCATTAAGGGCCACCCTCTGTGGGCACCCTAAGGTGATTATGCTCAGAATGGAAGCTTTTAGAATGTTATTTAGCAAAGGAAAACATGGCTGGATACCAGTAATAAACTAATGTCCCCGAGCTACTCATTTTTTATCTCAACCTAATTGAAATGTACAAATTGCATAATGCTCCCTGCTTGTGAGAGGGGGCAGAACTGAAATTCAGATGATGATTCTGAAATTTAGCCACTAAGATAAGGTTTCTTCTTCAACAGAAAATATGTCAGTGATCTAATTTCTGAGCAGCCAAGATAAGTGGAACTGTCATTCTGTCCTCCTACTGGAAAGGTTCTTTGTCTTCTACATGAAAAGAAAACTGCACAGATATATTTTTATTTCTAAAATAGATTTCTTTTCTTTCTTTCATTCATTCTTTTTTTTTTAAGTTATTGAAAGAATAGATTAAATTAACTGGTAAACTCAGGAGGCCAGATTCTACTTTTAAATGCACACTCGTGGTTACCATATGCAGCAGAAGAGAGATATGGCCTCAGGACAACAATTACATTTTATTCACTGTACAAGTGGGATATTGGAAGATGCAGGAATGGGGAGGGGTGGGCCTATTATCCAGAGGAATAACACAAAGAATAAACTCATGCTTGGCAAGTTCTTTAAAATTATAATTGCTTTTGTGTGTGTGTTGGTAGAAAGGCAATTGTACTACATTCGTAGACATAAATGCTTCGTCTTTCTTCTGAAACAAAGAGAATAAATCCCAGGGTTACAATTTAAGACGGAGCATACAAATGAGTCAGGTGAAGTGACTTAAGACGAATAAGTGACTGTCTTATTTTACAAAAGAGAGTTACACGGCAGTCATTAAGCTAGGGTTGGATAAAACATGACTTATTCATTCACTTTGTATGCACCTAATGCACCCAGAAACATGCACACGGATATCTATTCACATTGGCTGGAATGTATTAGAGACTATGAGCTTCTTATGTCTGTGTCTTTGTCTAAGTTTGTATGTCTAGGAGCAGAAAAGCATCTCCGAAAACTGCCTATTTATTTTAACAAACACACCTGTCTAAATTTGAGTTTCATATCTCAATCAGTTTTATACCTCAATCAGCACCTTTTTTGATTTTAGTAAATTCGACTGAATACATATTTGTTGAGCACTTTCTGTGCAGAATACTGGGCTAGGCAGGCACAACAGAGGATCTAAAGGTATATAGTCTCAACCTTGACTCACCTTATTAGACAAAGAAGATAAAAATATTCATGACCATAAAACAAATACAGATAAGGAGAGAGAAAGAAAGAGAGAGAGAGAGAACAGAACATGCAGTAGGATTTCAAAGACAAGAAAGATTGTATCTGTTGACAAGAGAATTAAGATTGCTTCATGGGAGAAGGACCTCGAAGGATAGACAAAATTTCAATAGACAATGATGGAATGATGAGGGTGTAGTTAGGGAGAGTTATAGATTGGTCCAGTTTACAGAAATGGCTAGAATAAGGGCCAGAAGAGAAAGTGCACTGTGGCTGAGTTTGGCTGCAGCCAAGATGCCAGAAAGCAGAGAATTAGAACGGAAGGAAGCTCCAAGGGCGGAGTCTGTGCTCAAGTGGGCAGGTAACGTGGCAACATGCGGAGCACTGTGCTCAGATGGTGGATAAGCAGGTACAAATCCAACACGAAGCTTCTCCAACATTGTTTCCAAGACTATTACTCTACATGACCAGCATCTCTCTCATTTTTTGGAGCTAGTCTTTTCATAACATTTTTCCAAGGGACCCAAACATTCTACCATATACATAAAAGCGAGTTGCAAAACCGCATGATCCCAGTTACATATACATGAGCTACATAATCCCTTACTAGTAAGCACTAGAGTCACGATCCACACACTTTGTTGCCATCTCCCCAAAGGTATGTTTCTCAACGCTGGTTGCATTATCACATAACCTGCGGTGTTTAAAAAGTAATGATAGGCAACCCCACCTCTGATCGCCCCAATCAGTGGGCCCAGACACCCTAGGTGGTAATAGCTCCCCGGGTGATTCTAATGTGCTGACAGGGTTGGGAACCACTGACTGATGCAAAGGACTTTTCATTCAGGCAATTTACACAATCTTCTGAGGGGTCCTTATATCAGAGCACTTCAAGACCCAACTAGGCTAAAAAAATTAATTTTGAATAAATGGACACACAACATTTTAAACTTGGACGTGCTATTGAGTTTTGAATGAGTCAGGGCTATCGTCAGGAAGAAGAGGAAGATAAAAAAGGAAGAAGAGACTGCAACAATAGTTTTTTAATGAAAAAGGAATTTTTAGATGATACTAAAACTGGACGTCTCTGACAACCCGGGCATGTGAGAATGGTTAGAGATTTGTGCACTTATCTTCACACAACAAAAACCCCTGACTTTGGTCTTTAGATGTAGAGTCACCTCCTTTGGGGTCAAGACTTGCGTGGCGGGTAGGGAAGCAGGGCCTCTAGCAGGAAGTAGAGTGACCCCTAGTCCACACTGATCCCACCCATTTCTCTGTTCCTATTCCTTATTTTTTCTGTCCCTCTTGTTTCTTCTCCTCCTCCTCCTTTGCATCCCCCTCTGTTTGTGCCTCTTCTTTGCCCCATGTTTTGTTCTCTCTTCTTCCTTCCCTTCCTCCTCCATCTCTCCAGTCACTTCATTTCTTCCTCACCAATACCTACCCCCTTATTAACCCCAAACACCAGAATTACACAGTACTTTAAATTATTAGTTGTATTTATTGAACAAGCTTGACATTTCTTAGTCTTAGATTTTAGGGTGGCAAGTTGAACATATTATCTAGTTCTCTTTAAAATAAAGTTTAAATAAGCTCCTCTTCACTAATTAATGGGGCAGTAGTTTCTGATAAAGAAGAAAACACAAAACAAAACTCCTTGTCCCTTTGCAAGATATTGTTGGTAAAGGAGGAGAAATGAACGCCCCCTTCCATAGGAAGCTATCACGAGGAAATGTGCTTCATGCAAATTCTCATGAAAAAGGTTTGACATTCTACACGGCATTAACATGACCGCTAGTTTTCTAAATTAAAATGGGAAAAACAAGTTGATAACAATATAACACCATTCCCCAAATGTCCGGAGGATTTAGGAGCAGGGAAATCAACACACACCCAGAGATTATCACCAGCCACAGACAGCTGTCGATGAATTTCAGTCTCAACAAAGTGCATTATCAAATGACAGCCTGGTTGACCAAAGAGAAATCACAGCACCATTCCATACAAATTCTTGACCTTATATATTCATTTTGTCATGTTTTTCCCCTGCCTGTAATGGGTTTCTCAACACGACGTCAATCCATGCCCAGGATTTCTTAAGGATGAATCTCAAAAAGCTTTTCTTCCCAAAATCCTTCCTCGACATCCCCCCTATTTTCTTTCAATGATTTATCTTCTTGGGGTTTCCTTAGCCACCTACAATGTGCCAGGCACTTTCCCAACTCTGCTTCTAATTGCTGCAACAACCCTGTGATACAGATATTTGTAACACCAATTTACAAATGAGGAAATTAGGGCTCAGAGATGTGAAGCAAACGGTCTGTATCACAATGAACATAAGCAGAGCTTGTATTAAAACTCATACTTTTAATTCCGAAGCCAGTGTTCTTTCCACTTCCTTGTACTGTCTCCCATCTCTATTTCTTCCCAATGCCTTCATAAACTAATTACCGGTCATGTTATTATTATCTTTTTTTTTTTTTTTTTTTTTATGCGTTACGCGGGCCTCTCACTGTTGTGGCCTCTCCCGTTGCGGAGGACAGGCTCCGGACGCGCAGGCTCAGCGGCCATGGCTCACGGGCCCAGCTGCTCCGCGGCATGTGGGATCTTCCCAGACCGGGGCACGAACCCGTGTCCCCTGCATCGGCAGGCGGACTCTCAACCACTGCGCCACCAGGGAAGCCCATGTTATTATTATCTTATCGTAACTTTGCATAAGCCAATTTTGTCTCCTCAGTTAGACTAAAATAGTAAAAAAAAAAATTTTTTTCTGGAAAATTGTATCCTCAATATTGTGAGCAGTAGACATTACTAGGAATTGTTAAGGAAAATCACCTACTTTGGGACGCCAATTACCTTCCGCTAGTTCATATATACGAAGCTAAAAGTTCACTATGCACTGTCTGATAATCAGTGTTGCCCTTAAAACAGAAAAGCTCAGTAGACAGTTAAGGATGTGACATGGAATTACTGACACCTTTGTTTTAGAATACAGACTAGTACAGATAGAGCCTAAGACTGCAACCTTTTAAAACCATTGCTTCATATTGCTGGGGCTTCAAGCCTCACCTGAAACCCTATGAAGTCATGTCTTCCCAATTCTGTATTCATTTTATGATAAACCTAAGTAAAGGCTTTAGACTTATTCCTATTTAATTTTAACCAGTGGTTTTGGTCCATTGTTCAATCCTGCTGAAATCTTTTTAAAATTCTTAGTCGGCCAATGAATACACTAGCTATTCTCCCCAGGAAGCCAGTAACCCCTTCTATATGTGCCACCTCCCTGGTCTCCACTCCCCAGGGCCCCTTAGTCTCTACTTGGGACACACTTCTGTTCTTGTTCAGTTGACTGTCAGCTACATGAGGACAAGGCTCTTGTCTGCCTTGTTCACTGGTGAATCCTGGCATCTAGCACAGGGCCTGGCATGGTGTAAAGGCTCAATATGTTTTGAATACATGAATGAATAAAAGAATGGGGACAATAGGGACAGGACTGGGAAAGAAAGGGAAGGAAGATATTATAGAGGAAGGAGAGAGAACAGGATGGGTTCAGGGAACAGCAAGATGTGTAGTTTGGAATCTAAGATGCTTTAGTTACAAGTTACGTAATGTCTCTGAGCCTCATATTTTTAATTGTAAAATACCATAATATTGACCTCATGAGATTGATCTGAGAATTAAAGGAGCTGGTGTATGTGCAGATACCTAGTGTCCAGGACGTGGGACCCACTGCAGGTTGACAGGCTGACCAGGTTTCCTTGGCTCCACTCTCAGGGCTTCCAGTGTGACCAAACAACAAGACTATGTGACTTTGAGCCCTCTCAGGCCACTGGAGTCTCTGGGCCTTGTCCTCTTTGCATTGCCTCTCTTACCAAATGAATCACTTTATCAGAATGAAAGATCTACAAACACAGTAGGTCAGGTTAGGATGATTCATCCAGCCCATCTGTGGTCATCCTGAGAAAACCCTGTGCCTTCAGTACAGTTACAAAGACTGAACAGCCACTATTTGCAGAGCTTTTGGTTTCAGTGTCATTTATTTTTGTATTTGCAAAGAGGAAGTACGCAAGACATCATTATGTCAGCAATGCATAAAAGGCTGGTAGACTCTTAGTAAGTGGACACATGTTTACACTTCCCAAAGTTTCTCTTTTTGCCAAAAGGTCTAACTGGCTGTCGGTATCATTATGGTGGGTTATTTTTTCCCTTGATGGTAAGCTATAATGAAATACATTTTTAATGTAGATGGGAATTTTGAAAGCCTATTTCTGCAAACCTCAGATTTGGCACCCTATTTAGCTTGTCAAGCAAGGCTCCTACTTAAAATAAATAAGTAACATCTAATCCTGGACACAATGTCAAAGGTTAATTCCCTTCCTTTTCAAAATGGACCAACTAGCAAAACCCTACCTCTGCAGATTTCTGATAAAGCCTAAAAATCAGAACAAACAAGTTTTATTCATCCTGAAAGGCTACAGACATAAAAATAATCACATATTAAATAAGGTATTCAGATCATTACTATATTTATTTCCCATATGATACATGGCCCTCCCATACCTAAAAAAGAAAACACCACCATCTCCTAATTCAATTTACTCTGGAGAAATATATGATTTATCCAAGACTCTGAGTGGCTTTTATGTCTCAGAAGCTGCCCTTTATTTGGAATTCCCTGCCTTTAATCCCTTCTTGGTTGCCACACCCCCACGCACTGCCTATTTTTGACAAGGGGGAGATGAGAACATGGGTGAGGCTGGCTGGGATGGCCTGTGGGCCTCAAGAGGCTGCCTCGGTAGCAGCGATAAAGGAGTGCTAGACATTCCATTTGGAACACTGAAATAGCTGCACAGCAGTCCCCTGTCATTTGTTTTAACCACACTGCGTGACTAAGAAAGTTTTCACTCTACAGGCTGTATTTAGTTCTCCCCCTTCCACATATTTTTACACGTACTAAACAGCCAGTTTCAGCTTTGAATAGTTCTCGCTTTATAAATCCCAATGTTCAAGGTCTACACACACAAGGTTTCTAACACAGTGTTGAAGCTGCCAGAAGAAAACCAATTTTGTCACTGTAAACAGCATTAATCCAGCAGGTGTGTGTGTCTCACTTGAATTGCAGGTGAATTGTTCAAAATCGAACAATGAAAGATCTCATCTAGAAGAACACTTGTTTAGACATTTTTATAACTTTTCCCACATCAAATGATTTAGCAATGTTTTCATCTGAAAGTATTTTTCCAATTAAATTGGATTCCACACACGTCATAGAAGTTTATAGTCCTGGCAGTATGTGGTATGATTAGGACTGTAAAGGGCAGAAATGCGTTTCCTTTGCAGGAGAGCACCAGAGAGACTGTCGGCTTAGAAAAGAATGTCAGTGCCCACCCACCTGTGCGCACTCCACTCACTGAACAGATGATCTGGCCCGTCCCTTTCACATTTCAGATAACTTTAGAAACACATAAGAAGGTCACCACCAAACAGGTTTTCCATGACACCTAGATCACAATGTCATACGGTATCTCCAAGAACCAAAAAAGAATCCTACCTTATACCTCCAAAGCACTGAGTTTGTGCTCTTCCCACCACATCTTCACAGTCCTGCAGAAAGCATGGCTTTTGGGGTCTTAAGACGACTATGGACAACCTGTACTTCCTAATATACGTCGGAGACCCTAGTGGAAATATAGATGCCATATTCCTCTTTTATGCTCACTATTCTTACCCCGCTCTTCAAATTCCTGCAATTAAGGATAGATCTTAACACGAAAATCATTTTTTAAAACATTTTAAGCTAATGGACAGCCTAAACATGGTTGATTACTTTCCAAAACATGGTTGATCACTTTCCAACTGTGTTAGAATGTTCCATCCTGAAAAAACAGAATTATCCCAATGAACATACAGAACTCAGATTGAGCACTAAATGAGTACTACAACCACAACATGGGCCACAGAACTTATTTGTGACCTTGATCATGATGTTTGGATATAACTGCAGTGCTGGTGGGCAAGGGAGATGCTCTCCTGAAGGGTGAGGCTGTCCATCCAGCGATGAGGTCAGTGTGGCTTTCTCAGCCAGCTCTGTAGACATTCGGCCTTGTGTGCTTCCTGGGGCCCCAACTATGACCCCGCCAACAAAGCAGGTAAACTCTACTGATTTATGTCAAATGTGTCTCTGATTTGTAAGCATATCATCAAAATCTGGAATGAAACTTTCAAAACAGTAACGATCTAAAGATGGTGTTTGGATTTCAACTAGACTGAAAGAAATAGAAATAAAGTCCTCCCTCCAATGGAAACAAGTTTGCTAAGCAATGAACAAAACATAAAGGGTCACTTGTCAACAGGCCTGCCACAGTCCCCAAGGAAACTTCACACCCTCTCCAGGTGGGCTGCCAACTGGTGACCAATTTGTAAAATGTATTAGTGCTACAATTGAACTTAGGTACTACTGAGATGATGAATGTTGCACATAGGGTGACCAGCTGGCCCAGTTTCCCTGGGACTGTCCCAGTTTTAGCACTCCAAGTCCAGTGTTCCAGGAAACCCCAGGTAAAGTGAGCTGGTTGGTCGCAGCAGGTGGAACTGGGCTGAGAAGGTAGTGGGCCACAAAGCAGACTGAGGTCAGAGGCACAGCACAAGATCAAGCCAGCTGCAAAGAGGATAATTTGTAGACCTGACATGCTAGACACCCAAATGAAGTGGATAGGAGACAGTGACGTCAGGACAATAGGTTCTGACAGTGCTGAAGAGAGAAGTGGATGTGGCAGTCTTTGTGGTACTTTAAGATCACTACACTGTGCTGTCATCATGGCTGATTTATCTTCCTCTAAGTTCTCTCAATCCCTTCTCTGGGGTTTGAAAGCGTATTCGAGTGTTTGAAAGTGTACTGTAAATACAGTGAAGTTGAAAACACCGTTTGGATGCATAAACTGACATGTGTATGATTCATATCCAGAAAGATCCAAGTATTATAACTCTGTTCTTGGTTTACAATAAGGGATAGATATGTCCTCGCAATTAGGATGGTGAGCAGGACTTTCACTATTATTATCCAAGCTAAGGATGAAGATGTATCAAGTGTCCCAAGCTCTAAGGAGAACCACTCACAACTGGGGTCAAATTCCTTCCCCCAAGTCTATATTGTATAAGCAGTGAATGGGAGGCAAGGTGTTCGTGGTGTAGTGAGCCTTGCTGCCAATGTATTTCACAAATTCTTTCTTCTTGTCATAAAGGCCATGTCTTCTGAAGTTGCTAGAGAGAGAAAAAAATCAGATCGAGCCACAGAGAGCCCAAGGATGCCTCTTCATCACCAAAAAGCAGGAGTTCCATACAAAAAGATCTCCATGCTTATCTTTCCTCTCTGCCACACTTCTTCCAGGGGAGTGAGGGTGCATAAATAAGGGTTCATGATGCATAAATTAGGGCTTACTTGTAACTATGGAGGGAAGAGACCAGGTTCTTGGTTCTACCCATCCTGAGTTTCTGAGAAAGCACTATTTAGTGGCCCTTCTGCTTATGTTTCCCCAAAATGACATTAATAATGACGATCTACAGGTAATATAAGGTCCTTCATAATCACCAGAGAAACAGTACATGTATTCAGGTCGATTTTTATGTTAACTATAAATATACAAATATAGACATATAAGTTTGATTAACTTCATCTGATCATTTTACAACTGTGTTAGTTAACTACGCCTACGGAAATACTAAAGGAGCTGAGTGTACACTCAACGACAGCAAAAGGATTAATTTTCAAAATTAATTTTCAAACTTGGTTTCACGGAGTGCCACGGTCTGAATGCACCTCAGGCCTGTTGCCAGCCCTGAGCTGTAACCACTCTGAGGTGTGGATCTGAACAGGGGAGGGACCTAAGAAACTCTCCAGGGTAGATGATGTATTTTGTCAACGGTGCCCCTGCTTGCCCACCCTCCCTGGGAAGGTTCCTGCTGGCCAGGGGGGCGCTAAGGCTACATTCAGCAGTGCTTCCATTTTGTCAGCAGGCTTCTTACAAATTACAGTAAGTCCCCTACATATGAACCTTCAAATTGCGAACTTTCAAAGATGCGAACGTGCATTCACATGTCCAATCACCTAAGTTAGTTCACGTGTTTGGCGCACATTGTCACGTGTGTGCATCCTCTACAAGTGGTTGTGCTTTTGTGTACTTTACTGTACAGTACTGTACAGAGTATAGTACCCTATCTTTATTTCAAGCCCAGGATGTCCAGAAGCAAGCGTAAAAGGAGCGGTGATGTAGCTGGTACAATACTATCCAGACATCACTGGATTGTTTTTTTCAAGAGGGTGGATAGATAGAATTGAATCCAGCAAGGAACCAGAACGTGTGCCATCAACGTCAGGTGTGAGTGAAATTGCAGCTTGCCCTCCGTCCCCTACTGCTGACGATCCTTCAGCTCTACCATCTCCCACTTCCTCTCCCTCCTCTAGTCAGTAACTCTTGCCTGTTCACTCGATGCCAGCCCCTGTATGCCGGCTGTTGTACTGGACTACAGTACTTTCCAAGGGACTGTACTGGAAGATTAAAAATGTTTTCTTTATTTTTTGTTTGTTTTTTACATATTATTTGTGTGAAAAGTATTATAAACCTATTACAATACAGTACTATATAGTCGATTGTGTTAGTTGGTACCTAGGCTCACTTTGTTGGATTTACGAACAAATTGGACTTACGAACGCACTCTCAGGAAGGAACTCGTTCGTATGTAGGGGACTTGCTGTATTGCCAGTCACCTGAGCTCCACACTCTTCACCTATTACAGTTTACTTACATTCCTTCCTAATCCATTAACATTTAAACTGCTTTAAAAAAATGTAGGTAACATTTTCTCTTCTTTCAAGTTTTTAAAAACTTCTTTTATTTCCATGGTAATTATAGTTTCTTACTGGAACTTTGAACTGCTTTTGAACTTTCAACGCTTACTGCTATTTCATTTATCAGACCAGAATTAGTTCAAATGACTGAAAAAATTCTTCCTAATCAAGCTTAAATGTGGTAGTCACATCAACAAACGTGATGGCAGAAACAAAATGATGACCTATTGCTGCCAACCGCATCTATCCAGGATAAGCAGGACTGACAGAGATTTCAATAAAGTATAATTTGTTTATATATTAAAAATTTTAAGTTGAAAGTAAATAGAGAAGTTTCTGTATTTGAGCCACAATGTTTGCAGTGAAAATAAAGAGCTCAATATTTATGCCAGTCCCAAAGACATTTTGAAGAAAAAAACGGTGTTTAGAGATGTACTACAGAGCTTAAGGTTGGAGAATTTTAAAAAATGACTCAGTTTCTTATCAAGAAGATGAAAAGAACAGATGAAGCTCTAACCAAATTAGGAAAAGGTTCCAGAAAACTAATATAGTCAGTTATTAAACTTGTTGATTAGAAGTGACAATGATTATACAACTATAAAAAGGACATTAAGGCAATCTGAACTCTGGAGCTGGAAGAGAGGTGTAAGGTCTGACCTACAGATATACATTTGGGAATCATCCCTTTGAAATTGGTAATAAAAGCCAGGAATGGGAACACAATCTTGGAGAACCCAGAGCGGGGATGAGGAATAAGATTTGCTAGCAAAGACATCAGTAAATACGGTCAACAGAAGCAGGGAAATAAAGTGCCAGTGAAGTCAAGGCGGAAGAACTTTAATAAGTAGGCGGAGGCTAGTAAACTCAAAAGCTTTCTGTCATTCACTCTACCACTGACTGAATGCTAAGCACTGAGCCTGGAGAGTGAATGCGACTAACACCAGGGCAGCTGCTTCGGAGCCTTGGAGCACAAATATCACTGGAGATGGATAAACCAAAGGAGGGGAGAGAGAGGGGACAGATTGATTTGAAAAAATGTAGATTATCATTAAGAAATAATTTGTAGGCCATGTACAGAAATACAATCTATGAGCCCCCCCAAGTGATTTTACCCTTACTTTTTATGGATTGAGATTATTATGTCATCAGGGTCATAAATTATTAATGAGGAGGTTGGTTATTATATATCATCAGATTCTCTCAGTCTTTTTGGTTCCACACAAGAGGGCAACAGAAACAAAGCAGTGAGGCCAAATTTCAGCTTGAACATCTCTGGGAATTTGCATTTAACAAGAAAAGATCATCACTGTAAATATATTTTCCAATTTGTAACAGCTGAGACTCATAAATGGAGATGGTATGGCATATAACAGCTGACAGATTATCAGCATGTGTTGGCAAGCGCCCTTTGGCTATTAAAAGATAATTAAAACTCACTATAATCTTCCAGCTGCTTCATTTAGTCATTTTGTTTTATATGCATGTGATAAGACTCTGTTTCATTTGAAATGGACAGCTCCCCTTTATCAGCTTCTTGGATTAAGCTGCTGAGTGACAGTCCCTCATCTGCAAATCTCTTTCCAGCTACAAAATTTATTCAAAGTATCATCCTCTGGCTCTAGCATCAATGGTTCTAGTTACCAAGGAGAATGGGTTCGTCCTTTATCGGGCATAGTTAAAGCAAGCAATAGCCCACCCATATTATGTCATAACAGTCTTCCTAAAAAAAACAGATGTATCAGAGAGCAGTTGTTCTGTGTTTTCAATTGAGGAAAAATAAAGAAAGCAAGTTCCAACTGGATATCAATTAAACTTGGAAATAGTTTAATGACTGTGAAGACCAGTAGTGCAGGAACCCATTATCACAAGGGACCACACAACCTTCCATCCTACAGATTAGGTATTTGTTTTAAAAAAGGAGCATGGAGGAAGGCAGTAAAGGACAGCCTTTTTAGAATGCATTGTTTAGAGTCTCTAGCTAAAAGGCACAGGGATGGATTATATAGTATTTCAGACTGTTTCTAAGTGCAGAGTAGAATATTCTGAGAACCATTCTTGCAGTTTTCAATTAAAGATTTTCAACTTAATTTTATGTGCAGTTTTTCTACACAAGGACCAAAGAGGGGCATGTACAACATATTCAGTTCAGGCCAGACTGAATTAGAGAAGGGCTTCAGCGACCGGGAATTATAGCGCCACAGCGATAGATCCAGGCCTCCCCTTCCATAAAGAAAACAAGGTTTCTCCTTAATTTGATGTTCCAAGAACAGACTGGGCTTTCACATACCTCAAGGCACATGAGATTTTTCTTCTATAAACTTCTTTCTTTTCTATCTTTGCCTGAGTGTCTCCTTCAGAAGTCAGCTGGAGCATCCCCTTGTCTTGGAAGCCTTCTCTAAGCACTCAGTGTAGACTCTGTGGCTCCCATGGATCCTGCACTTACACCTATGCTGTAATTTTGCCCTGTACTGTAATTACCTGTGTATGGCCTCCCTCCCCACCCCATGAAGCTCCTGAAGAGCAGTGCCCTTGTCTTGTCTTGCCCAGTTTATAACAGGTGCTAAATAAACACTGAATAAATAAATGGGGGAATGGATAAGAGAAATGATCTTTTGAGGAAGAAACTGATAAAATTTACATGGTCCTCATTTTCATAGGGACTGACAACATCCTCTTTCTGAGATTTTGGCAGAAATTAAAAATTGATAGAGAAACATATTGATAAGGAGGCTATCCAGGCAAGAACATCCACAGAAAAGGAAAGGACCTCTTCAAAATAGGCCTCTCAACAATGTCTCCATTATTAGATTTCACACTTGCTTTGGTGTCAGGCCCCATGATCTGATGGAATCTCAACCTTGGAGGATATCTCCTTTGTCCTTATATTACTATCCTTGGTCGCATCTACATAGTTGTCAGTCAAAGAGAGCATGGAAAGTGGCCTGGGCACATGTTTATTAAGTCTCTGGGGTCAAGGGCAAAGGCCTCTCTATTTATGGTTGAGTCAGGTCCAAGAAATCACCAAAAAGTGATACCACTTTTGTTTGAGTTTAAAAATCATTACTAATATTCCAACAGAAAGCAAACAAAGGGTTGGTTTATCTCCACTTATGCAGGCCTTTCCTAAGCTACGATGGCCTTCCTGATCTCCCCTTCTCTCATCAGCATCAGCTCTTTAATCAATGACAAATGTCACCCAATCTCATCAATACTGGCTTTACTCTGCCAAAGAACCTCCAATGGCATTTTAGCATCAGAAGCAAAGTCGACTATTTTTGCTTTCTGGTTTTAAGTAACACAGCTGCTCCACAGACCTGTAATAGCTTCCTGGTTTTGTTCTTTTCTATCTTTAAAATATTTTTCAACCACAGGGTCACAGGCACACCAGTGTGAGGTGACAAGTAATGTGTTACTTATAAGACTGCCATCACCCTATTTGCCAAGCACTTACATCAGGTATTTTTTTTTTTTTTTTTTGCGGTACGCGGGCCTCTCACTGTTGTGGCCTCACCCGTTGCGGAGCACAGGCTCCGGACGCGCAGACTCAGCGGCCATGGCTCACGGGCCCAGCCTCTCCGCGACATGTGGGATCTTCCCGGACCGGGGCATGAATCCGCATCCCCTGCATCTGCAGGCGGACCCTCAACCACTGCGCCACCAGGGAAGCCCTACATCAGGTATTTTTTGAACATCTCTAGTTCTTATAGCTATCCTCTGAGGTGGGTGTTATTACTCCAATTTCTACAAAGAACCCGAGGCACTGTGGAATCAGATAATTTGTCCAAGGTCAAACAGCTAGTCCTGGTAGAGCCCCAATTTTACCCTAGGTCTTTCTAACTCCCCAGCCAGTGTCCTTAAGGATTAAATCACACTGTCTTCTGCATAGTTAAAACATACACCTGATTTTAAATATAAATTTGCCTACATTCAAAACCATCACTTTTAATAGCGTCTTTCACACTTGTTTAAGGAAATAGAAAGGGCGGATTTCCAGCTGGAGTAGGAACTGCCCTCCATGCTCCAGCTCCAGTGGCCAACCACGGCCAACACGGCTCCAGTTGTTGGGACTGGTTTACTCTGGTTTCATTTTTCAGTCCTCCATGCTTTATGGGGATGCTATCAAATCTGAGGCCTAGAGCAGTGTAAACATCCACTTTAGCCTGTTACTACTGAACTAAGATTGAAAACTGACTTCAAAGCAGGGCAGACACCTTCCTGAGATCAATTGGACACTGTCCGAAGCCCAGGGCTCCGTTAGCCCCGGAACCACCGACAGCCAGTTGAATCATTCGGGTGTTCTCATGTATATATTTCGTACCTTGGTTCATGTCCAGATACTAGGGCATTTTTCTATCTATATTTGATGATCTAAATTTACTTTATCAATACATTTATAGAAGAATTCACAGGTTTGGTTTTGAGACTCTGAATAGTATAATGTCTTGGTAAACAGGATTTTTCCCCCCCTGAAACTAAAGGTATTTCCTGAATAAATGTGGAATCAAGAATTTCCAGGAAGTCTGGTAACTAAAATCAAAGTTAAGACTTCCTCCTCTGAACTCCCAAGTGGAATCCTGTATATTTTTATTAGAGTACATTCCTGACGTAATTATTTAAATTAAAATTTGTCTGCCTTGCAAGTCCCTGTAGGGCAATAATTATGACCTCTTCATCTTGCAACTTACAGTCTCCAAAGAAGATTCTGTCACACAGTAGGCACTCAAGAGATACTTGTAAAAGGAATGAACAAAGGGATGGATTCACTCGTATCTAGGTATTTTTTAACTTAGATCTGTGGTTCTCAACCAATGGTGATTTTGCTTCCTTAGGAACACATGGCAACGTCTGAAGACACTTCGGACATTTCAAGTTTTGTTACTCAACTTGTGGGGAGGGCTCTTCTGGTACCTACAGGGTAGAAACCACAGATGCCTCTTAACATCCCACAATGCACCAGATAGCCCCCATAAAAAGAAAGACTTATCTGCCCCCAAAAATGTCAATAGTGCTGGGGTTGAGAAACCCTAAATTAGATAGAGAATATCTACAAAAATTCCATAAGCAGACAAGAGACTGCAGAAATAGGCCAGATCTCCTACTAGAAAAAATGCTATGGCACCCAGTCATATCACTTACAGAAAATATTCCACAGAAACATAAACCAAATTGGAGCTCGCAGGTGGTCATTTTCATCTCATAGCTCACTCTGTTCTCCCCACATAAGCCTCAGCCAGATAACGTCTTCGGACTTTCAGAAGTCAGCGTTTATATGCTGACCCAAAGCCCAGAATAACCCAAAGAACGAGACTTTCATTCAATAACAGTGGCATTATTTTTTATTGTGGGTCATGGCTCATAATATGCAATTCAGCTAAGAGGGAGAGATACAAAACATTTGAGATGACTGGCAGGAGAAAACTCTAAAAACGCTCCAGCACAAAAAGGGATTAAAATGTCACAGGAAATTTTTTCCTTGAAAATGGAATGGCTTATGAATGCTTCATTCTTCCCAGAACAGTTAAAACACTGTCTGGGCGGGCTGCACTGCCTGAGTTCGGAAGGCAGGCCACTTGTCCTTTGTTCCATTGCTCACCCCGAGAAGCCTTTCCCTGGTGAACTTGGCCCATGAGCAGTGAGAAGATACAGCAGAAGATGCTTCATCTAGGAGAATAATCTGCGTTGAATTTATCCCCCCTTTGGAAATAAAGAGACTGCCTCAAGCTGGGAAGCCAGAGACTGAGCAGAGACGGCCGAGTCTCCCACTGCAGATCACATTTGCCTGGCATTTTAACCATCATCTATTACCTGAAGACTCATTTGTCCAAGGCAGAGTGAAGCCAGCTCTTGCACTGACATGGAATCCAAAGTGATGAATGGGTCCATCAGAAAGGCTGACTCACAGCCAGACACTCTGCATTGGGTGGCATTAACCAGGTGTCCTGTCTGCTTGGAGTCTGCCTTTGCCAGACTCCCTGGGCTGTTTTCTCTCCAGTTACCAATGAGCACAGGGCCCTAGCACGATGCAGGAGGCATGGGCCGCAGCTGCCGTTTTCAGCTTGTCGCTTGGATGTGGTGGGGGCTCTGGGGGCATAATGAGTGTTTCTTTTCTGACAATCTGCAGATGATCCAAACTTTCTGGGATTTAGATTAATTTCCTGTTCGGCATGTTTGCAGGATGAGAAAACAATTATCTCCAAAATTACAAGTAATTAGCTGCTTGTTTGTCATTGTAAGATAAGATCTTACTGCCCTCCCATAACACACCCAGACCACACACACACACACACACACACACACACACACACACACACGCACACGGGCATCCTGTGCTCCAGTTTTTCAGTTGTTGTTTACAAGTCTCTTTCTGGGAGGTTAGAGCACAACTCCCGCCCACCCCTTAACCTATATAGTCTTAACTAAGCCCGTGTGAGCACTGCACACATCTCCTGAAGGGTAAAGAAGACATGGGAGCACAATGTCCATCACCAGGATTTAGGCTCATTACGACAGGTGTGGTATACCTCACACCGTCCAGGGCATGAGAAAAGTGAGAACAGCCACTTCTGCTTTCACGTTTGCTCTCTCTAGGCAGGTGCCAGGCTGGCTGAAGTACCAACAGGAGGTAAGAACATGAAACTGAGGATCTCAAGATGGGTGTCTAAATTCTGACTCCATCACTGACTGGTTGTGGAATCTTGGGCAAGTCATTAGCTCCTCTGAGGCCCAGTTTCCTCATTTTTATAAGGGGGATTATAAAAATTCCTTGTAAAGCAGGGTTTCCCAGCAGTGGCAGTATTGACATTTTGGGCCAGATAATTCTTTGGTGTGGGAGATTATCCTGTGCATTGTAGAATGTTTAGCAGCATCCCTGGCCTCTGTCTATTGCAAGCTACTAGCACCCACCCACAGTTGTAATAATCAAAATATCTCCAGATATTGCCAGTTGTCCCTGAAGGGTAAAATTGCCCTTGCTTGAGGACCACTGCTGTGAAAAACAAAGCTCATCTTTAATTTCTTCTTTTTTTTCCTTTAAACTATCTTTTTTTTTTATTTTTGGCTGCGTTGGGTCTTCGTTGCTGCACGCGGGCTTTCTCTAGTTGCAGTGAGCGGGGGCTACTCTTTGTGGTGGTGCGCGGGCTTCTCATTGCAGTGGCTTCTCTTGTTGCAGAGCACAGTCTTAGTACTTGTGGCGCACGGGCTTAGTTGCTTCACGGCATGTGGGATCTTCCTGGACCAGGGATCGAACCCATGTCCCCTGCATTGGCAGGCAGATTCTTAACCACTGTGCCACCAGGGAAGTCCTTCTTTAATTTCTTAATAAAATAGCACCCAGAAACTTAAATTCTATCCCTAAGGACTCAAGGTAGCAATAAAAAAAAATTAAAAAAAAAAGGAGCTGTGAGTAAAATGAGAGAACTCAGAGTTCTGTCCATGGAAAACAGGGTTTGGGATAAAATTGAGAACTGTTTGACTTCACCTGGAGACTCTTCCCTAGCCCTAAACCTTGGAGATTCTGGAGTTTGTTCTAATTCTGGGCAAGGAGTATGGGTGGAAGCATATTCTCCTTTGCACAGGGTTATAGGGCTTAAACAAGTTAATGTATATACAGAACAATGCCTGTAACTACTCATACAATCACAACCAAAGGATTAGTGCAATGCAGTGTACATAGGAATGTCACCGAGGCACTCTGCACACCTGTGGGCAAAAGCACACTGCATGATGACTCTAGTTGTAGTGCTTCTTCCAGTTGTACAATTCAGAGAAATGAATCAATCAGTCAAAGGCCAGGCACATGCCAGCAAGAATGGCAGAAACCCAGAATTATCCAATGTGAAACATCTTACTGGAGTTACAAAATATATCTGTGAATTCTTTGGCCCTCCTCCCATCGTGTAGTGGGCCAATGCCCCCTTCCCTTGAACATGGGCAGATCTTTATGACTATGTTGACCAACAGAATACAGCAAAAGAGACCCTATACCACCTCCAAGGGTATCATGAAAAGGCATGCACTTTTGCCTTGCTCACCCTTGCAAGGCAGTCTCCATGCTGTGAGGAAGCCCAAGCCGCCAGAGAGCAGCTGGAAGCCTCTGCTGAGGCCCCACCTGTCAGGCAGCCAGTCCTGGGAGTGAATGAGGCTTTGGATGATTCCAGGGCCCAGTCATTGAGTCATCCCCAGCCTTCAAGTTATTCCAGCTAAAGTCACAATCATCATGGAGCAGAGACAAGCCATTTCTACTGTATCTTTTCCAAATTCCTGACCCACAGAACCCATGAGCATAATAATGGTTATTTAATGCCACTAAGTTTGGGGTGGTTTGTTACACAGCAACAGTATTATACTTCTCCAAGTTCAACCACTGCTGCTCAATGAATGTATTCACTGGGGAACTTGGGTCTTGTAGGATTGGCTCAGCTGGGGCTTACATCAGAAACAGTCAGAGAATGAGTCTGCCATTGGGCATGGTGAAGAGCTAAGGTCAGACATATTGTCAGTGCTATCTAGAAGTCTATCTTGATACATAAAAGTTGCAGAAGTTATGATTTCTCTCATGCTACCCATGTACAGAGCAGCTTGATCAGCAAGAAAGGGAGAACTAGATTTACATATAACTATCAGACAAGAACACTATGTGTGAGCCTTGAAAGAAGGATGCTCCCTTGGGAAGCCATGAACCTTCGGGACCTGGTTATTGGGTCAGGAACAGCCTGTCCTAGAGAATAAGCTGGCACTGACCCAGAGTTTGGGCAGTGACCTCTAGTTTTTGCTTCTTGGGAGAGGTCATGGGAATAAGTGTGGCCATGACCTTCTAAGAAGAGAGACTTTGCCTGACTCACCATGACCTTTGCCCATCTTATGTGTAGAGATAGCAATCTTGATAAAGAAAGATAAAAGTACACTGGACTTGAGGGAAATAGTAATAAGTTGTTTTCTAAATAGGAGTCAAGAGACTAGAGTGTGTTGAGAAAATAGAAGTGTGCTTTAGAGCACAGTAGAAAATTCAGTATCATTTGCACTTTATCCGAGTAAGCATACAAACTCTGTCCCCTGGGGGCTCTTTAGGCACCTCATTTAACTGCGATTTAACCTGCGGCTAGATTCAGAATATGAACTACAATTCAGGCAGAGAAGTAAAACTTTATATTAATAGCTCTTATAAAAAAAACTATATGAGTATTTTTTATTCAATACCAGTGGGGAGCCTGCCTGAGGCAAGTATGTGTGATTTCATACTTCATAAAATATTTAAACATCTTTAAATTACTTCTGGAACAGTTCATATTTGAAATTCTCTTTTTTGATAAAATAATGACTGGCTGCTTAAGAATTTGGTATAAGCAACAAGATCCCATGTCCTATAGAGACATTTGTTTATTGGGTTTCTCTACAAATTAATCTTCTGGTTTCAAACTATTTCAGCCAATTGGCCCAATATGACTAGTGTTTTGGTTTATTCACATTTCCAGAATCAGGAACTAAATTTTATTTGTATTTAGGTACATAATACTCTTAGAAAAGCCTTTCTTTGAAAAATGAAATCATCAAGCCAATTTGTAATGTCTAGAGGTTTAAAATTTAAATCTCCTTACTACACATATTAAATTCATTTTATATTAGTATTTAATTTTATTTATTCCTTACCGATAAATTTTTAAAGGGATCATGGCTAAAGCAGAAAGAAAACATGTATAGTTCCATCAAGTAATTTAATTAAAATCCAGGGAAACTTCTGTCATAAGTTGACCCAGAATTTACTGAGCAAGAATTACTAATAATACAATCACCAGGTAGGTGTCTCCAAATAGAATGAAAATCTCTAGTACAAGTACAGTAATAAATTCAAATGAATGAAGAGATAAATTAGTAATTGGGAACATTAAAGTTTTAAAAGAATATAAATATTTTACCATTCTGAAAAGTTATGGAGCTAAATCCTAGGTTTATCATTTCTTTATTGCCACAGTTAAAATCCCCATCACTTGGGATATTTTTCTGGGTAGTCACTGTAACAAAAAAAACTAAACTATAAGGGGAACCCTTGAGCCGTGGAAGAAGATAGAGTCAGATAGCCCTGGGTTCAAGTTCTACTAGTTATTTGGGTTTAACTTGAACAAGTAACTTTAATCTCTCTAGGCCTCAATATTTTAGCTTTTAAAATGGGAACACCAACAGTACCTTCTATTATGAGGATTAAATGAGACAGTCATTTATCATGTTTAGACAGGGCCTGGACAAAACACATGTCCCTTGATTATTACTCTCTCTCTACTTTCATTCTGACCACTTCAAACCCATATTCACTTATTCATCTTTTTAAACTACTGTTCAACCAATTACTTCTCTACTCAAATTCCCTCAGTAGCTCCCCATTACCTACCAAAAAATTTTCAAATTCACTGCAGTCTGGCCTCAGACTCCTTTTTCAACCTTACCATCTCACTTCCTACACCAGATTTGGAGTACATTTTTTTTTAATTAAAATATAGCTGATTTACAATGTTGTGTGCCGCTTCTGGTGTGCAGCAAAGTGATTTAGTTATACATATATATATTTTTTCATATTCTTTTACTTTATGGCTTATTACAAGATATTGAATATAGTTCCCTGTGCTATACGGTAGGATGGACTACATTCTTAATTACTTAAATTATACTTTTCAATTCATTCTGTTGTCCTACTTAGAATAAGTTCCTCTGACTTTTGCCCAGTGGAAGCACAGCCACTTTCCATAGCTCAGGCCCAAGAACCTTTTTTCCTTACCTTGCTGTCCTGCTGACAATGCACTCTTATGAATACCTATGTTTTGATAATCCGTTAGTCATCGAACCACGCACTCTCTTGAACTGTTGGTATTAATGATAGTTTATATGTCTTATCTCACTTAATTGTAATCTCCTTGAGGGCAGTGATCATGTTTTATATAATTTTCCATCATACTCAATAGCAACAAAGATCTTGCAATCGACTTTGAACAATTATTTGTTGAAATACTGACTAGGTTAGGTTCTCCACTAGTGTAACTGATGCAGAAGAAGTGATATTCATTCCTAAAATGTAGCCTTTCTTAAATATTTGTGTTAATTATTGCTATGTTACTAAAGTTGATTTCATGAGAAATTCACCACCATTCTAATCCTTACAGGGGGAGCACAAATGCTAGTGTAGCAGTGTTAGCAGAGAGGTAAGCTCTCTGTAAATGATGTGCCCTGACTTTTTGAGAACAGAGGAGATCAGCAATGCACTTTTCGCCAGAGGGAGAGCATTCCATGCTCTTGGATGATGGGATATGAGTTATTCAGATTCTAAGGAAGACACATGGTGAAATGATGGGGCAAAAATGGATGAAGTCTTAACTCCAGGATTCCCCAACAGTTAGTAAGAATCACCCCCAGTAATACCAGGCATGGATGCCTTCTGCTAAAAGACTGGAAGCTGAAGCAATGAAACACCAAAACATGAGAACAACAACAAAATAATAGCTAAAGCTAAAGACTCTGGCCATTGTGTCTCCACTCCCGCTGCACGGATGCCATCCCCGCACCTTTAACACTCTGAGTTTAAAGCCCCCATTAAACAGTGGTGTGGATTTTGTTTTAACGTGTTGTTACATCCCAACACCTGCACTTGGCACAGAGTAGGTATTCCAGAAGTGACTTTGTGAGTGAGTGAGTGAATGAATGACTGTGTCCCTTCATGCAAAAATGGAAAGACAATGAATGAATGCACTTCATTTTCTGTAAGCTGGCTGAGTGGGTTACAACAAAGTTAAGATTCAATGTTTCGAGTTTATCAAAACTTAGTAAAAACAGAAGACTTAAAAGACTGTCTTTGAAAAGAAGCCAAGGGGATTCTAGGCTTTGAAGATATCTTTTCCTGCTCCTTGTGTTGTCTCTTTGCTTCTAGGCTTTAAAGCAGGCTGCACACTTGAGGGTGGGGCGAAGGCGGAATAATGTACTTCCTCTGGGCTTATCTCACATCTTATGAGAATAGTTCAGAGGATGTGTGATTAGGTCCCAACTGACTGCACTGCTAAGGCAGATGTGCTTCATTTGGGGAAGTTAGACTTGAAATATTAAGAGTTAGGTATGTTTCCATCAACTTCATACCAGAGTTAAGGTTCATATTCTGGACTTATGGGGTAGTCTAATGAGTAACTTTTAAGGCTAAAGAGTAATTTTTAAGGACTAAAAATACTTTCTATTATACTCAGAGTTTGACAGTTATCTGCTTTCAGAGGTAAATTCCATTTGATTAGGAAAATCCTTGTTTAAAATTGCAGTTTCCTAGCTGCAGTAGTTATACGTTTTCTTCTCTGAGGAAACTTGAGACATTCTAATTTCAGACCCACTACAATTGGGCCCTTCCTTAGCTTCCACTTTATTATTTATCCAAAGTTGGGTATTTTTTTATCTTCTCCACAAGGAGTTAGTCCACAGTGTAATGGACGATGTTGCTGGTTATTTGTGTCCTTTCTGTTTCCTTTTCAGATGAATGTATATTGAGCCCTGAGTAAGTGCTTGGTTCTGCAATAAGTACTTTGCATGTGTGACAACACTTCATTCCAGGCCGTGGACGTAATTATTTTTCTTCCCACTTTAAATGAGGAAACAGGCTTACAAAGTTCATAGAACTTGCTCAAGATCACACAGCCAATCCACGCTGGAATTAGGATTTGAACCCAGGTCCAGAGAACACCAAAGCCCATGTTTTCATTCAATGCACATTGCATCTGCAAACTACGAGTTTTAGAAAATGCACAGCCTCCCGGAGCCAAAGGAAAGATGTCTGAGAGAGTCTTTCTCTCATAAATCAAGGCTCTGAAGACTTCCTAAGTCCCATGTCAAGTTATTAACAACAATCACAAAACATTATAATTCATTAAAATGGCTAATCAATGAGCAGAGACAGCTATAAACAAGAAACGTGTTCTGCTAAGCCAAAGGCTGCAAAGAAACTCAGAGCATCACAAATCTGGGTGGGGGTGGAGAGACGTTAGTCTTAGCCTCATATGCAAGAAAGAAGTCAATAACGTCTTACAGGTCAGCTTTACTGGAGTAAAGGTTTTGGGAAGCCTTCACACACTTGGATTATTCTCCATCAAACAAGCTCCTTCCCCTTCATTCATGAAGTTCCCCCTCAAATGCCACTGCACTCAAGACACCCAGCCTTTTCAAGTAATAACCACACATACAGAGTGCTCAACAAAAAGATTTTCACACCAGTCTCAGCTTAGTAATTGCCCTTCCTCCTGAAATCTAACATCATCAGCACACTCAAACACTGAGAACAAAACAAACAAAAACCTGATATCAAAACTACGGAACAGGTACTCCCCTGGTGGCACAGTGGTTAAGAATCTGCCTGCCAAGGCAGGGGACATGGGTTCGAGCCCTGGTCCGGGAAGATCCCACATGTTGTGGAGCAACTAAGCCCGTGCACCGCAACTACTGAGCCTGTACTCTAGAGCCCGCGAGCCACAACTACTGAGCCCATGTGCCACAACTACTGAAGCCTGCAGCGCCTAGAGCCTGTGCTCTGCAACAAGAGAAGCCACGACAATGAGAAGCCCGTGCACCGCAATGAAGAGTAGCCCTCGCTCGCTGCAACTAGAGAAGGCCTGCGTGCAGCAACGAAGACCCAACACAGCCAAGAAAGGAAGGGAAGGAGGAGGGAGGGAGGGAGGGAGGAAGGAAGGAAGGGAGGAAGGATTGCTTTAAAAAAAAAAACACTATGGAACAAAACCCGAACATCTTAAAGGGATATGTTTGTAAAGTGTGCGTTCTTTCACCTTTCACCTTTCTTTCCTGAGGCTTTGCAGACCAGGCTGTGCTGGGCCAGGCCCCACGAAAGCACTGGGCACATCCTTTCTTCATCAGATAATCTGGGCAGGTGACATCAGGTTCCTTCAGGCCTCTCAGGCTCAGGCAGTTCGCGTGATCACAGTAAGCTCTTGCAGGCCTCCAGCTCAACAGCCACACCAGGCTATCCTGCCTAGAGGACAGTCCACACTGCCTACTGGCCTTGGCAGGAAGCCTGATTTATACTGGAGATTCTTAACTCAAAGAAAGCATATGATCTATGACGCTTCGATTTGTCAAAGTCCCCGAGTTTATCACACAATATCTTTCACTTCAAAAGATTTTATTCTGCTCATGATTATGGGAAATTATTCATTAAGGGTGAAACAAAATTCATTAGCTGAGTAAAAAACACAAAGTAAAATTCTCGACACCTCAGAATAGCAGAAAAATAAGAGGGGAAAGTGGAGTTTAAAATGAGCCTTATTAATTACATAGATTCCCTCATAGCATATCAAATACATAAAAAGAAAATACAAAATAAAGGTAAGAATTAGAATACTTTGTCTATTTGGGAACCAACTAAAAACAAAACAAGACCACAGAGTGGCACATTATTCCCATATCCATGAGGGGTGATATAAACTATTATTCAAGGAAGAGAAGCAAGTGTGGTGATGTTTCGTGTCCAATTGAGAACTAAAGAGCTGGGGCTTGCTTTGTATGGCTCCTGTGTTCAGGCCCAGAGGTCCCTAACAGGTACCCTGACATCACTTAGCCACGACAGAACTGAGGATGACGCCTTCTATCTGGATTAATTTCACATCGATTCTTTTTTCTTTTGATAATATCACTGAATAGCAGGAGCTGGTATTATTCCCATTTGATAGATGAAGAAACTGAGGCACTGAGAGATTAAATAAAAGCATGCATGGTCACCAGGGTACACGGTCACCTCGATGGTGACCTCAGGGTCACCCAGGACACAAAGGTGTCCTAGAAACAGGCCTCCTGCCCTCCAGTCCCCCAAGCTTGGTTTCTCTTTCCACTGGAGACATCATTGTTCTACTTAACACTCACGCTGGCCCTTTGTTCTCAAGATTCACTTTCCCTGCAAAGTTTTACAGCTGCATGTAATTCATGTGTCCGGTTGTTTTATCCATGATTTAGCCTGCTTGTATTGAAGAAGCAGCACTATTTATACTATGAGTTATCTCTTTAAAAACCCAATTATTGGGAAAAGCTCAAATCCCAATCAACTACAAAGAATTAACCTTTCTCCTTAAAAAACTCCTGCCTGAGCACTAACCGAGCACTCACACAAGCACAGTCAGTTCATCAATCTCTTTATGTAAATAGTCATGCAACAAGGGAGGAGGTCTGTTTATTATTTTCAATCCTGTTTTGGCTTCTGGCAAAATTGCACAAACAGCAGAAGTTGGCAGAACATTGATATTTTCTTCTGACTGACTACTGTTCTCCAGCTACAAGTGCAGTACAAGGGCAGAGCACAACTGCGACTATTCTGGTCTGCAGGCCTCAACCGTGACTGAGGTCAAAACTGCAAAATCTGGAAAAAAAAAAAAAAAGCTCCATCCAGGGCTTCTCTCCACAAATGGAGATCCTGGCTTAACACATGTTTTCCTTCCACTATAGAACTGATGAGTTCAAGATCCAGAGTCCAGAGAACACCGCAGGTCTGACCTAATTCCCATCTCGATTCTCACTTGCAAAGGCCCACGGTGAAGATCACATGAGCCACTGAGCTCCGGGGCCCTAAGAGCCCTGGGGAAACCTGGGGCAGTATGGACATCGACCCCCAGCACCTTCTAGGAAGAAGGGCAGCATTTTGCAGGGTCCGGAAGTAGGGAAAGGGGGTTGGGGGCGGAGGAATTTGTTCTTTCCCTCTGTTATGCTTATTCCTACCTAACCTTGCTAGACTCCTTACCAAAGGCCAAATGCTGCTGCCGTGTTGTTTACTTTGGACAAAGCGCCCTTGATGAAGAGCAGCCAACCCTCAAGAGAGGGGTGGGAGGGTAGTTAGTATATAGGATGATCACGACGAATTGCTGCTGGTTTTGGAGGTAAAGTCTTCCAGCAACTTGAGGGACTGCTGGGGGAGAAGAGGGAGGACTGAGAAGGGCCAAAGTGATGACAAAAAACAGAACACCTTGCTTGGATTCAAGGTAGACATGCTTACATAATTATGAGGGTGCTGGTGTTGTCAGTGGTAAGCTGACATAGGCTTCTGAACCACAGACTTGAGTTCAGACTCCAGCTCTGCCACCTACTTGCTGGGGGACTTTGGGAAAGTTATTTAGCATTCTGAGTTTTCGTTTACTCATCTGAAAAATGAACATCATAAGACCTTGAGTGCTAGGCCTTACTATGTTTATTTTCCAGATGAGTAAATTTAACTCTCGAGTCTTCATGGAAATTAAATAAAATAGCAATAAATGCAGTGCCGAAAACAGTCCCTGGTACATAATAGGGAACCCTCAATAAGAGCAGGTATAAGTATGCTGTCAGTGTTTTAAAAATCTTGTAAACTTTTCAAGAGCTAAAATTTGTGGCATAAAATTTATAAAAAGTCAAATCATCAATCCCCAGACCCAAATATTTGACCCAAGTGCACAGAAATTTTGATACATTATTTTGCCTCTCCATGACAAACCCCAACTTTCACTCTTCTTTTCACTTGGGTGACCCAGTGGAAAAGTTCTGCCCCAGCCCAGGAGGTATGGCTTGCCTGCACCTCTAGACACAGCTGCATAGGCTCCAGCAGCCAGGAGGAAGCACGACTGACAGTTAAGAGCTGAAAAGAACCTGTCTCAATTCCACGTCATTCCTGCCTTACAGAACAAAGCACCAGGCTTCACAGAACAGAAGCTACAGCGTCCAGGGCCAGTTCTGCTAAAGTGACCAACGATGGGAGATGGACACAAAAGTGAGAGGAGAAGCGTCACATGAAACAGAAATTGAATGGCTCTGTCAGAAACTGAATTGTAAAGCTGGAGGTGAGGAATTAATTTTACTCTACGTGGAAGGGGGAAAGGAAAAAGTTGGACTCTGAAACCATCTCTACTCTACCAGTTAGTTAATGTTTGACAACCGTATTGCTCACTGCCAAGTTTCCTTATTCGACCAAGTGAGCCTATACTTATCTATAGAGTCTACTCAGGGAAATGTACTTTTCCATACAGCAAAACCAAGTGAAAATCCACTTCCAAAGGAACAACTTAGGGAACGGAGACTAGAAACGTCTCAAAGTACGAAAGCTTGCATATGCATTTGTCAGATCTCTGAAAGATTCTAGGGAACACAGCTTCCTAATCCAAGATGATCAGTACTATCTTACACTCATATTCAAAAAGATAATCCAGGGGCTCCCCTGGTGGCGCAGTGGTTGAGAGTCCGCCTGCCGATGCAGGGGACGCGGGTTCTCGCCCTGGTCCGGGAAGATCCCACATGCCGCGGAGTGGCTGGGCCCGTGAGCCATGGCCACTAGGCCTGCGCGTCCGGAGCCTGTGCTCCGCAATGGGAGAGGCCCAGGTACAGAAAAAAAAAAAAAAAAAAAAAAAAAGATAATCCATATGGAGTGGCTCCACAAAATGTCACACATTCTACCAGTGAAGGCATTACTGTTAAAATAGCTTTTCAGGGTTTCCAGGATGCCATACGCAAACATCAAATATTTTATCTTATAAAACAAGGCTTTTACTAAGTTCAAGATTAACGTTTGTCATGATATAAAAGACTGGACTAACTAATGTTTCTACTCTTTGTTGGCTGGGGGGCACAAAAATGGAGGAGGACCTAAGACTATATATTCCATAAATAAATGAAGCAAAAGAATCCACGTTGATTTAGTCCATTCAACTTGAAGGACAAATTTCAACAAATGTTAATTTCATATCCATATGCAGTCTTTCACAGCAGAGGAATTCAACAATATGAAGAATATTCCTGAATGAAAAGGAATGAAATCCTTAGAGGAAATGGGCAATGAAAGCTTCTTAAATAATTTGCTTGAATTAGTTCGAGAAACAGAGTGATTAGTTTTTAAATTGCCAACTGATCATTAGAAAGTTTATCGACATTTTACAGCATTTCTTTTCTATGAACTCCTCTAAGCAAAGACCACTGTAATACTGGAAAGTTTCTACAAAATTAAGAAAAATCTCAAAGTTAAGTTCTCAGTTTAGAAAAATCACAACATGTTGAGAGGGGAACTCAGACATTACAGATAAAAACCATCAGATATATAGACATAACCCTCTATTACTGGCTAATGAGGCTGGTCTGGGGCCTTGCTCCCACCCTCACACACTGATAGCCTACCTGGCCTTTCACTCCAGCCTACTGAGAGCACAGCCCCCTTTCCTCCAGCACTGCTGCCCTCTCTCAGCTTTACAGTTTACCAGCAAGTCATTCCCAGAGCTGGGAACATTTCCTGCCTCTTTTATTGGCAGAAGGTGGGGATCAACAGACTTTGCTATTTATCTTTATGAGTTGAAATGTGGCCTAAACCCATCACTTTAGGTCAGTTCAGAGCAACTAAGAATAACTGCTGTGCCCAGGAAACCACACTTGGGAACGACAATGGTTTTCATTACAGCTTAAGATAAAAAACAAAAGAACAACAGCAACAAAAAAACCCCACCTTTTGTTTCAGGTTTTGTGGTGGATACTTTTTGAGGACACAAAAAATGTGGCGAGAGGTATGCCTGCCTTAGTAAACTTGGTATATAGTACATAATTTACTCTTTGTTTGCTGATACAATACCTTGAAGGGCCCTATGTACATGGATGTTTGTTTAATATAAATATTGATATATTTTCTTATATTGAGCACTTAGTATGTGCCAGGCACTGTGTTCTGTGTTTAATTGTATTCTCTCACTTATTGCAATAACTATGAGATAGTGGCTATTACTAGCTCCTTTTTGCCCGCAGAAGAACTGAAGCTTAGAAACGTTAGGTAACTTGGCCAAGGTCACTCTGCTAGAGAGATATAGAGCTGAAGTTTAAACTCAAGCTGCATGACTCCAAAGGCCTCCAATTGTTTCAGTAGTAGGTGTAGAAAGTTTAAAGTTTAGGTTAAATGAACAGTGTCCCTAGGACATTCTTGATCCCACGATCAAGAGCAGAAAGTGTTTCTTGAAATTCAATCAACATGTTTCAATTACTTGCCCCAAAGAATACAGATTTCATCAACCATCAACAGAATAACTCCTGGAAGATTGTCCTAGAAGAAGGCAAGAAACACATACCCATCTCTCTAATGCTTTGTGCTACCATTTCATGACTGTTCCAAGCAATTCCAATGGATTGGCTGCCCTGGCCAGTGATAATACATAAGAATTCAAATGTGGAATTACATCACACTCAGTATTGGGACCAACAGATGATAAACTCAGTCCCTGAAATTCTTTTGAGGTCTTCTTCAAGATATCCTGCAAGACTGATTTCCCTTCTTTCTGGCCAAGATTTTTTCCCCTCCTTCTTCTAGGAAGCCAGTAATAAAAACATCTAAGCAGCTTTATCTGCCATAGACCTTCCTCCTAAAAGCACAGCAGAGAGAATGGAATACTAACAGTGAAAATAGGAAAGTGCAGGGAAAGGGTGGTAGCAGACTCTCCTACCCAAAGAGATCAATGTAGTAGTGAAGGCGATTTGATTAATAAGAAATTATTATACACAACACATGGTCCTCCAAGTTATACCTTGCAATGGATTTCATTCTCTATTTTGAGAAATGCATTTAGCAGGAAATGTATTGTGTCCTTCAAAGCATTTCGGAGAGATTTAAATTCCTCTACTAAGAACTCTAGTCTTATTTAGGTGAGAATGGTTGGAATATCATTGTCATTGGAATTGTAAATCCTTCTTATTTCTTACAGTAATTTTAACTATTATAAATGATTTGGAGGTAGTAAAACCTTCAGAGGAAAATATGATTTTATGACTATCGTATTTTTTTCCAGTTTGTCATTTGGTGAATACAAATGCATGTGAAATGCTACTGTTCACTTATAGAGATTGAATACTAATCCAAGGTTCTTGTCATCCATATGCATGATTTTCAAAATTACCAGTAAGAGGAGACTTGGAATGCAGGAAGAGAATGCCTTCTTCAGCTCAAAATGCTGATATGTAAATTAGTTACTTGGTGACTGCGGAATCCCTTTACAATCTCCTCTCTCTCCTCTACACTGTTTCACTCTAGTGTTTTATCAGAATGTTAGAGACAAGGCAATGCAAATCACTGGTATTTTAATCAGCTCTGCCTCTGTCAGACCTTTGAAATTACCAGGATTCCTATGGCTTGTGAGGGAAGTCATCTGAGAGTCTAGCCAGACATTTCGGATTTTTTCTATTGATTTCCTTTTTCTAACAGCATTAACATGTTCTGTAATTTTAAGTTATTTTCCAACCATTCCATTTAAATTCCTTTTGATCCTAAGCTTCTCTAAAAAAGAGAATTCATGTCTTTTCAAACAATAGTGTATAAATTTTCATAGTAATCTGTGTGTCTGCCTTGCCCTAGACTGCACCATTCTACAGTGATTGCTCTGGCCCTGTGTGACTTTACAACATGGGGATTTGAGCTACACAGTATGGCTAATTCTCTATGTATTCTGTTGCAGCTTTTAGATATTCTGTGGATTTCTCTCAAAAAGCATCAGTCATAATGCAAATGCTAATTTGTTATCTCTTTGCCAGCAGGAGGAAAAATACCTTAAGAATATTTGTAGTCTTCATGGGAAACTTGGTAAGTTGCTTATACAACTAGACCAAACAGATTTTACTAACAAAAATGACCTATTATCTATCAGTTAACTTTACTCTGTCGTTCCAAGGGAGACTTTATGTAACCAAGGATACGTTTGGCCCTTCAAGTCAGAAGCTGACTCTGAGCCACCCATCAAAGTTTGAGCTTACAGGAGTCCACCTCTCCCATCACCTACAGCCAGGGAGAATTTGAGACTCCTAAATAGTTTCCTGTTTCTTTCCTGTGGGGCTGTGACTCCACTTTCCAGCAGTAATGGAATATTCTGAATTAGCTGCTGTAACTTCCGACCCCTTTGGAACTCAACTAGGACTTTGGCTTTATCGTAGATCCAGAGCTAAAAAGTAATCATTTCTTTCTCCTGGCCCAGCAGTACCTATCTTATAGGGTTACTTGAAGATTGTTTGTATTCTTTTTATTATAATGATTAACCTCTGCCCATATACCTACTCCTTCAGTTTTCTGATGGGCAAATGTGTGGAGGGCACTTAATCAGGTTAGGATCTTCCTTTGGTTGTTAATTTTCATAAAGATATCCATCCTGCCTTAACCCAGTAGCTTTTTAAGGTATATGGAGCTGGCCTTATTTGAAAACAGAATACTTGCAATGTTACTCTATAAGATACAATCTCAAATTATCAATTCATTCAAGAAATATGTTCAAAGAGAATTATCTGAATGGACCCACCAGCCCTCCACTTTCCTAACCCAGACTTTCCAAAATGTGTTCCCTAGGGAACATTGATTTACATGATGTCACTTCCTGGTATCCAGTACAAAATGGTTTCATGATGAAATATGGAAATATGTCAGTTTAAACAAAGTTAAATTTACTTTCTGCAGGATTTCTCTGAGCCTTTCATAAACGTGAATTTCCAAGAAGGGAAGGAGGATGCAGTATTTCCCCAAATTACTTAACCACAGACATATTTTCCTCCTGCCTATCTATCTATCTATCTATCCATCTATCCAACCATCCATGTAACTAGAGTTCTGAGAATGAGACATAGAGAAATTGTCTCTAGACAGTTTCCATGCTATTTCTAGATTAAGCCAGAGAATCAGAGGATTACCTACTGAACCTCCTTGCTTTGATCCGTCCAACCCCATCCTCAAATATTTTTACTGAATTATAATTTGTTATTATGCTCCCACTTTCCACTGCAGGATGCTATAAGAGATTTGCTATTGATTTCACTATAGAAATGTTTAAAAGCACCATCGACTATGGCTTGTAGTCTCTTTATGGGATTTTTTATGAGAAACTGCTCTTGTATATCAAGTCCTTAGGAGAAAATTCTCCCAAATATCAAGCCCCAGGGAAAGTTTGTGCTGGTATGTTTTTACCTTATGGACATGGCAAATCTTCCCTGATCACGTTTTCCTCTTTTCTTAGATTAGGAAGGCTCAAGCTAAATCTGCAGCCTGCTTTTAATAATTATTCAGGGCCTTACGTTGTAAATTTTTTATATAATATCTCTTCCTAGTTTTTATCTTATTAATTGACCTACATTTTTCTTTTCACCAGATTTATCTTTTTTTAACTGCGTTGTATCTTCTTCTCTAAACTACCTCAAATCCTTTAGGTAATGAGATAGAATGTAAATTAATACATAATGTCTTTACCCACACCAAAATCATATTCAGATTGCCCAACGAGATAGAAAATGATTGTTATGTGATCCTCATTTCTTTCAAATATCTGGTGTGCAAAACGCATGGTTGTCTTCTTATGTCTTCTTCCCTAGTCTCAGCACCTTGTTCTCATAGCTAATGAATGTAGAGACAGAGCACATCCCTCTTAATGATATGTTTTCACTGAATTTCCATTTATTTTCCATTATATAGGAAGTTTACTAAAACCCACTTGTCATTTTCTCTCTTTCTAAATTTGTCTGGGCCATCAATTGATATTGCTCAGACCACTAGTGGTGATTTTTTTTCTAACTTGTGCTTCTAAATCGGCCATGATTAGGTTGTTAGGGAAATGGGGAATCCTGTTTTATAAAAGTTGACCAGTGTCCCAAATTTACTAATAATTAAAGCACTGATTATAGTGCGGGGGGGAAGATAACGAGAAAAATGAATCTCTGTTCACTTAAACTAATGTCACAAAATCCAGATTTGGCAATTGCCTGCATCTGGGATCGGTGTTTATAAATTCAGAACCAATAAAAGCAGTGAAGTGCAGCTAAGCAACTCTCAAGTGTTATATGTGTATAAGCATATTGCTCTTTGCTAATTTCTTTCTAGTACTTATTTCTTGACTGCTCATATTTTTACTATGTGATGATTTTTAAAATGTTAGTCAAAGTTAGTGACTTAATTCACTTCACCGACTTTCATGTAACTTCTGGTTAAACAGTATCCTTTGTGTACAGGCCCTTCAGTCACCAGCACTGAATAGAAAGAGGCTCTGATTCATGAAATGTGAATTTGTGACAGTTTTGTGTGTTTTTTTTTTAAAGAACTTGAGCAACACATGACTGATGCGTGCTTACCCTGTTTTCTGTGTTCCATCTGTCTTTCTGCCAGTGTATTCATCCTCCATTTCTGAAAGTAGCTGAGAAGGAGAATGCTAAGCATAGAGAAAGGGCAATTCCAAAAGAACAAAAGGTTGTTTAACTTTGGCTGATGCTACCCAGTTGGTGGAGGTCTCCTACACCAGGGATGAGAAATGCCACCACTTAGGTTGGGCAAATCCCCAAGATATCATTTGACTTGATGGAGGAATGAGAGAGAATACATCACTAATGCCCAGTTCCATTCCCTGCAAACATAAAAAGCAGTTTACTCCACTCTAGTTGAATTCAACTCAAGTGCTATCTCTAAAAATAGTGTCAGGTAAAAAGTCAATGAATGTGCAAAGATCAATTTTCACTAATTCTCCTAGTAGTGAAATTTCCACATTTTGCATTTACTATCAAGAAAAGAGGTCTTTTGTGAGCTTGGGGATCCACCTACATTAACACTCTCGGATCCCTACGGTCCTTGCAATAAGCCAGGCACTGCAATAACTCCATTTTACAGTCCAGGACTCCTGATGAAGAAAGGTTTTTACAGGTTTCTTTATAAATATAGGTTGTACTGACATTTAAATAGTCCACAAGACAGGACATCCTAACGTTCCTATTAAATTGATAATGAGAGCATTAACCAGGTATCAAAGAAGTATGTCCGGGTAGATGTTGAATGACATAATAAGGAAAATGTAAATAAGAATCATCTTTCTCTTAAAGTAATAACCTGTGATCACAGAATCCTGGAGTTTTAGAGAGGATGGGAGCTTCACATTTATTTAATCCAAACCCTTTGTTTTATGGAAGAAGAAAAGAATGCCCAGAGAAGTTGTGACTTGCCTCAGATCACACAATTAATTAGCATCAGAAGTAGAACTAAAATCTGATTTCCACCTTACCATTTCCTTGACAAGATGTAGAAAAATTATAAGCCATTGATTTATTCCACGTTAGACAGCTGCTCTGTTTCCTTTTGGGCTTCTGTTACTTTAGGTTTAAATTTCCCTGCGTTACACACTCTTGTTCAAGGAGTTATTGACTCAACTACAGAAAGACCTTGGGAACCATAGTCATACCATCTCATTTTCTCATCAAGAAATGAAGGCCCAGTGAAGTTCTGAAACTTGCCTGGTAAAAGAATGAGAGAGTTTACAAATAGAGCCTGCATCCCTGTCTTCTTTTTTTTCTGTAGTTCAATGGACTTTATTGCAGTCTGGTCCATATCATGCTGTTTAAAGCATTACAATATTTTTTTAAGTTCAAAAGCATGATGAATTCTTTCACAAAGCAAGTAATCACATTTATACATTTGATTAAATTTGGATTTTCCGAGTAACATGTGTGTGTATAGACTTTAAGCATGATGCACATGTAGCCAATAAATCGTAACCATCTAATGACATAAGATCCCGATTCACCCCTTCCATGGCCTAACATACTCTTCCTCCACCTCCTCAGTATCCTCCCTCTTGTCCATTCCAAGAGTCTGCCGGTAAGGGAAATAAGGACCATTACAATTTTCATTCTCTCTCCCTATAACAATTTCCCCATTGATTCAGCAAGATTGTGGGGCAAGGATCATGGGCAGTATGACTTGTGTGATAAGCTTTCACTCTGCAAAACACCCTACTTTAAACATCACTTCTCTTTTTCACTGGACTTGAAACTCCAGAACTAAGAAGATGGCTAGAGAAATGATGCATGTATATTTTGGAGCATACCCTATGAGAAGCAAGTTTAGATTCATCCTGAGTTTGAGCAACTAATTCTGATCCTATGTATCATCAAAGATTCCTTTATTTCTCTTCCCTGTTTTTCCCTCTCATGAGTGGATCTGCTGTTGAATCATGTCTGTGCCATTCAATGATTATCTCACTGTAATGAGGTCACTGAGGAGCAACTTACTCTTGTTTGCACTGTTCCCAACAGCCATGAAAGACTGTAAGTGTTGATCCCCAAATTATATTAATATAATGCTAAATCTTCCTTGAAAGATCTATAGCAGAGTAAACAATCTTAATGATGTGGCTGTCATTTCAAGATACCAGTATGTGAGTTACAAAAAATATCGGTGTTATTAATTTAATATGCACTTGATAAACTTTAATTGAATGATTATGGGCCATTAGTATAATAACCTGACATTGTGTACTATTGGGTACTAACTGCTCAAGGAAGGTAAAACACATAGCAGTTTGCTTCCACTAGAGAAATAAGACCTGACTGGAAATCTCACCGTGATTCTGTAACATGGTTCATTGCTGTACCCTGAGTAGAAAAGATTGAAATATTATATAATCCAGAAATCAACCATAGGTTCAGTAGTTTAACACTCATTATAAAAACTAAAAAATGGTTTGGAGTATTATTGAGCATGGTCTCTAGCTAAGATAACATTCAAATACCAGCTCCTACTATGTAACTTTGGAGAGGTTATTTGAACTCTATGTACTTCTGTTTTCTCACCTGTAAAATGGGTATAATAATAGTACTTACCTACAAGAATTTATTTTTTTGAGGATAAAATAAATTGGAATATATATAAAGTGCTCTGAGCAGTACGTGATATACTGTTATTCTCTATTACAGTAAACCAATCTACTCATACAGTAAACCCAGTAAAATCATTTTGCTTCTGCTTTCTCAATGTCTTACGACACAATCGTGCATTGTATTATTAACTCATTATTAACAAATAATGAGTTCCTAACCACTGGATTGTTGGAATTCTTTCATGCTTCCCTATGATCCTAACTGTCACTTAATTTTTAGGCATTCATTAGCTTCAAACATTCCATTGCCCAGTATTAAAAAAAGTGAGTATGCTCAAATTTTCTAATTAGGCAAAATGAAACACAGACACAGAATACATTTTCAATGATCATGCATGTGTTCATAACTTCAAGTCCTCAATGGAAAAACAATCTTCATTCCAGAAAGAATATAATTTTTAATGAAATCAATCATTGCAAATTCATTTAAGGAGATTTACAAAGATATTTCAAACTATTTGTATGCAATGTTTCTAACACAATACACTTCATAAGCATGCTGAGGAACATTCAGAGTGCAGACTACAAATCATCACCAAACATTTATTGAGCCCCTATGTCCATAATGATGATGACGTCTGGTAAAGCACCATTGTCAGAAATCTCTAAAACTAAAATGGAGCTGGTTTTTATTATAAGCCTAGTGTATTTTTAAATCAAGCCACAGGGAAATAATTACTTTTGTTTCTATTCAATCAAGACATGCACACAGAGTTTATGGAATGACATAATATCCTTCCTGAAATCAGACCGGTATGTAGGACCAGTATCCTTCACACATAACCAGTTCCTGAACCTTTAAAAACAAATCCTAATTTCCAAGGAAACAATCTCATCAAATGCTGCTCACTAGAATACATATTGTTCCTTTTGGAAACATTACAATAAGATTTTCATGATTACAAACCCCAACTTCCCCTCTAAAATTCAATATAATCTTAAACTTATTTATTTAAGTGGAAATTGTACTTTTATAATGGCTCTAGAATATCCTGGTCAACTTATGTATCACCAATATAATAATTTAGTTGTTTAGAAGTCTGGGAGGGGGTGGTTATAAACTTCATAAACTTATTGTACATGTGTAGTATGTGTGTGTGTCTTTTAAATGGGCAACAGAAGTTTCTTAGGAATGTTCACCTTTCTACTTTCTACAAACCTATCCTAAGATAAAGCGCATGTTTTAAACTATTTTTGGAGAATGATGAGTGTTAGTGATTTTTTTCCCCCCTGAGAATAAAAAGGAACACGTAACAACTTGTAATCAATATCCTCTCCTCTCTGCCTTATAAAGCTGGTGCTTCTGTCACAAGATTTGCTTTGACATTAGCAGACACTTATCCTTTACCAGAAAAACAGTATCAACAAATCAGTGGCAACTGCTGACATAAACGTACAAATAGGCAGAGAATGTGACACTGGTTGTCAGCCAAGGCCCTTAGGAATAGAATTTTAACTTTTCTCCTGTCACTAAGAGTGCTCTAAAGAATCTAGGCAGGGTGGAAGTTAGTTTCCCACCCTTCTCCTAATTAAATAAACAAGTGTCCAAGTTTTAAATGCGACAGAGTGTGTGGAACTTGTCACGTTTAAAATGAAAAGCTCCTAAAATACATACTGAGGAAACCTGTCTCATTTATTCTGTAGAGACACATAAGTCTTGGAAATTTATGATTCACTGTCCTACCGTGAAGTTTTTTTGTGGACTTTATGTTGAGTTTATGTGGCAGCTAAGTGCTGTCACTGTTTGCTTGAAACGGCAGCCTTAAGTTATTTCTGAAAGGTATGCGCAGCTTGGCATAGAAATCCGTATGTTGTAAAGTGAAAACAATAATTTTAAAAACTGGGTTAGCATGAAAGAGAGCCAACAGAAACCAGAATTAGCAACAGCCTTCCACTACCGGCGACTCACCTTGTTGAATTTTAGTCACTAGCTGATGGCGTGCTAGAATCCGGCTCATCCTGTAAGGAGAGCGTTCTCGCAGTCTGATCAAATCGCAAATACATCTCCTGGCCCTCAGGTGTCATGGCATTTAGATAGTAGCAACCTGAAGCTGGGGTCCTGGGTCCCTGACTGAACATCCCGGCAGATTTTCTTTTGCCCTCAGTCTGCCCTGTGGCTGTTTCCGTCTGCCTTCAGTCTCAGTTACAGAGCGAGGCATCCAGCCCAGCAGAGCTCAGCAGACCCAGCGATTTTTAAAAAGAAAAAGGAGTGCCAAAAGCCACAACTCAGAATTCCAACCCCCGGCCTCACGTGACCTCGCAGAGCCAATCAGAGGAAGACAGGAGATGGGACGGTCCACAGTCGGCCCCAAGCCCCGGAGAGAGGCAGGTCCAGCCTCTCTGATCCCCACACAATGCAGGAAGGCAATGCGAGTACTGCCCTGCCTCTGAGCTGACTAAGCCCCGAGAAGCAGCACTCACTGAAAGAGTTCAAAGGAAAAGAGAGAGGGAAGAGGAAAGGCAGCAGAAGAAAAATAAGCCCTGGGCATAGGAAATCAATCTTTCTGGTTGTAAGGGTTAGAGAAAGCACACTCGCCTTCTCCAAGGCAGCTAAAAGATGGATGTGAGAAAACAAATGAAAAACTACTTCAAATAAGCATAAACCGCTTAGGATAAATTACCACCCTTCATTACAGAGAAATAAATAAAGCTTTTCCAGTGAAAAGTGAACTTCAAGTGCTTTAAGGCCCTAAGTAAATACGCTCCAGGCCCCTTCTGCATGGGAAGTTGAGAGCTCTCACAGATGAGACTGGCAGAGGCAAGAGCACAAGTGTGTTTGTTAAGTATCTACCCCTTTAAATTTTCCACTTCTCCAATTTTTAATCACCCAGAAGTAAAGTACTTTTGAAGTACCTCTCACATTTAAGACACTGCCAGGAATCATTGTAGAGATGCAGATCCACGCAATGCTGCTGTTGCCAAGCTGCCTGGGATCAATAGAGAAGTTATGCAAAAGCATATAACACAGGCCTTATGTGAAAGGGGCCTCAAGGAAGACACAAGAGCAATATTAGAGGAAGCAATATTATTTTTGACTGGGGTGACGAGAGCAGGCCACACAGAGGAAGAGACATTTGGGTGGGCTTTAAAAAATGGGTGGGATTCCGACAGGCAGAGACTGAGGAGGGCTTTGCAGGAGGATCTGTGCCCACATGTGTGGAGATCGGGAACCACAGTGTGTGTTTAAGGAAAACGTGAGTAATTCCACTTGGCCATATCCGAGTATACATATGGGGGTAATTAGCATTTTTCCCCTATTTTTTCTCTTTAATATTGTTTGATGTAAAGAGGAAAAAAGTCCATAGAAAACATGTTATCAAATTCTGAACCTGGGGCTGAGGGAATAAAGTTCTTTGAAAAAGAGGCATAAGGCCAAGTTGTTCTTATATTTGGCTGTCTCAAACTGAAACACAGCCTGGCCTGGGATTTGGAATCCTAATAATAAAAAACTTTCAATTGAAAGTTCAACAGGACTTAAATTAGGTCCTCGATTCTTGCTGCTGTGGCTAACGGCGGTCAGTCCTAACATCTTTCCCTGTGGGAACTTTGCAATTCTGAGAAGCAGCTCATTTCGTGTAAATATCTTACTAGGTAAATGAGCACGTTAATAAAGATCCCTAGGGCCTACACTGGAATGTACTCTCTCTCATGGCAATTGTGAGCCTCTTCTGATAATTATGCAAGAGTAAGTAAGGGTCAGGTTTTCAAGTCAGCGTTGATGCAGGAAAGGAAAGGGGTGTTCCTTTTTCATTTTTATTTAGGATTTGATCAGAGTTTTTTCTATTCCAGGGGCTCTTTTGTGGATGGTGAAAGGGATCTAAGATCTAGCGACCCTGGTATGCCAGAAGCCTGGGCACGAATGGCAGACAGGCTTAGCACTCCACTGCAGTATTAGATGCTTGTGAGGTCCAATCCCCAAGCTCAGATCCAGCACTGGCTTCCATCTGATGGAGATGCTGATGTCAGCCACCTTGTGTACATGCTTTCAGTTTGATAGTCCAGTGTTGGGGATGTCCCTGCCGTAAACACCTGCCAGTTATCACTTTTCAGTGGGAGAGTGTAGAAGAAGAGTAGAGAGAGAAAGAAGAGCGGATCATGGGACTTGGGAACTTTGCATATGTGCTGGGAAACCAAGCAAAGGGAAGGAAAAGGCAGGAAATGATATGTAGTTGCTTTTTAGCTGTGGATAACACTTAAAGAAAGACTGACCATTCTCAGTGCCAACCCTGGAGTTTAACACTGACTTGGCTGCATTTTAAAAGTAAATGGAATGATTCTTCCTGAGAAGCACTGCACTGTATCCTGGCCAGGTTACTATTTAAAAAAAAAAAATTCACCATGCCTCCTTTTTGCATAATAATGAATACATGAACATGTTGAAAGTCCTGAGGTGTTTTGTTCTGAAAACATCAAGTTCATAAATATGTATTCTTTGATATATATAAGCAGATACAACAACATGAAACATAGTATTTCATAGGAGATGGCAATGAAGAACAAGAATTGAATGTAAATCAGGGAGAAAAAAGAAGAATTTGAATTTCCTAATTAAAAGAAAGCTTAGCATAAAGCCCAATTTTTCTAAAAATCAGTCTGATTTTTTTTTTTTTTTTTTTTTTTGCGGTACGTGGGCCTCTCACTGTTGTGGCCTCTCCCGTTGCGGAGCAACAGGCTCCGGACGCGCAGGCTCAGTGGCCATGGCGCACGGGCCCAGCCGCTCCGCGGCATGTGGGATCCTCCCACACCGGGGCACGAACCCGTGTCCCCAGCATCGGCAGGCGGACTCTCAACCACTGCGCCACCAGGGAAGCCCCAGTCTGATTTTTAATAAAGGGATCTATGAAGGATCATGTATCAACATCTTTGTCTTCCCTGTGTCATGTCCAACTTATTTTTTATGGTTAAGGTAGTAGTATCTATAAATCCATGCAACTACTCACCGTGGTTTTGCCACTTTGTGTCCAAAATACCATATTTAAAGCAGTAGGTAACATTATTTTCTCATTAGCATCATTATCGCCTTGTTTCATGCTAATGTATTGCTATGAAATCTGAGCCCTTTCAGTGAATTTTTTTCATCATTTGGTCCCAGTGTTAGAAGAATCACCACAGGGTGGGCAGTTCTGTTCTGCTTGTTGTAAATGTAAAATCAAGAAACTGCTGACAATCTTCCCTGGGCTGAAATGTCCTCCATGCATCTCGTGGAGAGAGCTCTTGCTCTTGACTGGTGAGTGAGTGAGGACCAAAGGAACCAGAGAGAGGGAGAGAGTGCTGAAAACCCAAGATGCTGGATTTCCTCCATTCCAGTTCCTTCAAAAATGAGAAAAATGGATGGTACTAGTTTTTAGTTTTCAACTACTTTTCCTCTCTCCTAATTTGGTCATCAAGAAGAATCTTCACTCAGACTATTTCAGGGATGGGATAAACAGATGAATATTGGGAGCCAACAAGAACAGTGAACAGGGGAATGGAAAAGGGAGGGTGGCTGACAATGCTAAGCACCTACTGAGTGCTAAACCTTATGCTATTTACATTTCATGTCTTTAATTAATCTCCACAGCAACCCTTTGTGCTATCCTATTTTGTGGAAAAGGAAATTAAGACTCCCAGAGGTGAAGCAATGTCCCAGGTCATATAACAACCAAGTGTAGAGCCTCTGTGTATCTCCAAGCTGATGATATTTTAACTCTTTCCACTGTTACACATGAGGGACAGGGAAGGAAAAACTGTGGCACTAAAAGGGTGCTGGGGAAATTGGATAAGGGAGAAAATTTTAGGAAGAACGTACTGAAAATCATCTTAATCCTATTTAATTGTATGTGATAGCGGGGTGGAAATATAGGTATAGGATGACTAAATTCTTGCGGTGGTTGAGATCGAGGTGTCTTTAGAGTAAGGTACATAGCCCAGAGCCTTTAACTAACCAGTGAGAACCATGGGCCCTCTCTGGAGTAAAAGACCAAGAACTGGAGACCCACCCATCCCTTCCCCAATACTGAAGTGAAGAGGCAGCCTGACCATCTCTTTGCTTAACAGCTCCTTTTTTGAAGGGTAGACTGTCCTCTGCTTTCTGCTCATCCTCAAGGCTAACTCTGTGTACTGCCTGGCCTCCTCCGTGGCATTTCTTCCCAATGCACACACTCCAAATACAGTCAAAACTCTGAAATTTGACCTCTAAACAAAACTTTTGGTATTTAAAAATTTTAAGTCTTTTGATAGATGATCCCAGATTAGCGCTCAATGGAATTTTGTGTACACATGGCAGAAAGCGAGGAGCGCTTTTACAGAAGCCAGGAATGGCTCACTGTGCTTTCATCTGTCTGCTGCTGCTTCTATTCCTTCACACACATTCCAGCCTCCTCGTCAGCCTGTTCAGAGGGAGCCAAGGTAGTTCTGCCAAGTAGGAAAATGTTTGAGATACAAGTGGTCGGTAGAAGAAAAGCAGAACCGATCTGGAGGGCTGCTTTCAAATTACTTGAATCCAAAGGTTGTGGGTTAATGTCAAAGCCTTCCTGTGGGCTCTGAAGCTCATTTTGAGAATCTCTACTAATTGATTCGTGATGTATGTGCCCCGTTCTTTGTCAATAAACCTTTTCAACATACATACACCACATGCCCAAGGACCAATGCAGGCCAGCCAAAAATACTAACATTCGCAGCCGTGACCAGGACCCTCCACAAAAGGTTTCAGAGTGGATTCTCTTCTGACTCAGTTTCTCCACCTCTAGGTCGTGTCTCCCACTTGGAGTCCAGATCCTACTGCAAAGACTTGTGAGTGGTAATAGATTTTGTTTTTTTGCCTCTCAGCCCTCGCTGCTCTCTTTAGTTAACTTCACCTTTGCAGGCCTCTGCGAGCGCATTCTCTGCCCTCATTCCATCCCCTGGGGACCATAGCCAACCATCAGCTCCAGTTCCTATGGCCAGCGATCTGGTCTGACTTGTCCTGGGCTCTTTGCCCATACCCATCCATTGCAGCCAAACCAAAATTCTTTCACTTTTATAAGTTGTTTCAAAGATCTGCAACCATGTGATTTCCTACTCTCTCACCCTGTCAAAACCTATTGCCTTTGGAAACATTTTCATGACTAACGCAAAACCTTTAGTATTAACAGTCATGTTAATACCTGTAAATAGTGGTCATGTGGCACATTAATTAGATTAGCTTGTTACATGCTAATAAGCAATCCATTTGTTCACTGCAACTATTATGGGCATAACGTTTTTACATCTCGGATTTGAAAAGGATATTAAACATCTTCTAATCCAACCACTCACCTATTATACAAGTCACTGTCAGATCAATTAATGAATGCTTTACCCAACGTATGTGAAGGATATTATCTCACTGAGGACTACAAGATGTTTAAGAAAGTTTTTCCTTATAATTTCCATCCATTGGCTCTAATTCTGTCATTTGGAATTAGGACAAATCTATTCCTTCTTCCATATGCCTGTTCTTCAGACATTTTTAGAAGGCCAACCTGTCCCTTATAAGAATCTGCTTTCACATGCTAAACATTCCTTTCCATCAAACCACACACCTTCTAATTATTCAGCAAGCTGATTGCTGTCTTTTGGATCTGCTCTAGTCTGTCAGTATCTCTTTAAAAATATTGCTCCTACCCTAAACTTAGAGCTCTAGATATGGCCAAGCACAGCAGTATATGGCATAGTGTGTGGGTACCTCCTGAACTCAAGGGATTGCACTCATGCTGATCCAGTCTGAGATAATGAGAGGTTTTATTTTTTTAAATCTATATTTACTCTATCATTAATTCAGCATGGTATTAATTTGAATTAAGTAATTGAATGCCTGCACAGCACTGCAGTAAGTATGAAAGATATAATGGTGAATGCGATGTGGTCCTTGACTCAAGGGACAGTCTGCCAGGGAAGACAGAAAGAAAACTCACCATTACACCAATGTTAAGTGCTGTGTGGGAGGCTATCTCCATCACCTCAGACTGTGTTAGAGTCAGTCTAAGTGGTGTTTCTGTGTCTTCATAAAATCTGTGTTAAATGAGTGTTCTCTATCCTGTACTTAACAAATGAACTTTCAAACTTAAGAACAGGTCTTTAAATTTATTAAGATATTTTTAATTCCTGATTTTCTCCTCCAACTATTTAATTCTGCCTTGTTCTTTAAGGTAGCTAATGAAAATGCCTCCATTATAAAAGTATAAAATAAACAGTTAAGTGTGTGTGGAAAAAGGTAAAGGAAAGGTGGAAACATAAGAAAGCCAAGTTCACAGACATACAAGCCACACAACCCTGTATATTTGCAGGAGGTGGCTGAAAATGTGGCTTAAGATTCCTAACAGACAAGCCAAAAGGGAAACAAGATCAGTTATGAGATTTAACATATTCATAAGATAAAAACAAAGCAGTGATTCAAGATAAACACACATCACCAGATATTGAGACCCCCAGGGAAAATTTTCTTGGGTCCTCACAAAGAATCAGCATCCTCAGTGATATTGGATATGGTAACAAGCCTTAGTCCATGGTTTCCTAACTGACACTTCAGTGTCCATAATAGTATGATAACAAAGCACTATATAGGAAAATTAATTCTAGGAGGGCACCTCAGAAAACATGGTTTGAGTATGCTAGTCTCTGTGATCTTTTAAACTATGTGTTGAATCATATCACTTCCCTGATTAAAATACTCCAAGTTTTCTATTGCACCTGGAAAAAAATCCAGACTTCTTACTTGGCCCACGGGGTCCTGCGTGCTCTATTCCCAGCTCACCACTCCCACCTCATCACAGTCTCCTCACTAGCTTTCTCTAGACCTGGCTGCCTTAGAGTCTTCTTTCTACGTGCTGCTCCTCAGCCTGGAATGCTCTTCACGGAGCCCTTCCCATAGCTGGCTCCTTCTCAGCTTTCAAGCATCATCTTAAGTCATGCAGTCTCAGATGGGCCATCCTGTTCACTTTACCTAAGCGGAAGCAGCACCCCCTGTGTTGCCTCTATAGCACTTTCTAAATTTGTAATTACCTATTTATTTGCTCGTTAACCTATACATTGCTTTACCTTCCCAGTAGACTGTCGTGTCTGGACCAGGTTTATTTCATGCACATTCTATGTGCCCACCACAAGGCCTGGCACATAGGAGGAGGAAATCAATAGTGGTTGATTGAATAAATGATTGAGTAAAAAATTGAATAACGATGACCTGAATTTTTCCAAGGATAAAATTTAGAATGTCTAGAGGAGTGAATGCATATATGTTAGGCAATATGCTGTTGCTACAACAACTTGGATTGGATAATGACTGGACAGCAGATGATTCAAGGTTTTTTCCTCCAAAAGGAGCCTGAAATGCACATATTTTGCTTTGTTGTTTAGGGGCAAAAGTATATGCTTTGAGCATCAAACAGAGGACAACTTAATTTTCACAAGTCCCTTGTGAAAATAGGGAGCCTGGAGGAAATGAGCAACCCTTTCTCCACAGAGAGAGGCTGAAGGGCATAAAAAAGTTAATCTATCTTCCTTAGCTTTGAATCAGCCTCAAATTTTTAAGCATGCCTGTTGTGCCTTCAATTAAAAAGTTGAACACCATTGGGCCAACTGTTCTTCATGGACCCATTCTGCATCTGGGTCATCAACCACCTCTATTTCTTCATGCTCATAAACATCTTTTAATAATTCTTTAAAAATTTTTCCTGGAGATTTAAATTAATTTATTGTCTGGTATTTCTAGAACATATATGTTTTTGCCCTGATCGAAAATACATGTAATTGCTAACTTGGGGTGTTTCTTTTCTTTTTTTTTAAAGAATTGCTTAGATTATTAGACAGGATCTTTCAGCCCCTTAGGTAGAATTTGTCTGTTCTTAGAGACTTATTAGAGGCTTATCTTCATCTCTATCAGGTTTGATTCTATAATCTCCTTCTCTGTCTTGAACAACAGTGAATATATTTTCTTTATGTTGACTCAAATTATAATTTGAATATGAAAGGGAAACTTGCTCATTAAAGAAATCCTAAGATGAATCCTTTGGGAAATTATTGATGCTCCAAAGTATCTGTTTTGTAAATGTTTGAGAGTGCCCATTGAAAGGCACACCATTATTAAGATGGTATGCTGGAACCAGAGGTTGATAACTGAGATTCCTAAAATATCATCCTGTTACCTCATCACCAATCAATCAGAAGAATGTCCATGACCTGATCAGGCACCCTGCAACCCTCACTTCTAATGCTGCCTTTAAAAACCTTTCCCTGAAACCTGAACACAAAGGAGGTCAGGTCTTTTGAGCATGACCCACCCATTCTCCTGATTGGCGCCCTGCAATAAATGCTGTATTTTCAGAAAAGAAAAGAAAAAAAATGTACAATGACCTGCTGCCCTGGATCCAGTGTCCATTTTTATATATAATTGCTTCCCACCCGATGTCATGCAACAGTTAGGTACTAAGTAAAGTTTGGAAATAACCATGGCCCACAAACTGAAGAGGAATAAGACTGCAGGATTAATAATGCAATTGCACTGTTTATATAGTTAAACCACATATGCCTTCCTGGATAAATTCAGCTCAGTACACTAAGAATATGATAGACATTTTTCCCTCTTTATTCCTAACATAAGACCACTAATCTATATTTTAAAGAACTGAAAGTGGTGCCAGGAGGAGGAATGACGTTAGAACACATCCCATACAGAGAGAAGCACTAAGAATTTGAGAAGGTAGCAACATAGCTCTCTAGAGCCCTAGATGGAACTTGGAGGTGACTGGGAAGACAAATTTCAGTGCTTATGGCTGGGCAACAAGAGGAGGGACCTCTTTTAGGTTGGGAAGAATGATTTGACCAAAGATGTTTCTGGTATAATTAAAATATGATTTTTTTGCTGGTATCTTGTCATAAATAGAAACAAAGCCACTAATTAACTCATGTTACAGCTTCTTTCACCCTTTCGTAGTGAAATATTTCTAAGGTATATTTCGTGCTAGGCACCAAATGTACAAAGATGAATAAGACACTGCCCCTCTTCTCAACAGTATGATTTATAATAGGAAAAGTTGAGGGTAGTTACAATTACAGGGCTGCATTACAGGTGCTACAACAGAGGTGCTCAGAGGGTGCCTGTGGGAGCAGAGTAGGGTCAGCTAAATCGGAACAAGAGTAGACTCACACACACAGCAGAAGAAGTAGTGCTGAGGCTGGCGAGATGCAGAGCTGGGTGAGATGCAGAGCTGGGAGAGAAGGAGGGAGAGACGATATTGGGGGGGAAATGCCCCTGAAGAGAAAAAAAAATGCATAAATAATTTCCTATGCTAGACACCCTTCTCCAGTTATTGAGAGATTAGTATCCCAAATTGCTGCATCATAGAGACTCTCAGATTCTAAGACTCAAGTTGGAAGGACACACCTTTCCATCAATATTCCTCTTGACTCTTGTCCCCTTGTCTCCACCGAAGCTCTAAAGTCAGGGGATACCTCTCTGCTGCGGCTACTTCCTGGAGGTAATAGTCCTTTTAGAAGAAGGACTATGATGGATAATGGTAAAGAACTAAGAGGCAAACTGAATTCAGCAGTTACAGGCTTGGGCAGAAGGAAAAGGGATCTGCCGGGGAAGGCAGCAACAGTATGAAGTCCTGAATCTACCCACCAGATGCTACTCTGGCTTTGGGAAACAAGCTACCCTTTGTCTAATCATCTTTCAAAATTGGTACAATTCTACTTTTTTAAAAAATTAATTTATTTATTTTTGTCTGCATTGGGTCTTTGTTGCTGAGCACGGGCTTTCTCTAGTTGTGGCAAAAGGGGGCTACTCTTCCTTATGGTGCATGGGCTTCTCATTGAAGTGGCTTCTTTTGTTGCGGAGCACGGGGTCTGGGTGCCCAGGCTTCAACAGTTCTGGCATGCGGGCTCAGTAGTTGTGGCGCACGGGCTTAGTTGCTTCATGGCATGTGGGAACTTCCCGGACCAGGGCTCGAACCAGTGTCCCCTGCATTGGTAGGTGGATTCTTAACCACTGCGCTAGGGAAGTCCCGGTACAATTCTACTTTTAAAAGCAAAGCAGGTTTCTAAACCTATATCAATAGTAGCTTCCCTTGAAGTTTCCTGATACTGGTGCTCCTTTGAATTAAGGGAAGAAAAGGGCATTGCTTGGCTTTTATGCCTGTTTTGTACGGCCTTTCTGGGGGTAGGACAGGGGTGTTCTTTTCTGATAGAGAATATATGTGTGTGTACAAATATACAGAGGCTGTCCTGAGATTTCTCATGTTATTATTTCTCCAGAGCTTGATGTTTAACAAAGCACACAGTCGCCTCTGGCTAACCTCTGAGAGCACATCATAATAACACTGTGTCTTATGACACAAACCTGTTTAAACAGACCGAGTACAACAGAGATAGCCGGGCGTGGCTACCTTCTCCTTATGCTGCTCCACCAAGATGACTCAACACTAATCAATCACAGGAAAATACTAAGCACCAAAAATTTGTTTGCTGCACAGAAGGCTAGAACATATCAAAAGCTACTCTCAATCTCTGATGAACTTAAAATACCCTCTTTCATTCCCTGACTTTGGGGGTCTCAAGGGCTGTCCTTGGCCTTGGCTTGTTTCTCAGTACGTTTTACCTTAGAAAATCTAGTCCCACGGCATTCTGTTAATCAATCAGTGTACTGTTGCAAATCAAAAATGTAGGGCAGGGGCTTCCCTGGTGGCGCAGTGTTGAGAGCCCGCCTGCTAACGCAGAGGACACGGGTTCGTGCCCTGGTCCAGGAAGATCCCACATGTCGCGGAGCAACTAGGTCCGTGAGCCATGGCCGCTGAGCCTGCGCGTCTGCAGCTTGTGCTCCGCAGCAAGAGAGGCCGCGACAGTGAGAGGCCCGTGCACCAAAATGAAGAGTGGCCCCCGCTTGCGACAACTAGAGAAAGCCCTGGTACAGAAACGAAGACCCAACACGGCCAAAAATAAATAAATAAATTTATATTAAAAAAAAAATGTAGGGCACAAGATGGTGTGGTATATACTACGATTACAATTTAAAAAAATTTTTTTAATGCATAGTAAGAAAAGATTAGAAGAAAACACACCAAAAAGATAACTATGACCATTTTTAGGATGGTGGAATTATGGATGATTTCTTTTAAATTTCCATTTTCCAAATATTCTATCACATGACTAATTATATTGCTTTTATAATAAGAGGATCAAGCCTAACCAACGATTCACGTCAGGAGGTGTGGAGAAGAAGCCTCAGACTTAACCTTACTTCCAGCTGCCTCTGTGTCTCACAGATGGCAGACATAGACAAGAAAAATCTGCATACTGTCTAACATGGCTTGAACTTCCTCAGTGCCTCCCACAGTATTAGGCAAAACCTCAGTGTTCAAAAGAGAAAGAGAAAAAGAGAGAAAACAAACAAAAAAATCTATGATTTCCTTTTCAAAATGTCTCTCACATCCATTCCTTCTTGTGTTATTGCCTCCACCACATAGGGACCAGCCCTCTTGCCTAGACGATTCTGACAGTCCAACTTGTGTCCCTGTCTAACCCTGCCTCCTGAATACCATCTATCCTGAACACCACAGAACCTTTAGCTTCTCAGGATACCACTTTCATCATATTTCTCTCCTGTTGCAAAGCACCAAATAGCATCCCAGCTCTACCACTTACTGACTGTTTTAGTCTCTTAAGGTTTCCCTTTCCTCATGTAGATGGGTTTATATGTATATATATTACTTATCTTGTATACACATAAGGGAAGCAAGTATATATGATTATCAGTTCATCTGAACCAAGAAAAACTAGTTGAAAAAGGATTTTGTATCATACTTCTTGAATGCTGCCTTTTGGGCAAGATTCAATAGGAGTGCTAAGAACTACCAACTGCACAGACCGAATCTTTAGGTATAGGAAACTATCTTTTCAGCTTTTTTCTTTTTTTTTTTTTTTTTTTCGGTACGCGGGCCTCTCACTGTTGTGGCCTCTCCCGTTGCGGAGCACAGGCTCCGGACGCGCAGGCGCAGCGGGCATGGCTCACGGGCCCAGCCGCTCCGCGGCATGTGGGATCTTCCCGGACCGGGGCCCGAACCCGTGTCCCCTGCATCGGCAGGCGGACTCTCAACCACTGCGCCACCAGGGAAGCCCTCTTTTCAGCTATTTTAAAACCTGAGAGAAATAACATAAAATATCCTTACAGTTAATTTACCAAGAGCTGATATTTACTTCAGCATTAGAGATATACATAAGCATATTAAAGTTCTCACTTCCCCAACAACAAGCAAAATCCATTTAAATAATATAGTGGTGACACTAGGAAGCAGTCGGATAAAGTGGTCTATGCACTTTTATCCAAATACTTCCCGAAAACTTACTCAGAAGGGCTATTTTTACTAGTGTACTTAAAATTCTAGCTTCAAAAGAAATTATTAAAGACAATATCCTTTTCTGAGAGTAGAGGAAGAGAAAGTGATTTTAAAGTTAAAAAGCAAAACAAAACAAAACAAACTTGGCCTATAATTTCTCAAATCTGGACTCAGAAGGTCCCTTGGGGTCCACAATCAGGGTTTGGAAGTCATTCTGTGGTTCTCTGAATTTTGCACCAAGCCAGCCCCTCCATATTGTACTTTTATCCTCCTGCTCTAAGTAATTAGGTGAATGGGCCCAAGCATTTGGAATCAATTTTATTCATGAACTATTTTTTGAGCTCCTGCTCTGTGCCAGGCAACGTTCTTAGTGCTGGGAATGCATCAATGATTAAGACAGACAGTGATCTCTGTCCTAATGAAGCTAATGTGGTAACCAACAAATACAATAGCATGGGTATATTTCCTTATGATCTGTGAGTCTCCAAAACTGACGCTGTTTGCAAAATGTTGTGCGTATTTTTCACCTTTTTAGAGCATAGGTCTTTGGATTTCATCAGATTTTCAAAAGATGATGTAACTATCAAAATATTTTTTAAGTGGCTCTAAAATATAGTTCTAGAACGCTTAGAACTGTGGCTTTGGAGTCAAGTCAGCTTGTATTCATAGTCAGGCTCTGCTACTTATTTACTACATGGGCTTGGACAAATAAATTAGCTCAATTTTCTGCATCTAAGTTTTCTCATCTGTAAAACTGAGGTTAGGCCTCATAAGGCTCTTGTAAGGGTTAAGTTAGATTATGGATATGAAGCGCTTGGCGCACTGTGAGATTAGCATCCCCCCACCCCCTTGCCCTTATTTTACAGGTTTTGACCCAAAATATGAGTGAGAAATTTGAAGCAGGTTCAAAGTACAAAGATAGAATAAGTTGCCTCTGATAGCTAGGAGGTCCTCATCCTTAGAGAATCTCAGTTCAGTGTGATCAGCCACATTGGAAATGTCACATGTTAGCGAGGAAGGTCCAAACTAAGAGTTTATGATTCTATGAAATCACCGACATTATATGTATCAAACGGGTGGAGGCCTAGACTTTTCTTTGGAGAGGATTTTATGACCCATTATACAGCCAAACTTTGTTCTTTGATTCCATGAGTAGAATAAATGCTTATTGTAAGCTATATAATGATATTTGGTACAATTCTCTTAGTATAACTCAGAGACACAATACTCATGATTATAATTAAATTGTCTTCCATTTGCTCAGAATTTTATAATTTTTAAAGATTTTGAATTATAAATTTAGGCTCTTTGTTTCACTTGATGATGGCAACAGCCCTTTAAGACAATTCTTTGAAAAGACCTGCCAGGCCTGGCTTGGTTTTTCCCCCGGTTGCTCTTGCAGCCTCAATAGTCACATCCTCCTTCTTGCTCTGTGTTCCCGGGACACTGGCCTTCTTTCCAAGGCAATGGAACACACAGTTCCCTCTTCTTGGGCTATAACACCAGTTACCCCCAGCGTGGCATAAGCAACCACTGCTCAACACTCCTTCCCTCAAGGACAATTTTCCTGTTGCCCTATGTAACACATGTACTTCTCCCTTGTAGCTTCTGACATAGCTGCATTATAACATTTGGCGGGGGGGAGATTATTTGATTAATATCTGTCTATGCTCCTAGTCTGTACATTCTTTGAAGGCAGGAACTATGTGTATTTCTGCTCATTACTTGTATCACAGCACTTAGCTAGTGCCTGGCCCACAGGAGTAGATAATAAATTTTGGTAGAATTAATGCTGGATAAAAGGCACATACACAAATGGTATTTTCACTCTGTATGTGAGAAAATGAAGTGATCCTTCAGAAGGGGATCTGACTACTCAGTGGAGGATGAAGCATGGGGACCTGGTGACTTGACTTTTACTTTATCTCTCCTCCCCCACACCATATCTTTTCTCTCTCTCCCCTCTTCTGGACTGGACCTCTGTTCTAACTAAAGATGTCTAGTATACCTTTTACTTTAGTATGTTAAGTCTTGGTTTAAAATCAGGACTAACCTATGAAAACCCAAAGCTGCTGATATATGTCAAATGTCACTCCCAGTCAAATTCTTCTGCAGGGAATTTCCACCTTGAGTATTCTTTTTCTTAGAAAACCTGGACTCACCCATTTATTTTAAAATTGTTCTCAGAATTGCAGCCCTTCTTTCATTCCAAGCAGAGCACATGCTCAGGAAGCCTTCTCATGAAGTAACTGGGGTAGAATTAGTGGAGGAAAGATTGATACAAGCCACAAAGCAACATTAAGCCAAAGGAGAGTCATTGTGCTGCCCTGTGACAGTAAAGTTAGAGAAAAGATGACACAGATGCACACCTACCTGGAGGAGAGCGAAAGAGGAAAATAATGATGACACCTGTCACACTACCTAGCAGTGACGACATTCAATATGCCTGACGCTGTACTAAGAGGCTCTTTAAGGGAAGAACTAACTCTAAAGCTGAGTGTCAATAAACGCAGAATTTAGGCTAATTCGCCTTCACACCTAGCTGACATGATAGCTCACATTTTTTAACACTATGGGCCAGGCACCATTTTAAGTGCTTTACATGCTGTATCTCATCTAATTCTCAAAACAACCCTATGAGGTAGTATTTTTCCTAATTTTACAGATGAAAAAAACTAACCATCTATCTTGCTGCCTCCTGACTCTTCTAGCTCTAGTTTTTCACATACCTAGCTGCCAGAGTTACCTTCTAAAGTATAGTTCCGATATATTATCTTTCTACAGTATAGGTCTGACATATTATTTATAAACATCAAGAGGTCTCCCACTGATAAAAGGATGAAATCCAATTCTTCAGTCTGGCATTAATGGTCTGTCATGGTGGATGCCCTTCTTATTGCCTGAAAAAGCCTTAAAACTTTTCATGTTTGGAAGGAAAGTGATCCTACCTCTGTCCCCACTGTCTGTGATGCTCTCTTCTTTGCTCCTTCAATTCCAAATCATTTTTCAAGACCTGACTCAAAGTCCCCCTTCTTTGGGAAGCCTTTCCAAGCCATTCTTTGCACACACAGCTTCCTTTCACCTCTGCATTACCACAAAACTTATTTCTGAAATAATCACTGAGTACTTCATTTGGAGATGCTTTTTATTATCTCTTAGTGATCTTATATTAAAAAGTTCTAGAAGCCCATAATATGCCATGCACATCTTTGAACCTTCCTCTTTCCAGTCTTGTGCCTCCCTCAGAGAGGCAGTGTGGTATAGTAGAAAGACCAAAGCTTGGGACCCAGCAAGACTTAGGTTCAAATCTTGGCCACTCTTACTGGTTAGGTGGCCCTAGACTTCACTTATATCTCTCTAGCTCAGTGTTCCTCATCTGCAAGTAAAGCATAATGATATACACCTTGCATTATACAGTCTATACTATGTCCATTATACCCAGTAGGGCTCAAGAAATTATTATTAGATTTTATGATTGACGGATGATACAATAACTGTTGGCCAGATTCCTAAAGGAGCCTAAAGTCACACAAAGCATATTATATTAAGTATTGGTATTTAACTACCACTATGATCTGACACTTGTCAGGGCGAAATGAAGGAAGAAGAATCTACTATGTGCCAAAGATATCTACTATGTGCCAGGAAAAATTATTCCTATGCGTCGAAGTGGTAAAGTAATGCCAAGCACTGGGCACATTCAGTGAGAAGGACTTCCAGAAGCCTTTTGTAGTTGAACCATAATTCCAGGTTATGTCTGATAACAAACTTTTCTTGCTGGAAACCTTACCTAGGATCCTGGGGCAGCAGAAAGCAAAAGATTTCTAATCCTTTGATACAGTGGGGTCAAAACCCAGCAACGTGGGCATCACCTGGGAACTTGCTGGAAATGCAGAATCTTGGGCCCTGCCCCAGACATACTAAATCAGAATCTGCATTTTAACAAGATTTGCAGGTGGTCAGTGGCAATTAAAGCTTGAGAGGCACAGTTCTCATATAAGCCCCTCTTTTCATCAACAAGGAAGATGAGTTTGTAGACTTTCCCAGGTTGTGAAATCTGTTAACTATAGACACAGGCAGGGTCCAAAGGCCCTTAATTTTGAGGTTTTGATCTTGTTGCAGAGACACAGATGTCTTACATGGTAGGTGAATATTTTAGGCATCATATTTTTTACTATGATTTATCACTAAAAGTAAAATTATTTTTCTTAAAGATCTTATTGATTTTAATGGGCTTTAGTTCTAAAAAAGGGCTAAAGTCTTTTATTGGTACTAAAATAGCTTAAAGCGTTACAGGAATGTGTTTTAGTACTTAACATTAATTTCATGATTAAATTCTGAAACCCCCTCTCTTTTTAAATCTCAAAAAAAATGTTTATCAACATTTCCATGTGATTTAAAAAAAAATCACCTTAAAAATAACTGATTTTCTCTGCAGACATAAAGATAAGAATTCTGTATAATTTTTAAACACCATGTCTCTGAATCAAGGAATTCTGTAACTTTGAAATAAGAGTTTCAAAAAAAGGAGAAGTCAGTCCTCTCCTGGACATCTACATTGTTGAAACTCTACCTGTCTCTTCAAGGTCTATCCAAAATATTAAAATTTATAAATTTTATTTATAAAATATCGCACCCCCACAAGACATGATCTTGACTACAGTGAGCTCCCCAAACATTTTATTTCTCTTCGACTCTGTGTTTTCTATCACGTTATTTGTTAACTTTTCAAATTTTCTCTGCAAAGACCTCGAACATTCAAAACTTCATTAACTCAGCAAATATTTACTGATAGTCTACAGTGTGTCTGAGGACTGAGAATACAATGATGAATAAGATCAAAATAGTTAATATCCTGCCTCAAGGAGCTTCTACTGCAGTTACATGTTAAGAATGTTGACCACAATCAGCTGACAAAAAAGCCCATAAGAGCTTCAAGTATTTCATCATTACACTGATAGCTGTTAGCCCCAAGCTTTTGATGTCAAATTGCCCACAAGCACCAGGTAGATTCATTTATCCATTCCTTCACCAGACACTTAATGAGCACCTATTCCTGTACCACAGTCACTAAGCTCTCAAAGAACTGACAGATGATGATTCAGGCTGAGTTAAAGAGGAGCATTCCACACAAGCCTGGGGATCAAATTAGGGTAGGTGGAGTCTTACATCTTTTATTCTCTGTATCCTCCACAGTGATCTAGCAGAAACACCTTACACAGATTAAACATACCACTTCTTGGGACTTCCCTGGCAGTCCAGTGGTTAAGACTCTGTGCCTCCAATGCAGGGGGCACAGGTTCAATCCCTGGTCGGGGAACTATGTGCTGTGCAGCCAAAAAATAAATAAATTATAAAATAAAAAACAAAAACAAAATGTACAACTTATGTATCAAGAACATAAAATTCACCTTAGGGAGTAGACAGCAAATCATGCTGTATATGTCCTTATAGTTAAAACATATCCATGTGGATATAAAATTTTTTACCAACAGGAATATTCATTAATTTAACAACTATTTTTTATTTACTTTTTAGTGAGTACCCACTATGTGCCATGCACTATGCTAAGTACTGAGCATAAAGAAATAAGATGTAGACCTCCCCTACATGGGGAAGACAACAAATAAACAACAGTTAAGGTACCCTCTAGTATTACAGTATATCTAAAGCACCAGATTCTATGGAAATACACAGGCAGGCCTCGTCACCCATGAGCGATTTGGGGAGGGCTTCAGATCCAGTTTAAAGGTTGGCATATATTCTCTCTATCTGTATCTTAGCAGTAGGCCCTGCATCTACTAAAGCCTGAGCTAGGCATTAGGGCTTCACATTTTATGTTCCCTCTTTCTGTGCTTATCCTATACCTATCATCTCTCCCTTTGGAAGCACACATAAAAATGTGAATCTTCTTGGTCACAAGCTACACAAAATTTTCATTTATAATCAAATGTTTAAAACGATTACTGGTTAAAAGAGCAATTGTGGTGTTTCTTATTAGTCAGTTTTATCAAAGGGATCGTTTTTTACAGAAGTTTCTGGGCAGACTTCCATTGTTTCATTCTGACATTGGATTTCTTGGCCCCTCAAACATAGAGGGTCTATATTTGGAGGGACAATAGTCCTGCTCCACATGGAGCTTTATAGTAGCAATTGCTTAGGAGATCTGGCAAAACCCCACTCTATTGATAGTCACTGAGGAAGAACAATTATATCACAGCCAATCTCTCCTATGATGACCATCACTGTGGCTCTCGAATTAGTCCATTTCCCAATTAACTGTTGTTCATTTCTTCCTTTGATTATTCTAACTAAAATGTTCCTGAATATATAAATGAAACACAGTGTATGGAGAAAATAGAGCAGGAGTGGACATGCCTGGGATGGATGCAAGAATAGAGCTTATAGGGCTTCCCTGGTGGCGCAGTGGTTGAGAGTCTGCCTGCCGATGTACTTAATTAATCACTTAATTCTGTGATTTTTTAACAAGCACAGCTTTCTGCAGACTTAATACTGATCTCAGACAGCAGTTTAGATTCGTGCCCCGGTCCGGGAAGATCCCACATGCCGCGGAGCGGCTGGGCCTGTGAGCCACGGCCGCTGAGCCTGCGCATCCGGAGCCTGTGCTCTGCAATGGGAGAGGCCACAACAGTGAGAGACCCGCGTACCGCAAAAAAAAAAAAAAAAAAAAAAAGAATAGAGCCTATAGTACATTTTTAAAAAAATGTTGGAAAAGCATCTGTCAATGTGCATATCTGCATTTCTTAAAGGAATTAAACTTCGACCCGATCAATGACCAAATTTTTAATCAAATGTCTTGGCAAAATATGATTTGTCTTGTAGGATTACCAACTTCCTCCCACATGGTGCCTGATGGTTGCCCACAGTCAGTGTGTTGTGAGCCTCCTCTGTGCTCTGAGGTCAGCAAGACCACCAAGGATCTGATGTTGGTCACTTTGCTAGGCTCTTTCAACAAGTACTTAATTCTGTGATTTTTTAACAAGCACAGCTTTCTGCAGACTTAATACTGATCTAAGACAGCAGTTTAGATTTAATGGGAACCACTGACTGTATATTAGACATATTGTTGAATTCCAAGAATTCAAAAAATTTTCTTAATATAAAAGTTCCATCTGTGCAGTTCTGATGTAGAAGAGCCTACATTACAGTGAGTTCAGGCCCGGCCTCCTCCACGACACTTGGAATGATACACTCATTCTTCCTTCTCTGAACTCTTCATGAGTTTGAAGTGAGATTAGAGAGTTGTGGGTTCAGGTGATGGATCAGGGACCTAGAAGAAGCTGCAGAGCTACAGGAAGGGAAGTCAGAGTCTTCACAATAGAGGCAATAGTGAGAACTGGAGTTGTGGGTCAGCTGTCTGCAAGGAGACACCTGACCAAACAAAAGGAAGGCTGAAGAGAGAAGCTAATGCATGTCTACATTTACAAAGCAAGGCAGACAGTGGGCACAGAGGGGAGGAGATCCAGAGAGAATAGTCACGTTCAACTGTTTTTTCATTCAAAAACACTGAACAATGATCCTAAAAAAGCACTGGCAGGCAGCTGTGATCATCTGAAATAATCATCCTGGGTTTAGGATTTCCTATTCCTACTCAAAACACTTGTCAGAGTTTCTTTTAAATTTGCAGTTTTTCATAGTGTGCAATAATAGCAGAAAAGACAGCCATAAGGATGTATCAATATTCTAAACTGGGAATGGATGAGACAGGAAGAATCTCTTTTGAGTAAAAGGTGTCCCTCCAAAAGCGGGGGTTGAGGATGGGGACAACACATGTTCTTAAGCCCTGACCAACCTATTCCTAATTTTTGTATTTTTCTTCTATGCAGCATCACATTTCTAATTGACAAGTATTAAAAATTATCTACTCAGATTCATTTTTTAGAACCTTCATGTAGGGTCCACTGACATGTTGTATGCTGGGAAGTACGGGGATGTACATGGAGAAATAATATACACTTGTAAAGGCCTTCGACTTCCCAGTCTTTGGAAAGTCAGGAATATAGCAACACACATAGTGGAGCCATCTCTGCTCCTTTCAACTGCCAAGTCTAGGTGGCAGCAGGCAACTGTCACTGACCTAGTTCTTGGGGGAACATGCTGCTGGATGCTGGTGGATCTTCCAGCTATGGATCAGTTAAAGAGAAGATTACATGAAAAGAAATCATTATGGGGTTGCAAAAGGGAAATGTAATTTAAAAAAATATCTTCCTAGGATTACAACAGAATGTTTTGCACCCTCCAACCTTCTTCTCTGTAAGTGAAAGTTATACCTCTCTAGGCTGTAATTCAGTACATGTGCACAGACTGATAAATAGCAGTAATTACACCATTGCAGGCAACTTAGGAGGGCAGGTTAATAAAATACTGCCAACTCTCTTGTGATATTAAACTTGCATTGCTGGTTCTTCTTTCATATTTATAAAGAAGAATAAACCAAACGAATGTGAGAATTCATAAAATGTTATTAATATTCTGAATTTTTCAAAAATAGAATGCTTTCTTATTTCATCCTGAACAAAATTCAATATATTAGATATAATCTTTCAGCTTCTACTCATTGCGTATAATACTTCTAGAGGAAGCAGGATGTAGTAGAAAGTATATGGAATTTAGTAAATATCGGGGTTTAAATCTCAGCTTAAGTGACTTCATTAGCTGGGCTCTTGGGAAGCCTAGTTAGCCTCTCTGAGCTTTTGTTTCCTTATTTGTAAAATAGAGATATGAAGTATCTACCTCATAGCATGATTTTGAGTATTAAATCAGATAAAGAAGGTGCTTTGTTAACTGTAAATATTAATTGTAATATTATTTATATGTTTCATCACTTCTAGCCTAAAGTTATTTATTTCTTTATTCATTTAGTAAAAAAAAAAATAGTGGACTCCTTTTAGGCTCTGGGGATACAAATATGAAATAATAAGGGGCCAGAGGTTCAAGAGAATACTGTGGGCTCAGAGATAGTGGGGGGCTGTGATAAGAAATGAGGCCAAAGGTGGTACCAAGCCATGGCCTCAACATAGTGGTGGAAAGTAACTTAGTAGGTAAGAGACATTGTTTATACTATGCTTTTCTTGCATGTGGATTATCTTATGAAGTTCTATGTAAAAGGAAAGAAGATGGTGTGATTTTTTTACAATCACTGAAAAACACTTTACCATTACTGTGAGAAAAAAGAATAATGCTATGGGATTTGTCCACTATTGAATATGCAGTTCCTATCAGAACAAATGATTATTGGTTTTCTTTAGAAAATTGTGCTTGAAGCATTGCATGAAATATCCATGTTTTGCTTTACAAAATACACATGAAAGCTACAATAACATTTAATCAATAAAACATTTTAACTGTTTATCTTATGGTTTCCTTTGCTTTGACTATAAAATCTGAGGTTCCATAATTTAAGTCCATGCATTTATTAAAGAGAAACAACTCATTTTGCCTTAAGGGGAAAATGTTGTATTCCTTTTTTCCTTTTTCTTTTTCTCTGAATGGCAGTCATAGGTTCTAGATGCCACCTAGCTGGGGAAGATAGTCTTTCAAGTTGGAATCGCCTTGTCAGGGGCATTTTTTTACCTAAATTCCTATCTTGAGAAATTGCACCTCCCTTATTTTCGGCCCCTTCCCTTCACCCCACCCTATCCTCTCATTTTCTATGATTCTACACTTCAGCATCTATGCTTGACTCAGGGTGCAGGGTAAAGGTCAAGACATGGCATCACTAAACAAGAAGAAAATGAGAACTCTGTTCATTTCAGTGTTTTTGGCATGCATACATGTCATACTTTTTTGCTATGTAGACTTGCCCCTTCCAAATGAGTCAGTTTAGATGATAACGTTAATTTATTTGAGTAGACATGTGGCAACATAGCTTTCTTCTACAAATCAAAACGAACAAAAACTCTGCTGGATAGGTATGTGAATACCTGTTACTGGATTCAGAGACTTAATAGGTAAGAGACATTGTTCACACTGTGCTTTTTGGATTTTATTTTGGAACATCTTATTCAGATCAAAGTGATAACAAAATTTGTAATAATAAACAACAAAAATTCCATGAAGAGTGATCCCTTCGTTGAGTCAGGTTTATTAGAATTCTACTAGAAGTCTTTTCTTAGGTAATGACATTCTCAGTTCTCCCTTAGCCAATTGTAGTGAGTTCCAAAATATTTAGATCCCAGTTAGTAGAACTGACGTTTTGAACTCAAACCCATAATTTCCTTTTAATCGCCTAGTAAAACAGCTATCTTTGCTGTTGAGTATTTTCAAAACACTGTAGATTTCCTGGGAACATGAATAAGTAAGAATCGTATAAGCATCTAGTAAAATGTAAGTATAATTTAAAGTAATTTAAAGTGAAAATTAAGTATAATTTAAAAATATTGTTAGGAAGATTTTTTTTAAAACTTATCATAAGTTCATTGTTCTAGATAGCTGGGTTTTTTTGGGGGGGGTGTTGGTGGTTTGTTTGTTTTTTTTTAGATAAGGAATTTAGAATGAAGAATCTGCTACCCCAGTGGGAAATTTCATTACTATGTAATACGAATAAATGCTTACTTTATCAATTAAAGTTCACATGAGTCCAACAAGCAGAAGCAACCAACCCCACTGAATATTTCCATTTGTATGCCCTTCAGACACCTTGATTTGGGGTCAGTAGTCCTCGACCCTTTGCCCCCGCCTTGTAAGTCTTCATGCCTAACTGTCTTTGTGTATGCTGTTGGTCCTTGCCATAGCACCCTCCCCTCCTCCCAAGCCCTTGGTGAATTTCTATTTTATTCTTAAAAATTCATCTCAAGAGTCACCTATTCCGAAGAGCACTTCACAACCCACTCATCCAAACTCACACCTTCATCTACTTCACCTAATTTGTTGGCTCTCTGTGATACTCCACAGAACACCAAGCAAATTTTCATCTGTCACGTAGCTGGATTCAAACCCAGTTCTGTCAGAGCACCAAAGCTGGTGTCCTTCTCTAATACCAGCCTGCATTGGTGCTTTATCGTCATCTGTCTAATACCTAGTAATCAAGTTAAGACTAGACGTTGCATTTTTATAATCACAGTAGTTGGCGGTATACTCTGTTGAGAATGTATGCAATTACTAGGAATATTTAGCTTATAGAATGAGACAGAGCGAAACACTTTTTTTAAGTTTAGGAGAGCTCATCCTTACACTGACATTACAAAGGTTTATAAAAAATCTGAATGATGTGTGTAATCTATAACATCCTTGGGAAGAAACAACATAAAACACTTTCTAAAATATTTTATCAAACTAGAACACAGTTCCCCTTTGATGCCTGTCTTAGTAATGCAAATGTGAAGAAAAACTACAGAAACTTGATTTAGCACATGAAAGCTCCTCGTAAAACTTCACTTCTCCACTTCATCCAATTCATCAAATCTTTCCATTGAACTGAGACCTTGCAAGAATATTCTGTATGATCTAAGCATCTGATCAACCTCATTCAATAGAGGTTGGGAGTCACAACTGTGTATTTATATGTATATACCAGACTTCACATTTTGTATGTATACAGAGACTTCCTTCAGGGACTTTCGAATGGCTGCCTGTGGCATGAGAAGAACACCCTTAAAGATTCCTAAGTGTCTCAGGATTATCTACTAACAGCAATGGCATTTAGGGACTCTTTGTGATCCCTTCATACTTAAGTGAAACAATGTTTGCAGATTTCAAGGATAGTGTACTTTAAGACAAATAATCTCAGACTTTGTGATTTAATAGACTGGGGATAATTTCAAAAGAAACTTTAAGAGTAAAATTGAAGTTATCTACCTTTTAATTTTGCTAGGTCAAGGCATTCAACAACACCACTATCATTTCATTTCAAAAATGCCATTTTTAAACATCAAAAAGAAGAAAAGCCATAGCCTCATAGTAAAGGAAAAAAACGATCAGTCAGAAGCCTCAAATAACATTTTCCCTATGAAATCATGAAAGTTTCATCAGGCTGTCATTCAGGCATCAGTATTTTGGGAGCTATGGTTGATGCACCCAGATGGTTGTAAATCTATCTTTTAAGTGCCATGGGCTTTTGTGGTGTTTTGAATCTTATTTACCACGTGTTTCTTGAAGTTAGTAAGTATAGCCCTTTAAAATTCAGGTTCATGGAGGCACTGAGCTTTGATAATAAAATGGAAATAATTACCATGATGTATAATTTATCTTTAAAGATTATATAAAGATTACATTTATTTTAACACGGTTTATAAGGTTCTTCACACTCTGCCTTCAGCCCTTCTCTCCAACCTGTCTCTTACTTCAGGCATCCTCCAGACACACGTGCTATCTCTTATCTGTGGTTCTCCCATCAGAAATATGCCTTTAGACCTTCTCTGCCAAAGAGCTTCCAATCATCCATCAAAACACAGAAATGACGACTCTTTTGTAAAGTTTTCCCAGTCATCTGGTTACAAAGCATTGGATTTTAATAATAAGCAACATAGAATACCAGCAGTCTTGGTTTTGGTTGGTAAATTAAAAAATAATAAAATTAATAATATAAAATTGACACTTTATATAGTGTGACCATTGTGTGCCAGAAGCTGTCCCAGGATGGGTTTTTCATTACCTCTAGTCTTCACGGCACTGTTGTATGATTGGTGTTATAATCTCAGTTTTATAGATGAGGGAAAATAAAGTCCAGAGACTTAAGTAGTCACTTGCATAAGGTCACACAGCATGCAGGTGATATTGCTGGCAGCTAAACTCAAGTGTGTCTGACTCCAAAGCTTGTGCTCTTTCCAATATATTGTGATGCCTCTGAATTGGATCTCAAATTATATGCATCAATAATGTTATTGAGACATACTACAGCACCTACGTGGGACTTATGTATTGCCTTCACTTCTTTACCTTCCTCTCTATCTCCAGCAACCCACTCGTTCAGGTTTTGGTTCCCACCACCCCAGCACAACCTCATTTCTCAATGACCTGCATCTTGCCAGTTCAATGATAATTTCTCGGTCCTTATCTTCACCGACATCTCAGAAGTTTTTGACACTTTTGGTCACATCTTTCTTCCTGAAATTCTTTCTTCACTCGGCTTCTGAGATATCATGCTCTCCTGGTTTAGTGTCACCTCAGTTTATCATAGGGTTCTTACCCTGCCGACCTCTGAGGCTATAGTGCCTCAGGGCTAATTCCTTGCCTTCCTCTTTTCTGCTCATAAATATATATCCAAGAAAATTGAAAACATATGTTCACACAAAAATATATACATGAATGCTCACAGAAGCACTATGCATAATAGCCCAAAAGTGGAGACAACCCACAGGTCCATCAACTGATGAAAAGATAAACAAAATGTGGTATATCCATACAGTATTATGCAGTCATAAAAAGGAATAAAGCACTAATATCTGCTATAGCGTGGATGAACCTTGACAACATTATGTTAAGTAAAAGAAGCCAGACACAAAGACACCTATTGCATGATTCCATTTATATGAAATATCCTGAATAGGCAAATTCACAGAGACAGAAAGTAGCTTAACTGTTGCCAAGGGCTGGGAGAAGGGAGAAATAGGTGTGACTACAAATAGGCATTTTGGGGTGATGAAAATGTTCCAGAATTAGATAGTGATGATGGTTGTACAACTTTGTGAATACACTAAAAACCACTGAAGTATATACTTTGTAAGGGTGAATATTATGTGAATTATATCTCAATTAAAATTTTTTCAAAGAATGTGATTTTAACAATAATTAAATTATCTCCTGTGAAGACAGAAAGGCAGCACAATGGAAAGGGTATTGAATCAGGGGACTTGGGTACCTACCACATTTCTGCTACCAAGATCACTACGACGGTGAGTCAATCACTTAACTTCCCTGGTCTTTAGTGAGAATTTGTAAAATAAGGAGTTGGACTCATAGATGATCTCTAAAGTCTCCTTCAGTTCCACATCTCGCTGTTTGTAAGTCTACACAAAAACTTAGAATTTGTACAAAAATACAACAGAGATAAGATACATACTTGTATGCTCCTTATTATACTTCCAGTATAGATGAGGCCCTACAGCCTGAGGGGTGAGAGCACACTTTTGGAGGAACCAGATGTCCAAGCTGAAAACCCTGCCTGGCGGCTTGCTAACTGCCTGACCTTAGACAAGTTATTGCACCTCACTCCACCTCAGTTTCCTCCTCTGTAAAATTGGGTAACTGTAGTATCTACTACTATAAATGTTAAATGAGATTATATTTTAGAGATCAGTAATCAAGGAGCCTACTAATAGATGTTTAAAACAAAACAAGGTGATGACAGCTTTTGGCTACTCCTAAGAGCAATTGTTGAATATCTAGACTGTAGCAAGCCATGTAGTTAGTGATTTTTTTTCCCAAATGTTCTAGAGGTACTTATTTTACACGAGAAAATAGAGTTGGCTCTGTTGAGTGACTTGGGCCAGGATCTCTTACTCTAGGGCTCTTTTTTTTGCCCTCACAGAAGCCACCCACTAGGATTCCAGGGTCTTGTCTGCGCTGGGATCAGGGCGGTACAGGTTTCTTGGAGTGGTATGTGTAGCTATTAGCGAACTAGCGTGAGAAAATGGCATTCTTCTGAACATGACCCTAATGTGTCAGGTCCTCCTCCCAGCTCTCCTCAGATGACTTTTTCAGAACCTGGAAATTCCCAAAGTATACTCATACTACATATTCTATGTATGTTTCTCCAGATCACATTTCTACCCACAGTTTTTTTTTAAAGATCAAAAGGTTGACTTTCTATGTATACTATTCTAAATGGAAAACTGGACTAGCAAACTTTCAGTCAAAGATGTCACACGCTCCATCATTTAGGTGAGTGAACACACATACATTCTTCCGTTAGAAACACATTGTTAAAGGTCAGTCACGGACTAGTCGTATTTCTAATTCTGGGTGTATGGAATAATCTAGATTTTTAAGGACATTTAAAAGTTACACAATCGGGGCTTCCCTGGTGGCACAGTGGTTAAGAATCTGCCTGCCAATGCAAGGGACACAGGTTCGAGCCCTGGCCCGGGAAGATCCCACGTGCCACGGAGCAACTAAGACAGTGCGCCACAACTACTGAGCCTGAACTCTAGAGCCTGCAAGCCACAACTACTGAGCCTACGTGCCCCAACTACTGAAGCCTGCATGCCTAGAGCCTGTGCTCTGCAACAAGAGAAGCCAGCGCACCACAACGAAGAGTAGCCACCACTTGCCGTGACTAGAGAAAGCTTACGCACAGCAACGAAGACCAAACACAGCCAATAAATAAATAAATAAATAAAATTAAAAGTTACACAATCAACTTTGTGGGGATCATTAAATATTGTGTTTTTAAAATAATATTTAATGTATTTAATCTGCTGGAAATAACATTTCATTGTTCAAAACTGACTGAATTATTTCTAGGCAGGCTTGTTCCATCCTCTGTGCTTTTGTATACAGCAATCTGTGCACGTAACAGCCCTGATTTCTATTATCTGTATTCATGAATAATGCTAATGAATAATAGAAGCCAGCACTTTAGGCACTTACCCTGCACCATCACCATTCTCTTACATACGTTACCTCATTTAATACCACACAACAAAATGATGAGCAGCTGAGAAAACTGAGTTTGAGTGAAGTATCTTGCCTCGAGCCACACAACTGGGAGATGGTAGCAGCAGACACAGAATCAGGGCTCCCCTCCTTTCTGGACCTCACCACAAGCACTTACCTCCCTCTCCAGCCAAGCCAAATTCATCTCTTTTCAGAGGCCTTTCTACAAATGATCTTTGCTGATCGGAATTTGCTTTCTTCCTTCTTCTTTCAGTATTTATAAACTCAGTTGGTAGAGCATTCATTTGTAGTTTTTGGTAATTTTTGTGATTTTTAAAAAACTTTTGTGATTTTTCAAGTATCATTAAAGGTATTTCATGCATCAGGTTAAATTTTTATTTATTTACTAAGAAGAGACTCTGTTCTCTCTCTCTCTTTTTTATTCTACTGTGACCTATGAGCAAAGAATGTTCTCAATAAAGTAGGTGGTCAGCAGATCCCATCAATTCACCACTCATTAATCACAGTGTTGCAATTAGCATGTGAGCAACTGCCTAACAAATATTCTATCTCATTTCGAAATTGACTTCATTTACCAATTTCATATCACTACTCATCAGTGTATCTAATATCCTCACTTATATAACTTCTCAAATCTGATGATGACAATCAACAAGAATGGCTTATATTTCTTCATAATGTACACAATGTACAAATAAACAGCCACAAGTCTTAGTAACAGGAGTCTTCAAAACAATGCAATCAATAAAATCTTGTCCGACAGGTGGAAAGAGCCCAGCATCTGTGGTTTATGCTGTTCTCTGCATAGTTGGCTGAGAAGTTAAACCACCAGAAGTGCATTAGAAAATGTATCTCATATTCTCATTCCCTAATAAATGAACCAGAAATTATATTTTGCAACTTGGAAAGGCATGTTTTCTTCAAATAAAACTTGAACACTTAGATCTGCTCATAAAAATGTAGAGCATCTTAAAATATGAACAAATGCTGGAGTTTTAGAATGACCTAACAGCTGCTGCACATACAGATGTGATGTAAACACTGCAGAAACGTCATTTTGGTACACAAGAGTTGATTTATTTTCCTCTTTCTAAACCAGTTCTTCCAGAAGTTAGAAAGAAAAGACTGCCATATTTAAAACCTAAATCAATACATGCCATGATAATGTTAGATAGTTCACATTTCTACTAATTTGAACTGATATTCCAGTTTCCAAAAGATCTACAAGGCCACCGTAGATATTAAATGAAGTTTGCCATGCCATTATGAACAAGCAGTAGTATGATTTTCTTATGAGACACAAAAAACAAATACTTTTTTTTTTAATTTTAGAAACAGAGGTGGAGACAGAGACAGGTAAGAACTGTAACAGAATAAAAGAATAAATCTGAAGTCCCAATATTTTTTCTTTCAGCCAGAAAACGAGTGGCACCAAGCAGAGCCACCGTGGTACATACACAGAATAAAATGTAAAGAGGGTCTCCCAGGAATGTGTAATGCTGTGTTAACAATGCCCACCAGTTTGTCCCCTACTCTGTCTCCAACCACACCAGTTGCCTTCCAGTCCCTGTTCTGACCCAAGTGCTTTCCTGATTCTGAGCCTTCACATATGCTGTCCCCACTGCCTTAAATGCTTTTTAAAAACCTTTCTGCTAAGAAATTTATACTATACTCTTGAACTTAGCTCCAATGCTGTTCCTCAAGGAAGCATTCTCCAACCCTCCAGATGCTGTCAGCCCCCTTGCTACACTCCTATAGCGCCCTTCCTTCTACACAGCACTTTCCACAATTGTAATTAAACAATTAGATGTGCTGTTTGTTGCATAGATAAAGTCAATCTATCCTTAGACGCCAAGGTTTAGGCGACTCTTATTTTTCAGCTGTATCCACAACGCCCAGCAAACGCCCTGCCCCCCACAAAAGAGCGCTCAGAATATTAATACTCATACTTTCACCTCAAAGCACTATCTCCGATCTCCTGCTTTCCCACTTTCCTATACGTTCAACTTGATACTCTGGCCTTCAATTAAGTTAGGGCCAAGGAACAACGGGTTTTGGCAAAAAATGTGGCCAGAGAGGTACCTCACGCTCATGAAAAGACTACTGGACCCCACAAAATGGCTCTGGTAAGAAATACCCCCTTCCCTTGCTCCTTGGAGCAGTCTGATTTCTATTCTAATGTTATTCCCTTTTGGTCTGGTTTCACAGCCTCTACTGAGAAAAAAGTAATGACGGATCTTCTTGCATTCCTCTTGGGAATTTCATAATGCTATTTCCACAGCTGAGGACCACTTGGACTTCGGCGGGGAGGGAAATTTTTTTTAAAAGTGCAATATTTCACAACAGCTGAAATAATTTTCTGCCAAAGCCTGTTCTAAATTCAAAGTACGTCTTCTCTGTATGTACAAGGCAGCCAAAGGTCTAGAGATATAATGTGACATATGAATTTAGCACTTTAATATGCAAAAACAGAGCAGATATTTTTATATACTACTAATGATAATAACTGCTATTGACTCTAAAGTAAGCAAATCTAAATTTGTTTTCAAGTTAAGCGTGTTACTTGAGAATATTCGAAAACATTTGCTAAAGGGGTGTGAACAGTGCAGACTCTCATCAAAATCCATCTGTCTGAATCTATTAACTGGCATTTCCCCAGCTGGGGCATTCCTGCATAACAAAAGCTCCTTATGCTGAGGGTAAGGGCTGATACCTAACTTAGACACTGCATTTATTTTATCCAGAATTGAAAGTTCTAAATAAATTTGTCAATGTGCGTCTTTATGACCCAGCTATATCAAACACAAATCCAAAAGTTGATGTTGAGTAGAGAATTCAAGTTCAAGCTTCAAAGTCAAGGTATTCATCAGGACTGTTTTTTCTATTAAAAAAAAAAAATCCTCCACAACTTGTTCACAAAAACATCTTGAAAATGCTCATGTAAATTCTTCAGGGAGGGGCATGCAGTGTTTCATCACCTTCCTATCCCCTACTGACCTGACTGCTATTTTTCGCTCAGTGTTAATGAACAGATATTATATGTGATTTTTCAAATGTATATGTTTTCAAGGGATGAAGACATTAGGATTACCTAAATCAAAAATAAAAAAACCAGAAACAAACAAAAACCCCTCCATTTCCATCATCTAAAAAGGTTAAAGGTTATATGTGTCTTTTGAGTACATTGAAGGTAGTAATAAATACTTGCAGATTGATGATCATATATTGATCTTCTATACCTATGTCAAGTTTATCCCTAAAACCTTCCCTTCTGAAAAAAGGAGCCACTTTTCTAGGCTCTGCAGTAAATGCCATTCCTACTGGCCCTGGTTGGGCCTGTTTCACTGCCACTAATTTTTTCCTTCCTTGTATATCAAAAGTGTATATCATACATATTTTCTCTCTCTTTTTAGTGAGTGAACTGAAAGGATTCCGAACCTAACATCAAAAAAGTTTGCCATTAGTTTGCTTGAGTATCATAAGCTACTTGTCATTCTCTGAAAACATCATGGGTACAACTGTGCTTTCAGGGCAACCAGCAGTACTTCCTACTGATGCTGAATCGTGAAGGTTCAACTTAACTCTTATCTCTAGCCTTCATCCAACCCTAAAAAGGCTGACATATCAGACCTCAGTAGCTCCAGAAGAGTATAGGATGAAGGCCTTTCCCAGACAGTCTGCTTGCTGTCATCAAGCAACAGCTCTGCCCACAGACACCTCTTGATTATGCTATACATAGAGAGGAAAGAAAATGAATCAAGAAAATTCAAAATTAATATAAAATCTTGATATGACCTCGAATCTCTTTCTTCACAAAGCCGTTTTATGTGAGATACTTTAAAGAATTTTAATTTTAATCCCCTTCTCTTACCCATCCTGGTATGAGCTGGGTTAAGCTATCCAAATGTTTACTTGCCAGAAGGACAGGAAAAGAAGGGGGGAAGAGCCCCAAAATGCATACACTGCCTCCTGAATTGTCCGACACATAACTTATGAAACTTAGAAATTCATCATCAGTCCTATGAAGTCTAACATCATCTCTGTTACTGACAGCACAAAAGTAAAGCTGGAAGAATACATAATTCATTAACTTATGAGAAGTGCAAAGGAGATTTATCCTCAACTTCCCCTCCTCCAAAAACATAAGCACTACATCTCAATGGAGTTAAATATAAGAGCTTCCTTTCAGAACAACTGTAAAAATCACAGGATGCATAAAATCATTTTAGTAGGTAAAAAGAATAAACAGGAAATCCCCTGCATCCCCACCTGGCATTAGTCTAGCTGCTCCTTATGCTGGAGGAGTCCTGAAGAGATCAAACCATAGCTTCTGTGGGAACTTTCTTCACTCAAGCACCACTTTCGTACACTAAAGTTTTACAGAGGCCATCAAGGTAAGAGATTAAATTTGAAATGAAATTTCATTTTGGTGTATTTCAATCAAGTAATGTGAACCACACGTAGTAAGTAGTACGCTATGAACTGAGCTCTTGTTTTAAACTATTGTTTTTGGTTTTTCTTCCTGTATTCAGGCATTTAGGGAAAGGAAAGGAAACCATGTTTAGAACATCTGCTATGTGATAAAATGGTGTTTTCGAAGTGTGTCCCACAGACCTAGAGCTTCACAATTCTCTGCAAAGCATCTTAAAAATGCAGGTTCCTAGATCTTCATCTGCTCAACCTGACTTTCTTACCACTGGATCCCAGATAATGTATATTGAAAAAGCATGTCATGTGATTCTTCTGTACTAAAACTTGAGAATTAATTAAATAACTCTGTCTAAATACATTCACATAGGTTACCTTATTCAGTAATTTAAGAAAGTATATACAAAGCAGAAATAGACCCGCAGATATTGAAAGCAGACTTATGGTCACCAAAGGGAGGGGAAAAATCAGGAGTTTGAGATTAGCATATACACACTACTATATATAAAATAGCTAACCAACAAGGATCTACTATATGGCACAGGAAACAATACTCAGTATTTTGTAATAACCTATATGGGAAAAGAGTCTGAAAAAGAATACACACACACAACACACACACACACACACACACACACATATATATATAACTGAATCACTTTGCTATACACCTGAAACTAACATGATATTGCAAATCAAATATACTTCAATAAAATTAAAAAAAAAATTTAAAGGAATTATTGCACCTCAGTTCTAGGAGCCCATTAACACTCAAGTGTTGATATTTATAATTTAACGTGTATGTTTATTCTACATCTAAGCAGAAATAACGGTGCTTCTCTTCCACCATGAATGCTTTCTGGTTGAGCACAGGAGCCTTAAGGAAGACAGCCCAAACTGTGAGACTCTGCTTAACTCCTAAGCCTTTATCAACTTTAGTTGTATCACATGAAAAATGAGTATAATATTAACTTTCTAGGCCTGTGTTAAGTATTAAATACAATAACTTGTGTACCTGGTACTTTGTTAATACTCTAAAAGTTGTAGCTATTATAATTTCCCTTGAACAAAATGGTGCATTTAAGAAATAATTGTATATTTATCCACAAATAGTGTTTCCATCTTAGAATACCACATAAGATATGTGACTATAAAGCAATGTTATCATTTAAAAATACCTATCATAGTCATGTATCTGCTGTCTCCATGAAAGGAATTCTCTTGCGAGATCACATTTATTTTAAAAAATGCTGGCTGGCCGGCTTAAAATATTTTCAAAGTGCTCTTTTGAGTATACTTTAGAAGAATGTAGCTATTGTCTTTGAGTGCTTTGTATAACCAACATGTTATCTTTATAATCAACGTGTTAGTTTTATAGCTATAAATAAATAAGAGTTTAAAAGAGGGGGAAATCTGTCCTTTCAAATACAAATTGTTAGTACCAATTTTTGGCACTTTGAGAATGGACTTGCTCTTTAAAAAATCGTTAAGTCTTTCATGGTCAAATCTGGTGAAGAGATGGTGATTGATTTTCTTTGGGGACCCAAAATCGAAATCAGACCAAAAAAAGAATGAGACTCATTTTTTGTGTGTGGTTCATAAGTGGCAATTCCCAAGAAGAGCTTCAAGCATTGTTGGGATAAGGGGGTAGGCCACTAATGACAATATCATTTGGATGTAAATATTTCAGTATATTTTTCAAAATGTCTTATTTTAGTTTAATCGTGCTTAAAGCATCACATGTTGTTTATTTTTCACATTCTATCTCTCCACAGGCTTTCTTGAATTAATATATATAACTTTGTCTGTAGAAGTTGTTTTTCCTACTATAAAGATTTCTATCTATGGCTTTAAGATTAAGCAGAAGCCAAGTATAGTGGTGAGAGAGGATGTGATGTGATGTACAGTTCTCCCTAAACCAATATGTACAGAAGTTTGAGGGCTCTTGGATAGATCACCTAGTTCTAATCTTTGTTTCAGAATACTCCTTAGCTTTGTGAACCCAGGCCACGAATCACATACGTTTTAGAGTTTAAGTGTCTTCATTATAAAATGAGGATGTTAATAACACTGACCCTGAAGGTTATTAGGGTGAAATAAAATAGTGCATGTGAAATGCTGATTAGCACAATCTCTGGCACATGGTAAGGACTCAGTCAATGCAGCTGTTACCCGTTTTGCTAGGAACTCCATAAGTGGAGAGCAATGGTTTCAACCAGACCACTCTGGCTGAAATTTCTTAATCGTTTTGAAAGGTTGACCAAGAAAGGATAAGATGAACAGGGTTAAGGGATAGATGGGAGTTTTCTCTAACCGTCTCAACAATCTCCCTAAATTGAGCTCACAACTGCCTTAAGTCATAAGTACATTATTAATATTTCCCGGATTCCAAATAGGGAACTCGGGTCACAGTAAGATTTCTAAGAGTGCCAGTAAGTTATCAGTGGAGGTAGGAATCAAATTCAGCATTGTTTTCACTTGGGTTCTCCAACAGTTCACTGCCTTTCATATGCAGATGATTTGTTATGCAATAATTTAATTCAATGCTTTTCATAAAGAATGCCACAGAAGGCCTGCTTCATGTGTGTTACTTTGTTGTTGCCCTGGTGACATCTGAGGAGCCCTCGGGCGACCACGGATATCTGAGGATTCCAGATAGCAACTCCATGTGAACAAAAAGGGTGAGTGTTCCAACGATGCAGCTGTTCAATGGAGATTCTCAAGCTGTGCATCATGAATTAGTACTTTTCTTCTGGCTTGTTTTCCTCCTTGCCTCTAGTCAGCATGTTAGATAAATAAATCCAGTTTTCCATGACAGGCTGAGCTTATGCATAATCAAAGAACTCAACTATTTTTCATGAAATTTTATAAAACCTTTTAAACCATTGACCTAAAACCATTCTCTCTCTCTCTCTCTCTCTCTATATATATATATATACACACAAAAGTCAGAGAATTATAAGGTTTTTAAAATAAGAATCACTAATAGTTGGAAGTTCCTTGAAAGAAAAGATTTTATCTTATTCATTTTTGTGTCCCCAGTACCTGGTACTGTGGTTTTGCATAACGTAGGTCATCAATAAATGCTTACGAATGAGTAAACACAGCCTTTGAGATCCGTTTCAGATCTATTTTTCAAGAGGGTTCTCTTTAAAGTAACTATGGCCCAAAAGCCCTGTGAAAAATAGATCAAGAACTCACATTAGTTCCATTGTGGAAATTATAGACTATCAAGTCTCTGTAATATACCACATGTACTTCGGACCTCATTTTAACTTTAAACTTGCAAATCCAGGCAACTGCACCAAGACTTGGAGTGAAGAAGCCCCAAGAAGTGAGGCTGGCAACTGGGAATTCACAGGAGCTCCTGTAGGCTCTGCTAATTTAACAGAAGTCATCTTTAAAAGCCACAGAAGACCTCAGGTTCTTTGCAATACCCATGCAAGAAAAGAGGCTCTAACCATTTTTCTTTAAAGTTGTAGAGCAAGATAACTTAGAAAAGATGGATATAAAAATAAATAAGGGCTTGTGATGCTTATACCAAATGCTGATGGAGAAAGTAAAATGGATTCACATAATCATAAAGTCCTAGAATTAGAAAATAATTTACAGGCTATCTGATATAGCCCTGGAAGTCATGCATGAGATCCACAAGCTTGTCATCTGGCCTCTGCCCACCCTCCAGTCTTTCCTTCACCAGCTCTCGTTCCTGACGCAAGGTCCCAGCAACACTGAATAATTACTCACGCTACCTCATGCCTGTTTCTTTGCACGTGCTTGTCCCTCCCCTTCCTTAGAGTGCAATTTCTCTCCTTTAAGGCCCAACTCAGGGGTCATCTCCTCTGTGAAGCAAGACCAAGCTCATCACTCCATCCTCTGATTGATACCACTGTACTTGTCCGTAAGTCTTCGGGGGTAAGACTTAGCATATTTTTCATGTTTTTATTCTCAGTGCACAGCATAGCAGAGTATCTGGAATATGACATTTATTAAATAAATGTTTTGAATGAATAAATGAATGAATCTAGCTAATTCCTCTCCATTTGCATAAAAAAACTAAAAGCCAGAGGTTATTCTTTCCTTCCTTTTAATTAAGCAGTGGGCCCTGATGTAACTAGCAACTAAGTATTTGTTTTATAACTGAGATGTGAACTAAATCTGTTACTTCAAGGAGGCCTCTAAAAAGTCTTTCTGGGGAATTCCCTGGCTGTCCAGTGGTTAAGACTCGGCGTTTTCACTGCCATGGGCCTGGGTTCCATCCCTGGTCGGGGAACTAAGATCCTGCAAGCAGGGCTGCGCAGCCAAAAAAAAGTCTTTCTGTTTCCACTGTTGGCCTTCATTGTCTTTTCTTTCCAGCGTTTACATCATAAACCAGTTAACTGTTCACAGCAAATCATACCCAAGATCATATCAGGACTCCTTCTCAGGCCAGAAGGCTGCAGAGGCCCAGGCTATCTGTCGACCCCTTGCTGCCACTCTTCTACTCACTCACTGTGCTCCAAGCCCCACACCCTCCTGGCCTTTCCCCAAACACACGCACATGCTCCTGCTTCAGGACTGATCCGCGTAGCATTCCTTCTGCCTGAACACTCTTCCCCCCACATCTCTGACTGTCTCTCCTCCAGTGCCACCTCCCCAGGGAGACCTTCTCTGACCACAGGATCCAAACCAGCACTCCCTTTCATTCTCCAGCTCCCTCACGTTTTCTTTTTCTTCCTAATGTACTATTTATAACACTTACGTCTTAGGCATTTGTTTATTATTATCTGTCTTCCCCACTTAAATGGAAGCCTAGTGAGGGTGCTGATTTTGTCTGTTTTGTTCACCACTGAATCCCCAATAGCTGGGACAGTATTTGCCATAGTAGATACTTAATAAATATTTGTTGAATAAGTTGAGTGAATGAAAACTTGGAGTCTCTGTAGAAAAACAGAAAAAGCCATATGATTTGGGGGATTTTTCCCGAAAACCCATTTCCTCTAGTATTGTGATTTTTATTAATGGCCAAAAGGGAACATTTCCATCTTAAATAAATGAAAGCTTAATATTTAAATTTCAACTATGATTTCTTCATTTTCCCCAACCTAACATGTGATAACAACAGCAGTGTTCAGTTCCTTTAGCTATAAAATGAAAATCCCCAGTTGCACCTTGGAAGGAGGCTGGAGGACAGGGAAAGTTTACGTTGCTCAAACCTGCAAAGCTGATAGGTGTGCCAAACACATAGGGGTGGTATCACGGTAGGGCAGGCAGAGTTTGAGGCCATCAGAGGTGAACTCAGCACTTAGGAGGGGGCAATCAGATTCCTTTAATGTCCTTCAGTTATTGAGGCAGTGAGTCAGGCTGCCAACAAACACTTATAAAACATATCTTATGGGAAAGGCTTTGCTCTTGAAGTTAAGTAAGGCACCATCATTCCCCTCAAGAAGTTTGTATTCTAGACTAATTTCAGAAATGGGCATTTTGCTTATAAAAGGGTGGTCACTGGGCTCCCCTGGTGGCGCAGTGGTTAAGAATCCGCCTGCCAATGCAGGGAACACGGGTTCGAGCCCTGGTCCAGGAAGATCCCACATGCCGCAGAGCAACTAAGCCCATGCGCCATAACTACTGAGCCTGCACTCTAGAGCCCATGAGCCACAACTACTGAGCCTGCATGCCACAACTACTGAAGTCCGCGCACCTAGAGCCTGTGCTCCGCAACAAGAGAAGCCACCGCAGTGAGAAGCCTGCACACCGCAATGAAGAAGAGTAGCCCCCGCTCACTGCAACTAGAGAAGGCCCGCGCATAGCAACAAAGACCCAACACAGCCAAAAATAAATAAATTTAATTAAAAAAAAAAAGGGTGGTCAGATATGAATTCACCTGCAATCCCAAAAGTCACTTGGTGTGACTTGGAATTGGAGTCTAATCTCAAGTTTATGGCTAATGAGATGCCCTGGAACAGGTTAACTGAATCTCTCTGAGGTTCAGTCAGCTTTGTGAAATGGATGACTTGGACAAGACAATCTACAAGGCTTCCATATTCTCTAACATTTCATGCGGTTTTTTTTGTTTTGTTTTGTTTTTGTTTTTGTTTTTGCGGTACGCGGGCCTCTCATTGTTGTGGCCTCTCCCGTTGCGGAGCACAGGTTCCGGACGCACAGGCTCAGCGGCCATGGCTCACGGGCCCAGCCGCTCCGCGGCATGTGGGATCTTCCCGGACCAGGGCACGAACCTGCATCCCCTGCATTGGCAGGCGGACTCTCAACCACTGCTCCACCAGGGAAGCCCCACACAATTTTTCTTATCCTCATTTGTCTTATAATGTAGTAGAGATCATAGCACCCACCCTGACTACCTTAAAGGACTTTTGTGAGAACCTATTGATTTTAAACCACTGTCACAAACCTTAGTGGAAAAACACTTAACTGTAAAGTGTTACACAAATATTCAGGATCATCATTAACCATCATCATTATTCTCATGGGGACCCTGGGATGCCAGAATGCCACAGTCAACTCCCATCTATTATACCCTGTTTTACCCTTAGGGCAACATTGGGGCAGGGCTGTGGAAATGGTTCCGTATTGTCGCTACCCAGGAACAGTTACCCCTCCCTAAGTGCTAGACTGTGATTGGGGTTTGGGTCCTGGAGTCATCCAGGATCTCACAAATCTCGCAATGACCTGTAGATCATTCAAAATGTGCCACTCTCATAAATCTACATAACAACAAGGAGTAGTTACTTAATTTCTCCAAGCCTTGGATTTCTTCATGTGTAAAGTGGGGACAGTATCAGTACCCAGGGCCACACTGTACGATTGTTTAGGCTGTGCCAGGGGGACCATGGAGGTTGAAATCCAGCCCAGGGTACACTCACCTAGCCACACGTCCATGGGACGGTGTTTTCTCAGAGGAGGCACCGTTTTCTAACAGTCTTCTTCTTTTTCTTTTTGTTTTAACATCTTTGTTGGAGTATAATTGCTTTACAATGTAGTTCATGGCTCCGAGTGGAAGCCTTTTTCTTAACCACAGCAAGCTGCTGTGTGTGCTAACAGGGACCCTGAGAGTACTTGCCCTGAAGCCTGGGCATCAAATGAAAAAACACATGAAGCCTTAGCACAATGCCTGGCATAAGATAGGGTCTGATTCAGGGTAGCTGAATCTGCCTACTCTTTTACTATTCAGAACTACACAAACACATTCTTGTTTGAAGTAGCTTAAGAGAAAATGAAAATGCACACACTCTTCTTTTTATTCAATTGCCCAAATACTTTGCATTATATAATGAACCTAACTTTCAAACAAAGGAAGATGTCTTCTTTTTTTTTTTACATCATTAAATGGGGAGTTCTATGTCTAGCTTCTGATAGCAAAGGAGGATTTAACCTATGAAACATTATGAGACTAGACTTGGTCAGCTTTAGTGTTCCTCACAGAGACAGATGGACATCATGACAAAATAAAATTCACCAATATGTGCTGGAAATCCCTGGTGATAAATCACAGGCTTTATTACTGCCTCTCCTAATTTCCTTTTCTTAGTAAGTAGTCCTAGGTGAAATCTACACAGGAAATAGCCTTAATGGTTTTAATAGCAGTGGTTTAATGAATAATCTATTACGGATATTGTAAATAAATTTTAAATTAAGAAACAGATTAAGAAGTTTTCAAAAGCAAGCTTTGGATCCGAAAATCTAGCATACCAAGAGTGTATAATTTGTCCCAATCTCCTATTATACCTAAGCAACGCAATACCTTTAAAAAAACTAATTAAAATACTTGCTTCGGTATATGTGATAACTAAAATATAATCATTATAACTCTGTAAACACCAGGGATGATGTTATTGCCTTATTTCATAATGATGCTGTCACAATCAATAAACAATAAAACAAACACACTTTCCTTCTTGGGAGATCGCCTTCCCCAAGAGCAAGTGGCACAGAGCACATGGATTATAGATTGTAGATGCTGAAGGGAAAGCTTGCAGGTTCCTTCCAGATCTAATATCCCGTGATTTTACAAGTCACTTTTATCTTACTTAAATAACACCAAATCACCAATGACAGTGAACTCACCAATAATGCAGGATTAGCTACCTCATTTGCCAGGCCCAGTATAAAATGAAAATGTGGGCCCTCCATTCAACAATTACTAATAATTTCAAGATTGTAACAGTAGAGCATTTAAACTAAGTACGGGGCCTCTCTGAGTGTGGGGCCTTGCCTGCGTGTGCTGCAGGGACTGTTGAGATTCTACTGGTATCTGCAGGCCCTGGACTCCTAGCTTTCCTCTCTCCTTGCTCCTTCTCCAATTCTGGCAGATGTAGTTCCAACATCAGAAAGTACCAGTTAAGTTGCTGCTGTTGATGGGGGCTAGGTAAGCAAAGCAGTATGGGGAATGACACCGGCGGGCATCCTGGGGTGTCCTTCTGGGCTTCTGCCCTTTCCTTGTCTATCAAAACATCTGATGAAATCCAGACAGAAAAGGAACTAAAATACTTAGAACATTAAGTTTCCTTTAGACACGCAGCCTAGTTTTATAGACTCATTGATTTTTAAAGTTAAACAGGGCCTTAGAGATAATCTAGTCCAACTTCTCTCATTTTAATTGGGTGTCCATCAAATTCCATTTAGGCCAAGGACATGGGAATTATTTCTTGGTTGCATAGCTCTAAAGCTGATAGTAATTTTGATGAACAAACCGTAATTGATGATCTTTCAGAAAAATGTTAGTATAATAGTATGATGAATGATTCAGGCTATAACACTAATGGATTTGTACAAGATGCTGCCAACCACGTTACCAACATATGTACTATTTGATTTTGTTTTTAAATTCGATTCAAAGCAAAGAGAGTGAGGTTAATGTCTTAGCTCTTGGAAATCCCTGAACATGGGATCTAGAATGGGTCCATAAGATATGGGAACAAGGCAGATAAATCCAGGTATGAAGCGAGTGGCTGGTTTAAGGCTAGAGCAAAAAGCATCTCCTTTATCAGAAAATGTCTGTTCTCCACAGAGAATACATCTATGTATCTATATATCTATATCTACATCTATATACATATGTATTTTTAAAAAATGAACTCTTATACATTGTTAATTAGGGTTCAGACACTGTGTTAAATGCTTTGAAAATATTAACTCATTTAATTCTCATGACAACCCTATGAGATAAGTCCTATGCTTATCCTCCTTTTTAAGATGGGGAAATTTAGGAACATCAAGATTATTTATCTTGCCCAAGGACCCACTGTGTAAGAGGTGGAGGTAGGATGCAAACCCATCCTACCTCCACCTCTTGCTCTAGTAGCTGCTCTTAACCACTAGGACATGATGCATGCCAGTAATCTTCCACCATGCCCAAACACCATTCACCCTGCCCTCCACTGCATTGTATGCAACAAAAGTAAAACAACATGCATTTAAGACACTTGGAGATGTATGCTCCCAGCACTGTAGCCATAGTTGTGCCAAATAATTATATCAACGTTATGGCTGAACTGATGTTAATTTCACAGATGTGAGTTACCATTATACAGCTGTGATTTTATGCAAATGATGATGCCTCAAACAGCTTCAGTTACTTTTCCACCACCACCACCACAGTGCTTCTCTACAGGGTTAAGAGCAATTTTCCACTTGTCATTGTTGCTTTGATTTAGATTTAAGAACTAGAAATCAAACGCTTACCCTAAAGCCTCTCTTCTTTCTTTCCAAAAAGAATAAAACAGCCTATGAGACAATGGTTGAAATATGTAAAAGCTTTTTTTTTTTCTCTTACTTTCTTTTTTTTTGCGGTACGCGGGCCTCTCACTGTTGTGGCCTCTCCCGTTGCGGAGCACAGGCTCTGGACGCGCAGGCTCAGCGGCCATGGCTCACAGGCCCAGCCGCTCCGCGGCATGTGGGATTTTCCCAGACCGGGGCACGAACCTATGTTCCCTGCATCGGCAGGTGGACTTTCAACCACTGCGCCACCAGGGAAGCCCTCTCTTACTTTCATTCTAACAATTGCTCCTCTTGTATGTCTATTGTTTATGAAGTCTTTTCTTGGGACTAAAATAAAGATGTAATTTATTTCCAAGACCATGGGGACAATTCCTCTTGGCTAGGAAAGTTGTGATCCATCATTGTTTTTCAAGAGTTCTGCAATGAATGCAACTCATTGTCGGCCAAAGAAAGGAAGCCATCTTTGCAATGTCATTGTGACAACCCAGACATTCTCATGCAGCAGTAGATTAGTTTAACTTATTCTGTCACACCTTCCAGATATTCATATATTTGTACTTTTAGGACATTATTCTAATGGTAAACATTAAATTTCAATGGAAAACACGTTCAAAGATCCTTCAAGAAACCTGGACATCTTTCTACTTTTTCCAGATGGAGAGAGGATAAGAAGCATATAAGACTTTCCAATTAAAGTAATCGATAGTAAATGTATCAATTTTCATGAGGTTGAACAACAATTATCTCTAGGGTTCACTTAATTTCATGCATAGGAAGGAGAAAGAAGTATTCAACACAGTATGTCATGATGAAATACAGATTAAAATATGCCCTACTACACAAAATAACAGAACCATAAGGTTCTGAAATTTTTATTTTAGATAAAAATGTTACTAAGGAAATATTCTGCCCGAGAACATAAGATAGCTTGACACAGCAGATTTGCAAATACAGTATTGTGTAGTCACGGTGCATTCTATACTGTCCTTTAGCACTTTCTGGAAGCCTGCTCTATTTCTGGTTAAACAGATGAGTTAAGGGTTTTGAGCAGCATAATAAAATTTGTGTGCTTTGCCAGGATAAAGCCACAGTCCTGAATTAACATCCTGCACTGCAGTCCCAACATGCTTTGACAAGGATGCTATTTCATGGCTCAATAAATACTTATTGACTAACTACAAACATGACAAAAATGTTTGCCCTTCAACTCGACTGCCTTAGGACTAAACACTCGAGGATTCTGAAAAAAAGCCCAGGAACATTGCAACAGTTCTCAAACCACGTTTGTTTTCATTTGGCAATATCCCTAAACTTGCAAAAGGGTAGAATAGAAATATACTGGTAGATAAACCCTCAGAAAACTACAAGGTCTCTAAGCACATTTTTCTTTATAAGTTGTTTTGTTCAACGTAAGATTGAAAAAGCACACACACACAAAAAGAATATATATTAATTTCATAGACATGCTCCACGTCTAAATGATCAGGTTGGTGACTGATCCAAAGCTGTATTAAGTGGTCTTAAGAGATTTCAGCCAACTGGCAGGGCTCCTGTCTCCTATTCAGAGCACTCACCCACAAATAATGAACATGGTCCTCTCTTTGCTCCAACTTTAGGAGAAAATGTGTTACTTCCAAGGTTTGGGCAGCATATTGCAGATGGGTTAGGCCATGTTTAAGTTATCTTCCTTACAAACACAAAAACTTAAGATGTGGTTACCTATTTTTCTCTGAGAAATTTCCCTTCAATCAACTTTATTATGGACAGACCATAATTGGTAAAGGTCAACAAATGTATGCAATATTGGAAAATTCAATATAGTACAGAAACTTTCTTACAAGCTAAACTTTGATTAGCCTATTCCCAGATATCACAACACTGGAGAAGTCACCTTTCCAAGATAAAGTTCTTACCCCATTACATGTGTGGTTAACAAGTCACAGTAACCATAGACGTATTCCTGCTAAGATTCTTTTTATCTAATTAACTATATTTTAATTTTTATGGGGCAACCCTAAGAAGTCTTTCCTTTAAATGTTATTTTTACTTTGCAATATCATTTTTAAATTTAAAATGTATATTTTATTAGTGTGATATATTGTTATGATTATTTTTTATTCATCAAAAGTTCTGGGACCAAGGAGATCTGTCACAAAAGATTATTTGATATAAAAATACTATTACTCAGCTATAAGAATGCTGAGTTTAGGAACAGTGCTGCTATTTTTCTTATTCCCCAGAAATTTAGCACATGTATATGTATATAAAGTTCATGTCCCAATATTGTGTTCTAAATAAAGGATGCCCTAGGACTTGGTCCTTGGCCCCTCCTCTTATATTCTATTCTAAGTAACCCCATCCAGTCCTAAGGCTTCACTCTATAGTAGTCATATGCCAATAACTCTCAGATTTCTATCTTTGGCTTTGACTTTTCTCCCAAAACTTTACTCGTACAACCAGCTCTTTGACTTTTACTTTGGATGTCTAATAGGCATCTTTGGCTTAATTTGGCCAAAGGAGAACTCGCTCTTCATCTGGCTTATGCAAAAAAAGGTCCTTTTGTACTGCAAGATGCAAATATTCCACCCGTCCCCAACTCAGCCCATGGCTCTACAAACCTAGGAGCCCTTGATCCCTCTCCCTCACCTCCAACAAAAAATGTCAGCATTGTTGTCTCTACTTCCAAGACATATTCCAAATCTGTCCCATTCTCTCCATTTTCATCATCATCAGTCTAGTCTGTGTCACTGTTTCTCTCTTACCTGGACCACTCCAGTAGTAACTTATTCAGGTCCTGTCCTTCCTCTGTTTAAAATTCTTTGCTACTTATCACATGTAGAACCAAATCCAAACTTCTTGCCCTGGCAACAAGGCCCAACCTAATCTTATAACCTGACTCTACCCATACCTCTGACATGATCTCTTACCATCTACTTGTACCACCTTTTTTCATTATGTTCCAGGCACACCGGGTTTTTTTTTTGTTGTTTGTTTGTTTCCCTTTTCTTTTCTGTCCCTGTAAAATATCAAGCTCATTCCAACCTCACTTAGGCAAAACTTTTCTTAGGGACTTAGACTATGATCTCGTACTAGACACAAACTGCTGCAAGTTATCATATGGTAGTTAACATAAGTCAGTGATTCTGAACCCGGACTGTACACTGGAACCAGTATTAAAAAAAACACTGATCCCCAGGCCCCATGTGAACCAAATCAGAGTCTCTGGGGGGCAGTAAGGACATTCATATTTCCAAAAGGGCTCCAGGTGACGCTGTGGGTAGCTAAGGCTGAGAGGAACCGTGGTACATATGATGTGTTCTCTTTCTCTGATTTTCATTGTATATTTACCTGACAGATTTTCTTTTTTGTTATTGTTAATATAAATCACATCTCAATGTATTCCCTTTTCAAGAGATGTTTAAAAAGAAAAATCTGACAGAGTAGGATGGCCTGTTCTTTACAGTAAAGTGATAATAAAAAGGAAGGACATTGATATAAAACAAATGAAAAGGATCAGCTAGTATCATCCTGTGCTTTTTGCTATCATGGAACACATTTAGATTTTAATAAGGACCTTTTTTATGGCCCATGTTCTACTCTTGATCCCGCTCTGCATTTAAGTCCCAATCTCATGTTTACATCACATCACAGGATGCTACTGTTGACTTTGAGGATGAATAAACCTGTTTTAACATAACAAGAACTCACTGAAATTTGGTGAAATTAGCATTTCTAATAAAACTCAAACTTTTCAGTGATTTAGGTTAGTTTATTTTTGGCAGCAATATAACTTCCTGCGTCTAAGAGAAATGATTTAAAATAAGACTATGAAAGAGATCAAAAGACTTGGCCATCAATTAGTTCAAAAGCTACCTAAATATTGTTATGTGAGTAAAAAGGAATCATACATATGGATTACATTTCCATTAAAACAGAGTACGGTTTTAAAGTGAAGGAGCAGAAAGCTTTAGAAAACTCATTTGGATTTTTTCAGACCTTAACTTTTTTTAAAAAATAAATTTATTTATTTTTGGCTGCATTGGGTTTTTGTTGCTGCACACGGGCTTCCTCTAGTTGTGGCAAGCGGGGGCTACTCTTCGTTGCGGTGCGCGGGCTTCTCATTGCAGTGGCTTCTCTTGTTGCGGAGTACGCGCTCTAGGTGCATGGGCTTCAGTAGTTGTGGCACGTGGGCTCAGTAGTTGTGGCTCACGGGCTGTAGAGCACAGGCTTAGTAGTTGTGGCACACAGGCTTAGTTGCTCCACAGCATGTGGGTTCTTCGTGGACCAGCGCTTGAACCCGTGTCCCCTGCATTGGGGGGTGGATTCTTAACCACTGAACCACCAGGGAAGCCCCAGACCTAAACTTTTGAGAAGTAGTTCAAGCTGCTTACAAAGACCAAAAGCTAAAGGGTATGCTTCTGCCTAAAGAATTTAATGATGCTATAAAAGTTAAGAATTGTCACCAGTGGTAGCTGATTAGGGAACTGAAAAGGCCAAAAGGACCTGTCATTCACCCACCTTGAAGAAACCTGCGTTTACGCTTTATGACAACATCTCTTTCTTGCAGCCCTTGGCTTCTTGCAGCGATGGTAATGGGCAGGGCACACCACATGAGAGCCCCAACAAGGTAGATGTATGGCTGTTTGTTTGTTTGAACTCTCTATAAGCCCATACACTACCCAGCCCAATAGGATAACTGGGAGATGAGCTATTTTTGGTGCATAGGGTTATTCTTGTCACTGCAGGAGGAAAGAGCAATTTTTCCGATTAATTTTGTTGTTCTTTTAAAAACTAATTGCAAATGACAGAGAGACTTAGAGAAAGGATTTGCGGTCCATGTGTCTCCATAAGAGCCATGGAGAAGGCAGCGTGGTATAACACAAAATGGGCACAGATGACCTTCGACTCTGACAACCTGAATTAGAATACTTCTTTGAACACTAACTAACTTTGTCATCTTGGGAATAAACAATAATTACCACCATTATTTCAATGATCAATATTGAGATGACAGGTGGGAAAAACTTTTGCTGACTCTTATGAGGATTAGAGTCTTAGGTAATTAAGAAGTAAGTATATGTTGGCAAAAACGCCACAATCCGATGAATGTCTGGCAGCTACTACAGAATTGGAAAGCCCAAGAAGAGCTCCCAGTATCATTCTTTCTTTAACCAATAACTCCCTTTTATAATTTTGTAATGAAATGAACATATCTGAACATCATTCACACCTCATCCTTCTATCGGTTTCATTATTTGTGTCTTTGTGATGAGTGTGAAGAAATAGCTTTCCAGTTATGTATAATCCCCTCCTTCCCAAATACAGTCCCACAGCACAGAAATCCACAAGCTTCACTACGTTTAAAACAGCTCTACTTCTTCTTGTCTTTTTGTCCCATTGACAAGATGGGTTTTCATGAAAAGAAGTCACAGTGAGTTAGAATAAGGATTTCCTGCCTCAGGATGTTAAAAAGCAAAAGGAAGCATCAAATACCTTCAGAATGCTCTAGACAACAAACACAAGTTTGTTATAAAGCACTTTGAATACTGTTGTACTGACTAAGTGTAATAAGAAGAAAATTTTAGGGAAATTAAAGAAGTCCCAGCACAAAACTTTTACCTGATAGAAAAAAGCTGAAAAGAAAAAAAAGCCAATAGCCTCACATCATCTCTTGGGGGGCAGGCAAAGTCTCTCTGGGGTACATTCATACAGTTGGTTTTGATGATATTGTGAACTAAACCATATAAAGAAAACTTTTACAAATGAAGAACACTTTTACCTAGAATTGATGCCAACATTAATAACTTAAGTATTTCAGTGTCTCATGGCCAAAGTTCCATATTTTAGCTACCTTTGCAAGAAAACCCAAGAAAATCAATTTGCATCTAAAAGCTCCTTCATGGAGTTGGCTTGGTTTTGTGGCAAGCATCCCAGCTTGCTTAGAGAAGCAGAGGTTGAAGTCTGCTTCACAGAGGATTGTTTGGTCCCAGTTGAATAACCTGCTGGCATCCACTGTTAGCAGAGTGGTAAGCAGATTATGGGTAAAAGCAGATATTAATATTCTGATTAAACATTTTAAAACCTCATACCACTATTTTAAAAAATAATTACACTACTCTGGGAGAACTCTTATACTTACCATTCTGAAGCCACTTTTAGCCTGAATTTCTACATATGCATGATCTTAAAAATCTCTACCTATCACTTATTTCTCAGAATCAAAACTTTTTCTCTCCACTGCTCTAACTAAACTGCAAAGTCTAAAATTCATGTGAATAAATGACTTCCCTGGAAAATCTTAACAGTTTTAAGTCTTTACATTACACTCTCGTCCTTCCCAGATGTCCTTTTGAAAAAGACAGGGCTGAGTCATCTTTGGCCTCAGCTTCTATAAAAACCCAGCACAGCTTTGGCAGCCCTCTTGGAAAGACTTCTTGTTTCCTGAGGATCCATTGATTTAACAAACTTAACAAACTTAATAACAGAAGCTATGAAAGAGACATTTGCAGTAAGCAATCTGAAGTTATGAAGCAACACAAGTTTACTAGACCACAAAAACTTCACTAACACCATCCATCATGTAGATTATACAATTTAGCACGGTAACAAGGAAAGTTATTAGTTGTTATTAATTAGGTCTGCAATGCACATACAGGTCTTTAAAAATCAACAGTCAAAACTACTGGGTTACCACAACTTATTTCTGGGTCCAGACTGCAAAGCCTGTTTATTTCTTGGGTGCTTACTAAATGGGGTCACTGTATTGGAGAGAAAATACGGGATAAACAGTTTATGCTGACAATATTGAGTGTTGGAATCATCTATAATCCCTACTTCTAATTTGACCAGTTAGGTTGATAAAGACCTAGCTCAAGGAGACACAGACTCTGGGCATCTACTCCAGAATGCTATCATACTAATGAAGAGATGTGGCTGCATGGGTGTAAGGACAGAACATCTTGCAAAGGACTTCTACAATTCTTCAGTAAGAAAAAGGGGGAGGAGCCCAGAGAAGCTTCAGTCTTCCATCTCACACTTGGCCTCCCTGCCCTCTGTCCAGGCTTCATACCTTCTTCTTCTCTAGACCTCTCTTCCAACCCTGTGGTCACTGGCCAACTCAGGAGATACTGCTGGAGAGACAGGAGGCAAGAAGATCCAGAGACTAGACTCACCGTCAGCTCAGGGGCCCTTCCATCCACACGTCCCCCATTTCCAGAAACACCTTCCAGCAGCTAACACTTGGGGAAAGCATTCCTAAATCCTACACTGCCTGGGAACTGTGCCGTGGAGGAAGGCCACCTTCCCTTATTGTGGCAGGTATGATGTGGTGACTAACCAGACCTAATGCTCCCAGCATGAGCTCTGCGAAGGCTCAGACCACTTCCTGCATCCGTGGCCCTACTAGGAGGTAGGTCCAAGGAGCATGCACAGAAGAAAGACCACAGCCAGGAGGCTGGGGGAGGTGCTAAGGAGGGGACTGGCCTTCTAACCTAAGCAAATATTCTTAAGAAACTCTTGGCTCAGAATAATCACCTCTTTTCTTCCTCTGAATCATGAGCAATGGATTCCAAAAGGGAGGCCACTCTTTTGCAGCCCCAAAATGAGGAGAGCGGATCCACAGCTGGACAGGGGTTGTGGGCAGCTATCTACCAGCACCAACCACTGTCCAACCGTCTTTGCCCAAATCCTCCCCTCTACCCCATAAACATCTGTCTCCCAGAGCTTTGGATACGCTCCCTAGCCTTGTCTTGACTCCCCCGCCCACACAGGCAGTGGACGTGTCCCTCGTGGAAAAGACGAAGTTGGGAGAGGGACCGATCTCCTGGAGCCCACTTGGGCTGGGCACTCATTCACTCACTGGGCTGGGGTGGGTGGATGGTGGTGGAGCCGGGGCCAGCCCAGGCAAAGCGGCCACTCGAACGAAGACTCCCCAGGTAACCCCCGCGCCTGCTCCCGGTCCCGCGCGCCCCGCCCCGCCGAGCTGTCCGCGCGCGCCGGGCGGAGCCCACACGCACTAGGTCCCCGCGCGCGGAAAGCGGGGAGCGCTGGCGCTCCGGCCCGGCCCAGCAAGGGGGTGAGAGCAGCCTCCTCCGCCCATCCCCGGGCTCTGAAAACCTGTGCCGGGAGCCCACAGCGGCGGCGGGGCGGTGGGCCGGGCGGGGCAACACGGCCCGCGCCTCCTCCCGCTCCCGCGGTCCCGAGTCTCGGGGGCACCGACCTGCCAGCCGTCTCTCCCGGACGTTTTTCCACAGCCGATCCCAGGCTCTGGCGGTAGAGTCCCGCAACTGCTCACTGATTGACCGCCTGAGCTGCGTTTGGAAAGGTTTCAGCTTGCCGGTCATTTTAGATCCGTCCTCATAACGACCAGCGGGCTTGCCACCGCCAGTCCAGCGTGGCCCGCAACCCAGACCCCCGGCGACTCGAGACGCCAGACGCGGGATTCCCGCTGGGGTCCCGGGACCAGCCAAGGGCGCGACAGAGGTCGTCTGCCGTCCAGCGCGGGGGCCAGGACGCGTTGCCACTGCGCGCGCCGCGCAAGGGTAACTTCGGCGCTCCGTCGACTCCTCTACCCCTTTCCCCCTTTCCTCCCCTCCCTCCCCTCGGCTCAGCGCTCCTCCGCTCCCCTCCTCTCCCGTCCTTCCCTCCCCTCTCCCTCCCGGATGGTCTAGCGCCCCACTCCTTCCCCCAGGGAGCTTTCTCTCCCTCCCTCCCTAACCTAAATCTGACAGCTCGGTCCCGACGGGCTCCGACTACGGAGTTTCTACCCCTCTTTTCATTTTCACTCAGAGGCCAGGGGCTGTACCATATTCCTCCCATTTCTTGATACTTTACATTTTTTCACTCAGAAAGCGCCACCATCACAACCATTACAAAAATTTTAAACTGTGCCATAGCTAGTGCCGAAATAACTCATCGTAGTTTTCCTGAATTCAAATCACTCCTCAGTTTTGCTGACATTCTTTTGGAGTTAGATACTGGTGCACTTGTATTATATCAATCTTTCCTGGTTTCATCAATGAGATGATTATCTGGCTGCAATCTACAATCAAATTAAAATGATTTATTCATTGCATAGCCATTGACTATGAGGAAAATAACTTGTAAATTTAAGGTCAAACCTTGTGGAGCCTACATAAAATAGATTTACATGTTCTGGTAAAGCATTAAAATCTGTATGCAGTTAGAAAAGCAGGTATTATGGGGAAGTGAAATGTGAAAAGAATTTTAAGGTATTTTAGCCAATAACATAATAATAGGCTTATAATTAGAAATTTACCCTAATTTCTGCAGGGAAGAGGGGGGAAATATACCGTGTTTGTTGTTGTTTTTTAACATCTTTATTGGAGTATAATTGCTTTACAATGATGTGTATATACTGGTTCTTTAAGAAATACTGAGGAGATGGTGTCCAAGTCATTTCCCTGGGCTCCAAAGCCTCACTCAAAAGATAAAGACAATACTAGCTCAGGTCTCAGGGTGTCCTGCTTTTCTCAAGGTTTTGCTTCGAAAGAGCTTGGAGGACCTTTAGAGAAAGTAATGACGACAACATTTGATGTAACGCAAGGATATGGGATGTGATTAATGTCATACATCTCAAGTTTGGCTAAAGAAACTGAACTATTTCAAAAGAGAATTTCTGGGGCTTCCCTGGTGGCGCAGTGGTTGAGAGTCCGCCTGCCGATGCAGGGGACACGGATTCATGCCCCGGTCGGGGAAGATCCCACATGCCGCGGAGCGGCTGGGCCTGTGCGCCACAACTACTGAGCCTGCGCATCCGGAGCCCGTGCTCCGCAACGGGAGAGGCCACAGCAGTGTACCGCAAAAAAAAAAAAAAAAAAAAAAAGATTTCTGGATTATTTAAACAGTAAAATTGCTTGAATATCACTTATTTTTAATTGCCTTTGTATCAGGCTGCTAAATAAGAACCAGGGTTTAGTTAGCTGTTTTCTTTGTCTTTTTTAAAAAAAAATTTCAGGTGCTCCGTGTGAAGTTTGAAAATTAAAATTATCCAATCCTCTCTCTATTATATAAATTGCTATTGACTTAAGGAGTGGAAATTAACAGCTACCTGAAGTATTCCCTCTGCAATTCTATACTTTTAGTAAATATTCCCTCCACTAGTTTATATTGTTGGTAGAAAATGGGGGGGAGAAATGATGGTAAAAAACATCTTTATTGTCTTATTCTCTTATTTTAAATATTCAAAAATGTTCACTAGTGAAACACTTCAGAAGAAGCTAGAAACTAATGGTTGAGCTTTTTTTTGTGTGCCATCCTGGTAAACCTTTGAAATTGTCAGTTATGAAGCAATAAGTCATGGATCAGAAATGGACTTGAAACTATGGCAGCCAGTTACAGACTAATCCGGATTGCTTTCTGGACCCATGCCAAATACCCTTTTGATTACATCCTGTTTTGTATGCATGTAGTGGTAAGGAAATGCTCTGCCAGAAGCAAGATTTGTGTTATCTTAAAGTGACTGCCGTACAGTATAACGACAAAACATTTCACAATTACATTCCCAGGGAAGCTGTGTATTTAACTTTAAAAAGAAGATCTCTAATTGAATCAAACGGAGGCAGTAGTTGTAACATTATACGCACGGGAAGAGAACGGTACAAGGAACATTCCAGCTATTCCACTGATCATTTAGCTCTAAGGATCCTGGGTCCCTTACTGCTTTCTATTTTAATACATATTTTATATTCAGATGTCATGGATTAGGGGTTTTCTTTAAATGACTAACGTGAAGATAAATTCTGGCTTTGCAAATTTGTTTAGCTCTGGCTGTTGAAGGGTCCATGGATTGAGGACTGTCCTTGAGAAGCCAGATGAAAGACTGGAGTGATCTCCCCAGAACAGGTGCCATACAGCACAGCACAGCTCCCTGCCTGGCTGGCTGCTGGCCCTGCTGAAGGAGATCTTACAGCTGTGCAGATGCAGCAGCCACAAATGCAAGGGTTCTAAACTCAGCGGGGCTACTTGGAGACTTTTATACAGGCCCTCAGCATCCACTCGCATTTTCCAGGAGCCCTATTTCAAAGCTGAACCTTAAGGATGACACCCCCCCTTGGGGTCTTCACCTTGAGCAGATGACAATACCACTGACTTCACAGAAAAGAAGTCAGGCAACTCCTTACCCCTATAACCTTCTTACTTACTCCCTTCCCTCCCAACACAGGAAAGAGGTACCTCTCTTCCTACCCAAGATCTAGCCCTTGACCTGTGCACTCTGCTTACCATCCTTTCTTGTCCCTACGAGGGCTAGGCTATATCAGTTATTTCCTCGATCTCCTACAGCCTCAACCCCTCCTTCTCCATGGGCTCAACCTTCTAGTCTTACACCTCTTTAAACCAAACCCAAACCAAAACAACAACCACCATAACAAAACACACTGCCTCTACCCTGTATCTCTTAGAAAAGAAGTATTCCCTTATCAACACTGCAGTCTGGGCTCCCTCAGCAACTCACTGAAACCAGTCTTGGCAAGGTCACCAGTAACTGCCTGGTTGCTACATCTAATGGATGTTTCCTGTTGTTCTTGCTCCTTCTCGGGTGTGTGGACGAGAGGACACTGGTGACCATCCCTTACTCTTGACACTGCCTCGTCTTGTGGCCGTCAGGCTACACTGTCCCCTGGGTCTCTGTGCCCTGCGTGGCTGAGGTGCTTGTCTTCAGAGCTCCCCTTCCACCAGCTTGATGCCGGCATTCCCTGGGTTTCAGTCCTTGGCCCCCACCCCCACTTCTTCCTCATGCTTCAGCGTCCCTGGATGATTATATTCCTTCCCGTGGTTACAGCCCTCACCTCTCAAGGCCCAACCTGATACAGACAGAAAGTACACATGTTTTTGAGATTATGGCTACAGGCAGAGTTGAGTTTGACTCTGGGCAAGTTTTGGACCCTCAGCACTCCCTACCTATGGGATTGTATTGTGTATTAAGTGGAATAATCACAAAGAAAAGATTCAATCAATGCTACCATATCACTGTCCAATCATTATCACTGTCACATTGTTCTCCTATCCCAAATCGTTTCTGAGCCTCTGACACCCAATCTAAATAACCCATTACTCCCTCTCATGGCATGCAGCTTAATTTTCTTTATGGCACTTATCACTTCTGGACATTTTCTTGTTTGTTTGTTTGTGGTTTGTCTCCAAGGCAAACCTTGAGCAATGTTAGATCGAGGCCTTGTCTGTCTGATTCACCATTGTGTCCTCAGGACCTAGGTCAGCCCCTGACAGTTGTGCTCAGCAAAAACTTGCAGAATAAATGAGTGATTTCTCTCTGATGTTATATATTGTTTACTTTACTAATGGATATTTCTAAAAATTTCCCTCTAAATCTACTCTTCCAACTCTATTTCCTATGTTAGCCAAGTGATGCGATCACCCACACATCTCGTGTCCAAGAGAGAATCTAGAAGACATTCTGAACTCCAAAAGTTCTTATATTGCTTCAATCTTTCTCTGTCTCTCCACCCCCACAGTAACTGGTTTAGTCCATGTTTTCTTCTTTCCTCCCCTGAATTTCAGCATAATGAGCTTCACATTAGAAAGCTACTGCTCTCACTCAGTTCTGTCTTTATACATTCCTTCTACTTGAACGCTTTTCCTCTGATTTTTTGCTTCACTCATCCTTCAAGATTCAACTCAGATGTCACCTCCTCCTGGAAGCCCTCCACGAATCCCAGTGGCTGGACTGTTCCTCCTCTCCTGTGTTCCTACAGCACCTTGGGCCCATCTCTGGAGGAGAACTTATCACAGAGCACTGTGGGCACTTGTCTGCTTTCCTCTCAGCCTCCTTACTAGTCCTGAGTTCCTCCAGTGGGACTGGTACTTTTATTTCTGAATCCCTTATGCCTTTTTCAGTGAACAACACATAAAGGCTCATTTACTGACTAAATGAATATTCCATTATAGTTTCGGATGGCTGGTTATTACTAGAGTCTGCTCCTTAGTATAAGTGTAAACCATAATTATGCTTGTGGCATCATTATTTATCACTCTATTTACATCAAATTTTAAGTAATACATATTGATGGTTACAGATTTTTAAACACAGAAAAGTATACGTAGAAATATTAAAAATACCTGTAATATTACCAGAAAGAAAGAGCTGATAACGATTGAAAATTTTCCTTTTCAGTTTTTTTCTTTACACATTAAAAAATTAGAATAACTTTTATACCAAATTTTGAAATTTTTCTCACTTAGCATTAGATTGTGAGCATTCTCCCAATTTATTGTTGTATTTTGAAATACAGTTTTTAATGAATATATAGAATTCTGTTGGATAGACATACATAATTTATTTTCAAACTTTCATAATTTTGGACATTTCATTCCAAATTTCTGCAATTACAAACAATACTGTCAACAACTTTGGCAAAAGCAAAAGCAAAACAAAAAACAAAAAAAGGTTTTTTCTTTCTCTTTCTCCTAATGCTGTATGATTAAGACCCATCACCACTGTGACCCCCAATCACAAGTAATAAGTAGGTCCTGCCACCCATCCACCTATACATATGAAGCCAGTGTCTCTGAATTCTCTTAAATTCCTATATTTTCTACTCCTCCTTCCATGTTCAACTCATCTGTGCCATCACCCCTTATGCCTAAGAATGGAGAAGCACATTCTCCTGTCCACTTGTTGAATATTTTGTTGTCAGAAGCCTTTGCTTTAGAAAAAAAATCCAATTTCTAACTGTCCCAAGCCAGCAATCCTTTGCCAGGAGCCTATGGTCACAGTCCATTATTTCATGTTTTCCAGTTTTTCTGTAGGAAATTGCCTTCCTTGCTGTGACCCATTGCCCCTCACTGCACAACAGAAGGGTGAAGAGCTCCCTGGGACTCTTCCTGCATGTTCCCTCCCCAAGAGAGATATGATGTAGCAACCACTCCTCCCATGCTCCCTTCAGGCTACACTCCAGGGCCTTGTTGTTGGAGATTCTGACATGAAATCTCAAATTATTTATTTCCTCATAAAGAATGTTGCCAGAAGTTCTGAAGAAGATGGCTTTTCATGCTAGGTCCTGAGCTCACAGTCACCAATTTGTGCTTGTCCCATTGGATGTGTCTTAGTGGCCCATTGCCACGCTCTGAATCTGCCAAGCTGCTAATGCTAACGGTTTTCATGGCTTTGGAGGTTTTGTTCTGTTAATTAAAATATCACTGGGCTCCATGCTTTTGTGGAAGCAAAATTTAGTGTTAGCTGTAAGCTCTGTATTGCCAATCAATATCTTTGGCTATGTTTAGTATTTTCCTGATGTAGACTTGTAAATGCCTGGAATCTTCAGGCTTAATATCGTATCATAATATCTCACTAACTTTACAAATATTGTAATTCTTTTCTTTTTTTAACTTTTTATTTTATATTGAGTATAGTTGATTAACAATGTGTGATAGTTTCAGATGTACAGCAAAGTGATTCAGTTATGCATATACATGTATCTATTCTTTTCAATTCTTTTCCCATTTAGGTTGTTACATAATATTGAGCAGAGTTCCCTGTGCTATACAGTAGGTCCTTGTTGGTTATCCATTTTATTTTATTTTTTTATGTAATTTATTCTTTAACATCTTTATTGGAGTATACTTGCTTTATAGTGTTGTGTTAGTTTCTGATGTAAATTGATACAGCCACTATGGAGAACAGTATGGAGGTTCCTTAAAAAACTAAAAATAGAATTACCATATGACCCAGCAATCCCACTACTGGGCATATACCCTGAGAAAATCATAATTCAAAAAGAGTCATGTACCACAATGTTCATTGCAGCTCTATTTACAATAGCCAGGACATGGTTATCCATTTTAAATATAGCAGTGTGTACATGTCAATCCCAAACTCCCTAACTATCCCTTCCTCCCACCCTTTCCCGCTGGTAGCCATAATTTCATTCTCTAAGTCTGTGAGTCTGTTTCTGTTTTGTAAGTAAGTTCATTTGTATCATTTCTTTTTAGATTCAGCTTATATCATACGATATTCCTCCTTCTCTGTCTGACTTACTTCATTCAGTATAACAATCTCTAGGTCTGTGCATGTTGCTATATTTTTTATATACACTTTGGGAGACCATAATAGCACATGCCCATGGAGTATTTTAGTGTTTGTTTATTTTTGTTTATTACCAACTTGCCACTTCACTGGAGTGGAAATTCCAGGAGAGCAGGGAATTGTCCTTTATCCCAAGCACCTAGAACAGTGTCTGGTACAAAGTAGGCCCTCAATGAATGCAAGTGACGATAAATAATAACATACATCATTTGCAAGAAAGCTCATGTCTTGGACTGAAATTCTAAATGATACCTGATGCTGTCCTATCTCTTCGGGAACTTAGTTTCTTCAACTCACAACTGCAGGGACTTTGTCTCCAACTTCACCCACCCACCCCCATGAGCACACCCTGGACTGAGTCACACCATCCACATGCTGTGCTTTCAAATTCTCGAACTTTTATCTCAACTTCTAGAACCATCTTGTGTCCTTCCAGCATTCCTCATCTGGTCTCATAATCCTTGCCTTTGCTTTTCCTTTACTTAATCAGTCCCTCTCCTTGGCTTCACTCCCTTCTAAGTCTTGGGTTTATTAGCGCCATGAGCCAGCCTTCAACCACTTTCTCATTACACACACACACAGAGCTATTTCAGTTCCTAGTTATTTCATGCCTGTCTGGCGAAACCGCTATATCCACTCTTACATCCAGGCCGACCACAGGCTGTTGATGAAATCTCAGAACTGCCCAACAGGGTGACAGGATGCTGATGGAGTGAGAGTCATTAGCAAAATTTTCACTGTGTCTCTAGCTGGGTCTTGTTCCTGTTCTCCAACAGTGGCTGTCTCAAAACATCACCACTTTCCTCAAGGCCCAGGGCACACGTAAAATTTTTTTGTTTTATTGTGGTAAAATATACATAATATAATATTTATCACTTAACTCTTTGTAAGTATACATTTCAGTGGTATTAAATACATTCACAATGTTGTATAATCATCACTATCTATATAATACTTTTTTTCTTCATCCCCAGTAAAACACCGTGCTCATGAACAATAACTCTTCTTTGGCTTCCTGCCCACAGCCCCTGGTAACCTCTATTCTACTTTCTGAATGATTTGCCTCTTCTAGGTACCCCACATAAGCCATGCACACTTTCTTCCTTCTCACCTTCACGTAAACGCTTGCCTGATGTGTCACAGAGAAATAGAGAAAATGGCAGCTCCCTGAACGCACCACACTCTGTGGGCCTCAGGGCCTTTGCACTACTTTCTCCTGCCAGGACACACTGGTTCTTCCTCTTTATAGACATACCTAAGCTCCATAGAGTAATAGTTTCATGCCCCCATTGGATGTGATCCCCTTGAAGGTAGGAAGTAAGTATATCTGTATCCCTAGTGGAATATAGGACCCAATACATGGTAAGGGCTCAATATATATTTATTGAATGAATACGAATTGTAAATTGGGGTATAAAGTGGGCTAGGGAAGCTGGTGTGCCCATGTGTTATCTCTCATATGCTGAAATATTTAACATTAATCCACTAAAAGGTAGAAACTGATAAACATGCACACATAGGTACCAAGTCACAATTGATAAAAGAGCCAAGAATGACAGGAAATTTAATAATAGTAATAAATCATGGGTGGATGTTATGAACTATTTTAGAACATTTAATCAAGCTGATTAATTACTTAGGGTTTTTTTTCTCCCAAATCTGCATTTTACATTTGAGAAAACTAATCTTTTCATAATTTAACACCCTCCTTCCACCAATACTAAGGTTGAAGTCTAAAGTTCTCTGTGTTAAAATTTAAATGCAGTCATCAGTATCATAAATATACAATAGAAATGAATTGGGTTATCTTTAATATGTAGGAGTGTTCTGTGAATTTAACATTCAGGGTAAACATGTGATTCTCTGAATAGGAATACAGTATTGAAAAAACAAAAATCAATGTCCTATCTAGGGGAAAAAATACAAATTTTTGGTCGATAAAGTGTGCGTGGTTTTAAAGGAGAATAGAATAATGGTTAAGAAAAAGAAAGAGAAGAAAAAAAGCTATAGGGTGTGGGTAAGAGCAGAAGGACAGAAGTTAATGAATCCAGAGGAACAAAAAGGGGCTCCAATACAGCATACCAAAGCGGGTGGGGCAGAAAGAGTAGCTGTTGGAATTTAATCTGGAGAGAAGCAACTGCAAGAGGTAAAAACTCTTAGGGTAAGAACCAGTTGGTCACATTCACGTAAGCGTGAGGTTGATCACAAACAAACTGATTTAGGCTCAACTGAGCTCCAGCAGGAAAGGGCCCCGGTTCTCTGGAGAGTGAAAAGGCGGGCTGAAAGGAATAGAAGAGGGTCTGGGGTGCTGGAGCCAACAAAAGTCCATAGCCTCAAAGAATTCTAATAGAGAAATCTAGAGTAACAGGAATTGGGAAGTGGAGGTGCTGGAAAGTATTGTTCAGAGCCTTCAAGTTGGGCAAGGGACACCGAGCAATATAAACTACACTAAATATGCACATCAACCATTTACAGCCGGTGTCTGGTGGTCCGGCATTTCATTCCACTGTGACAGGGTGAAACTGTGCATTAGAATAGCTCTGTATGCTGGACGACAGCAGCTGGGCTGGAGATGGGAGCCCTGCCAGGGAAGTTAAGGCAGGGTGCAAGGCTGGAGACGTCCCCCAGCTTGACCCTTACATGGTGCAGCCAAAAGTAAGCACAAGATTTTCTAGCAGATGAAATGTCATGTATTTCATCAAAGGGTTTTGTAGACAAATCATGAGAGAACTACACACGAAATGCAATGCCTTGGCTTTCAATAACTTGAAGAATAAAATTATGTTCTCTGGAACCCTCACTTATGAACTGTAATTCACTGCAGGTCAGGTGTCTGACCAGGAAAACATTTTGCTCTATCTTCTCTCTACTCATTATACTTTCTTGGTATAACTATTAAACATAATAATTTTTCACTTGAGACATTAATTATCCCTGCTCACAAATCCTTTCTGTTTTTTTCTAATTTCTCTTTAATGGCTTTGTTTTATTTTAGCCACCTTCATGTTCTTAAATAACATCTCATTAAGATACTAATGGCATACCACAAAATTCACCCATCGATTGTTTTAAGCAAGTGTTTTCTTAATACTATTAGTTGGAGATGTACCATAGGGTTCTATGGCCTTTTCCCCCCATGTACAACATTGTAGGCACAGAATAGTGTAAACTTGTTCAGTAAGCAAATGCACATATACTTCATGTGTTTACATCCCTTGGCTATGATTGTTAAAAATGCTTGCAAACAATATTTCCTAACATTATATCATAGTTATCTTAAGAAAGACAGGATAAAAGGATAAAACCCTGCCCCAAATACTGGAGAGATTTAATAAATACTTCTAAGGCTGATAATATGTTTGTTCTCAGATTGACAGGATTCCCTGTAATTAATCTGGCACATATGAATTCTTAGAGCAGGGTTATCTCTAACACTTGTACTTCATTCTCCCAAAACAAGATTTCTTAGAAATAACTATTTTAATGTTTGCGTTCCTAACCTTACTTCTCTTATTATTTCTGTAAGGCCATAAATCCTAACCAGGCATCTGCTTTTGATTTTAGATTTCTATTTTTTCCTTTAAACTTTCTAAGCACCTGCCTAACCAGCTAACCAAGCTTCCTTCCTTCACTAGCATTCATTCCTCCCACATGACGCTGTTAGGTTTTTCCTTAGTTCGCTTAGCTTTTTAAACACCTGCAGTTCAACCACAAGGATAGTATTGTCTGGCTATTTTACTTAGCAATGAGTTGATTTACCTGTCAAGATAAACTTCACTGTACATATTATTGGCTCTCTGGATTAATGCCTTATAAAACAGCACATTTGCACTGTTCTATGCCCTTCACGAGCATTAAACACTGATTTCATTTGATAGGCCAGATGTTATATCAACATTATTTAATGAAAGGAGCTTATTGCTGGGGGTTCAAAGATGAACTAGTATGAAAGTGAAACTTATAGATTCATGCTAAATGTTTATTTGTTATAAGGGATCTTTAGCAGTTATGACAGGAATTATCCATGTCCCATAAACGAATACTGTATAGGTATCTAGTAGTCCAAGTTTGCTTTAAAAATACATTAAAATAAATATATAGCTAAATGATTAATGACAGCATTAACAGCATGAACACTCAGCACCCTTCTGTCACTATGCAGATAAATATATCAAGAAAAAGGGAAATGTAGAATTTTCATCAGGTCAGAGATGCACTAATCATAGTTCAAATGACTTAATGTTTTTTTTTATCATTTTTCTTTTACAAAATGAATGTTAGACATAAAAAAAGAATGTTTTCCAGCTGTTTCTGGATCTTCTTTTAATTATTTCTAATAAAGCATATATATGGGTAACAACTTCAAGCTGAATTTTGAAACCTGAAGACAGTTTTCTGGCTTAAACAGTTAATCAAAGCCCCATGAAAGCTTGCTTCAATTAAGTTCAGTCTAAGATAGCTATGATCTGATTAACTGCAATAGACAAAAAAAAAAAAGTTACAATTATCACTTCCCAATCGTGAATAACTCAAAAAAAAGGACAAAAAATGTTTTTAACTAGTAAAAGCAACAATAAATCTTGCTTCAAATACTAAAAACCATTCTTTATGGTTTAATATCCATTTGCTTACATCCTGAGTGTTGTATTCTTGAATTTACTAATTTACTTTACCTGTTCTATTCTGCTTTCATCTTGGTGGGAAAAGCATCCCAAGGTAAAATGGCAGCTAGCCATGTATCTAATATGCTTTTACCTTATTGTGCAATGGAACCCAATTAGAGACGATTTGGTAAAAAAAAAACTCAATTGTAACTCACAGTATTTTCTTCCTGTCAATATTAAACATTTTACTGGAAGGTGATATTTCAAATTGAACTACATTAAAGAAGGTTTTTATGCTATGTGAATTTCAGAATTTGGTAATCTCTCACACTGTGGGTAGTTCCTAACTAATGCATATCAATATAGATCTGTCATTTTCAGATATATGACCATTTGGGAAAAGTGCCCAAAGGGCCTGGTACCTGTAAGAACTCTCCTCCCCTTTCTGATAACAGGGCTTGTGATTTCCTTCCCCTTCCTCCTTCCATCACTGCTGTTTGGTACTACTTATGTCCCCAGTCTCTCCCTCGACTTCAAACACTTCTTATCTTAGGGGATTAAACCCTGTGAGTAATCCTTTACCCTACTTCCTCAAGGCACCCCCTCCACCAATTCTTCCCTTCAATGTGTCTGAGCCGAGTAACACCGAACCAGTCCCCACCTCCCATCCTGGCCTAGCTCCTATAATACAGAAAAGCGTTTTCAATTAAGTGATATTTGTAAAAAGTGTAGACAAAGCTAAGGCCCTCTTTGTATTCAGATATTATAATTAGCATTCATTCAGTCACTCAACAAGTACTCCTTGAGTACATCCTGTATACCAGACCCCAGGCGGGGCAACTGTCTTTCCTTATTATGGGCTTTGAAAATGAAGAGAAATACTGATAGTTTAGGAGGGAACAATTTTATTCCTGTTTCCTGCTTACTATTATTAGCAGGAAAACAATACCAAAAATCTTTGAAAACCTCAAGTTTAGTAAACATTTATTAGCCCTCTAGTATGTCCTGGGCTACGTGCTTGGCTCTAGAAAGAGCAACGTTAAGTGCAAAAGACCCTGTGCCATGTAGGGTCTTAAACAAGAGTGGACTAAGAGAGCTTTGAGAATGAAAATGAGCTTATATCTGGGACAGGAATAAGGTGGTGGCTGTGGACATGAAGCCAGTCGACCAGAACCAGAGCCAGAAGAGGCATCGCGAGGAGCCAGCCCAACATTCAGAGTGTCTTCCAGGGGCTTTGATAGGCAGGAGTTTCTAGCCTCCAACTAGAGGGCCTCCTGGGAGGCCCTCCCAATATTCCTTGTCAGAGATCCCTGCACCATCTACCCCTTCCCACCACTACAAACACTCCCTATTGAAACCTCTGAACAAGACCTTTGGACCACCAGGTGCAGGCTTGGCAAGTAAGTGAAGCGGCCAGATTTAGCAAATAAAAGTGCAGGGTGTCCAGTTAAGTTTGAATTTCAGATAAACAGCAAAGAATTTTTACTAGAAGTGTGTCCATGCAATACCTGTATTTGTATTGTTCTGTATTTTATCTGGCAACAGTAGAAATGGGATAATATTCTTATTTCTGTTTAGCCTCGTCAGGCAACCCAGACACCATTTCAGAAGTACTTTCTCCCACTTATGATTCTTAGCTTCTCAAATCATTGAGACATTTAGCAGGTGTCTCTGTGGTTGTCTTTCTGTGCTGACACAGATGAAATGCTACCTACCTCCTGAGTAGACTTTTCAAATATCTTGAAAAGTCACTCTCTATTCCATTTCAGTGCACTTGATGTTAGCTACCAAATAAACTATATATATATATATATATATATATATATATATATATAATGCCCACTCCAAAAAGACTTAAATGTAAATCAAGAAACTTTTCTAACAGGTATTTATTTATCTGTCTTGAGCAGAGTTAATGGTCTGGAGACAAGTTTAGTGGTTCAAGGCGAAAAAAAAAATCAACTTTAGACCATCTTTACTGGGTACGTAATTGTCTTCTGATCAACTACCACTTGTTTTAGGCTTGTAAACAAAGAAGTATCTGAAAGCTTACTTTCTCTTTTTTTAAAGAATGTGTGTCTATGTTTATAGACATAGACATATATAACATTATTTTGAAGGCAGTTGGAAGAAAAATCTCCCTTGTTTTGGAAACCACTTATTATTAATGGGATAGAGAATCACTGGGCTTGGTAAATGCTTACCAATATATTTGGTAATATAAAACAATATTTTATAATAATATAATAATTAATATAATATAAAGTAATATAAATATATAAGTAATATATAAAATATAAACATAGTAAAGTAAAAATTAGGTAATATAAAAAATAGAAACATAGTAAATATTCAGTAATTCAAGAAATATCAATAGGTTAATAATCTTTTAATTTATCCAGATAGTTTTGATTTTATATTCAAAAGATAAATTGTCATGACAGCTCAGATTACTAGAAATGGATATAAGCTACAGGATAAAGTGCATAATCATATTGTTCATGGCCTTTATCCTTTCCAATCTAGCTCAGCCACTTGCTAGAACAAGTAATAGCTTCTCTGTCTCTGCTTTCTCATCTGTAAAATGGGGATAATAATTTCTCTACCTCACAGGACTGTTATAATGATTAAATAAGGTCATATTTATACAGCATTTAGAACGAGGCCTGGCACATATAATTGTCAATTACAATGAGCTCTTTCAAAATAATTGATTACAAATAATTATACTTACCACTTTGACTCTCTTAGAAGAGGAAATAAATTTTAGTATTTTACAGGCCACTTTTGCTGAGTTTCCTACTTTCTCATTCTTAGCTGGGTTTGGGGAATAGGGAACAATGGTTTTCATAACCATCTTATAACACAATTAGTTTCAGAAGGACAGCAGGAAATTAATATACAGCAAAAATCTGCTAATACCACTTTCATTGAATTTCAGTTTCACCGTACCTTGCTCATTCATAGTTGGAATTGGGCGGTAGGAAATAATGTTTTTCACATTATAATTAGTTTCAGCAACAAGAAATTAATATACAGTGAAAACCTGCTAGTACTATTTGTTTTAATGTCCTAGGATTTATTTTAGTGTTTAGTTATAATTTAATAGATTTCTTGGGGCTTTGCGTAGCATTCACATGCAGAACAAAATTATTCGAGAGCACTAAGAAATTATTAAGAATATTAAGAAATAATTAATTTCCTTTAAAAATCTGTCTCAAGGTTTAGGATCAATTCACACCATCTCTAAATGAATGGGTATAAGATGTGCTAACAGAACTCATACAGTGGCTGTTCCTCAATAGGAGAAAGAATTTCATTTTCTGTCAGTTCGGTCCTTTTTTAATGTCAATGCTTCTACCATCTGAGCAAAGAGAAATTTTGTAAAGCTAACAGTCTTAACTATCTTCACCTTCACTGGCGTCTGAAATCATACTATAGAAAAGGTCAGCTCTGTTTTTTTTCTTTCCATATATACTTTGCTTAAACATCTGTGAAACACTGCATCCTCTCTGAAAAACTATTAAGAAAATGCACCCTCCTTCAGTCTGTGTAGGTAGACAGCAACCATTATGTATTCCAGACCAATGTCATTGAGGATGTCACACTAGATAGCATTTTGTTACCTCACCAAAAATATTTGCTATTTTAGCATTCTTCTTTCGATACAAAGGTTAGGATGAGGAAAATTTCAATATTTAATAACAGAACAACATGTAGATTCCAACACTACGCATGGTTTGCTCCAATTAAAAAGGCAAGGATTAATCACAAGCACTGAAATTGAAACTGTGATTAAAAACCTTCCAACAAACAAAAGCCCAGGACCAGATGGCTTCACAGGTGAATTCTATCAAACGTTTAGAGAAGAGCTAACACCTATCCTTCTCAAACTCTTCCAAAATATAGCAGAGGGAGGAACACTCCCAAATTCCTTCTACGAAGCCACCATCACCTTGATACCCAAACCAGACAAGGATGTCACAAAGAAAGAAAACTACAGGCCAATATCACTGATGAACATAGATGCAAAAATCCTCAACAAAATACTAGCAAACAGAATCCAACAGCACATTAAAAGGATCATACACCATGATCAAGTGGGGTTTATTCCAGGAATGCAAGGATTCTTCAATATACGCAAATCTATCAATGTGATAAACCATATTAACAAACTGAAGGAGAAAAACCATATGATCATCTCAATAGATGCAGAGAAAGCTTTCGACAAAATTCAACACCCATTTATGATAAAAACCCTCCAGAAAGTAGGCATAGAGGGAACTTTCCTAAACATAATAAAAGCCATATATGACAAGCCCACAGCAAACATCATCCTCAATGGTGAAAAACTGAAAGCATTTCCACTAAAATCAGGAACAAGACAAGGTTGCCCACTCTCACCACTCTTATTCAACATAGTTTTGGAAGTTTTAGCCACAGCAATCAGAGAAGAAAAGGAAATAAAAGGAATCCAAATCGGAAAAGAAGAAGTAAAGCTGTCACTGTTTGCAGATGACATGATACTATACATAGAGAATCCTAAAGATGCTACCAGAAAACTACTAGAGCTAATCAATGAATTTGGTAAAGTAGCAGGATACAAAATTAATGCGCAGAAATCTCTGGCATTCCTATATACTAATGATGAAAAATCTGAAAGTGAAATCAAGAAAACACTCCCATTTACCATTGCAACAAAAAGAATAAAATATCTAGGAATAAACCTACCTAAGGAGACGAAAGACCTGTATGCAGAAAATTATAAGACACTGATGAAAGAAATTAAAGATGATACAAATAGATGGAGAGATATACCATGTTCTTGGATGGGAAGAATCAACATTGTGAAAATGACTATACTACCCAAAGCAATCTACAGATTCAATGCAATCCCTATCAAACTACCACTGGCATTTTTCACAGAACTAGAACAAAAAATTTCGCAATTTGTATGGAAACACAAAAGACCCCGAATAGCCAAAGCAATCTTGAGAACGAAAAAAGGAGCTGGAGGAATAAGGCTCCCTGACTTCAGACTATATTACAAAGCAACAGTAATCAAGACAGTATGGTACTGGCACAAAAACAGAAAGATAGATCAGTGGAACAGGATAGAAAGCCCAGAGATAAACCCACGCACATATGGACACCTTATCTTTGATAAAGGAGGCAGGAATGTACAGTGGAGAAAGGACAGCCTCTTCAATAAATGGTGCTGGGAAAACTGGACAGGTACATGTAAAAGTATGAGATTAGATCACTCCCTAACACCATACACAAAAATAAGCTCAAAATGGATTAAAGACCTAAATGTAAGGCCAGAAACTATCAAACTCTTAGAAGAAAACATAGGAAGAACACTCTATGACATAAATCACAGCAAGATCCTTTCTGACCCACCTCCTAGAGTAATGGAAATAAAAACAAAAATAAACAAATGGGACCTAATGAAACTTCAAAGCTTTTGCACAGCAAAGGAAACCATAACCAAGACCAAAAGACAACCCTCAGAATGGGAGAAAACATTTGCAAATGAAGCAACTGACAAAGGATTAATCTCCAAAATTTACAAGCAGCTCATGCAGCTCAATAACAAAAATACAAACAACCCCATCCAAAAATGGGCAGAAGACCTAAATAGACATTTCTCCAAAGAAGATATACAGAATGCCAACAAACACATGAAAGAATGCTCAACATCATTAATCATTAGAGAAATGCAAATCAAAACTACAATGAGATATCATCTCACACCAGTCAGAATGGCCATCATCAAAAAATCAAGAAACAATAAATGCTGGAGAGGGTGTGGAGAAAAGGGGACACTCTTGCACTGCTGGTGGGAATGTGAATTGGTTCAGCCACTGTGGAGAACAGTATGGAGGTTCCTTAAAAAACTACAAATAGAATTACCATATGACCCAGCAATCCCACTACTTGGCATATACCCTGAGAAAACCAAAATTCAAAGAGAGTCATGTACCAAAATGTTCATTGCAGCTCTATTTACAATAGCCAGGACATGGAAACAACCTAAGCGCCCATCATCGGATGAATGGATAAAGAAGATGTGGCACATATACACAATGGAATATTACTCAGCCTTAAAAAGAAATGAAATTGAGCTATTTGTAATGAGATGGATAGACCTAGAATCTGTCATACAGAGTGAAGTAAGTCAGAAAGAAAAAGACAAATACCGTATGCTAACACATATATATGGAATTTAAGGGAAAAAAATGTCATGAAGAACCTAGGGGTAAGATAGGAATAAAGACGCAGACCTACTGGAGAACGGACTTAAGGATATGGGGAGGGGGAAGGGTGAGTTTTGACAGGGCGAGAGAGAGTCATGGACATATACACACTAACAAACGTAGTAAGGTAGATAGCTGGGGGGAAGCAGCCGCAAGGCACAGGGATATTAGCTCGGTGCTTTGTGACAGCCTGGAAGGGTGGGATGGGGAGAGTGGGAGGGAGGGAGACGCAAGAGGGAAGACATATGGGAACATATGTATATGTATAGCTGATTCACTTTGTTGTAAATCAGAAACTAACACACCATTGTAAAGCAATTATACCCCAATAAAGATGTTTAAAAAAAAAAAAAAAAGGCAAGGATTGAGGAATATTGTGGTTATCAAAAGGATTAACTGAAGGAAGGCAACATGCAATAGTGAGAAGGACACTGAACTGAGATGCTGCCAGGCCCTGACTCTCATCCTGGCACTGCCATTAGGAGCTATGTAATGTTAGGTCGGTCTCTTAAACTCACCACTTCTCATTTGCTTCCTCACTTGTAAAGTGAGAGAAGCAGAATAGATCCCCTATGAGATCTCTCTTTTAAAATTATACAATTTCAGGTAAATGTATATACCCAACACATGAACTCCTCCTTTGCAATTTAAGGGTTTTATTCAATACCATACTGCTTTTATTTCCAGAAGTGAAACGGAAAAGTAGTCAGAGAGTTTATTTCCATTTCAATTCCAAATAAGACTCAGATAAAGAGACTTAAAAACAATAGATCTTGTCTCAGGAACACCTGCCACATTTGAGACGTAAGACACAACCAATCAGAACAGGGAAAGTCCACAGATTCCCCACTCTAACCCTCTGCTCCTTTTAATGTAAACAATCAGATAAATCACTTAAAAACACAGGTTAGTGAACAAGTCAGCTGTAGCGGGGGAGGGGGGCTAAGCACTAAATGTAAACAGGGGAAATTATGTAAACTTTATATATCTGAAAGGGCACCAAAAGTTCTTCCCAAATGGGTAGTTTACCATAAAGTCAAGCGTTTAGTGAATAGAGTAAATAGAGAGTTATAATGAAAGGCTAAGTATGACCCTGGTTAACTACCCACACATACTCTTTAAAGACACCTACATATGTACATGAATGGACCATTATTAGTTCTTATTCATGTTAATCTAGTTGTCATTGAACTGTAGTTACTCAGTCCTAATGTTTTGCACAGGAATACTAAGTGCTTGACTCATGCCTTTGAAGCTGTTTCATAATTCAGAATAAAAATGACCCCAGGAAGGCAATCTCTTATGCCTTCTAAATGACTTTCTCTTGTCTGAACTTTTATTGTAAAAAATCAAGTAACCCTTTGTTGGGATGCTGTGCTAGTTACTCAAAGGAGTTTTATGTAATCTGCTCAAATTCGAACCAACAAGAACAATCAGAATTTCCATTAAGCTGTTCCATAGAGGACACTTGATAATAGCAGTACACAACCACCGTGACTCTAGATAATTTGTGGTAGAAAGTTCTTGAACTGAAAATGAATCACAGAGCAGAAAGACCAGAATGTGAGTAAGTAGAAGAATATTGGAATTGTTAATAGAGTTATAATTAGTAACTTTCTTGGCTTGTAAATTAGCCAAGTAATGCAGTTCAGAAATAATGAAGAACCTATCATCCCTTTTTTCTTTACCATCCTACAAATATTCACCGCCTTGTCATATCAGTGATGCATCTGATTAGAGGAGGACCAACAGGAGTCAGGCTTCAGGGTACCTTCTGAATTTTTATAAACATCCTTACTTCGCTGAAAATTCATTCTTTTAGAGTAACTTTCTAGTTCCCAAATGTCTTTGATCGTGGGACAGCCCCTAGCCAAAGACAGGGATTTAAACTTTCATCTGATTGTCCCACAAATAATTTCTCATCTCCTTCTTGTCATACAATAGCAATTAATTTCAAAGCCTCCGTAGGGAAGTGTCAAAATTCTAAATCTAAGGACAATGATGGGGAATTTTCAGTACATGTTTTGAAGCTTCCTTTGTATACTCTAGTAGAGTTCAAATCTGAAAATATTCACAATTATATTTGAAGTTCCTCAATCTCATTGGATTTGTCCCAAATAATTTTAAAGTTAATTTATATTTAGTTAGATTTTATCATAAATTTAAGGGCAGTGATAAACCATTAATTAAGCATCATTTATGAATTAAATTAAATATGAATATTTATCAGATACCCTTTGAAGACATTATAGTAGGGATATAAAAGTAGTTCCTACATCAAAGGATGCTCTAACAACAGAGTGAAAAGACAACCTATGGAATAGGAAAAATATTTGCAAATCATATGTCTGATAAGGAGTTAATATCCAGAATATATAAAGAACTCCTATAACTCAACAACAACAACAACAAAAAAACTTGATAAAAAAAATGGGCAAAGGACTTGAATAGGTATTTCTCCAAAAAATATATACCAACGGTGAATAAGCACATGAAAAGATGCTCAACTCACTAATCATTAGGGAAATGCATATTGAAACCACCATTTCATACCATCCCATTTATAATGGCTATTATTAGAAACAAAACCCAGAAAATAACTAGTGTTGGCAAAGATATGGAGAACCTGGAATCCTTGTACAGTGCTGGTGGGAATATTAAGTGGTATGGCTGCTATGGAAAACAGTACAAAAACAATTCTCCAAAAAATTGAAATTAAGAAAAGAATCAAAAGCAGGGACTCGAACTGATATTTGTACACCCATGTTCATGGCAGCATTATGCACAGTAACCAAAGGTGGAGGCAACTCAAGTGTCCATCACTGAATGAATAGATAAACAAAATGTGGTCTGCACATACAGTGGAATATTATCCAACCTTAAAATAAAGGGAATTCCTGGCACATGCTACAACACAGATAAACCTTAAAGAAATTACGCTGAGTGAAATAAGCCAGACACAAAAGGACAAATATTGTGTGATTCCACTTATATGAGGCACTTAAAGCAGTCAAATTCAGAAACAGAAAGTAAAGTGATTGTCAGGGTTTTGGGGGAGAAGGGAATAAGAAGTTAATGTTTGATGGGCATGAGTCTCAGTTGGGGACTATAAACAAAGTTCTGGAAACAGATGGTTGCACAACACGGTGAATGTACTTAAATGCCACAGAACTGCATATCTAAAAATGGTTACAATTGTCAATTTTCTGTTTTAAGTTTTTTTTTTTATTAAAGTACGTATAGTTAATTTACAATATTGTGTTAGTTTCAGGTATAGAGCAAAGTGATTCAGTTATACATATATTTTTTTCGGATTCTTTTCCATTGTAGGTTATTACAAGATATTGAATATAGTTCCCTGTGCTTTATAGTTGGTCCTTGTGTGACTGTTTTACACCGTAAAAGAAAAGAAAAGAAAAGAAATGGTTTGTGCCCATATTGAGCTTACAATATAGTGAGGAAATAAGTGTGTATATAAAATTAGTACCTGAATAGCTATAATATAATGTAAATTAAATAATAATAAGACAGTAGAAATTAAATACTATGGTGTTCAGAGAACGCAAAGGTAACAGTTGTTTTAGGAAAGGTTTTATGGAGTATATAGTGGCTGGGGTTTACCTTTGGAAGATTAACACAATTTTATTGAGTAGAGAAGGTGGGAGCAGGTAGCCTACAGAAACAGACCAGTATAAGCTAAGCAGGGAAGCCAAAATCTTAGGGTGTGATTTAAAAACTGTGATTCCTCCCAGTTAGGTTAAAGTACAGGGTAGTGCTTCCCAAACTTTAGTGTGTATACAGATCACTTGGGAATCTTGCTAAAATGTAGATTCTGATGCTATAGATCTAATGGTAGGGTGTAAAATTCGTTTCTAATAAGCTCCCAGGTGATCCCAATGCCGCTTTGAGTGGCTCAGGTCTTGAGTATATATACCTACAAGTACAGGTCAGTCCAAAGTTGAGGACTTTGAAAACTAAAAGTCCGTACTTACTTCAGAGATAATGGAGAACCAATGGAACTCTTCTGGGTAGGAAAATCCTATTATTGGAGCTCTTTCTTGGGAAGATTAATCTGTCAGCCATGTGTAGTGGGAATAGAATGGGCAAAGACAGACACTGGGGAGACTGGTTAGGGGTCAATGAGACCTAGTAGTAGAAAGAGGCTACTAAGAGTCTATTAGCAGTAACCAGGCTAGGTGTGGTGAAGCCTGAGACAGGCAAGTGGGAGTGAAGGTTCAAAGGGGAAGACACGGTGAGAGGATAGCGCAAAGTGTCTTGGTGGCTGACACGCAGAGGAATATATGAGGAGGAAAAGTTTTAAATGACAATGATTACAGTAAGCATACAATCAGGTTTCCCCAAGACATTCCAAATTTATGCCTGTCATCCCAGCATAATTATTAATAGTGGCCACTTCCACTCTAAAAATGTCCTCATTTGGGTAATAAATAATATAACCACCCTAGCTTTATGCACAAGTGACTAACAGGATGTAGAGGAGAGTTAGGCTGCTTTGTAGTAGGTAGAAATCGGGCGATACTCATTTATTCATTCATTTATTCAATATTTACCAAATGTCAACTGTGTGCCAGGCATTGTTCTAAGTGCTGAGGATACCTAAGTGCCGAGTTTAAGTAAAAATGACAAAAACCTCAAGGCTTGTCCCCATGGAGTTTATGATCTTGTGGAGACTGACACATTCCAGAAGTGGGGGAGGAGGAGGAGATGGAAAGGGAGCAAGTTAAAGGTGCCAGGGAGACGCACAGCCAGAGGCAGTGTCAAGCATCAAGAAAGAGGTGTTAGTATATACAAGTCCATACCACTCCAAACGTAAAATAGATAGCTAGTGGGAAGCAGCCGCATAGCACAGGGAGATCAGCTTGGTGCTTTGTGATCACTTAGAGGGGTGGGATAGGGAGGGTGGGAGGGAGGAGATATGGGGATATATGTATACATATAGCTGATTCACTTCGTTATACAGCAGAAACTAACACAATATTGTAAAGCAATTATACTCCAATAAAGATGTTAAAAAAAAAAAGAAAAGAAAGAGGTGTTAGAATTTGAAGGGATGTAGATGCAGGTTTAGATATAGTTGTGGATCTTTATGGAGGAATGAAGCTTTGAGAGTGAGTGAGATGCCTCCCTGAAAGTAGACTTAAAGAGAAAGAAGAGACCACGGACAGTGCCTACACTTAGGGGACAGACAGAAGGGTCCATGAGCTCATGGAGAGGCATTCAGAGAGGTAAAAGAAGTTCCAAGGTATAACAGAAGCTAGGGAAGCAGGGAGGTCAAGGGCCCTCCAGGTAACGATATCAAAAGTTGCAGAGAGGTCAAGGAGACAAGGTCTGGGACAGGTGGGGAAGGGGAGGGTCAGCTTTGGGAAAGAATGCACTATGCCCTAGAGGGTGGTCAGTGACATGCTACATGATATTCTGTATATGAGAAAGCGTAGTATTAAGATTCTTAAGGTGTTCAACTTATTCTTTGATGATAATTTGCTGATATAATTTATGTATTTCTCATTGCCATTTTTTGTTAATAAAAACAACCTTTTTGTAGTTGTTGTTTCTGAAAGTTTGGAACAAAATAAAGCAAAAGCTCTAAGCATCTCATTTTTCATCAATAACTAGTGCAAAATTTTTCTCACAAGATTACTCTGAGAATGGATTAAAAATGGCACTTGTGTGCTGTAAAAATCTAAAGTCACTACAAGAGCCATGTTCTAGTTTAAAAATTCAATTTTACTTTATATCTTTTTTTCTCATATGAAGGGACATTTGGGAAGAAAGATTGATGGCAGTAAAGAGGTGTGTGTGAATCTAAGAACACTGAGTAAAAAAATACTGGGTTTCTCTGAAAGGTAAAAACTAATTTATCTATACAGAATTGTCAGTACTAAGACTGCTATCACGCCAACAATTCCAGTAGTTTTGCATGACAACAGAAAAACATTATCTTAGCCTCATGGGACTAAATGAAATCTTAACAAAGCATTTAAATCACTCCCACCCGACCCCTTAGGTTACCTCCCCACCACACACACACACACACACATAGTCACAAACACACCACTTGCAGAGGATGAGAATACATCCTATTTGTGCTACTTTTAAGGAAGACTCTACAATATTCCTGGATAATTTCTATCAGAATTGAAAGAGCTGCACTTAGAGCAGGAAGGTATGTGATTACCTTCTGTAGTTATGATGTAGTTCTTTTTAGTTTTTTCCTTGTCCTACACACAGTGGTTGGCCTGGGAGCGGAGAAAATGACTGAATGGGTAAATTTGTAACAACATATCTAAAAACGAATGAACAAAGTACAATACTATTATTAAAACCATTCCCAATAGCCAATACAATTCTGGTAGGAATGTTTGGTAACTTTTCAGTGGCTGAATGACTACTTTTACAGCTCTGGAACAATGCTAGCGTTGGTTATCCTTTGTCGAAAGAAGCAATTGAGCAAAGCTTTATTTTGATTGGGGGTGGGGGGGTGTTAGTGTCTGGCTGTAGGTCCCTGGGGGGTCTGGGCTTTCCTTGGCTATCATACTTGTAATTCATGGAGTAGGTTCCCCAGGGAAGAGGACAGTTACACTTAAAATTCAGGAAGCAAGCATGCATGGGTTAGCATGGCATTCCAAACCCCCTCCACTCTGGCTCAGACTACCAGGCTTGGCTCCCAGGACCAGCCTGAGCCTCCACTGCTGCCATACAGTAAGCTCATCACCCCAAACATACCAAATACATTCCAAACTCTGCCCATTCTCCATCTTCATGCTTAGGTAAATCTTACCTTCCAAGGCCCACCTGAAGCTCTTTATCCTCTACTATAATTTACCCCTGACTCAGGTTCTTAAGAAATAATTCCATTCTCTGAAACCGTGTTTATTATTAGAAACACGCATTTGACACAGTATATGCTATGTCAATTGTCATTTACTTGCTCCATCACCCAGGTGAACTGTAAAACTAGATCAGTTTTCTTTACAGAGTTCCCATGAGAATCGAATAACACATGTTTTAAAGCATCTTGTAAAGCAGTTCAAATTAAAAATATGCTGTGGGGAATGCCCCGGCAGTCCAGTGGTTAGGACTTGGCCCTTTCACTACTGGGGCGCTTGTTCAATCCCCGGTCGGAGAGCTGAGATACTGCAAGCTGTGTGGCGTGGCCAAAAAAAATAAAATAAAAAATAAAAAAATAAAAATATACCCTATAGTACTTTTTTCCTGACATTTGCCAACTTTTTCATAAAAGCTGTATAACAATGTTTAAAAGGTGGGAAATCAGATCACTTTACAGTCAAGTTTTGACTGGGCAGATTATAGTCATTACACCATGCAAATTATACTCTCATATTTGCTTAGGTAACTCCCTATTGACATGACTGACCCTCATCTCTGATTTGACATTTCACAGAATTTAGAAGGGTAGAGGTTTTCACTTTGTATATTACAACATTTGATTGTTCTCTCACTGGGAAGGCATAAGAAAGACACTCTATAGAATTAAAATAGATAGTATAGATGCAGAAACAGATATAAATTATAGATTGAGATTTAACAACAGCCCTAGAAGGTAAGCAACATTAACATCTCCTTTTTACAGATGACAAAGGAAGGACAAAATGGTTTAGTAACTTGCCCAAGGTCACATAGCTGGTGAAGAGCTGGGACTGAAATCAAGCATTTTGGTCTGAGTTCACACCTTTCATCACTGCTGTGACAATCTTTACATCAGCAGGGGTAATAGCAAGGAGTTGAGTGATCAATTTCATTTAATTTAGGCATCACTTATTGGGCATTTACTAAGAGCTATGACCAATAAGTGCTAAGAATGAAAAATGAATATGCTAAGGTCCCTGGGCTCAAGGACAATGTTGTCCTATGACTCATAGAAACACATAATTTTAATACTTTTGCAGTAATAAGTGCAATAATCAATGCGTGTGAGACAGAAAAGTTGTGCTTCTCACCAGATAGTTGTTTTATAGTTTGACTTATTTGTTTTACTTAAAATGTGGAGAACAGCCTTATCAAAACCAAGCACGCAGACAAATTCAAGTTCATACAGTCAGCATGGACGTTTCCTTTGTTTGCCAGCTGCTCTGTTAGGTAAGACTGTATATACAAACCTGAGCACTGTCTCTGCCCTGCCTTGAAGACAGGAATACAGCCAGTGGGGAGGAAGGAGGCATGAAAGGGTCTGATAAACAGATAAATGAAAATATAATGGTGTGAGTGCTATAATAGAAAAAAGAACAAAGTTCCCAGGGAAGATATTTGAACTAGATCTTGAAGAATAAACAGGCCCCTGACAATCAGAAGTGGGACCAGGGGCAGAGGGAGGTGGACGGTGGGAGTCAAGGGTTTCCCAAGCAGAGAGGAATGTGTAAAGAACAGACTGGGGAAAGGGAGGCACGTTCAAGGTAAGGGAGAAGTTCAGTGTGGCCAGAGTATGAAGTATACAGGCAAGGAAGAAAGAGGTGGAAGAAAGAACTGGGCTGTGTCCAGATGGTGAATGGTTTTATACGCTCAGCTCAGAATTGTAGACATAATCGCAAAGGCAATGAATTCGTAACAAATTCTAGAACCAAAAATATAATGACTTTTTCCTAATTTTAGATCACCTATATGAGTATATAGAAATATTAGGGTCTGAGGAATGTATGCAGTATTTCAAGAGAGAAAAAAAAAGTGTCCTCTGATAAAATAAGTTTGGGAGATACCAAGTACTATGTTACCTTATAAGAATTTTACAATTCACATTAATATAAAAATATTAAACATAGGAAGCCTATTTAACTTTGTCTAATCCAGCCTTTGTTAAACTTAATCATTGCACTTTTTTGATTCTCCCTCCCATATAACACCTATTAAACACCTCACAGTTGACTTATATCAGTATTCAACTGAGATGGGACCCAGCAGTGGCTATATACATACAGATTACACACTTTTTCATGTGAAAACTCTCACAGAATTTTAGAAATCATAATTCCTCAATTATATGATATTAAGGATCTCCTTTAAAAATTCTCTCAAATATTTTCAACATTATTTTTTTGGAATGTAAGTAATTTATTTTTTGATATGGTTTTACATAATGACACATCAATGTCAAAGTACCATCAGAGTGGACAGAGCTGTCCCATCTAGGGCTTATCCTGTTTCCTACAGAGACAGAACTGACTTGTCCATGGCCACAGAGGATGGGAGTGGTCACATTGAATTCCGTAAGTGTGCAGACTTTCCCAGTCCTCGTGCAAATGCACAGAGAGAGACCAGGCTGCACTGCAGGATCATAAATGTAGCATGTAATACTTTATGGGCACTAAGTCATGAGGAATAGAATGCCCTTAGTAGAGTTATCTGAAGTTCTGGGTTCTCTTAGGTAACTGCAGGTCATTTACCCTGAATTTTAATTTCTACTTCTTCTGAGAAAATCATGTCTCAAGTTAAACTCATCCAGATATAGAAATTGTGCCCGTGCTCCCAGAGCTTTCACAGAGCTCTCTCCTGCCCCCATCCAACTACCTCTCTTTCACCTCCTCTCTTCCCACAGGCAACTCCTACTCTGGCTTCAGCTGAAATGTCACTTTTCCTACCACCCTCCCCAGACTGGGCAGGTCACTCTTGTCAACTCTTGGAATACCATTTGCCTTTTCATACTTTGCATTGACACAAGCTCTAATTTTAAGTTCATTGATGTGGCTATTTGTTTATTGTTGGTCCCTTCAGTAGACCATGAGCTCTATGAGTACACAGGCTCTGTTTTGGTCCAGTGTTGTACTGCAGCATCTAGCACATAGATGGTAAATAAACATGGACTAAAGAACACTAAACATTCATAATTTGAGTGACAACAGTGAGACTGTTCATAAATTGGCTACAGCCTAGACCTCATTTTCAGAATTTAGGCTGGTTTAGATTTCAAATTATAGAGAAATGCTATTCTACTGATAACAGTTTATTGATATAGTAGCTTAATTTTCCTACTTCTAAATAAATAGTTGCTATTAATATTACTATTGTAATTGGTGAATAACCTAAACTTACCTGCCTTTAATTTTATTCCATGATGTCTAGCTTCTAGGTAATACTCTCTCTATATAATATAATTCTCCATGTTGGCATTTATACACTTCAAATACTTTTAGCCTCATGTCTTCTATTCACTATCATTTAACCACACTACACATGGTTTGTTCCTTTAATCTACTCCATAAATCACTCTCTCCTTTTCCTTTTATTATTCTGGTGGATCTCTCCAAACTTCTTCCAACTTATCAGCCCCTTTGTGGCTCTGGAGATTTAAACTAAAGCCAGTATTCTGTGTGTTTAGAACTCAGGGGTCTGGGATGGGCTGATGGGTGAGGTCTAGTTGGAGCTTGTATAATAAGAATAATAATTTTAAAAAGCTCAGGAAATCAAACTTTCAAAGTACATTTAGATTCCTTCACAAGCCATGTAATATTTCTCCCACCATTTCCCTTTGGTGGCCCCACAGAAATGCCATATGCTTAGTGAATGCTTCCTCTGAGGTTGAGCTACCATGGAATACTACCTTACATGGAGAGAAATCTGGCAAAGACCAGTGGAAATGGCACACGGTTAGAGTTTCATTTGAAAAACAAAACTGCATGCCCTCTTTCTAGTCATCCCCCTGTTCCACTTTTCCACTTGCCTGGTCCTTCTGTCTTTTGTTAGTTTGTTTTCCTACCAGAAGATTTCTTCCGGTGGGGGTGGAGGGGTGTGCAGTTTGGACAGCTAAAAGTATGCAGCAAGCAGATTGTTCGAGGGCACATCATTATATGATTAATAGGACCTGACAGACCAAGACAACACAGAAGAGAGAACTCAAACTTTGATTGTGTGGTTCTATTTAATGTGTCACCTGCAAGATAAATTAGCCCTGGGAAAGCAACTTGGCTGGTGAGCCCAGCTCTAAAGCAGAGATGATGCGTGTCTTAAGAACACTGCCTTGCAATCAGAGAAGAAAAAGCAATAAAAGGAATACAAATTAGAAAAGAAGAAGTAAAACTGTCACTGCTTGCAGATGGCATGATACTATACATAGAGAATCCTAAAGATGCCACCAGAAAACTACTAGAGCTAATTAATGAATTTAGTAAAGTTGCAGGATACAAAGTTAACGCACAGAAATCTCTTGCATTCCTATACACTAATGATGAAAACTCTGAAAGAGAAATTAAGGAAACATTCCCATTTACCATTGCAACAAAAAGAATAAAATACCTAGGAATAAACCTACCTAGGGAGACAAAAGACCTGTATGCAGAAAACTGTAAGACACTGATAAAAGAAATTAAAAATGATACAAACAGATGGAGAGATATACCACGTTCTTGGATTGGAAGAGTCAATATTGTGAAAATGACTATACTACCCAAAGCAATCTACAGATTCAATGCAATCCCTATCAGATTACCAATGGCATTTTTTACAGAACTAGAACAAAAAATCTTAAAATTTGTACAGAGACACAAAAGACCCCAAATAGCCAAAGCAGTCTTGAGGGAAAAAAACGGAGCTGGAGGAATCAGACTCCCTAACTTCAGACTATACCACAAAGCTACAGTAATCAAGACAATATGGTACTGGCACAAAAACAGAAATATAAATCAATGGAACAGGGTAGAAAGCCCAGAGATAAACCTATACGCCTATGGTCAACTAATCTATGACAAAGGAGGCAAGGATATACAATGGAGAAAAGACAGTCTCTTCAATAAGTGGTGCTGGGGAACTGGACAGCTTTATGTAAAAGAATGAAATTAGAACACTCCCTAACACCATACACAAAACTAAACTCAAAATGGATTAGCGACCTAAATGTAAGACTGGACACTATAAAACTCAGCAGAAAAAATAGGAAGAACACGCTTTGACATAAATCACAGCCAGATCTTTTTTGATCCACCTCCTAGAGTAATGGAGATAAAAACAAAAATAAACAAATGGGACCTAATGAAACTTAAAAGCTTTTGCAAAGCAAAGGAAACTACAAACAAGATGAAAAGACAACCCTCAGAATGGGAGAAAATATTTGCAAACAAATCAATGGACAAAGGATTAATCTCCAAAATATATAAACAGCTCATGCATCTCAATATTAAAAAAACAAACAACCCAATCAAAAAATGGGCAGAAGACCTAAATGGACATTTCTCCAGAGAAGACATACGGATGGCCAAGAAGCACATGAAAAGCTCCTCAACATCACTAATTACTAGAGAAATGCAGATCAAAACTACAATGAGGTATCATCTCACACTGGTCAGAATGGCCATCATCAGAAAATCTACAAACAACAAATGCTGGCAAGGGTGTGGAGAAAAGGGAACCCTCTTACACTGTTGGTGGGAATGTAAATTGATACAGCCACTATGGAGAACAGTATGGAGGTTCCTTAAAAAACTAAAAATAGAATTACCATATGACCCAGCAACCCCACTACTGGGCATATACCCTGAGAAAACCATAATTCAAAAAGACACATGCACCCCAATGTTCATTGCGGCGCTATTTACAATAGCCAGGTCATGGAAGCAACCTAAATGCCCATCGATAGACAAATGGATAAAGAAGATGTGGTACATATATACAATGGAATATTACTCAGCCATAAAAAGGAACGAAATTGGGTCATTTGTAGAGATGTGGATGGATCTAGAGACTGTCATACAGAGAGAAGTAAGTCAGAAAGAGAAAAACAAATATTGTATATTAATGCATATATGTGGAACCTAGAAAAATGGTACACATGAACCAGTTTTCAGGGTAGAAATAGAGACATAGATGTAGAGAACAAACATATGGACACCAAGGGGGGTAAGTGGCGGGGTGGTGGTGGTGGTGTGATGAATTGGGAGATTGGGATTAACATATATACAGTAATATGTATAAAATGGATAACTACCCAGAACCTGCTGTATAAAAAATAAGTAAAATAAATTTCAAAAAAAAAAAAAAGAACACTGCCTTGCAAGATGCAGTCCAATCACAGACCATGTTCAGATGAAAGGAGCAGTGAAATTGACTTCACACAAAAACACTTTGAATCTGACAACCAGTAATTACAACTAGATGGCCCTTCCTCCAGCTTTGATCCTTGCTGTTTATCACTTTGTGACGATTGAAGGGAAATACTTCTCTTCAGTTTTCTAAACAAGTGGTTAATGCACTGTAGTGTTGTCAGCCAAGACAAGAATCAGGGAGGCAGAATGTTAAATCAAATCACATAAAACCACTCGGCATGGCTTGTTAAACACTGACCAATCAATACTTTAATGCCCCTTAAGAGTATGCTGAGTCCATCGGCCCGAGAAAGCAAATGCTTTTGAATCAAGTGGACTAATATTAATAAGCTGCAAACAACTTTAAAAATCTACCAGTGAGTAGCACAAGAGTAAATAAACCTGTAAGCACAACAGTACAATAATGATTTGGTACAAAAATAGATGTTAGAGATCCTAATTTGAATTGTAGAATAAGAACTCAAAACACAAAGTATTAGAACTAACGTGATGGTTAGTTAATTACACAGTTTTGTATGGGATGTAGTCCTTAGATTCTGTAATCCTTTCATCCCCTGTTGTGCCCATATCCTGCCCTCTCCTTAATCCTTACTCCAGCCACCTCTACCCCTGAAGAGTCTTCTGGGCTGAGGGAAAGAGGAAGTTAACTAAATGTACCCATGGCTCCATGGGAAGACCTAAGATTGTGAACTGTAGCAGAGGGCAGGTAACCTACACATAGAATCAAAATGATGTCAGAAGAGAAAGAGTCTCATCCCAAATCATTTTTGGCTTTATAATAGTTTCAGTTTCTCTGGGGCCCAACTGTCCAATATGCCTGGATATCCTGGAATTTTATTTTGGGAAAAAGGAATATAAAAAGCAGGAAAGGGGCAGAAGCCTTGGATATATCAATAGAGTAGCAAATCAGGGAAATTTTATTTATTTATTTTGACCACACTGCATGGCTTGTGGGATCTTAGTTCCCCGACCAGGGATTGAATCCAGGCCCTCAGCAGTGAGAGTACAGAGTCCTAACCACTGGACTGCCAGGGAATTCCCAGGGGAGTTTTAGAGAAGAAAAAATAACCCTATACCTAAAGGATCTAGAAAAAGAAGAACAAACAAAACCCAAAGTTATAGAAGAAATAATAAAGATCAGAGTAGAAATAAATGAAATTGAGACTAAAAAAAAAATACAAAAGATCAATTAAATTAAGAGCTGGTTTTATGAAAAGATAAACAAACTTGATAAACCTTTAGTCAGATTCATCAAGAGAAAAAGAGAGAGGGCCTAAATAAATGAAGTAAAAAATGAAAAGAAGTTACCATCAATACTACAGAACTGTAAAGAATGATAATAAATTACTAGGAACACTTATATGCCAATAAAATGGACAACCTAGAAGAAATGCACAAATTCCTAGAAATGTACAATCTCTCAAGAGTGAATCAGGAAGAAACAGAAAATATGAATAGAGCAATTACTAGTAATGAAATTGAATCAGTAATTTAAAAACTCCCAAAAAACAAACATCCAGGACCAGATGGCTTCACAGGTGAATTCTACCAAACATTTAAGGAAGAGTTAACACATATCCTTCTCAAACTGTTCCAAAAAATTGCAGAGGAAGGAATGCTTCCAAACTCATTCTACAAGGCCAGCATCACCCGGATACCAAAACCAGGTAAAGATGCCACAAAAAAAGATAATTACAGGCCAATATCCCTGATGAACACAGATGCAAAAATCCTCAACAAAATATTAGGAAACCGAATCCAGCAATACATTAAAAGGATTAGACACCATGCAAATCAAATCAAAACCATAAGATATTACCTCACACCTGTCAGAATGGCTCTTATCAAAAAGACAAGAAGTAACAAATGTTGGTGAGGATATGGAGAAAAGGGAATCCTCACATACTCTTGTTGGGAGTATAAATTGGTGCAGCCACTACAGAAAACAGTATGGAGGTTCCCCAAAAAACTTAAAATATAACTACCATATGATTCAGCAATTCCACTCCTGAGTATTTGTACAAAGAAAATGAAAACACTAATTCTAAAAGATATATGCACCCCTATGTTCATTGCCGCATTATTTACAATAACCAAGACATGGAAGCAACCTAAGTGCCCATCGATAGGTGAATGGATAAAGAAGATGTGGTATATTAATTTAATAGAATGTCACTCAGTCATAAAAGAGAATGAAATCTTGCCATTTTCAACAACATGGATGGACCTAGAGGGTATTACACTAACTGAAATAAGTAAGACAGGCAAAGACAAATACTGTGTGACTTCACTTATATATGGAATCTAAAAAACAAGGCAAATGAATAAACATAAAAAAACAGAAACAGAGTCATAGATACAGAAAACAAACAAGTGATTGCCAGAGGGGATGAGAGAAATAGGTGAGGGAGACTAAGAGGTACAAACTTCCAATTACAAAATAAATGAGTCATAGGTATGAAATGTACAATGTGGGAAATATAGTCAATAATAATGTAATATCATTGTATGGTGACAGATGGTAACTAGACTTATGGTTGTGATATATTTTGTAATATAGAGAAAGATTGAATCACTATACTGTGCACCGTGAACTAACAACTAGTGTTGTAGGTCAATTATACTTCAAAAACAAACAAAAACATAGAAAAAGAGATCAGATTTATGCTTATCAGAAGCAAGGGGTGGGAGAAGAGGAAGTGGATGAAGGTGGTCAAAAGGTATGAACTTCCAGTTATAAATAAGTACTAGGGGTGTAATGTACAACATGAGAAATATAGTTAATACTGCTGTATGTTATATATGAAAGTTGGTAAGAGAGTAAATCCTAGGAATTCTCATCACAAGGAAAAATATTTTTTCTTTTTCTTTTCTTTTGTATCTTTATCAGATGATAGATGTTCCCTAAACTTACTGTGGTCATAATTTCATGATGTATGTAAGTTAAATCATCATGCTGTACATCTTAAACTTATACAATACAGTATGTCAATTATATCTCAATAAAACTGGAAGAAAATAAAAGGCAACATCATTATTTGGTACCACTGCCCTGAGCTGTGAATTCAAAAGTAAAACTGCTCAGAAAATTAGGAGAGAAGCTAGAGGACTTGGTAACCGTTGAGGAAAAGCGTATTCACCTGGAATGGTCAAAAAATAGTGACCAGAATTTTGACCTGGTGAATAACAGAGATAAGGGTGAACTAGAGATAATTTTAAAACCTTAATTTATGGTAAATGTGTTTTAAATCAAATCGAGTAATAAGACTGAATTTGCAATTATTTCCTTGCTTGAATTTCTTTAGTCACTCATCAATTCATTATTTATTCTTCTGTTATATTTATATCAGTTGAATTCAACTGTGGGCCAGCAGAAAGTAGCTCCCCTTTCTTCTTCAACACTTGGCTTTCAAACCCTCTCTGTTAACCATTTCGTCCTCATTCTTTGGATGAAATCTGAAGTGCCATGGTTCTTCAGCTCACATAGCTGATTAAAAGTAATCTGGTCACCCTTGGTCATAAGAAGGATCTCATTTTTGACATAGAAATATCCAGTCCACTGTAATTATAAAAAGCTTCAAATTTTATCCAAGATGAAAGCTTTCCTGTTTCCTAACCTTGCTCTTCAGACTTACTGTCACCCTCCAATCCCAGCTCTCCTTAGATGCCCCTGGCTTCCTCAGAGGTTGCAATAGGTGGGGAAGGGGCCTGAGGTTGGGAAAAGTAAAGGTCTTAGATGCTGAGCTAGCTGGTCAGAGGAGCTCCATATTGGTGCCCTCTGGATGTGGCAGGTTCCCAAGGCTGAGTCATTTTCCATGAGGTCACGTTGCTGGATTTCTTTTCAGCCCTGGGTATCTGGTGGCCCATCCCCTCTGTCGCCATCAGTTGCCCCAACAGGCAGTTCTCACAGTGGCTTTTTCTATAAGGTCCACGTCCAGCTCAGGACTACGGGACCTGTGCTCTCTGCAATCAGTGGGAAAGCAGTTCCCTCCCGTGTCTCCTTTTTGTTCTACAATTGTGGCAGGCAGTTCAAGGCACAGCCTTTTGCCTTTATCTTCCCCAGAAAGGAATTAGGCACCATTTCCTGGTCCCTCCAAAGTCCAGGGAATGTAAGTCAAGTTTTCTGGTCCCCTCATGCACTGGGGTCCTAGGGCCCCCATAGTTAACTTGAAATGAGAGGGAAGCACATTGACTTCTCTACCAATAAAAGCTGCCTTCCTTACTCTTCAATTTCAACCTTTTAAAATTTTGAGGTGGTTGATGGGCTGCGAACAGGATGGGATTTTTACTACCCTCTTTGCAAATCCTACATAGGCCTTCTAGTATCCTGGTCTGGAATTGGGGTGAGGGGTGGAGGGACTTGGCACCTAATGTTTTGATCTTTACAGTAGGGAATCTTGGCTGAAAATGATTAAAATGGTTCTGCATTATCATGGGTTTACAATGAACAGAAACACCTAGTCAGTGTCCACGTTATGCTGGGCTCTGTTCTAGCTGCCAGAGATTCAAAACGAAAAGACATGGTCACCTGTCTTGAGGAGCTTGCAGTGGAGCGAGCACTGCCCTCTCCTCCATACTGTTCAAGTGGTCTTTGCTTCTCTAAGTACATGAGTGTGTCCTGGGCTGTGAAGCTGGAAAAGGGAAAGGTACAAGTGTGAAGAGCCTGAGGGGTTAGAGTTTTACTGGTGTGTTTTTGAAGGCTGGGACCATGACGTGGAGTTTATCACGCCGGACCAAGAGAGATGCCAAAATCAGGAGGTGAGCAGAGCCAACGGGAGGTGGAAGTCAGGGTCCAAGAAGCCTCAAAGGATATCTACTGGGTTGCAGAACAGTAGGAACTGGAAGTAAATACCAAGGCTGGGGTTCTGAGAACTAAAGGAAAATTGACAAAAATAGCTGAGTTTAGAGTAAATGGGCAGAGATCAAGAGTAATTGGCTAGAAGAGGCCATTGTTTGTGGCTTGCCCTAACTTGCCAGCAGGGGTGTAATATCGGAGTGGGTTGCCAGAGTTAAGAGATAAGTGTAACCACAGGGCTGGGTCTTGCAGGAGGAACTCTGTGTAGCCTGGGGGGAGCTCTTGAGCCCATGTGGTTGCTGCTTGAAGCCTTTAGAGATGAGGCACAGGCTGAGCCCTTCGATGGGGGAAGCTGCTTAAGAAGAGTCAAAGGCTTGGATCCTATGGTGAGATTCCTGCCTTCCTACTGGGTTGGTTTATTTAAATTCCACCCTTTCTTCAGAACTCAGCCATCTACATCTTTTCTAGAACCTTGTTGTGATGTCTGTTTCCTCTGAGCTCTCATAGAGTTTGGAAATTAGTAACATGCTGCTCTGCATTGTCAATTCACCTTTGTAAACACACTTTTTACTTTGACTTGCTGAAACATAAGAACCTTAAATAACTTCCTTGTTCTCTGCCCTGCAGCCTGGCAACTGTACTGACGTTACTCACACTGGCAGGCTGAGATCTGCCACAGCCTCGGAGATCAATCCTCATACTGACAGCCCTAAAGCAGACGTTTAGCACTGTGTTGGTCTTGCTGCCGGTGACACTGGTGTCCCAAGCTCCCAGTACCTTGCTGACTCTTTACATTTTTGTTCATGTGTCAGTCCTTCAGACTCTGCTAAAATGATCCCTGCTACGTGAGGTGCATACAATTGGTATATAAGGAAAAATGACCCCACCAATTAAACAGTTCTGAGAGGAAAAGGCGTCCTTTTCCCCCCTCACCCCTTACACAGAACTATAGTAGAAGGAACTCCAGTGGAGGGAGGCTGAAGGAGCTGAGCCAGGGCAGACACGGATTGCTTCTCACCACATCATCTTCATCACCTACCATCTGTAGCTCTTTATTTTCTTATTATACCATAATAAAATTGTATGCAAACCTTTTACTCATCATAAACTACAGAGAACAACAATAAACTTCATTAATTCCCTTGAGAAATTAATCATTCTCTGATATTCAAATCATATGTTGACATTTAATTACCTAGAGAGTTATAAATAAAAACTAAAAATTGATTTCCACTAAATTTATGTTATATAGCCATATAGTCTAATAACCATGTCAATTGTAAGTAAAATCCATTTTCTATATTAAATTCATTTTATCTTCATTTTTATTTTTCAGGTGGAAAATAATCTGGCATTCATGGTTAGGAAGCAAGAATGCCCTGTAATTTTCACCTCAATATCTTCAGACGTCTGGAAATAATTCAAAAGAATGTTTAAACATTTAACATTTAACAGGTACACTGTTAAATATTTGACTTATTTCCTAGTCTTATTTTAAAAGATCAATTGAAGAAAAAGAAACAAGAGTGATCTGCCCTTCCTTTGTACAGGATAAAATAAGGGTATGGAGGTCACTTCCAGCAACGATATTTTATACCATGAATGGAGCCTGTGAAATCTAGATAGAAGGGAAGGTGCTGGAAGCTAGAAAAGGTAAAACACTCAGAAAAATCAATTAAAAGCATGTCTGAAGCGCTTACTTTATGAAAAGCACTTTACAAACTATTGTTAACAAATACAAAAGAAAAAGAAGACACAATCCCTGTGTTTGATAATTTTATAAAAGCTAAAAGAATTGCTGAGCTCAAATTCACTTCCAAAATCAGAGCCAAAAAGCAGCATGCCCTGGCTTTGGTTATGTGGTTGCTTTGTCCAGCATTAGCTCCATAATGAGTGACAGGGATCAATTGCTGCAGTTTCTTTTACCATCAACCCTGTGTTTCAGAAGAACTTGACTTTTGCTATCCAATGCCCTGCCCACTTGACTTAGTTGGTTAGCACAAGTTGAGGATTCCAAAGGTGCCGGTTTTATCCCTTTTTGCAGTGCAAGCCTTGTTCTATTTTACAATGACAAATGGCGTTTGCAGATCCCATCTCTTCATAAATTTATGTCATTTGTCACAAAGCAGAAACAAGAGGTTAAGATGGACCAATGTAAATCTATCGGCATTACTGAAAATATAACTCAGGGCACACGCTTTGCTTGTGCCAGGGAGGCTGTGCTCAAGTATGAGGAGGGTGTTGTTATTTCTGGCCCAAGAAGAGAGGGCGTTTCTGTTCCGACCACTTTAGAGAATAAACCAGACTAAACCATACAGCTTTAGCTCTGGTGAAAATTATGCTGGTGGCTAGGAAATCCTATCTATCATCAAGATGCGAGAGCTCTTTTCATTTTGCATGCTGGGCCAGAAGGAAAACAATTCTAAGTGCATCACTGGGAATCTACGTCCCTCTTCTACCTCTAAATGAGTATAGGTAGAATATTTCTAGGTGTGGTTGCATAGACTAGTCCCTACTTCTGAATTTCTTTTCCAGAACATATCAATTTCAAATGGTATCATGTGAATTCTTTTAAGCAGTCAGCAGGTTACTTTTTTAGTTCATGTGTGTGTTTGTATATGTGTCATAGAAAAGTAGATTTTAACCCCTCTCAGTGATGAGAAAATATCAGTCTAGGTTATGATAAATATATAACTAGAAGATGTCATTAATAATTTTTAAAATTTACAAGGAAAATTCACTACTTCATTTTATGTTAAAATAAATGACACTATCTTAAGAAGTGGAAAACAACTGAGATGAATTTTAGCATTGTTATTGCTTGCCCTAAGTAAGGAAAATCAGAGCAGACAACATTCAAAATTGGCAAAACAAAAACCACAACTATAAACTCTTCAAAAGAAGAAGGTCAGATGTCACCAGTTTTGTCTTGCAATAGTCACTGCATTTACTAAAATCTTGACCGATTGAAATTTGTGCAATCTATTTTAAAATCAGACTCAAGGTTTTGTTTTGTTTTACAAGCCAGAACATTATTGTAAATCAGTGTTGCAAGAGCAGTGCCTCTTTGGCAAGATAAGTGTGCAGAGTACATACAGGAATGATATACAGGCCAAGCACACCCCATATTCTTTAACATATAATTTGGAAACATTTCATAAAAACTTCAACACATACAGAGTGATGTAAGTCAGAAAGAGAAAAACAAATATCGTATATTAATGCATATATGTGGAATCTAGAAAAATGGTACAGATGAACCTAACTGCAGGGCAGGAATAGAGATGCCGACGTAGAGAATGGACATATGGACACAGGTGGGGGGGAAGGGGAGGGTGAGATGAATTGGGAGATTAGGACTGACATATATACACTACCATACGTAAAATAGATGGCTAGTGGGAACCTGCTATATAGCATAGGGAGCTCAGCTCAGTGCTCTGTGATGACCTAGATGGGTGGGATGGGGGTGGGAGGGAAGTCCAAGAGGGAGGGGATATATGTATACATATAGCTGATTCACTTCATTGTACAGCAGAAATTGACACAACATTGTAAAGCAACTATACTCCAATTAAAAAAAAAAAGTCAACACATCTAGGAAGGTTATTATGGATGTGACAGAATTAAGTTATAAATGACTCTTAGCTGGACTTTACAAATGATGGAACAGGGAGTGTTTTGGTAAAGATGCCCAGGACAGCTCAGGGAATTAGCATGGAGCATAGACCCTATGTAGTCAATTTTGGGTCAATATTTACTGATCACCCATCACCAACATCTCTATCCTGAACTGGGCTGTAGGAATCACTCAGTGAGACTGCCTACAGCCTTTCACAGCACCCCCTACCCACCATGTCAGAAGGACCTTTTGGCAGGATACTAAAAAAAAAATCTCAGTACTAGTATGATATTTTGTAAAGAACCCAGCTAACAATAAAATGACTATCTTCTGAAAAATCTTCACAGTGTAATATCTTAGAATGTTATTGCTCTAAGGGCAATATTATTGCTCTAAGGGTGTTCCACTAGACAGGTTTTTAGGATGGATCAGTTCTGGCATAATGTCACTGAACACTGTATGAACTCAATTCTGTTGTGGGAATTCTTTTCTCAATTCTTTGTATTGCAGGAGGAGAAAAAAAGACAGAAGAACTGAGCTGCTCATGATTATATAGACGTCCCTATAGACCAATAGTCTGATTCACATTTATCAGTCAGAAAAGTAAAATGCACAGAGCGCCCCTAAGCATCCTGTAATATGCTTTGTTTCTCCACCCTGTTGTTTTTCCTCCACCTCAGTTATGTTTAACGATGCACATTCTTTGCTCAGTGCTCATGCTCAGTGACCCCATGCCAAGCAGGTGGGAAGTGTGGACGGGAAATTATTATACTGAGTGAAGGACTCATATTACCTTTGGATGTGAAGGGTGCCATGCTCATTTAGCCTGTCATCATGTTTGGTCTGATGTGGTGGAATGAATGTGGTAATCGAGTTTTGCATTTATTTAACCACATTATTATATTCTGCCTAATTAAGAAGAGAAATCAAGTCTTACTATCACCTAATATGCACTGGCAGGAACACTTTTTTGAATATGGATTGGGAATCTAATCCTATAAGTCTCACACGGGCCACCTTTCCACTGACTTCTATTTAAATTTTGCTTGCATGAATTACACAGGTAGAGTCCTGAGCAAAAAAAAATGTAGAAATCAGGCTTTGTTTAATTATTCCAAAGCCCTTTGTCTCTTACTTGTAAGGTACAAAATGGCAAAGGCTCTTGGCAGATGCCTAAGAGCTTTTATAACTGATGTTGAGATCAGCTGAAACAAAGATGCATTTGTTGAGCTCCAGCTTCAGATGCTGGCCTGGCTTTTCAGAGGTAAACCCTAAGTGTTTGCTCTTGGATATGGATAAGAGTTTTTCAAAAAATTGATTTGCCAATGCTTACACAAGGCACTACTGCATATTATGAATCATTTGCTTGTCTAACACACGAGAAACAAATTTAAAATACATTAGCAGCATATGGCTGGAAAGAAAGGCAACCCTAGGCAGAGGATATTCCTGGGAAGCAGGAAGATTTGCTAAAACCCAGATTAGATTAAGCATTTGGAGATGAAGAAATGAATTAATTAGCATCTCTAAAAAGGCAGCAAGGTGATTACCAATAAGGAAAGCAACATGGCATAGTAAGCTGCACGTGGGCTTTGGAGTCTGTAGACAGCTCTGCCTTTTGGTGCTTGGCCAAGTTTCTTAAACTCTCTAAACCTCAGTTTTCTTTTATAAAGTGGGTCTACCTACCTGCCTTGAATATCTACCTGCCTCTTAGGTAGAGAGTGAAATGAGATTATGTTCTGAAAGTGACTTGTCAACTGTAAAGATCTACACAATGAGAATACTAATAAAATAATATCTGATAAGATAATCATTATCAGAGTAACAATATCAGTTACTTATTCTGTATCAGACACTGCTTTACATGAATTATCTCATTGGGTTGCATGCTATTCTTATCCTCATCATTTTACAGAAAGGAAACTGAAGGTTAGACAGGTTGAATAACTTAACCGTGGTATATTTGGCATCCACATTTATGCTTTAACTTCCATTCTGAATTGCCTTCTAGACTATAACCATTATGAATGCTAACTGAATTTATTTAGTGATGATATCTATGTTTTCACATTTTCCATTAAGGTGATCTTTCTTGTCTAATATTTTATTGACTAGTCCAACCATTAACTCAATAGCATGTAATACATGTTTTCTATATGCAGCACACTCAAAAAGGTGTAAGGAAATAATTACAAAACAGAAAGTTGGGATTTTTATTCTAGAGTGACAGAACTTGCACACAGAGGGAAAGTTGTAGAACATTTAAAAAGCAATATGAAAACCAGTGCAAAATTATGTAGGCTGGATTGTATATAATTAAATCCTGAAGAACGGAGAAAGAAAATAATTCTTGCAATCATACAACTTTAGAAGTGCCTTAATTTTTATGACCAGTTATCCATTAAAAAAATCTTTTTTTTTGGTACTATTAAAAGCCTAATCCTTGGAATAATAGTCCTGTGTGTTGGTCTCCAGGGTTATGAGGATTCTGGAACTGCAGCTGTTTAAATTAAATTTAAATTAATTAAAATACAGATTAAAAATTTCACTTCCTCCGTCACACTAGCCAAATGTCAAATACGCAATAGCCATATGTGGCTAGTGGCTATCTTATTGGATGGCGCAGATGAGTTTCCACCACAGCAGAAAGTTGTACTGAGCATCACTGCTTGAGAACGTAAAGTCAGTAAGAATCCCCTCTCTCTGCCTCGGTCTGGTGGAGCCTAGGGAACTTTCAAGTTATATATGTAATCACATCAGAGGATTTACAGGTATATTTAGTGTGGAAACTCTTGGAAAGAGGTGGGACTTACTGTTGATCAATAGGATAGAAGATTGAGGCATCACGTTTGGAGAATTATCTTAGCCTGACTCTTTTGTGCCCCTTGGTAAAGCACAGGACTTGCCAGTGACATGTTTACTGGTGTACGTCACCTGTGCAGAGGTAAGAAAGAGGTGAGAAGAGTGGGCAAACAACCCTGGCCAGAGCGGTCAGTGCTGTTCTGAGAGGTCTTTGGGACAGATGAAATGGCCCAAGCAAAGACATGGAAATTTGAAAGCTCTTCTGACCTAGTTATGGTGTAAGGTGCTTTCAGAATGGTAGAATCTCAAAGTGAGACAACAGCAGAAAATGGTGTTGAGGTTAAAACTAGGTTTAGATTGTAATGGGCCTTGTATTCCCTCAAATGTTTTAATGTTATCCATTAGGCTGCAGGGATCCACCAGAAGTCTTCAAGCTGTGGAATGACATGATTGGCATAACTTCATTTTTCAGGAAAGTAATTATGGCAGAGGTGAGGAGGGTGCTTAGGTTAGAGGTTGAGGAACAGCTTCTAGGTTTTCCCTTAGTAGTGTTATTGTGTCTAATCACCAATTATAATAACTCATGGTTCAAAATAAGAATGGTTCTAGGGCTTCCCTGGTGGTGCAGTGGTTGGGAGTCCGCCTGCCGATGCAGGGGACGCGGGTTCGTGCCCCGGTCTGGGAGGGTCCCACATACCGTGGAGCGGCTGGGCCCGTGAGCCATGGCCGCTGGGCCTGCGCGTCCGTAGCCTGTGCTCCGCAGCAGGAGGGGCCACAACAGTGAGAGGCCCGCGTACCGCAAAAAAAAAAAAAAAAAAAAAAAGAATGGTTCTAAAAATAGCTACAATTTTTTTTACATTAAACAATAATGACACTAAAAGGACAAATTAACGCTTTGTTAAATATGCACTGGTAAGATGGATCATTAGCATGGCCTGAAAAATTCACTCTTCTACTGAATAAATGAGAAAGATTTGAAAAGCAGCTGAAATCCATTCTTGGTCAATGTATTAATAATATTTATAATGTTCTTAATTGGTTTTATAAGATTATGAAATGAAAGAGTTGAAATAATGGACAATCATCAGGCTGGAAATAAAATGGGAAGATGGATAAAATATGAAAGATGAGAAAAGATGAGAAGTGAGCCTGGGCACTCTCACTGTGCTGGCATTTGGCTCATTTGAGGAAACTATTTGGTAAACTGAGTAACACACTCTTCCCAGTTTTTCCTGTTCTGCTTATTCAGTCCTGAGTTGTCAAAATAAGTGAGGATATGCTGGAAACCTCTTCTCCCCTGATCACACCTCAGCCTGAACCCTTGCTTTATGGGCTGTGAATCATTGTGTCTAGACCTGGATATGGGTCCAGTCACATAACTAGAAGGAGGAAACCACCAGTCTTGGTAATCACTCTGAGATTGGAGGTCTTAACTTAATAAGGAAGGAAGAGATACTTCTATTCAGGCCTAAACCATTTACTATGAAGTACATTAGAGCATCAAAGAAGTCAACTTGACATTTTCCCAAAGGTTTAGATGAATTGCCTTTTCAAACAAGGGGGAGAGAGCAGCCTCTGAGGCTTTCTAATGCCTCCCTCATGGCTCTACATTCACTTGACTGGCCTCGGTGCAGAGAGCCTGACCCTGTTAGCCTCCCTGAAAGGCATCCTTAGACTACATCTCTGCTTCAGAAAAATAAGTGTAAGTGTTTTGTTATTCTGCCCCAGTTTATGTATGCAATTAATTCTACCTTTATCTATATGCAACTTAAAGCCTAATTATTTTTGATGACTGTCCCAGAAACTGTTGAAAAATAAACAAAACAAAGGGGACATCTGCTTCTACCATGATGAGGGAACTGGTGTGGGATTTGTAATCTCATTGTAAACAAGGAAAATTGGACAAAACTTACAAAATCATTGTTTCAGGTATTATAAAGGAAATAGCGTAGGACTGTGATTAGTGAGAGAAAGGAAATAGATAAGCTGAGCTCTACAATCACCCCAGCTTTCTGCCTGGAAGGACTTTCTGAATTGAGGTGCAGGGAGGGCGATCTCCAGCAAAGCACAAGGTCATATTAAATGGAGAAAACAGAGATAAGATAAGAATTCAGGGAAGCAGACATGACTGGAATCTACAGATCAGAGAATCAGAGAGAAGGGAGCTATGCAGAAAAAAGCTATAGAAATCTGCATAGGGTCTCTTTGAGTCTCTTGCTGAATACTAACAGCAATAGGAAGAAACTCCATGAGGCCAGGAAAGAACAATCAGGGAGCTATAAGTAGTGGGTGACAATGTTCCATTTGTCTCTCACCTTTCTAGATAACCTTGTGACCAGAGGCACTGACTACATTTATTATGAACTATTTATTCAGGTATGTTTGCAGAGCAAACAGCTTTGGAAGACAGAGGTAGTGTCTCCCTCAAGAGCGAAGAGACATTTACTTCCCATTATAAAAGATTCAGGTTCCCCAAACTCAGGCTTCCTCTCCTTTACCACACTGTACTGCATGTGCAGACATTGCTCTGTGGGAACTGGGGCTCAGGAAGATAGTGCAAATACTGACACCCTGGCTTCTGCTCCTGCCATGAGTAATAAAGTTCTTTGTCTCTGACCTAGGAATCATGTCTTCTGTCGACATCCTTGAAACTATGAATGACTAACTTGTTAGCTTGCAAGGAGGGTAGAGCTCAGACCCTTCATAGATTTGGACAGTTTTGGTGATGAGGGTGGAATGCTAATAGAGATGTCATTTTCTGGAAGATGAAGGATGAGGACCTCATGGGCCAAATAATGGGATTTGAGAGAAAACTATGGGAATTAGTAACAAACAGCAAGTTGTTGACTAAATCATATGGTTGATTGGGCAATACATGGTTCTCCCCTTTATTGCCTGTTATTGAGGAGGAACTGGGTAGTGGTTACAGGCTGTGTACCAGAAAGTAGACTCAAAGGCAGCTGCTCTGTGACTAATTCTCATTTGAGGAGGAGAAAAGATGTTTCTTACCAATCCTGCAGTCAGCCTTAGGTCTGTCCTGTTGTAACAATTAGTGCTCGTAAACATGCTGGAACAATTGGATATTCATATGGGAAAAAATTAACCTTGACATTACCTCATGACATTCACAAAAATGGATAATGTAACAGTTAAAACTATAAAACTTTTAGACAAAAACATAAAATCAAGATTTTTAGAATAGGCATAGGATTCTTAGAACACAAAAACATGAATTGTATGAAAATTGCTTAACTGAATTTCATCATCAAAATTAAATTCCTCTTCTCTGACACATTGTTAAAAAAAAAAACAAGCCACCAAGTGAAAAAATATTCAAAGTACCTATTTCTGAAGATTTATATCCAGAATATATAAGAACTATTCAACTCAATAATTAAAAAGACAAGAATCCAATTTAAAATGGACAAAAGGGGCTTCCCTGGTGGTGCAGTGGTTGAGAGTCCACCCAATGCAGGGGACACGGGTTCATGCCCCGGTCCGGTAAGATCCCACATGCCGTGGAGCGGCTGGGCCCGTGAGCCATGGCCGCTGAGCCTGTGCGTCCAGAGCCTGTGCTCCGCAATGGGAGAGGCCACAACAGTGAGAGGCCCGCGTACCGCAAAAAAAAAAAATGGACAAAAGATTTGAACAAGCACTTCACAAAAGATTTACAAATGATCACTTAGCACAATAAACGATGTTCAATATCAATAGTATCAGGAAATTGCAAATTAAAATCACAATGAGATACCATTGCACACAAGTGTTAGTGAGGGTGTGCAGCAACTCAAATGCTCATATGTTGTGGGGAGGGTGTAAAAGAGCACAGGTACTCTAGAAAGTACTCTGGTAGTTTTCTTATACACTTAACATATAACTCAGCAGTTTCACTCCTTAGTATTTACCCAAGAGAAATGAAAACATATATCTTTGCAAAGATATTTAAATGAGTGTTCAGAGCAGATTTATTCATAATAGGCCCAAATTGGGAACTCAGAAGTCCATTGGCGGGTGAGTGGACACACAAGTTGTAGTAGATGCATAGAAGGAAATACTTCTCAAGAAATAGAAAGGAACAAACTACTCACAGATGAGAAAACACAATTGATCTCCAGAACATTATGCAAGAAAGCCAGAACCAGAAGAGAACATTCTATGTGATTTTACCTATATAAAATTCTAGAATAGGTGTAATGAATTTCCAGTGGAAGAAAGTAGATCACTGATTGCCTGGGGCTGCAGTTGTAGCGGGGCAATGCCGGCAAAGTGGCACCAGGCAAAGTGGATGGTTATTCTTAATTGTGATGGTGGTTACATGGGAGTTACATTTGTCAAAGCTCATCAAGCTGTACACTGAAATGGGTTCTTTTCAGTATATGTAAATAATACTTCAGTAAGGTTGATTTAAAAAGAAAAGATCAAGTTAAAAAACAAAAAGATTAACATGGTATGTCAAAATGACCCAGAACCGATCCTAAAATGTCCCCATTGACCAAAGTTGACAGTTTAAGTATCAAAAAAAGAATAATGGCTGGGGATGCCTGAACTACAAGGAATGTATTTTTTTTAAAAAAGTAGTTATATTCTATAATTACTTGTGTGTGTACACACACACACACACACACACACACACACACACACATCAAAGAACAGAATTTAATTTTTTTTTTCTTAAAGATGTTTTCCATGAGCAGTAACTGTTCTGGAACTAGAGAGATCCTAAAACAGGATTACATTTTTAGGATCTCAGATTTGTTTGGTTTTGAATTACTTATCTAAAAAAAATTTTATATTTTCTAAGCAAAAAATGGATGGAACTTTGAAAAGCCAAATTAGGTAGGCACTTGCCTTGAGAATGCCTTGAAAATGTGCTTTGCAGACTTCCAGCTACAGGGAGCTTGACTGACCTGGGGCCCCAGCTGTCACACCTTAAATGCACTGCTTCACTTGCACTAAGGCCATGCTTCCCATGGGCTGTTCCTAGCCAATGACTGATTGCAGCAGTCTTGCTAAGGCAGCCCGTTCCTGAGGGCCACAGGACTCTTTCAGAAAGCCAACTTTGGCTAAAGAACCCCATAATGGTTTTGATGAATTTTCATTTCACTTCATGGAAGTCATGGACACTTTCACTCAACCTTCCTTCCTTTATTTCCTTCAGTAGGAGATGTGCATCATAGTTGGATGGCTCTCCCAAGCTTTTCCAGCTCCCTCCCCATTTTTTTCTCATGGGCATTTTCTTCAATACAATCCTTGCAAGTTTAATTTCATCTTGATGTCAGTTTCTTGGAGAACCTTAATAAATACACGATCCAATACGTGATGATCTTACATAGCCCACTGATGGCTCCTCTGTGCTTACACTTATCCCTATTAAATTTCAGTATATTGATTTATGGCCCATTGTTCCAACACATCAAGGTATTTGTGGATCATGATTTCATCATCTTTTACATCTATTATCTTTTTCCACCTTTGTGACATCCAAAAATCGGTGAGTAGTTACATGTCTTCTTCGAGTTGTGAATAAAAATATTGGACTGGAAGAGCCAAATGACAGACCTTTTAGTCAGGCAATCAAAATCTATGATAGGCCTAACAGTACAAAGAAGTTTATGTTTTCATAAATTGAATAAATATTAAAGAATTATAAGAATAGTAAATTATATGTAGCTAGAAGGTGGATAGTATCCTTATACTCAAATTGTACATCTCCTCCTACAACATTTTGCACACAGAAGGTGTTTATAATCACTACCACCAAGACAGCAATGGCATCAGAAAAATGTAGAAAATAATATTTGAAACAAGTGGTCTTTCGTAGTTTGCTTTAGAAATAAGCTGTTTCTAAATATTAGGGTAGAGGGCACAGCATAAAAATTTCAGTTCTTAAAACAACAATAGCTACTTACTAAATGAAATAACTTTTAAAAGCAATGTAACTGAATTCCCTGAAATAAAGATTTGGTAGTTAGCTTCATTGTGTATTGTGATAGTTCAAAAAAAAACCACTTAGCTTTAATTCTTTTGTAATAATGGCAAATTTTGTTTGTGTTTAGATTAGAAATGATTGTGTGGGAATTATGGGTTTTCTAAACTAATTGTTTTAAGGATAATATGTTCAGAGGCCAAGGGAGTGCCTGGCAAGTAAGCAAGAGAATAAACTGTTCTGAAAATTCTTTTTTACCATGGATATCCATGCTCATATTAAAAAGAATTTTTATACTATATACTTAAGAGGATTTATCTCTCATTAGCTCACAGATTTCATGGGATTTTTTAAAAAAAGAAATGCAATAGGCCAGAAATAAACATTTTGTGATAAATTTTGTCATTAATAAGAGGCTGAACCTAGGCATAATTTCAAGTGTGTGCACTGTCATGGTGAAAATGGTCATCTCGCTGAAAGTCACTGTCTCTCAACAAAGCTTCGGTCCAGTTGAGTATCAAACTACAAGATACAGACTGCTATTTTCTACTCTAACTTTTAGAATTCATGAACATACAAAATATTTTATAAAGGGAACCAAATCACCCATTAATCTCCATTTGCTATATGAATAAGGAAATAGAGCTCAGTGGTTCAATTTTCTATGTAAATTCTGGTTAAAACTTTTCTACCTTGGATTCTTCTGTTATTCTAAGTGTGATTACTAGGAATGTTCTATTACATGTTTCTCTTCAGGCCTCTTGAGTCATAAGCAAACTTTCATCTTTACTTAGTTTAATAGCTAGTGTTATTGATGAGCAGTAGTATGCAGAAAAGACTGGTAATTGCTGGGTTTTCATAGCTGAAATAAATAATAGAGATACACTTTTCCTGGATAGAGGAAAAAATGTCTCAATTGCTCCTGGAATATAGATGAAGAAACTATACAAAAGTACTACAAAAGGCATCTTGATAAGTAGCAGATTCAAAGAGGACAAAAAAGGAACTGGAATTCTGCTGACATAACTCTCTTCTCAACTGTATTATTTCCTTTTAAAGTCTTTTTTTTTTTTAAGGCAAGGGTCCAAAAAGGATGTGTTTTCCCACAAACAAGGAAGATCAAAGTTAAATGCTCTTCTGTTATTCATTTGAGAGAGAGAGAGAGAGACTGACTAATGGAAGAAATCAAGAGCCTTAAGGAGAGATGGTACAATGTTTTTATAAAGGTATGAGTATTTCTGATGTTTGGAATGCATGGGTGGTGACTTGGACAAGGTAGTGATCCAGAAAGAGAATCTAAGATATGTCCCTTAAGCCACCTAAAGGCATGACTAAGAACAAGTCACTCTAAACAATAAAGTAAGGGCTAAGAAAACACCAAATGTGGGCACTGAGCTAGAACTGAACATTTTGTGAAATGACAAGGTGTGTGTTTCCCTCTCACCAGACAGAAATGTGAGAAGGAAATGTCACACCCTGCTAAGGGGAGGAGGGGGATGTCAGAATCACTTCTGGGGGAGTTCCCTGGCGGTCCAGTGGTTAGGACTCAGTGCTTTCACTACGGGGCTAAGTTCGATCTCTGGTTGGGGAACTAAGATCCTGCAAACTGAGCGGTGTGGCAAAATAAATAAATAAATAAATTTTAAAAATTTAAAAATCACTTCTGGGACTTTTTCAGGCTACTTTTGCCTCAAAGAAATTCTGACAACGCCCATCACAGGTGCACACTTACACACACACACTGCACACAATCCTACCTCCTTAAGAATTAGTGCCCATTAGAGCCACCCTTACTGATCAGTGGGTTATCATATCTTTGGGTTGGGTGGGGCAGAAAGCAGGCTAAGAGCCACCACCTGGCTGAGTTTATTTCCCTCCAGCTTTGGGTGACCATCCGTGTCGCCGGGAGGGCTTCCAGCTCTGCAGAGAGGAGAGTGGACTGTGACTGTGCAGAAGATGGCCTCACCTTCTCACTAATCCTTCCCACACTCCACACGCATGGGCGCTCACACATATGAAGGGCTTGCCCAGAGAAGCCAGCAAACGTTCATTGTGCTCACACTGCTCAGAATACTATCTTGAAAACTCCAAGAGAGGTGCACAGGACAGGGAAGAAATGATCTCTGCTTTGAGAATTGCAGAGGGCTCTTATCTAAATAGGGTCCTCCTTGGAATGCATTTGCTCACAGAATGACCTGAGTCTAACTCAGTGGATTTAGAAAATTAATATAAGTATTGTTAAGTAATGTGACAGCTTTCCTGTCCCATAGTTTTGTGTGCATGACAAATATTTGTTGAATGAATGATAAACACAAAGATGTGGGCAGAGCCTACCTCAGTTAGGTTGATAAATAATAGAAGAAGATTCAAAAGAACTTCTAATTTCTATCTCACGGTGATTGTGCTTCCTCTATTACCTCAAATATCCCAATCACAAATTCTGTATGGAACAGTTCAGAGATAAATTTTCTTCTAAATCTTACATGTTATCTGACTCAGAAAATAATAATAATAGCTAACACATATTGAGCACTGCTATATGCAGGGAAGTGTTCATATTAATTTTTGTACATCTTGTTTAAGGCTCATAAAAGTCCTATAAGATGGGAATTACTATTATCCCCTTTTATACAGATGAGAAAACTGAGCTTCAGGCAGGTTAGATAACTTTTCCATCTAGGATGTGGCTTAAAGATCACAGAGCTGGTAAGAGGGAGAACCCAAATCTATCTAATGACAAAATCCATACTCTTAACTACAACTCTATATTGCTTTGTTTACCAATACATATATAAACAGATTTAAAATACTATTTAAGGCTAACAAAGACTTTCTGAGGCTGTGATATTATATATGTATATGTACATATATATATATATATGGTCATAGTCTAAGAAATATACATTGACATAGTCTAAGAAAAGTATTTTGCTTAAAATGCTATTGTTTTAGATATTATGCTTGCTCTTCTAATTAAGCAGCATAAATCTTTCTCGGGAAGAGTTTTCAGAATGTAGTTAGCTCTCATTATTCCTTGTGGTTATGTCCTACAAAGTAAGTCTTAACACTGAATCAGTGCATACTGAGTTATTGCTCCTAAGGGTTAGGTTCCTGGGAGCCTCTGGTCACAACATGTTTGTCAACCAGTCAACATATAATCTTTTTTTGGTGTGTTTTTCTTTTTAAAGATTATATTTACACTATATTGTTGATTAATTAACTTGAACTCATGGCCAATGGCAGTATAACTCATGCCTGAACGTCCTTATCTAACACACCTATTTTCTCTGTAAGACACATCACAACCTTTTTACACTTAGGAACACAAGACAGCTCTTCAGCACTACCCTTGGGGGACATTTTAAGCAGCAAACTCAGCAACTAAAACAATAACATGAAAAATGTGGCATTAAATAGATTATGAAAAGGACCCTTATTTATAGTACAAGCTGAAACAGGAAGTAAAACATGGCCTTGTTCAACCTCAGCTGGGGACATGTACCACTGCTCTGTGCATGTCCATGAATGATCTAAAAATCCCCCCAGGGTATTGCCTTTGGGGTTACAAATAAGTTGTAGAGAGTAAGTGAATTCACAAATGTTGAATCTGTGAATAATGAGGATCAACTGTGGATATAAATCACCTGAAGGAAATCATGGCAGTTGCACTGAGTGAAGCCGATGTCATACTAGCTCTTTCTTTGAAACAGCAGCTCAGAATATGGGTTCCCACTGAACTTTTAGCCAATTTAAACCATTCTCCAACCACACACATATGAAATAATTTCTCATCTCTGGTTACAGAGGCTAAAAGCATGCAGTCTTTGAATCTGCATTTTCTAACTCAGATGTAAGGTGTTCTCCATCATGCAGGCCTCCTTCAAGTACACTGGGGAGGCCTGTTACTGTGCTCCTTTTCTGTATAGGACACATTCACTGTCTTTACCAACCCCCCCGCCACCATCATGGGAACCCGAGAGCTCTGTCCTGTAGCCAGTAGCTAAATGCAATTCATGTCAGGGAGGAAAAGGGTTCAAGCACCTTGAGGACAGAACCCCAACAGAAATGGAACTGCGTGCACAGTATGGCCTGGGCTTCTGCATTTTTGCTTTGTTTTTATTTTGTCCTTTCTTCCTGTTGTGAGAGTGTTCTTCTGAGCAATAATGGGTAGAAACAGCTTAATCATACTTGTGAAAAATACTATTTAAAAGTGTCATTTCAGATGGAAATTATGCCTCTTTGTCCTGGCAGGTATTGTTAAAAGCATATAGACAACATACACCACCTGGTGGGCCTTTAGCATCCTTGTCTCTGAGTTTAAGTGAGCCTTGTTACTTTCTCCATTAGGGCTCGAGTCGCAGCCCGCTGCTGCTTAGGAAAGCTTGGACCTGGAGCCTGGCACATCGCCTCAGCTGCGTGATGGCAGGTGGCAGTTGTTGCAGAGCGAAGTCACAGGAGAAAATCTATTGCTCAGAAATCATCAAAACAATAACGGAAATGGCCCTTAATCTTACCCTATTCTCACAGAATCTGGGTTTGAGAGTAAGTTTTATAATGTACTGTAACCCATTAATTTACATTTACAAATCCTAAAGTGAAAAGAAGTACAAGTTCAATAATGGGAATTGTCACTGGATGTGACTTTCTGTTGTCCCCCACTAGGTACACACTCAGAGAGCAGAGAATTTGTATGCATTGCCTGGTGCCTAGCTCCCCCAGATGTTAGTAGTATGGAGGTGAATCTGCGTTACTGCATTATCAGTTTTTATTTTTATTTAAAAATTTTTAATTGCGGTAAATCATATATAAAATAAAATTTACATTCTTAGCCATTTCTAAGTGTACATACAGTTCAGTACTGTTATTACTGTGCAGCCAATCTTCAGAAATTTTTCATCTTGCAAAACTCTGTATTCATTAAACAACTCCCCTTTTCCCTCACCCCACAGCCCCTGGAAACCACCATTCTACTTTCTGTTTCTGTGAATTTAACTACTCAAATTCTATCAATTTGACTATTCATTTCTATGAATATGACTACCTCATATGAGTGGAATCACTCAGTATTTGTCTTTTTGTGTCTGGCTTAATTCACTTAACATAATGTCGTCAAGGTTTATCCATGTGTCACAATTACCTTTGTTTTTAAGGCTGAATGTATACACCACATTTTGTCTGTCTATCCGATGGACACCTGGGTTACTTCCACCTACTCCTTTATTTTAAAGTAACTAAAATCTAGTGAAACAAAGGGATGACAATATATACCCTTGGAATGAAGCTGATTATTATGGTCTCTTTAAACTTAGGAATTAAGCCTATTTCCTGGAGCTAGGTGATCTGACCATGGCTTATGTGATCCAGCCTATTTTATCTCTCTCCTCATGCCCTACTTCACTCACTCTCTGGCTGTTTTAGCTCTTCATCTAATAGGCCAAGTTTACTCTTACTTCCAGGCCTTTGCCAGTGTTGTTCCCTCTGTTTGGAATGTTTCCTCTCCTCAAATTTCTGGATAGCTCTCTTCATCCCCTCAAATCTCTGCTCCAATGTCACCTTATGCAAAAGACTTCCCCTGACTATCCTCTGCCAACAACAACCAACCCTATACTCCCTGTCTCTCTTTTGCATGATATTTCCATAATAGCCATCACCATAACTCATATGTCGCCTTGTTTTTATCACCTACTTTTCCACTAGAAAGAAAGTTCTATGAGGCCAGTCAGGACTTTGTTTCATTCACTACTGTATCTCCGTACCTAGATCTGTGTCTGGCATATAAGAGGCCCTCAAAAACATTTTATTTATTTATTTTTTGGTATTATTTATATATTTCTTACTAAGTGCCAGGCATTGCTCTAAGCACTTTGCAAATGTTAACTCATTTCATCCTTATACTCATCCTAGGGGGTGGGTGCTGTAATTGTCTATATTTTACAGATAAGGAAACAAAGGGCATAGAGGAATCAAGTAATTTACCCGAAGTCACCCAGCTGGTGTATGATGGAGCCACAATACAAATTCAAACAGCATGGCTCTAAACCACAATTCTGTGAGTGAAGGAATGAAGAAAGTGACCCTTAAATTACAAAACAAGAGGGAAGAGGTTGTAAATTTTCTCCTTTCCATTATTCATCTTCATGTCCTTGCTGGGTGACAAATTGTACTGTGAATTATAGATTCCATGGGGCAGAAGACGGAATAGGCAAATTTCTCAACTGCCTTCCCTTTCTGCTGGCAGAGAAAAGCCCTGGCACATGAAGTTACATTTCTCTCCACTCGGGTATTATGTTCAGGGCTTGGTTATGGGCAGTGGAAGTTAGCACAGTACCCGCCTGACTAAACAAGAGTCAGGCAGGTACTATGCTAACTTGTTTCAGAACCTGGCAGGTCGGGATATACTAACATCCTTCTGGGAATAAGATTTAGTCATTTATATTTACCAATCTTAACTGGAACTGCAAATACATTACCAAGAAAGGAAGACACTCTGAAATTTCAACTTCATTTTATGCTATACACAAATATCAACCTTTGGAGGCATGTTTTATCCAGTATATTCTCCTTACAGTTTAATTGTTCCCATTATTCTCTTTCAGCGTACTTTCTCCTCTCTTCCCTGCTGTGTCCTTCACCATGTAGCATATATTTGATACAGCGTCTTGGAATTCCCCTAATGTGCCACTTCAGTTGAACCTGGAAAACACTGAGGTGATTACTAATTTATTGCTGTCTTCTGCTAAGTGCTTAATGCAAGCTTGATAAAAATCAACAGCTGTGTGTGCCTTTCCATTGTAGCAATATGCTTGTGATACATGACTAGGTTAGGTAGTTGTCAGGTGATTTCTTGAAAATCTTCTAAGATAATCTACCACCTCCATTTTATTGGTGTCATGGACGATGTTAACAGTCATATAAGTGGAAGTAGAAGCAAGGAGCATATGGAGAAGAGCAGGTACTATACACCCTCTTCTTCAAAAGGCTAGTTGTGAGCAAAAAGGCTAATGATGTGGAATAAGGACACCTTGCCTGATCTCAGTAACATCCCAAGAGAATCAGAATTAGAATGCTAAATGCATGTCCAACCAAAAGGCCAAGGATGTAAACTTATGCAGCCATCAGGCTTTATCTCCTACCCCAAAACTCAGTCATTTCTGGTAACAGACAATGACTCGTCATGGGCCTCAACATCTGCAGCGTCACCCAGAATGCTCGACCTCCTGCCCCCTTGTGCTGGAGGAGAGCCTTGCTCTACAAAAGGAGACCTCTGTGTGGGATGGATAAACCTCTGTCTGTGCTAACCTTTCAGTAAAATAATTTCAACTTTCTATTTTCAACTATCCTCACAAACAGTACGGCATAACGGAGTCACAAACTACCCCGAGCTCATGTTTATTCTAGATCCACACAGAACACTTCAGTCCTCTGGCAGAGAGCCTCTGCAGTCTGTGCACAGCACGGGACCGTGCAGGAGGTGGCATCTCCCAGCCCCAACTCACACATCAGCAGGACATTCTGTTATGCTAAAGAAAGAATATGCTTCATTTTCTTTACAACTTCTAGAAATGTGACATTTCTTCCCAGCCAGGCCTCCCCAACTCCAGCTGCTCTGAGTATCAAAATTCCCTGCCAAACTTTTAGTGTTTGACAAGGTGTTTAAAAGAAGAAGGTCTTTAATTTGCTACTTCTATCACTACAATATCTATGTCTTCAGCTATTTCATGGCAACATCTGACTCGAAATATTTGAATTCTTGAAAATATTGGAACATAGAAGTATTTATTATATCATTTATTTGATTAGAAATAACTTCTATGTATAAACTGTAGCTTTTAATTTAAATTTAGAAAATTCCCAAACAGTAAGCTCCTGTCATTCTCCAAAATAGAAAGCATAAGGATGACAGACAGCAGGCCAAGACTGATCCATCCCCACTGTTACACCTTTCCCATTTCCTTTCTTACTTAACAGAACTGGACTGATTCATTTCAGATTCCATGCTTTTAAATGGGATTTCAGCTGATTGTTCTCTCTCCAGAGACAGCACCTCTCTTCCCCCTGCAATGCACTTCTGCTATGACATTCCACTCGATCCTTGTAAGGCCCAGGCATCCTGGCAGGCTGCTCCAGTGGCAATGACCAGGCTGATGTTCTGAAGAAATGCAGGGTAAGTGGGAAGAGTCTCCAACTCAGAAACAAGCTAAGAGAGCTCTTTATTTCAGCAGGCATAGAAAGTGATGGGTTTCTTTGGAAAGAAAATTTAAAAAAATAAAGAAGCACTATCCTTTATGAGCGTCAAATGAAGAATCATTTTGATTATTCTCTATATTTAAACCAGGAGGCAGCTGCTAGCCTCATTGGTGCTTTGAAATTCCTTGGTTCAATTTTGATTTTGTACTGTTTTGGTGACCTACAAAGCAGTTGGCAAATGGTTAAGGCCTTTCCATGGGTCATGTATTGCTGAGGACACCACCTACACAGCCAGCTTCACTTTAGACCCTCCTCAGGTTTTACCATAGCAACAGATGGATACAGCAATCATTTGATTCTCAGCAAAACTTTGTCAGCCAAGTGATAATAACCTGCATGCTGTTTGTAACTACAGAGTCTCCCTGGAGGTCATCTGAGGACTCTGAAGAGCTTTAGGAAAAATCTCCAATGGGTGAGGGTGCAGTGAGGATAATAATGGAGGCCAAGGATCAACAGATCTTTAACTTCTCACGGCTTTCTACTGTGTGAGTGGGCTTTACTCCTGAAGAAATAACTTCACCCAAAGCTTAATTCTGAATTTCCAAGTGTGCACTCACTTTCCTGCAGGATCACCTCTTTTGGGTGCGCTGACTCACTTTGATTGAACGTAGAAGTCTGCAGGAATCTGCATTAAGCCCAACATGCGAGTAGTTCCCCTAAAAGCAGGGAGGGGAAACTAAGCAAGAGCACTAGAATAGGATACAAGAGGCTGGGAAACTGGCTTCTTGCCCTGGCTCTACCACTAACCATTCATTTGTGATGGTAACTCTGAGCAAGTCACCCCGACAAGGTTTCAGCTTCCTTGTTTATAGGGTGAAAGGGTTGGACTAATTATCTATAATCTTTTCTCCAGCTCTAGTATTCTCTGAATCTAAGTGATTATATGATAATGATGATAATGATGATCAATAATGATAATGATAATCATTATAATAATGACAGTGATAATGATGATCAATGAAATTAATCATTTTCCTGAGGCTTTCTCTCAATCATATATTTGAATCTCTAAGAGAGAAACAGAGAAAGCCTACAAGTTTGGGAAGCAAAAACACGTTTGTGATTTTACCCCCAGTTTTATCCATTAGGTGGAATCTTATAGAAATAATACTGGAGTACTGTAATACAAATTGGAGTCATAATATTTAATATAAAAAAACCCAATATCCTGACATGCTCTCTTTAAAATGAGACAGTCAATAGAGAAGGTGCATCTTGTCCCTTTTTACCATGTAGAGCTCTCTATACACAGATCTACAGCAACAAATTTGAAAATGTTCAGGAAATGGATAATTTCTTAAGAAAATTAAAATTTCCAAACAACACAAAATGAAAAGGTTAAACAGACCAATTGCTATAAAAGAGAATGAAAAGGTGAATAAATATCTCTCAAGTTCTGATTAATTATAAAGCCAGATCATTCCAATGGTATTCAAACTACTTTTGATCATGGAAAAAGTGAGAACTAACTCAAAATTATTTTTATAAAACCAGGATAACTTTATATTAAAGATATCACAATGTATAGAAAATTGTAATTAATCTCAACTGTAAACATAGGTGCAAGAAATATAAAATTTAAAAGTAGCAGATATTCAGCAATGTATTAAAATAATAATACTTTACGTTAAAACAAAAAAGGAAATCATATAAGAACAAGAAGAAAACATAAGTGAATTACACTATAACCTAGGTGTGGGGACCAGCTTTCTACCTTTGAGCCAAAGTCCAGATGCAATATAAGAAAAGGTTGATAGATTCAACTCAGAGCAAAGCATCACAAATGAAACGAACTTTTATGTGACAAAAACTCCATGAGAAAAGAGTGGAACATCGAAGTTCCAAATGACAAAACAGGAGAAAATATTGTTAATATGTATTATAGATAAAGTGCTAATATTCCTAATATATTGGAAACTTTCAAAACTCAAGAGTAGAAAAAGACCAAAAATTGACAGAAAAATGGGCAAAGGACATGAACAAAAATTTGTAAAGACATACAAAACACAAAACAGCCATTATACATATGAAAAGATGCTCATCTTCATTCATAATAAGAGAAATGTAAATTTAAAGTACACTGAGAGATCAATTTAACCTACCAGACTGGCAAAAGTAAAAGCTTGAGAATATATTCACTTGGTGAGGCTGTGGGAAATAGCACTTTTATATATCGCTGGTGTGAATGCAAATAAGAAAAGCCTTTCTACCAAGCAATTCCATTTCAAGAAATTTAACCTTCGCATACCCTAGCAATATGAAAACACATATGTGTAATATTATGTCTTTCAGCATTATTTGTATTTGCAAAATGTTGGAAAGTACCTAATAGCCTAATCATAGGAGATAAGTTGGTTAAACCGTGGTCCGTACACACAATGGAGTGCTATGTGGCTATTAAAAACAAAACAAAACAAAAAATCCCAAACTGATACGAAGAGTGCTCTCCAGGATATATTGTTAGGTGACATAAAAAAAATGCAAAAGAGCAAAAACAGAATACTAATTTTGTGCAAAAAAAAGAAGAAATAAGAAAGTATACATGTATTTGCTTAGTCTGGCAAAAACAAAGGATGAGTTAACTAGAGAGAGTATAAATGATAAAGCAAATAGAACAAAATGTTTAAAAAATATTAAAATGTTAAAAATTGGTAACTCTGGATGATGGTTATATAGGTAAATCTGTCAAAGAGTATACAGGCTTTTTTGGACTAGTTTTGCACCCCCAAACTCATTCTACGAGGCCACCATCACCCTGATACCAAAACCAGACAAAGATGTCACAAAGAAAGAAAACTACAGACCAATATCACTGATGAACATAGATGCAAAAATCCTCAACAAAATACTAGCAAACAGAATCCAACAGCACGTTAAAAGGATCAGACACCATGATCAAGTGGGGTTTATTCCAGGAATGCAAGGATTCTTCAATATAAGCAAATTAATCAATGTGATAAACCATATTAACAAATTGAAGGAGAAACAATACATGATCATCTCAATCGATGAAGAGAAAGCTTTCAACAAAATTCAACACCAATTTATGATAAAAACCCTCCAGAAAGTAGGCATAGAGGGAACTTTCCTCAACATAATAAAGACCATATATGACAAACCCACAGCCAACATCGTCCTCAATGGTGAAAAACTGAAAGCATTTCCACTAAGATCAGGAACAAGACAAGGTTGCCCACTCTCACCACTCTTATTCAACATAGTTTTGGAAGTTTTAGCCACAGCAATCAGAGAAGAAAAGGAAATAAAAGGAATCTAAATCGGAAAAGAAGAAGTAAAGCTGTCACTGTTTGCAGATGACATGATACTATACATAGAGAATCCTAAAGATGCTACCAGAAAACTACTAGAGCTAATCAATGAATTTGGTAAAGTAGCAGGATACAAAATTAATGCACAGAAATCTCTGGCATTCCTACACACGAATGATGAAAAACCTGAAAGTGAACTCAAGAAAACACTCCCATTTACCACTGCAACAAAAAGAATAAAATATCTAGGAATAAACCTACCTAAGGAGACAAAAGACCTGTATGCAGAAAATTATAAGACACTGATGAAAGAAATTAAAGATGATACAAAAACATGGAGAGATATACCATGTTCTTGGATTGGAAGAATCAACATTGTGAAAATGACTATACTACCCAAAGCAATCTACAGATTTAATGCAATCCCTATCAAACTACCACTGGCATTTTTCACAGAACTAGAACAAAAAGTTTCACTATTTGTATGGAAACACAAAAGACCCCGAATAGCCAAAGCAATCTTGAGAACGAAAAACGGAGCTGGAGCAATCAGGCTCCCTGACTTCAGACTATACTACAAAGCTACAGTAATCAAGACAGTATGGTACTGGCACAAAAACAGAAAGATACATCAATGGAACAGGAGAGAAAGTCCAGAGATAAAGCCATGCACATATGGTCACCTTATCTTTGAGAAAGGAGGCAGGAATGGACAGTGGAGAAAGGACAGCCTCTTCAATATGTGGTGCTGGGAAAACTGGACAGGTACATGTAAAAGTATGAGATTAGATCACTCCCTAACACCATACACAAAAATAAGCTCAAAATGGATTAAAGACCTAAATGTAAGGCCAGACACTATCAAACTCTTAGAGGAAAACATAGGCAGAACACTCTATGACATAAATCACAGCAAGATCCTTTTTGACCCACCTCCTAGAGAAATGGAAATAAACACAAAAGTAAACAAATGGGACCTAATGAAACTTAAAAGCTTTTGCACAGCAAAGGAAACCGTAAACAAGACAAAAGGACAACCCTCAGAATGGGAGAAAATATTTGCAAAGTGAAGCAACTGACAAAGGAGTAATCTCCAAAATTTATAAGCAGCTCATGCAGCTCAATAACAAAAAAACAAACAACCCCATCCAAAAATGGGCAGAAGACCTAAATAGACATTTCTCCAAAGAAGATATACAGACTGCCAACAAACACATGAAAGAATGCTCAACATCATTAATCATTAGAGAAATGCAAATCAAAACTACAATGAGATATCATCTCACACCAGTCAGAATGGCCATCATCAAAAAATCTAGAAACAATAAATGCTGGAGAGGGTGTGGAGGAAAGGGAACACTCTTGCACTGTTGGTGGGAATGTGAATTGGTACAGCCACTATATGGAGGTTCCTTAAAAAACTACAAGTAGAACTACCATATGACCCAGCAATCCCACTACTGGGCATATAGCCTGAGAAAACCATAATTCAAAAAGAGTCACGTACCAAAATGTTCATTGCAGCTCTATTTACAATAGCCCGGAGATGGAAACAACCTAAGGGTCCATCATCGGATGAATGGATAAAGAAGATGTGGCACATATATACAATGGAATATTACTCAGCCATAAAAAGAAACGAAATTGAGCTATTTGTAATGAGGTGGATAGACCTAGAGTCTGTCATACAGAGTGAAGTAAGTCAGAAAGAAAAAGACAAATACCGTACGCTAACACATATATATGGAATTTAAGGGAAAAAAATGTCATGAAGAACCTAGGGGTACGACAGGAATAAAGACACAGACCTACTAGAGAATGGACTTGAGGATATGGGGAGGAGGAAGGGTAAGCTGTGACAAAGCGAGAGAGAGGCATGGACATATATACACTACCAAACGTAAGGTAGATAGCTAGTGGGAAGCAGCCGCATAGCACAGGGATATCAGCTCTGTGCTTTGTGACCTCCTGGAGGGGTGGGATAGGGAGGGTGGGAGGGAGGGAGATGCAAGAGGGAAGAGATATGGGAACACATGTATATGTATAACTGATTCACTTTGTTATAAAGCAGAAACTAACACACCATTGTAAAGCAATTATACTCCAATAAAGATGTAAAATAAATAAAAAATAAATTTTAAAAATCTTTCAAAAATATGCTATAAAAACTAAGCGAGAGAGACATTAACAAAATTAATTTTAAAATATTTTCAGTAATGCAGTCTGTAAAATACATTTAAATAGTGTATTAGCTCACAAAACCTTTTATCAACCTGTAAAATTTTCACTAACTTTCACTGTTTTTAACAGTGATATAGCAAGGATAAGTCTGCAGGAAATTTATCAGAAGCATGAGAAAATGATGTTTTCACTGTGGGTTGCAGTTTTCATTTTAACACCTTTTATATTTATTGAATACTTGATTGCTTTAGGATCTTCCTGGATTTCTTATAGCCCCTAAAATTCCTAGCCAAGGCCATTTTCATTCATTCATTTCAACAGATTTATATCTATAGTGTCTATAATATGCTGGACACCATGCTAAGTGCTTGGAGAAAGAGAATGATAGTTTTTTAACAGTAGAGGAATTGTCAGTAACTAGATAATGATCCAGTATGAAAAGTAAAACATTTTGAAAAACTAAATAATATGCTGCAGGTAAAGCCACAAAAACTAGACAAAATAGATTCCATTTGAGCTGGTCTTCAGGATAGCAGACAAAATGGGGAGTTGCATTCAGGACAGACAGGAAGAATGTAGGGAAGTATGGATGTGTGGAAGAGTATGGTATGATTGAGGAAGAAAATGTAGTTTGTGAGGATGAAGGGATCTGATAGACAGAGGGTAGAAATGACAGATGTAGCACAGTACTGAAATTAAGTACACAGGTTCTTTATCAAGAAGGGTGTCAATTCAGTGGAGGAAAGAATAGTTTTTTCAACAAGTGATGCTGGAACAACTGGATAGCCATACGCGAAAGACTGGAGTCAGACTCCTTCATTGGACCACACACAAAAAATTAATTCCAAGTGATCACAGGTCTAAATGTAAGTGCTAACACCACAAGACTTTTAGAAGAAAACATACGAATAAATTTTCATGAACTTGGGTTAGGTTAGGCAAAGCTTTCTTAGACATAAGCAACATAACAAACATAAGCAACAAAAGAAAAAATGAACTGGAAGTCATCAAAGTTTAAAAAATTTGTACTTCAAAGAACATCATCAAAAAGTGAAATGACACCTCACAGAATAGGAGAAAATATTTCCAAACCATATATCTGATAAGGGCTTGTCTACAAGAATATATTTAAAAACTCCTCAACACTTTGAAACAGCTCAACACTTTGAAAAGACAAATAACCCAATTTAAAAATGGACTTACAAATAATTTTAAAAGATTTAACAGACATTTTTTCAAGGAAGATATGCAAATGGCCAACAGGCATGTGAAAAGATGTTCAACATCATTAGTCATTAGGGAAATGCAAATCAAAACCACAGTGAGATACTATTTCATACCCATTTGGATGGCTATAATAGAAGTCAGATAATAATAAGTATTGGTGAGGATGTGGAGAAACTGGAACCCTCACACATTGTTCGTAGGAATTTAAACTGGTACAGTCACTTTGGAAAACAGTTTGGCAGTTCCTCAAAAAGTTTAACACAGAGTTACCATATGACCCAGCAATTCTAAGTATGTACCCAAGAATAATAAAAACGTATGTTCACACAAAAATGTGTAGATGAATATTCATAATAATATTCATATAATCATAATAGCCAACAAGTGGGAAGAATCCAAACGTCCATAAACTGATAAATAGATGAACTAAATAAAGTTTATCCATAAAATGGAATATTACTCAGCAATAAAGAGAAATGAAGTACTGATACATGCCAAAATGTGGAAGAACCTTGAAAGCATTATGGGAAGAGAGTAACGAGGCACAGAAGACCACATGTTGTATGAGTCCATTTATATGCAATGTCCAGAACAGGCAAATCTATAGAGATAGAAAGTTGATTAACAGTGGCCAAGGACTACAGGGTAGGATTAACGGGGAAATGGGAAGTGACGGCTAATGGGTGGGGGGTTTCTTTCTGGAGTAATGAGAATGTTTTCAAATTGATTGTGGTGATGGTTGCACAGCTCTGTATACAGGGTAAAAACCACTGAGCTGTACACTTTTTTTTTTGAGTTGTACACTTTTTTTTTTGAGTTGTACACTTAAATGGGTGAAATGTATGGCATGTAAATTATATCTCAATAAAGTTGTGTTTTTAAAAAAATTATGTCCTGTTAAAAAATAAAAACACACACTCTAGAACCAGATTACCTAGGTTGGAATCTATCTTTACCACTTACCAGTTATGAATCCCTGAGCTATCAATAGTTACTTAATTTTTCTGTATCTAGTTTCTTCATCTGTAAATGAGTGAATACTTCCAGCTGAGGTCTCAAGGGAAATTTTCACAGAGGTGGAATTTGGGCTAGTCTCAAAGACAGTGTTTTTATAGATTTAGAGATGAAGACCTTAAAAGGGAGGAGAGAGGAACTCACAATTCTGGAGGAGCTACTGTGTGATAAGCATTCCACATACATTAACTTTATTTAATGCCCCCTACTTTGTACTTATGAAAAAATTGACTCAAAATGAAGTGATTACATGACCAAGTAGGAGTTCAATGGCCGGCCCAGAAGCTCCTGTGTCTGGCCTGAGTGATGGCTGTGAGGAGGCAAATACAGACAGCTGCAAGAGGGATGAGCTGGAGGCTGTCTGACAGCATGGGAGGGGGGTGGGGGTAAGTGGCAGTCAGACTGTTTAGGAACTCTGATGGCCAGACAAGTTTTCTGGATTTCATCCCATGGGTGATCGGGAACATGCCTATAGGGAATAGGAACTGCCTATAAAAAAAAGGCCATAAGCAGTAGGGATGTGGATGTATTTTACATGTAAAAAGCTAAATTCATTTTGTATGTTATTATATAACTCAAGTGTGCCTTTCAGAAACCTTACAATGTTACTCAAAATAGGCATAGTCTGAGAAGCTTGCCTTTAGTGAATTTTCCAGAAGAGAAATTGGTTTGCTTCCACAACTGAAAGATGACTTTTATAGATGAATTAAACTCCTATCCAAGGCTGAGAGTTTGTTAATTTGAGCTGCTGATTGTTATCAAATGACAGATGGATTTTGATGGGAGTTTTTGGAGCTAAGAATAGGTAATAGAAGTTTTAAAACTCATTGAAATTCTCAAAAGATGAACAAAAATTGTAGTCTCACTTTGTACAAGAGCTCAGTGAAAGGGAAAACCACCATATATGTAATTATTCAAATGGCACAACAGATTTGCATTGCATACTCATTTATTCAGTGGTGTTTTGTTTTTGACTAGCAGCGTGAAGTTTTGCCTGTGCCTCCTACTTGGAAAGAGATTCTTTCAAGGCCATCAACAAGCAGAGTGTCCAGCAAGCATCTGAAGTGCCTAGGGGCTGTTAGAACTGGCATGCCACGGTCGGCACCAGGCAGTTGAAGGAACAAGTTGCAGATGCACACCCAGTCCCATTTTAGGTGTCCCAACCTCAAGTCATGCTGCTAGATTAGTGCCTGTGTGTGGAAAGTTTCAAATGCAAGGGTGTGCTTTCTCTCTACGCCTCAGTGGAGATCTTAAACCTCCTAGAAGGGTGCTTTTGGGGAAAAAAATGAGGGAGTGCATTTTTGTTTACTGCAATAACTAGGAGCTTCTACTAGAATTTAGTGACTATCCTGAAAGCCATGGGACAGGCATGCCCAGGGAAGAATTGCCCTGCATTCTGCATGATTTCCAGACCTCCTTCCACATAAATTATTATCTGAGCTTCTCTGCAACTAGAACTTAATTCCATTTTAGAGACAAACAGAAAGTAGTTTTTACATGGTTTTAATACACACTGAATTTTCCAGCAATGAAACTACCACGTAAATTGTGGGAAGGCTAACATTTAGTATTATTTAGACTTATTTTAAAATGTTAAATATGACCATCTATGATTAAAGCATTTATTTTGTAATTACCTAGGTTTTTCAATACTGTTCCCATGCATTGATTATACAATTTCTCTATAGTTTCTTGTAGTAAAGCTTTTTCTAATCCATCCTCATTTTCTGTTGCCCATGGAAAGAAATGATCTCTAGTGTCTTTTTAAATATGAGTCTGACTGCATGCATTGCCATGAGGTGGAATTTCAAGAAAGGAGATAGGTTTTTTGTTCTCTGTCCCATGTTATAACGCAGGGAATTAATTATTATGACACCATACATGAACAAAGCTCAGCTCATTTGCAAGAAATCAAACTTTCTCATTTTCTCTACATAAGAGTTGACAATTTGTCTTAGCATCTAATCTTTACTTTAATTAAGGTTATTTTCTTTTGCCTTTTATCATACACATAAGTCTGTCTGTTATTACTCATCTCGACCCTGGTTTTATTCTAATTCTATCCTTACCTCTACTCCTTCATTTTCCTGTAACTCTTCTACCAAGTGGCTTTGCATATTCTTACCTCTTTTAAATCTAAAACTACTCATTATAAGCATCAGCCTACTTCATTATATCTTCTAATATAATCAAGCTGAACATTATATATTAAATACACAATCATTTAATTGTAAATTACTTTCCCTTTATTTCATTATATATTAAATACACAATCATTTAATTGTAAATTACTTTCCTTTTTACTTATTACACTTCATTTATTATGTTGCTTTTCAAAATTATGTGTATCTTTTATCCATAAATTTCCTTTCAGAGTGGTAGAGTGTATTTATTTGTTATAAAACTTATTATGAAATAATTGTTATATTAAGTGGCCATAGTACTTCTATTATTGAAGCAAAACATATTTTTTACCTTTTATATCTAAGGAAGCAGAATGTGACTTATCCAAGATAACATATAAAGAATGAGCTTTGGGCTTCCCTGGTGGCGAAGTGGTTAAGAATCCACCTGCCAAGGCAGGGGACACATGTTTGAGCCCTGGGCCGGGAAGATCCCACATGCCGTGGAGCAACTAAGCCCATGCGCCACAACTACTGAGCCTATGCTCTAGAGCTCGCAAGACACAACTACTGAAGCCCACGTGCCACAACTACTGAAGTCTGCAGCACCTAGAGCCCGTGCTCCACAGCAAGAGAAGCCACCACAATGAGAAGCCCGCACACCGCAACAAAGAGTTGCCCCACTCACTGCAACTAGAGAACACCCGTGCACAGCAACAAAGACCCAACACAGCCATAAATAAATAAATAAATAAATAATAAAAAAATAAATAAATTTATTTTTTTTTAAAAAATGAGCTTTGATATCTTAAAAGTTAGAACATCTTGATTTCTCCTTCTATTCTTGGTTTATGGCCTCGTATCCACCGTTAAAATGCTTTACCATGCATCACTTGGCTACTCAGTAAATATAAGTTGTAGTTGGAGGTGATTATGAGAACTTGGTATAGAGCTAGTAAGTAAGCAACCAATAGCCACTGTATATTGACCACATGCAGGCATCATACTCAGAACTTTCCATCTGTTATCTCATATAAGCCCCATAACAATTATGCCAAAAAGGTATGTTGTAATGTATGCTTGCAGATTAGTAAAATGAGGCTTATTTCAGTAACTTCTGTTACTTCAGTAACTTGCCTTTGATGACGAGGCTAGTAAGTAACAGGAGCCTACACTCAATCTTCAGCCTGTCTCTAATGCCCACATGTTCTGTCTCTAAAAAGAAGAGTGTTCTTTAGTTTTGCATTAAGAAATGTAAAAGGGGGCTTCCCTGGTGGCGCAGTGGTTGAGAGTCCGCCTGCCGATGCAGGGGACACGGGTTCGTGCCCCGGTCCGGGAAGATCCCACATGCCGCGGAGCGGCTGGGCCCGTGAGCCATGGCTGCTGAGCCTGCACGTCCGGAGCCTGTGCTCCACAACGGGAGAGGCCACAACAGTGAGAGGCCCGCATACCGCAAAAAAAAAAAAATAATAATAATAAAAAAAAAAAAAAAAAAAAAAAAGAAATGTAAAAGATGAAAATAATATTTTGGATTGCAGAGGGAAGCAGGAATGCTTTCAATAATTCCACTAAGGAAATCAATAATCCCTACAAGTATTTCAAATAAAAACAATGGAGGAGAAGACACTATAACTCACACCGGTGGCTTACTGATTTTCCCTAGCCATGCCATGATGATCCCCTTTCTCACCACTTAAATTGATTCACTAATGTTGCTCCCCACAAGACTGTGTCAAACAGCAAATCACAGAGTGACTTACAAAAAGATGTTATCATTTGTGCTATCAAAATGTGACTAGTCTGAATCGAGATGTGATGTGAAGTGTGAAATACTCCCAAGATCTTAAATACTTACTACAAAAAAGTGAAATGTCTTATTAATATTTATAATTTTTATTTTATGTTGAAATGATATTTTAGAGATATGGGTTAAATAAAATATTCTGAAAATTAATTTCATTTGTTTCTTTTTACCTTTTTAATGAGGCTAATAGATTTTAAATGACATATTTGCCTCGCATTTGGGGCTTGCATTATATTTCTATTAGTACTGTTATGGAGCATATGCGTTTTCAAATAACCAACGTTAAAATCAAGTTGTGGGAAAAAAATTGAAGGACAAAAGCAAAACAACAAACAACACTCAATACCTGGTGTGCTAGAAAAATTATTTGACTAAAGTTTCAATGTTAGTTTTGTCTGTCAGTCAGTAGAACAGATGCATACATGTTAACAAGTCATTTAATGCCTATTAACCTCAGTTTCTGTAAGATCAAGACAACAACTACACAGTAAGTTCCCTACATACGAACCTTCAAGTTGCGAACTTTCAAAGATGCGAATGTGTGTTCGCATGTCCAATCACGTAAGTTAGTTCACATGTCTGTTGTACATTGTCATGTGCGCTTTTGTGTACTTTACTGTATGGTACTGTATAGAGTACAGTAGTACAGTATCTTTATTTCAAGCCCAGGGTGTCTGGAAGCAAGCATAAAAGCAGCGGTATACAGTTGATTGTGTTAGTTGGTTACCCAGGCTAACTTTGTTGGACTTACAAACAAATTGGACTTACGAATGCATTCTCATAATGGAACTCGTTCGTATGTAGGGGATTTACTGTATTGCTTACCTCACAGGTTGTTACAAATGTAAAATGCAAATTATTTCATTCGTTCATTCATTCAACAAAAATTTATCAAGAACCCAGTATGTGCATGTACCGAGGATACAAAAAATAATAAATTGTGGTCTGCTTTCGAGGATATAACTTCTGCAATAGAAGATATAGAATGTTATAGGAGATATAACTTCTGCAATAGAAGTTATAGAATGTTATAGGAGCCATGACAGGGAGGATCATAATGTGTCGTGTGCCGGTTTACTCTGTTTGGGGGATTAAGGGAAAGTTCAACAGAAGAGGGATTAGCCTCTGATCTGCCTCTTGAATGTGCAGAGGGATTTACCAGGTGGGGAGGTCAGGGAACATCTTGTCTTTGTGTCTCTGAGGAGTGAGAGAGCAGGGGGTGTTCAGTGAACAACGGGGGAGATTAAAGTGCTGGCCAGTAAAGGAGGAGAGGGGTGCCTGTGTTTCCATGTCAGAAGGTTCTGGGCTGGAAATTTCTGATGCAGAATGAGAGGAACCCCAATTACTTGCCAGCTGTTGGTGATGGTGCCCATATTCTAATGTGATTTTGGAATCTTTGTTCCTTTCTTAGAGGAGGATGTTAACAAAAGTCATACATATAAATTATCGGAATGTAACTGAATAGTATTCAATGATTAATTTCTGTAAAAAATTATATGGGGCAGAATATTCTTTTTTTTTTAAGCATATGATCAGCCCTTTGGATTAAGACAATGTCTCATAAAAGGTCCCACATTTTCAACTGGATAATTTCAGGGCTGCCTAGGGGAAGGGGCAGCTTCACAAAACAACTGGAGCTTACAAAAAAAACCGTTTAGACCTACCAGTATTTCCAAAGACTGAATTAGTGGCTAGAGGTAAATATACATCAAAGTTACTCATCTGTAGTAATGCTGCAGTCAATATGACTGAAAATTTTCCATGGGACTATATTTATTTGTAATAAAATTGCAGTGAAAATAATGGTGTGTGAATGATGGTTTCAAGATTATATATTTAAATATAGCATACTTATAAAAGGCAATTTCGAAAGCAAAAATTATGGCTGCCTTTTAACTCTGGTATTTTCCTTAATGCACTATTTATGGAGATTGCATTTCAAGAATAATAAATATAAACATGGACTAATCTTAAATCTATTTACAAGATGTGTGTATATCGTAGAACCTCAAAATGAAATAATATTTTGTTTTCAATATTAACTTTATATTATTTAAGAAACCAATATGCTATGCATAAAAGTAGAGAGATCTATTTTTTTAAGATAACAAATAAAAAGATAAAATCATGTTGTTATTGAATAGAAAATTTTTATATTTTCCTTTCAGATCATGAAACAAATAGGACATAAGGTGAAAGAGATGTTTTTCGGCTAAGGTTTATTATTTGCAAGAAATGGTACTGAAAAACAAACAAATTAATCTTCAATGTTTCTGACTGAAGAAATTATTGATTATATCAAAGAAAGATTCTCTTAACAAGAAAATACTCTTTCCCTGCTGCCAACCAATTAGCTACCAAGTGTTGTATCTGCTTTCTGCTTTCTGGTCATGATCTCATCTATTCAAGGTCTCTCACCCTCTAGTAGAATCTGCCTCATTTCCCAAAAGACCACAAAGGGGAGAAACCAGGTACTGATTTGTCTTTTATCATTTACGGTTTGCTCAAGTCTGGCTTCCTCCAAAGATACAATAGAGGCAACAACAGCAACCATAAGATCAAACCTCTTTCTTTGCTTCAATTTTGGTCTCCAGAACTCATTTTTTATAAATGATTACTATTTATGAGGGGACATTTAAATGAAGTTTTATTAAAATATTTGCAAAAGTAATTTTTCCTTGATTTTAAGGATCCTGCCTGTGTCCTTGCCATATTTATATTCTAAATTTCAGGTATATAAATATAACAGAAAATATCTACATTTTGATCACTTTATGTATTGTTTGTTTATTCTCTTCCCCACTAACTGTGAGCTTCTGGAGGGAAGACACTGTCTTTTCCTTCTTTGTGTTCATTATGTAATGAATCATAATGCCTATGCAATAACTCAATACATTTACGAATACATAAAATACAGTGGTTGGACAAGTAGTAGCAACGAGCAACTCCCAGGCCCCCCACCACCCCATGATCCCACTATACTCCTCAAGAAGTATTTGTTTAGTGAAAAGTACATGATCTTAAAAATCAAATAGAACCAGGTTTAAATTCTAACTTAGACACTCATTGAGCAATTTAATCTTACTGACCCTTATTTTTTATATGTAAAAAGTGAGGACAATACCTCTTACATTACAAGGTTTCTTGAGGATTGAATGAGTGAATATTCATAAAGAATCATCATAATCTAGCACACAGTAGGTACTCAATAAACTCTGATCCTCTATCTTCCTCTAATATCCCAGACTTATCCTCTTCAAACTGGATACTCAGCAACGTGCCAAGAATGTCACAAAGCCACTGCATAAACACATTTGTCTTCCTACTGCATATATATTTTTTCTAGATGGCACACAATTATATTAATACAAAACAGTTATTCAGGAATTCTTCTAGTCATCAAATGTTTTTGAGCACCTGTTATGTAGCAGCAGTCTGCTGGGCACAGGGGATAAAACAATCAATAAGACATGGGCAATCTAATCTAATGGAAAGGAAGGAAGGAAGGTAGGTAAGAAGTGAGGAAGGAAGGAAAATGGAAGGGAGGGAGGGAGGGAGGGAGGAAGGAAGGAAGGAAGAAATTAAATTCTGACAAGTACTGTGAAGGAAACAAAAAGTTGCAGAGCTAGAAATTAGTGAGGGGAGGAGGCAACCTCTTCAGATAGAGGGGGCAGAGAAGAGTTTTAAAAGCAGGTGGATTTAGGGGGCTTCCCTGGTGGCGCAGTGGTTAAGAATCCGCATGCCGATGCAGGGGACACGGGTTCGGGCCTTGGGCCGGGAAGATCCCACATGCCGTGGAGCAACCAAGCCCGTGCTCTACAACAAGAGAAGCCGCCGCAATGAGAAGCCCACGTACCGCAACAAAGAGTAGCCCCCGCTTGCTGCAACTAGAGAAAGCCTGCGTGCAGCAACGAGGACTCAACGCAGCCAAAAATAAATTAAATTAAGAAAAAGAAAAAAGCAAGTGGATTTAAGCTGGATGATGAGGAGACAACCATGCTAAGAGTCGGGGACAAGCATTTAAAGTGGAGGGAATAGCAATGCAAAAGTCACCTGAATTCTTCAGGTAAAACAAATTTCATGTTTGCTGGCTTGGCAGTTTCCCTGACTTCCTGTTATTGGGGGCTTTTTGATAGATATTTGGGAAGCACTGCCGCGGAGAAGACTTTGCATGCCAGGTGCAAGAGGTAAGAATGGTGGATAAAAGCCACTCTCCTTTCCATCTGTATTTAAATTGGCAGCTTACAAGGGCTATAAGTAAGTATCCAGAATAAACTGGTACAACTCAAATATGGAGCGAAAGAATGTGAATTAGATTTACATACTCTTAAGCTTTATGCTGCACTTGCATTTCAACGATAGAGATTCATACAAATTAATATAAAACCAAGTTTCCTCTCGGAACACGCTGATGCTTTCCTTTTGCTTCATGTGGGCATACTGCCATGAATGGTAATTGCTTCTCTTTATGTAGCTATAGGAAATCACAATTTTAAAACTTATTAAATTATTGTAAATTTCACTAGTCACACATTTACTGAAAAGCTCTGTTTTCACTAAAGAAATCTTAAGAGAGGGGATTTAAGTTGGATAACTTTCTCGAAGGAGGGATAATTTTATCTCATTTATCTTTGTGTCGCTAAGACCTTGCACAGTGCCAGGGACATAGTAGATGTTCAACATTCTATGAGTTAAAATGAAGTCATAATTTCCAATTGGGGTTGGTGAGGGGCACTGAGAATTTCTCGATCTTGGGCATTTGTCACTACAAGTAAATTCTAATGAAATGGAAGAATGTGTATATTCCATAGCATATGCTTCTGTTCATAATCATTGGATTTGGCTGCACTTTTGACACCCTGTGTGCCCTGCATCTCTAACACTTGGGAAATTATTTTTGTGACAGAGCCTTCATATTCTTGATAATGGGCCTAACAAAACTCTATAACACAATGAAGCTGAGGGGGCAGAAAGTAATTACAGTACTCTCAGGAAGGAGGGATAGTTATGGCCAAGAAACTTGTTTTGAAACTGTGCTTGGAGGAGCTGTCTGTGTTGCCCTAATGAAATTACTGAGAAAAAAATAACATAAGTGATTTCTTTAGATGTGACCTTATTTTCCCTAGGTTTTCAACTCATTTTCTAAATGGAAGAGAAATTTTTTTTTTACACTCTGGAAGCGAAATGTACATTGTATGTGAAGAACAGTTTATCAGTACAAGATTCAAATACTCTTGATCGTGAGCAGTACTGGAATTTGGCTTTGGTCTCCTATTTACAAATTGAAGAAAGGAAAAATACGTACCATGAGAAACTGAATTTAAGGACAGATTAAGTCAACTACAGCTATATGGGTTAGTTTTTAAACATTTATATTCACTTTTCAAAAATGAATTAATTTTTCATTCTATTAGGAAGTCATACCATAATATGTACCATTTATTTCCATTTTGACTTTTTATCTCACAAAGGTCACAGTGTTGATCGGCATAAACTCAGAATTTACTCCACTGTTACCATAGCAAATATTCCTTCCACAACTAGGCTGAAATATTTTGGTCCTATTGGACAGTTTATACCCCTTAAAAAAGAGCGTAGTTATTTAGTGACACCTTCTCTTAAACTATTAGTGAAGGTAACCACATCAACTGGCCTTTAGACCACCTCCTTGTGCCTAAGCTTTTCTGCTTGAGATCACTATTACATTGGGTTCCCCATTTATCTCTCTCCAGAGACTGAGACCAGAGGAAAATGTGGATCAGGTCACACAAGAAAGAATCATTAGGAAATCACCTTACAAGGGCAGACAGTGAGGCTGGGTCACAGTATGTCCTTTTTCTATGTCATGTTACATCTTACGTCTCTCTATATTGAATAGCCTCTTCTGTCTGACCTCTATATTACATCTTTGGTAAAACACACAGAGAGAAGCTCTTGGACACTCCAATCAAGAAGCAATGATGGGAAGCCAAAAATGAGGGGATCTGACTCCACATTTTACAAACAGCAGGAAGGAATGACCATTAAAAATTTGAATCGTAAAAATAATTTAATCTGAAAGATGAGATAAAAAAAGAGAACAGCTGTTATTGAAAAACCCAAACTTATGGACTATTTTACATTTGCATGGAAATTTGAATTAGGCTTCAAAAATTCTCCTCTGATTTACATGTGAAGAAAAATTGTCCTCAGACTTCCCTCACCAATATTTCCTACTCCCAAAGCGCTTTCCATAAAATTTATGTGAAAACTGATTTGACTCTTTTCTAGTTTCTGCTGGCCTGCTTGCCTATTCTTTTTTTTTTTTTTTCTGTCAAGATGAAACACTAGCTGGCAGAGTGCATAAGCAGCTAAAAATTGAGCCTCTGGTAGACTGAAGCCCCACTGCGTGATACCTGAATACTTGTAGATAAGCTCCACATCCAATCTGGTGCATTTACACCGGATCAGAGTCGCCAAAGACGGACTTCCTCATTGGAGATTTGTTAGAAAAGTACTTGTCAGTTCTGGCCAGGAGTTAACGGCAGCTGTTTCTTATTTACTCTCTTGACTGTAGCTTTTATGTGATGGAAAGTATTTTTTAACTATAACAAGTTTGATTTGCTTATGATAAAAAGAAAATAAATCTATCACATTCTAGTTAAAACCTTCACATGTTACTTTTTTGTGTAAATCCTTCATTTGGTGATTTCTGGAGTGAAGCACAGTCTTTGCTGACGTAAATTCAAGATCAACTCTAGCTCAGGTTGGAATTTCAACAAGAGAGGTGAAGCACAGAGGGTTCTACTTATGGCATAGTTTACAACTGGGACACATTCATAAGATTTTAAAAGTGGGCTTTGCTTATTCCCTACTTAGGTGTCAGTTGGTTGAAGGTTATGTATTGTTAAGGTCTCAAATATAAAAATGGATATGGACAAAACTGTGCATGCTTGATGCTACAAACATTTCACAGAACAGCAAAAGCAAACTCAGTCTGGTGATTTTGCTACAGCTGGTGGGCCCTGCACACTTGTTGGTCCAGTGTGAAAGTCTCCTTACAAATCTCCCCAGGAGACAGAAGAACAGCAGATGACTATATCCCAGAGACCCAATGCTGATGCTAATTTGAACTGAAGCTGAGATCTTGGGTATCTGAATAGGGACTAAAAGTTTTCTCCAACAGATTAAAGAAAAAGAGGTCTTCGAAAACGAAAACAATGATGGTTACTGAAAATAAGGGCAGCATTAGAGTATTATTTGTTAGTGGCATTATTTGACAAGATTATTTCAAAAAAGCCTTTAAAGGTATTAACTCAGAGAAAAGAAGTTTTAATTTTTTCATTGAACTTTTCCAGAAACACATTATCTTCATTATGTAAAGAATGTGTATAGTGGAGTCACACAAAGTTTTTGAAGTGGCTTCCTTTCAAGTGTAAACATTTAAATGACCATATGAAGTAAGGACAAATGAGAAGATTCAGAATATGTCCACAATGACTGTTCAAATAAAGAACTGTTCAAATAAAACAACAGCTGCTAAACCGTTGGTAAGAAGTGGTGGTTCAGGGGATTGTTAGCTGTTATTTTATGTAGTTATTGAAATAAGAAATTCAATAAATTAAGATGTAAAACATTTAAATTAAAAAAAGATGTAAAACATTTTGATTTACGCAGAACATTTCCAAATACAGAAGCTATACAAAGAAAAATTGCTACCCTTTTTTATTGTTAAGAGGACTCACCTGAGCAGTTGTTTTGGTACGGGTGTAATCTTTCGTTACTACTTTATCTATAGTATATATTTCAAGATAAAGCCTGGTTAGGCAAAGGAATTTCTTTTTTTAATTTCATTAAATTTTTTTTGAGATATGGTTCACATATAACAGTATAGTAGTTTCAGGTGTACAACATAATGATTTCACTATCTATACAACATATTTGTATAGACAGTGAAATGATCACAACAGGTCTAGTTATGCAAAGTAATTTCTATCCGTATGGAACCAACTGTACAAAACAGGAATTAAACCCACAATATGGCTGCACGAGTACCAGGGAAAAACTGAGTGAACTGATCCAGTTTTCAAGACGTAGAATATACTCTAATTTAACATCATACTGTGACTATCAATTATTCAGCAAGACTTGTGGCATGCTTAAATTTATAGTGACTAGGCAAGGCTCTTCAAACAACTTTTATAGGTAAATAGTAAAACAGACTTCATCAAAGAGACTTACCTGCTCTCTCTTTGCTTTCTTTGTCAGACAGCACCTGTATAAAAAAATAAAAACTCTCTTAATATCTCAAAATTACACCGTCTTCATCAAGAATATCATCACTGAGTTTGAAAAAAAATCAGATTGTAAAATTAGAATCGAATGGCCTCCAGAAATGAAAGTAAAATACCAATTAGGGTATTAGGATTGAATGATTTTAGTGTACACAAAGCATTTGGAATAATACAAGTAATTAAAATACTCATTGATAAAGAAGATGCATGAAGTTTATTTTTCTCAGACTTATGTAAAGATTTACACTATACTATGCGTCCATTTAGCAACTAGAGGAAGACTGAAGTCTAGTTTTTGTCGTCTACTCCACTGTCCTCATGTCACCAACAACCTCCTCAGTGCTAAAACCATCCCCTGCCTCACTTTATCTCTCAGTAACATTATAGCAGCCAAGGCAGCTGAGCACTCCTCCCGTCGAAAGCTTTATCCTTCTAGGCTCCTGTTCTCCCATGCGGTCCCTGTTACCTCTTCTACCTCTCTAACTGTTCTTTTTCATTTTCTTGGTGGATTCCCTTCTTGCCTGTGCCATTCTTGCATATTGATTTAATTTACTTTTGTTTTATTTCATTTTTCAGACATGGCACAGGGCTGGCTTCTCTTTTTACTTTGCACTTTTTCCAGGGTGATCTCATCTACTTTCCATCCATACCCTGATAACCTCCAGATTTATATCTCCAGCCCACATCTCTTTCCTTGAGCTTCAGGCCAATAGAGGAAACTGTTTATTGGACATCTGCGTTGGACATTTCACAGACACCCCAAACACCATGTGTTCGGAGCTCAACATTATCCGCCCCCTCACACATACACCCAGCCCCAAACTGATACTCTTTCTGTGTTCCCATCTTAGTGAAAGGCATCACCATTGCTGTGGACTGAATGTGTGCATCCCTCCCCAAATTCATGTGTTGAAGCCTAATCCCCAATGTGATGGTATTTGGAGGTGGAGCCTTTGGGAGGTAATTTGGTTTGGATGAGGTCATGGGGGTGGGTCCCCATGATGGGACTGGTGCCCTTATAAGAGGATGAAGAGCTCAGAGTTCTCTGCCATGTGAGGACTGGGCGAGGAAAATGGTCATTTGCAAACCAGGAAATGAGTTTTCACCAGACACCACATCTGCCAGTGTCTTGATCTTGGACTTCTAGCTTCCAGAACTGTGAAAAATAAATATTTGTTGTTTAAGCCACCCAGTCTATGGTATTTTTGTCATAGCAACTCCAACTGATAAAAACAACCATCTACCTGGTTGCTCAAATTGGAAACCCAAGGATCATCTTTGACACTTTTCTGTCCTTCCAGTTAAATTCTGTTTATGCCTACTCTCGAATCTTGCTTGAATCTATCTTTTCATTTCTACTTCCACATCCTGGGCAACATTCATGTCATGCTTAGATAATTGCAATAGCTTTCTAACTTCCAGCCTGACTCTATCTAGTCTTATTTCCCCCCAATCTATTCACATCCAGTGTGATGTTTCTAAAATACAATTTGATCATGTTGCTTTTGTTCTTGGAACTGTTCAATGGTTCCCCATTACCCTAAGAATAAATAGAGTTTAGAGGTTAAGATCTATGTTTAGCAATCAGAAAGGCAGTTGCTTGCTGCGTGACCTTCAGAAAGTTACCAAATTTCTCTGAGCCTCATTTCCTCATCAGGCAAACAGGGTTGCTTTGAGGAGTAAGTACAATAATTCATGCGACGTGCTGAGCAACAAGTGTGGCATAGAAGAGACATACAATAAATATTTGTTGATTATTCTGAAGGAATTTCTCAAAAACAGAGACTTATATTTTATTAACTTTTTCAAAGCATCATGTAAATAATACTCTACGAGAGTCACGGATGAAAGAGACAAAATGCTGATGCAGGCACCAGTTTCGTGGAAGACAATTTTTCCACTGACCGGGGTGTGGGGTGGGGGTGATGGTTCAGGAGGTAATGAGAGCGATGGGGAGCGGCAGATGAAGCTTCCCTCGCTTGCCCACTGCTCACCTCCTGCTGTGTGGCCCAGGTCCTAACAGGCCGCGTACCACTACCAGTCTGTGGCCCGGGGGTTGGGGACCCCTGCTCTTATACCACAGTTCCTTGCACCCCATTTTTATTCTCTCTCTCTCTCACCTAATTTTATGTCTCTGTTCACACTTACACTGGGTAAAAGCAGGCTCACAAAAGGACTGATGACTAACAATGAGAAGATTCACTTTTCCCGAGGATATTCATATTTTAAAGGCAACGTCTGATGACAAACACCAAGTACTGAATCTCTAATGGCAAAACTTGAGACACTGTGACCTGGAGGAGGAGAAAGCTCTCTCCACATTTCTCAAATAATATCCAGTAGGTGACTATTTTCTACTCTATAGAGAGAATTCAACTGACTGGAGTAGTGTATCATATTTAAATGGGTCTGACTTGATTTGGAAGCAAATATATTTAATGACTATTTGATTTGGAATAGCAAGTAGAATAAAATTAGAAATTTTATTTACTTTTATTTTAAATTTTATTTACTTTCTAATTTTTGTTTTAATAATTTAAAAATAATTTTTGTTTTAATAATTTTGTTTTAATAATTTTTTTGTTTTACTAAGATAAGTTTTGTTACCTGAACATAATAAAACATTAAGAATCTTTTTTTTTTTTTTTTTTTTTGCGTATGCGGGCCTCTCACTGTTGTGGTCTCTCCCGTTGCGGAGCACAGGCTCCGGACGCGCAGGCTCAGCGGCCATGGCTTACGGGCCTAGCCGCTCCGCGGCATGTGGGATCTTCCCGGACCGGGGCACGAACCTGTGACCCCTTAATCGGCAGGCGGACTCTCAACCACTGCGCCGCCAGGGAAGCCCAAGAATCATTTTTAAATATCATAATAATGTTTTAATAATCATTCAACATAGAAATAGCCCAGTGGGATTCTTCAAGCTCAACTGCTTAAAAATTCTCAGTTATGAGCTAAGAGCAATTGCTGCAGGGAAATGTCAGCCTGAGGGCTTAAAATGGAAACAAAACATAGCAAGTAGGCTTTCTCAATCACTCCTTGAGATTGATTGCTAATAGAGCTACTCGCACATTAATAATGACTAATAATAAATAATCATTGACAGAAGAACTAAAGTCAGATTACTTGATTCCAAAATAAATCAGTGCAACCCAGGTGAAATAAGGATTTCCAGATAAAATAAAAGTATTTGACAGAAGTATGGCCAAGTATCATTTAGTTCTAAATACAGAATGTTGCACTGAAAGGTGCAGAGTTTGAATTTGGTAAATGTATATGGAATATTAAAAATATTAACGTTGTTACGATGAGAAAAAAGTAGAAATTAAATGCCTGAAATTAAAGCAACAAAAATTAGTGTTCTTGAAAAAAAAATTTAAAATATTTCTAAAGTTTAAAGATGTTGGAGATATTTGAAAATGAACCCCTAATGCATGTAACCATTTCAATAGTACATGAAAAATTCAATAGTACATGACACAGAAGTGTAGGGACACTCCTTTCCCAGGAAAACTGATGAGACAAAGATTAAATATATATATTTTTTACTATGTTATGTCAGTTCTAAAATATTCATAAATGTGATGGTGAACATATATTTCCTTACGGATATACAGCAATATTTTAGCATAATAATTTTCATTAAAAATCACTAGATGACAGGAGCTGAAAGGAAGAGGGAATGGGGAGCTATTGTTTAACAGGTATAGTTTTGCAAGATGAAAAGAGCTCTGGAGATGGAGGTGCTGATGGTTGCACAACAATGTACTTATGCCACTACACTGTACACTTAAAATGGTTAAGATGATACATTTTATGTGTATTTTTCCACAATTAAAAAGAAAAAACACAAAAATTAGATGCACATAGTCTATTGCCACTTGTTATATGTAACCTCCCACTATCTTACACTTCAAACCACTCTGTTTGGAAATCCAAATAGAATAGGTCTAAGATCCAAAATGTGACTTATGGGTACATAATAAGGGAACTGCCACTAACCTGGAGATAATCATTTATACTCCCTAAAGTGATCATGAGATTACAGTCAGCTCTAGAAACATAAAGAAGGAAGGGTGCTCTTTGGAGAAAATGTGGGATAATGTCATTCACTGATGCCAGGGCAATTTGATTAAAAGTCTCTAGACAACCAATGGGTTATTTCTCTGGATATTTTATTATCTGTTGAGTGTTTAGTCAACATATAGAAACACTCATGTCTAGCACTATGCTGGGTGTTTGACCCTTTCTCTCTGTTGTATAGATGGCTGAGGGCAGGTAATTATCCCTCTGGAGATTCGGGAACTCTACAACGGTTAGAATTATCTCATGGATAAATCCTAGTAAATTCCTTTGAAGTGTGTCTGAGTCACTTGCCTCGTTTGGTGAGATCCTCAGAAGGTGTTAAGTTTTTAATACCGCTAAAGCCATAGTAATTATAAATCCATGTTCACAGAGTCTAAGAATAACAACATTTTAGGAATTTGTTTTATGAACATGAATTTAGTACACAATTGCTTTTTGGAACAAATTTACCCAGATATGTATCATAGACAAATATGCAGACTAAACGAATAGAACAATACTAGATAACCATAAAAACATCCAGATAATTTTTTATTGGGAGGTGATGGCCCTTGGAGCTTGTGATGATCAATCAAGTCAAATACATCGACTACTATTTTCCAAGTGAAACCAAAAAGCTGTTTCAACATCTGCTGTTCCTGAAACACAAAGGGCCCATTTGTTCCTAGTGCCCTTGTAGTAAGCCTTTAAAAACTAAAAGCAGCAGATAAAATCCCAAAGTAAATAAACTCTTAGGAAAACATGTAAGCCATTTTACTATTTGCTCTTTACTTTGTCCAGAATACACCTGTTGGTTTTAAACTCAGCAAATTATACTCAGCGGTGACCCTGACTTAAACATTACAGAATACTGTCTAAGTAGCAATGAGCAGATAAGGTTAATCACCAGATTACCACTGGAAAGCTGGTTTCCTTGGACAAACATAAGGGATGTGAGTATTACACACTGACTTTGGCCCAAATAATTTAAGACTCACTGACTGTGATGTAGGTGAATATATATCTCAAAAAGAAACTTTTCCTAATCTCTCTCATGTTAGCTACTTAAAAGATTATGCACAAACTATACCTAAAAATGAAAGAGAAAAGGAAATCTTTAAAAGCATTGTAATCTCCAATTCCAGAGTCATTTTAAGGAGCCCTGCTGAGAGAAAAGTTTCAACCAGAGTATCAGTTCATGAAGAAATAAGATGAAAATTTACTGTTCCTTAATTACCATACTAAATTCTCATTACTGACTTTAAATTTGAATTCAAAATATTCCAAGAATAGCCTTGTAGAGAAGTTTCCAAAACTTTTGATTTCTGTAAAAATTCCTTATAGTGGTTCCTACCTAATTGTCAAAGCTATCGCTTCCCCGACTCAGGCTGAGAAAAGCCTGTAGTAACTCTTAGTTAGTGGGGGTGTGGGGAGAAACAGAAGATAACAGATTTCCTCACAAATAAGTACACTATGAAAGCCAAATAAAAAGCTGTTAAAAAGGCTAGAGAGAATACATAACATAATTTTAAATCTACTCTTTCTTTTTATTTGATCTTCACTGATTTCCTTTAGACTTGAGATATAGAAAGTAATGCTTATTTTCAGTGCTATATGAAAATTTCAGTAAAGCTTAAACATAAGAGTCAAATGAAAATCTACTTTTATGGATTGAAAAATATTTTGATTCAGCCCATGATGTATGAATCTTTCCACTTATAAATTTAAATTTTGGAATATGTATATTAGTATTCACATATTTGAATAGAAGTAGTAAGTAATGCATAATTTCAGACATTTAAACTAAATGCAAAAAAATGTATAGTCTTTACTAGTTCGGCGAGTCTAAACCGGTGATGTTATTTAATAAACCATGTCATTTTAATATGCATGCTTGACATCTGCTGCTGATAAAAAGGATTTTATATTTTATAGTTAACATTTAAAGAAAAAACATAACTGTAGTTTTGCTATTTATCACAGACCACAGATGGCATAGGCCACATTTGGGTGGCTTCATTTCCTTCTTGAATAGTTTATATAAAGAGGCCACTTGTTTTCTCTCTTTCTGTGTATGTTTTATATAAGGTTTGGATCAAGTCCCAGAAATGAATAAATGAAGGAAGAAAGGAATGCCTCAAATGAAAATGAAGTTTCTTAATAACATAACTGATTATAGAATTTTCCTGGATCAAGCCTAGTTAATAAAGTTCATTCTAAAACAATGATCCAAGGAATTTTCATCTGGATAAATAGTTGAAGTAAGTTTTCCAGAACTGCGAAAAACCCTCAGGACCTAAAAAGTTCCATCCTTTGAACAACTGCATTTTCTCTAGACAAAGTGGACTAATCCTTTGATTCAAGGCAGATTTTGCCGGGAGCCTGTAGGGAAGCAGCAGCTGGGCATGATGCTGCAGAGACAGCCAGACTGCTCTGGAGGTGTCCAGATGCTCTCCTTGTCTCTGGACCATGAACCTGGAACATGGATCTTCTTGTCATGCTTTCTCAGACTTCCTGTGTTCCTCCCTTTAGATCCTATGCTGATGGTCCTGCTCCAACTTGGACATTGAGCTTGGTGTGTCCCCTGACTCTGACTGACCCCAACACACCAGCTCCTGACCCTATCCTCTAGAAGATGTCACTGCTTATCTGGAGGCATCAATGCAATAGTATAAAACATATATAAATTTTCATTAAATTGTGTTAGAAGAATTGAGAATCAATGACTACACTTACATGAGAATTTACCAGATAGTAATAACAGAAATATTATGTTATGAGACACTCAAAGTGACAAACAAAAGCTCTGAGTGCAAAGCCAATGGATTAATATATGAGAAATGGGAGTGTGAATTAATTAGCTCAAAATCAAACTTTTTTTCTCCTTATTTGGTTCAGAATCCTTTAATAATCATAAAAAGTGTTTGGTTTCACGATTTACCTACGAATTTCCTAGCCCAGTAACAAATCACAGCCCTAGTAAAAAATGCTTCCAATATCTTGGTCTGGCTATCCAGCTTTACAAGAGTCCTGATCCACCCTAAGATAACTGGTAAGAGTAAAAGACTCCAAGATTTGATAATCTAGAAGGGTAGATAAGACATACACACAGAAACCAACAGAAAGCTATTCAATGAAGAATTTATTATGATACAGAATTAACTGATTTAGATAAGTGCAATTAACATTTAAGAATACCTTAAAGATAGTAGTGAAAGGACTTTCACTACATTTAGGTGTGCTGCTGAAAATCCAGCTGGATGAAAATGAAATTGAGTTCTCTACTCTGAATGAGAGTCACAGTCTAGAGCAGAAGACAGCCCCATAATGAGAAGGTTGTGACCCTTTGGAACAAATATACCAATAGAGGTGTACGTAAGGAATGATGGTTGCACAGAGAAAGGTGTAGTGGGCCTCATGAAAAGAATCGGGGGGGGGCAGTTGTATAGAGAATAATATTTAAGATCGCTCCTAATGAATAATCTCACTGGTAAAATAAAAGGGAGAGGGGAATTCCAGAGAGAAGGGACAACATGTACAAAGGAAAGGGGCAGAGGAAAGCATGACTCTGGGGAAATGCTGTAAATCAGTTATAGGGAAGAGTGTAAAATGATGGGGTTAGAAAGATAAGAATGGGCTAGATAATAGAGGAATTTGTATACTATACTAAGGCATTGGGAACGATGTCTATGGGTGATAAGGACTCCAAAATTATAGGCTGTGTAATGGTAATTCAGAAGCAACATAAGGAATGGATTGGGGGAGGAAGAGTTTGGACACAAGTCAGGGGATTGTTCAGTAGGTCAAGACCTTGTGAAACAAAAGGACCTGAAATAGACTATGTGTGAGGATGTGTTCATTGAGTCATACTTAGGAGGGGATTGAGAGCAGGGAAAGAGAGAGAGAGAAGGATAGAGAGAAGTGTCTTGGATAGTTTTCAGGTTTTACTTAGGAAATTGGTCCACAGAGGTGTCACGCTGATGAAGATGAGCAACAGGGGAGGTGGTCAGAGGTTTGGAATATAAGGTAAGGAATTCTACTTTTAGACACATTGAGTTTGAAGAGACTGTGGAACACCGAATGGGGGCTGTATAAAGAAGCTGGATTCAGGAAAGTGGTCTGGACTGAATGAATATGGAATATCAGTGAGAATTCCAGCTCTGAAAGAAGATGAGCTTGTTAGAGGAAAGTGTGATTATACCGAGAATAAGAGAGGTGAAGACAAAAGTCTGGGGGCATCATAGTATCTATGACGCTGAAGAAAATGATTGAGGGAAAGCAGCCAGAGAAAAGAGTGATATAGAGTATGACAAAAAAGGGAAGATTTTAACCAGGAGGAGTAGGTCAGTAGAAAAGGACTGAAAATGGACAACTCTGAAGATACTAAAATTTGGTAATTATGAAGTGGCCTTGGCTAGAGACAGGGGATAGAAATTTGAATAAGATAAATTAAGGAATACATGGGAAATAAAGTAATCTAATCTCAAGAAGCTTGGCCTAGAGAGGATGAAGAATGCAAAAGTGCTAGCATTAGTGAAACCACACAACTCAGATTGGGACTTGAACTCATGGTCTTTTCATTGAGATCACACACCTGGTCTCAGGACTTAATGAAGCTCAGGTTCTTGATGTCTCCTCGCAGAAAGAATTCAGTGAGAGACAAAGTGATAGGTAAGAAGTGGATTTATTTAGAGAGAAACACACTCCACGGACAAAGTATGGGCCATCTCAGAAGGCGAGAGGCACCAGGGTCTGAGGTTGTCAGTTTTTATAGGGGTGGGTCATTTCATAGGCTAATGAGTAGGAGGAGTGTTCCAACTATTTTGGAGAGGGGGTGGGGATTTCCAGGAATTGGGCCACTGCCACGTGTTGACCTTTTATGGTCGGCCTTGGAACTGTCATGGCACCTGTGGGTGTGTCACTTAGCATGCTGATGTGTTACAATGAGTGTATAATGAGGTGCAATGTCCACTGGAAGTCAAATCTTCCACCATCTTGGATCTAGTTAGTTCTAAACAGTTTTTGTCATGTCCTATGGCTATATCATTCTTTCAAAGGTTGTGCCCTGCCCCCTTCCCTCCTGTTTCATTAGGAGGCAGTTTGATGGAGGGCTTTTGTAAATTCGAAGAGATTTCAATATCTTCAGGGCCTGAGGAGAAGGAACTCAGTGAAGATTACAGACGCAGTTACAAAGGAGCAGGGATCCTGAGGAGGGGGCAGGCATGGACCCAGGAGTGCAGGACCTGATAGGGGAGAAGACATGGATGGTAGATACTGACAGCTTGGCTGAGGTGGACCAGTAGGGTGACAGCTGACAAAATTAGAGCAGGGAGTGGTGACAGAATGTAAGGGGAATACACATCTGAGGGCTTCCAGGTTTTTTGGGGGTGTGAAGGCCAGGATGAGGGAGGTCTGCAGCTGAAGAGGGGGTACAGGGGAAATCTGTTTACCAACTGAGAAGCAACATAGTGTTTCCTTTTTGTAGTCCTCGGATTATAGTCTCATACTCAAATATATTTATACTTTATATAAATATAAAACTATTCTGGGGACTTCCCTGGCTGTCCAGTGGTTAAGACTTCGCCTTCCAATGCAGGGGGTGAGGGTTTGATCCCTGGTGGGTGAGCTAAGATCCCACATGCCTCGTGGCCACAAAACCAAAAAAACATAAAACAGAAGCAATATTGTAACAAATTCAATAAAAACTTTAAAAATGGTCCACATTTAAAAAAAAATCTTAAAAAAATATATAAAACTATTCTGTAGTTATTTCACAAACTCATCTCTCTCCTCAAGCAAACTGTGAATACTGGAAAATTAAGACCTGCCTCTCTCTATTTCTTTTTAGGCATTATGGTACAGTACATCAGAAAGAGCTGGGGTTTTGAGGTAGACACACTGGGTTTGAGTCTTGAATCCAACTCTGACTATTATATGGTTTTAGGCAACTTTTCTCACCTATCTGAGACTTAGTTTGCTTATATGTAAAATGGAGATAATAGTATAGACCTCATAAGAATGCAAAGATTAAATTTAAAAATTGTGTACCATCTCTCATCCATAGCCTCCAGGACTACATTGGGAACATAATAAGCTTAATATATGCCTTCTAAGTAAAAGAGGAACCTGGAAAACCTATGCACATCTACATGAAAATATCCTCTCTTCAACTACTATATTCAGTTTCATATCTGACTTTAAAAATACTGCCCACCATTAAAGAAAGTATGGAAAAGAAGTCATTCTGTCACACCCTAATTCCATCCTTCAGTGATCATACCTTTCTCCTCACAGTTATATGTGCTTAAGTAAGAAATCCAAATTAAGAGTTTGGTTTGGCTCTTACCACATGGCGGGCCTCCTTAGGCAACATCCCCCCAGGTTTGACTGCTTCGTAGGCCTATTTCCCTTGGCTTTCAGGCTTGTTTTTATAGACCAGTCCTGCCAGCTTTTAAGATTATACAAGATTATAGTGGCATATTTTATTTAATGCTTCATTTTCTTTATAAGAGTGGTTTTTGGTTTTTAAAAAAACAAAATGCCTTTTTAAGTCTGATGACTTGTTCGGCTGAATATAGGCCAACTGAGAAGAAATGGGTCACCAAGTTCTGGACACAGCCCTGGAAAATGTCAGGAGTTGGATGGTCTACTCTTCTGGCCCCAGCTCAAGTAACTTCCTGAATGAATCTTAAGTGCTTTAAGAAATAAAAGCACTCTTAAGAACTTGTTCTTAAGAACAAGTGATATTGGCTTTGGGGGAGCATCCTTTTCATTTTGAATTTGAAAACCACAGGAAAATCAATAGTTTAAGGAAATGCCAATAACAGATGAAGTATAGGAGATAATAATAACAGTATCACTACTTTTATCTGTGTTAATGGAGGTCTGGGACTTTATCCAGCAAAATATAACTTAACATCATCTTTAGATATAAATGATTGTATAGATACTTTGCTGCATTTAAATAAGAAAAGAGAAGCATTTCCTAAAAATGAAGACTTAAAAAAAAAGGTGAAGAAGGTGGTATTTTTGGTCCAGCAATTTGGTCCTCAACAGCAGAAAAAAAATGGCCTGAATTCTTCTTGCTTCTCTGTTCCGGCCAACCTCTGCATAAAGGTGCTGATGAGTAGTGAAAAGAACAAAAGGAATGTAGTAGGAAGAAGAAACTTAAAAAGCAAGGCTACAGGGAGATCAGCTCCGTGCTTTGTGACCACCTAGAGGGGTGGGATAGGGAGGGCGGGAGGGAGCCGCAAGAGGGAGGAGATATGGAGATATATGTATAAGTATAACTGATTCACTTTGTTATAAAGCAGGAACTAACACAGCACTGAAAAGCAATTATACTCCAATAAAGATGTTAAAAAAAAAAAGCAAGGCTGATCAGTTTATGATATGAAACTCACAAGCTAGATAGTACTTGAACAACCAAAAGATGACTTTTTTTTTTATTGTATTTACTTAATGCCTTGTCTCCTAACTTTAAGGGCTTCTGACTTGTGGCGGCTATAAATGCACGGGATGGATCTTCTGCTCAGGGAGCTATAGCCCCTCTAGATCCACCACCTCCTTGGTGTTGAGGCCATACTTCCTGCAGGCTGCATCCGCCCAGTGAGTGAGGTTGGTGGGGATACCAATAGAGCCCTTTCTAGCCAGAGGCAGGATACTCCCTATGGACAAATTTGTTACAGGACCTTCCATTGGTCTGGCCAAACCTTTCTTGGAACCGCAGCTGGTCTGCAACTCCTCCTTCCCTCTCTCCTTCCATAAGTGCCAGACTTCCAATACAGTAGGGAGGCTCTTCCCAGCTTTCTTTGATCCTGTTCTCAACAAACCCCTTGCATGTCTAATCTTACCTCGGCATCTGCCTCTTGGCAGACATGAATTAACACATTCATCCACTATCTTGCATTTGTTTTATGGTCATAAGCAGGTATTTATGTACAGAAAAGCTGAAGCAAAGAGAGATTTAATAAACTGCCAAAGGAGATAAGATAACTCAAAGACCTTAGGCTTCCATCTTAGGGCCTGGGGCTCCATCTTAGGGCCTGAAGCTCCTAATGCCCCATGGTCTTTCACTTAACAAATATTTATTGAATGCCTCCTATATGCCTGCTCTGGACCTTATCCTAAGAATAAAGGGCTCCTTTGAGTGGCATGCTCAGGTCTGTGATATAATAAGGTCATTCTGCTGTAGATTGGAGAAAGAATTCAAGGGGAGCAAGGCCAGTTTGGAGGCTGGTGCAGTCACCAAAGAAGAGATAATGGTAGTACATGTGAGAACAGCCCAGCATAGATAAAGAGGTAGGGGAATATTTAACAGGGAAATATGAGAAGAGGGATTCAGCATATACTTACTCCTCACCAGCCCTGGGCTATACTCTGGGAAGACAGGAAACATTAGACATTCCCAACTGTCCAGAAGCATTTGAATGACTTCCGTTCAAAGATGTGTGTGTAAAGGAACTTTTGCTTGACTCCAGTCCCTTAAAGCCCAGAGACATAATGGAAAAACAGGAAGAAAAAAACCTCCCACACCAATAAAACAAGGAAAATGGCCATATGCCTAAACCACAGACTATGACACACAGAAGTCAATTACAGTGGGAAGCTCTGACAGAATGAGGGTGCTGAGAGCAGCCCCAAAACTCAGACTCTGAACAGGATGCAGACTTCTCCAAAAACAAGTGTCACAGTAGCAGAAGGTCTGGCCAGGCGACCCTCTGATTAGAAACAACCAGTGCTAGGAGAATTTGGAGAAGCAAGAAGTGCCTTGCGTGATGTGTCTTATGGATACCCGGGTCTGGATTTCTCTTGGAAGGGCCCCTCTGAGCACTGAACTGCCTGCGAAACGTGTTTATTATTATTAATCTTGTGGGTTATTTTTCATTTTTACAGCTTTACTGAGGTAAAAATGACATAGAATAAACTGCATAGATAATGTAGTAAATTGGACATATGAATATACCTGGGAAAACATCATCACAATCAAGATACTAAACATCTGCCCTCCAAAAGTTTCCTTGTGCCCCTTTGTAATCATCTTTCACAGCCTCTCTTGCCTCCCAGCTCTAGTCGCAGACAAACAATGACCTGTCTTCTCTCACTATAGACTAGTCTGAATTCTTAAGAATTTTGTATAAATTGGAACAATACAGTATTTACTCTATTTTTTCTGGCTTCTTTCACTTAACATAATGCATTTGCGATTCATCCGTATTGTTTTATATATCAATAGCTCCTTTTTATTGCTGAGTAGTAGTCCATTGCATAGAGACATTACAATTTGTTATTCATTCTTCTATTGATGGACACCTAGGTTGTTTCCAGTTTGAGGTTATACAAATAAAGCTGCTATGAACATTTGTGTACAATTCGTTGTATGGCTATTTTCTTCCAGTGGAATGATGGAATTATGATAGGTGTCTGTTTAACTTTTTAAGAACTGCCAAGCTGTTTTCTGAAGTATTGTGCATTTTACATTCCCGCCAGCAGTGTGTAAGAGTTCTGTTACTCCACATCCTTGCCAACACGTGGTATGGTCAGTCTCTTTAATTTAGCCACTCTAATAGGTGTATAAGGGTATTTAATTTTTTGTGGTTTTAATTTTCATTTCCCCAACAAACTAATGATGCTAAGTGGCTTTTTAGTGTGCTTATTTGCCATATGTATACTACTTTGAAAAATGTCTTTTGAATCATTTGCCCATTTTTTAAATGGTCGATCATTTTTTCATCATTAGCATTTTTAGAGTTCTTCATTGATTCTGGATACAAGTCCTTTATCAGATAAGTGATTTGTGAAGATTTTCTTTCAGTCTGTGGTTTATCTCTTCATTCCCTTCACAGTGTCTTTATTTATTTTCTTTTTCTTTTTTTTTGCGGTACGTGGGCCTCTCACTGTTGTGGCCTCTCCCGTGCGGAGCACAGGCTCCGGACGCGCAGGCTCAGCGGCCATCGCTCAATGGGCCTAGCTGCTCCGTGGCATGTGGGATCTTCCAAGACCGGGTCCGAACCCGTGTCCCCTGCATCGGCAGGCGGACTCTCAACCACTGCGCCACCAGGGAAGCCCTTCACAGTGTCTTTTGAAGAGAACTTCTTACTATTGAAAATGTCCAGTTTTGTAATGAAATATTTTTGTGTCAATCTAAGAAATATTTGCCTTACCCAAGGTCAGAAAGATTTTTCTCCTGTGTTTATTCTGGAAGTTTTACAGTTTTAGATTTTACATTTGTCTATGATCCTTCTGAGATAATTTTTGTTAGTGGTAAGAAGTCTGGACCAAGATTCATTTTTTCACACATGAATATCCATATTGTCTCAGTACCATTTGCTGAAGAGACTGTCTTTTCTCCATTGAATTGCCTTTGTCCCATTGTCTGTCTCCTTTGTATTACTTTATATTTTCATTGTGTCATTTTATCTCCTTAATTGGTTTGTAAGCTGTAAACTCTGATTTTTGTACTTGTTGTCGATTAGGTTCTTAGTCCTTGGTTTGGGATTTACAGTTTTACATCTTTGACTTATCGGTCTACTGTCAAGTAGTATCACACAACTTCATGTATGGTACATAAAACCTGCAACACTTCCACTTCCACAGTCCTTCTTCAGACTATTACTTTCATACATTTTACTTCCATATCTGTGATAAACCCCCAAATACACTGCCATTGTATTTGCTTTAAAACAATTATTTTAAAGAGATGTAAAATATTTTTAATTGCACTTATCTTCATATTCATCATTTCTCACACTCTTCATTCTTTTGTGTAGATCCAGATTTCCTTCTGGTATCATTTTCCTTTAGCCTGGGGACTTCCTGTAACATCTCTTATAGTACAAGTCTGCTGGTGATGAATTCTCTGATATTTTTATGTGTAAGATAGTTATTTTACCTTTATTCGAAAGATTTTTTTTTCTGGGTATAGAATTCTACTTTGACAGTTTTTCTTTTAGTAAACATATTATTCCATTGGCTTGCCTTGTTTCCAAACAAAATTTGAGGTCATTTTTCTTCATTCCTCTGCATAGAATGTGTCTTTTTTCCCTCTGGTGGCTTTTAAGATTATCTTTTTATCATTGGTTTTAAACAATTTCATTATAACGTGCCTTAGTGTAGTTTTCAGTTTTTTTGTGCTTGGCGTTCATTGAGTATCCTGATTTTGTGGGTTTTGAAGTTTTCATCAAATTTGGAAAATTAAGCCATTATTTATTCAAATGCTTTTTGTTTTCCCCTTTTCCTTTTCCCTTGGAGACTCCAATTACAAGTATATTAAGCTGCTTAAAGTTACCTCAGAGCTAAATGATATTTTTTAAAGTAAATTTTATTTTTTAAAGCAATTTTAGGTGTATAGCAAAACTGAGTGGATGATAGAGTTTTCATATACTCTGTCTACATAAACACACATTTATAATAATTGATGAACCTACATTGATGCATCATTATCACACAAAGTCCATAGTTTACGTTAGAGTTCAATCCTGGTATTGTACATTCTATGGGTTTAGACAAATGTATAACATGTATCCAACATTAGAGTATCATACAGAGCAGTTTCACTGCCTAAAAAGCTTTCTGTTCTGCCCATTCATTCTTCCCTCTCCCCTAACCCCAGGTAACCACTGATCTTTCCCTGTCTGCGTGGTTTTGCCTTTTCCAAAATGCCATATAGTTGTAATCAAACAGTGTGTAGCTTTTCTCATATTTGCTTCTTTAACTTAGAAATATGCATTCAAGTTTCCTCCATGTATTTTTCATGGCTTGATAGTTCATTTCCTTTTAGCACTGAATAATATTCCATTTTCTGTATCACAGTTTACTTATCTATTCATCTAGTTGTCCCACCTACTCAAAGACATCTTAGTTGCTTCCAAGTTTTGGCAATTATGAATAAAGCTGTTCTAAACATTTGGGTGTAGGATTTTCTGTGACATAAGTTTTTAACCCCTTTGGATAAATACCAAGGAGCATGATTGCTGGATCGTATGATGAGAGGATGTTTACCTCGTAAGAAACTTCCAAACTGCCTTTCAGAGTGGCTGTACCATTTTCCATTCTCACCAGCATTGAATAAGAGTTCCTGTGGCTCCACTTCGTCAGCATTTTCTGTTGTCAGTGTTTTGAATTTTGGCCATTCTAATAGGCATGTAGTGGTATCCCACTGTTGGCTTAATTGTCTTTCCTGGATGACATATGAGGTAGAGCATTTTTACATGCTTCTTTGCCATCTGTATATTTTCTTTGATGAGGTGTGCTTCCCCCGCCACCCCGCCCCCACCAACTCTTTCTCTGTGTGTTTCATTTTAGATAGTTTTTATGCTTCAGTTTCACTCACTGATCTTTTCCTCTGTAGTATCTCAACTATTAGTCCCATGTAGTGCATTTTTTTTACCTCAGACATTCATTACTAGAAGTTCATTTTTTAAAATATATACTTTATGTCTCTACTTAACATGCTCAATCTTTCTTCTGGCGCTTGAAACACATGCAATGTGGTTTATGATAGAAATTTTAATGTCCTTGGTCTAAGAATTCTATCATCTGTGACATTTCTGGGTCTGTTTCTATTTATTAATGTTTCTCCTCACATGAGCCATATTTTCCTGCTTTTTTGCATTCGTGGTAAATTTTTAATTGGATGCCAGTCTTTGTAAATTTTTCCCTGCTGAGTGCTGAATATTTCTGTATTCCTATAAATATTATTTAACTTTGTTCTGGCATGCAGCTAGGTTAGTTGGAAATGATTTAATCATTCCAAAGCTTGCTTTGCTGTGTTATGTGGCATCAGAGCAGTAGCCTTTATTCTGGGGCTAATTTTCCCCCATTACTGTAAGCGATTTTCTTTGAATACCCTACTCAATGTCCCGTGGATTACAACGGTTTTTTTCTCTCTGGATGAAGAGATTACAAACTATTCTCACCCCCTGGGTAAACTCGGAGGATGGCTATCGTAATCATTTCTGGTGGTTCTTCCCCTGTCTTTGGGTGGTTTTTTCACCTTCATGTGCTGATCAGTAGTCAGCTGCAGATTTGGGAGTGGAGAAACTCTCTACAGCCTCTTGGAGTCCTTTCCCTCTGTGAAGGGCTTCCTCCAGTGCTCTGCTTTATATTCTAGCTGACCTGGCCTCCCTGTAGTCCCAACGTTTTCTCCCAAGTCAGGGAGACAGTCAAGCTCCTGCTTGGGTCCCCCCTACCTTCACTGCAGCCTAGAAATTTTCCTCAGGCAGTAAGCTGGGGCAATTGCAAGGCGCATCTTGTTTCTCATTGTCCAGGTTCAGTTTCCTATGCTGCCTGATGTCCAATGTCTGAAAACCTTTGTTTTACATGGTTAATCTGTTTCTTTAGTTGCTTCCAGTGTTATTCTATTTTATCTGTAAGTGGAAGTCCCAAATTGTTTTTGGAAAATTATTTTCTATCATCTATCTATCTGTCAAGAGATTTATGGAATGAAGGTCAACAATGCTAACAAAGATTGTTTCTAGGTCATGGGATTGGGATGATATTTTACTTCTTCCTTTGTGCTTTTCTCTTTCTTAATTTTTAATGTTGACAATGCATTGCTTTGACGTTTAAAAGCAAACCATGGCTCGTTTCTCCAACAGAACATTTCCTATCCCCAAATTTTTAAAAAGGCATTAACATGTATTTTTTCCCTAGGTTTCTAAAGCATCATGCAGAATAAACAATTTTAAAACAGTGAAGAAAAAGAACAATATCTTTCTTGCACTAAACCAAAATTGCCAATTCTCTACTTTAAAACTATATTCTCTTACCTGAAGTCCCGGCAATTTTAAGCCTGCTTAAAGACATAAATGTGTCTGACATCCATATAATGGAATAATAAGGAATAAAAAAATCAGCAATAAAAAGGAATGAGCTATCTATAAATAGATGAATCCCAAACATTGGGTTGAATGAAAGAAACCAGACAAAAAGAGCACATATTGTACAAATTCATATTTGTAAAATTCTAGAAAATGGAACCTAATCTGCTGTGACAAAAAGCTGGTCAGTGGTTGTGTGGGGATGACAGTAATGAAGGAGGGATGACAAAGAGGCTGCAGGAACTTTTAGTGTGATGGATATGGTTGTTATCTCAGTTACGGTGATGGTACCCTTGTTTTATACATATGTTAAAAATTATCAAATTGTATATTTTAAATTTGTGCAGTGTATTGTATGTTAATTATACCTCAATAAAGCTGATTACAAAGAAAACAATTATTTTTAAGTTAAAAAAAGTCTGTGACATATATCTCTTATAAATTCAGAGAGGAGAGGAATTAGGACATATTGAATATCTGCTCTGTGCAGGTCAGTGCTAAGTGCTTATACTAGGTTTTACAATCCAGTCTTCACACCAACCAAGAGAAACTGTTATTACAATTCCCATGTTTTGCAAATTAGAAAACCTAGGCTCAGGGAGATTAAGGGCCCCTCAGTAGGAAAACTGACATTTAAATTTTTATTTCAGATTTTGCCGTTTCTACAGCAGTACACGCCTCTCAGGGCATTTTTGTCTATTAGGAATCCTAAGCATTATTTATACATGTAATTTTGTAACAATATTCTGGCTTATTGTGTTTTTTTATGAAGTTAGGTTATAGGTAGGCTATTTATCCTAGATGTTTTTTACAGACTACTCAAGATTGAGATGAAATATTTGAATTTGTAATACTGGTTTTTGTTTGTTTCTGTTTGTCACGATACTCATGTTTACATAAAATTTAAAACCTAAGATAGACACAACACTTTGTAGAATGGCAACAAGAACCAGAAATCATTATTTCATTTAGAGATGGTAACACGTTCGTCATCTGTTAAAGTCCAGAATAGTTTGATTTGCAGCAATCTCCATGGAATTGGCTTTGTCATAAAATAGAACTACATGTTTTTCTCTCTAATTGTTCTTTGTATTGTAAACATACAACCACAATAAAGAAGATACAAACTTGAATATTACTTCTCTATTAATACTTTCCAGCCTGCCTCCCATGCTTCTATTTCACAAACCCTGCACTCTGCCCTGTCTGTTCCATCACCCACTTCTCTAGCCATATATTCTGCCTTTTGCCTCTAAACTTGTATTTATACAAGTCTTTCTTCCTGGAATGAAGTTCACCTTAAAAAGTTCAACATTCTTTAAAGAGTTGTTGAAAGCCTCCCTCACTCAGCCTGGTGTCTTTCCTGTTCATCCTGACCAAAAATTATCAACTCCCTTTTCCCAATGATTGCTTAGAATATTTATTGTCTATACCATTCACTTAACCCTTAGAGATCACATACCGCCTGATTAGTCTACACACTAACTTTACTCTTTTGCATTTTACTTTATTTTATAATTTTTAATTTTTTTTTTTTTGCTATACAGTAGGACCTTGTTGTTTATCTATTTTATATACAGTAGTGCATATCTGTTAATCTCAAGCTTCTAATTTATCCCTCCCCCCTTCCCCTTTGGTAACCATAAGTTTGTTTTCTATGTCTATGAGTCTGTTTCTGTTCTGTAAATAAGTTCATATGTATCATGTTTAAAAATTCCACATATAAGTGATAACATATGATATTTGTTTTTCACTGTCTGACTTACTTCACTTAGTATGATAATCTCTAGGTCCATCCATGTTGCTGCAAGTGGCATTATTCATTCTTTTTTATGGCTGAGTAACAGTCAATTGTATGATATACATACCACACCTTCTTTATCCATTGATCTGTCAATGGACATCTAGGTTGCTTCCATGTCTTGGCTATTGTAAATAGTGCTGTTATGAACATTGGGATACACGTATCTTTTTGAATTAGAGTTTTCTCTGGGTATGCATTCAGGAGTGTGATCAATGAATCATATGGTAACTCTATTTTTAGATTTTTATGGAACACCCATACTGTTCTCCATAGTGGCTGTACCAATTTACATTCCTTTTCTACACACCCTCTCCAGCATTTATTATTTGTAGACTTTTTGATGATGGCCATTCTGACTGCTGTGAGGTGATACCTCATTGTAGTTTTGATTTGCGTTTCTTTAACAATTAGCGATGTTGAGCATCTTTTCATGTGCTTTTTGGCCACCTGTATGTCTTCTTTGGAGAAAGGTCTATTTAGGTCTTTTGCCCATTTTTTGATTGGGTTGTTTGTTTTTTTGATATTGAGTGAGCTGCATGAGCTGTTTGTATATTTTGACTCTTTAGCATTTGAAATGATCAGAAGGCAGGAATCCTGTCATATATGTCTTTGCCTCTCATTTGAGTGCCTTACTCTTAGTAAATGGTCAATATGTATTTGGTGAATAAATGAATAAGTAAATGATTTTCAGGCCTCTAGAAGTGCCAAAGAAATTTAGAGAAAGCAGGGACCATCTGTATAGAACTCACTACAGTAACAGAGATCTGGGGTATGCTAACAGCGGCCTAGATGTGCAAAGCAAAACAAACAGAAATGTGTACATGCACATTTTGTTGCTGGATCCTCATGCAACCTGGTGGGAACTAGTGTTTTATCCCTTTTGGGTGTTAAAATATAGGAGGTCAATTGTTACTGAAATATCTATGGATCAAATGGCGTGATGTCTGGGATTTACTTCAAAATAAGCTGGTAAGGGGCTGGGAGAGTATACCGATGAAAAAAACTAGATTCCTGGTAATTATTGAAGCAGTGGGATAGATAATAGGGTTTTATTATACTAGTCTCTATAGCTGTCTGTATTTGAAGATTTCAATAAAAAATTTAAAAATATTTAGGTTAAAGCAATAAGACATGTGCAATGAAGCACAAAATATTCTCTTTTACACAATAAGTAGATTAGTTTTATACCTATGTCCCTCCAAAACTTATTCGATCAAAGACAATAGAAAAGTCAACAGTTGGAAGGAATCTGTTTCCATGCTGCATTGCTCTTAAAGCACTGAAATACTGGAGCCCTGTGCTGGTCTTATGCTACTTTTGCATAATGATACTACGTATTTCTTTATTCATTTAAAAAATGTGTTGAATGCCTACCATGTGCTAAATACCACATTAGGCTACTATGGTACTTGCCTACGAGAAGCTCTGGTCTAGCAGGGATCAGATTACAGGTAGTCAATAAAACCTTGGATTCTCCCCATTTTATATAAGCACTGCCACAAGCCAAAAACTTGGGAATTATCCTTATTTCCTCACCTTCCCTCGTTCCATATATCTGATGTATCATCAAGTCCTATCTACTCTACTTTCCCTAACATCCTAATTTTCCTCTTCTATCCTTATTTCTACCACCTTCTTTTCTTTTCTCTTCATTTCTAGCAATCATCACGATCTGTTGCCTGGGTTACAGCAGTCTCCTAATTGGTCTTCTTGCTTCTATTTTTGTATCCTACCATTCATCTTCTAAGAGTAATCTTAAAAAAATACATACTTCAGATAACGTTCCTCCCCACTGCCTAAAAGCCTCTAATATGTTCCCATCGCATTTAGGATGAAACTTACAGTATCTGGCCTCTCTGATTTGAACTCACAACACTCTCCTTTCACTCTGCAGCAGACCTGCTGGGCTGCCTGAAGAAATGACTTGTGCTACACTACAGATGTATTCCAGGTTGGTTGGGAAATAAAATCTGCTGATTACCCTGTATACTACATATTATCTCTCCTAAAGAAATACAGCAGTGTATAACTGGCACTGCCATAACCATATTACTACCAGATGTTAGGTTAATGTACTTGATATTTTAAAAAAATGAGAATAAAATATAACTATAAAATTCCCCTATGCTCCTAGCAAGTAGTTATAAAGCATTTTCAGACTTACAGCCTCAACGTTACACCCATGAATTGAATGTGCTTACTATTTATTTGTACTTTATTATATCTCACTAAACTTTCATATATTTGCATACTAACATCACACAGAAGTTTAAAGGCTGGATAGCAGTTAAATAAAAATCTTGAAGTGAAAACAGTAAACTATAAACAAAAAATCAACAAGCAAGCTAATCTAGAAAAGTTAGCATGATATTATATCATTAGTTGGTATTTCTAAACTGATGTCAAAGCAGAAAATGCAACATAAAGTACCCTAGGGACGAGAAGAAGGCTTCTGTGAACTCGAAAGTCTTTAAAAGGACCTAAATACAAATTTAAGACAATTCAGAAGGGAAACACACACTTGCATTTTTTCCTGACCCTTGGTCTACATAATAGCAAAAAATAAAAATAAAAATTTCCCCAAAAGTAAAACTAGTGTATAGTTTGAGAGCAGATCCTTTTATTTTCCAAGAGGACACTGAACAGATGGGACATCTCCTCCAGAAAGCTCTCTGTTTGGTGGGCAACTGGGAAGGACTCACAATGGGGGGGTTGATGGTGAAGTTGGACTAGCCTAAGCACCAGCACAAGAACTTCCTTCTCAGGGCAAATGAGGGCACTTACTAAATCTGTCTCAGGTTGGATGTCTTTGGATTGTATATTTAGGCTTAAGGGCATAGTAATAATAATGGAAACCATTTGGAAGTGGGTAAGTAGGACGGTAGAACTTACCATGTGCCAGACACTTAGAGACCCTTAACTTGTAGCATCTATTTTAATCTTCACAAAAACTCCATTAGGCAGATGTTATTATATCTCCACTTTATAGATGGTAAATATATTTGATATTGTCTGAATTATATGTCTTGGCCTCCACAATCTCTGGGACTGATGTAAGGGCATTTTTGCCCTACTGTTCAAGGGGATGGTCATTAAGATCTTTACATTCCAGTCACCTTTTGGAAAACTCTAGTGTGTTATAAGACTTTTGTTATTTGAGCAAATGTTAGAGCAAAACTGGCAGCAAAGGTGCAAGAAATAAGGGCAATTAAAATCAATACACCGCCTTTGTTCACAAGGATATAATCATTGATTCTACGTGAATGACTTCCAAAGAAGCTATTACCACCCTGAACTCTTCCCTTCAGGTCTAATCCTACATATCCAAATTTCCAAAAGACTCTTCCAGGTGCATATTCTTCTGGACATCTAATTCAGTATTTTAAATCAGAATTCGTAATTTCTCTTCCCATCCTACTTACCCTCCCTCATGCCTAATTTATCAATATATTAAAGACACTGATATCTTTACAGGAATTTGAAACATTTTAATCCTCAGATTTCATCTCTTACTGCACTCTCCATCCAATTAATCCATTGACACTTCTTGTAATACTGAGCAACCATCTATTCTTTCCTCTCTGTGAGGAATTCTCACCAAGGGAATGAGAGCAGAGGGATATGGTAACTTCCTGGCCAAGGCCTACACCACCCTTTCCTTCCTAATGTTCCATAAAGGTGAGCCACCTGCTAACCAAGAACATATTCCTCAGACTAATGTGTTGAGTCATTATTTATTTGGGGGATTTACTTGTTATTGCAGCCTAGCCTACCCTAATATACCTACTATGTACTAGGCATCGTGCTAAGCACTTTATATGGATTATCTCATTTAATCCTCAGAATAATACTATAAGGAATATATTAATATTATTACTATTCCTTTTTTATAGAAAATAAAACTGGAGTTTATGTAGTTCAAGAAACCTGTGCTTCACGAGTAAGTTTCAGAAGCAGAATTCAACCCAGGATTGCCTTATTCCAATGCCCATTTCTTAACCAATACAACATGATCTCTCTCACCTATAAAAAATAAACTTCAATTAACACAACACTGTACATCAACTATACTTCACAAAAATAAATTAAAAAAACAAATAAACTCCACTAATTTTAAGAATCAAAGTTATGATGCCATGGTTTCTCTGTCTTTGGACCTTTTTAAGAGATGTTCAAGAGATTTTGGCTTATGGAACCACTGAAACACCAGTTAACATGGAATCCCCCTCACACAGAGTATTGGTAGGAAGAATTATACAACTGGAATAACTTACACTTCATTCAACAAATATTTAAGGAACGGTGTTTACCAGGTACTTCCAAAGACATTGCATACATGATTGTGAAGTGGAGACATTGGTGAAGAGATATTAGAGCAGAGGGAACAGAAAAACAATAAAGGTATAGTTGCATGCAAGAATCTGTGAGATAACAAAAGCAGGCATTATTATCTCACTTGATATAGGAGGAAATTGAGATATTAGTCTTAAGATTAATCTAATCTTATACAATGAGCTAATGACAGGGCCAGAAGTAGGATGCTGGTCCCCTGACCACAAACATCCCAAATAATCTATTCAAGCAAGATGGACATGAGGGGAGATGATGTGCATAAGAAACAGCTGTACTGTTTTAAAACGAGTCACTGTTAGGTTGATCTTAAAATATGCATAAGATTTTTAGCCAAATGCTTCTGTTTTTTTCATAGGAAAAGACAAAGAGTATGAAAACTGACCTCACTCTATAGTCACAGAGGCAGGGATCTGTCTTCAGCGACGTGTTACAAAGATCTTCCTGCGTGATGCAAAAAATAGAAACCAGCCATGCAGAGCAGCACCTGACTCCTGCGAATGCATGACAGCGATGGCTGAATTTACATCGTTAGCTTCTAAGCACACAGATCAATTTAAGTTAAGTTAAACTCTCAATTCTCTTTTATTTGCTGGGTTCACAGTGCAAGTTCTACTTCTAGAATGGGAAGGGATACCTCCCTCAGAGGGTTCCTTCCATCCTAAAATACACTGTGTTTCAGAAGTAACTGATTACCAGAGTGGATTACATTGACCATTCAGTCACATTAGCTCCTGCTTTTTCGGCTCTGTGGAGGAAAAGGCATGTGACCATCTGATTTTATTCCTATCTGCAATGCAGACAAACATATTTCATTTTTTAAAGCAAAACAAAATGACCTTCTGGAGAAATGTTCAAGGATCCTTTCGAAACAGACACAAATCTTTGCAGTGTTAATAAGCCAGCAGCATTAGAGATACTTCTAACCTGAATTTGCTACTTCTACATAGCTGAAACACAAAATGAAGTTAATTATATAGAAAGAATATTCTTTTATGTAGATGCTTTTTACATAAGCCAATTTCAGAGAAAGATACAATATCTATATGTGAATTCATTTCTAAAATAGAAGCCTGGCAAATGAAATTACATTGTACACTCACCTTTCATCAACTTATAAAACAGATGGTGCTTTTCTTTTTTACCTATAATCTCCTCAAGAGTGTGGATGTAGCCAGTTTTTTGTTGTTGTGGTTGTGGTTGTCTTTGTTTACTTTCATAACAAGTCTTTTTATTGAGACTTTGCCCTCAGTTTGTAATTATTTTTTCCAAAATTCAATGATAAAAAGAGGAAAAACACATGCCAGAATTTTTCAGCCTTGACACTACTGACATCTGAGGCTGGAAAGATTTTGTCATCACAGTGCGGTGGGTGGGGAGGTGCCCCGTGCGTTGCAGATGGTCAGCAGTATCCCTGGTCTCTACCAACCAGATGCCCGCCGTAGTACCTTCCCCAAGCTGTGACCTGTACAACCCCAAATGTTTCCAGACATTGCCAACTGTCCTCTAGCAGGGGCAGAGGAGCAAAATCACCCAGTTGAGAACCACTGACATATAGTGATGCTGCTATATAACTTGGTGCAGTTTTATTGCTCAGTACTGAAAGCTAAGACAGGCGACACTCCCTCATACAGCAAAAGTGCATACAGGAAACACCCTCAGCTACTCAGCTCTCTAATCCATTTAGGATGGTGTAGAATCATGTGTATGTGAAGATGGGACCTGGGGCTCTTTAAGTGTGAAGCTGGTCGAACATTGACGAGAATATGTGTAGACAAATTATTCAACCTGTGGTTTCTCCATAGTCCTGGGGTTCAGTTTAGTCCTGGCCAAGTCCAAGAGGAATGTGAAATTGTCTCAATATCTTTGACTCCTTTCTGGTTCAAAGGTATTTGTAGAAAACAGTCTATCCCGAACTCAGGCAGCTCAGGTATTCCCTCAAAGGCTCTGACATAGCCTCAGAAACTTTACCCTTGAGTGATTTCTCCATAAACATACACTGAAATGAAACTATAGGTTTTGGAAAAAGTTAGGCCTAAAATATTTATGATCCAGGGGTGTTGTTAGACTTGCTGGTTGGCTTGTTGATTCATCATTTATCCAGTGTGTACCATGTTCCAGGAACAGTGCTAGACACAGGGGATACAAGAATGAGTAGGATACCATCCTGCCTCAGGGGACTGGGTCTGGGGTCTGGAATGGAAGGAGCATTATCATTTATTAAGGGTCTGCAATGGAGCCCCATGTAATACAAAACCCAGATTAGGTAGTATCATCTATACTTTAAAAACAAGGAATTAAAACTCAGAGCTGTCTCATTTCAGCTCGATGCTTTGTGACGACCTAAAGGGGTGGGATAGGGAGAGTGGGAGGGAGGCTCAAGAGGGAGGGGATATGGGGACATGTGTATGCACATGGCTGACTCACCTTGTTGTACAACAGAAACAAACACAGTATTGTGAAGCAATTATACTCCAATAAAGATCTATTTTAAAAAAAAGCTCAGAGCTGTTAATTTGTTCAATTTTACAGAGTTAATAAGTGTCAGACCTCACATCTGAAGCCATATTTGTCTGACTTCAAAATATATACTTTTAGATATAGTTGTAAGCTATAATTACAAAAGAATGTGCTAAGTACACCAATGAAAATATGTATAAGTTTCAACAATGATATAAATGAAGAGGAGGTTAACTCTGGCTTGAAAGGTAAGAGATCGCTTCACAGAGGAGTATTTATACCAAATCCTTAAGGATAAATAAGAGTTATTTTTTCATTTCTCATTGACTTTTTCAAATGGTCAACAGTCAAAAGATACTGAAAGCCACCTACGTATATAGGCACTGTGCTGAGAGTTAGAAGGTTTAGATAGTGCTTCTCAAAGTGTGGTCCCTGGACCAGCAGCATCACATCACCAGGAACTTGGTGGAAATGGAAATTCTCAGACCCCACCCCAGACATACAGAAGCAAAAGCTTTGGGGATGAAGCTCAGAAATTTGTATTTTAATAAACCCTTCATGTGATTATGATGAATCTAAAAGTTAAGAAGTACCGGTCAACTCACTGCACAACAATTTATTACATAAATGGTAAATAAACTTGAAATCAGTGACATAAACCAGAGCTTTCTATCAGGTGTGCCATGAACGGGTTACAGGTGTGCCAAGATCTTGATCCCCTCTACCCCTATGACCCCAAGTATGGTTTGGGGGTAGCCAATGCCCCAGTTCATTACTTCCAGCTATGAGAAGCCTCATTAGTATACTCTCAAATGCTGAAAGAATATCTATTGTATCTTCCCTGAGAACCACAGTGTGAAATGTTTGTATTTGTGAAACATTGTATATGTGAAATGTCTGGTACAGACAATAAGAGCCATCAAATTTAAAAGAGATAGAAAATGCTTTGGATGGGACAACTGAAGAAGTATTCATTGAAGAGATAAAATAAAGCGCCTTAAAATTCTCAGGCTATCCTCATAGTGAGCAATCACATGTCCTCTCTCTAATCCCACTACACTCACTTGGATATGTGCCCTGCCTTCAATTAATGAAAAAAAAGAAATTGAGCCTATCCATTGTTAAGTAGAAAACATTTTTAGGAATTGGAGAGAATAGACACCAAAAAATCTACTTCATATCGATTACAGACATAAATGTGAAAAGTAAAATACTAAAGATCTTACAAGAAAATAGAGAACATCTCTTTGACCTTGAAGAAGTCAAAGCTTTCTTAAACTGAACATAAAAGGCATTCATCATAAAAGAAAAAAATGGATAAACTGGACTATATTAAAATTGAAAACTTTTCATCAAAAGACATCAAGAATGAAAAGTCAGTTCATATAATGGGAGAAGAAACACACACATTTAATAAATATGTATATGAAAAAAATATTCACATATATCTTACACATCGAATATAGACCGAATAGAAAAATGCACAAAATCCTTGAAGAGACACAAAGAAGATATCCAAATGGCCAACAAACATGTGAAATTATGTTCAATATTGTTGGTCAGGAAGGAAATGAAAATTGAAACCACAATGTGATACCATTACACACCCAACAAAATGACTAAAATTTAAAAGACTGACAATAGCAAACATATTTTGGAGAGGTATGAGTGCAAAGTAGCACAACCACCAGCAGAAGTTTTTTGGCACAGCTACCAAAAGTGAATGTGTATTCACTATGACATAATAACTGCACTCCTAGAAGGACCCAGAGATGCATACCTATGTGCACCAAGTTCTCTTTGTAATAGCCCCAAATTAGAAACTACAGAGATCCATCTACAGTATAATAGAGAAATTAATCATGGTATATTCACACAATGGAACATGTAGGACCTCAATAAATAATTGTTGAAAAACTGAATGAAGAGTCAATGAATGAATGACTATAAAAGCTTTATGTGGTTTTCTTTCCAATGAACTCTTCAGGAGGCAGCCAAAGTGATCTCTGGAGAACACAGATCTGATGACGACACTTTGCTGCTGACAGCACTCAGCATAAATTCAAGTTCCTTGGCAGCACCTGCCCCTCCCTCCATGTCCTGGTTCCTAGCTTCATCTCTAGGCCCGCCTTTTGTCATTCTCAAGTGCGCACGCTGCTCTATCCTTACTGAAGGAAGGGCAGCTTCCTGGCTCTTTCACCCTTGAATGTTTGCCCACTCTGTTTCCTGTTCCTAGAATATCTTCGTCCCTTATGCTAACTTCTTTTCCTTCTTTAGAGTTTACCTTGTTATTATCTGATTGGAAAACACTGACTATCTCAGCTTGAATTAAGAGCTCTGTGCTGCAGCACGAATGCTTGTATACCTCTGTCATCGCAAAAATAGCACAGCACTGACTACGTTTGTTTACCTGTTATAGCCTCTCTTAGTTCATGATTAGTTCCTAGAGAGGGTGGGGATCATATCTTATCTTTGAATCTTTACACTTAGCATAGTTCCTGATATATATAATATAAATAGAGGCATACTATTAAATGAATGAATGGCATTCCAAAATCATCATACTAGCGCGTAATAGCTTCTTTAGATTTTTATGCAGGCTGTGAAAAGGAAGAAGAAAAATCAGAGGGAAGTAATTTGATCCTAGATAACTGATAGTCTGGTAAGGCAAACCACGCCTTCATTTTGTTAACTACATAAGCAGTATGAAAATATTTATGGTCTATTATATTGTAAACACATTGACATTATCCCTTAATCTTCATAATGACCCCATGCGGAAGGTACATTATTGTCTCCATGTATTATTTATGGTGAAAAGGAGGCTCAAATAGGTTTGTGACTTGCCTGTAGTAACTGGCAGAGTTTGGACTTCACCCTTTCAGACTACGAAGTCACATCATCTTTCCTGATACCTGCACAGGCTGTTTTGTTTCGTGGTGTCAAACTACTGAAATTATTGATGAGGACCTAAAACTTTCAAACGTTGTCCCTCAGGTACCTCATCGGGAATCTCCTAAAAGAACTTTGAAAAAATTATACTTTTTAAAGTTGATATCTAAAAATTTTCAATATATATTTAAATAACAGTGAAGGATATAAGTCCTGGTATATTGTAAATATTTTATTTTATAATGAAACTGTGACATCACTCTTTCAATGTGTCCAGTGGAATCTAAATTCCGTAACAATTTGATTTCCACAATCACTTTAAAAAAATGAAGTAAAATAAAAGGTCAAATGACAAACTGGGAAAATAATATTTGTGGTATATCACATTCAAAGGGTTAATATCTGAATATATAAAGAAGTTCTAGGGCTTCCCTGGTGGTCCAGTGGTTGAGAGTCCGCCTGCCGATGCAGGGGACACGGGTTTGTGCTCCGGTCAGGGAAGATCCCACATGCAGCAGAGCGGCTGGGCCCGTGAGCCATGGCCGCTGAGCCTGCGCGTCCGGAGCCTGTGCTCCGCAACGGGAGAGGCCACAACAGTGAGAGGCCCGCGTACCGCAAAAAAAAAAAAAAAAAAAGAAGTATAGTATCAGTCTCTGTCATATCATTTCACCACTCGTAAGCTCTGTGACCTTGGGCAACTTAGTCTCTCTAAACATGGTTTCTTCATCTGTAAAATGTAGACGTTAGTAGTCCCTGCTTCATAGAACTGTGTGGGGATTCAATGAGATAATCCATTGAAAGCTCTTAGCACTGTCCTAGCACAAAGCAAAGGAAACTTAGCAGTAGCTAATGTTGCTGTTGCTATAGTAATAGTGGTTGTGGTTGACTTTGTCGTTATCGTTATATATATATATATATATGTATGCTTTTTCAGTGTCCCTGGGCTGCTCTTACTATATGTTAAAAATAATTCAAATGTTAAATATCTATGAAGTTACTTTGGCTACACGTCTTATAAACAACAGAAGAGATTAACATATTGCAAATAGCCCATAAAAAGGAAAGAAATGAGTCAAGTTTCAAAACATGGACATAGGGTAAATGCTCTAAAAGGTGGAGAGAGATCCCCAAGACTGTAGGGTATAGGGGAGTGAGCATCCTGTGAGAGGTTTCATGAGATGTTGGTGTACTCACATCACTAGAATGCTCTTAGTTTGGGCACCTTCATAACACTTCCTTGCTCAGAAGTGTTAACCTTGGTCTGTTGTGAGGCCCTTGCCTCTTAGATATACAGATCTTCCTTTCAATTAATGTCTTGCCCTGCCTCGCCACAGCCACTTTCCTCGACTTTACAGACTTCTCAGAGGTTATACTTGTTGCAGTTCAAGCAGCTGACAGTCATTCACCTTTTGTAATCTGGCTTCTGGCTCCATCACTCGACTGAAAATATTCTCTCCGTGACCTCTCCCTCAGATGCGTCCTATTTGCCAAATCCAAAGATCTCATCTCAGTTCTAGTCACCTGTGACTGCTTTAAAATGTCTACCTCTATTTCCCCTTTAGTCATAGCTTCTTCCTTGGCTTCTGTGCTACTGCCCTCTCCTGGTTCTTCTACTGTGTCTCTGGTCACTCCTCTTCTTCCTCTAGTTCTTCTTTTGCCCTACCCTTAAATGTAGACATGTCCTAAAGTTCTATCCTTAGTCCTCCCCTTTCTCATTACTCCCTCCTATAACTACAGTAATCTCTGTTGTAAAGACCCAAACTACCCAATCTCCATCTCCATCACTACAATTCGAGAGTGGCATCTTAGATGTCTATTGCCTCCTTAGAGCAACTCTCCATTTGGGATGCTCCCCCTTTGCTCTCTATTGTTTTTTTTTTGGTACGCGGGCCTCTCACTGTTCTGGCCTCTCCTGTTGCGGAGCACAGGCTCCGGATGCACAGGCTCAGCGGCCATGGCTCACGGGCCCAGCCACTCCACGGCATGTGGGATCTTCCCGGACCGGGGCACGAACGCGCGTCCCCTGCATCGGCAGGCGTATTCTCAACCACTGCGCCACCAGGGAAGCCCTCTATTTTTAATTAATGGCACCTCCATTAACCCTAGCCTTCCAAAATAGACATATCAATATTATATTTTATTTGTACTTATGTCCCAATCCCACATAAATTCAGCCACCAAACCCAATTACTTCCATATCTGCAATATCTCATTTCCAGTTACCTGGTTCTTTCTCCTTCAAAAATCTTCAAAGGATCACAATTGCCCCTAGAGAACAGAATGAAAATTCTATAGAATAAGATTAAAAGATTACCAGTACTTGGCAGTCATCTTTCTTACTGACTTCAATCCCCATTATCTTTCTTCATGAATTCTTTGCTTTTTCTACGACTAGCTATTTCCTGATAACATCAATCACTTTCAAGCTTTTGAATCTTTGCTCATGATGTTGCCTCAACTTGGAATATATCCTTCCCTTCTTTCCATCTACTGAAATCCTACCTATCTTTTAATTTCAAATAGCATCTTTGTGCTGTAGCCTTCTTTGATACTGGCTCACAGAATTAATTATTTTTTATGCTATGATCATATAGGACTTTGTATTACATGTATTTAAAACATTTAGGTCATGCTTCTTTAAAATGTTCTCCACTTAAATTTCAGACTCATATTTAATTGCCCAATAACCATCTCACTGGGTTAACCGTCAACTCCTTCAAATTTAATACATCTCCAGTTGAACACACCCTTTCTGACTGGACTTGGTATTCCTCCTGTGCTGGGTGTCATCCTTGATTCTTCTATCTCCTTCTAACCTCTCACCTTATCTAATTGATTCTAGCTTCTAAATATCTTTAAATATATTCACATCTCTTTCTCCACTATTAATAAACTAGTTCAGGCCATCAACTTTTATTAGAATTACTAATATAAAATCAATTTTCAATTTAAAAAAACGGACATCAAGTTACATAATCCATAGGTAGTCAATTAATCCTTATGGCTTGCTGTTTTCCTTTTAAACTTCCATAAGGCAACTAACTATAATTAAGCCTTTTCAGGGTGTCATTGAAATTTATCTCTTGGTAAACCAAATTAAAACTTAATCTGGTGGTTTAGTATCCAAACATTTTTATACTTATTTGTAATAAAAGCTAAGAAGATATCATATTATTGCTCATTTTCTTCCTCTGACCAATTTCTAATAAATGATTTAGAGAAATTAAATGTTACTTTATGTGTTTCAACTCCAATCAATTTAGAAAAAAACAGGGTAAATGTAGATATCTGAAAACAATTTACACATTAAAACTTCCTTTTACACTTTTTTTTTTAGTTTTTTTAAAGATTTTTAAAAATTAATTATTTATCTTTTTTTTTTTTTTGCGGTACGCAGGCCTCTCACTGTTGTGGCCTCTCCCGTTGCGGAGCACAGGCTCTGGATGTGCAGGCTCAGCAGCCATGGCTCACGGGCCAAGCTGCTCCGTGGCATGTGGGATCTTCCTTGACCGGGGCCCATGTCCCCTGCATCGGCAGGTGGACTCTCAACCACTGCGCCACCAGGGAAGCCCTATTTATCTATTTTTGGCTGCATTGGATCTTCATTGCTGTGTGCAGGCTTTCTCTAGTTGTGGCAAGCGGGGGCTACTCTTGGTTGTGGTGCACGGAGTTCTCACTGTGGTGGATTCTCTTGTTGTGGAGCATGGGCTCTAGGCGCACGGGCTTCAGTAGTTGTGGCTTGCGGGTTCTAGAACACAGGCTTCAGTAGTTGTGGCGCATGGGCTTAGTTGCTCCGCGGCATGTGAGATCTTCCCGGACCAGGGCTCGAATGCGTATCCCCTGCATTGGCAGGCGGATTCTTAACCACTGAGCGACAAGGGAAGTCCCTACACTTTCTTTTTATAAAGTATTTAAATTAGATTTTAGTTGAAAGTACCAAGTAATTTACTTATTTATCATCTCCTGGGGCCAAAATTGAATGTGTTAATTCCATTAATCTGAACAATGGTGGCTTTGCATTTAAAAAACTCAAGAAACAGCCAAGGGTCATGGGGCTAATCACTTCAACTTACTTTTCTTTTCTCATCTCTGCCCACTTTGCTAGTTTTCATTATTTGCATGAGGATTTTAGGAGAATTATCAGACCAAAAATATGACCTATCATATTCCTTCCTTTCTGAGGGACGAAAATAATTTTTGAGGTTATTATTGAAATTGGAACACTTCTGAAAAGAAAGAAATCAAATGGATTGATAATTTTGAGCTTAAGGAGAAACTTTGTGTTAATCAAAAACTGGATGTGTCATGAAATAACAATATTGTTCTTTAAACATATTGTTTTAAGAGACTGGCTCAAGATGGCAGAGTAGAAGGATATGCGCTCACTCCCTCTTGCGAGAGCGCCGGAATCACAACTAACTGCTGAACAATCATTGACAGGAAGACACTGAAACTCACCAAAAACGATACCCCACATCCAAAGACAAAGGAGAAGCCGCAATGAGATGGTAGGAGGGGCGCAATCACAATAAAAACAAATCCCATAACCGTTGGGTGGGTGACTCACAAACTGGAGAACACTTATACCACAGAAGTCCACCCACTGGAATGAAGGTTTTGAGCCCCACGTCAGGCTTCCCAACCTGGGGGTCTGTCAATGGGAGGAAGAATTTCCAGAGAATCAGACATTGAAGGCTAGCGGGATTTGATTGTAGGGTTTTGACAGGACTGGAGGAGACAGAGACTCCACTCTTGGAGGGCACACACAAAGTACCGTGCACATCAGGACCTGGGGGAAACAGCAGTGACCCCATAGGAGACTGAACCAGACCTACCTGCTAGTGTTGGACGGTCTCCTGCCAAGGCAGCGGGTGGCTGTGGCTCACTGTGAGGACAAAGACACCAGCAGCAGAAGTTCTGGGAAGTACTCCTTGGCATGAGCCCTTCATTAGCCCCACCAAAGAGCCTGTAGCCTCCAGTGCTGAGTTGCCTCAGGCCAAACAACCAACAGGGAGGGAACTCAGCCCCACCATCAGCAGAGAAGCAGATTAAAGTTTTACTGAGCTCTGTCCACCAGAGCAACACCCAGCTTTACCCACTGCCAGTCCCTCCCACCAGGAAGCTTGCACAAGCCTCTTAGATAGCCTCATCCACCAGAGAGAGAACAGCAGAAGCAAGAAGAACTACAATCCTGCAGCCTGTGGAACAAAAAGCACATTCACAGAAAGATAGACAAAATGAAAAGGCAGACGACTATGTACCAGATGAAGTAACAAGATAAAACCCCAGAAAAACAACTAAATGAAGTGGAGATAGGTAACCTTCCAGAAAATGAATTCACAATAATGATAGTGAAGTTGATCCAGGACCTCATAAAAAGAATGGAAGCAAAAATTGAGAAGATGAAAAAATGTTTAACAAAGACCTAGAAGAATTAAAGAACAAACACCTAGAAGGATTAAAGAACAAACAAACAGAGATGAACAATACAATAACTGAAATGAAAAATACAATAGAAGGAATCAATAGCAGAATAACTGAGGCAGGAGAATGGACAAGTGACCTGGAGGCAGAATGGTGGAATTCATTGCTGCGGAACAGAATAAAGAAAAAAGAATGAAAAGAAATGAAGACAGCCTAAGAGACCTCTGGGACAATATTAAACGCACAAACATTCGCATTATAGGGGTCCCAGAAGGAGAAGAGAGAGAGAAAAGGCCCGAGAAAATATTTGAAGAGATTATAGTCGAAAACTTCCATAACATGGGAAAGGAAATAGCCACCCAAGAACAGGAGGCACAGAGAGTCCCAGGCAGGAAAAACCCAAAGAGAAACTTACCAAGACACATAGTAATCAAACTGACAAAAATTAAGACAAAGAAAAATTATTAAAAGCAAAAAGGGAAAAATGACAGATAACATACAAGGGAACTCCCATAAGGTTAACAGCTGATTTCTCAGCAGAAAATCTACAAGCCAGAAGGGAGTGACACAATATATTTAAAGTGATGAAAGGGAAAAAATTACAACCAAGATTACCCTACCTGGCAAGGATCTCATTCAGATTTGAAGGAGAAATCAAAAGCTTTACAGACAAGCAAAAGTTAAGAGAATTCAGCATCACCAAACCAGCTCTACAACAGATGCTAAAGGAACTTCTCTAAGTGGTAAACAAAAGAGAAGAAAAGGACCTACAAAAACAAACCCAAAATATTTAAGAAAATGGTAATAGGAGCATACAGATTGATAATTACCTTAAATATGAACGGATCAAATTCTCCAACCAAAAGACCCAGACTGGTTGAATGGGTACAAAAACAAGACCCATATATATGCTGTCTACAAGAGACCCACTTCAGACCTAGGGAAACTTACAGACTGAAAGTGAGGGGATGGAAAAAGATATTCCATGCAAATGGAAATCAAAAGAAAGCTGGAGGGGGCTTCCCTGGTCGCTCAGTGGTTGAGAATCTGCCTGCCAATGCAGGGGACACAGGTTTGATCTCTGGTCCGGGAAGATCCCACATGCTGTGAAGCAACTAAGCCTGCGCACCACAACTACTGAGCCTGTGCTCTAGAGCCCGTGAGCCACAACTACTGAGCCCGCATGTCGCAACTATCGAAGCCCGTGCGCCTAGAGCCCATGCTCCACAACGAGAAGCCACCACAGTGAGAAGCCCACACACTGCTATGAAGAGTAGTCCCCATGCAGCAGTGAAGACCCAACACAGCCAAAAATAAATAAATAAAATAAATAAATTTATTTAAGAAAAAAAAAGAAAGGTGGAGTAGCAATACTCATATCAGATAAAATAGACTTTAAAATAAAGACGTTACAAGAGACAAGGAAGGACACTACATAATGAACAAGGGATCAATCCAAGAAGACGATATAACAATTATAAATATATATGCACCCAACATAGGAGCATCTCAATACATAAGGCAAATGCTAACAGCTATAAAAGAGGAAATCGACAGTAACACAGTAATAGTGGGGGAATTTAACACCTCACTTACACCAATGGACAGATTATCCAGACAGAAAATTAATAAGGAAACACAAGCTTTAAATGACACAATAGACCAGGTAGATTTAATTGATATTTATAGGACATTCCATCCAAAAACAGCAGATTATACTTTCTTCTTAAGTGCACAGAGAGCATCCTCCAGAATAAATCACATCTTGGGTCACAAATCAAGTCTTGATAAATTTAAGAAAATTGAAATCATATCAAGCATCTTTTCCAACCACAACACTATAAGATTAGAAATCAGTTACAGAGAAAAAAAACATAAACACATGGAGGCTAAACAATATGTTACTGAATAACCAACAGATCACTGAAGAAATCAAAGAGGAAATCAAAAAATACCTAGAGACAAATGGCAATGAAAACATGATAATCCAAAACCTATGGGATGCAGCAAAGCAGTTCTAAGAGGGAAGTTTATAGCAATACAATCCCACCTCAAGAAACAAGAAAAATCTCAAATAAACAATCTAACTTTACACCTAAAGGAACTACAGAAAGAAGAACAAACAAAGCCCAATTTTAGTAGAAGGAAAGAAATCATAAAGATCAGAGCAGAAATAAATGAAATAGAAACAAAGAAAACAATAGCAAAGATCAATAAAACTAAAAGCTGGTTCTTTGAGAAGATAAACAAAACTGATAAACCTTTAGCCAAACTCATCAAGAAAAAGAGAGAGAGGACTCAAATCAATAGAATTAGGAATGAAAAAGGAGAAGTTACAACAGGCACTGCAGAAATACAAAGCATCCTAAGAGACTACTACAAACAACTCTATGCCAATAAAATGGACAACCTGGAAGAAATGGACAAATTTTTGGAAAGGTATAACCTTGCAAGACTGAACCAGGAAGAAATAGAAAATATGAACAGACCAATCACAAGTAATGAAAGTGAAACTGTGATTAAAAATCTTCCAACAAACAAAAGTCCAGGTCCAGATGGCTTCACAGGTGAATTCTATCAAACATTTAGAGAAGAGCTAACACCATCCTTCTCAAACTCTTCCAAAAAATTGCAGAGGAAGGAACACTCCCAAACTCATTCTAGGAGGCCACCATCACCCTGATACCAAAACCAGACAAAGACACTACAAAAAAAGAAAATTACAGACCAATATCACTGATGAATACAGATGCAAAAATCCTCAACAAAATACTAGCAAACAGAATCCAACAACACATTAAAAGGATCATACACCATTGATCAAGTGGGATTTATCCCAGGGATGCAGGGATTCTTCAGTATATGCAAATCAATCAATGTGATACACCATATTAATAAACTGAAGAATAAAAACCATATGATCATGTCAATAGATGCAGAAAAACCTTCTGACAAAATTCAACACCAATTTATGATAAAAACTCTAGAAAGTGGGCATAGAGGGAACCTACCTCAACATAATAAAGGCCATATATAACAAACCCACAGCAAACACCATTCTCAATGATGAAAAACTGAACGCATTTCCTCTGAGATCAGGAACAAGACAAGGATGTCCACTCTTGCCACTATTTTTTTTTTTTTTTGCGGTATGTGGGCCTCACTGTTGTGGCCTTTCCTGTTGCGGAGCACAGGCTCCGGACGCACAGGCTCAGCGGCCATGGCTCACAGACCTAGCCGCTCTGTGGCATGTGGGATCTTCTGAGACCGGGAACCCGTGTCCCCTGCATCGGCAGGCAGACTCTCAACCACTGCGCCACCAGGGAAGCCCCTCTTGCCACTATTATTCAACATAGTTTTGGAAGTCCTAGCCACAGTTATCAGAGAAGAAGAAATAAAAGGAATCCAAATTGGAAAAGAAATAAAACTGTCACTGTTTGCAGATGACATGATACTATACATAGAGAATCCTAAAGATGCCACCAGAAAAGTACTAGAGCTAATCGATGAATTTGGTAAAGTTGCAGGATACAAAATTAATGCACAGAAATCTCCTGCATTCCTATACACTAACAACAAAAGATCAGAAGGAGAAATTAAGGAAACAATCCCATTCACCATTGCAACAAAAAGAATAAAATGCCTAGGAAAAAACCTACCTAAGGAGGTAAAAGGCCTGTACTCAGAAAACTACAGGACACTGATGAAAGAAATCAAAGATGATACAAACAGATGGAGAGATATACCATGTTCTTGGATTGGAAGAATCAATATTGTGAAAATGACTATACTACCCAAAGCAATCTACAGGTTCAGTGCAATCCCTATCAAATTACCAATAGCATTTTTTTAAGGACTAGAACAATAAATCTTAAAATTTGTGTGGAGACACAAAAGACCCCTAATAGCCAAAGCAACCTTCAGGGAGAAAAACGGAGCTGGAGGACTCTGTTTTAAATACATGTTAAACTCCAAGATATATAAACAGCTCATGCAGCTCAATATTAAAAAAACAAACAACCCAATCAAAAAATGGGCAGAAAACCTAAATAGACATTTCTCCAAAGAAGACATACAGATGGCCAAGAGGCACATGAGGAGCTGCTCAACATCACTAATTATTAGAAAAATGCAAATCAAAACTACAATGAGATATCATCTCACACCAGTCAGAATGGCCATCATCAGAAAATTTACAAACAACAAATGCTGGAGAGGGTGTGGAGAAAAGGGAACCCTCCTACACTGTTGGTGGGAATGTAAATTGATACAGCCACTATGGAGAACAGTATGGAGGTTCCTTAAAAAACTAAAAATAGAATTACCATATGACCCAGCAACCCCACTACTGGGCATATACCCACAGGAAACAATAATTCAAAAAGACACATGCATCCCAATGTTCATTGCAGCACTATTTACAATAGCCAGGTCATGGAAGCAACCTAAATGCCCATCGTCAGTTGACTGGATAAAGAAGATGTGGTACATAAATACAATGCGATATTACTCAGCCATAAAAAGGAACGAAACTGGGTCATTTGCAGAGACGTGGATGGACGTAGAGACTGTCATACATAGTGAAGTAAGTCAGAAAGAGAAAAACAAATATTGTATATTAACGCATATATGTGGAATCTAGTAAAATGGTACAGATGAACCAGTTTTCAGGGTGGAAATAGATACACAGAAGTAGAGAACAAACGTATGGACACCAAGGGGGGAAAGCGGGGGTGGTGGTGGTGGTGGGATGAATTGGGAGATTGGGATTGACATGTATACACTGATGTGTATAAAATAGATAATAAGAACCTGCTGTATAAAATAAATTAAAAAACCCATTGTTTTAAACTTTCTTTTAAAATAATCATGGGAATAATATTATCTGAAGTATAAATTATAAGTTCCACTTTAATTATAATTGACTTTAATGATAACAGTGTGCAACCTTATTTCAAAAGTTTGTGTTTTTTGTTTTGTTTTAAGGAATTCCACATGTTCATTTTGCTTTGGGGAAATAATTTGAAGTCATACATTGACGGATGCTAGTAGGTATTAACTATGCCACATAGCCACGTGACATGCTTACGACATACTGGAGGATTTGCCACTGGCAGATGGGCAGGCTGTTTTGAGTAAAAGATTAAAATGAAACTTCTAAGCTGAGGCCAAAGGATGACAGAAACAGACTTTGGAAAAATGCCAAATGGAAAATGGAAAAACATTTCTCCATTGTATTCCTGGTGTCTGGCACTACAGTAGGCATTCAACAAGTATTTTTGAATAAGTGAATGAGAGAAGGTTGAGTCAGCTTAGAGGACATTAATATGACATTGGAAACATTAGTGATTTGATTACCTAAAATCTGAGGAGTCCGAAATAATTTATTAGGAGAAATCCTAATAATTTATTAGAAGGTGAGACACTCTAATCTGGAGAAGCATTTTTTGTTTTGTTTTGTTTTGCTTTGCTTTTTAAAATCCAATGAAAGTATTTAGCAAAAATTCCAAAGAGTATGAATTATATGGCATGTGTAACCAGTGATCTGTGAGTCGTATTTCAATGCTGAAGTTGTATCTTGGAAGTGTAAGAGAAGAGTCTAACCTGTACAAGGAACAGCCCCACCCTGCTCTAAACTGTACTTGTCATGATGTCACACTGATAGGGTTAGTTGCTCACCTCAAATGTTCGTTTACAACTGGGGCAAAAAGAGCTACAGTTCTTTCCAGAACTCCAGCCCTTAAGGTGGATGCACAGCAGACGTTTCCTTCCCATATTGACTCAAACGCCACCTTCTCAGTGTGGCATTCACCAACTAGCCAACCTAGAACTGCAAACTCTTTCCACTCCTGCCAACTCCCTACCCTCTTTCTTGTTTTTTTTTTCTTTCTTTTCTTCCCCAGTGCACTTCTCACCATTCAGCATACTATATACTTTACTCAACCTTGTTTATTGTTTTCTCACTCCACCAGCGTAAGAAGTAGGAGGGCAGAGATCTTGTTTTTACTGTTGTATCCCAGCCTCTAGAACAGTACCTGGCAGTCAGTATGCCTCCTATACTTATTTGTTGAATTGAATGAACGAATTAGTACTTGGAAGAACAGGGTCTAAGTAGGAAGGTGTGCCAGATGCCCAGGTTATGGGGAACTGAGCAGCAACAGCCCTGATGGAGGCAAATGTCAGAGTGCACGGAAAGGACTTATAAACAGAACCAGTAGAGTTTAAGGCCCTCCTGCTCTGTCTCCCCTGGCCTTTGCACTAGTTTTCTCAGTTTATTTTTGACATGTTGCATTGGGTCATTGTCTACTATCAGTTAAAAGAGAGCAGAAGGTAGAACAGTGGCCAAACAGGATTGGATGATAGGTTTGTAATCCCAGTAAACCTGGCTGGAGGTTTGAGCAAAATAGTTTTTTGATTGAAATGCAGCCCTAGCTTGGCTTTTCCCCCTATAGTTAGCAAAATAAGGGTGACCAGTTGGCCACTTAGGACAATTGCCAAATAGACAGCTTATGTGACACACTCTATAGAGGTTACATTTCAAGGTTTTCTCTGCTGCCACACCAAAAAAAGAAATAACTATCTCAAACCACTTAAATACAGTAGGAAACATAAAAACGAATGTACCCCAAGAGGGTAAGGACTCCACTTAGGGTTCCCACGACAAATCTTCCAAAATCAACAGTGTGGTTTAGCTGAATGTTATCAAAGCTCACTAGCCATACATTCCCATGACATGACTCAGTGACTCTCTATTTCCTGCCTAAACTTCCTTCAGCTCTGGACCTCACTGTGAGCTTGGCTTTCATGTGTAGCAATGTAGATATTTCTAGCTCAGCTCATGTAGACCATAAAAACTGTTCAGCAAATGAACATACAACATGTGAGAATAAAATCAGAAGTCAATTTATTCCCAATTTTATCCACTCTTGTCATTGTACCTGCCAATTAAAAAATATTCAGGACTCTTATCACATCAGGTTTTCTTCGGTATCACTTAAAACTTTGGAAAGAAGTATTTGTGTTTTCTATTAGAGAACTGTCATGAAAATGCTAATTCAAATAGTATGAGTTTCTCTATACATGGTACTATTTGAGAAACCCTCAATGATAAATGATAAACATTTACAAGGGCAGCATGAGCTAAAGTGAAAGGACTGAAAAACTTGAACATTTTCTTCATGTGGATTTCTTACTTTCTCGTTAGTCTTGAGTAAAATATTTAAATGTTTATGTCTCAGTTTTCCCGTCTTCTAAACAGGATAGAAATGCTTGCTGTGTATATATCACCTTTGAATAGAGCTGGTGGAAAGGAGCAGGAGGTTACGCATGGTTTTGAACTGTTTTGGGCTATTCTCTGTCTTCTACCCTTCTCCTGTAATGGATGATTTAAATAATTTTTCATCTCAAGCTAAGTATCTTTCTACATTTAATATGTTTTATCATTTATTTCAGGCAAGGATGTCTTTGAAGTAAGTTTTAAAATAAGAAATTATAATAGCATAGTAGATACACCGCCATCTAAAATAGTGGTTCATTATTATTGTTACTATCATAATAATGATGATTATTATGATTAAATTACTTAGAATAATTGGTCAGTTCCTAAAATATCCTCATGGTAGAAATTTCCTTTGGGTCTCATTTTTAATATGCAAATCTCTCCCTAATATATCATCCTACCTGATTATGAAATTTCCCTTCTTCTCATATACAATATTAATATTATTATTCAAATATTTATTCATGTCAGACACTTGTGTCGTATTAATTCCTTTGTCCAAATCATCTGTATGCCCACATATAATATGGTTTTAAGTGTTAAACACATAACAACTCCCATGTTTGTTAACTCTCTTTATACAATAGCTAGGACAGTGATATATACAGAAAAATGCTTTTACATTTCACAATTCTACTGCTGCTAATATAGTTTCTGCAAATTCATTGCTGTTTTTAACTAAAGAATAAATGCAATATCAAACGCCAAGTTTCAGCCTCTATTATATCTTTTGATTTTTTAAAACTAGATGTAGTCTCATTTCAAGATAAATTTTGGTTATGTGATAATCTACTATGTTTTGTTGCTACTATCCTACAAGCATCATTTTTCTCAAATAAACCTCAGATAAATAAGAAATAGATATTTTCTAGGAGAAATCTGTTTGGGCTTATTTTCACTCCAGACTTCCATTGTGGTTGTTCTTTTATGAAAAGAAAAACAGACGTTGGCCTTCCTTACAGATTCTGAGAATAAAAAAGCATGCTTAACTTAATTAGAATGACCTCAAATGAGTAGCACCATATTCTGAGACCTTTAAGCTTCCAAAATCATTAATTTAATTGCTGTCCTGGAAAAACTGATCTAGGGCACTCCTTCATGCCCAGATGTAGTTGCTGATGTTATGGGCTGGACACCCAGATGTAACCAAAAACATACAGTCTGCTTTCTTTCCGTGAGTACTAAACGTGTGGTTTGTTTTCTGAATAATGTCAGTCATCTTGAGGACTCCCTACACGACTGTTCTCAGCCTGACATTTCATCTCCACTATTGGCCAACAGTGCAGCTGCCACTGGGGCAACGAGCATCCCACCCCCAACTCCAGTCTGCACCTGGGCTCTATGTCTATTACCTTGGGCCATCTCCATCTTGAGAAAGAAGTGGAAAAAGTTTTCCAAGATCATAAAAATATTTAGAAAACAAGTGGGGATACTAGTATGTTGTGTTACGTCGCAGCTAAACTACAAATTCACCCCTCCTATTTATCCTTACATCGATCTATTTATTTATTTTGTCTCTTCTCCAAGTTCATTTAGTAGCCAGCTTAGTTGATGTATTTGTTTTATGTATTATCAGCTATAAAGACCACCAAAAGTCTTTCCCCCTCTATTTAGAGCTAATTACCATATTCACATCCACCAAGTATGCCAGGTATTGTTGTGTCTTTTCATAGGCCCATGAGTCCCACTCACTATGAAGAGGATTGAGTCTGGTGAAAGTGGAGTTAAATGTGTGAGGGTCTCCTGGAGTATATAATGCTTCAAATGATTTGGAAGATATATGGTCATTTTTGTGGTTCTAGTATGTTACTTCAGTACCATGGGAGTTCATAAATACAGATACACAAGGCTCCATAATATGAAATAAGTCCTTTCCCCATGTGCATCAATAACAACCAACATTTTACTAGTATAATATAATGTCATTAAAATAGTGTCCAATAAAAAGGAGGTATAGTAACAACAGACTGATTTCAGTAAAACCAACTACAATAGGAATTTGGAATTCTCCTTTGCTTTGTTTGTGTTGGTGAAGTGTTGTCCCAATGTTGATGAAAAGTTATAATGGAAATGATACTGATGGGAGTTAAATAGATTAAAATTCAAATTTCTCTAATCACTTTACATTAGGGAATCTTAGAGTCCCTTTATTTTAGAATATTGCTGTGTGTAATGAATCCCACCTTTAAAAATACTTGCATTTTTGTGATAGTTAAGAGACGAGGTAATGGGACTTCTATTATACTGAGAAAAAAGTTAGATTGGCTTTAGGTATAAAAGATAACCAATAAGATTGAATGACTCTAAATGCTTTCTAATAAAGAAATTCTAATAACACTCATAAAATGATGATTTCAAATAACATCCTTGCAAGATGAAAGACAAGTAATTCTCATATTAAATAAAAAGTGCTGAAAATTACAGAGAAAAATAGAAGAATTAAAAGTAAAGACTACATATAGCTGTGATCCAAAAGTTATAATATAAAATGGTGAAGAAGACATTCATTGTGCCTCCTTCTTATTTTCATATTGCATATTTTCATATGCAATGCTTTGGAAATACTAATTGAGAAGAACTTTGAAATAGTTTCGAATTCTCCCACCACAAGTGAACTATTCTGAGTACATTGCAGTTCAAATCCTGGCACATGAATGAGCCTCAGAAATTATTTAGTCCAATACTCTTTATTTTTATGGATGAAAGAAGTGAGGCTGAGAGAAGTTGGGTGATTTGAATGAGTTTACAAATTTTTGATGAGTGAAAGTAAGGACAAGGGTCCAGGCTTCCTGAAACCTTGGCCAGCCATCTCTTCAGAACAAATGATCAGTCCATTCTAATTTACATTATTTAATATTTACAATTAATTGTGCTGCATTTTTTTTTTTTTTTTTTTTTGCGGTACGCGGGCCTCTCACTGTTGTGACCTCTCCCGTTGCGGAGCACAGGCTCCGGAGGCACAGGCTCAGCGGCCATGGCTCACGGGCCCAGCCGCTCCGCGGCATGTGGGATCTTCCCGGATCGGGGCACGAACCCATGTCCCCTGCATCGGCAGGCGGACTCTCAACCACTGCGCCACCAGGGAAGCCCTGTGCTGCATTTTTTAAAAGAATCAAAATAAAACTAAGCATTTGAAAACCACCTGAGAAGGGAAATGAGATGGACAATTTTCCATAGTTCTGTAGAGTTATATGCATGAAATCTTTTCTGTACTCTCTGGTGTCCAATTCATAACATTTAGCTATGTGCTTTTAAAATTATTAAACTTAATAGCACCTAAACAGAACATCTTAGATATGATCAATGAAAAATTTTGCTTGCTGCTAAATAAATCCATTTGGGGTGGTCTTTGGCTGGTTTATTTCTTCAGATACAATTGATTGAGTGCTTGATGAAATCCTTTCTGCCTCAGACTGTGATGACTTCTTCCAACATTTTGTTTACATATTTAGCAGTAAATGGAATCAAGGGCTGCCAAATATTAATAAAGTAGAACCAACTACAGCAGGCGTTCTATCATGAGGGCAACATCACTCACGACGTTAAGCAGTGAGATGGAAAATTCTAACAATAATTCTAGTCTCTAACTTCATGATAGGACGATACTGATTTTCTAACAGTTAAACTTGTAGAATGAGGATAATGAACTTGTTTTAAGGGTTATTAAACAATGTTTCAATATTAATGTTATAATTACAGGATGCTTGCTTTTTAGGGAAAATGGTATATATATATATTTTTTTCGCTGTACTGCACGGCATGTGGGATCTTATTTCTCCCACCAGGGATTGAACCCACGCCCCCTGCATTGGAAGGGCAGAGTCTTAACCACTGGTCCACCAGGGAAGTCCCAGGAAAACAGTATTGACTATTGGAAAAAAATTTTATGATGTTATAAAAAAGAAAAAAAAACTGAAAAAATAAAACAAAAACCCCACCACATCACACTTCCCTCCTCTACCTACCTTAATTCTCTTTCAGATTTTCCATATATTCTCTTAGAAAATAAATTACTTCAGGAGGATGGTAGAAAGAGTTGTTCTATTTGAGATATGGTTAGAGAGGTCCTACTTGTGTGACAAAGTCCTTCAATTACAGCCTGCATCTTTGTCTGCCTCAAAGAAAGCTTGCTCCTCAAATATGGCTCATGACAGCTGGGGTGTTCAGTTAGGACAGAATGGAGGAAGATCAACACACCCCTCTTAAACAACATGAATCTACAATCAATGCTTGCTGCTCTTGCAAGTATGGACTGGGAAAGTAAATGGATGGAAAGAGGAAATGAATATTGAGTGCTCTCTATGTGGCAAGTGAAGCGTTGTTTCACATTTATTATACCATCATACCATTCGTACAAAATGCCCCCAATTTTCTATGAATGAGGAAGCTGAGGCTAAGGGAGGTTAAAAATCCAACATTAATCAGTTGGCAAATGATATAGAAAGAATCCAAACTTGGGTTTCTTTCTTCTTAAAAAAAAAAAAAATAATAATAATCCGTTTGTAATTAAATAAGGAATTAAAAATTCATACAGGGCTTCCCGGGTGGCGCAGTGGTTGAGAGTCCGCCTGCCCATGCAGGGGATACGGGTTCGTACCCCGGTTCGGGAAGATCCCACATGCCGCGGTGCGGCTGGGCCCGTGAGCCATGGCCGCTGAGCCTGCGCGTCCAGAGCCTGTGCTCCGCAACGGGAGAGGCCACAACAGTGAGAGGCCCGCGTACCGCAAAAAAAAAAAAGAATGTCATAGTCATTTCATAATGATGAAATTTCATATATAATAAGACAAAATTAAATATCATAAGCCAGAAAAATTGTTTATGATTTTGCATACATATAAAAATAATGTGAACACATTAATATCCCTTAAAATTATTCTTAAGAAACAAAACATTTTAAATCAAAGTAAGACAGTTTTTAAATTTGTCTGGCAAACAAGTTTACCGAGGATCAATATTTCCTGACTTCTTCTGTTAAACTGACTTTTCCCTCCCAACTCTCAAAGGAAATTCAGAACAGAATATTTCAAGTCTAGTTTGACATGTATTGTCACATGAAAAAAATGGCAGATAAAAATCAGAGGATAAGCCAAAATGGCAGCTCATGCTCATGGGTCCTTTTATAGTTGATCTCAAAAAACATCTTTATTTCAGTTCTTACAAGATTGGCTGCAGTTCTCAAAGTGTGGTCCTCAGATCCCCTGTGGCCTCTAAGATGGCTCAGGAGGTTTATGAGGTCAAAATTATTTTCTTTTTAATGCTAAGATGTTATTTGCCTTTTTTCATTATGTTGATACTTGTACTGATGGTGCAAAACAGTGTGAGTAAAACTGCTGGTACCTTAGCACAAGTGGCCCCAGACTGCAACTATAGTCTCCATACACTTCAAAGCCATGCACAAGTTTCACTTAAGAACATCCTTGATGAAGCAGTAAAAATTATTTATTTTATTAAATCTCAACCCTGAGTATACATCTTTTAATAGTCCCTGTGACATTATAGGAAGTAAGCATAAAGCACTTGTATTGCCTATGAAAGTCTGATGGCTGGCTTGAGGAAAAGCGTGTGTGATTGAATTGCAAGCTGAACCAGAGCTTTTTCCATGGAGGACCATTTCTAGTTGAACAAACAACTGAGAGGCTATACTTTTTAGGACATGGGTATTTGACAGACATCTTCTCAAAACTTAGCAAAGTGAGACTGTCACTTAAGGGAAAAGTGATGATATTTGTTGTCAATGATAAAATTCAAGAGGGAATTAGAATTTTGGAAAGCTTGTATCCACCACTATGAGCTTGACAGCTTCGAAATACTTAAATAATTTACTGAGAATTATGTGATATAAACAAATGTAATTTTTATATTATATGATATAAATGTTATTAATTATATAATGAAATGTGTCAAAATTTGGAAGATCTGCATAAACCACATTTTCCAAATAATCAAGGCATAATGTTACAAAATCATGCCTGGGTAAAAGATACATTCAAAGTGCAAATCTGACTAATGAATTTTAATGTAACAGAACATGAAAAGCTCATTGATATGGTTTCTTATTCAACATATCAAGAAACTACCACTTGGTGACTCTTGGTGTTGTATAAAAGAAGAACATTCACAATTATCTAAAAAGGCTATTAAAATACTCCTTTTTCTAACTATGTAACTGTATGAGGCTAGATTTTTTTCATATACTTCTACAAAAACTATATAGCAATAAATCAAGGCAGAAGCAGATATAAAAATCTAGTTTGTCTTCTATTAAGTCAGACATTCAAGAGATTTATATAAATGTGAAAAAAAGTAACAAAGCAGCCAGTTTAAAATAAATATAATGCTCTTCTCACTAAATTTATTTTTGTTTTGGAAAATACAGTAATGTTTCACTAAAATACTCTGATTATGTTAACATGCAATGGATTTATTATTGTTATTCTAAAATAAATTTATGAAAAATAATTTAAAATTTCTGTTCTAATTTTGAATATAGAAAATTTCTAATATAGTAAATATCGATAGCTATATAAAGAAAAGCTCTTTGGAGTCCTTGACAATTTTTAAGAGTCAAAGGGTCCTGAGACCAAAATATCTGAAAACCACTGTGCTATAGAAATAATATATGTTTAATGATTATATGATGACATATAACTAAGACTGAATTGTGTTTAGTATTTGCCTTTTTTCCTTGAAGGTGACTTAACCAATGTAGGGGACATAGGCTTTAAAAGTTATTTTTTATTAAGCTATACATGTAACACTATCAATTTAAGGGGACATAGGCTTTGAAAATTATTTTTTATTAAGCTATACATGTAACACTGTATCAATTTAAGGTGTACAATGTGTTGGTTTGCTACATTAAGATATTGCAATTTGACTACCACCATAGCATTAGCTAATATTTCTATCATGTCACATAATTACCATTTCTTTTTTGTGGTAAGAACAATTGAGATCTAGTCTCTTAGCATCTTTTACGTTTATAATATAGTACTGTTGACTAGAATCACCACACTGTGCATTGGATCTCCAGAACTTATCTACCTACTTATAGCAAGTTTGTACCCTTAAAAAACATCTCCCCGTTTCCCGCACCCCACAACCCCATCATCTTACTCTCTGTTCTTATTAATTCGGCTTTTTTAGATTCCACATGTAAGTGATATCATACAGTATTTGTCTTTCTCTGTCTGACTTATCTCACTTAGCATAATAATGCCCTCAAGGTCTATCCACATTGTCACAAAAGGCAAGACTTCCTTCTTTCTCATGGCTGAATAATATTCCACTGTATATATATATACCATATCTTCTTTGTCTATTCATCTAATTAATCTATTAACAGACACTTAGGTTGTTTCCGTATCTTGTCTATTGTGAATAATGCTGCAGTAAACATGCATGTACAGATATCTCTTCAGGATTACTGATTTCAAGTCTTCTAGATATACACCCAGAAGTGAGATCACTGGATCATATGGTATTTCTATTTTTAACTTTTTGAGGAATTGCCATATGGTTTTCCATAATGGCTGTACCATTTTACATTCCCACCAACAGGGTATAAGGGTTCCTTTTTCTCCACATCCTCCCCAATATTTGTTACCTCTTACCTTTTTGATAAAAGCCATCCTATGGTGATATCAGGCCATAGGCTTTTTAACCCAGCATCTCTTGGAAAAACATCAATTCCCTGCTATTCTCAGTCAAAGAGGCTGATCCTGCTCCTGGATCAAGAGAAGGCCGCCATGTACTGCAGAGCTTACCTGCCAGAGGGTTACATCCCCCTGAGGAATGGGCAGGTGACTCAGACAAGCCAAGAAAGGAATTCCTATATTTACAGTTTTGGCTATGTTGCTAGCTCTGAGAAAGATGCAAGCCTACAACTTCATCTTTGCTAAAAAGAATGGAAAAACTGCTAGAATGTAGCCAAGACAGGTATTAGAGACAAGAGGGAAAAATGTGCCCTGATGACCCTGAACATCTATAATCAACATGCTTGAAGACCGTTGCATCTCTGGCTTTTCTGGTATGGAAGCCAACAAATTCCTTCTATTTAAACTTTTATGTGCTGATTTCTACTACTTGCACCAAAATGGCTCCTAAGTAATACAGAATTTGATATCTGGAAGTAGAGGATTACAAAGAACAGACCTTACAACATGATACTGACTGAGCTGAGGTGAGGTGGAGGGTTCCCCCATCTCAGGCTAGGAAAAGGGCAAAAGCTGTTATTTGATAGAAAAGCAGCCAGTTAAAAGGTACCTAGTGTATCTCGGAACTCAAATCACATGAATATCAAGGGTAGAGTGTTAGGGGAACGGAAAAAAACAAAGAATCTTAGAAGGCACTGGTTACTTCTTTCAGCCTTCAGTTAGATCATACAAGAAAAGGATGGCCTTCAGCCTAATCTGGCAGTTCTGGAAGAAGAAAGCCAAAGGGATTTAGTCCTTACAAAGGGTCATCCTTTCTGCCTGTGTCCGGCACTCAAAAATGTCCAATAGCAGATAGCCCTGTGTCTTCTGGGATGGCAGAGGTATAAATCTCTGCCTCATGCTAAAGTTAGCAGGAGTGGGAAGCACACGGAAAAGAGATGGGGATTGTGGTGAGCCAGGGAGCTGGAGAACCACTTCCAAACACTTCCTGCCATATACTCCCTGACTAACATGGAGAGCAGTTACACTCCTCTATAAAAGCCATCCCCAGGAACCCTACCACCGAGGAGTAGGATCCGCATGATGACAGCCCATTGCTTCCCTGTCTAAGGTCCAGATGATTTGGGAGAGGGGCAGAGCATAAAGGCAGATTGCCTGAGAGGAAGAATCCATGGGGGCTGGAACCCAACTGATGGGCATGAGTCTACAAGAATCAATCTATGGAGTATTCAGGAAATAAACAGACCCACAAGTCTGTCAGGAGAGGCAGTGGCACTGCCAGAGAAAAGTCCAGGCTCACCAAACAGCCCTGAGAATGCCCACCTCACAAGGATAATTCCAGCCCCCAAACCTGCACCAATAGAAGGGAGGAACTAAAATATTACAGCTGTTAGAAGAAAAGCCTCCCCAATGTCCATCTGCCATATAGCTATGCAGGATAATGGAAAAGGGAGTTCCTCCCAGAAAGGAGAGAGAGACAAGCCAGATTCTTGAACAAAGAACTCCATCCACTGCCAGGTCAGGGAGTCCTTGCTCTCTTTGTCCTGCATGAGATGATTGCTATGAACCTGAGATCACTATTTAGGGGTTATCCTTCTCTCCCTTTTTCAAATGGAAGTTTTTCTTTTTTTTTTTTTTTTTTTGCAGTAGGCGGGCCTCTCACTGTTGTGGCCTCTCCCGTTGCGGAGCACAGGCTCCGGACACGCAGGCCCAGTGGCCATGGCTCACGGGCCTAGCCACTCCGCGGCATTTGGGATCTTCCCAGACCGGGGCATGAACCCGTGTCCCCTGCATCGGCAGGCGGACTCTCAACTACTGCGCCAACAGGGAAGCCCTAAATGGAAGTTTTATTGCAGAAATAGTGTTTTTTCTCTGCCACTGCTAATTGGTAGTGTTAAATATATCATTTAGTCAAAGGATGCCAAGCCATGAGGAGCTACGTCTAGACCCAACCAAGAAAAATGCCATGACTTGGAGATTTTGGAACTGGATGAGTCTCAGAGTTGTCTTCTGTTAGAGTAGAGGAAGAGACAGTATTCCTTGTAGAGGTATATTTGCATTATATTAGCCAGGGTGATTTTGAGAATTTTAAAATGGGAAAGAAGATGTATATGGATGATGGGGAGACAAGGGATGGAAACATAATGGGGGGATGTAGTTAACCTGTGTTTTGTTCAGCCCAGAATCTCTTTGGGAACCATCTCTTCCTCATTCTGAGTCCAAGTGGTTTGGATGGGGCCAATCGCACCTCCTGGCTCTAGGAATGGGCACATCCTGGTAGTCTGGCCAATTAAATACTCAATTTCTTCAACCATAGTGATTAAGTCCAGGGACGGTCACCTGACCTAAGCCAGGCCAGTAAAAGCTCTCCTTGAGACTTTTGCTGGAACTGTTGAAAGACAGACTTTTTGATTTTTTCATTAGAAATGCCAGCTGCCAGTACACAGTTGTTGCTAGTCATTTTTGCTACCTTGCATAGAATATCTGCTTGATAATGAAGTCAAAACCTAGTCTGGTAAAGCAGAGAGAGGAATGAGTCTTATTTTGAGCTCCTGGATCTAACCATACCTAAAGCTAGACAGATAGGTCTGGCTTTTCAAATTATTTGAACAATACATACCTTTTGTGCTTATATGATTCTGAGCTAAGCTTCAAGCAAAAGAATTGTAATGAACACAGCTAAATAAAATAATTTAAAAAATTTTTTTCATTCTTTCAAAGAGAAATAATTGAACTGCTAACTAAAACAATATTTTTAAAAAAACTGATGTATTTCTGGATTCTAGTACGTATTTGTTTCCTTAACAAATCTAGCATTTCAGGAGAGAAATTATTGATTTCTGTGGGAGAAAAAAAAATCACTGTAAAAATCTGTGGGAGAAAAAAAATCACTGTAACCTGAGATGGCATCAGAAGGTGACTAAGGTCACAAAAATTTGTATTAGAGAATAAGACCCCTGGACAAAGTGATGAGAGCCAATCATTTATCCTACTTACATTCAGAAAAGTTTTGTGTCTGTTTGTAATAAAAGGCACTATGTAATAAAATCACTAAAGCAAGTTAAAAACAAAAAGATCCAAATTACAAAGTGGAAAAGGAGAAAGTTGTACTGAAAATCCTAGGTTGAGTTTCTCCACTAGAATCAAGTGCAAGACTGCCTCCGAGCTTCTGAAAAGGCAAAGCAAAGTGAATATTAAAAAGTTCTGTAGCATGGTTACCTTAATTAAAGGAAATAGTTCATCAGAGAGAAATTATCTTATTTCTAGTGTTAAAGTCTAGAAATAACTTATTACCTAGCTCTTCATACACTTGCACCAAATAATATAATCAAGTCTTTAACAGAAGCTTCATAAAAGATGCAGGACTGTTCTTCTATGGCTATTAAAGAAACAACTGACCCTTAATTAAAGCTCAGAGGCCCTTGTTAAATTACAAATCTATAAAGGCAATTCCGGAGGGAAGTAAAAAAAAAAAAAAGAAGTATACATGCTCTGTTCTTAGTCATGTGGCTTGATATTTAAGCAGATTTCATCAAGTATTATAGTGAAAGGGAGGTGACAGTGGCATGTCCCTTAAGACCACCCCCTCCAACAATCATCAGTTGGTTCATAAAAGCTTATAATAAAGGTTATACAGCAAACCGCTAGGAACTAAATACTGAAATCAATCATAAGAAATTATAAGAAATCATAAGAAATTAAGTGCCTAAAGCAGATTGCTGACTAAAAGGATATCTACATGCATCAAAAGTTTTACAATGAAACTCAAAGCCTTACTTGCATTTCTTCCAAAATGGGGAGTAAGAAGTACTCCAAGAACATATAACAAAGAGCTTTCAAAAAGTCTTAGATAGGAATTAGAGTCTTTAGAACAAAGATGTTTTCTATTCTACTTTCTTCACTCTACACCCATAGCTGCAGTTAGGTTCTTGTAAACTCAATCTAGACTTTTGCATTACCTTTTTCTCCATGTTTCCTACTTGTGAATTTACTTCAATTCCTCTTCCTCATTAATTACTTTGACCATGTTGATCAATTCCTTATAGGACCTACTGTGATTTTTAAATGCTTTAAAATGAAGACTGCATGTTATACTGGCAAATCTCTCTACAGATTTTCTAATTTTTAAAAATCTTTCTGCTTTTTCCTTTTCTTTCTTGTCTCCTTTTTGTTGTTGTTGTTCTGTTTTTCACATTCCACCATCCTTGCTAATGCCTCCCATTCTTCCTGGAATATAATCTGCTTCCCAGCTAGCCAGAGTCCTTTGGGCTATATAATATGGGATATTTATTATCCCATTGCCCATATTTCCACAGAGGGCAGGGAACTCCCACTCACCCCTTTGGAGGGATTAGGACTGGAGGAACACTTTGGTCCCTCCTTTCCTCCCTCACTTAATCCTTCCCCCAATTAATCCTCCCCTCTGGAGAAGAAGTGACTTGAGGTTGGTAAACTACAGCCCTGGGCCTGCTTTTGTACAGCCCACATATATTTACACATTTTAAATGGTTGGGAAGAAAAGAGAAGAAGAATATTTCATGCCACGTAACATGTATATGAAATACAACATTGTGCCTCCTCCAAATGTATCTGTTGAAGTCCTAACCCCCAGTACTCCAACATGTGGCCTTAATCTGCTTATGTGCAGATATAATTGGTTAATGTTGGTTATATTGGAGTTGAGTGGGCCCTCTAATCCAATATAACTGGTGTCCTTATAAAAAGGGGAAATTTGGACAGAGATATGTACACAGGGAGAACATCAGGTGAAGATGAAGGTGGAGATCAGGGTGATGCTTCTATAAATTAAGGAATGCCAAAGATTGTCAGCAAACCACCAGAAGCTAGAATCAAGGCATGGAGCAGATGCCCTCACAGCCTTCAAAATGAACCCACCCTTCCTACACCTTGATCTCAGACTTCCAGCCTCCAGAACTGTAAATATATTTCTGCTGTTTACGCCACACATTCTGTGGGTACTTTGCCACAGCAGTCCTAGCAAATGAATACAACAGCCATCCTCATTTATCTACACATTGTCTATGGCTGCCTCTCTGCAACAACAGCTGAGCTGAGGAGGCCTCAAAACCTAAAACAGTCACCTTCTGGTCCATTATAGTACAAGTTTGCTGATTCCAGATTCATCTAATTGGTGAGGTAGGGGAAAGGGTCACTAGGCATATACAGCCCATTCTCCTTGTTTCTCTCCTTTGAGAACTGTCTGGTGATCCTTCCTCAGCCCTTCTCTCTTCTACAGAGGAGGCCTGGAAATGTCCAGCTGATCTGCCTGGGACCAGTGAGTGAGTTCTATTCAGGATAAAAGGAAGAGGAAAATAGGAAAGCGATTTCAGGTCCAAGACATGGTCTCCAATCTAGATTTATAAGTGATAACATTTTTATTGTAATCTCTTTCTGACACCTGTATATATTTCTCAGTTGGTTTCACATCTGGAGGAGAGAGTTATGTGAATCATTGGCCCCCACCAAACCTCAACTTCTTCCCCCTCATAGCAAGAGTGCTGGAAATCTCATTTCCTTCTTGAAGTCTCTCCAAAAAGGAAGTAAGCACTGATTTATTTTTTAACCTGTCCATACCCTCTCTGAATATGCAATTCTCATGACTCACTCTTTTTTTTTTTTGCGGTACGCGGGCCTCTCACTGTTGTGGCCTCTCCCATTGCGGAGCACAGGCTCCGGACACGCAGGTTCAGCGGCCATTGCTCATGGGCCTAGCTGCTCCGCAGCACGTGGGATCTTCCCAGACCAGGGCACGAACCCGTGTCCCCTGCATCGGCAGGCGGACTCTCAACCACTGTGCCACCAGGGAAGCCCTCATGACTCATTCTTAAACTCTAGACCACATAAAATCACTTGCAGTAATTCTCACACAAAGTTTAGATGATTTTTTCATGCTATGACCCTATGTATTTATGCGAGTGTCTGCATGCCCTTTTACAGAATAGATCTAAATTATTATAACCTTCCCCAGATTATGAGCTCCTGAGCAGGTTTCTGTTTGACTTGGTTAAACAGAAGGTCTGGTTTGATTAATAACCAACACAATGCTCTGCTAATTAACGTGGTTTCCCTCATTAATAAAAAAGACCCTACCAATCCCTTGCCAACAATATTATTATGTAGGTTCATAAGGAAGAGAAGATGGAAAAGATGCTGATGATAAATAAGAGCTATGTAGCTTGAAAATTTTAATCACTAATAAAAAATATCTAGAAGTATGTCTGAGAAAGAAAAATCAGTCTCTAATCTGTCATCCATACCTTATTAATTTACTCAACCCATTGATATTTGTGGAAAATGCTTATTACACACAAATTCTCTCTGATATCCTATGGAGGGAGGCGATGAAAAATAATAAGCTAAAATGAATAGCTGGTTAAAGACCTTGACATTCAGGCAGGAAAAATCTGGTTTTGATCCAATAGATGTTCAAAAGAGTAGTTGAGAAAATGGAGTATTTGGGGAAAATCATTCTAGCAGTTGTGAATATAGAGATCACAGCTAGATAATGTAAACTATGGACTTGTCTGGCCAGTGGGAAGGAAAGGCAGGGTAGGCTCCACAGAGTCCGTTGGCTGGAGGGATCTAAGGGTATTCAGGGCAGGACAGCTGTGTTTAAACTCAGTGGGGCATTGTTAACAGCGTGGGGCTTGCTACCTGGATGTTTCTCTGGCACCTATGAACCTCTCAGGGAGACGGGAATACAACACAAATGAAGTGAAAGAAAGTTTCCCAAAGACTCTCTTGAAGGAAGTGTTTAACAGCATTTGTAACAATGGAAGGGGGGGTGGGGTGGGAGTGGGGCAAAGGTCACTTCCCCACTCAGGGGCTGACCTTTCTGCTGGAGCTCTGAGCTGCACTGAGGAAGCCTATGGCTGGACCAGACAAGTGAGAGAGCATAATGCTTGGCCAGCCTCAGTACCTTTGGAAAGTTTCAGCTGCTCCATGACATGGGCAGTGATAGATGACATCATGGATTCCAAACTGGATCATAAAATACTAAAAATGGTACCTGCCACCATGTAGCCAACAAATCCAAGTCCCAAACATGTGTGAGCTTTTACCCTCCCCACCACCACCAACATTCCTAGGGGAAAAAAGACCCTAAGACTGGTTGGCAGAAATTGTAGAGTTGTAGTTTTGGAGTCACAATAAATGGGAGCTTCAAAGTGAGCGTGCAGTATGAGTAGTTACAATGAGTGTGTTGCTTCCAGGTTGCATGGCCTGGAAAACACAACTTACAAAGCGGAGGAGGTGATGTGGGACTGGAGTGCCGGTTGTGTTAAATATCAGCCGTGTGACATTGGTCAAGTCATTCAAATATTTTGGGCTTCAGATCCTGCATCAAAAATGTGGAATCTTTCAAATGTCTTGATAAGGTTGTGGTGAAGCTCAAATGGAATCACGTGTAAGCACACCGTATACTTTACTTAAAGTGCTATAATTATCATTACAGGGAGTATTTGCAGAACAGGCTATTTGTAAAAGGTTCTGAGTGCACTGATTTCCAGCTGTCACCTGATATAAAATGCATTTGTGTCTTCCAAAGCCATTTTCCAAGAAAATAATTTTTCTCATTTACACAAGTGTCTCAGCAAAACCTAGAGCCACTTGAAATGACTGCTTTTAGGAGTGGCCGTGTATGTCTGTGTACCCAAAGGGGACATGACTGGGAAAATGCAGCTGTAGCTGGCACAGGAGAAATGAAAGGCAGAAAAGCCTTTGGGGCAGTAGAAAGTGGGGATCATAAAAACCTTGGCCTTATTTTAACATTTCTCAGAGTACAGGAGAGTCAGTATGTGATCTTGTTGGTAGTGGTGGTTCTACTGAGAAATCTTAACTTTAAATTGCCTGCCAATCTCTATTTTGTGTGTCCAAGAAGAGCAATTTATTACTTTTATGAAGCCACCAAAAGCCCACATTGAGGGGGAGAAAAACTAACTATTGAGCAGTATATGCTCTCACACTAAATATATAATGAGAGTAATGGGCAGAAGGTTCTAAAGATGGGCAATATCTGTTTTGATAAAACAAATCTAAGATTGCCCCCAACAGAAAGACAGCCCTCCCTCACCTCCACTAACTTTCTGTTACCCACCTAGGGGAGCAAGTTTCCGAGATTTAATGATGTGCGGGGATGATGGATTTTCCCAGTTAGCTGTCCCTGACAGCTCACCTCCACAGAACAGCCCTTTCTTTAGCCAATAACAGTAACCCATGTATGTATATGAGTTTCACAATCAACAAAGCACTTCATATAGAGAAAACTTACTTTATTGCAGAAAGGCAATTTGGGGGCTCACTTAAACTCAGGGAAGTGATTATGCATATTATCTTTAGGACACAGCATCCCCTTTATCTCTAGGTTCACTTGTTCATGGGGTTTTTAGAGTCATGGCCTTTGGAATTCACCTTTACTTCCACACTTGTTCCAGGGGCAGAGCTGTTTTTCTCACTTTCCTTAGGAAAACCAAGATCATCTTTGAATGAACTGCACATTCATCCTGCAATTCAAGGTAAACCCTGATCCCCTTATATCTACCTGAAGTCTAACTCAGTTAATTCTACCTTAGTCACATAAACCTTCCTTAAACAGTCTGTTTCTTGAGGTAACTGTCCAAAGTTAGGTAATTCTCTTAACTTTCTCTCATTATTTTGTTAATACTCTCTCTGACTTAGATGCCCTACGTTTATTTACTTATTTGTAACAATTTATAAATAAATAAATAAATAGATAGATAAATAAATATGTGATTTAGATCACCATCATGTTTTTCCTTCTGGCTTGTTACTTAGAGCTGCTCTGTTCACCAGCCACATGTGCTATTGAACACTTGGAGTGTGGCTGGTCCAAATGGAGATAACGTTGTCAGTGTAAAAGGCACAACACATTTACAGGACTTAGAACCCAAAAAAGAAAGTAATATCTCAGTGATAATTTTTGTGCATTGGTTACATATCAAAATGACATTTTAATATATTGGTTTCTATAAAATATATTATTAAAATTAATTTCACTTGTTCCTTTCACTTTTTTTTTTAAGTGGCTACAAAGTTTAAAGTAATATACGTGGCTCACATTATACTTCTATGGGCAGCGCTGACCTAGAGCTTTTAACTTTGCATTCTAGGTCTTTATCCTACTTCCCCTCCTCCTCCCTCATGCTTAATTCAAGCCCAAATCTCCTGGCCTATTTTCTTTTTCTATGGCATTAACATCCCCACTGAACTAACAATTCTGTTCGATTACATCTGTCCTAGCCAAAGATGAGTATCTCAGCCCACAGGTGGTGGGGGATAGATTTAAGTACTCACTACCACTCACAGCAAGTATGCTGGCCCTAAAGTTATTCCATTAGAAAAAAAAAAATTCCCTTATTACCGAAATAATGTCTGGAGACTTAATACAAAGTAGGCAGAACAATGGCAGAATATTCAGAGATATCCCCACTGGTCTTGGAAAGCAGAACTGACTTCCTGGAAAATTACATCCAGTAAGACAGTTCCACATGGAGTGAAACAAATTTAGTCCTGATATTCAAGGGAGTGCATAAAGATTCCTCTGAGAATGTGGAGTTAGTAAAAATGGATGGTGAAACCGGTTGTGTTTTTCTTGAAGGGAGTTCATAGGCAGTATCAATCCAGCCCAAGGGAACAATGGGGCTGAATATTTTCCAAGTGCTTGACATAAAGAGCAAAACTTATTTTCTCCATTGTGGTCTGCCACTATTTTTACAATTCTGATATTTTTACAGACAAATCAATCCACACACAGACATGTTTATAATAAACCATTGTTATACCCTGACGTTTTCAAACTTACAATGACCAGAATATAGGAAGAACCACCTGCCCTGTCTTCATGTCCTCTTTACCTGCCACTTCCTCCCAGCCATGCTTTCCTTCTCCAGCCTCAAGTTCTTCCTGGGACCCGTTAAAAAAACACTTAAGGCTTTAAGAGAATCAGTTAAAAAGCTGTGGGAAAGCAGGACCCATTCAGGGGGCTGGTCTCCAGAGTTCTGCCCCTCTCACACACCTCTGAGACAGTTTCCTATGCATTGCTTGATTTGTTTTTATCTCACTGTTGCCAACTTTAAAAAATGCACAACGTGAGAATTGTGAGTTAAGTTTTATTTGGGGCAAAATGAGGACTATAGTCCGGGAGACAGCATTTCAGATAGCTCTGAGAAACTGCTCCAAAGAGGTGGGGGGATGCTCAGGATATATGTGATTTTGGTGAAGGGGGAGTACGTGCAATCAAGCACATATGTTTTGCAGAAGGTTTCTGCTGGTCTCGTGAAGGTTACAGCTAGTCACGAGGAGCAGACGTCACCATGAAGGATTTCAGTGCTTTTCTAGATATGACGAGATACAAGAATTGGGCTCATAAAATCGGCTCCTGAAAATATCTAACTGTCTGAAGACCTGTTCTGCCAGTTTTTCCCAGAGCACAGAGCGCCTCATTCCTGATCTCCACCTGAACTTTCAGGGGGTGTTGAAAGTCAGCAGCTGCAGCAGCACATGATCTAATCCTTGTAGAGGGAGATGGCAAGTGCCAATGGCAAGTGCCAGTTTGCAGCTGACACTGTGTTACACAGCCAGAATTACCGCCCCCCCCCAGATTTATTTGGGTTAAGAGACCTAAATGGGAAGGAAACCCAGAAAAGAGGGGATATGTGTATACGTATAGCTGATTCACTTTGCTGTACAGTAGAAACTAACACAACATTGTAAAGCAACTCTACTCCAATAAAAATTAATTTAAAAAAATAAACTTTTAAAAATGCAAATATTTCTGAGAGTGTTAAAGGGCTTTCAGAATTTTACATGTCGGTGTGAACTATTCAGGCAAACTGCCTCTCTGCTCCCCCTCCCCAACAAGTGATCAGCAGCCTACTCACTGCTTGCCTTCCTCAGTGACGAGGACAGGAATCTAATTTCAAAATAAACAAATAGAAAACTGCCTACATGGGCTCCTCCTTAAATCTGCCAAGATATTAAGATTTTAGCAGTTAAAAGAGCCATGTCAAGTCTTTTGAGACATGTTATGGCCAATTCACAGTGTTCTTTCTTGCAGTGGAACTGTGTCTTGAATTTCCTCCAGTAAAATATTGTGAAAACTAGGAAGCGTGAGGAAACTTCATTTTTGCTTCATGAAAGTAGGAGGCAGTATGGGACACCAATTTATGGTCCTATGGCTTTAACTGTGGGGATGGAAATTTCATCTTTGGTTATGCAGCTATTTGGGGAGGTTGGGGAAGAGAGACAACGCAGGTCAGGAGCGATGGCATAGTTCATTAACTCACCACTCATTCACTCTCCCGGAACAGTTGTGTAATTACTAAACAACATGTACCTCAGGACACTGACAATTCTGACCAGAAATTCACAGTCACTTCGGCACTCTGTAAATCTTAATGGACACTTTCCTGGATGTTTAAAGTCTTTAGGACCCTTCTGGGTTGTTTATGGACCAAATCCATTTAGATCACCTAAACAATGGCCATCCTGATAGGGGCTGTCTTCCACTGGTCACTTAAGGTCATAACACATGCCCTACTCAAAAAGCCACAGAAAACATATCCTTGATGATTAAAATGTTCTTGATCCCTGTTCCAAGTTCATAACACAGAAGATCAACAGTGGAGAAAACTTGAAAATTTAGGAAAGCTTTATTTTTTCCAATCTTCTTATAGGAGATGATGCATTAGTAACACTTCTAAGTGCCACATCCAGGCAACCCAACGCCAGAACAGCAAACCTCACAAGGTTCTGCACAGAGTAGGCACCCAATAATATTTGCCGACTGACTTGTTCAATGTTCTATTAAAATCACTGTGAAATGTATATCCTGTTTTACTTATAAATGTATTTTCTCTAAATACTGTCTTACCATAGATATCAACTCATTTTCAGGTGCCATCTGGTGTGTAACTCTGGCACAGGTGTATGTGCTACACAGGTCTGCAGAGTGGAGGATTTATTACCACAGCTGATGCTGCTATCCATTCAAGCCATAGAGGAAATGTGTGTAATCAGTAAAGGCTATAAAATGAACCAAAACAAAAGCCTTGAATTTTTCAGATACATCGTTTTAAAATGCTTTTCAATAATTTAGAGGAGAAATATATTTGGTTGGTAGCTGGGGTGATCTCATGGGCAGATACGTCTAGTCAGGGCTTCAAGAATGCAGTGGCCACATGTGGCTTGTGACTGCATATTTTCAACCCCACGACTGGGCTGTGTTCCTGAAACAGATGTCATTTTACACAGATGTGGCTCTGTATGTATTAGCTCCAGTAAATACTCTAAATCTGCAGGGGACAAAAGGAAGGACCTAAATATTCTAGAATAGTTAGTCATAGTCATGAAACAGTATAAACACTAGTGTCTCATTCTCTAGGATATTACCTTTTTAAGAACAATAATGAGCAGTCTCTACATCTGCTGGACCACTACTTACATACAGATAGTCCCTGGGAATTACTACCTCAGCCTAGTGGCCAAAGTAACTCTGCTTCCCCCACAGCCGCTGCTATGAGGATATGTTTCACATGTCCTCGTCCTTCCTTTGACCATGCAAAAATTCTTTGAACTTTCTCCCACTGTGGAACCCAAGCAAGGATCCATCGGGTTGTTATGCTAGAAATGATGGCAGAGGGGAAGGAAGGAGAGGCTGGATATCTCCTGTAGCATCATCACCTGAGGCTTCTCCTCTCTCCCATTTCCACTGCTACCTCTCCTCCAGCTAAGTTACAGGATCATGTCAAATCTCTAGCCCCTGTTCCATCCCAACTCTTACAAAGCCTCCAGCTATTTCTTAACTCTTCCTTAGCTTTTTTAGTTAGCTTCCAGGAAATTCACTGACTACAGGTGGCCTCCAAAGTATAGATAACATCACCTGTCTTATCTCCCTCTAACACTCCTCTGGGAAAAATAAAAGGTATTCACAGGAGGCTTTTATGTGGAGCCCCTTTGCTCGTTATTTCATAACTTCCAATGAAAACCCTTAGAAAACTTGCAGAGCAAAGAATTGTCCTTGCTGGAACTACTTTCCTTATTTCTCACTAGTCAAGGGACGAAAGACATAATAGTTGAAAACAAAGAAGGTGGCAGTAGAAAGGGCAGCATGATGCCCAAACCCTAGTCCTCTCAGGGGGAAAAAAAAGGGGTGACCAGAAGTCTGATCTGGGTGGAAAAATTTCTCTAGAAATTTCTCCTAGATAGAAAGTCTTCACCCGTGACAACTCTTCAATTCTTAACATCCTGGAACCCATAACTTTTTGTGGTGTGAATATGTATACATCTACCTTTCTAGTGTTAAAACTTTGCCAAAACATTAGTCCAAATGTGTCTGAGTAGCAACTCCTACTCAGTAGAAAAGAGACCCTACTGAAATAACTAGAAGATACTACACACTGAACATTTAATGAGTACCTATAATTTTCAGTTTCTGTGCTAAGCACTTAGGTTACTGAGATAAATGACACAGTCTGGACTTCAAATTGCTTCAAAGTTGGTGAAAGGAAAAACAAAGAAATATATAAATAATATTAATGTGACAACTGTTAGAAGAACAGGGCCCTTCCTATAGACTGAGTCTTGAGAACCTAGTAAATTGAATCAATGTGAAGAAGATAGAAAGGGAATTCTAGGTTAAAGGAGCGAAAGATGCAAATATGAAGAGTGTGAGAAGAATTCAAAAGTAGTTTGATATGGCTGGAATATTGAGTGAAAGATGGAGAAGACAAAAGAGGAGAGGCTGGAGAGGCTGTCATGACTACATTCTGAATGGCTTTGTCTTACATGCACAGAAATTTGATTTTCTAGCAAAAAAAAAAAAATTGAAGACACTGAAGGATTTTCCCATAGAACAGAGACATGATCAGACTTAACTTTTTAAAGGGTCACTCTGTTTGAATTTTGGATAATGGATGAGGGGTATTTGATACTAAAGACCAATTAATAGGCTGCATTTCAGGTGAGAGATGGACCACCCAGAGCATTGGCATTAGGGATGAAAAGGAGATGAGTTAACACCTCATTAGAAATGCAGACTAGAGAGGACATGGTGACAATGAATGTGAGTTTAAGAGAGAAGAACAAAAATAGGGTGACTCCAGGTTTCTGGCCTGAATGATGAATTCACTGAAAGTGTCTTTCAATAAGACAGGAGAAGACTGTAAAGTTCAAGACTGAGTCTGAGGTGCGTTGGAACATGCAGTTCAAGATGCCAAGACAGCCAGCCAGGCACAGGGTCCGGGCTCAGGAGGAAGATGAGGACAGATACAGGTTATGGAGAATATATCTGACGGAGCTGGCTAGTCCACGCCTCACCCCACACCTACTTCCCTGCCCAGAATATAACTCTCCGCATCACCCTGTCCGGTGCCTTCCACCCACCCGCGAGCCTGGGAATTGAGCATAAATCAGAAGCTGCTCATGAGTCACTGGCTTCAGAAATGGGCTTTACCTGCCTTCTCAAATTGAGAACAGAGAAGCCAGAATAGCCCCAGATTTTCAACTGGTGGCGGTTTGTCTTTGCTTTCTTTTAAATACCCTTCTTCGCCTTGGCAACCTGGCTGTCTGAATTTATAGTTTGGACTTTCTGTTTGTGTCAACCTAACCTGGACCATTCCCTTAGCCAGGTCACAGTCAGCGCTAGCCCATATGATATTTTCATAAAATTTAGGAAAAAATGTCCTCTTTGGTTGGCATTCACTGTCTCAAGTACTCACAAATTGGTGAGCAGAAGATATCTTTGTGCTGATTAGAAAAGGTGACCCTGTGCAGGGCATACTATCTGTATGTGCAGCCTGACTTCAGACCAAGATATCTGGCTCTTTGGTGAGGATGTTTATGCCCAGTTTAAGTCCTGAGCTGTTCGTGTGTCTCACTTATACTGGCAGCTACCATGAAGAGCTTTCTTCACTTCACCCCTAGGCAAATGACATCTGAGATGAGCAGACAGAAATAGTCCCATGACGGCAGAAGGCTATATTCCAAACTTTGGAAATGTTCTACTAAGAGTATATAGAAGTATTGACAAGCAATAAAGGGTTAGACACCTTGATCCTCCATCTTCTACACAGCACTAGCCCCATGGGAAACCTGCCTAGGGCTGGCAGAGGCCTTGCTCTCAGTATTTGGCAGCCAGGGCTACATTCAGAAATGAGCACACATTCCTCAGACATGTTCCACAGGGCAGTGAATTCTGCACATCTTTATGAGTGAAACTGGGTTTTACAGCCTAGCCTGAGAAAATATGAAAATGACAGTAAGTCAGATGAATGAATGTACATCAGGCTGACATAAATCTGTGTGGAAGGATTTGTCTCCTATCTTGGAAGAAATCTAGCTAATGGCAAACTTCCTCTATTATGGGACCTCTGAGTTCATGACATATTCAGAGGAAATAGAAGTGAGTTGGCTCTTTAGAAAGTATTCCCTAGAAAAGGAAAACAGCAGGGAAAGCTTTCAGAAACCATTGTTCATCTACTGAAAGATTCACAGATAGAACAGCAAAAAAAGTTCTTCTGCCAAACTGACCTCTGCTTGCATGCTGCCTGTTCATATGTGACTTGGAAGGAATGCCCATAGCACATATTGGTGGTAAAAAAATAAAACATAAAAAGATTCTCAGAGGCAATATAAATCCCAGTATTAAAATCTGAGTCTATGTATTCCTCCGCTCCACATCCTATGTCAGTGACAAGTGGCTGAGCACTCAGATTATAATACTGTTCTGAATGGACCAAAATATGAAATAGTCCCAAATTTCTTACTTAATAGTTTATAAAGTTATCCTGTCCTTATCCTAAATGAGCTAATGGAAATAAATTGCCTGCTCCGGGATAATTAAGGGCTTACTGTAAAAACAAAGTAACCAGAATAAAAAGAAACTTTAGAAAATCAGCTAAGGGCGATGGCGGCGGAGGCGGCGGCAGCAAAAGGAGCAGGGGCTGCAGGCGGTCGGGGCTCCGGGCCTGGGCAGCGACGCCATCTTGTGCCCGGGGCTTGTGGGGAGGCCGGAGAGGGGGCCCCACGGGGCGTAGGACTACTGGAACGGCTTGGAGCCTGAGAAGCTGCTGCTGGAGGCCGAGCCCGAGACGAAGAGGAGCCACCCCGGCCCCGTGCCCACCCCTGGGAGCTCCGGGCCCTGGGCCTGGCTCATGAGTCCACGGCAGCCCGGAGGAGGAGGAGGAGGAGGAGGAGGAGGAGGAGGAGGAGGAGGAGGAGCCGGGACTGGTCGTGGGTGACCCAGGGAACGGCGTCATTGAGGACCCGGAGCTGGAAGCGATCAACGCTCGAGTCAGGGAGATGGAGGAAGAAGCTGAGAAGCTAAAGGAGCTACAGAACGAGGTAGAGAAGCAGATGAATATGAGTCCACCTCCAGGCAGTGCTGGCCCAGTGATCATGTCCACTGAGGAGAAGCTGGAGGCTGATGCCCGTTCCATCTATGTTGACAGTGTGAACTATGGTGCAACAGCAGAAGAGCTGGAAGCACACTTTCATGGCTGTGGTTCAGTCAACCGTGTTACTATACTATGTGACAAACTTAGTGGTCATCCCAAAGGGTTTGCATATATAGAGTTCTCAGACAAAGAGTCAGTGAGGACTTCCTTGGCCTTAGATGAGTCCCTATTTAGAGGAAGACAAATCAAGGTGATCCGAAAACGAACCAACAGACCAGGCATCAGCACAACAGACCGGGGTTTCCCGCGAGCCCGATACCGTGCCCGGACCACCAACTACAACAGTTCCCGCTCTCGATTCTGCAGTGGTTTTAACAGCAGGCCCCAGGGTCCTGTCTACAGGGGCTGGGCTAGAGCGACATCATGGTATTCCCCTTACTAAAAAAGTGTGTATTAGGAGGAGAGAGAGGAAAAAAAGAGGAAAGAAGGGGAAAAAAAAAAAGAATTAAAAAAAAGGAAAACAGGGCTTCCCTGGTGGCACAGTGGTTGAGAGTCCGCCTACCGATGCAGGGAACACGGGTTCGTGCCCCCGTCCAGGAAGATCCCACATGTCGCGGAGTGGCTGGGCCCGTGAGCCATGGCCGCTGAGCCTGCGCGTCCAGAGCCTGTGCTCCACAACAGGAGAGGCCACAGCAGTGAGAGGCCTGCGTACCGCAAAAAAAACCCACAACAACAAAAAAAAGAAAAACAGAAGATGAAAAAAGAAAATCATTTAAGATGGGTCCCCAATGCCTCTTTAATAAATTACATTCCCTTGGGTTTCCCTGGTGGCACAGTGGTTGAGAGTCCGCCTGCCGATGCAGGGGACATGGGTTTGTGCCCCGGTCCGGGAAGATCCCACATGCCGCAGAGCTGCTGGGCCCGTGAGCCATGGCGGCTGAGCCTGTGCGTCCAGAGCCTGTGCTCCACAACAGGAGAGGCCACAGCAGTGAGAGGCCCGCGTACCGCAAAAAAAAAAAAAAATTACATTCCCTTAAGAGGCAATAGCCAATGGATTATAGTATCACATTAAAGATGATGTCTTTCTCCTTTTTAACTTTCATTGTTAATCTTAAATAAAGAAAATCAATAGATCTGTAATAAACGCTTTCTTCTTGGGCTGAGAAACACTCTAAGAAGAAAGCCTTGAGTAAAAGTTTGATGTTATCCATCAGTCGTTCTTCACCAAAAAGAAACAAAATGTGGATCACAGTAAAGATAATTAAGATGTGCTGTATTTTTTCTTTTTTAATTAAAAATAATTGTCTTTTAAAAAGTACACTTTATATTTTCAAGCAGTTTTAGGTTCACAGGAAAACTGAGTCGGAAGTACAGAGATTTCCCATATACTCACTGACAGACCCCACACACGTACACAGTCTCCCTTACCAGAGTGGTACATTTATTACAACTGATGAACCTACATTGACACATCATAATTACCTAAAGTCCACAGTTTACCTTACGGTTCACTCTTGCTGTAAATTTCATGGGTTTTGACAAATGTATAATGACATGTATCCACCATTATAGTATCATACAGAATAGTTTCACTGCCCTAAAGATCCTCTGTGCTGCACCTATTCACCCCTCCCTCCTCCCTAACTCCTGGCAACCACTGATCTTTTTACAGTCTCCATAGTTGTGCCCATTCCAGAATGTCATGTAGTTGAAATTATACAGTATGAAGCCTTTTCGGATTGGCTTCTTTCACTTAGTAATATGCATTTTTTCCAAAGGCATTACAAAATTCCCAAGGCAATGAATGATATGGCATAATGATAAAGAGCGTGAAAACTCAGACTCAAGTATTGGTTTTGCCCCTTTGGTCAAGTTACTTAAATTTCCTGGGCCTTGGTTTGCTCATCTGTAAAATAAGGATACCATTAATACCTATCCCACTAACTTTATGATGTTGTTGTGAAAATCCGATTTCTTTTTTAAAAATGGAGGTAATAATGCCTATGTTGTAGGGTTGTCGTATGGATTAAATAGGCAATGTGTGTAAAGAGCTTGGCACTGTGCCTGGAACATATTACATATTTAATAATGGTAGCTGACAATTTTCAATTTAATGTGTGCTGAATATTTTCTATTTGACCCTCTAAAACTCCTCTCTGCTCTTTTCCATCTTCCTTTGTGGGGCACAATTGCTAAAGAACCCATGAAGTGAGTGCCCTTCCCTCCTGATTTCCTGATGAGCTCAGCTAATAAAAAAAAATGGATAGAAGCTGGGAGGGAGAGAGATGGGTGTTTTCTCCCTCTGCCTATTCTTTGTCAATCTGGAGTCTGGCTGTGGCTGTAATCCTCTTCAAAGGCCAAAGATCCTCCTGGGCAACAGTTGTTGGTTTCCCTTAAAGCTGCCCAGACTTTTGTAAGTAATCTCTTAAATGATCTCTTTTGAGGTAATTTAGAAAGTTTCTGTTGTTTCCTGTCATAATATTTTCCCTTTCATATTTACTTGCAAAGTTATTACTCTTTTACATTGTAAAGCAGCCAGGGAATCATAACATCAGAAACCGTAAGTAACTCTATAAACTCTTGCACATTATTACTAATATCCCTCTATATCCAACACTGGTCAGAATTTATGAAGATGGATCAATACTTTTGGATTCAAATAAAAAATGTGAAAAAAAATTAGAAATTTGGAAAAAAGTTATAAATATTAAAAGTTGTAAAATATCTATAAGAAAGGCTGGTCAATTTTTCCTCATTAAAAATATACCAAACACAACAACAACAAAATTCCTGGGCATTACTTAGCTTGGTAGAACAAAGACAATTATTTAAACAAAGTGTATTTAATGTTTATGACTGATGTTTTATAGTTGTATTCCCCAAGAAGGAATCAGCTTCTTTTCTGGAATCCTGATCACTGAGAGGCATACTGTCCTAATAGAGAAGACTTTTATAGTAATAGTTCAAGGAGATCTTCAACTGCAGCAGGAATTTTCACTAATAATTAAGAAATTAATTGAAGCACATATGATCTACTGCTCTGACTCTACTTATCACAGTGGACTATCAATTTTATCTTAAAATCACAGAATGCATTTTTTCCAGTTTTATAAATATTAACTATATATGTTTTTCATTACAAATCATGTTATAATAAAAAACAGGTCAACCTTAATGTTTAACTTAAAACACAAAAAGTAATAGAGAACATGCAAATATGGTACTCTCTTCACTGTATGAGTGGGGCATGGCCCTCCACCCAGAATATTCTGTAAGAAAACTACTTACCTTAGTTTTTGGTCGAGCTCCAGTTGACATCTGGTTTGGCACACCATCAAGATTCTGAATGTTTCCAGCGTTATTTCTACAAATTCCTTCCTTCTGATGATTTTTCTAAAAGATTACTCTTCAGGTTTATAGAATTCTGTAGAAAAAAAAATTTAAACAAGTTTTTTCATGTACAAAGAATTATTCTCAGGCAATAATTCAAGTGAATTACTCAATAAAAATACATTTTTCAAAAACCTAAATGGTTTTGAAAGTTAACATAAAATGTGAGAATATTCCTAAATAGCAATAATGTTTCCAAAGACATTTATACTTAGGCTCAGTAAGATCAGCCCTAGTAAAGTCTGTGAACTTGTAAATATAAATTTACAAACTAAAAGTAATTTTATACTACCAAGGTAAAATATAGTACTATACTGGCATATTTTAAAACTTTTTAAAAAGCAAATCCAAAGGTATCTAAAAACTTGAAGTAAGAGGTGGCTCATTCAAAACCACAGTATTCTTTTAAGCTTTAAGATCTCAATTTATATATTTTGTAATAGTAGGGAACAAATTATAAAATTTTATTTCTGAAGATTAGCTGTAGAAGTAAAATGAGTAAAGATGTTAGCATAAAGAGAATCCTAAACTTTTCAAATACAGTAGAAGTTCTTCTTCCAAAATGTTAAATTCTTATTGAAGTCATTGTTTTCACAAATTCTTCCCATCCCTTGGAAATCTGCCACATCCCTCTATGTCCAAGTTCCTTATGTAAGTTACCTAGAAGCCTATGCTGCAGTGTTCTGTCCTGGTTTATTCCTTCTGAAAAACGGACCAAGGTTTTCAGAAGGAAAGGTTGGAAATGTGAATTTTTCATTTAACTAAAAATTTAGTCATTGCTCATCAGGTTGTTCTTTGGGGTGGGAAATAAAACATCTACAATATACAGCCTTACATGTAAATCTAGCACTGCCAAGTACTAGCTATACTTGGACTTAATTTCCTCAAATCTAAATTTAATCACCTATAAAACAATACCTTCTGACCTCTACTGAACACTTCTTTGTGCTTGGCATATTTGGCCAACGGAATGTGAGTACAAAGGAACATGTCAAGTCTGAGCAGAAACTTCATGTGCTCTGCTTGGAAATCATAGTTTTCTTACTTTTGATGCTTACAGAAATTCCACTATGGGGAAAAGAAATAAATATGATGATGAGAATACTGATGATATGGTGTGATAACAGGCACTACGTTAATGAGTTTTACACATTTACATTTTGGGGAGAATCTCCTGACTTGATCTTCTGAACAGCAATTTACTAATTCAAAAATGTCTGAGAAGGGTTTGAAGGACCTAGAAGAGTGTGTACATATTCTGCCCTTAAAAAAAGATCATGAAGGATCTAACAGGGTCTTGGCTTAATTCAAATGCACAGTGATTTTAAAAGGTATGAAAGTTATTAAGCTGGAGAAAAAACAGTGGCAAATTAGACTATGTTGGACAGGCAGTCAGTAGTGCTGGCAATACAATGAGTGGGCCAGTGAGTTGACCAATGAGTACTATACTCTTCTGACTACTGCTAATGTCCATTTCTGCTGGCTGGTGTAGACAGTTTGACAGGTGCCTAGAAGAACACCCACTGTGGGTTCATTTGTAAAATGAGGATGATGCTGGCACCTATTTCAATAGGATGCTGCCTACTACATGAAAGCCCCTTCAGTACTACTGTAGCTGCTATTGTAACACAGCCTCTTTTTCTTTGGGAAGTTACAGACTATCTTATTTAGGAAAAACTAACATTTGATGACAGAATGTTAAGCACAACATCCTGTGTATGATACTTTCACATGTATTCCCTCATTTTTTTCTTCTCAGTAACTGTGAGGGGGGTCCTGTTGGTTGAATTTTATAAAAGAATTCCTAAAGAGAACAAGTTGCTTGACTAGGATCACACAGCAAATGAGAATGCTAAGATCTCTTGATTCTTCTCAGTAACTTCTCTCTTCCCCCATATTTCTCTTTGTATCCTGGCCCAGCCCCACTTCCCCAACCTCTCCAGTCTAAATCTCAGCAAGGGTCTGTTCCATCATAGCCTTTGTTCAGCTGGTTAACAGGCTTGGGCTTCTTTTAGCCTTACTGAAGACAGACACCTATGGAGGCAAGGAAATGGGGCTGAAACTGCAGGAAGGAATTGACCACTACAACCCAGCAGTTTTGTAGAGCTCCTGTGGCCCAGGTATAGCCACTTACAGCACTTAGTGAACATATGCTAAGGCACTTTATAATTTTGATGCTGTTATAATACAAATAATATCCTGTCATAAAAGTACATTTTCTATATTCTGTTACTTGCATATAGTAATTCAATTGATTTTTTTTGCTTAATTGATGTTGTTTCCATAAATATTTGTAAGCTTTCTGATTAACTTTATATATTTTGGGGGGGCTGTCTGTACTCTTACATCAGTGACTGATGGTAACTTTGTTTCTTTACCATTCCTCATTCTTTTCTATTATTTTCCTTATAAGTAGGCTTGGCCTCCAGTCAGAGGTGGTAGTATCCTGATTTTATTTCTGATTTTAAGGAGAATGCTTCCAGTGTTTCTCCAACTGCAATGCTGACTGTACTGGGTTTTGTTTTTTCTTAATCAGGCAGTTCCATTCTTTGATCAAAGTTTTTTATATGAAAGGATGTTGAATTTTACTGAAAGCATTTTCTCCATCTATTAAGATGATCAAATTTTTCTTCTTTAATCTCTTAATTTATAAACTACATTAATTAATCTTATGCTAAACCAACCATGCATTTCTGTATTATATTATCAAAGTACCCTTCTAGTCTTTAAGATTATTTATGATAATGAAGATTGCAATTTGTCAAATGCCCTTTAAATAACTAGACTTATCAATGAACTATAGTAATAGATTCATAATTATTAAACTATCATTATATTCTTGAGATCAACTGTGCTTGGTTGTGGGAAGCAGTTCCTTTAACACTTATTGATTTGGTGTTTTCTTTGGCCTTTTTGTACCCATTTTCATGTTTTGTCCTCTTAAGTTTTTGTGTCAAGAAGACATTAGTTTCATAAAATAAATATGGAAACTATGCCTCTTTATAAATAAGATGTAGAAATTTTATATTGCATGACAATTATCCATTCTTTGAAAATCTCAAAGAACCCATAGGCAAAACTCTTTGACACTTAGAGGGAGGTACTTTTTTGATAACTTTAAAAATTTCTCCTATTGGTTTATAGTCCATTTTTGAAAGTTACTCCTGAGTGAATTCTGACAATATATGTTCTATTACACTGTCTATTACATGAAGTTTTTCAAATTTATTAGCAGACCTATGTAGACTCTAGTACTTTGAAAATCGTATTGTATCTGATATTATAGCCCTCTTGTTCCTGTTCTATTTATATTGCCTAGTGGAAAGAGCCTAACCAAGGATTTAGGTTACACAGACTCAAGGTAGATAAGCCAACTCACTTGTTAGATCTCAGCTTAATCACCACTGCCTCTGGGAAGCCTTTCATCACTCCTGGTAGATGTTTCTGTGAATTCCTATATTTCCTCTAGCAAAACATTTCTCTGACATTATTATTGTAGTTTGTTTAATGAGCAGCTTCTATGTTAAACTGTAAGCTCTAAGAGGGTAAAGAGGAGGTCTGTTTAATTTCCCACCAAGCACCTAGCACAGAGTGAGTATTCAATAAATCTATGTTGAATTAACAATTACTTTTTTCCATGTCCTTCTCTGCTTGTCTCTTTCATAAGATCATAGTTATAATGGACTTTTATAGCTACCATACCAAGAGGGCAGAAGAATGATTAAAAATGCCAGCTCTGGAGCTAGAGTACTGGGTTCAAAGCCAGGCTGTGCCACTCACTAGCTGTGTGACTATGAACAAAGTATTTCACTTCTTTGTATTTCAGTTGCCTCACCTTTAAAACCAGAAATAAATAACGTTTTGTACTCACTAGATTGCAGGGAGTTTATATGTGTGAAACACTTAAAAGTGTGTCTGGTACATAGCAAGTTGTGAATTAATGTTAGCTATTGTTATGTTAGTACATGACAGGTAAATGAATGGATAAAATAATAAATCTGTAAAAATAGAGAAAATACAATACTTGCTCCACCTCTGGCCTTCTCTGAGGATCAAGTGATGTGAGTTTTAAATAATGACAAGCATTTGAGGTGCTTTATTAAAATCATTACAAACGGGAAGCCCCAGTGGCCACAGGAAGAGAACTGTTTTATTCTTTGGAAAAAAGTGACAAGGGCAGAGAAATAATTAGGTTTTGTTCCTTATTGGAATTTTTCTTTAATATTTTAGCCTCGACTACAATAAAACTACATTATTTTAACTACACAACTTTAAAAGTTTAATTTAATATTTTTGTAACTACAAAATAACTGAACAAGAATTTTTCCTGAGACTTGATAGTTCTTTGGGAAATAATCTCTGACTTTTCAAATATCCTTTTTTCTGGGTCTTTATCCATTACTTACTTTTTATAGTTCACATTTTATTTAAACAATGTCTCTTCATTTGTTTTTCTTATGTTGACAAGAAAAATTTTAAATGCTATCCTTGTAGTTATTCTCAAAGTTTGCTATGTATAGGTATTAGCCCTAGAATACTGAACTTCACTGATATAATAATCATTGAATATTTTCTGCTACATACAACCAAGCCATGACATAGGATGGCAAGAAACCAAATAATAAAATTCTCTTCCTAATCTTTGTTCGAATTTCATATAAAGAGAGCTTAGGAAAAAATTCCTAAAATAAGATATTTATGCTTATGCAAATACAGCAAAGAATGAGGTGGGTCATTGTTGCTGATTGTCCAAACCTGGAGAGGCAAAGAGCAAATTCTTTTACCCATTCTGCTCTTTTTAAAATAGAAGAACAAAAATACAGAAATACATAAAGATAATCCTATTATTTAAACAATTCCAGGGACATTTCTAAAACTTAACACACTATTCAAATTTTTACATAATATTTTAAAGTGTAACATGCCATTCTTTAATTTCCTCATTTGCAAAGAAGTATCTCACTAGTTAACTGACTTAGAAATTGAAGATAATTACATTTGATTTTTTGGAGGAAAGCACAATGTTTATAAAGAAACATCCATTTTTAAAAACACTTAAAATACCGGCTATTAATATCTAATTGCAACAACAGGTATAAATGATGTAACATCAATTTTGATCCCAAATATAAAGGGTCAAAGCCATTCATAGACTGAAAGTTGCCCTTGCCATTTATTTTTCAAGTAGTATATTTGTTCTGTACCTCAAAAAAGAAGCTTGTGTAATTAACTGTCAAGGAGCACTAAAAACACAAAGAAGAAATTTAAGCACACATGAAAAATTTCCCAAGCTGAGTAAAGTCATTTGTACTGAACTTATTTTTGACAGTTTCTAATCTGTTCCTCCTATTAACTGAGACTAATTAACTTATCCTGCTAAAACACCAAGAAAGACATATTTGATTCCAGATCTATCTGAAAAACGAGAGACCTTCACTTTTCATATTCCTATAGCTAGACACAAGAGTCCCCTTCTCCATCACATTAATGATTACTACCATTTATTTAGTGCTGTGTAGTGAAAGCAGGCTGCTGACTAAATTCAGGTCCTGATTTCCATGCTTACTGTCATGTGACCTGAGCAAGTTACTTAAAGTCTCCATGTCTCTGCTGTCTCATTGGACTAAAATGGGAATAATAAGATCTACTCATAGAGTTTTATTTATTACGTCCCATTTGATTTTTTGGCCCATATTTTACCCAGGATATTGTCACCGCTTCAGGATGCCAGTTCTAACTGCATTATATTCTCTGAGAGCTATAACTATACCCTTTCTGATGGGTTAATTACTACAAAAGGTTACCAAAGACCCAACATGAACAGACTAAGAAAGTTAGTGCCATACTAACTGAAGAACCCAAATGTCTCTTCTAAATCCTGTGATGTGATCCATTAAAGATAGATAAAGTGATGGAATAAAACATGAGATGTGTGAACACAGAATACTCACAATTATGTATCGTTCTACTTAACATAGTGACATGTAAGACAAACGTTTGTAGTCTCGTGGCTTTTTTTTTTTTTTCACCTGTACATAGTTGATTAGGTAACTGCATCTTTTCCCTGTACCCAACGGCTTCCTTAGGCAAAGTATCTTCTTTGGAGTTAATCAATTTCCTGTCTCTTCTCATTCATTCATTCATTCATATGCCAAGCACTGCCTAAGCACAGGGAAAACAAAAATAAATACAACATATTTTCTTTAAGAGCTCTAGTCTACAGAGAAAGCGTCATGTAGACATAATACTACAGGGATTTAAGCCAAAGTATCATATAAAATGATACGAGAACACAGACAAAAGAACAAATAATTCTGCCTGGGGAAAAGGGAGAGTTCATAGAGGAAATAACCTTTAAACTGAGTTTTGAAGTAAGAATAGCAGTATTTCAGGGAAGGGAATCCCAAGGGCATGAAAGCACAAAAAGAATACAGCATGTTCAAAGAATAGTGAGGATTTTTATCTGACTCCATCTGTTGATGCCTAGAGGATAATGGCAGCAAATGATGTATGAAAATTAAATGCAGTCCTCAGATAAAAAGCTACATATTAAGGAATTTGACTTTTCTCTGTAGGTAACGGGAACCTTGCGATTTTTGGTTTTATACTGTTGTATTTTACAACTGAGAATGTTAAGAAATATAGGGAAACTATATAAATATCAAAGAGTTTTAAATATGCAAAATAGACATCAGTATCTCAACATTTCTCATTTGAGCTTAACTCTCCCTTGCCTCTGCTCCCTCCTCTTTGTGACCGATTTTTCAAAATGATATTTTTATTGTAAAAGAAAGTGGAGATATAGAAAAGCACACAAAACAGATGCACAGCTTAACGAATTACTCAAAGGAGAAAAATCTTAACCACCATCAGGTCAAGAAGTAAAAGTTTGCCAGAACTTCCCCTCCAACATGCAAAACACCTCTAAATCCTCCATACCAACTGCAATCCCATTCTTCCTTCTATAAGGAATCATTATCCTTTTACAGTAATTATTTCCTTACATTTTTCATAGTTTCACTAGTCAAATGTATATCCCTAGATGCTGGTCTTGCTCCTCTATATATATATATATATATATATTTTTTTTAAAGCATTTTTTTTTTTTATAAATTTATTTATTCATTTATTTATTTTTGGCTGTGTTGGGTCTTCGTTTCTGTGCGAGGGCTTTCTCTAGTTGTGGCAAGCGGGGGCCACTCTTCATCGCGGTGCGCGGGCCTCTCACTGTCGCGGCCTCTCTTGCTGCGGAGCACAGGCTCCAGACGCGCAGAGCTCAGTATTTGTAGCTCACGGGCCCAGCTGCTCCGTGGCACGTGGGATCTTCCCAGACCAGGGTTTGAACCCGTGTCCCCTGCCTTGGCAGGCAGACTCCCAACCACTGCGCCACCAGGGAAGCCCCTTTATATATTTTTTGATATGTCTTTTAAGTCTCTTTTATTCTAAAACTTATTTATGCTACAAGTTATCTGTTGAAAAATCCAAGAGTTTCCTACACTGTAGAATGTTCCAGTCTCAATTTTACAAATTGCATGCTCAATAGTTCGTTACAGCTTGTTCCTCTGTCTTCTGTCTTTCTGAAGATCAGTAGTTGAATTATATTCAGGCTCATCCCTTTGGCATGACTTGAGGTAGTGTTGAGTGCTTCCATGAAGAGGTATATAATGTCTGATAGTCCTTTTTATGATATTAGCAGCCATTGATGCTAAATACCTATATTTATTAATTTATTGGGGGTTGTAATGCAATGATATTTTAATTCTTTTTTTTCACTCATTAGTCGGAATATATTTATACAGAGATATTTTTCCTCATTTACTATGTGGTTAACCAGTGTTACAGTTCATACAGGAAAGCAGGATAAATGCCCGAGTCTTTAACTTCTTTTGTTAGTTTTCCAGACAATGAGTTGGTTCCCCACCATCCTCCAAAAGAGATCAGTTGGGTTTTTAAAAAAAATATCGTTATGAATTTATGGATTTAAATATATGTGATGACTTTTAATCCATTGCAACTATTCTCAGGATTGAAGTAGTCCTATCTTTGGCTAGTGGGAGGCTTTTCAAGTTGGCTCCTAAGACCCTAGTTGTGTTTGATAGTTCCTTACTATAGTATGACAAGCCGTTGTAGTCTCATCTTGTATACTTCCTCCCTTAAACCTACAATTAGAAATTTCTTCAAGAAGCCCTGGCTTCTTTTAATGAGGAATCGTATTTCAAGAACACATTCTGCACAAGAGGGACAGTCATTACTACTGGGTTTGGTCACTGGTTTCTAGACGTTTTCAATGAGACAGAAAGAGATACTTCAGGAATTCATATTGATAGTTCTAATCCAAATTTAGGACTATAAAACTTTTACGTAATCTCTAAGCTATTATATCTGTATCTCCTTTCTTCTTCACTGAGAATATTGGTTCCCAAGGACACAGGCTATGACAGAATTAGAATATCCCATAATCATTTTTTAAGATTACACATACGTTAGTCTTAAAATAACAATACTGATACTACTGCCCACATGAGTACCAAAAACACTAAAAAATTTTTTTGCATATGCTCTCCCCAATTCTCCCTTCCTACTTTTTTAGCCATTATATATTATACTCTTGTCCTCTTAGCCTTTGTTTAGCCCTAATTCTACTAAGAACTATATATTTAATGTTCAGCACCTGTCCTTACGTTGATGTCTCTCTGGTCATGTGGTTACCTGAAGTTAATTCTCTAGTAGATTCTTCAGAAAGGGTTAATGAGCCCCTGTGCCGTTTTTACTTGAAAGTCAGTTTTGCTGGATACAAAATGCTTGGCTCATATTTTCTTCCCTTGAGAATCTTAAGATAATCTTATTTTCTTTGTGCATTAAGTGTTGCTCTTGAAGTTTGATAATTATCTAATTGAAATGTCTTATAAATCATGTGCTCTTCTCCCTAGATATTCAAATATTTTATTTTTCTTTAAAACTCAGTAATTGTACACTACAATATCTTGGTGTTAGTCATTCTGGATAATATTCTTAAGCATATGATGAGTAACTTCAAATCCTTATTTCAGAAAAATTTTCTTGAATTATAGTTTTCAGCATTTCTTCTGGTCCCTTTAGTTTTTTTCTTCTTTGATAACTTGTGCTTTTTTTAGTCCCTTTTAAAAAAGTATTCTATCCCAAAGTCATAAAAAACATTCTAAAAGTTTTAAAGCTTTGACTTTCACTCTTAAGCTCTTAATATACCCAGAATTGAGTTTTGTGTATGGTGTGGTATGTGTACATATTCTTTTCCTGAAAACATAGGAGAAAAGTTTATGTTGTTTGGGTTATCAAAAAAGTTACACTTCTGAGCAACTGTGTATTTGTATTTCATGGAATTATGAATTAATTTGATTCATATGTGGTGTCTCAGACTTGAGGAATGTAAAAGTGTAGCAGTGACCATGTTGGCTTAAGGCAGCAGAGCAGAGAGAAAGAGCCACATTAGGAGCTAACTGTATTTCTACACACAGGCAGGCCAAGGAAAGACAAGTGGTTCTTGTGAAACATATGGGAACCTACCAGACAGAGATCAGCCAAGAAGTCTCTTAAAAGAGACTACTTCAACCTAAATAGGCATTTCTCCAAAGAAGATATACAGATTGCCAACAAACACATGAAAGAATGCTCAACATCATTAATCATTAGAGAAATGCAAATCAAAACTACAATGAGATATCACCTCACACTGTTCAGAACGGCCATCATCAAAAAATCTACAAACAATAAATGCTGGAGAGGGTGTGGCGAAAAGGGAACCCTCTTGCACTGTTGGTGGGAACGTAAATTGATACAGCTACTATGGAGAACAGTATGTAGGTTCCTTAAAAAACTAAAAATAGAACTACCATACGACCCAGCAATCCCACTACTGGGCATATACCCTGAGAAAACCATAATTCAAAAAGAGTCATGTACCAAAATATTCATTGCAGCTCTATTTACAATAGCCAGGACATGGAAGCAACCTAAGTGTGCATCAACAGATGAATGGATAAAGAAGATGTGGCACATAAATACAGTGGAATATTACTCAGCCATAAAAAGGAATGAAACTGAGTTATTTGTAGTGAGGTGGATGGACCTAGAGACTGTCATACAGAGTGAAGTAAGTCAGAAAGAGAAAAACAAATACTATATGTTAACACATATATATGGAATCAAAAAAAAAAAAAAAAGAAAATGGTCAGAAGAACCTAGGGGCAAGACGGGAATAAAGATGCAGACCTACTGGAGAATGGACTTGAGGATATGGGGAGGGGGAAGGGTAAGCTGGGACAAAGTGAGAGAGTGGCATGGACATATATACACTACCAAATGTAAAACAGATAGCTAGTGGGAAGCAGCCGCATAGCACAGGGAAATCATCTCGGTGCTCTGTGACCACCTAGAGCGGTGGGATGGGGGTGGGTGGGAGGGAGGGAGATGCAAGAGGGAAGAGATATGGGGACATCTGTATATGTATAACTGATTCACTTTGTTATAAAGCAGAAGCTGACACACCATCGTAAAGCAATTATACTCTGATAAAGATGTTAAAAATTAAAATTTAAAAAAAAAGAAGAGACTACGTTACCTAAGAGATAAACTTAAAGGAGAAAGCCAGTTAAGAGGGTACTGGGATCCCAACAAAAAGAATCTTAGTGGGGTGAAATCAGATGCCCACGACTAAGTATTGCTTGAAGTCCTAAGTATTGCTTGAAGTCCTAAGTGGTCACTCGGGAAAAAGGACAATCTTTATTGGAGTTGGAGATTCCAGGCCTAGGAATCTAAAGAGCCTTCTTTAAATATCAAAGTCCCAAGAATGCCAGTTGCAGACTGTCACAGCAGTGGCCATGTAAACCTGAGTCTTCTTCTCCAGTCCTTTTAATACTGGTCCAGCCCTGGAAGATCAGACACTGCAGTGAGGAAGCAGTAGAGGGAGATAGGAAAACAAAAGGGAATCCAAACACTGCAAGCCTCTCAGCCTGAAACAGTTTCAACAGTGAGGATAAGCTTCAAATAAGGTAAGACTATGGAGTTGTGAGATTATGCATGGTCTGGAGGTTCTGAATAGTTAAGTGACACTTCTTGTGCCCAAAGGTGACCAGAGAATGTTTTTGTTTTTTTAAGAATGATTGGAAAAGCTATGAGGCCCACCCTAGAAATCATTAAAAAGGTGGAGAAGAAATAGTCCATTGAATAGACTTGAAGGTAAGCAGTAAGAAAAAATAAAGCTTTCTATTCAACCTATAAAGTTGTTTCCATTCAGTAAAAGATTACATTTGGTAAATAAAATTAACTTATGTTGACACAGATTGAAAAAGGTTAGGAAGTACATGGTTAGATCACATGTGAATTTAAACTATAGCCCTGTTTACAACTGCAAAGTATGATGTCAATCAAACCTTCAAACTCCTGAGCAAACTTCACCTGTTCCATGGAGAAGTCATCCTGATCCAACTATAACGAATTACAGAAATGGTGCGTAGAAAACTCTAGGCACATACTAAGCCCTTAACAAATGATGGCTCTTCTTATCATGCCCTTCTTTGCCATTAGAGTTGAGAGAGACCACCTCACATTTGATCATAAGGTATTTCCCATTGGGTGAGTGTCTTTTTTTCTCCAACTAATATCAAAGTTCATCAGAATACCAGTTAGAACTTTGTAACTAGAATTTTTCAATAATAATTGATGACTGATCAATAAGTAGAGACAAGAAGAGTTAGGACATCACAATTGGAACAATAGGGATGCTTTGGGGTAGGCAAGGGAAAGCCAATAAGCAACACTGAAATGGCACCTTTTGTTAGCCAACTTTTCACTTTTTCTAATCTCAAATTTATTATCAATCGAACGTCTCTTTATTTTATGACCTGGAGTCTCCTACCATTAAACATCAGGTCTTTAAAGATTATTTTATTTTGTGGTATCAGACTTTTGGAATAAGACTATCTTCTTTGGGGCTTCCCTGGTGGCGCAGTGGTTGAGAATCTGCCTGCTAATGCAGAGGACACAGGTTCGAGCCCTGGACTGGGAAGATCCCACATGCCGCGGGGCAACTAGGCCCGTGAGCCACAACTACTGAGCCTGCGCGTCTAGAGCCTGTGCTCCACACAAGAGAGGCCGCAATAGTGAGCGGGCCACACATCGCGATGAAGAGTGGCCCCCGCTTGCCACAACTAGAGAAAGCCCTCGCACAGAAACGAAGACCCAACACAGCCAAAAAAAAAAAAGACTATCCTCTTTGGAATGGCACTCAAGCTCAATGAGAGTCATATGACTTAACTGAATAATAACATTTCTGCATGTGTAAAGTTGCCTCCAAGAAGTATAAGAATATTCTGCACAAAGCAAGGGAAACAGTTGGTGAAGAAGTAAGACAGAAGCGAAGCGTATTTTCTCTTTGGATTTAAATGTAATTCTACAGGTAGATTTTGAATTCAACATTTTTGAAAAGGTCTCTTGTTTTTCAATTACTTAATTTAGTCATGTAATCTCTGTATTAAAGATGTTTGAAACAGATGTTTTATGTTTTTTTCATGCATTTTTCATACTTGTATTTTGTGATCATGTACAATATTATGCAAGAGAAAAAGAATATTTTCTTTTCTAATATATATACACAGAATTCACCGTTGAAACACTGTTAAAAATGGTTATAGAACAAATGTACATGCTCTTTGGATATATTTACCTTCTTAATCTAGTCACTAAGTGCCTACTATAAGCACCATGAAGGTAGGATTTGGGTCTGTTTTAACATTATTTTATAAAAAAATAATTTTCTTCTCTTATTCCATAAGTTATGGCCCTCTACCATGCAAACTATTCATTACAAATGAAGCATTAACCTCAAAGATAGATAGTAAACTAAAATGAACTGTTTTCTTGATGAGAGAAGCATCATTCTTTTCTCATCTAATAACTTTTCCAAATTCTGGACAAAATATAAGGAGAAGCAAAAATGAGTTTTCATTATTGTATATAAATCTGAATGACCAGCCAAAAATTTTTTAAAAAGTAATAAAAGAACTGGAAATTTTAGTCCCAAGTCTTCCTTTTAAGGCTGATATTGCTGACTTAAAAGTAGCGTAGGATAGATGATTAAATATTTAATCATGATAATGATTAAATACTGATGATTTAAAAGCAATTTAGGAAGAGTAAAATGAAATTATTTTTGAACTATAACAATTTCAAATTAATACACTTACGTAAAAGATAAGTTGCATTTTAAGTTTTATCACAGAAAATCTCAGGCAATCAATTAAGGATATAATCTTTTTTAGAGATTTAAAATTAAAGCTTCGAGAACTAGATAAACAAGAAAATGCCAATTTATTATTTTGATTTTTAAAATAACTCAATTATATGGTAAAAGGATATGACAAAGGTGTTCTCCAAAGTGTGTGTGTGTGGGGGGGGGGTAGTTCTTAGAATATATGAGTTGTTTTGTACTAATGTCAACTTTACTTTGAACATATAAAATTTATATTCTTTTTCGTATCACAAAAACTGAAGTAAATATGTTCCATCCCTCAAAATGACTATTTGTGTTTTAGGGATAAAGGGAATTTTGTACCCTAATTTATGGTTTCTTATTTCTCTACAATAACCCCATTCAGGGAAATGAAGGGCACATTTGTTTTACTGATCCCATCTAAGCACATTATAAAAGGCAAAATGACTGCAGAAAATCTATACTTAAACTATTGGAATGTGACAGGGCTGAGAAACCCCTTATAGAACACACAGGGGTCAGATCTGACACTCCAGCTTGACCTCATCGGGATCTGGAATAAGAGCATTTAGTGATTTTTAAGACATTAATAGAGCAGGGTTATGGGAAAGCTACTCTATATTTGACATTTCATTTTTTTGTGTGCATGTAAGTGAATTGAATGTATGACTGTTCCAGAAGAAATACAAATAAGTTTACCCAATTATAGAATAGATACAATTAAAAAATGCAAACCCCAGTGATAAATTAGAGAACTGCAAACTCAAACATGGAAAACAAAATGGTGCAGCAAGATAGAAATGGTGAATAAGATGACTAAACCACATTGCCATTACTTCTTTGCACATGTATTTTTAAAGCAAGGAAATTAAGAAATTTAATCAGTGTGACATAATTTGGATCATTTTATGGTCAGTACTATGAGAATTTTTTTTAATCTGTTCCAAGCTACATTTGTTTATTTTCTTTTCTAATATATATACACAGAATTCACTTAAAACGTTGTTAAAAATGATTATAGAACAAATGTACATGCTCTTTGGATATATTTACCTTCTTAATCTAGTCACTAAGTGCCTACTATAAGCACCATGAAGGTAGGACTTGGGTCTGTTTTAACATTATTTTATAAAAACTTAATTTTCTTCCATTATTCCATAAGTTATGGCCCTCTACCATGCAAACTATTGATTACAAATGAAGCATTAACCCCAAAGATAGATAGTAAACTAAAATGAACTGTTTTCTTGATGAGAGAAGACATCATCCTTTTCTCATCTAATAACTTTTCCAAATTCTGGACAAAATATAAGGAGAAGCAAAAATGAGTTTTCATTATTGTATATAAATCTGAATGACCAGCCAAAAAATTTTTTAAGAGTAATAAAAGAACTGGAAATTTTAGCCCCAAGTCTTCCTTTGAATGTTGATATTGCTGACTTAAAAGCAGTATAGGATAGATGATTAAATATTTAATCATGATAATGATTAAATATTGATGATTTAAAAGCAATTTAGGAAGAGATACATGAAATTATTTTGAACTACAACAATTTCAAATTAATACACTTATGTAAAAGAGTACTACCTTTATTAGCATCATTGAGATTCTCAGATTAAGGACTTTCATTTCTGCCAATGATGGACTTAAAAAAAAAAAATCAGACCCACCCTCTAAACTGTGAACTAGAAAAGCTTAGTAAAAATACAAAAAGGATCTTTTTTATGGCATCTTGAGAGGACAAGATCCTGAAAAGAAGGTGCAGAGAAGTCTGCCCATCTTCAACTCTGTTTTTCCCCTTGACTCATTTGCCAATTTGGAAGCTGTTCCAGAGGCTGAGAAGTCACTCAGAAAATGGCAACTAAGAAGCAGGGAAGCCAAGAAGAGCTTTTCAGGAGTTCCATGGCTCTGAGAAAATAAAAATTGGACTTCAGGGGCAACTAGGGAAGAAGAGCCTTTGAAAACACCTCAGGATTTCAGTTGGGACAGAAAAAGGGCCACCCTAGGAGTAAGAATGAACCTGAAATAGACTAGACCTAACAGACTGAAAACCATATAGGCTCAGGTGTTCTGCTCTGACCCTAGTTTCCTAACAGAAGGAAAAGTTAAATCCTTTATGGAAGTAAAAAATATCACTCAGAGCTTAATGTTTTTCATAAACAAAGACAGGATTCCATTAAGAATTTCTGGGCATACCAGGAAACAGGAATAAGAAAAAGGCAACAGAAACAAGATCCACAGATGACCTAAATATTGGAGTTATTAGGCACAGACTTCAGAATTTCACTAGAGAACTAGAATCTATAAAGAAGAATCAAACACAAATTCTAAAGCTGAAAAATACAATTCAACAAACTGAAAATTTAATTTAAAATTGTATTCATACTAAAATAAAATAAAAATTAAAAATTTATTTACAATAAAAGACATGAAATACTTAAGAATAAATTTATATGCTTGTATGCTGAAAATTACAAAGACAATTAAAGACCAAAATAAATAAAGAGATGAAGAGATATGCCATGATCATAGACTGGAAAATTCAATATTCTTAAAATGTCAGTTCCTCCCGAACTGATCAATAGATTCAACAGAATTCCAACCAAAATCCCAGCAGGCTTTTTTAGAAACTGAGATGCCAATTCTAAAATTTATACTAAAATGCAAAAAACTTAGAATGGCCAAGGCGGTATTGAGAAAAAAACAAGTTGGATAAGTTAGCATATGGATATACATATACTTATCAATGGAACTGAATAGAGATTCAGAAAATCAGCTGATTTTCGACCAAGGTGCAAAGGTAATCCAGTGGAGGAAAGGAGAATCTTTTCAACAAATGCTGCTGGAATAACTGAATTCTTACTTTGAAAAATAACAGTATCAACTCCTATTGTTATACCATACAGAAAAATTAACCTTCAATGGATCATAAGCCTAAATATAATATACTGTGAACATTAAAAAGATAGTAAGAGGAGTTTATTTACAGCTTTATGCTACGGAACTTTAACATTTGGACAGTATGTACAAATTCCTAGAAAAACACAATGTACAAAAACTTTTCTTCAAAAGACATTATTAAGAAAATGAAAGGCCACCAACTGGGAGAAAAATATTCACAACACACATTTTGACCAAAAAACACATATACAGGGGAAGGGGAAATGGAGAGGTATTATTCAAAGGGTACAAAGTTGGCTAGACAAAAATCACTAAGTCTTAGAGATCTACTGTACAGCACAGTCCCTACAGTTAACAATGCTCATTGTATAAAAATTTGCTACGAGGGTAGAGCTTATGTTGTTTTTATTGTAAAATAATAATAAATAATGAAGGCAGGAGGAAACTTTTGGAGGTGATGGATATGTTTATGACATATGTTGTGGTGACAGTTTTGTAGGTGTATACTTAACTCCAAACTCATCAAGCTGTATATGTAAATATGTACAGCTTTTGTTTCTCAATCATACCTCAATAAAGAAAAATGGTGTGTACCTAGTATGTAAATAACTCCTACATCTCAATTATAAGGAAACAAACTCAATTTTAAAAATGAGCAATATCAAACATTTAGAGAAGAGCTAACATCTATCCTTCTCAAACTCTTCCAAAATATAGCAGAGGGAGGAACACTCCCAAACTCATTCTATGAGGCCACCATCACCCTGACACCAAAACCAGACAAGGATGTCACAAAGAAAGAAAACTACAGGCCAATATCACTGATGAACATAGATGCAAATATCCTCAACAAAATACTAGCAAACAGAATCCAACAGCACATCAAAAGGATCATACATCATGATCAAGTGGGGTTTATTCCAGGAATGCAAGGATTCTTCAATATAAGCAAATCAATCAATGTGATACACCATATTAACAAATTGAAGGAGAAAAACCACATGGTCATCTCAATAGATGCAGAGAAAGCTTTCGACAAAATTCAACACCCATTTATGATAAAAACCCCCCAGAAAGTAGGCATAGAGGGAAATTTCCTCAACATAATAAAGACCATATATGACAAACCCACAGCCAACATCGTCCTCAATGGTGAAAAACTGAAAGCATTTCCACTAAGATCAGGAACAAGACAAGGTTGCCCACTCTCACCACTCTTATTCAACATAGTTTTGGAAGTTTTAGCCACAGCAATCAGAGAAGAAAAGGAAATAAAAGGAATCCAAATCAGAAAAGAAGTAAAGCTGTCACTGTTTGCAGATGACATGATGCTATACATAGAGAATCCTAAAGATGCTACCAGAAAACTACTAGAGCTAATCAATGAATTTGGTAAAGTAGCAGGAAACAAAATTAATGCACAGAAATCTCTGGCATTCCTATACACTAATGATGAAAAATCTGAAAGTGAACTCAAGAAAACACTCCCATTTACCATTGCAACAAAAAGACTAAAATATCTAGGAATAAACCTACCTAAGGAGACAAAAGACCTGTATGCAGAAAATTATAAGACACTGGTGAAAGAAATTAAAGATGATACAAATAGATAGAGAGATATGCCATGTTCTTGGATTGGAAGAATCAACATTGTGAAAATGACTCTGCTACCCAAAGCAACCTACAGATTCAATGCAATTCCTATCAAACTACCACTGGCATTTTTCACAGAACTAGAACAAAAAATTTCACAATTTGTATGGAAACACAAAAGACCCCGAATAGCCAAAGCACTCTTGAGAAGGAGAAACAGAGATGGAGGAATCAGGCTGCCTGACTTCAGACTATACTACAGTAATCAAGACAGTATGGTACTGGCACAAAAACAGAAAGATACATCAATGGAACAGGATAGAAAGCCCAGAGATAAACCCACGCACATATGGTCACCTTATCTTTGATAAAGGAGGCAGGAATGTACAGTGCAGAAAGGAAAGCCTCTTCAATAAGTGGTGCTGGGAAAATTGGACAGGTACATGTAAAAGTATGAGATTAGATCACTCCCTAACACCATACACAAAAATAAGCTCAAAATGGATTAAAGACCTAAATGTAAGGCCAGAAACTGTCAAACTCTTACAGGAAAACGTAGGCAGAACACTCTATGACATAAATCACAGCAAGATCCTTTTTGACCCACCTCCTAGAGAAACGGAAATAAAAACAAAAATAAACAAATGGGACCTAATGAAACTTAAAAGCTTTTGCACAGCAAAGGAAACCATAAACAAGACCAGAAGACAACCCTCAGAATGGGCGAAAATATTTGCAAATGAAGCAATTGACAAAGGATTATCTCCAAAACATACAAGCAACTCAGGCAGCTCAATATCAAAAAAACAAACCCAATCCAAAAATGGGCAGACCTAAATAGACATTCCTCTGAAGAAGATATACAGATTGCCAACAAACACATGAAAGAATGCTCAACATCATTAATCATTAGAGAAGTGCAAATCAAAACTACAATGAGATATCATCTCACATCAGTCAGAATGACCATCATCAAAAAATCTACAAAGAATAAATTCTGGAGAGGGTGTGGAGAAAAGCGAACCCTCTTGCACCACTGGGGGGAATGTAAATTGATACAGCCACTATGGAGAACAGTATGAAGGTTCCTTAAAAAACTACAAATAAAACTACCATATGACCCAGCAATCCCACTACTGGGCATATAGCCTGAGAAAACCATAATTCAAAAAGAGTCATGTACCAAAATGTTCACTGCAGCTCATTTACAATAACCAGGAGATGGAAACAACCTAAGTGTCCATCATCGGATGAATGGATAAAGAAGATGTGGCACATATATACAATGGAATATTACTCAGCCATAAAAAGAAATGAAATTGAGCTATTTGTAATGAGGTGGATGGACCTAGAGTCTGTCATACAGAGTGAAGTTAAGTCAGAAAGAGAAAGACAAATACCGTATGCTAACACATATATATGGAATTTAAGGAAAAAAACATGTCATGAAGAACCTAGGGGTAAGACAGGAATAAAGACACAGACCTACTAGAGAATGGACTTGAGGATATGGGGAGGGCGAAGGGTAAGCTGTAACAAAGTAAGAGAGTGGCATGGACATATATACACTACCAAACGTAAAATAGATAGCTAGTGGGAAGCAGCCGCATAGCACAGGGAGATCAACTTGGTGCTTTGTGACCACCTAGAGGGGTGGGATAGGGAGGGTGGGAGGGAAGGAGACACAAGAGGGAAGATATATGGGAACATATATATATATGTATAACTGATTCACTTTGTTATAAAGCAGAAACTAACACACCATTGTAAAGCAATTATACTCCAATAAAGATGTAAAAAAAAAAATGGGCAAAAGTTTTGAACATACTTCACAAAAATGAAATATCACTATATACCCAACTCAAATGGCTCAAACTAAAGACAGACAATACCAGCTGTTGCCATCTGGCAGAAAGACCAATCACCCTTTTAAACTAGAGGAAAGCCAATTAAAGACGCAGATGCAAGTAGACTAGATGGTGAGAAGATGAGAGAATTCTTGGCTAAGCTCACAATTTTTTCCAATAAAAGCTCACAATTCTTTTTCCAATAAAGGATGAGGCAAAGTCATTGGTTGAGGAAGAAACTGGTGATTCCAAGAGGGAACACAAATAATGCAATAACTGGTTTAAAGAGACCAAAATGACTACAGAAAAGAGTAGGATGACTGGACTGTGTGAGAGACCATTTGGGTGACAGCACGTTAGTCCACCCAGTTGTTAAGCTGCTGGGTGTAAGCACAGATAAGATAAATGCATGAGTTCATTTATGATCTGGGTTTTGCCAGGCAAGTAGTAGAACTCAGGGACAAAGAATTGAGGGGATTTGCAGGGAAGTGACTTTAATATCACTATTTGTGAATATATACAAATAGAAATAATTAAGTAAATAAATAATTCTTCACACTGTGACGCACTATTCTAGTGTAAGTTACTAGCATAATGGTGACAAAACTAAGCACTCCCTCAATTTAAGGTTGGTCGTATATGAGGTACAGGGAAGACAGGAATGTACAGAAAGTTAAAATAAGCAGCTAAATGCAATATATCCAAAACCAAGCCATCTAATGATGAACTTATTCCTTATTCTACACATTCAGTTTGACGTCTAAAATCTATACTTCCTCACCGTCTTCCTAATCAGGCTTTTTGCATCTATTACAGCTTTAGCTCTGACCTTTTGTTTCACGTGTTTCCTAGTATCTTCCATCACTTCCCACGCCCCCATCTTGTCTCCTGCTCACACTATTTGTGATCAGTCTTCAATGATCCTTCGATATTGCCCAATTTTAAAAAAAAATTGTTTTGGTTTTTCACATAAACATAATACAATGGCACTCCTCAACCGGCAGTAGCTTTCTTTGTAACACCTACTACCAAAACCATCAAAAAGTTTTATCCAAAAGCCGTAAAATGCCCTTATTTGGCTACGCCAGAAAATCTAACTTCCTTGTATACCCCAGTCCCCCTCTGTTTCTCTCAGTGTAACTGCTCAACAATCTCTATTCCTCTCGCTCTGGCTTGCAAAAGTCCTTACTTTTTATGTAGGCCGCAGACTGGACAAAACTCTGAAATACAAAGATAAAAGTCTCTACCAAGGCTGAAGAAATTTCTTGGGAGAATTGAGTACCTTGCAGCTGACACTTTTAGAATTAGTCTAAAATTAAAACTGGGTGGGTACAGTTTCACACAGATTTTATTTTTCCAACCTACTTGGTTTCCATGCTGCAAATAAAAACAAAACACAGCCGGTGCACTCTCACGAGTTTACTACGGTCCGCCTATTAAAAGTGGTTTGCGTCTATCTTGTAAAAATGGAAAAGGGGCAGAATTTTCCTTTCAAACGCTTTGCACAAGCGGCCTTCCTTTAGTTAAAATTTGAGAAAGACCAAGATCACACCATAAAACACAGAACATAAAATGTTTCTGACAAAACCCGAAAAATAAAGCTAATTAACTCCTTAAATTCTTAAGACAAGCGCTGCTAAAAAGCCAAAAGACAAGCTTCCTTACATAATTAAAAAGCGTCTTTAGGTTCCACACGAGCAGTGTGATTTGTCTGCCTTCCCTTTTCCTAGTGACACCCCTCCCGCCTCAGGACTGATGCTTAAAGACACAGTGGATGGATCGAGCCGGTTCAGGAAGAGATTTAGAGGGGAAGACTGGGTCCATCCCAGCACGGGAACCGCGCCCAGCAGGCATCTGGATCGCTTTGTACTCAAGAGGGAAAATACAGCTCGAGTTTTTACCTCATATACCATTAATTTTCCACAAAGATTTCCAGAAACCTGATTCACAGCCAGAAAGCCAAACCCTGTGGGCAGGAAGCGAAAAACAAGACATAACAAAACAACCTACTACGCCACCACTACCGCCTCGCAGGGCCAGCAAACGTGCAGAGACAGACGTACGCGCCAGCGGCGCCTACGTCCTCACAATGCGCAAGCGCACGGCGAGACCCCGCCCCTCCGCGCCTCCGGCGAGGCGCGCGCACTAGAAACCATCCCCCGCTGGCGCCGCCCGGGGCCTCCGCCCCATGACCCGAAGGTCGCCGTTCGGTTCCGGTTCTAGTCCCGCCCTCACGCAGGAACCCTCTGGAAGTCTTAATATCCGGGACCAGAGGCTGGCGCCAGCGCGCACTTCCGGCGACGGACGCGAAGGAAAGGATCCGGTGACGCCTCTTCCCGTCTCACTTGCCGCACAGGCTCCGGCTCTCGGTGCGGCAGCGCCATCTGGTGCCGAGTCCCTCGCTGCCCGCAGAGGGGGCGCGCGTCTTTCTTTCGGAACCTTCCAGAGAAAACGGGGCCCGGGTTTTCGTCTCTCCCGCCCTCGGGAAGGAGAGCCCGAGTCTCCGCCCTGCCGAGTTCCCGCGTTGGAGGTACTTTGCAGGACTTTGAAGCGGAAGCTGCTTGTATGTGTTGGTTATAAATAGCCAAGATGGAGAGGAAACTGAGTTCTTTCTCTAGTTTTAAGTCCAGAAAAACAAAACAAAACGTTTTTTTGTTTGTTTCCTCATGCCTTGTTCCTGAGGTCCTCTCAGTCATCCCCTCAGCCATGAATTCCTTAATCTGTTGAGACATGGGTCCACCATTTCTGTCTTGGATGGGAAGATGGCACAGGCTCTGTGGCTTAGATTGGTCTCTGCTGTAAGAGCTTTTGTTTCCTTTCGCTTATTAAAGCAGTGTTGTAAAAAACATGCAGCGTATGTGTTTGGAGCCAGTGGCGGAGCGGGGAATTTAGTGGATAGTTTGCTATAAAAACAGGCTAAGATTTAGGAAGGGTAGCCTCAGGGACACTCAGGATGAATGTAGATTTGGTTGCGTGGCATATTTCTATTAGACTAACCAGAGAAGAAAAGTCATTTCTCCCAAGTCAGCAAAGTCAACGTAAATTCTCCCTGGATGATGAATTTTTGCTCGATTTTCCTGGAAGGCCGAAGCCCTGATGATATTAGGTAGCTAGCATTGGATTGTTCTTAACTGCTTTATTGGGATCATGCTTTCACTGAGCATCAGAGTACTAGTGAAAGTTAATGAAGTAAGTTTCCTTTAGACTTCAGCGCCTACTGACTTGACTGTTCCACGAGGCGTTTCTCCTACAGCGGTGGTTCTCAAACGTGAGCACGCATCAGACGTCCCTGGAAAACTTAGTAAAACAGATTGGGCTTAACCCGAAGTTTTTAATTTGGAAGGTCAGGGGGTAGAGGTGTATAATTATAGCTATGGTAAGCTCTCCGCTGATGCTTAAGTTGTTGGTACTAGGATCACATGTGCAATAATTTAGAGTTCAGGATTGCTTTGTCAATAATGCTCTTGCGGTTGGTTACTAATGATAGGGAAGCTGGAGAAATCCATTGTTGGGAAGTTATAAACCGAGGATTAAAACCAGATAGTTCTACATAAATGAATATTCACACACTAAAGCGACTACTACACATAAACGTGTTCTGTATATTATCATGTGATAGAGGGTGCTGTGACACCAGGTATACTAAATATTTCAGTTATTTTGCTGTTATTTCTGTCCTTCGCATTAGCTGTTAAAAGGCAGTAAAAGGGAAATGACTAGACTTAAGGACAGAATTGTTATAACCTAACATTCTCATTTTGCTTTTTGGTAGACACCAGGCTTTTCCGAAGTCCTTTTGCATCTCCCCAAATTCCTTTGTTTCTCCAAATCCTCTACTAACCGCACTCCACCTACAGCGTGCCATTTACAAATGTACACAGTGTTTTCATTTGAAAAAATAGTCATCTCATCTTTAAAAATGGCTTACTTAATCTTTTCTGCAGGCCTTTTCTCTTAGATTAATTCTGTCAAATCCTGACTATGGCACTGCATTTATTGACAGTGAGAAAAGTACACTTGCACACTAGAAGTTTTATCCTTGCACCTAATTGAAATACAGATATTTTGGGATAGGTTTGGTATGTTCCTAACTGAAATTATTCCTAAAACTGGTAAAAAAAAAAAAAAAGTTTAGAATGTTTGCTTTGATGTAACTGACCTTATTATAAAAAAATAAGTGATATACCCTCGATTTGTAAATTAATATATCTAAAGACCAATGAAGACAACTGAAATGCTGCTTTTGCAATAACTCAGTAAAGTTTCTATGAGTGAAAAGCAATTTTGATAATGTCATTGAAGTGAGTAAAGGAATGAATTCATTGTGAACTTTGAGGAATGAATCCATATTCTCTAGAATTAAAGTAATTTATCACAAAATTACATCAGATCAATGAGATGGTACCTTATATGATTTTATAAAATTAGATATTAATCAATTTCTGTATATTTTAGGTTCATCCACTAGATTGTTCATTTCTAGCTCTGTGTCAGACACTGGGTTCCCTAAATCAGTTGCGTTCTAAAGTGGATTCATGGGCTTTGAGAGTCCTCCTTAAGGAACAATGCACAGCTCATTGTTTGCACTTACATACGAATGAGCCCAATTTCGTAGACCAATTATTGCTAACAACTAAAGCCTTCTTAGAAGTAACCTACTGAATGAGTTATTCAGCCTTACTAGATTTGATATTCATAGACTAAAATTATTGCATTACCACAAATAACTGAGGATTCTAATTCAGTACTCTATTGAGCTTTGTGGTTCCACCAACTCCTGACAAACCCTTGCTGTATATGAACACATGCAGGCGGTTGGAATTCCCATAATGCTCAAGGTTACTTTCCTGCCAGTGTATCATCAGTGTTATATTTGAGATGTTAACTATTCTTAATTATTGCTGTTCTTCCACATTACCTTTTTAAAATTATGTGAGTTTTTATATTTATGAATTGTTTTATACTTTTGTAATTGCCAGTTATCATTTGGCTGCAATTTTTTACTTCTCAGTTTTTAAAAGTCATTATTATTCCGTTCACTGGACTTCAGTTTTTTTCTTTTCCCTTCTAACATGAATGAATCACCATTAGAAAAAAAATGGTTGAGAACACCTAAAACCATGATAGTGCCCTAAGAATCTGAGTACTTTGTATCTGAGTAATTATAAACAGTTTAAACCAAGGTAAGAAAGGCATATGCTTTGTGTTTCATTTTAAATGAAACTTGTTACAAATCCCCTCATGATGAACGGAGGAGTGATGTAAAACACACTACTCATTAGAAATACTACCTGTTTTATTTTGGGGAGCATTATTAAACAACCCTACTTTGTTGACTAAATGTAGTTAGTACTTTATGATATTTATTTATTATGGCTATTAACATCACCACTTATCTTGGCTAATTTTGTCCTTAAGCATTATGTGAGATAATCTAATTTACTTTCAATCAAGGATTGGTGGAGTTTGATACAGTAATTAGATTAGAACTCCAGTGTCAGATTTGCTTTCAAATGTATTTTCATTAATTTTGGCTTCCATTTGCTTACTTTTTAACCTTCCCTCCTATTTTCTAAAAACGTAATTTGTAAATGGATATGTAGTGAACATCTGTGGAAAGAAGTATTTCTCCGAGGAGAAATTTCAAAATAAGTTGATTCAGCTCTTATAGTATCTTAACTGTTATAGGCATCTTTTTTTTTTTTTTGGCCGAGCGGCTTGTGAGATCTTAGTTCCCCAACTAGGGATTGAAACTGGGCCCTGGCAGTGAACATGCCAACTCCTAACTGCTGGACCACCAGCGAATTCCCTAGACATCTTTTTATCACTGTTTTTTTTGCTACAATCAATGGACTTAGTAATACTTTTCATTTTAGCCAAACAATACTGGTATTCACGTTTTGACTTGGTATTGGGATCAATTTTTCTGTTCTTTGTACACTGGCAGTATATAATCTTTTTGTCAGTCACTGGCAGTTGAATCTCTGTAGCCTTAATACTGCCTTTTTATGGTGTTGGAGATACTGTTCTCAGACTTTCTAATCTGTTGGCTTGTTATGCTTTAAATCTCATTCAAACTGCCTGTCATTTCTGTTAAGTTATTCTTTGGAAGTAAGTTTGAATTAATCCGCTGTACTCATTTTAATGGCTCTTCTCCCCAGTGGTAAGCCACATTTATTATTGTGTTGTTAAAATAGTATCATTTCATGTTTGCAACCGATTTATTTATTTATTTAATTAAAAAAAAATTATTTAATTTATTGTTGGCTGCATTGGGTCTTCATTGCTGCATGCGGGCTTTCTCTAGTTGCAGCGAGCAGGGGCTACTCTTGGTTGCGGTGTGCGGGCTTCTCATTGTGGTGGCTTCTCTTGTAGCAGAGCACGCGCTCTAGGCATGCGGTCTTCAGTAGTTGTAGCACGTGGGCTCAGTAGTTGTGGCTCATGGGCTCTAGAGCTCAGGCTCAGTAGTTGTGGTGTACGGGCTTAGTTGTTCCGTGGCATGTGGGATCTTCCCGGACCAGGGATCGAACTCGTGTCCCCTGCATTGGCAAGCAGATTCTCGACCACTGCACCTCTAGGGAAGCTCTGCAATCAATTTAAATAGACTAACACACTGCATGTGTTCCAGTAATAATTGATATAATTTGATATATGGATGAATTAAATTAACTCCTAAACTGGTAAGAGTACTGATTCAGACCATAATTGTTGTTGGTAGTAGTACATTTAAAACTCTTGACATTTGATATAGATAAAATATTTTAGTATCTAAGCTTACCATACTAGTTGAGCAATGCCAATTATTTATTTATTTTTTTTAACATCCTTATTGGAGTATAATTGCTTTACAATGTTGTGTTAGTTGCTGCTATATAACAAAGTGAATCAGCTATATGTATACATATATCCCCATATGTATGTGGATATATGTATACATATATTGGGTATCTCCTCCCTCTTGCATCTGCCTCCCATCCTCCCTATCCCACCGCTTTAGGTGGACACAAGGCACCGAGCTGATCTACCTGTGCTATAGCAATGCCAATTATAATACAGATAGTTTGGAAAAAGTAAAAATATAAGGATATTTTTATATGACTTTTAAATATTACCACAAAAGTAGCCATTTCCCAGGAGGTCTTTTTCAGCTGTTATGCTATACTGTATTATGAACCTTTAAGCATTGATCAGTGTTAATTAGAATTATTGATCAGAATTAGTCATTAACACCACTGAACTAACTGTGTCTACCTCTTCTTCAGTAGCCCTGATGTTTTGGTCATATAGTTGTAGCCATTGTATCAACCCCACTGCCTTAAGTGTGCTTCCATTCCAGATGGAAGTCAGTCCCATTAAGCAAATTTCTGTTGAACACTTTGTGTTGAGTATAGTGATGTCTTCCTTCCTAGCTACAGTTCCTGTTGTACAAAATTCTACATATGTGTATTTATGTACTTGTGCTTTTCCCACAAATGTGAAATTTTAGGATACTATATTTGTAAGCATATGCGTGATTTTTCTTGAGCATAATTTTTAAAATTACAACAAAACATGGGATCCCGGCAAGAGAAAAAGGAGGTAAAACATATAGAAGAGAGGTGTACATAGATATTTTTCTAATGAAGTGTGGGAAAAATATAGGAAACCAAAGGAAAGAAATTGAGACATGTGACAGCTTCAGAGTAAGAGTAGTGTTCTACTGTGGTTGTTTGTGCACTGGCATTAAGTTCTCTTACACGTAAAACTATGCATTAGGAAGGGTTTCAAGAACATGTCACAGAATACTGGCATTTTCTCCTTTAATTAATCTAAGTTACATAAAGTAACTGAATCATAAAATTGTGAAACACTGATCATTTGGTGGAGATCCAAGGAAAAATGCTTCTTAAAATGCATATTTATAACAAAGCAAAAACACATTCATAAGCATCTTGAGAAAATTGATGGGCTAAGGAAATCCCAAATAGTTTTTAGGAAGAGGAGTTGTTATTAAACGAGGCCAATTATTACTATTTAAAAGTACTTAAAATGGGGCTTCCCTGGTGGTGCAGTGGTTAAGAATCCACTTGCCAATGCAGGGGACATGGGTTCAAGCCCTGGTCCGGGAGGGAAGATCCCATATGCCGCATAGCAACCAAGCCCATGCGCCACAACTACTGAGCCCACATGCCACAGCTACTGAAGCCTGTGCACCTAGACCCCATGCTCCGCAACAAGAGAAGCCACTGTAATGAGAAGCCCATGCACTGCAACGAAGAGGAGCTCCTGCTCGCCACAAGTAGAGAAAGTCCATGCACAGCAATGAAGACCCAATGCAGCCAAAAATAAATAAGTAAATAAATTTATAAAAAATAAAATAAAATAAAAGTAGTTAAAATGCCATTAGTTCATTTATTTAATGAGCTGTTTGTCATTATTTTAGATTCACTTATAGCGACAGTCCCCTAACTGTGCTTTAGCTATAAGGCCTTAAATACTTCATTCCTGCTTTCTTTTACAGTAACAGGTTTTGGGAATATAACTGTTATGTTGATAAGTAATGCTAGGTGAAGGAATAAAGTTAAAACAACTCCAATACTTGAGGAAAACAGTTATAAATACTAAGAGTATTTATAGCAATGCCCCAAATATAATATGCCCAAAGAGTATTTTATATAAAAAGAATTGCATTTCTTCTATTTGAAATGAGTAAAATATACATGCATCAAAATAAATTCGAGGTAGAACAAAGTAATACATATAAAGAAAAACAAAACCAAAAATCAGAAGAAGATGCAGATGAATATCCAATCTTTGGATAGGAGGAAAGGACCTTTTTTAAATCACAAAAGCAATCAGAAATCAAAGGAAAAAACAGTTGATAATTCTTGTTACATAAAAGTTTTTAAGTTTTTAAAAGTTGTAAAGTTTGTTAAAAATTTAAAGAGTAAATAGAGAAAATATTTGGCCTTAGTATGTCAATATATTAAAAAAACACAAACTCTGATATAATTCAGAAAGGAACTTAAGTAGATTTTTTTTAAAGGAATTATACATAAAAGCTTTACTTTTCTCACTTCCCAAATGTTTTAAAAATTAATTTTTAATTCTGGCAAAGATGCAGTGGGTATAAGGTTGCCATATGTAATAAATAAAAATAGGAAGTCCAGTTAGATTTAAATTTCACATAAGCAACAAATATGCAATGTTTGGGGCATATTTATATTAAAAGCTTATTTTCTGTTTATCTGAAATTCAGATTTAACTGGCAGCTTATATTTTCTCTGGCAGTCCTAAGTGTGGACTCCCTCATGTAGCTGGTCGGAGTTCACATTTTACTAAACTTTTTGGAAAGTAATGTGTCATTAATACACCAAGAACCCTAAAAATAGTTATGACTTTTGACTTAATAGTTTTAATTCTGGTAAATTAGATCAAGGAAATAGTCGGTTGACTAGAAAGATATGGGTATGAGGAGCTGTATTTGTAATAGAAAATTAAGAACAAATACATAAGGGGATAGGTTACATAAACATATCTTTGCAATACGGTATTAAGCAATCCTTAAAAATGAGGTTGAAGAAGAGTGTTGACTTGGAAAGATAAGTAAAAATCATATTACAAAATGGTATAATAGGTGTCCTTTTTCCAAATATATAGAAATAAATCTTAATGTATATACTTCCAAATGGTAACAGTCCCTGAGTATGGGTAATGGAATCATGGCTAATTTTATTTTATTTTTCCTTTTGTTGTACTTGTGCTTTCTGATTTCTGTATAACGAGATGAATTATGTAAGAGTTATAAAAACTTATAAATTGCTTACATCTGTACACTAAAAAGTCTCTTGGAGTGGATGTATAGTGAAACAAAATCCAGTGGTTTACTACTTACAAGAGATGCATCTAAAAATTATTCAGAAAAATCACAAATGAAACAATGAGCATACTTGTATCAAACTAAGTAAAGCATCATATTAATATATTAAGTAGAACTTACAGCAGAAAGCAATGCATAGGATAATTTTTAAATACTGCAATACAAAGATATACCATAGAGAAAAAATAATGACAGCCAGGGGAAGGAAGACTTTTGGAAGTAGAATATGGAATTGAGAAAAAGAGGACATGGCAGACTCCAGAAAACTGACTAAAGAATTTGGAAGAGTTTCTTAATGTGGAACCATTGGTTGAAAAAAATCCAAATGTACAAGGCCCATCACTTCTTAAAAGTAGAACACTGCATAGAAAGCTTTTTGACACAACATAGTTCCATGAAAAGGACTAAAGCTATTGCTGTGGAGTAGACTGGTGAGGAAAATGTGATGTCTGAACCACAATGTAATGCTCTGAATGTTTGGCATATAGGTAGGGTTTTGCAAAATCAGGCCTCATGAAATAGCAGAGATATGTAGCTAGCAGACTTAACACTGGAAAAAGTGGTACATTTTGGTTAACTAAACCAATTGTAAGTTTGTAATAAGTCTTTTATTTAAAAATTCCAGGAATGCTTAAAAAGATTATAGTCTTGTGTTATACAATAATACTAACTTAGAGAATTCAACAAGGTTCGTTGTTTTAATATATGTCTTACTATACAACTGTTAGTCTGTCTTCAATTACACAAAAAAGAAATGATGATACTAAATGATGATTTTAAAAACATAATTAAAATGGTAGATACCGCAATAAATTTTCCAAAGCAGAAACAATTAACATTCTCATACAATGAAATAGCCAGTAAATCTCAAAATGTAAACCCCAGCATGGCTTCAGCATCACTTGGGAACTTGTTAGAAACACAAATTCTAGAACCCTACCTCGAACCTACTAAATCAGAAACTCTGAGGGTAGAGCCCATGTTTTAAAATTTAAAACTCAGTGTTTTAGCAAGTTCTCCAAGCTATCTTGATGGATGTTAAAGTCTGAAAACCACAAAATTAGATAAGATAATGAAAGTTTAAATAAAAATCCAAGCTTCTTGGAATTAAAAAATAACCATAGTGTCTAAAAGGAAACAAAGAATACAGAAACAGATTCCTCTGAATGTTATCAAATATTGTGAAACTCCTCTGTGCAAAGAAGATAATGTGCTAGACACTTGAGGATTATTAATGAACAAAGGGGTAGAAATACAGCCCTCACTGAGTTTTCATTTTAATGGAATTATGCAATGCTGCTATAGCTACATTTTTTATTCTATGAGCAAGACTTTTATTAAATAATTTAGAAAATGAAAAAGAAGAAAGCAAAAGGAAGACTACAGTGAAGATAAAAGCAATGATAGTAAATGCATTATAAAATAGGAAAAAAAAGTGAAGAAATCACAAAATAGTAAATGTGGAAAGTCCAGTAAAAATTAGAAGTGATGGAGGTGTTATAACATGTAGAAAACATGTTAAATATGTACATATAAGTTATCACTATCAAATTTGAATATCATGAAGAGGATGATTTCTAGGAAAATCAAAACTACTTAAAAAAATCTAATGCTATTCTACCAATAACAGAAAAATAATTTTTTTTGAGTTACCCAGTTAATTACTTCCCCCAAAAGGCTCCAGTTCTAAATGGTACTGGTGAAACTCCAGTTCTAAATGGTACTGGTGAAATCTTTTATCCTTAAGAGGAACAGATAGATCCATATATAGAACATAGAGAAAAGTGTAGAAAGCTATCCAGTTCATTCTTCTAAGCAAATATAATCATCCTACCAAACCCTTGGAAAAAAGCATGAAAATTATACATCACTTTCACTTATGATTATGCATATGAATAATATAATATTAGCACATAGATTTAATAGTATATTAAAAGAATAATTTACCATGGCCCAAAAGGGTCTGTTCTTTGAATATAAGTATGACAGTTTGCATTACTTACTTTTCACAAATATTCATTCTCCCTTCCCCACACTACTGAAGGATTATATTTCTATACCTCATTGATGCTGTACTTGACCATGTGACTTGCTTTGGCCAGTGGAATCTGAATGATTGTCAGATTTGCCATTTTCAAGCACAAGCATTAACAATTCCATGATTTATCTCAATCCGTCTTTTCTCCTCTGATTACTGTTGTTCCTTCAGCCTGGACACAGGAGGAAAACAGTGGAGCTGATCTACAGTCAACCTGCAGGCTATAACAGAGCTTGCAGTCTACAGCCTTGATGTAACATGTGTTACAAAGATTTGGGGGTTTTTTGGTTATTGCAGCGGAAGCTAATATAATAAGGATGCTTCAGTATCAAGAAATGTATTGATACCACATTCTATCAATAGGTAAAATAAGAAAATCATGTACTGTTTTATCCATTATATTTACAAAATCATTTAGTGAAATTCCATACTTAAATGTTTTTTGAAAAGCATAACTTAGAAGACTAATTCCTTCACGTTAAGATGCGTATTTCAAACCAATGCCCATTTTAACCTTATTTAAAAGTAAAATACTAAGTCATTCCTTTTAAAACTGTGATAAATAGGGAATTCTGCTCTCACCAATTTTTACACTGAAGTGTTCTGCAAATTCTAGAGAAGGTAGTAGGAATGTAGTGGAGGAGAGAAAGTATTATTAACAGAGGATATGCTGGTTTAACTAGGAAGTTGCAATAACTCACTGAAGACTCTGTTATGATGCCCGTTGGGAGACCACACCCTGAAAGGATGGATTTCTTTTTTACATGATATGTAAATGCTTTAAATCAGAGACCAGGACTTCCCTAGTGGCGCAGTGGTTAAGAATCCGCCTGCCAATGTAGGGAACATGGGTTTGATCCCTGGTCTGGGAAGATCCCACATGCTGTGGAGCAACTAACCCCATGTACCACAACCACTGAGCCTGCGCGCCTAGAGCCCGTGCTCCACAACAAGAGAAGCTACCACAATGAGAAGCTGGCGCGCCGCAGCAAAGAGTAGCCCCCGCTCGCCACAACTAGAGAAAGCCCGTGTGTAGCAACGAAGACCCAGCGCAGCCAAAAATAAGTAAACAAAGAAATAAATTAATTAAAAAAAATCAGAGACCATTACATGGTACTGTTTCCCTCATAGTCTACGTGGTTCTAGAAATTAAGAAGTGAATGTGTAATAACTCACTTGCAGAATTTTTGCTTTCCATACCACAGCTTTGAGCACTTCTGGTTTAGAGTTCTTTAGTCCCCACGCACGGAATGCTTCCATCAGGGACACAACAATGATTCCATTTAATTGGAAAACGATACTTCCGACTAGCAATTTGGGACTCCTATGTCACTGAACCAACACAGAAAGAAAAAAAAAAAAAAAAGATGCAGTGATTAATCTATGTTACAATGTAAAAATTGGGTTGGAGGCAAAAAGGACTATGTTTGGATCCTAGGAGATTCTCAGGGGGCACATCTTATTACTTCCATGCCCAATAGTAAAGGTAAATGTAAAACTATAGCAACCAAAAAAGGTGGAACAATTGAGGATGCACACCCTTCAGGAATGAAGGTTGGGTCACTCAGGTAAAGGGCTCAGAGCAGTCAAGGTTTTGGCTGAGGGTAAGGGAAAGATGGAATGGGTAAAGAAGAAATCCATAGATACCGTCTACAACTGTGACACTAATTACAGAAATGAGTATCTTTGCATATTTTCTCCTTGCTATATGCATGTGTTTATATATACTAACCGTTTTCTTCTGTCTCATTTTTATTTTTATATACAAGCTGCTGGAAACAACTTTATAATTTAGTCTTTGGGTAACAGAATATTCAGTGAAACTGACTAAATTTGAGGATTTATTACTATAGCCTGTGATGGACACATTAACTGTTTGGACTATGTATGTATCTTTCATTTTGGGGAAAGAGAGAGAGCTTTTATACTTGTAAGGTGGATAGCTATATCATGTTAGTTGGAAATGTATTTTGTTGCTATATAGGAATTCAAATGTGTATAGAAAGTTGCATATGGAAATGAATGACCAAAGGAATGAAATGTGCCCGTTATCAATATATTGCCTCTCAGTTCCAAATTTCCCTTCCTTTCCTGTTCTATGAACACGGATTTGGGACCTTTAAACTTTTTTTTTTTTTTTTTCCCCTTTGCCAGCTGTCAATAAAGCTTGTCAGCAGAGGGTACTGGAAAGGCACTGTAGGAAAAAGGGGTTTTCCTTCCTGGTTCCAGTGCGCCCACTTGGTAGATTCATGTTGCCTGTGTGGCTTCTCCAGCTCCCAGCTTTTGCAGTACAGGCAGCTATTCCAGCACCCAGCTCCTGAACTACATGACAGTCAGCAGTGCCCACTGGCTAGCAGCTACCCCCTCCCTGGCAATTCCCATTGGGTAATTTTGTATTAGAGTGTCTCCAAGGATATACTTCCCTATGAAAAGATGTTGCCAGCACCCTAGTGGGGGATTTCCAGCAAGTTTTGCTGGTGCAGCTCCACAGTGACTTCTCTGTCATTCAGTGAGCCATGGTCATGCCCACTTCAACAAGGTCTGAATCTCAGATGGGAGGGAGGGGGTCCTTCCTTAGGTACACCATCTCAGCTCTAGGGATAGTGGCTTCTCCTTATATCTCCAATTCTGTAGTTTTTAAGAGGTTTTGTTTTATTTATTTTTGCGGTACGCGGGCCTCTCACTGTTGTGGCCTCTCCCGTTGCGGAGCACAGGCTCCGGACGCACAGGCTCAGCGGCCATGGCTCATGGGCCCAGCCACTCTGCGGCACGCGGAAACTTCCCGGACCAGGGCACGAACCCGTGTCCCTTGCATCGGCAGGGGGACTCTCTCCACTGCGCCACCAGGGAAGCCTGTTTTATTTTTTTACTAGTCAATTCTTCATTCTTTGAATACTCAGCTGTATGTTATAATTCTTTATATTAAATCTGTTCAAATTGTATATGGTTTCTCTCTCTCGGTGGTATGAATTCTGAAGAATAGAAAGAAAAATGAACAAAGTCTCAGAGACCTGTAGGACACATGACCATACGAACATGTATATATCAGGAGCCTTAGAAAGAGAGGAGAGAGAAGAATGTGTGAGGTAAGAAAATTTGTGAAGAAAAGACCCCAAACTTTCCAAATTTGATGGAAAATTTTAATCTATGTATCTAAGAAGCTCAATGAGCTTTAAAGAGTATTAACCAAAAGAAATCCATACCAAGATACATTAGAGTCAAACTGTTGAAAGCCAAAAACAAAGAGAGCATCTTGAATCCAGCAAGAGAAAAATGACCCATCATATACAGTGCAACCACAATAAAATTAAGAGCTGACTTCTCATCAGAAATAGGGGCCAGAAAGCAGCAGGATGACATATTCAAAGAAAAAACTGTCAACCAAGAATTCAGCATTCAGCAAAACTACACTTCAAAAAAATGAAAAAAGAATAAAGAAATTCTCAGAGAAACACAGAGAATTTGTTGTTAGCAGATTTGCCTTACAAGAAATACTAAAGAAAATCTTCAGGCTGAACAGAAATGACAGCAGATGGAACTTGAATCCACATGAACAAATAAAGAACAATGGAAAAAGTAATTATGTTAAAAGAGATGGAGGGACCTTAAATGCATGTTACTGAATGAAAGAAGCCAATCTGAAAAGGCTCCATACTGTATGATTCCAACTATATGACATTCTAGAAAAGGCAAAATATGGAGATTGTCAAAAGATCAGTGGTTGCAGGGAGGCTGGAGAGAGATTAATAGGCAGAGCACAGAATGATTTTTGAGAGTGAAAATACTATGTGTGATATTTTAATGATGGATGCGTGTCATTATACATTGGTCCAAACCCACAGAATGTACAACACCAAGAGTGAACCCTAAGGTAAACTATGGACATTGGGTGATGTGTTGTGTCAGTGTAGGTTCATCCTTGGTAACATATGTACCATTCTGGCGAGTGATGTTGATAATGGGGCAGGCTCTCTATGCCTATGTGAGAGCAGGGGGTATATGGGAAATCTCTGTACCTCCTTCTCAAATTTGGGTTGTAAGCCTAAAACTTCCGTAATACAAAGTCTTATGGAAAAAAAGGTAATTACAGAGGTAAATATAAAGGACTATATAAATACTTGTTTTTTATTAACTGATTTAAAAGACAGTTGCATAAGACAATAAAACTGTGTTATTGGGCTTATATACAGATAAGATATGTGACAATAATAACATGAAGGGGGAGGAAATGGAGCTATATTGGAGCAAAACTTCTATATTTTTCAGGCATTAAATTAGTATTAATCTGAAGTAGATTGTGATTACTTACAGTAGATTGTACTAAATTAGATTATTGTAATGCCAAGAACAACCACTAAGACAACTTTAAACTCCCCCCCAAAAAGGAATTAAAGTGGTATACTAAAAAAATCTATTTGACATAAAAGAAGACAGTAAAAGAAAAACAGAAGACACAAAAGTCTTGAGACATATGGAAAACAAATACCAAAGTAGCAGAAGTCCAACTAGTCAATATTTTCATTGCATGTAAATAGGTTAAGTCCTTCAATCAAAAGGCAGAGGTTGTCAGACTGCATTAAAATAAACCAAAACAAGATCTAACTATATGCTGTCTACAAGAGACAGGTTTTAAATTCAAAGATACAAGTAGACTGGAAGTTAAAATCCTGGAAAAAGATATACCACACAGACAGTAACCATAAAAGAACTGGAGTAAATATTCTAATATCAGAACAAAATATACTTTAAGACAAAAAAACACTTGTGACAAAGAGGGACATTTCATAATGAGAAAATGGTCAGTTCAATAGGAAAATAGAATGGTTATGAATGGTATACATACTCAACATATATCCCCAAGTACAGGAGTCAATAAATGACAGAATTAAAGAGAGAAATAGACAATAATAGTTGGAGACTTCAACGATCTAGTCTCAATAATTGATAGCACAACTAGATGGAAAATCATCAAGAAAATCTTTTATATCACTTAACATTTAATGCTGTCAGCCAACTTGACCTGACATTTATAGACCACTCTAGCAGTGAAATGAAAGCAAGATGCATGTTTTTTCCAAGTGTATGTGGGTGTTCTCCAAAATAGAGCACATGCTAGACCATAAAACATTTCAGTATATTTAAAAGAACTACAATTATAAAAAGTAAGTTCTCCAACTGTAACAGAAACAAATAAGAAATCACCAACAAAAAGGGAAATCTTTTTGTGGTGACAGAATGTTCTAAGAGTGGATTGTGGTGCTGGTTGAACAGCTCAGTAATTTATTTTTTAAAAATCATTGAATTGTATACTTAAAATATAAATTATACTTCAGTAAACCTGTTTAAAAATTAATGAAAGGAGAGTCACAGTCACCATAGCAACAAGAGTATAAACTTTTAGAATACCTTTAATGAGAAGTATTTGTGGCCTATTTGAATAAAAAATGATAGAGCTTTGAGAGAATTAGAAGTAGAAATTATGCTTCTGTATATCAAAAATAATGCTTCAAGGAAGTCAGCTACTTCCAAATTATTTTATAGATTTAATGCAATTCCAGTGAAAATCATAATGAAATTTTGATTTGGTTTGCTTTTCAACTTGGCACAATCATCCTAAAGTTCATCTGGAATGTTAAATACACATAAAAAATGTACAGAATATTTTGAAAGAAAGAGAAATGAGTTACACAAGATATACTAGACATTGAACCATATTTTAAAACTATGATGTCTAAAATATTGTAATGCTGATATAGGAATAGAATAATAATTGAATGAAATATCCAAGGAATATAACATTTTACATATCTTAGTACATATTAAAAGACTAAATTACAACATAATTTGAAATGAATAATTCGGTAATTTTTATTGAAATAAATAGTTGAATTTAACCTTGCAGTTATACTCTTGGGACTCTCTTTTATGGAAGTAATCCTAAAATGGGGTAGGGCAAAAATATTAATTGTAGCTTTATTCATAATTATATAAAATTTGAAACAACCTAAACACTGAGTAGGGGATTAGTTAAGATAACCATAGTTAATTTACAACTCACAAGTAGGAATATTATGCTGTTATTAAAATGATTATAACTAGTATGTCATAAGGGATAATGCTTGTGAATTTTATGTTAAGTGAAATATAGGAAGTAAAATCACATAAATGGTGTGATTCTGACTATAGAAACATAAAGATAACTATAAAGGGAATAATAGGAAATACATATACCAATATGTTAATTGTAATTATGTGTTTTATTGTAGTCTGAGTAGAATTTTTTATATTTATAATTTACAATTATAAAAATGAGCATTTTCATTAATTATTTTTTTTCAAGAATTATATCAATATTTTTAAAATTCATAGTCAATTTATTTTTCAAAATTCATAGGAAATTTTTTTGAAAAAGATTTCTATTATAGTACAACCAGGATCTTATTATTAAGATCCTGGTTGTATTATACTGAAGGTTTGGTGAACATGCCAAGTGCTTATTTCTTTCATGAGCTTGTGAGTTTCAGTTATATCTTCTCTACACTTTCAAGTATCCAGCTCAAAGAATAGTAATAGATATTTAACCATATTTTAAAGGTGTAGTAATTATATAGTGTAATACTGATATAGCAATAGATAACATTAATTAAATATACAGGAAATGTAAATTCTTTTAGCCTCTGAATTTGGCAGTGGATCTCAAAATTCTGTTTGTATCAAAATTGTCTGACCCCAACCCAGTAGATTCTAAGTGCAATACAGTTCTGCTATGTATTTCTTAAAGGTAGTGGTTATAAGGCAGCAATTCTCCAACTTTACCCTGTATCAGAATCACAGAAGGCTTGTGATTCCTTCAGTTACTGTTTGTGTGACCTTAGGCAAGTTACCTAATTCTCTGTGTCTCAGGATCCTCCTCTGGAGAGGAACTGAGGATAATAATAGTACCTTCTTCATGGGGTTGTGATAATTATGTGCGTTAATATATGTAACTTGCCTGTACCACATATAGTTAGTACTGAATTAATATCTACTATCATTATGCTAATGATCTTATTACAAAGGAAAAGTATGTAACATTTATCAAGGATTTGTTATGTGTTAGGAATTCTATTAGACACATTAAAGATATAAATGCATTATCTCATTTGTTCTTCATATCCACCCAATAAGTTAGAAGTTGTCATACTCATTTTACAGCTGGGAGAAGTGAGGTCCAGAAAGATTGAGCTGGCTGGATATGACTGAGAAAAAAGCCTTGGGGTTGCAAATTCCCCAGAGAGAAAGTTAAGTCATGTGCCAGTAAATGTTGGGATTAGGATAGAAAATGTGTGGTTTATTATAAAGACCGTCCTGTTAGTTTGTAAATTTTAAGTGTGCAAATTTTAAAAGCGCACCTGGGTTTTTCTGGATTCATGTTAGGATATTTTGATATAGTAGGTCTGGAATGGGGCCCAGGAATCTTCAGTTACAACAAGAGCCCCAGGGGATTCTGAGCTTGTGGTCTGAGGACCGCAGTTTGAGAGACTAGCTAATGTTCTGAAGTAACTATGGAAAGATATTGTGAAGTAATCACAGAAGATTTTAAAATGTGCTTAAGGTCATATATAGCAAGCTAGTACCTGAACTGAAACTACTATCTAGGTACCCTGACACTTAATCCATTGCTCTTTTTCAATCCAGAGACCTCAGACTTACGTTTTCTCTGAGCCCAGAATCTAGTCAGGTGAGCCTCAGCAAAGCTGCTGTAGGGGAGAAAAGCCTTGTTTATTTTAAAGTGGAGCCCAGACCAGCTGAGAAGCTGGATGGCTCTAATTGTCTGCATAAACTCTTGTGAAATTTCTCGAAAAGAAAAGAGTTACCCTGTTAGATATAAACCTCTTTTCTTATGAAATTTTGTTGTAATTGGAAGGACTGTTTTTGCTACAAATTTCAATGCCCTGGTTAAATTCTCACGAAGTTCTAGTGCTGTTCTGAAATATTTTCTAAGTTGTTGATCATCCTAAACAACTGTTCCTCTTCAGTCCTACCCACGCATAGCCAGATGTTTCTAGAGGATGGTGAGCTAATGGAAAGAGCAAAACTTTGCAGTCAGAAAATATTGGTTGTGTCTTGTCATGCTGTTTACCAGCTAAGGGACTCTGGGAAAATCCCTGATCCTCTCCATACTTTAGTATCTTCACTTAAAAACTTGAGAGAAAGGTATTAGTGCTTAATATCAGAATTCGGGTAAAAGGATTTTGCTGATTGCTCTGTGATATTCAATCTTTAGTTAGTATTAGGTTCATTTTTATAGTCTGATGCTACCATATTCATTTCTGAAGCCCCAGATTTGGGGATAATCATGTTTCTTCCTCAGAAACATATGTGACACAACAGTGGCTGTGGAGCTTTCTCAGACACAGGTTTCTTAACTGGTGAGGCAAGAACTGCTGAAAGTAATAACAAATGAAGGTTAATGCTGTTTTATTTGCTGTTAAGACTGGCATTTTGCACAATGTAATGGACTCTCAGTATATCAGATTTCTTGTAGAGAAATTCATAAAGAAATGGAAGTTATAAAATCAAGATGATGCTTACTTGTTCTTTTGGAATAATGATGTTTAGATATTCGTAAAGGATGCTGTCAATGTTTATTCATCCCCTTCCTGCCTCCCTTCCCTTTTTCCTTCCTTCCTTTTATTTCTCACTTATTTATTCCCATTCTGGAAATGACTTACAAAAATAATTTTAAACATTCTGGGTTTGTGGCGGGTTTATCAACTTCTGCATGCTTAAATTATCTTCCTTGATAATGAATTAGAGATTTAGATAAAGAAAGACTCCTGCTTCTTACCTGAAGTAGACATTTGGTGATTCATCATGTGAAAAGAGAGAAAGATTTATCAAAGCCAACACCCAGCTAGATGAAATCATCCTACCTCTCATTCAGTCTATAGGGCACCATTGAGTACAGTAAGTTAACACGAGATAAGATATCTTGTGCAAAGAAATCCTTAATGTTGCTCGTTTAGCCATAGATATATAAATTAGGATACTGTGTTGCTCATTTAGAAACTTAAATAAACTGAACTTGATATTTTAAAATTCACACTTCACTTTGGCATTTAAATGACTTGTGATTATTTCCAAGAAATGATTATTTCCAAGCAGCATAATAATCCTATACAGATCCAGAAAAGAAAAATCTCCTTTTGAAGTTGCATATAGTATTCTACAAAAACGTTTTTAAAAGTGTTGTAACCATTAATTTTGCAATGAGCTTATTCAGGGAAATGATTGCTTGCTTTTCTGAAGTTTATGAATTCAAATTCTTGATAAGATTTACTGTTTTATTATTTGTTATACTTTCTTCAGGACAGTAATTGTGTGTCATTTATCTTTATAATCCCAGTACTAGCACTGTGTATACTGTATACTGGGTGGTCTGGAAATGTTTTTTGAACTGCTACTTTGTTCTTTATTGGAAGCTCAGAATGGGAAGCTTTGGGAAGTTTCTTGATAATGTTATGTTTTATTTCCCCAAAGTACCACCTATTTTTTTCAGCTAAAAGAAGTTTCATTTAAGCACAAAACTTGACATTCAGAGACACCTTAGCTTTGAAAGAATTTGAATACAATTGGAATACAGTAAAGCTAGAGAAGAGAGAAGTTAAGGTGCCTCAAAATATCATGTAATTGGTTTTATGGACTAAATGTGTTCTCCCTAAAATCATATGTTGAAGCACTAACCCCCAATGTGAGTATTAGGAGGTGAGGCCTTTGGGAGGTAATTAGGTTTAGATGAGGTCATGATGGTAGAGTCCCCATAATGGGATTAGTGCCCTTCTAAGAAGATGAAGAGACACCAGAGCTGCTTCTCTCTGCCATATAGGGACACAGGGAGAAGACAACCATCTGTGAACCAGGAAGAGAGCCCTCACCAAGAACCAAATTTGCTGGTGCCTTGATCTTGGACTTTCCAGCCTCCAGAACTGTGAGAAATTCATGTCTGTTGTTTAAACCACCCAGTCTATGGTATTTTATTACTTAAGCATGAGCTATATGTGGATATTATTTTCAGATTCTTGTTAGCTTGATATAAATTAAGACAATCACTTACATTGTAGGTAGTATCCTAAGAATAGAATATATTTACTTACCTGTCTACCCAGCTATGCCACACTGTAACTTTTTTGAAAGTTTTTTTATATAAAATTTTTTTCCCCAAACAGAACTTTAACTTGGTTTGAAAACTTAAATTCAAAGGTTTTAGTTTAGACTTTTTTAAAAAGGCCAAAACAGTCTCTATATAGACTATTTCAAAACATAACGTCTTAAGGAAACAGAGGAAATTATTTAAAATGGAAAAGAATTAGCTTTCAAAAGAAGAAAGGACTGCTTTTGTTTGCTTTTCCCCTTTCAACAGAATCTAGGATAACTAAAAACATGGGAAATGCCACCTGAAAATGTGGGAGAATTGAATAATAAATCTTGTGAACATTGGGCCACAATAAAGGGGTCCTTTCAGGCATCATAAAAATTGTTGCCAGGTGAAGTTGAACAGGTCTTGGCAGCAACATCCCAGAGAGAACCAACCACCTTAGAGAGTATATAACTAAAGAATCCTTTTGTGCACACAAGCTATCCACCATTTAAAAATTCTTAAAATCCCTCAATTCTCATCTTTAACTTAAATATATATATTTCAGAATCAGTAACATTATCAGGTAAGTTTTAGCTTTTTACTTTTAGGCTTTGGTTAGACTGAAAGGATTTAGAAACACAAAATCAGAGCCCTTCAGATAAAGTCCCACACAATTAAATGCAATTTTATGTTTGGTTTGAGTTCTTTCCATGTCTCTTCTGCAATCTGTTGACAATAGTTCCACAGACTTACATTCTTTGTATGGATGGTGTATTTTTCTCAATGCCTTCAGTGTAGGCATTAATAAGCTTTAGAAAAGTGCTATTTGTCTCCAAGGCCACTGTTGCTGCCATTGCATTAAAAAAAATGCTTAAGAATCTTGTCTTTCTGTGTTACCTCCTTAACTTTTTTCAGTTTTTTCTTTGAGTTTGCTATAGAAGTTCATAAGTTTGTAAAGTTATTAATCCAGATAAACTTGGAAGGATTTTTCTTTTTTGGTCTGGATTCCTAACAGATAGATGTCAGCTTTGCACAAAGATGAAATCCTGAATGTTGTTAATTTAGATTAAAAAAAGAAGAAAAAGAAAAGAAATGATCTATAGGACTTAGAGTTCAAAATCTTTGCAAAGAACCTGAACAGGTTTTTGACACTCTGATAAAAATTATTTACTTGAGTTCTTTTATTCCGTTTGTTCTACAGCTGTTTGCTTCCAAATTGAAGGTGTTTTTCCCTTGATAGACTCTGTGTGCAGTCCCTGTGATTATTGCCAGAAATACTCTTTCCTGTTATTTTTTTAATTGCATTACTTAGAAATGTTTCTTTTACTCCATTACATTTCTTCTGTTTTTAAAATGTCTTTATGAGTGACTTTAAATGTGTATTACAAATTGGATTTGAGAGATCTGTGCTGGCGTACCTGACTGAAGGTCTTTACTGCCTTCTGCCAGTGTATCAAGTTCAGTGAATAGCCATAAAACTCCAGACTGCTCTTCATTTTAAATCCCCTAAATTAGCTGCTTTTGAGCACTACTTGCTAATCCTTTGCAATCCAAAGTCATCAAAAAATCATACTGTAATGCTTTTTGTACAATACAGAGATAATTTACAGCATTAGTCAGACAGTTTCAAAGGTGTCATTATTTGATAATAACCCCACCCCAGGGCCATTATTGTACCATATAATGTGACTAACGCGCTGTCATTTCTTTCTGCTGAAACCACAGCCACAAATTGAAGAGTAACACAATCTGGCCTTTGGTTTTCTCAGTCAGCCTGAAAAAACTGGTCATATTTTTAAACTTTAGCATCTTAATATCTCACTTCAAGTTTTTAAAAAATATTCATAGCTGAGATAGCATTTCCATTGCTATGTGAGTATAATAGATGGTTTATATTCTTGAATGTTATTTGGTTCTGAACCTCATTTCAGTGTTACCTTTTTCTTATGAGATCTAGAGCCAGTGTAAATTTTGGGTTTAATGTGTGTAAGTGGTGATTTTTGAAGATATTATATCCAAATTTAAAAAGTCAAATCTTCACATTTATTTCAGCTATTTCCTATGGGCTTTTTTTTTTTGTTTTTTTTAAACTGAGAAAGCTCTTTCATCCATAATTTTCTTTATGACCGTGCCCTCAAGTGACTGTAAACATCTGTTTATTCTCCAATGTGGCTACATGTACCTCTTAGCTTATGTGGCCTTATTTTATTTTTCTCTTTACCTAGAATAACCTTTTTCCATTCCTATGTGTTCATTGTCTATCCAACACTTAAGCCCAGGTCAAATGGCACTTCCTCCATAATGCTTTCCTGGATTCTCCACAAAAAAATAATAAATCTCTTTTTCTTCTGAAATCATATAGTACTTTTAACTTCTCATGCTTAATAATTAGGAAAAGTTTTAAAATGTGCACCTCTAAGCTCTCCAAAGGTCAGGGATCCTGTCTTATTCATTCTGGAGTGCAAAGCTATCACTATATATTGGTTAAAAAAATGAACTATGCATATAGCAAAACAATGTTAATTTTGTGGGTAAAAGTACAGATTTACCTAAAATGACTCATTAAAAAAAATTGAAACCATGTTTTACAAATATGCTATATGATAAAAATATCAATTAATAATTATAAGTAAAATTATAAATTTTAGAGGATTTCCTAGCATGATAGGAGTTGAGAAGAGAAAAACAACAAAGGAAACCCTGTCACCAAGAATTATATTGAGCATAAGTGTTGCAGGAGCTGTTAAAAATGAACGGGGTAAGATACTGCTAAGGATTTTTTCACTATTTTTTTAAAGTCAGCCACTTTGTTGCTTTTGGTCAAATTAAAAAAAAAGATTTTAAAAAGTTGTATTTTGATAAATTATGTAATCTATTTGGTGACTTTAAATAGAGAGCTATACCAGTAAAGTTTAAAGAAAGCAAATTCCCCATGGATTCTGGAATCTTTGCATACCACTGTGATCAGTGATCTGTGCCTCCAAACCTGGGAATGGAGAGAGCATGAGAGCGTCAATTGCCCATAGACTCCTGCAGATTCTCACTCAGCTCAGGACTCTGCCTCAAAACAGATCAAAAGATTGCATAGATGGGCATCATTATTGACATTAACCTCAACTCATAGCCACGGACTTGATCCAGAATATCCTAGCTATTCTCTTCTCTTCCTTCTCTAATAAGCAACTTCCTAGTTATTCATCCTTCAAGACCCAAATCAATGCCACCTTCTTTGGAAGGCTTTGCCATGCCTGATTAATTACTTTCTCCTTTGTGCTTTTAAAACACTTGTACCTATACCTGTTATAGAACATACCACAATGTTTTATACCTCCTCATCTTCTCTAACGGCCTAGACTCAGAGACTAAGTCTAGATTTCCATGCAAGTTCAGCCACTAGCACAGTTTCTGGCATTTCTGAAGACCCTGTATAAGCAAAGATTTTCCCCTTTCATAATCATAGCACTTCATTTTATGTTAAACATTGTGTACTGTTGTTTTTAAGGCTGTTCTCACTTTCACTTCTATGGAGCCTGCAAAGAAGAGGTGTGGAAGCTCACATTATCAAGGGCATGGTGAATACAGCCAGTTCCCCCACGCCTCCTGAAAATTATTTGTCAAAGTAACCTGGGAGAAGTGAGAAGTTTGCCAGGTCAGAGACATCTAGTTCCCAGCTGGAGGTTTTTTATAGAATTAGGCAGTAGAAGGGGTACTGCCCTTAGGTACTACCTATTAGTAGGCAATCCTTGCAGTGTCCGAATTCCATCCTTCCATAGTCTATTTCTCATTTCATCTAGCTTATAGCAGGCCTGCTATCACTTACCATATTATATAGGTTCTAGCATGTACACTAAATAACTTTGTATTGTGGCTTCAGTTTTCAGCTTCTTCTTAGTTGTCTAATTTGATGGTTCAGTAATCTCTTATTCTTCTATATCTTAAGCAAGCCATTGAGTACCCTTCCAATATTTCCACAGTGCAATTCTTGTGCTTTACTGCACTTATTGGCTTTTCTCCAAAACTTTATTGAAGCTTCACTTGGTCATGGTTTAAAGATACATTGCTGAAGCAGAATGCTTCCACCCTGCCTGGTGCCTACACCCACCACTAATATTTTGGTTCCAAGAAATAAATACAAAGGCCCAACTCTTAAATAAGATTCCTAACAAATATTCTGATAAGAATAACAAACACAAAATAAGATTGAAAATGGCTAAATTTTAACTGGAGAGCACAGTGAAGAATGATGACATCTTTGTGAAAACAACTAATAGCGATTCAGGGAAAATTAGATCTAGTATAAGTAATAAACACAAAATATAACTGACAGCAGCTAAAACTGCACAAGGTGGAATCTGTTATGGACTATAAATCAACAGAAGAATTAAAGTTTGGTAATATTTAGATTATAGAAAATGGAATTTCATAGAAATAATGGCCAAAAGAGCAAATTTACAGTGGTCAAGCTGTAATTGATAAAACTTAATATGGACAAAAATTGCTCCAGGAGTCCAGTCTTCAGTTAATTTATATAGAAAGGTGATAGCAATGGATCATTTCAGAAAAATTAAAATGAAAGTGGACAAAAGTAAAAGTGGCTCACCTGCATTGTATAGAGAATTGATCTATTGGCTAATAAAATTTGCTCTGGTATTTTTTCATCAAAGTCAGTATACTTTGTTTGAAACACTTGTGCTTATAAAAACAGGGTCAAAACATCCCCAGTGTCAAAATAGCTGTGTTAAATGCCCTGCACACATCTCATGCTGGGAGTCCCCCTTCTCTTGAAATCACTGATGCTTCTCTTAGAAGTCACTACATAGGGCCATACATCACTAACTATTAATAAAATGTCAAAATGTGTTTGTGCGTTTGCATATCTTTAGGAAATGAAGAGATTGTTTTTAAAGATATTGGTATTTAGGGATTTCAGTCTTTGTCCATCATTTAAATGAATATTTAGGATATTTTAGAGCATGAGGTGTTAGGGAGAAAACACCTGGGAAACTAAAGTGACTTTGTTCAACAGGCATTATTAACTTAGAGGCATTATTCCTCAGTAGTAGTTCCCAGTCACTCTGCAGCATGGAGTCTTTTATCACGATGTGTGTTTCTATGGGGACTCTGGCCATCTTGCTTTGGTACTTACAGTAAATCATGATAAAGACAAAGAGAGGAAGCTTGGACTTGCAGAGAGGGTAGTAAACAGGTATGGAAGGCCTGGGATGAACTTCAGAAATGCCAGTGATGACTGGGGGCATTGAGTCTGATTTGGTGGCAGTGGTAGGTAAGCTACCATCTAGCTCACTGGGGTCAAATGACTTTTGTAAAGTTCTGTAAGGTGATTAGCACACTCCTGGGGCAATTATTTGTAATAAAATGTTAGAAAGAAGAGCTCTGAAACTTTTCTTAAATAGTTCCTAGGGATATCAAACATTTAAGAGAAATCATATAGTGCCAGAGGTAAGCTATCAATTTAATTTCACTTGTCCAATCTAGCTTTGGTACTGTGGTGTCCCCTGTCTGCACAGGACTGCTATCTAGCACCAGGCACTAAATAATTGAGTAAGAATTAGTTTCTTGGGTTGTTGAATATATCAGAAAGTCCCAGCATATGAATGAGGAGATTAAAGAGTGAATACACTAAATGTATAAGGTCGTCTATTTAATATATTTATAAGGCCTCAACATAATTTACAGAGTTTGCATGTAGCTATATATTTATCCAAGGGAGATTTGTTACCTTACGTTTCAAAAAGATTTATCGATTGTGTGTTTATATATAGTTATATACATGTATGTGTGTGTGTGTGTGTGTATCCATCTAGTGATGAGTTGTTACCTAATTACAGTAGGATTGCTTTCATATATGTCTATATAAATTTTAGAGTAAACTGAATAAGAAATATATTTGAGCTGTATTTTTGGACAGAATTATTCTAATGACATATTAAGCTAAGGAATTGATTTTTCCTATATATCTGCCTTACAGTTTTTTAAACTACCAATAACCATTACTGTCTTAATAGAAATGGAAGAGAAAATGAATACGGGAACTTCTCTTTGGGTAAACTAGCCATTCTGATTTAACTGAGTGTAAATAGCCAAAAGCCCCGTTTATTTAGCATCAGGTCTAGAAAAATCTTGTAAAACTCAAATAATCTTGTATATGATGTTGTATCAATGTTATTCTTTGTCAAAAACCAAGAAGAGCAATGTAAACTTTAGTGCTACTTCCCATTTACATCTCACTGGTAAAAGTGTAAAATGGTCAAATACTTTGAAGAACCGTTTGACAATATTAAATATGACTGTAAATATATATAAATATCATGACATGAAGAGCTTATGCAGATTAGTAAGAAAAAAATCATCTCTAGGAAGCCCTCCCTGAAGGGAGGGTCTATGGCTAATAATGGGAATGATTCTCAAGAAATTTTAAGGATTTAATACTTTTATATAATAATTAGGTCATGAAGTTAGAGGAGAAAAACATAAATGAGGAGAAAGTGAATAGAAAGTAAGCTTCAGCATATAGAGGTAACATCTCAGTTAGAAGAAAGGTTTAAAAAAAGCCTGCATCACCAACTTTACTTAGCATTGGCAAATTGTTTTTCATGGCATCTGTAGCAATTTACCTCTCCCTATATCAGCAGTATAAAAAGAATCCCACACCCCCTCTATATCCTTGTAGACATTTTGATTTTTTTCCTTAATTTTTACCAATTGTTTAAATTTGATGTTATCTCATTATGATCTTATTTTGTATTTCCTGGTTACTAATGAGTTTGGTCATTATGTAGCATGTGTATTCACCAGTTGTGTTTCTCATTCTGGAAATGTCTGTTTATTTCTGTTGATTGTTTTATTATTTGTCTGATTATTATCAATTTGTTTTTGTGTGATTCTTCCCAACTTGTAAGATATTTCTTTATGTATTCTGGATGATAAGTCTTTATTAGTGTTATTTTATTGCAAATATCTTCTCCTAGTTTGTACCTTTACCTTTCACTCTTTTGTCTGTTTTAAACAAAATAAATTCTTAAATTTAATGTTTAAAAAAAAAAAAAAAAAAAAAAAAAAAGCCTGCATCAGTCAGGAAATTATAATTACAGGAGTATTTCATCATGAATTTAAAGTGTAATGGATTTATATTATTTGACTTTCAAACTATAATATACTATACTATAAATTATACCGATTATTTCTTGTACTGTATTTATTTTGGTTATGATAAAATGGCAACAGAATAAATTATTAACTAAACTTTGAGACAGAAATATTAATTTTCCTTTTGATTAGTAAGTTAAAATACAGACAAAATAAAATGAATAAAGAGTTATGCTTCTTTGTGTTAAAAATCTGCTATCTAAAGAAAAAGCCAGCATGTCGCTATTTCTAAGCACAAGTTTAATGTAATGACTATTCTGTTTCATTGGCTCTTTTTAAGCTAGGCCTCCCTCTGGCACTGCATCAGTAAAGGCATTAGTGAAAAAATATGGGACAGGAAGTCACAGTTCCTAACATCCAGCTGCTTATTCTCAAGTGCAAGATATATTATTTGAGGACTTGATTTTTCTATCAGTTGGATGGTAATACCATTGATCTTGGCACAGAATAAGCAAAATTTGGGAATGTATCAAGATACCGATAGATGATTTGAACTTTGTTATGTTACCAATTTTACCCCCATATAAAAGCTTACTAATGACCTTCTTTTCCCTCATTTTTCTTGACAAGAGTATTATAATGTATTAAAACAGAATGTAGAGGAACCATTCTTCAAACGTTTGCAAGAATCATTCCTACTGTAATTAGGTAACAACTCATTACTAGATGGATTGCTTTTTGTTCACTCTTGCCCTTTTCTAATTTGTTTCCAAAATATTTACTGAAACTCTCTTCATAATGCAAATCTTTCTTCTTTATCAGATTATAGGCTGTTGGCTTAATTTGAGGGAAATCTCCCAACTGAGGTTCCTATAGAGGAGTTTCATAGAGGGGCAGCTGTGGGAAAGCATAACCCCCCAATTCTTCCTCTTCCCAGACTTAGCAAATGAAGCATCTGTCACCTTGCACAGACTGAGTTCTTTATCAGCAGCAAGGGTTATACAGTCATGGTTGGAAAAAAAAAAAAAACATTACGCTGGGTTTTGTTCAGGATTTGTTTTGAAATTTTCTTTGAAGCTCTGATTGAAAGATGTGTAGAGAGACGTGGCTCAGGGGAGGAAATATAAATACTACCTTCTACTGTTCCTATGGTAGTAAATGATGTGCTCCCATTAGATGCTTCTTCTTAACATCATTCATGATGCTCATACTGCCAGGCGTCCTGAGATTTGGAGGCATTGTATTGCACCTTGCTTTGGGTGTCCCTAAGGAGGAATCCTTTGGTGGAGATTCCAATCCTCAAGGATTGGCAGGATTTCCAGTCTGGTGTCTGATAGCTCCTTCTGTGAACATTTTGAAGTTTCTGGGCATTTAGCAGATACATAAGGGGAAGACATCTGCTTCTCTCTGAAGATCTGAGATTCCATTCTGATGAGTTTTATGCATTAAGGAATGACATGTAGAATTATCTTCATTTTTGGTTGGGTTGGCAATTAAAATTCATATTACATCCCATCACAATTACCTGGGTGAGGAACTCTTCACAAAATGAACCAAATTCTTTCAATCCCTAAAATCTATATCACAAATTCAACTTATTATATTTTAAGATTATTTTGCTTTTGAGAATGAACAAGAATTTCTAGTGTATAGATAGTTAAAAATTAAGTGTAGTAGCTGTCTGCAGTGCCTGTCTCTTTCTGCATATCTTATATTATATATTGGTTACACAACTCAGACACTCTCTTCCAGGAGTCAGAGAGACTTGGGCCATGCTCCTTCTTTATTGTACCACACTCTTGCCCCATTGTTGCCAGCAGTTATTTTGTGTTCCAGTTCACCAGCTCTCTAACAGAAAGTTGAACAGGTTCTAATGTGGGCAGTGGACCCTTATACCCCTTTCCCTCTTTCCAGGGGATAAAGATGCTATGCAGGAGTCCAGAAATGAGACGTGACCTGCTCTATAGCATGTGCCTGCCAGCCACAGAAATCTGTTCACCTTTTGCAAAATGACTAGATGTGAGAAGGGGAAAATTTAAGAGGACCTAGAAGTATTCTTCTTATGGGAATTAAGAGCTTGTGCGCTTATGAGAACAGGGAAGTTACTGAGAAAAACTCAGTGCATAGATGGTTGAGAACGAAAAGAACAAGGGGGAATATTAGACCAATGATCTGAAGTTAGCAGCCTGCTGGGACATATCAAAGCCTAGGAAATATTAATTAAATTGAAAAGCAAAAACACATGTAAATAATTGTGTATTTACTTAAACAGGCAGAGTGAAATATCTCTTTTATTCCACTGCCTGCAGAGTAATATCCTAATCTTCAATTTTTAATTGTCCCTAGGTTCTCTTTCTGGGTACCAGATTTTCTTTGGTATAATGCAACTTTTTCAAATGGCTCTAGGTTATAAACTACATTTCTAAATAGCTTCTATACTATTTTCTAAATGTAAACTTTAATGTAGTAAATGACCCAAGACACATATTCCATTTCTACATTATTGTAATGAAGAATTATGGCTCTGTAGCCTCTGCTCTCTATTCCTTTAAGTCCCTATAGTGAATAGTGATAGTTATGGGGGTTCCTGCTCTAATTACAAGAATAATCTAGGCTACTGTAGCCCCAGTCAACCCCTGAGAAGCCTAGATAATGCATTTATTAAGAAACATCTCTGCTCATTAACTATAAACATTAAAAATATAAGGTACAGTCTGTATCTATATAGAAAAAAAGTGTTACCATTTAAATTCACATAAAGATTATAGCTCCCTGGGAAATGTGTGCTCTAGTTAAATATCTAATACTGTACATGCCAATCTGTTCATTTACAAATCTTGAAAAAATGTCTGTGAGGTCAATACTCCATTGTATCCATGCTTTATACACATAGTAAGTCATAAAGGGAGCTTACTGGTCAATTTATTATACATATTCTATACAATATGTATCTTAAGAGTTGCAGAAATATACCTTGAGATATATTTTAATTGTCTTTATTTTTCACATTTTTCTAAGGATTTTTTTCTTCTATTACTGTACAGTAAAAACTGTATGCATAAAATAGCTATTCAGATTAGCAACTTCAGCCTCCTTTTCAAAGATAATACAAAATTAGATGGAAATTTTTTCCTCCTGATCCATTTCCTATTTTTTTGCTTCATGGTTAGAATGCCCTGCGTAGTCACAATAGAAAAAAAAAAAAACAAGAAGAAAAGAAAACCTCTGAAGGGATCTGATTTTATGTAGCGTTTATCAAACAGCTACAAAAATATAACTCTTTGTAGGATTTTTATATGAGAAAGAAAACCAACAGGAAAAAATGATTCTAATACTGACTTTTGAATCAATATGAAGTAATTTCAGTTTCATGGAATTACATACCGTTTCCACAATTAAATAGATTACACTTGATTTTTAATTTATTGGTTCATGCTTATTAGTTTTGTCTCCCCATCTAGTCTGGAAAAGCTTTGAAGGGAGGAACCCTATTTTATAAAATGTAAAGTATCAAATAATGAAATTAATTTCTATGTGTAGCAAATGGAAATCTGTCACATTGTATTAAAATCATGCATCCTATATTTAGTTTATCTTGAGGCAAACAAACAAGACAACACATATATGAGTTAATTCTACTCAGGAATAGCAGTTTTATTTCACCAAAATGCAGGTTAAAGTCAGTTTTTCCCTGAGCTGTTTAGGGAAAAATATGGAGGTATTTATCCCACTATAAAAAAAAAGAAAACATTTGCTAAATTCCCCATAAGACTAGTGGCTGAAAATATGGCTGTCCTTGTATGTGCAAAAACCTTGATTTTCCTGAAAGTCACTGCACATCTCCAATAACAATTATGGCAACAGATACTAAGATTTTGTTGGACATGTTTTGAAGTAGAAAGGTATTCTGGGAGATGTTTGGAATAAAAGCAGATAATTTATTAATTGTACCTTATAAGAATATCAAATATAACCGAAATAGATTGTTCCTTTATTAGTTCAACTGGGGAAACTGATTCAGAAAATATCTGTATTTAGGGCACCCTCTGGCCTGGCTTTTTACCTTTCTCTTGCCACCAATGTCCTGGGACCCTGCTCTTAGGCATCTGTTTCCCAAAGCATATTGTATATAATATTGGTGGGCAAAAATGATATTTTTATATGTATGTATATAATGTATTAGAATAAAAATAGCCCATACAACTGTGATTTCAGAGTTATTAGCTGAGATTATAATTAAATTAAAAAGAAAGGTTGTCCCTAAAAATATTAAATAAATAATAGTGTAGGTGGTACAGAATGTGACAGAAATCATGAATGTTGCCTGCAAAATGTGAAAAGTTTGGGAAGCACCAGCTGAGAGGTGTGCAGAGGTGGTGAGTGAAGGGATGAGGGGCTATGTCTTATTTCACAGGGTGCTGTGTGGAAAACTGTGATTAATTCAAAGCACCTTAAAAAGCAAGTGCTTCTCCAGTAGTAAGTGTTATACTTCCAAAATGCCATCAAGTTTGTTATACTGATGTGAATACAAAAAAGGTAAACTTTTAAATCCATAATAGGTGAAACCACAGGTCATACCAGAGGGAGGACTTTTGCCACAGTTTCATCCAGGAGATTTTGACATCAAGGAACCATTTCTAATATTTATCAGATTATATCAATAGATGCTTTCAAACTAGATTAAGGACCGAAAAGAATATTTCAATTCTACTTAGAAATGTGGAAACATAATGAATGAAAAAGAGGGAAAATATTGTTGAGATGTATTTCTAAACTTGATAGAATTATTTACCTAGGGATGCAGACCCCAAAAGCACAAGTTGTTGTATTTTCAATCTAAAACCACTATAATGGTATATATACCTACATATTTTGTATATATAAATATTTGCCTATAATATATAAAAATAACCCTAATGGTCTTAACACAGTTTGTCTATAATTTATTGGAGGAATTATTTTAAAATGTAAATCACTTCATTAATTTTCACGTTTACTTTTGGAATAAATTGCCTTGTTAATTGTTTACATGGCTTCTTTTTAATGAGATTATTGTATGTTTATTGGCTTGTTTTTAAATACTGAATAACAACATTTAGCTAGACTCATCAAGAAGAAAAGAGAGAGAGCCCAAATAACTAAAATCAGAAATGAAAAGGAAGTTACAACTGACAGCACAAAAATACAAAGGATCATAAAAGATTACTATAAACAATTATACACCAATATAAAGGACAAACTAGAAGAAATGGATAAATTCCTAGAAACATACAATCTCCCAAGACTGAATCAGGAAGAAATACAAAGTATGAACAGACCAATTACCAGTAATGAAATTGAATCAGTAATAAAAGAAATCCCAAGAAACAGAAGTCCAGGACCAGAAAACTTCACGGGTAAATTCCACCAAACATTTAAACAAGAATTAATGCCTTTCCTTCTCAAACTATTCCAAAAAATTGCAGAGGAAGGACACTTACAGACGTATTCTATGAGGCCAACGTCATCCTGATACCAAAACTAGGCAAAGACACCACAAAAAAGAAAATTACAGGTCAATATTACTGATGAACATAGATGCAGAAATCCTTAGCAAAATATTAGCAATCCGAATTTAACACTACATTAAAAGGATCATACATCATGATCAAGTGGGATTTATCCCAGGGGTGCAAGTATGGTTTAATATCCACAAATCAATGTAATATATCACATTAATAAATTAAAGAATAAAGATTATATGATCATCTCAATAGATGCAGAAAAAGCTTTTGACAAAATTCAGCCTCCATTTACGATAAATACTCTCAACAAAGTGAGAATAGAGGGGATATACCTCAACACAATTAAGGCCATATATGGCAGACCTATAGCCAGCATCATACTCAATGGTGAAAAGCTGAAAGCATTTCCTCTAAGATCAGGAACAAGACATGGATGCCCACTCTTGCCACTTTTATTCAACCTAGTATTAGAAGTCCTATCCGTAGCAATCAGACATGAAAAAGAAACAAAAGGAATCGAAATTGGAAAGGAAGAAGTAAAACTGTAACTGCCAATGGTTTGACACTGTACATAGAAAATCCTAAAGATGCCACCAAAAACCTATTGAACTAATAAATAAATTTAGTAACGTTGCAGGACACAAAAGTAATATACAGAAATCTGTTCCATTTCTATACAGTATCAGAAAGAGAAATTAAGAAAACAATTTCATTTACAATTGCATCAAAAAGAAAAAATACCTGGGAATACATCCAACTATGGAGGTAAGAGAACTGTACTTGGAAAACTGTAAGACACTGAAGACAACACAAATGGAAAGATACACCATGCTCATGGGTCATAATTAATATTGTTAAAATGACCATACTACCCAAAGCAATCTACAGAGTCAATGAAATCTCTATCAAAACACCAATGGCATTTTTCACATAACTAGAACAAATAATTCTAAAATGTTTATGGAACACAAAAGACCCCAAATAGCCAAAACAATCTTGAGAAAGATGAACAAAGCTGGAGGTACCACACTTTCAGATATCAAACTATACTACAAAGCTACAGTCATCAAAACAGTATGGTACTGCACAAAAAACAGACACAGAGATCAATGGAAGAGAACAGAGAGCCCAGAAGTGAACCCACACTTCTCTGGTCAATTAATCTATGACAAAGGAGGCAAGAATATACAATGAGGAAAAGGCGACCTCTTCAATAAATGATGTTGGGAAAACTGGATAGCTAAATGCAAAAGAATCAAACTAAACTACTTTCTCACACCATATACAAAAATAAACTCAAACTGGATTAAAGATTCAAATATTAGACCTGAAACCATAAAAATCCTAGAAGAAAACATAGGCAGTGTGCACTTTGACATAGGTCTTAGCAATACTTTTTTGAATATGTCTCCTCAGACCAGGGCAACATAAGCAAAAATAAACGAATGGGACTACATCAAACTAAAAGGCTTTTGCACAGAGAAGGAAACTATCAACAAAATGAAAAGGCCATCTACTGAATAGGAGAAGGCATTTGCAAATGATATCTCTTATAAGGGGTTAATATCTAAAATATACAAAGAACTCATACAAGTCAACATTAAAAATAAACAACCCTGATTAAAAAATGGGTAGGGGACCTGAATAGACGTTTTTCCAAAGAAGACATAAAAGTAGCCAACAGACACATGAAAAGATGGTCAGCATCACTAATTATCAGGGAAATGCAAATCAAAATCATGAGATACCACCTCACACCTGTCAGAACAGCTGTTATCAAAAAGACAACAAATAACAAGTGTTGGTGAGTATGTGGAGAAAAGGGAACCCTGGTACAATGTTGGTGAGAATGTAAGCTGGTGCAGCCACTGTGGAAAACAGTATGGAGATTCCTCAAAAAATTAAAAATAGAACTACCATATGATCCAGCAATTCCACTTCTGGGTATTTTTCCAAAGGAAACAAAGACACTAATTTGAAAAGATATATGCACCTCTATGTTCATTGCAGCATTATTCACAACAGCCAAGATATGGAAGCAGTCTAGGTGCCCATCGATAAATGAATGGGTAAAGAAGTTGTGGTGTGTATATACAATAGGATATTATTCAGCCATAAAAAAATAAAGTATTGCTGTTTGCGACAACGTGAATGGACCTGGAAGGTGTTATGCTAAGTGAAGTGTCAGACAAAGAAAGACAAATACTTTATGATTTCACTTATATGTAGAATCTAAAAAACAAAACAAATGAACAAACATAACAACATAGAAACCGAGATATAGATACAGAGATCAAACAGGTGGTTGCCAGAAGGGAGAGGGGTGGAGAGATGAATGGAAAAACAAAGATTAAGTAAATAAAAAATAAATACTGGATAGCAATCTTGCATTGTAGTTTATAAAATTATTTGCTTGCAGTATAACCTTTGATGAATGTCTTCTATTGTTTTGTGCTATATTGACTCTAATTAAAGCTTAAGATGCTAAATATTAATAGCAACAAGAATGAACTCGTCCTCACAACTTAATTTCCAATCATTCTTTCATGCTTTTGCCCCTATAACCAAGTCTAGGCCATCTTGCCCCTATAACCAAGTCCAGAAACTGCACATATTGCAGTTTCTATGTGCTTTATTTAAGTGGCTTTGTGGATTATGTTATCTAGCTTTAACTTAAGTAACCTTCACATAAGGGAGAAGTTAATGAAAAGGATCCTGCAAAGAAACCAGGAAATGCAGACAATAATAAAAATATAAGCACAGGTGAACAAGAAAACGTCTGAATGGCCCCTGCTCCTTGTTCTACTATGAGCTTTATCTGAACTCCGTTAAGAGATAAAAATCAACTTACTGGCTCTTATAAGAACTAGTTTAACTATTTTTAGAAATTTCCGAGAAGATAATCTTATATATGGATTTTTATCCATTATCATTAACAAAGAGTCTCACTAATTGACTTAGCTAATGATAGTCTTCAACTATTAAAAGTAGTCATTTAAAATACAATTTAGTTCCCCCTTATTTCATCCTTTTCAAAATTTCCATTTTTGCATATGTTTTATAATGTATACAATAATAAGTTAGTAATAAATGATATACAAATAATCAAATGAGTATATATGTTGAGGATATATTTAAAAATATTTTACTGATGGTGGAGGCTGTCAAAAATGTTTGGAGAATATGGGTAGTGAGTTTGATACTAGCAATCCGTCTTGTTTTAGTTTCCGAAGCACCTAATATTTATGTCTCCTGGATCATATCTAGGATTTCATTGCTCTCAGTTTTTGAAACATGTGGCTTAACGTATATGTTTTGAAAAAAATCTTTCAAAATCAACTGTCAAACAGAATTTCAGCATATTGGATATATGTGAGTTTAGCTGTCAAACTTCCTTTTCTGCTCTGCATAACCAGTGAATTCATTTTGGGTAGATACGAAGGTTCTTGAAATTAATCCCACTGCCACCATCTCCCTGCTGCTTTTAACCAGAGGAAGCGGGATGTAGAATCTTGCACAGGAAAAACCTCAGAGAGAGATCTGGTCATTTCTTTAAAATGTAGCTAATTCTTAGTATCCAAATCAAAAAGCTTCCAGGGAGATCAATACAACTATGTGATTGAAATTTTCAGAAATGAAGAGATTTAGATTCAAAATGAAAAATCATTACATTTTTTATGAGTCAATAAGCAATATAAATTAAATTAATTTAGCCCTTTATGAATTGCAAAGTCCTTGTACATTTTCACTATCTACTATCACTTGTCTTCTGGTTTTGTTTTTTTTTTATGTCTCTGCACTATGAAAAATTTAGAAATCTTACATTTGAAAAGTTCTCAAAAGAGCTATTTTTATTCACTAAGTTATTACAATTTCATGTTAATGTTAGATTTATATGTTTGCCAGTCCTTTCTTTCCTGCAGCTGAGCAACTATCTGGCCAATCCAGTGAGCTCTGGAGCAATAGACTTTATGCACACATTCCTTTATCACTGTGCCAGCTGGGCCAGCATTGAACTCAAAATCAGGATGAGATAACCAGATATCCAACCCACATTGAACAAGATTCTATATTTGGGGGATGGGGAAAAGAAGAAATGGATACAAAGATGGCCAAGGCACCCTGAACTGCTGTGCTTTTGCATATGTCATTTCTTCTACCAGGATGCCCCTCTTCCTCCTTGCCAGCCACACTGTCTAATGCTCAAGCAGAATGATGTTTATAGGTCTAAGTAATAGTGCCCCCAAATCAATATGGGACTGATCTCCTCAACTGCAAAGGCCTTGAGATAACAGGTCTGTTTCCAATGTATTTTGATTCTACCAGATTATACAGCCCAGTGGGAGCCTTAACACTGCATTGAATGAATTAACAAACTAATGGGTAGATTAGTGAAATTAGGTCAGTTAGAATACATTGTTTCTATACCAGTTCGCAATTTTTAGTTCAGATATTTTGAATTATTGTTGGTGCTGCTCTCTTGATGGTTGATAAACTATAATCAATTAATCTGCCTTAACTTGCTAATTCTCTTAAGAAAAATGAAAACCACATGTCAGTTATCCACAAACGCATATTAATTGTCTATTCCCCAAGTATTCTTTACAGTACAACATTTGAGAGGAATCTTAAAGTTTTTAACCGAAGATAGGATAAAAAACAATATAGCATGAAAGATTTAATTAGACATAGAGTAGTATGGCTTAGAGTAACAAACTTCAGCACAGTTTGATGGAATTTGGTGGAAATTTTTTCTCTGGAAGGCACTTATGTACTGATCTTTAAAATAGTCCTTTCAAGTTCTATTAGTTAATGAGAACAACACCCAGCATCTCTGTAGGATTTCACATTTTACAAAAGCCCTTTCAAATATATTTTATCATTAATCCTTATCACAGTCCTGACTGGTATGCATAATTATTTCCATTTCTTTAACTGCAGAAGCTGATTCTTGATTAAGTGATTTGCATAAAGCATGACAAGTGTATGCAGCACACACCTTGGATTCAAACTAAACTGAACCAAATCCACCTATAGTATATTTGGTCTTGACACTGGCAATCATGATGGTGACAACCTCTACTCTACAGAAAAATAAGCTCACAGTAAGATGGGCTTTCACTTTTTAAAAGGTTTTTCCCATAGTTATAAATATTACATTATAAAATATCAGCTGTTTTATATTGTTGTACTTAAAAAATCAAGAGTCTCATCAGGTATGAAAAAGGAAGGGGTCTGTGCTTTTTCCTTTATGTAAAATTTACCTGAATAAAACAAGAAGGGAATTATTAATAAGCAATAATACTATGAAGCAAAAGGTGATAAATAATCACAATTATTGATAATAAAATAAGCTCCAGAATAGAGAACCCAGAAAAATACCAACACAGGTTTAATAATCTGGTCTTTGACAAAGGAACAAAAGCAATTCAAAGGAAAAGGGATAGTCTTTTCAACAAATGGTCCTGAAACAACTAGACATCTGCATGCAAAAAAATAAATCTAGAAATAGCTTTTTCACATTTTACAAATATTAACTCAAGAAGGACCATAGACCTAAATTTAAAACACAAAACTATAAAACTCCTAGAAGATAACATATAAGAAAATGTAGGTGACCTTGAGTTTGAAGATGGCTGTTTAGATACAACACCAAAAGCATAATCCATGAAAGAAAATATTGGTAAGTCAGACTTTAAAAATTCAAAACTTCAGCTCTGCGAAAGACACTGTTAAAAGAATGAAAAGATAAGCTAAAAAAATATTTGAATAACGTATATCTGATAAAAGACTGGTATTTAAAATATTCAGAGAACTCTTAAAACTCAACAATAAGAAAACAACCCATTTTAAAATGGGCAAAGAATCTGAACACTCACCAAAGAAGATGCATATTGACAAATTTTCATAAGTACATGAAAAGATGCTCAACATTATCTTTCATTAGGGAATTGCAAATTAAGCCAACAATGACATACCACTACATACTTGTTATAATGTCTAAAATTCAAAATACTGACAATACTAAATGCTGGTGAGGATGTGAAGAAACAGGAATGCTTATCCATTACTGGTGAAAATGCAAAGTGGCAAAACCGCTTTGGAAGACAGTTTGACAATTTCTTACAAAATGAAACACTCTTACTGTATAATCCTGCAGTTGTGCTCCTCAGTATTTACCCAAATGAATTGAAAACTTACATCTACACAAAATCCTGCATGCAAATGTTTGTTTCAGCTTTGTTCATAATTGCCAAAACTTGGAAGCAACCAAAATATACTTCAGTAGGTGAATGAAGTAAATGTTATTCAGTATTTAAAAGAAATGAGCTACCAAGCCATAAAAAGATATGGAGAAAACTTATATACATACTGCTAAAATGAAAGAAGGCAATTTGAGAATGCTACATACTGTATGATTCTAACTATATGACATCCTGGAAAAAACAAAACTATGGAGACAGTGAGAAGATCAGTGATTGCCAGGGATTCAGGGGGAGGGATAGAGACAGGAATTGGTGGTACATAGGATTTTCAGGGTGATGAAACTATTCTGTATGACACTATAATGGTGGATATATATCATAATATATTTGTCAAAATCCACAGAATGCACAGTAGAAAGAGTGAACCCTAATGTAAACTATGGATTTCAGTTAATAATGTATTAATATTGATTCATCAATTGCAACAAATGTACCACATTAATGAAAGATGTTAATAATAGGGAAAATAGTGTTACAGGTGGGGAAAGAGGGAAACGCAATATTTGGGGACTCTGTCCTGTCCTTTCCACCCAGTTTTTCTGTAAACCTAAAACTGGACTAAAAATAAAGCCTATTAATTTAGAAATATATTTTAAAAACCACATATAAACCAAAAAAACAAAACAAAACAAAAAAAAGAGCTCCACATTTATAAAGAATGTGAGGGAGGTAGATGAGTTGTAAGAATCAAAGGAAGGGAATTGATTTGATTCAAGGACAGTGTGGCCCCACTTTTTATGTCTATAAGCAAGATAGACTATTGTATCATGACTTCAGGATTAGAAAATACACATACATATATATGTCTTCAACTCCCAGGGGAACACAAAAAGATATCAAAACTATCATACTTAAATGAATACTTCTTGAGAAACCCAACTCTTAAGAAGCCCAACTTTAATATTCTTTCAAAAATTAAAGTTGTAATAGCCTTAGGGAATATTAATGTTCTACTGTTTAATTTAGTACTTGCTAACCCAGTTTAAATAAGCAGAATTTTATTAAAATACATCATAAACAGAAATGAGAAAATTTTCTGGACGATTAACTTTTATTTATTTATTTTGTTTTACTTTATTTTTTTAACATCTATATTGGATTAATTGCTTTACAATGTTGTGTTAGTTTCTGCTGTATAACAAAGTGAATCAGCTATATGTATACGTATATCCCCATATCCCCTCCCTCTTGCGTCTCCCTCCCACCCTCCCTATCCCACCCCTCTAGGTGGTCACAGAACACTGAGCTGATCTCCCTGTGCTATGCAGCTGTTTCCCACTAGCTACCTATTTTACATTTGGTAGTGTATATATGTCCATGCTACTCTCTCACTTCGTCCCAGCTTACCCTTCCCCCTCCCTGTGTCCTCAAGTCCATTCTCTACGTCTGCGTCTTTATTCCTGCCCTGCCCCTAGGTTCCTCAGAACCATTTTTTTCCTTTTTTTTGGATGCCATATATATGTGTTAGCATATGGTATTTGCTTTTCTCTTTCTGACTTACTTCACTCTGTATGACAGACTCTAGGTCCATCCACCTCACTACAAATAACTCAATTTTCTTTCTTTTTACGGCTGAGTAATATTTCATTGTATATATGTGCCACATCTTCTTTATCCATTCATCTGTTGATGGACACTTAGGTTGCTTCCATGTTCTGGCTATTGTAAATAGTGCTGCAGTGAACATTGCGGTACATGTCTCTTTTTGAATTATGGTTTTCTCAGGGTATATGCCCAGTAGTGGGATTGCTGGGTCATATAGTAGTTCCATTTTTAGTTTATTAAGGAACCTCCATACTGTTCTCCATAGTGGCTGTATCAATTTACATTCCCACCAGCAGTGCAAGAGGGTTCCCTTTTCTCCACACCCTCTCCAGCATTTGTTGTTTGTAGATTTTTTGATGATGGCCGTTCTGACTGGTGTGAGGTGATATCTCATTGTAGTTTTGATTTGCATTTCTCTAATGATGAGTGATGTTGAGCATTCTTTCATGTGTTTGTTGGCAGTCTGTATATCTTCTTTGGAGAAATGTCTTTTTAGCTCTTCTGCCCATTTTGAGATTGGGTTGTTTGCTTTTTTGATATTGAGCTGCATGAGCTGCTTGTATATGTTGGAGATTAATCCTTTGTCAGTTGATTCATTTGCAAATATTTTCGCCCATTCTGAGGGTTGTCTTTTGGTCTTATTTATGGTTTCCTTTTCTGTGCAAAAGCTTTGAAGTTTCATTAGGTCCCATTTGTTTATTTTTGTTTTTATTTCCATTTCTCTAGGAGGTGGGTCAAAAAGGATCTTGCTGTGATTTATGTCATAGAGTGTTCTGCCTGTGTTTTCCTCTAAGAGTTTTATAGTGTCTGGTCTTACATTTAGGTCTTTAATCCATTTTGAGTTTATTTTTGTGTATGGTGTTAGGAAGTGTTCTAATTTCTTTCTTTCACATGTAGCTGCCCAGTTTTCCCAGCACCACTTATTGAAGAGGCTATCTTTTCTCCATTGTATATTCTTGCTTCCTTTATCAAAGATAAGGTGACCATATGTGTGTGGGTTTATCTCTGGGCTTTCTATCCTGTTCCATTGCCAGTACCATACTGTCTTGATGACTGTAGCTTTATAGTATAATCTGAGGTCAAGGAGCCTGATTCCTCTAGCTCCGTTTTTCTTTCTCAAGATTTCTTTGGCTATTTGGGGTCTTTTGTGTTTCCATGTGCCTTCCAGGCACAGCATTTGGACCAGAGAGACTCCCCAGCACCTGCAGGAGCTCTGGGGCAAGGCACCCTGACACTGTGACTCTGATTAGGACGATGAGGAGTCCATGAGCTCTGGGAACTGCAGGACAGGTGGTGTGAGCGGAAACCCCTTATGATGAGCCTGGACAATTAATTTTTAAATTAGCCTTTCCTCATGCCCATTTTCCCCATAATTTAGCTTTTGAGAACAGAAGGATGATTGTCAGACTATTTCAGTTTTTATCAGTCCTTCATTAGAACTCCTGTCCTGGAATATAATGATTATAGAAGAAATTCTCCATAGATAGTCACCCAAAGCTTTCCCCACCGTAATCCCATAGGAGATCTGTAAAACTCTAAAAACATTTGAAAAAATTTCAAATCAATGTATTTTTAGGGTATCATTGGACTCCCAATGGACCCAAGATCAATTCTGTAGTTGTTTTGGTAGTTAGTTATTATAATAGGGTAACCCTATTACAGCCTACATAAAAATAAGGGTTTACTAACAATATCCTTTTGAATTTGTTAGGTCTCAATGAGAGTTTATTTCTGTTGCATTGTCAAGCTGGTATTTCAATTTATGTACTCTTTATCCCATTTACAAATATGGTACATAATTTTGAACTGTGAATATTTATAATACAAAGTAACTGATTTATTTTACAGAACAATTTAGGAGGAATTAATTATTTTTAAAGATAAAGTACTTCATGGAAAAGATAATAACATATATTGAAAATGTATGATTTGATGAAGAGCTGCATTTGATTACAACAGTGCTAGGCATATACATATGAATAGGTATTTGAAGAATGAAAGACTGGATGAGTGAACGAATATGTACTCCTAAATTTAACAAAAACAATAAGGGAAGGTTACTAATATTTATTGAGCATCTACTATGTAGAGGCATTCTTTGTACATTGTCATATAACAGCGCAGCCAATTATCATCACACAGGCAATTAAAGATGAGAAAACTGAGACTGAGAAAGGTTAAGTAAATTGTCCAAGGTTACATAGCTATTAAGTAGCAAAGCTGGAAAGCACACTTGGAAGTGTTTTTGACCTTTATTCTCATACTTTTATTTATCCTGTGTTGCCTCAGAGAGATGACTATGGAGATCTGAACATTTAAAATTATGACATTCTCAGTGGCGGCGGGGTGGTGGGATGAATTGGGAGATTGGGATTGACGTATACACAGTAATATGTGTAAAATAGATAACTAATAAGAATCTGCTGTGTAATAAATAATAAAATAAAATAAAATAAATAATAACTAAAAATATGACATTCTCAAATATGGCTTTTACAAAGAGCCCTTTCTTCCGCAAGTTTTGGTGACTGCTCTTTGCCCAGTAGAATAAGGTTGAATTAAGAATATGCTAACAGTCCATACAATATTGCAGACAGCTCTGACTCTTCTCTGGTTCCACATAGCAGATGGACTCCAATGTCCAGAGTGCCCTGAGGTGGGCCCTCAACCTAACCTCTTTTTCAGGAAAGCTTCTGACTAAGCTATGAGAAACATTTTCATTTTCAAAGAGAAACTCACTAATCTACACCTACTTCTAACTGATGTAAAACAAGAAGCGGGATCGCATTTCTCATATCCTTTGCCCAGTTTCAGCTTCCACCAATTCATCAAACTTTTCCTGGAAAGGTCAGCACAGTGGGGATGAGCAGAGATAGATTTTTCAGCCTCACCTCCTCTAACCCACTCCTTTTTGCCCTGAAGATTTTCTGTGAACTGCCTGTTTGAGATGCTGTTCAAAACTCATTAATTCATGGATCTAATGACACAAGGAAGATGGTTTCAGTTGCTTTGTGGTTTCTTTTGCTACTTGAAATCAGTAGAATTTACTTTACAGAAGCTGTCACTGTTAGTCAACTTTAATAATTCATAGACCCACTGATAGTCACAGATCTGTCATAATGCAAACGGGCACGTGGAAACAAACACTGTTAATGGTGTGAACCTATGAACCTTGATTAACTCATCTGCATTAAGGGTTGACATTTTATGCGAAGCTCAAAGGAATGATCGTCCTACCAAAGATACTCTGACTGACATTCCCATTTAGGACCAAAATGTGCCTTACTTCCCACTTTTCTTTTAGCCCTGGGCGCTTGAGTGTCTTCCTAGACTTTGCACAGCTTCATCTCAGACCTTTGATGGCTCCAGTAGTTGAGTCTGCACTTTCCTTGCATTTTGATAAATAGGCTTTTCCCTGTTTTTATACTCCAGCCTCAGTCAGCCTCTAACCATGCTAAATAATTACCTTGGCTGCTTCCTATTCTCTTTCCTGATGTTTAGGAAAAGGCCTAAGCATCATTAACCCTAGAAGTCCCAGAAAATCAACCAATGCATCCATTTCCTTGTTTGGGCCCTACTGCTGTGAATTTCAGCAACTTTTATCTTCAAACCACATATCACTGCACCCAAATGTGGATAAACAAAATGTGGCACATACATAAAATGGAAGATTATTCAGTCTTAAAATGAATGAGATTCTGGTATATACTACGAAGTGGATGGACCCTGAAGACATTATGCTAAGTGAAATAAGCCAGACTCAAAAGGACAAATACTGTAGGTTTCCACTTACATGAAAGGTACCTAGGGTAGTCAAATTCATAGAAACGGAAAATAGAATGGTGATTGTCAGGGTTTGGAGGAAGGGAGTGAGGGAGCTAGTGTTTAATGGGTACAAAGTTTCAGTTTGGGAAAATAAAAGATTTCTGGAGTTGAGTGGTAGTGATGGTTGCCCAATAATGTGAATGTACTTAGTGCTACCAAACTATACACTTAAAAAGGGTTAACATGGTAAATTTTATATTATATACTTTTTACCACAATAAAAAATAAAACTTGAAAAAATCAAATAAAAATACAACTGGAAATCACTGAAGTTACTTAAGAAAATAGTATTTAAGAAAAGCAATTTTGTTATTCCATTAATAAATATTCTAAAAATAAAGAGAGAAGAGATTCACATATTAAACCTCCAAGTTTTATCAGGACGGAAGTGAGGCCACAAGAGATTAAAATTCTGAGTTATGAAAACTAGTTAATATGGGAGCTAAAACTAGCGCTCCCTGATCTGTGACTCCCAAACCAGAGCCTTTCTATTCCCACAGAGTTACCTCCCTTTCTTTTTAGTAATAGATGACATTTTTGATACGTAGTCCTTAGAAGAAGGGAGGGATAGCTAATCTTCCAACAAAAATATTATTGGGTTTCCAGTTCTCAATATTGCATTAATTTCAGCTGAATAATATTCCCAGATATGCTGACATCATTTGACAGCCAAAATAAGGCATCTTGACCAACATGCCACTTAGTGGAAGAGCCAGATGTTAGATGAGCACAAGGACCAGTTATCTGATCCTTTTAGTCCTATTAATTAGTCGATAAACCAGATATCCAAAGTTGTGCAACATATTTTGGTGAAAGGTGGCCACAGTAGGTTTATGAACATGATGTATGAATTCTAGCATCTGCATTGCCCTCTGAGGGAGTTTCCCCTCTCCCATCTTACCTTGGGTGAACCTGCTCTGACATTAGCTCTCCCTTGAGACTCCTGGCAATCACCCAGAATCTATGCTTGTGACAACAGTGATATTCTGCAATTCTCCCTCTTTGGTCAGTTTTCATATAGTGTCGGACACTTTCCTTGTAGTTAAAATCTCGCAGCGCTGGAGTCTTCATCTGACTGTGTACCATTGGTAATGGAATTATCTAAAGATTCCATGTCTAGAAGCCAGGCATCATGTGAATTGCTTATCATCCTGTCTCTAATCCTAACATCAGTCTTGCAAAATGGGCTGGATTATTTTCATTTTGAAGATTATGAAACACTCAGATTAAAATGGTTTTATCCAATTCCTCATAAGCAGCTAGCTACCTGTATACCCTTAAGTTCTTCCGCTTCTCACGCATTATAATCATTGCTGGCCTGTAAACATTTCTTCAGCGCTCCTAACTCCAGATCATTCAGATCTTTTCTCTACACTATACCTGTCTAGGTTGGTGCTTCTCAAACTTTAATGTGCACCTTTAGTATTACCTGCATGTCTTGCTAAATGCAGATTTTGATTCGGTAGGTCTGGGATGGAGCCTGAGATCCTGCATTTCTAACATTTTTTAGATGCTGCCAGTGAGGCTAATTCTCAGACCATAGTTTGAGAAGCAAGATTCTAGAACTGTGCTTCCCAGTATGGAAGCCTTTAGCTACATATGGCTGTTAAGCATTTGAAATGTACTAGTCTGAATTGAGATGTACAGCAAATGTAAAGAACACCCTGGATTTTGAGGACTTAGTCTAAAACAAAGAGTGTAAAATACCTCATAATTTTTATGTTGATTACATGTTAAAGTAATATTGCTTTGAACATGTTGGGTTAAATATAATGCATTTTTAAAATCAACATTACCCATTTCTTTTTTTCCTTTTAAATTGACTACCAGAAAACTGCTGGCAAGGCAGTGAGTTCCTGAAATTCTGAGTTTATATCTTTTTTGTATAAGACTGTATCTTATTCCTCTTTGTTTTTACAGCCCCTGGGGAAGTATCTGCCTTCTCATAGATTCTCAGTGATGGGCACTGAATAATTATGAATCTGAAAATCTGCTATGACTTTGTATGTCTCAAAGTCCTTATTTAGCACGATGCATTTTAAAAAGAAGGGCCTAAATTAAGGTATGGGTCAGTCCCAGCCAACCTCAATGCATTGATCACTGTATTCTTGAGCTGCCTGACCTGTTGTCCTCTCTGCTAAGGGAATTCTCCATAACTGTAATAGAAACCTAATCAAAACTTAATTAGGAAGGCAAACTGCTGTAAAAAGCTATCATATAATGCATTCCAACAAGAGATTTGGTGATTATCTGCACCACTGGTTTCCTCCTTTAGGATAATTAAAAGTTGATTGAAAGAGAGTTGCTTAAAAATAAAGAAGGTTACTGCTTCTCTTTCAGTACCATTGTCGTGATTGAAATAAGGAATTTGAGAAAGCCCTTGGCTAGAAGTAAGAGACATATTCCAAATGTTATGTCAAAAAGGATTTAAGAAGCATTTACTTATCTTCAATTTGAGGCTCAAGGATCACTGCCTTCTAATGTACTTCCTGGTAAATCTTAATGCATTCATTTATTCTTCACTGACTCACTTTCTCACTCACTTATTTACTCCCTCACTTAACTCACAGGCTTACTCCTTCAACCAGCAATTTATAGAGCACTAGAGCACCTACAATAAGTCAGGTGCTGGTGACCCGGGATTCATAAGGCAGTCCGGTGCAGGAGACAGACACATATAACTTCTTAAATAAAAACGGGTCTCCAGACCATTCTCTTTCCCTGCTAATTTTAATTTCTGAACTAGATCTGGTAATTAGTTTAATTTTTTGACCATTCATACATAAGTATTACTATTCAGTTTGGAAAAAAATAATTTTAAGCCCTCAAAGCATTTTGAAGGGGCATTGAACATTCCTAGTCCTGAAGATGCTTTGAGGACTTAAGATTATTTTTTTCCAAACTACAATTTTTTTTTAAAAAGTTCCTGGAACTTGTATAACAGAACAATATTATGGAAAAGAGTCCCTTAAAATTTAACATATGCAATTTTTGTAGTCTAATAAAGTTTGGAAATTTGTGTTCATTTCATTTTTAAGACGAGCCTGACTCCTGTCAGTAGCATCCTCCTTCAAGAGCTTTCAGCATGCTCTCACCTCATTTGCCCTAGAACTGCAAGGGTTCACTGCAAGGCAAGGGCAGATGCATTGGTCAGAATCCCCATCTCAGGGAACTCTAGCCTGTCATTCACTGCATCCATCCACTCTGAATTCCGGGTGGTAAGGTCCAGACACTAATATTGAGTGTCTGAAGTAACACGGTAGACTTTTAAAGAAAATTCTCACGGTTGGAACTTTATCTTATTTATAATGTTAAAAAAGGGAATGAAATGCCAATTAGAAAACTCATTTTCAGTTAAAAAATGCTTTTTTGCCTGTGTTATTCATATGTCAGTGGATCTTAATGGGATCATATGTCCCCTACTAGAATATAAGTTCTTGGGTGGCAAAGGTCTTGTCTTTTTCCACATTGTTGTGTTCAGTAAGGTTTTCCACAGTGTGCTCAGTATGGCTTTGTAAATTGAAACGGTATCTATGACAACATAAGCTCGGCATGATGGAAGGGAAAAGCATTAGTATTTCTAAATCTCATTTCACCACTGTCATCAGAACAAATTTAACAGTTCTTTCTCAGAAAAATAATAATCTATTTGATATCCCATTGTACTCATATTCTGTGAGAAAAATGATTCTGTTCATTTTTCAGGAGCTACACATGGCTGTGTGTATGAGGAGCTTCCTGTAACCAGGCTTCATACGACAGTCATTAATCTAGTGATGACTAGTGATGACAGGAAAAAATTAATTTCTTTCTCTGAGATAGAGAAAAAAAAGAAACATAAAAATCTATTATTTGGACAGCTTTAAGCTCTGACCTACTTAAGAAAGCTAATGCAGCAGTGATGTTCATTCATTAGTTAAAATTTTTTCAGTATGCATTTTATATTAATTGTATATTTTATATTCATATTATGCATTAGGCTTGGATGTCCATATTACTAATATTAGTAATTAAAGATCTGCCAGCAGCCTGCTTTTTAGCAACGTGGTTTTGAATCATAGGAAGCCAACATCTGGCATATAATTTGTCATCTATGCTGAAGATTCCCACCCCCCCAAACTTAATCAGAATTAGTTCACTTTATTTTAGTTAAAAAGCAACAAAGCCAAATGGTTTGAGACCAGTGTGTAGATTTTAAAAATTTGACCTTAAAAGATGATTTTTAGGTATTCATGCATATGGATCAATCTCCTTTGTTATTCAAAATATTAAAAAATTTTAAAGTTTGGATCAGTTTTCAAGCCGTTGTTTTATATCATATGTTTAATTCATTTGTTTATTCCCATAATTTACCCCAAAACCCAAAAGGTTATCTCAGACCTGAGATCAGGAGGAACTGAGAATCATAAGACGATTAGAAAGAAACACTGTGTGGTTTAGGAGATTAATAATGGGATAGATCTCTAAGGCCTCATGCCCTTGCCAGGGATTAACTGTTTACAGGAAATGGGAGATTCCAGACATCTGAGGTGCCCTGATAAACCAACACTTTGGAACTAGAATGTCTTAAAAGAATCATTTTATAAGGACTTAAAAGAATCATTTTATAAGGAGAGCAATAAAGAAATTAAATACTTTTTTAAGATCATAGGACTTCTTTGCGGTACGCAGGCCTCTCACTGTTGTGGCCTCTCCCGTTGCGGAGCACAGGCTCTGGACGCGCAGGCTCAGCGGCCATGGCTCACGGGCCCAGCCGCTCCGCGGCATGTGGGATCTTCCCAGACTGGGGCACGAACCCGCGTCCCCTGCATCGGCAGGCGGACTCTCAACCACTGTGCCACCAGGGAAAGCTCCATAGGACTTCTTAATAGCTAACTCCTGATTCCTTCCCAGGCCACTTTTTTGGCATCAGGATACACTGAGAATTTGAGAAACTTAATGCATTGAAAAAATTTTGTTTGCTGAGGAAATTTTCAGTGAAATTCAACAAATGGTTATTGAGTACTTTCTACCAAGTAGAGCTAATGCAGCCCTAAAGCCCAGCCCTTTCAAAAAGTTCTGCCTTGTATACGGGCTGAAGTGGATTGGAAAGAGGCAGGAGGACTAGATTGGGAATGTTTGGGCTCAGAACATCATAGAGGATGGAAGGCCAGTGGGACTAGGGAATGGTGATGGGCAGCTGATAGAGAGATGGGAAGATTCCAGAGATGCTCAGCAGCACAAGGGGTCAACATTCCAGGGCTGAGGATCTGACATGTGTAAACCATGGCAATGACTTTCACCAGATTATAGAGTGGAAAATGTTCAGTTTCCTTAAACTCTCAGGACCTAATCTGAGCTTTTCCACTCCCTCTGTACCCACAACCTCCAAACTTTCCTCTGGAATAATTAAACCCACATGATATCCAGGTGCAGATTCAGCCCTGTGCTAGTCTTGCCTAAGTAAGGAAGGATTTAAGAAGCCATGTTCAATTCCAAGGGGTCACAGCACAAGTTCCTACATTCTCTGAACTTGAGCTCCAAATACCAATGACAGTCTCCTTGTTCCTGAGACCAGCCATTCTTAAACTGCCTCCCAAACTGTCTCAGTCTCTGGATTGAATTCCTATGTCAGGATTCATCTGACATCTCATAGAGGATGTCTCATCTCTCTAGAGATAGGAGTAGTCCCTATCTCTCTTATCCAAAACTGACAGAATCCTTGGGGATGAATAGCTACCAGGCTCTTCAGGTAGCACCTGTGATGCCTTTCCATCCAGCTTTGATGATAACCACTATGTTCTGAGCCTCACATAGGTTTTAGGTTCAGCAAGACCTACCTACTAGGTACTACTTGAGGTCTCATGTGAAGTACTGACTCTGCCAAGGCTCTTTCCATCATAATTAATTATCTTTTTTCTGGTTGCATCACAAGATCCCACAAAAAGTAAAATAACCTCTAGAGTATAATTTGCTTAAACGGTAAAATGTAGAGTTTGGTTTTCAGCAGACCTTACTAAAATATTAGGATTACTTTTTTAATTATTTATTTTAAAATTTGTGGTAAAATATAAATAAAATTTATTATTTTAACCATTTTAAGTGTCTAGTTTAGTGGCATTAAGTACATTGATATTGTTGTGCAACCATCACCACCATCCATCTCCAGAACTTTTTTACCTTTCTAAACTGAAATTCCATACTCATTAAACATTAACTCCCCGTTCTCCCTTCCCCCCAGCCCCTGGCAACCACCATTCTACTCTCTGTCTCTATGAATTTGACTGCTCTAAGAACTTCATGTGAGTGGAATCATACAGTATTTGTCTGTTTATGACTGACTTAGTTCACTTAGCATAATGTCTTCAGGGTTCATCCATGTTAAAGCAGGTACCTGCATTTCCTTCCTTAGTAAAGATGAATAATATTTCATCATACGTATATTCCACATTTTGTCCATTCATCTGTTGATGGTCACTTTCGTTGCTTCCACCTTTTTGTTATTGTGTGTAATGCTGCTAGGAACATGGGTGTACAGATATGTGTCCAAGTGCCTGCTTTCAGTTCTTTTGGGTGTATACCCAGAAGTGAAGTGATTCTATGTTTAATTTTTGAGCAAACTCCATACTATTTTAGAATTAGTTTAAAAATATGACATTGAACAATAACATCTTGCCACCCTCTCCTCTTTATATATATGTATTTCAGAGATAATAAAATGACTCTGAATGCATATATGAGAGAATGTTTCATTATCTATAAAAGAGAGCTTAAGTGTGTTGAAGTTTGGGCAAATAAGTGCATGCAAGCTGAGTAAAAAGTGGAAAACCCCTATCCAGTGAGATCTGAATGTGTGGATCATCTAGAGAACATGTCAACTGTGAAAATCCTCTAAGTGACTTTTATAGCTCCTCCCTGGCATAATACAGTGATTTATATAAGGATATGATGAGTTGAAAATAAAATGGATCACTAGGTTTAAATGTTTTTTAAACAAAGTAGACAAATTATAATGAGAGCAGAATTTGAAATCCTTTAAGGTTATGAAGGAAATTGTTAATATCATATAAAAAGTTACCCCTAATTTCAGTTATGCCTAAGACTTTCTAAAAACGTAGTGAAAATCTTCAATCTAACATAAATGAGATGTGCATTTATAGATGAACTCTAAACAAATGACTTAATGTGTGTCCTAAAGAACAGATTCACTCAGGGGAACTAAATACCAATTACAGTTTACTACAAAATAATAAAGAGGTGATTGGAGACGTTTTGTTGTGTCAGCATGACACGGATTTTAGCAGTTATGGAATGGCCAGATTTAAATCCCAGTGATTTAATCGTACCCTAAAATACTGTCCTACAAATTTTGTTGCAAGACAGCTCTGTTAAAACAAACACAGCTTCTATGATAGGGTTTCTACAAATTGTGTTGAAACTTAACTGTTAGAACAGCCCATTCTTTATTCATGTGCTGTTCACTCTTTAGATTATATTTCTTTCTGGGATTTGTAACCTAAGTTTGAAATCAGATGCTCTTCCAGGTATTATGAAATTGACTCAAGTCCAAGGACAGTCAGCGAATCATTATATAATGTGTGAATTGATAGTTTGTTCTAAGCTATGATTCATAAAGCCAATGGTTACTTTTGTCATTAGGGATTGCCTGAACATGGAGATAACATGTATTCATCATAAAAAATTGAAAAGTTATATTTTTTTCAATCATCTTGTTTCAAAAGCTAACTGTTGGTGTCTTCAACATTCCTATCATGGGCAGAAAGCCCCAAGTAAAAGGGTTAAATATGAAATTATATTTATATTTATATCCTTTAAAAAAGTGCCTTATTCTATTAAGCTTCATTATATCATGGTTTAGGTTATGAACCCACACAGTGATGTAAATGACATAATGGAATGTCTGCAACATATATATCATTACTGACCATTACTCTCATTTTTTTCTATATTCTTGGTTAAGAGAATTATCAAAACTCTTCCCATTTAGTCACACTATCTTTACTCCACTATGTGGTGGGTAGAGCAGTAGGCATTGGTGAAATGTAGATAAATAAGATTTGATCACTGCCCTCAAGAAGCTCAAACTCTAGTCAGGTAGAAGTTGGATGAATGTTAATGGATATTAGTTGGTAGATTTGAACTATAACATACCTTACAGAAAAATAAATGAGTGTCTGAATAATGGTATTTATTCTACAACTTTTCTTCAACAATGTGGCTGTTAGTCATGCCCTCTTTGCCACTGAACCCCAGCCTCTAGGGCACTCCTGACATGGCCGTCAAGGGGCTCCTGATCTTTTCTCCCCTGGCTGACATTAATGTTTTTTTCCTGAAAATATCAGTTACTTTATTAAAATTCTGCCTGGTTGGAAACACAGCTATCTCTGCTTCCACTTCTTGGGGAGGGAGAGTGGGCAGGCAGCAAGGAGCCCAGCGTCTTCGGGAAGAGAGGAGTCTCACTTTCTTCCTGCTAAGCCGTTTCTTTTACTCCCAGAGATTTTGCACCTATAACGCACTCACACAGCTCCCTTTGAACTTAGTCCTCCCTGGAACTATCACATAGTGAAAGAAAAACCTGGTTTTATGGGTGTGAAATTTCCCTAGGAACTTTCGATTTTAGGATAGAAACAAAAGGGTAGAGGGTAGAGGACCAAATTTTGAATCAGACTCTATCCTCAAATGTGTCTAAAGGAAAATCTCATAGTTGTGCCCTTAGGCTCCAACTGAAATGAATGATTTTAGCCCACTTAGTTTATTAATGTCTCTTTGTTCATTCATCTGTCCCATTAATACTATGTTTTATTATAACGATTTGCATGTGCATTTATCACCCCTTTTAAGACCAAGGTCCTCAAGTGTAGAAATAGTGGTGGTATAATATAATGAGAGAGAAAAAGTCTTAGCTTTTTCATAATTTCCATCAGTAACTTCTTCCCTTTTTTTGTTATGAACATAACTGATATTTTCTCGGTCTTATGAAACGAATGAGTAAAGACATCTTCAAAAAAACTTTGCCAATTTTTAATTGACCTGTAACATATAATCTAAGTAAAAAAAACTTCATCTGAAATGCAAACATAACTTCAAGACAAATCTCTTAGCTCCAAAATTGTCATTCCTAAACTTCTAGATAGAAATTCTGGAGGTACCAATGATCAGGAGCTGGGTCTTTTTCATCTTTGGGTCACTAATTTGTAAATCCATGCCAAGAAAGCAGTAACCCTCCTTAAATGTTTCCTGAATGATTCATGATCATAAGAAATATGCATCTCAAGAGCTTTCTTTTTTTAATAACAAGTTAAGGAAATATTCAGGCCTTATGATGTAAGAAAGTTTCTGGCAGTGGTATCTGCAAGGAGGGAATTTTAAGTGTGGAAACTTTAATAAAAAATCATCCAGTGGTTTCTCTTTTGACTTCCCTTGAGAAACAGCCCCATCCTTGTCCTATTGTGCTTTTATTTCAACCATCCTGACCCAAACTAAGTTTATTTTTTGCTCTCATTAATTTATTTGAAAAGCAGCAATTAAGGAAACATTGCATGCCAGCCTTAAAACTTTTCACATGTTCCATGAACTCCCTCTGCACTGATTATACTCATAGCACTGGAACTAGACCCTTTCCTTTAAGGAGCCCAAAGGCTTCCAAAGAAAAACATCTCAAACTCTTCTCTTTAGCTTGATATCAGTTGAGAAGTTTGAGGATTTCAGCAACACCCTTAAAAAAGATTCCTACCCCTTTTTTCTTTTATATACACTTCTCTATTTTCATTAGTTACTTAATAACATTGTTCATCAGTTTCCTTATTAATAAATAAAAACTTCATTCCTGGAAGCTCAGATGAAAATAATTGGTTCTACCCTCTTCATTAAGCTTTTGGAAGACACCATGGACAAATAATCCTAAATTACTGTGCTTTGCAAACATTTTCTACAAGCAGGTCTTTTTATGGAGGAATTTAGATCAAAAGCAACATTTTAAAGAAGTAGTGCACAGTGTCTGCTGAAGTAGCAATGAGAGAAAGACAGACACAGAGAAACCCAATGAGAGAGACAGAGGGAGAGGGAGAGGGAGAGGGAGAAGACTCCTCTTTTTAACACAATGCCAGCTTATAAATGTGAAAGGAATGGATAGAACTAAGAAAATCACCATTTTGCAACTCTCAGTATTAATACATGATTCTGGCAAGATCAGGATCAACAATGGTTGCTAAAATGATTGCCTGAAAAGTTGTGAAACTGAATATTCACATGATCTCAAAGTTTCACAATGCTCATTACTTACAAATCACAAGTGAAAATGTACCTTTATAATGAAGAGCTCTGCTAATCATCATCTTAACTAGGTGATCAAACAGCCTCACCAATAGGGAAACCACCTGATTTCATTTGTTTTCACCTGATTTTGTTTGATATGATATAATAAGTCTACAATGTCACCTATGTAATTTTCTTGGTAAAAATGTTTAGCCTATATCAAGTTATGAAGAAACAATATACAAATTTAGGATGTGGGGCATTCCAGAAGATACTAATCTGGACTCAAAAACATCAATGTCATGGAAAACAGAATAGGGAGAGGACTGCTCCAGGTAAAAGTGATTAAAAAGACCAAACGAAACCCAAAAAAGAAAGAAAGATAAAAAACAAATGCATAGTGCAAATCTTAATTGGATCCAATATTTTAAAAATCTGTGAAAGATTATTAAGACAATTGGAGAAATTTAAATATAGACTGTGTTAGATGATAGTCAATTTACTTAATTTTCATGGGTAGTTGATGGCATTTGGGGTATAAGAATATATATAATAAGGTATAAAATAAAATAAGAAAGTATTCATGAGTTGCTATTTCTTAAGTAACTAAATAGTTCAGCATAAAAATGCGTATACACACACATATATACATATACATACAAAAAAAGCAAATGCGAGACTTCCCAGGTGGCCCAGTGGTTAAGAATCTGCCTGCCAGTGCAGGGGACATGGGTTCGATCCCTGGTCCGGGAAGATCCTACATGCTGCGGAGGAACTGAGCCCATGCGCCACACTACTGAGCCTGCGCTCTAGAGCCTGCGAGCCACAACTACTGAGCCTGCGTACCACAACTACTGAAGCCCACACGCCTAGAGCCCGTGCTCTGCAACAACAGAAGCCACCGCATGAGAAGCCCGTGCGCCACAGCGAAGAGTAGCCCCTGCGCGGCAGCTAGAGAAAGCCCGCACACAGCAACAAAGACCCAACACAATAAAAAATAAAATAGGGGCTTCCCTGGTGGCGCAGTGGTTGAGAGTCTGCCTGCCAATGCAGGGGACATGGATTCGTGCCCCGGTCTGGGAAGATCCCACACGCCACAGAGCGGCTGGACCCGTGAGCCGTGGCTGCTGAGCCTGTGCATCCGGAGCCTGTGCTCCGCGACGGGAGAGGCCACAGCAGTGGGAGGCCCGCGTACCGCAAAAAATTAATTAATTAAAATTAAAAAAAAATTTTTTTAAACATAAATGGATAAAATGTTTATTTGTGAATCTAGGTGAAGGATATATGCTATTCATATTCTGTTTTCTCTCTAGGCTTAAATTTTTTCAAAGTGAAAACGAGAGAGAAACAAGCAAATTATATATAAACTCTGACCAAAAGCATTATAATCAGTTAATTCTGTAATAAAGATTATAAATCAGCCTTAAAAAAACCCTGTTTTTTCCTGGATCTGCCATTTAACAGGCCTGTGACCTTAAGTGGATCTCTTAACCTCTGAGTGAATTTTTCTAATCTATAAAATGGGGAGATGATGCTCCTAAAAAAAGGTCAAAGACCAAGACTTTATGCAAACTTGTGTTTGAATATCTTCCTCTATGTGCTATGGTATGAAAGGAGAAAATGCTCACATTATTATCACTCTCCTCTCATCCCTTTCCTTTCTCAAGTAAAACTTGGATCACAAAAAGGAAAAAAATCACTAGCACTTTTCATTTTTCAATAAAATGGAAATTCTACTCTTTGGTGGATGATTGCCATGTTGCAGTTCAGGAGATAGTGGAAAATTGAAGGTTAAGAAACTGGAAAATTGTTGTTGCCGTTATGATCACTTCTATTTGTTGCATCACAATAGAGAATAAGGGTTAAACTCAATTAACCATTTTTCCCATGTTTCAAATAATGTTTTTTACTCTGTTGTGGCCTGGCCCTTGATGTCTGTTGCTAGGAAACCTGGAAGGCTCTTTTAGTCCTCATGGAAACCATGCTTAATGTAATCACTTTGACTGAGTCTTTATTGGCTGTTGGCTTGACGTCAACTCAAGGACTGGTCACCTCAAACCCTTGCAAGGTAGACTACTAGTGGAAGCTGTCTTAGCCTTAGGGGCATCGTGGAAGTGCTTCAGGGGCTTCCTGGGGGCGGGAGAGAGTGGGGTAGGGGCAATACCACTTTCTTCTTCAACAGAATTATTCCACTTTGATCTGCTTTAATGTTAGACTCCATTTGAAGAAAATGCTTTACTGGAAGAGGGGAATTTTTTTTTTAAAAAGCCCTGACCTAATCTACCAAAAAAGAAAGTTGAATCTCTGAGAAGTGACTTGCCCAAAGTTCCACAGCTCATAAACACCAAGGCTGTGGATTAAGCTGGTTCTTCTGACTAAATTGCTTTCCATTATCTCACACTTCCTGTTACTAGGACTGAACACACAGTATAACTACGCATACAATAGCAATGTTTAAAGATAGTATGAGATATCATGAACAATGCTCCATGCTAATGGATTTGCCAAGTTTGACAAATGGATGATTTCCTAGAACAGTGCTAGCACAGGGTGGTCAGCTGACCAGTCAGTGAACTATTTGTTACCAGCCTGCAATGCAGTAAGTACAGAAATTGAGAGTAAGTGCTTAGAACCTGAGAAAGCATTTTTTATATGGCTGGAACATACAAGCACATAATTTTGTATTTTATGAAAGTTTTGGTCTGTGATGAATTAGAAAACCATAACTTAACAAAACTGATACAAGAAGAAAATAGAAAATCTAAACAGTCCTATAGCCATTTATGAAAATGGATCAATGGATCAAAATCTAACTCCCTTAAAAATCCTCCAGTCCAAAATGGTTTATATGCAAGTTTTCCCAAATTTCCACTGAATGGATCATATCTATTTTATATAAACTCTCCCAGAGATCAGAACAATAAGAAAAGTTAACAACTCATTTTATGAGGTTAGTGTAATCTCATACCTAAACTGTCAAGGACAGTTCATGAAAAGAAAACAATAGGCCAAACTTACTCATGACTATAGATACAAAAATTCTAAGTAAAATACTAGAAAATCAAGTTCTACATATATTATGATTAAATATTAAATTTGGAAATTGTATTAACATGTTACAGCATTAACAGATAAAAGGGGGAAATAAATGATTACTTTGTTAAAGAGAAGACAGTGTATAAAAACAAAAAAAAAAATCACGAAAAGAAAAATTACTAGCCATTAGGAAAGAAAATATTCTTAAAAGTTATCTTAAATCCATTATAAATGTCAACATCAAAAATGAAGCAAGGGCTTCCCTGGTGGCGCAGTGGTTGAGAGTCCGCCTGCCGATGCAGGGGACACGGGTTCGTGCCCCGGTCCGGGAGGATCCCACATGCCGCGGAGCGGCTGGGCCCGTGAGCCATGGCCACTGAGTCTGCGCGTCCGGAGCCTGTGCTCCGCAACGGGGGAGGCCACAACAGTGAGAGGCCCACGTACCGCAAAAAAAAAAAGAAACAAAAGCATGCTCTAAAACCAGGAACGTTTTCCAGCTATCATTGTTTCTTTTCTGATGGTGCAAATTGGAGGTGGGGGAGGGGACACAGTTATACTGATTGGAAAGGCATACCAAAGCTTTCATCGTTGGTAAGATTGACCACACAGAAAATCCTTAAACTTATGCAAATTATTGGAACAAATAAGGAATTTTGGATTTTATCAAAGCTACTGTATAGAATGTGAAAATATCATTTGCATTAGTATGAATGAGCAACAAATAATTAGACAATATAATTGTAAAAGATACAACTTACATTAATAACTAAATTGATAAACTGTGTAGAAATAAATCTTCCAAAAATGTGCAATATTTCTAAAGATAACATTTTTAAAAGTTTATTGAAAGATATAAATGAAGACCTTGTTAATAGAGAGATCCATTGTTTTCATGTATGAAAACACTCAGTATTATGAAGATATCAGTTCTCTCCAAATTAATTCATAAATTCAATATAATTGCCGTCATATTCTCACCAGGATTTTCTGAAGAACTGGACAAGTTGATTCTGCAATCTTATGGAAGAGTAAAAGGTCAACAAAAGCCAAGAAAATCTAGAAGAAAGAAAAGTAGGGAAAGGAAGATCAAGATAGAAATCACTTATTTATAATAAGACTTTTAATAAAACTATTGTAATTTTAAAAGTATAGTACTGGTTCAGAGATAGAAATGATCAATGAGAGCATCTGAAATCAAACCCCAAAATATAAAGAAACTTGGAATATGACAGGCAGTATTATAAATCAATGGGGAAAGGGTAGACTTTTCAACAAATAGTATGGGCCAATTGATTATATATATAGAAAAAGATAAAATTAAGCTGCTATGTCATGACACACAAATTCACATTCCCAGATGGCTTAAAGACTGAAATAAAAATAAAAACTTAGAAAAAACATGGAAGATGTATTTACTCAAAGGCTTGGGTTCGTGGGAGTGGAGAGTATAATAAATGTGTTAATAATACAAAAAAGAAAAACATGGAAGAATCTTTAGGATATAAAGCTAAAGAAAGTTTTTTTTACATAATATTGTTTCTTTTTTTATTAATTTTTATTGGACTATAATTGCTTTACAATGTTGTGTTAGTTTCTGCTGTATAGCAAAGTGAATCAGCTATACATATACCTATATATTCTTTTTCTAAAAATATCACAAAATACCAGTAAATTATACAGAAAACGATTAATAAATCTAAGTACTTTAAAAAAAATATTTTAACTACATTAAAAATTAAAAGAAACCATAAAGTGAAAAGTCATAGACTGGGAAAATCTATGGGAACCACATATAAATCCCAAATTTATGAAGAATCCCTACAGTAACACAGTAGAAATATAGATGAAGCATATGAAGAGGCAGTTTAAAAGCAAGAAGCACAAATGGACAATCACATATGAAAATATGCTCAACTTCACTAGTTACCAGGGAGTTGAAAAATAAAACAGTGAGGTACCATTTGAACCTATCAGATTAGCAAAACATAAACTGTTGACATCAAGTTTTGTTGAAAATGTTAGACATTGCTGGAGGGCTTGTAAATTAGTATAAACTTCTTGGAGATCAATTGGCCATTACTTGGTAAAGTTAAGACTGAACTATGACTCAGCAATTGTACTTCTCATTTATTGAGTGTTTACCTCAATAAATACTAGATATATGTGTTAGGATCAAAGTACAAGCATGTGCGTTGCATTCTTTGTAATAAAAATAAAAGTGGGAAAAATGCACGCCCTTGAATAGGAGGATAGATTTAATTTTTTTTGAAGGAATATTAAATGATCTTAAGGCTAGATTTACCAATAGTCACAATGATAAACTTCAAAAACATTAGTTTGGATGCAAAAATAAATTTTTAAGGATATCTGAACTATATCTTTCATGTAAGTTTAAACACGCAAGATCATATAAATTTTTATGAATAAAAACATGTGATAAAAGCCCTAAAAACCACGTGGGAACGATCCATGCCAACTTCAGGTGGTAGGAAAGGTTGAAGGTGGAGATTTACTGTATCTTAAAAGTTGTTTCTTTAAAAAAAACAAAACAAAATAAAACAAGATCTGTTTCGAATAATAGTAACAGGTAAACATCATGGTGATGTGTGCATGAGTGTCATATGATTCGTTGTACTTCAGTTTCATTGTTAAAAAGCAGAATTATTCATTTGATTTTGGTTTTTAAAAAGGAAGAGACAGAGGGTGAAAAATCATTTACACTCGGGGACACAGCCCTGGTCAATTCTGCTGAGCCTGGACTGAGATCAGGTTTTTCACCAGAGGACCTGGCCGAGCCTGGCCATTGTCTGGTAATTGTCCCTTAGGAACCTGGCGTGAAAAGCACCTGCTGAGGGGACCGCTGAGCCCTCTGCCTCTGCTCCTGGCAGATCAGCTCTGTCCTCCTCCTCTGGGGAGACCTGGAAGGCCTGATACCAGAGTGAAGGAAAGGACACAGAGCTGGCACAAAGATTTGCGGCCAGATACCAAAACACACAGGAAGTTATAAGAGAAAAAGCATTCTGTTTCAACTCTACCCATTGACCTTTTGTGGGTGAGTTTTTGGTGAAACAGCAACATCTTCTGAATACTCAGAGGGATGGCTTTGTAACCTGGGGGAAAGATGCAGCTTCTAAATATAATTGATGTAGCTTTTCTGCCTTCATTCGGGATATCCATTTTCCACCACATAATCTTCCTATTGTCCACACTGATTCCTGTTTGGTTTGGCAGGGTTAACTGCTGGCAGGGCTCCTCAGTGCTGAATTCTCCATCCTCCACTGTGCAGGGATTACTGAAATAACAACAAGCTTTCCCTCACTCTCCAGAACAGGAGCCAAGTGCGACACAAATTGTGAAACTTGTTTCTGGTTACCAGGAAAACTTAAAGAAATCCTAATGAAGCAAAAAGGTTGACAAAAATCTTTCCAACATTTGAACAAAAAAGGTATTTTTTAGGTCTTAGATTTATGGAAGTCAATTCTCCAAACCCAGCCAGACTTTCAAATATCCAATTCTTTGCACTCTGTTATTTAAATACACTGTAAATACCCTCCGTTGCTCTAATAACAGGTCCATATTGTGCAAGACTGCCATGGTCTGAAGTCCTTGTTGAATTTGAAAGAGGCAGAAGTTCTGTTTTTGGCACATAAACTTGAATTAGGACTAGGGTAAGAATGCCAAAGAAGTCCACATTCTGACAGCTAGACAAGCAGGTCATTTATTTGGAAAGACTTTGAATCCCTTCCCAAAGTAAAATGCAGCCCTTTATACTCAGCAGGCTTGGAATAAAACCTTCTTAACTGACTTGATCAGTGTCCTGAATTTTAGGGCATAGGAAAATGCTTCTGATAGTTTGGAAATGGAGGGAGGGTGGAAAACCAGGGCCTGGAAAGATGACTTCCTCATGGGGGTTCCTGCCATGATATTTTCTAACCTGTGTGTTGAGTGAGAGTTTATATTATGTGTTGAAAGTAGTACCTCTTTGTGCCAAAACCCCAAGTCTGGGAAGAAAGCACAAAAGGAATGAGAAAATGGGGTATATGAAGCTTCCTGGATAAAACTTATAAAACCCATAGGCTTCAGTCAAACAACCAGATTTACTGAATTACTATTATATGCCAGGTCCTGTACAAGGTTCTAAGGTAGTAAATATGACCGAACAGTCCTTGCCTTTAAAGGGTTGTGGGGGTGTGCAGGCTAGATGGTAAGGAAGGAATCGTGACGATCCAGTTATGTGTGCACCTAACAGTGGCAGTTTCAGCCCTGTCAGAGGGCAGAGCCAGCAGGCCAACTGGCCTGTACTGGGACCCTCCATGCCCCCCATGGACCACGTGTCTGCTCTGCTTACTGCCTACAGGCCTCCATCAATTGCTTCTGGACCACTGGGATCTGGTGCTCTTCTCCACTCTGGCCAGTAAGAAAACTCCTTCTACTTCCTGAGGCCAGTTCATTTGCAGGGATACCTTAAAATAGAACTGTTGGACTCTTAATGGCATGGTTCTTTCTGCTCTCAACAGCCCTCTCCTTCTAAGTGTGCCCTGCCGGGGCCCCTCCTGGTCCAAACAAAAAGTCAGTCCTTCCTTAAGACACTTACTTGACTTTCCTTTGGCAGAAAATAGCAAAAAAAAAAAACAAATTTACTATGTGAATGATGTCTTCCTATGTGACCCTTGTTCAGTGCACAACTTGAATAGCCAGACGTGGTGATCCAGCACTACAAGATGGAAAAGAAGCTGGATCAGAGGAAAGCCAGGCACAGCTTCCCCTGAAATGTCTCCCTGCATCATCCAAACCTTGGTACTTGAATGCAGAGACCGGTCCATCCTTTTAGACTCCTGCATGGAACATCACTTCAGGGAGCCCATTTTCTTTTCCTTCTATCTAACCCCCTTCTGGAAATATACCATATACCGTGGACAAACCTATACATGTCTTGATGCAAATGTCTCATTCAAGTTCTCTCTCAAAGGGCTCCTGGGCTGGGAGCTCCCAAAACTTCTGGGAGCTGGACTTCTCAGAGCATATGAGAGACCCAGCATGGTCCTAAATTCACAGCAACTCTGTCAGAGGCTCATCTGGACCTAACCCCAAATAATCTGTTATGCAAATAAAAGCAGTTAATAAATAGCCTAATAGCTTTTCTTTCAGTCATTTCCCCCCAGATCTAAAAGAACTCTTCTGAGTGACTTGAAAGTTCAAGTTAAGGTATTGAGTCAGAATGGATCCTTTCTCCTTTTCTCAGAATTGTGTTGAAATGACTGGACTCTGCTAGATGCACATTGGGGCCGGGGGGCAGGTACAAAGATGGATGGAAATGGTCCAGTGCTGGCTATGTCTATAGTCCAGAGAGGAAAATAGCATGATTTGTGTCACAAGAGTGGTGCAAACAAAGTTGTGGGCACCGATGGAGGGGGATATATGTCTCTGAGGGCAAAATAAAGTGAGGGTGCAGAATGGGAAAACTAAGGGAGCACAGGTGGGGTTTCCACTGGTAAGTTCAAGTGAAAAGGCAAATCAGTGTAAGGAGTGGCCCAAGTACAGCCATACATGAGAAGGGAGAATTTCAGCTCTGACTGGGGAACGTCAAGTGAACAGTCGAGCACAGCTGGTCTGGGTTGTGTGCAGGGTGCAGAGACAGGGAAGGAGGAGTGAAGTAAGGAAGGTTGTCACAGGCCAGGCTGCTGAGTGTACCATGAGCTCAGTAGCACCAGGAGCCACTGGGGGAAGGACAGCTTAGATTTGGGCTTGGGAGGAGAGATGTTAATTTAAGAGCAGGGTGAAGAAGGGATTATCAGAAGGGACAGAAGATACTTCCAGATACTGTCAGGGCCAACTAAGGGAGTGGGAGGGGGTTCTCTCAACTAGGGCAACAACAGTGGGACCAGAAAGCAGTGAGAAGTGTGGGATTACTAGAAACACTTCATATCTATTTTTTGGAGGTTTTAAATGCACATAAACATATGTATTAAGCAGTCCCTTAATTATTTTTCAGTGGCAGAATCCTATTTATCAGATATCCCCTTTTGTGGAAGTCAATTATATTAAAAAAAAATAAAGCATATTAAAGCAGAGTTGCTTTGGCAACAGAGAGGTGCTCGGGTGCCTGGAGCACCAGCTTCCCCAGGTACACCCGGAGCTTAGCTTGAAAATCAGATCTCAGGTGGCATTCAAGTGCTGCCTAAATACACCTTATCTCTGTGGACATATTGTCTCAGTTTTTCTTTCATTTTGTTTTCTGGAAAATTGAGCTTAGGTTCTTTTTTACTGTCTGTGACTGATCCTAGCCAAATATTGCTCTGTAAAAGTTTCTGAATCTTAGGACTCAGGAAGGTGCCTGGTCCCATTGAGACAAATGTTGGTCTTAGTTGCATTTTCAGCCAACCTGCCAGTCACACTTCTACATACTGGGATGCAGCAGTAATCGATGAGTCAGTCTCTGAGCTCAGGGAGCTTATGAACTAGTGGGAAGACATGTAATAAATTCACGTGAGCAAATAACACTTTTAGGTATTTTAGGTATAAAAATCAATGCTATGAAAAAATAAAGTAATATGATTGAGAGCAAAGGAGACAGGGAAATCTGACAAGGTAGTGTTTGAACAGTGGTCTGAAAGATAAGAAGGAGGAAGTCCCATGTAGATCTGGGAGATGTGCATTTTAAACATCAGGAGCAGCTGGTGCCAAGCCTATGAGCCTGGAATCATTCGGCGTGTTGAGCGTCAAAACAAGGCATGTGTGGCTGGGTAGTGGCCAGTGAGTAGGAAAGGGGTAGCAAGTAGGTTCTCCTTTGGCAGGGGCAGATCAGTAGGCCTTGTAGCTGGGACAACGAATGGGATTTCATTCTAAATATTTTCGGAAGCTGTCAGGGGAGTGAAATGTTCTGGTTTGCATTGTTACCCAGGATGCTGGAAAATTGACTGGACAATGGACTGTAAAGGGACAAGAGTGGAAGGAGAGAGGCCACTTAGGCAAGAGAGGATGCTGTAGGCATCAGAACTTACTAGTCAACAGAACTTACTAGTGAATTTCAGTGGGATGTTATAAAACAAGAGTAATCCATAAGAACTCCTATCTATTTTTCTTGAGAAATTTGGTGGATGGTGGTGCCCTTTACAGAGTTAGAGAGGACCAGGGTTAGGAGTTGATTTAGCCTAGAGCATGGGTTGCGGAATGTGGATAGGAGTTTATAGTTCTGCTTTGGCTTCTAAGTAGCAGAGATCCAAGAAGAGATGCTGAGGGGGCAGTTGGCGGCTGGGGCTCAGAATAAAATTGGGCTGGAGATATTGATTTTTAAACCTAAAAGATCAATCAGTAGCATCTATGAGTGCTTACTATGTACTTGGCACCACTGGGAGAAAAAATACTTTCTGTTGTCAGAAAGCACTTCTTCACTGAGAACTGGTTCCCTGAATAGTACAGAGCTAAGGCAGAATAGGACTTCACCTTTGGGCAGGACAGTGAGATGGAAAATTCACCTGTTTCTGAGAAGAGACTTTCTAAGGTAACCATCTGGCATTCTTTGCAGAGTGTCAAATCTTTGGCACAATTCTGTTTTTAAAACAACACAATTAAGCTTCTGTGAAGCATGGTGCTGTGTAAATCTACGGTGTTAGAGATATCATCTTGACATTTAGGTACTGTACCAGCAGCATCACACTGCACCCAAAGAAGCCTTTCAGTGTGGTCTCTGTTGAACCTGAGATGGAAATAGCTATGTGGGAAAACAGATCTCTCATGGGTTGTAAGTACTATTCTGACCAATTAATACTTACTGTGTATCTATAGAATCTCCAAGTGTTTAATTCCTTTGAACCAACACTTGTCGCTGCCAGTCCTTAAATGAATCAGTTTAATATTAACAGTGTAGTACTATCGTTATTTTTATTATTTGTGTTATTTATGTTGTGTTGTATTATTTAACATATCGAACTCTGTGGAAGCAGCTGTGCCAAGCATATTAAAAATATGTTTCTTGCCAGAATTAGATTTGCTTAAAAAAAAGAGGAAGGCAGGAAGGCAAGAAAGAAAGGAGGGAAGGGAGGGAGGGAGAGAGAGAGAGAGAGGAAGGAAGGAAGGGAAGGAGGGAGGGAGGGAGGAAGGAAGGAAAGGAGGAAGAAAAAGGAAGAAAGAAAGAAAGACTGAATTTCAAAGGTGAGCTCTATAGGGACAGGTAGTATGCTGGCGGTTTTTAGTAATCAGCACCAAAATATATTAGACAATAAAAACTTTCTTCTCCTTCTTCCATCTTTCTATCATTCTTGGGATGCCAGTCTCAGAAATCTAGAGTAGGGGACTTCTGAGAGTTGTTCATATATCTATCCATCCATCTGTTAATTCACCAAAAAGGGAGTATTTCAGTGTTAGTGGATCAGGGCATAGGAAAACCCTATCATATGCCAGGCAGGCACTGTCCTAGATACTGGAGTATTTGCTCATTCTCTCAGCAAATGTCTGTATTTTGCCTACCATGAGCCAAACACTGTGTGAGCCTTTGAGGATACACTAGTGAAGGAGAGATATGGTATTTGCCCTTAAATTAGTTCATGCTTTAGTAAGTAATTACCTAGATATTAATAAGTGATAAAATATGTACATACAGGAATTTTTTTTATTTAATTGTGGCAGTGCTACAAAGGAAAAGTACAAAATACAGTTGTTCCTCAGTATCTGTGCGGGATTGGTTCCAGGACCCCTGAGGATACTAAAATCTGGGGATGCTCAAGTCCCTTATATAAAATGGTATAGTATTTGCACAGAACCTATGCATATCCTCCCATATACTTTAAATCACCTATAGATTACTTTTAATACCTAAAACAATGTTATTGCTATGTAAATTGTTGCCAGTGCGTGGTTAATTTAAGTTTTGCTTTTTGGAATTTTTTTCGAATATTTTCTATCTGTGGTTGGTTGAATCTGGGGATGTGGAACTCACAGGTACCAATGGCCGATGAGAGTACATAACAAGAGGACCTCACCTGGGGTGAGAGGAAAGGGCAGATGGGGAAAGGTTCATTGAGGAAATGATGTTTCATTTGAGACCTGGATGATAAGTAAAATGGAACCAGGAAAAGGGGCATTGGGCAAGGAGTAAGGTGAAGTAGCCCTAAAAGAACCATGGAACCTCCTTTCAAGGTCTGTCCTTTCCTACTCCCCAGAAAAAGCGGAAGTAGGATTTGACAGAAATCTCTTAAGGAGTTACGGCATATTGAGAAAAAAATGCTTAGGAGTCTGCTGAAATGAAGAGCTAGAATTTGGCTAATAGATTTGGGCTATCTAAAAAGATGAGTTTGGCAATCATCCACATGAGGTTAATGGTTGAAACTAAAGAAATCCATGAGTTCAGAGCCTTGGAACCCTAGTATTGATAGAACAGGAGGCAGGAGTGGAGGCAACTATAAAATGGACAAGAAGTAACCTGGGAATCAGGAGACGACTTAAAAGTGCACTACTATGAAAACAATGAGGTTTTTTTCTTTTTCCTGAAGAATTTGAGGGCACATGATGATGGTCTTGTTTTGATAATGTCAAATGCTTCATGGAAATCAAGGATAGTGAGAAATTTATAAAGGCCAATAAATAAGAGGCATATAATATAAAAGTATTAGTGCGAGAGAAGCTGGGGTTGTGGTAGTTCTATTTTAGATCAGAGAGGACTTCTCTGAAATGGTGAAATTTGAATTGAGTTTTAAAGGACAGAAAGAACTGTATCCATGCAGAGCAAGGAGATGGTTCTAGGTAGATGGAATGGCTAAGTTTCTAAGGCAAGAGTAAGTTTGGTACATGTAATGAGGAATAGTAAAAGCGTTGGTGTAGCTGAAATGAATATTCCAGCTGTCAGGTCAAAATGATAGCGTATTCTAAAATGACCCTCCCCGCAAAGCATTAACTATCCATTGATGGATTTTTTTTTTTTTTTTTGGTGATACGCGGGCCTCTCACTGTTGTGGCCTCTCCCATTGCGGAGCGTAGGCTCAGCGGCCATGGCTTATGGGCCCAGCCGCTCCGTGGCGTGTGGGATCTTCCCGGACTGGGGCATGAACCCGTGTCCCCTGCATCGGCAGGTGGACTCTTAACCACTGCTCCACCAGGGAAGCCCCCATTGATGGATTTTATACCTCTCAACTTTACTTCACTATTCAGCATATTTCTGTAAAAGTAAGCCAGGTCATCCTTAAAAATCTATCAATCCATTCTAACACATAGTCATTGAGCACTTTGTATATGTTAGTCATTCTAATACGAGGAATAAATCAGTGAACATAACAAACAAAATGTCATTCCAGTGGGAGTGATACAAAAAATAAAGCAAAAAAAGAGTAAATTATATAGTATAATATTATCTACTATAATTACATAGTATATTATATATAATTATATTATATATAATTATATAGTATATTAGGTTGTGAGAAATGCTAAGGAGAAAAATAATGCTGGGAAAAGACATAGTTTTTTCCACGTATCTCCTCACTAACCCAATTGTTCATACATCCATTTATACATGTATCCATCCATCCTACATTGTTGGAATACAGGCCAGGCATTGAAGATACAAATTAAATTGTGAGACTTCTTCTTCCAACTATGACAGAGTTACCGCTACCAAATTTGCTCCCTACATACTGTGAAACTGAGAAAAAGATGTCTGAAGTTTTCCACCATTGAGCAGCAGGGAATCCTTGAGATACAGAAATATGAGATAAGCCCTGTGTTTCCTGCTGGGGGCATGCTGTGGACTGAAGTGCAGGGAGGTGGAGCCCAAGCAGAGAACAGTGATTTTGCTGAGCTGTGGAGGCTAAGATGAGAGTTCAGGACTGCTGAAGCATCTGGAATTCTCAGGCATAGGTACTGGAAAGGAGGGGTCTAAGGAGAGCAGGGACTGTAGGATTCTATGAATGTGTTTTCAGTGAATCCTTGGTTAAGGGCTAAGCTATGCAATCAGAGGGGGAAATTCTGTGAGTTTTAAAAGAGAATGATTGCTTCAGGGCTGAGAGCAGAACAAGAGATATTACAAGTTACATAAGGCTGGAAGACAGAATTCTGCTCCTGTTAGACTGGTAGACATCTCTGAGAACCTTGGGCATTTAGTTTAGACCCCAGAAGCACCACACTCCGTGAGCAAAGACCACACCCCAGATAAGGGCCATATCAGAGGACTAAAGACGAAACTGGGCTAGGCCAGCCCTGACAAAGAACCAAACCAACTTTGACAGGACAGAAAGGATTCCAAGTAATTTAATTGTCTGCCAAACAAACAGCTATGTAGTAAAGGTCATAAACATTGCAATTAAGCAAGAAAAAGAAATAAAAGCCATAAAGATGGAAAATGTAGAAGTAAAACTGTCTTTTTTGCAGATGACATGATTATTTATATAGAAAATCCTAATAAATCTATGAAAAAGCTACTAGAAGTAACAAGTTAATTTAGCATGGTTCCAGAATACAAGGTCACAAAACAAAAATCAACTTTATTTCTATATTCTAGCAGCAAAACAGCTTGGAATGAATTTTAAAATGCCAAATTAAAAAATTTAAAAGTTCGCTCATGAGAGCCATTGTTAATAATATGCAAAGGCAAGTCACAGACTGGGAGAAAATGTTTGTTTTGTGAACACACACACACACATATATTTATTATAAGAAAACAAATTAATCAATAAAAAAATGTGCCAAAGGCTTAGAAAGCTTCACAATAGAAGATATAAGAATAGTCAGTAAGCTCATGAAAAGATGTCCCACATCATTCATTACCAGTGAAACTCAAATAAAGACACCAAAATAGCATTTCACATTGACTAGAATGGCTAAAATTTTTCAAAGACTGATATACCAACTGTTGGAGAGGCTGTGGAATTATTGGAACTCATATATTGCTCGTGAAAGTGAATAATTACAACCATTTTGGCAAAGTTTGGCAGTCTTTTATGAACTTAACACACACACACACATACATATGTATATAACAGCAACAGGAAACACACTCCTAGAAATGAAAATATATGCCTACAAAAAGACTTATTTGAGAATGTTCACAGTAACTTTTTAAAAATTATAATCCCAAACTAGAAACAATGCAAGCAAACCAAACTAGAAATAATCCAAATGTCCTTTAATAGAATGGAAAAACAAGCTGTGTTATATTCATACAATGGTGTGCTAATCGGTAATAAAAACCAATGAACTACTGATGCACGTGTTGAGAAGATATTTTCTAATGTTTGTGAAACAACCTACTCCTCCTTCGAGACTCAGCTCCAGTTTCTGCTACCCTGAGAGCGATCTTTGAGGCCCGTGGCCTCATTGCACACAGAGTGAGGTGCTGTCTCTCCTGTTATTCAGTGGTTTTATCCTACTTATGCTCATCTGTATCACTGTGCTTAAAACAGAGTTTTGTGAATATTTATTTTGTTTTCCATCTATCTTACCAGACTAAGAGCTCCTTGAAATCAGTGATGGTCTTACTCATCTCTGAATCCCCAACATCCTGCCCAGCACTGGACACAATGTATAAACTCGATCAATATTTGTGAAAGAAGGAGTTCCCTGGTGGCCTAGTGGCTAGGACTCAGCGCAGTCCTACTGTGTCTGGGTTCAGTCCCCGGTAGAGGAACTGAGATCCCACAGGTTGTGTGGTGTGGCCAAAATATACTTTAAAAAAAAAAAAAAAAAGCTGCTGTTGGGACTTCCCTGGTGGTACAGTGGTTAAGAATCCACCTACCAATGCAGGGGACACAGGTTCGAGCCCTGGTCCAGGAAGATCCCACATGCCGCGGAGCAACTAAACCTGTGTGCCACAACTACTGAGCCTGTGCTCTAGAGCCCACAAGCCACAACTACTGAGCCTGCATGCCACAACTACTGAAGCCCGCACGCCTCTAGCCTGTGCTCTGCAATAAGAGAAGCCACCGCTATGAGAAGCCCACACACCTCAAAGAAGAGTAGCCTCCGCTCGCTACAACTAGAGAAAGCCCATGCACAGCAACAAAGACCCAATGCAGGGGCTTCCCTGGTGACGCAGTGGTTGAGAATCTGCCTGCTAATGCAGGGGACACGGGATCGAGCCCTGGTCTGGGAGGATCCCACATGCCGCGGAGCAGCTAGGCCCGTGAGCCACAACTACTGAGCCTGCACGTCTGGAGCCTGTGCTCCACAACAAGAGAGGCCGCGACAGTGAGAGGCCCGTGCACCACGATGAAGAGTGGCCCCCGCTCGCCACAACTAGAGAAAGCCCTCATGCAGAAACGAAGACCCAACACAGCCATAAATTAATTAATTAATTAATAAACTCCTACCCCCAACATCTTCTTAAAAAAAAAGACCCAGTGCAGCCGAAAATAAATAAATAAATAAATTTATATAAAAAAAGAAAATTGTGAAAGAATAAAGAGACACCACAGATGCATCTTTTATTTCCTTTGAGTCTCCTAAGGCCAGTACAATAGAGATTCAATAGTGTCTGTTAAATAATAAATGAATCTTATTACTTGGATGTAAGTAATTAAAGGACTTGACTGGTTTTCTATCCCAATATTTGTTTTTTATCACCAACAGTTTGGCCAGATTAGTTACAGACAGTTTAGTTTAATCCAAGTCAACTTGTCCAAGGCCGTATAGCTAGTCTGGTGTTAGAGTTGGGACCTGGGCTACCAGCTGTTCTTCCTGCCTCACAAAAGCAAGTGTAGTCTGTCAGAATCCCTGCAAGGGGGATGTCATCCTGTTTGGCTGGACCGTGTTGGCAGTAGTAGGTGGGCAGTGCCATCCTGAGGGCAGCAGTTGCTGTTCTGTTGCTCCCTGACTGCAGCCTGGCCCTTCCTCTCTGAGGGGCATAGCAGAACTCTTTTTCTGAGAGCTGAGTAGGAGCAAGCCTGGACACAGGGCTGAGCAGAGGATGGTTGGGGGGGTGAGGGGTGGAGGGGTGGGGTGGGCATTTTAGCCTCTTCACGCTCGAGAAGGCAATAAGAATCATCTTCCTAGAGATAAGGGCAGGGGTAGAAACCAAATCTGTCCGTAACTACAGGTGTAACCTTAGCAATAATCTAAAAAATATTCTCAACTTGGACAGAGGAAATTGATAATAGTGTCTAAGAACAAAGACATTAAGAAATTTTATTAATTTTGTTGGTTAGAAGGTACTTTCATTTACCTAATGGTATCAGAAGAATACTTAAATGTATATTCCACTCATAGTCATTAAAAACATTCTATTTAAAATAATTCTGTTCTGATTTGGCCTTATGTATTGCTTCCTACAGAATGTAAACAAGAAAATATTATACAGAAAGCTCTTGACATTGTCTTTGGATAGACTATACCTATTTCTGGGAATATCAGGTATCAGATGTGATGATACCAAAGAGGGAGGAGGAGGAGAAAGGAATGAATGGGTGGAGATTTGTTTAAGGGTAGAAGCCAAACTGTCTAATATTTTCATCCTCTCAACTAGACAGATCTTGTCTTCCTTCAGTACTTGAAGCTTCACCCGTATCTCCCAATGTGTTCTCTCTTGCTGATCTTTAGTTACACATGAATCTGATGAAAGAAGGGCAATAAAGCATGAATAACCAATGGATGGGCTTAACATCCACTATTTGAGACAGCACTTGGTGTAATGTAAAGCTAAATAAAGCTGTTGTCACTTCCGTCTCCAAAGAGGAGCTATTGTTCCAAGTGGCTCTCCAGTTTTGGAATGTGTAAGGAGGTATTTTCTATCATAGGATCATATAATCTTCCTGGCCCAGTCTACAAAGCCATCCTAAAAAACATGTTACCCACTCTCTGTTCTTATCTTTGTAAGTAGTACTATATGCCACCAGGCTGAGTGTCATCATACTAGACGAAAGAGTATAGATTATAGATTAGTCCAACACATATCCCAGCTTAAAAATGGCAAATCTGGGATGTAGAGACTCACCTGTATTTGAGTTCCTGTTGAGAAATCTACACTTTTGATTATATATTGTACATCTGTAAATTACTAGATTGACCCTGTCCTGGGTTAAAAAAAAAAAAAAATCATGGCCACCAGGTCCAAAGGATCAATAAACTTTGAATAATGTAATTACAAAATTGGTTCTGATAAAGGAAAATAGAATAAACCTGCTGCAACTTTCATCCAGCATTCTTCCCACCTCCATTTTCATAATCATTAAATCATCTTATTTCACAAATACTTTCTAATATTTCATTGTACTTTTCTGCTTAAATCTAGACAGTGTCAATCTGGCATTGACTTTTCCAAGTGCAGTTATTATTATAGGACATACTATAGTGTAAATCAGCCTAGATTTATTTTGCATAATTTTAGGCTATTTCTAAGACAGTATTCTTACAGTTTAATAGGGTAATGATTTTGAATGAATACATCTTTTCTTGTCCTTGGAGTCACAAACACACACTTCCAATGTTTTCCTTTTATTTATTCCAGAAATTAAACTAGAGATGCCTTTTCTTTATTCTTTCTCCTTTGTACATAGCACTAATAAGTTTATTCATTAATAAATGGTCCAGTTCCTTTCCTTCCAGCCATCGTTTTCCTCCAGACCAAAGTTGCTTGTGAGCAACTTCAAAGTTCAAGTATTAAGAATGAGTCAGAATGGGTTGTTTCTCTTTTACTCAAAGTATATTAAAATGAACCTGTTCTAATTGGCATTAAGGTAATTAACTTCAGCTTCACTCAGCAGGAACCTCACATAATCTGAGTCAAATTTGGCAAAACTCAACCCATTCTGTGTGCAGAAGGGGCACCTTAGAGTATTGATTTCTTTTGTCCATCAGTTGCTGGCAGTGGTGTGAGTGGAGGACTCAAGTAGGAAGGCTAAGAAGAAAGTACCCCTACTCACTACAGCAGCCACCCTGAACCTCTACAACAAAACAGACGGGTATTACCAACATAGCTAAGCTCTCATCTCTCCAAGGGAGGCACTCTATTATAGGGGATGAATCAGACAGACCTGAGTTCAAATCCCAGATCTGTCTCCTACTTGCTCCCGATGTTGGCAAAGCTGTATAACTCAGCCTGATATCCATCCCTGAGTTTCATTCTCTGTAAAATGAGGGTGGAAATAACTACAGTGGTAGTGAGGCTTCCATGAGATATTTGCTCAGTGCCGACAGTCAATACATGACTGTCAATACATAGCTGCTATGTGATTGCGATTATCGTGGGACTCTTTCAAAGGAGGGTCACCAGCTTCTTAGCCTTGTTGAGCTTAAGACTCCCTATGAAGGCAGAAGCCTGGGTTTGAGTTGTCTCAATGGACAGTTCTAGTTCTGGCATGCCTTGGGTTGCAGGTTGGGGCCCCAAGTCGACCTCTTCTCCAGTTCAGGCTATCACAACTGTGATGGCCAAACACCATATTAAAGCAGAGTTTGTGCCTAGAAGTAGAGTTCATGTCTAATTGTACTTCATGGATAAAACAACAGTGAAGTCAGTTCATTAGTAAATTAATACATAATCAACTTTTTTTTAGCTTTATTGAGGTATAATTGACATATAAAATTGTAAGTAATGAACAATTTAACTGGAAGTTGCTGGTCATTATTATTTCATATGTTCTGAAAGAGGGGTATAGGTGTGTATCCATTTAAACTAATAGCAAATTTGCTAAATGTCTTTTTCAGAAGTGAAAACAATGCTACCAGTCAGAAGTTTTTGTATGTTCCAGCTTGTTAAGAGATTTCTAGACAGAGCCAGATTTGTGGCTTGGCCTTAATGTAAATATTCAAATAGTTCTTGATGATTTTTACTGGGCTTTCACTTTGTCAAAGTCTAGAAACAAATATGCATATGTTTTAGAGAAACACTATAGATTTTAGGTTAAATCTGCTTTAGTTATGGGACATATGTGAAAAGTATGGATGGCACTAGATGGCATTTTTTGTTATAAGCATATACCCTATAAGCTGGTACCTTCATATGGGTAAAAATATAAAACAAACAGAAAAGAAATACTGCTGAGTTTTAACATCATTTTTTGAACTCTCAAGAGCCAAGATATTGTTGGGCAAAAAATCTATACTGTCTCATTGCCTCTCTGCCTGGCCCCATTCTATCAGAAACACTATCTTGTGTTGTAAATCTTTAATTTGCTTCTAATGTGGTAACAATCTCAGAAGGCTTGCAAAGTCTTTTAGATAAGTAATACAAGCTCAGTATCATTTGGTTTATGAATATAAAACGAATAAAATACATGTCAAGGCAAGTGAAAGCCTTTTATTTAATCAACTATAACTTACGTAATATATTCCAGTAGTCCTTGTTCTTCTTTCGCATTTATATAATTTTTGTATACTTGCAAGTCTTCAAGCTTGCTTTTATCATCTGTTTCTCACAGCTGCCTTCTGAGGTAAGATTGAGTAGCTTGCTTTAAAGGCAAGGTGCCAGAAGAATAGAGAGATGAAATCAGTTTCCGAGAGTGACCTGGCAAAGAAGTAGCTGATCCAGATTGCAAATTCCTGGTCTCTTGGTCCCTTACTCATTAGCCACTAAGTCCCAGCTCCTCTCATTTCTTCACATCCTCCAAGTTTTTTATTCTCTGCTTATTTTAATGAGGCCCATGAGACATCCTTTAGGTTAGACATCCTATTTCTACCATGCCACCACTTTCCTACCCCTAGGAAAGATTTATTCTAAAGCCTAGCGAAAAGTTAATTTGCTGATACTTATTCCAGCTTGGCCTGCTACAGCCACTGGATATTACTTTTCCCTTCAGAGGTGTGGATCATGGACCTTTCCTATAGAGATTCAACATACCTGGTCTCCAAGATGCAGTCCTGGGTTCTGAACAGCATTTCTACAAATCCCTCATGACCTTTATCCTCTTTGACTTGCTAATAGAGCCTTATCCAAGGGCTAAGTGTGGGAAAAAAGCAATAAAATAAAGAGGAAGAATTTTTGTAAACACCCAAGTCTGTGGAATTTTATCTTGTTCTTCACAGTACAAGATATGCTCTAGCCCATATCACTACCTGCTGAAACACATGTTTTCTTGTACATATTCTGTCCTGAGACTCCGTGAGTGCCACAGTCCTAATCTTTCTTCACCTTCTCTCATCACTTCCTTGGCTATAATATGGTAGCCATATTAACACCTCTCCCATCCTTGTCTGACTGTTGTAGATAATATAATGCTAGACTCCTGAGGTAGAAAGATTAAGATCTTCTTAGGCAAAAATGAACTCAGTTGGCATTCATTATGAATCCCTTTGAGATATAAACCTGCATTTAAAAAAAGATGTTCCCATCTTTGCAATTAGGTGCCAAGTCCCTGCTGTCATCCCAGTGTGTATAATATATTAGTGGAAATGATCAGTAGTCGGTCCAGTCCAGGGCAGTTTTAAATAAATCACACTGATTTTATGAGCTGTGGAGCTGCACTTACTTGGTAATCTTTTACACAGTCATCCTTGGCCAGCATAAGCAGTAGGGATTTATAATACCACATGATCATCCCAAATATATCACCTTCCAATTAAGGGAATGCCAGGTGACATCCATCTATCGAAAACCAATTATTGAGTTATCAAAATAGCTGACTGTTACACTAAATTAAAACCACAGTTATCTCATGTCCGTAAAACCAGAGAGATATTAAACAGTTTGATTTCAACTTTCTTTTCTAAAAGCACTTAGAATATCCTCTTCATGTTCTTATCTTGGTAGATAGTATATAAAAGATATGATTTTATCTTGTTGATGATTGAGGAAGTGCTAGCATTTCATGTCGTAATGATGACCCCTCTGCCTCATTGTACAAGATATGTGGATAAGCTATGAGCTTTGGACTAAAAAAATGCTGAAGCTAGGAAATAACCTGTACTACTTGTGTTTGCTTGTTTACTTTAATCAAATCTCAATGGCAGCTCTATTTGTTGCATTTTGATTAATTGAAGTTTTAGATTTCTAGAGTAGGATGGTAATTAGGGTGCTATAGGCTGCTAATTTTTACTTTATTTCTTTAAATGTCTGTGTAAATGTGATCACTTCCAGTATTCAAATGCCATACTCAGAGATGAAGTTAAAAATTTTCATGTTGTCTGGTGAGCAGATAAGAATAATTTGTGGTAGAAATTATGGTTCTGGGGCTTCCCTGGTGGCGCAGTGGTTGAGAGTCCGCCTGCCGATGCAGGGGACACAGGTTCGTGCCCCAGTCCGGGAAGATCCCACATGCCGCGGAGCGGCTGGGCCCGTGAGCCATGGCCACTGAGCCTGTGCGTCCGGAGCCTGTGCTCCGCAACGGGAGAGGCCACAACAGTGAGAGGCCCGCATACCGCAAAAAAAAAAAAAAAAAAAAAAAAAATTATGGTTATAATAGTGGAAAGAAAAAATGTGTTTATGGTAACTCATTTTCACTAGGTTTGAAATTAAAAGAAAATCACCCATCACAAAAGCCTAAATAGATTTTATAAGGTACTAGTCACAATAAAATTCCTGATCACAGTGTTGCCTAAAGAAACCAATTTTTGTCGTTATAATGAAATCATCACTATTTGCATTTGACCCCTTAATTTACCAAATGGCATTCATTGATGCAGGTTGATTGTAATGCTGTCAGTTTGTAACTTACACAGGTAATCAATACACTATAGGCAAAGGACACATGAGTTATGGAGGCTAGGCTGAGACATCAACTCTTGAGCTCTTGCACGGTCACTTCTGGGCTGATTCCATTGCTTGCTCACTCTGGAACGTGTTCTTGCACACTCTGATGTTAAGCACTACTTTGACAAGATACATTATTTAGAACCTTGTGAATTAGTCTATGGCATCCTGTCAGAATTATATTTTGATACAAATTACAGTATAACTGTGAATCATATTCAGACAATCATGGGTAATCTAGCTCCCATTTCACTGTATCTATTTTCTACCTGCATATTTTATATCAACTGGGATGTATTTAGGAAGAAATTTTGCTCCAAAGCGGAAGTATTTTATCTCAAGTCCAGAAGATGGGTTATAAAATTGGGAGGCAAAGCCTTTGTTGATTTTATTAAAAAAAAAGATATTGGCAAAATAATAAGCAAATTTTATCATTTCTCTTCACTGGTATATATTTTATATTCCAACCTTATTACTTGTGGTTTTACTTTGCTAGAAAAATACATTTTAGAGGGAAACAAATCTAGCAGCTACTTACTTTTCTACAAGGATAAAGTCTCACTGTTTTCTTTGTATGGATCACTACGTCCTGATGTCCTATATTCTAATTTTTTCATTTCTACTTAAGAGGCAGCAAGCAAGTCATAATGTCTTTCAAGAGCACAGTGATCATTCACAGAACTGAATAATGATTAATGAAATGATATCCCAAGACCTGAATAAACACAGCATTAGTGCTGGAAAATGTCAACCCTACTGCTTCAAAAGGGCAAAAGCCAAGCTGGACCCAAGCTGGTATTTTTCATTTTGTAAAATGGACTTATCCTGAAATTCTCCAAAATATTCATTTAATTCCTGTTAAGAGGTGTGTGTTGAATTGTAAATGATATTAATGATACAACAGTGCTTGATAATGTCAGCTATATTCAGCTATATGTCATTCATTGTATTTAACCCTCTGGGCATTTAGAAAGCCCTTACCTTCTAATATTCTCTTGTTGTCAAATGCTGCCCAGTGCTATTTACCAAAGAATTTGATGGTTACCTTTAATCATATGATACCCTCTTTTCTATGGCACATAAACAGAAGTTCTAAGTGAATGCTAGCTGATTCTTGTAAACAGAATGATAGATCACAACCCACCTGCCTTACTCATAAGATGGACTCGAGGGGTACTTAATACAAAAAAAACAAAATATACTGAAATATATATATTGTATGTATATGTGTATATATATATATATATATATATATACACTCGATAATATATTTTCCATATATATTCCTTAGTCAGTATCCTGTTCAGTGGATGTTAAATTGTGGAAAAGACGAAAGAAAAACACGATCTTTGCTTAAATGTCCTTCATAGGACATTAAGCTGCCTGCTATTTATTGTGTTAAGCTCTCTACATGAATGATTGGCACAACTTTTAAAATGTAATCACTGCACAGAACAGCTAGGGGTTATTTGATTGCATCTTCAGAATAATGTTTAAAAGTGAAAAAAAAGTATATGGTTCTAAGTTTCATTATTCAGCCATTTTATACAAAAACCAGTTGCAGAATGGAAGAATTTATCTTGGCATACAAGGTCATACAGAGAGGGTGATGTAATCTGGGAGGGGCACCCGAGCCCTGACTCTCAACCCAGGGCAGTGTTGGTAAATGAGCTGGCTTAGTGAAGAGCCCATTACCACTCCTGACCACCCTCTTGGGAATCGCTATCTGAACTCTGTACACAGGGCTTTCAGAAGGATCCAGAGATGATAACAAGACCACATTTGTTTGCAACTTTCAATCAAATAGATTCTTCAGATAATCTAAACAGTACTCCTTTGTCTATCAGAGGACAAAATTACATTTGATAATTTAATGATAGTTTTTAATAGATTGAGAAGAATTTTTGTCAAAAGATGGCCACCATATAACCATGGTTTGTTTAAATAACCTCATTTCCCTCTTACCTTATATCAGAAAGTTAGACTTCTAATGTACCTTATTCATGCTACAACCTGATTTATATCCCTGAGCCAAGAACTCTGAGTTGCATCAATCCATACCATCTGAAAGCTTTTGCCAAAGACATGTCAGAACTCCTTTAAGGAACAGATCACCCCATGAATTCTAGACTTACACAACATCAGTGACCTCACAGTGAAAGTATGCCCTAATGATCCAATGGTAGAAGCTGTTCTGTAAATACATGGAATAGTTCTTATTGTGATCATTGGGCGTTTCCTAGAACTTCTGAACTGTTTCTAAACCCACAGCCCCATGGTGTTTTCAAAGTTTGATTTACAAAAGAAATAGGCACCTAAAAGATTTTCTATTCCAAAGCTCTTTTTTTTTTTTTTGCAGAAGTTAGATCTGAATAAGATACCTCAAAGCCACATTGTGTCACCAAAATCCTTTCTCTAGGTCTAAAATCCTGAAAGGAGCCATTAGAGGTAAATCAATTCACTGCACTGCTTCTAAGTTGGAACAAACCTAAATGATCTAAATCACTGTTGCTTTTCTTTAAACACACACACACACACACACACACACACACACACACACACACACACCTCCTTTCTCCTATTTCTCTTTCACTTAGCTGGATTGCCTCTCTGACAGAGAGAAAAACAATGATCATTGGCCCCCAGGGAAAGTGGTGTCGCTGCAAATGAAGGGTGGAGTGAGGTTGTGAAACAGTGGGCATGCTTTGTGTTGGCCTTCATTTCCTCCATGATTCCTGTGATTTCCTCTTGCCAAGCCTGGTGGATGGAAGGTCTGCAGTGGGGGACAGGGGAAAGGCAGCTATGTGCCAGCTCTGCCTTGGAGGTATTACAAAAGAGGGATGGGACATTTGAGACACATTTTTTCTTTTACCATAAATTATAAAACAAAAGAAAGAGGATATGTACCTCAAGAATTGAGCCCAATTCTTCCCTTTACTTATGGAAAATTCTCCCCTAGGCTCAGAGAAACCTTTTACAGTGCTCACTTTGTGAACTCTTCACTCCATGCACAGGATGTATGAAAGAATAGCACAGCACAGCAGAGCACACACCTTGGAGCCATACTGCCCTGCTTCAAATCCTGACTCCTATCATATACTGCTTTGTATCTTTGGTTTAATTTTCTTACCCCATGAATGAAATTTAAATACCTACCTCATAGAGATCATTGCTCATAGTAAATGCTCAATACATGGTAGTAAATATGATTATGATGATTGTTGTAGACCCTGACAGATGGTATCTCCTTAGTCCTCTACTTTTAAAGAACACGAGAAATAGGATTTCTACTTATTCTCCTTGGAAAGGAAGACTTGGAGGCTCTGCACCTTCTCTCGTTATACTCTCGTTGAGGTTGCATTTTGGGTAGAGAAATCACAAAAATTCACCATCCAAACTAGGACACTTTTGAGAGTGAAATGGAGTGTTAATCTGATGGGACACCAGGGCAACAGACATAAACTGGGCTCTCCTTAGAAACTGAGAGTTTGACAGCCTAATTATGGGACTGTTCAGCAAGCTGAGGTCCTAAACCTTCTTCCTGTTTCAAAATCTGAAACACAACTGGAGGAAAAGGTGCTAATTTTCTCAAAAGTCTATTCTTGTTCAAAGAAGGCTAGGTAATAATTGCACCTGCTATTTTATCCAGAAACTCCATTACAAAAATGAGTCAAAACCACAAAGGATTATTGCTGCTTTAATATGCCTTGTCAAAAACATTGATTAGGGGGCTTCCCTGGTGGCGCAGTGGTTGAGAGTCCGCCTGCTGATGCAGGGGACACGGGTTCGTGCCCCGGTCCGGGAAGCTCCCACATGCCGCGGAGTGGCTGGGCCCGTGAGCCATGGCCGCTGAGCCTGCGTGTCCGGAGCCTGTGCTCTGCAACGGGAGAGACCGCAACAGTGAGAGGCCCGCATACCGCAAAAAAAAAACAAAACAACACTGGCTAGGAGGTCATCAGGACCCCTGGGTTTTTTGTTCCGCTTGGCAGCTAATTGGCTGTGTTATCACAGTCTGGGTCCCACTTATGCCACCTATACAATTAGAGAGTTGGATCAAGGGACCTCTGGGATCTCTAACAGTTTAGAATTGTTTTTAATCTCCTGTAGTATTAGTAGTACATAATAATTTCAGTAGTATTACCTTTTCTAAACTCAGATTTTGCATCCTTCTGAAAATAGTGCTCAATTTAGGTTGTGAGCAGTGTGTTACTCCCGGAAGCACCATAAAGGAATAAATAATATTCCTTTTTTATCTTTACTGGGAGTGTTTTATGTGCCAGAGACTATTGTTTCATTTAAATACCTACCGCTATGAGGTAGGTGTTTAATTTTCATTTATGGGGTAAGAAATTAAACCAAGGATATTGAGCAGTATGTGGTAGGAGTCAAATTTGAACCCAGGACAGTCTGGCACTATGGTCTGCTCTGCTCTGCTGTATATTTTTCCATATAGCCTGCACATTTAGGCCCTGAAGCAAATCTTTGTGGTAGGTATTGTCATCATCTGTTAAGAAGGGAACCTGAGACAGAGAAGTAACTAATCAAGGTCTTGCCACACTAAGCAGTAGTGTTGCTTTGAATGGAGAGAACAGGACTTCAGAGCCTGTGTTCTTAACCTGTGCCATTAAACAAAGCAGGGTGACCTCAAGGAGAGGCAGAGGCCTCCACCCCTGGGTCACAGGAAACAGGATTTATTTAAGTTTCAGAGGGGGAAGGCATCATTTCCATGATCCACATCCTCAAAGCAGTATCTTCTGGCTTAGCTTGTCAATGAGGGCAAAACTTGACCCTAGAGGGTAAATATCCAAAAGGTACATTTTAACAGGCAGCAGACTGGAAAATGCCGTTTCCATATTGTAACTTGAAAGGCCTGGGCTATAAATATTCAGATTGCTTTCTTGCTCATTGGAAACTCATTGCAAGGTCTCACCAATCTACACTGAACCAACTTGCACTACATTTTCCACCAAGCTTCTTAGCAGATAATGCTTATTACTTTGCAGCTCATTCAGGGGCTTTGATAATGACTTTGCCAAAGACCAAAAGACAGTTTCTAATCAACACACACATTTTATCACATGGAAAGGAACTCAAGGAAGCGTCAACTTATTAACCCAGATAATTTGCTTCCAGGAAGTAGTTTAAAAACATGAGTTAAATTGATTTGAATTATATTGCTACATAAGATTCACATGAAATCTAAAGAAGAGGGGTCTGAGTTTTGAATTTTGATTCTTGCAGCGTCCATTTTTTTAACAGGTTAAAAAAAATATTCTTGCAACATCAAGCGTTGGACTCGGTTTTCCAGACTCCTTTAAATAGGAATTTGATTTGCTTCAATCATAGTGCTAGTACTGTCTTTTATTTTATTTTTTTATAGTCAGTGTTGTCGATTTTCAACTTTTAACCAAATTGTGTTTTTATTTATTCATTTTATCAAACTAACCTTTTTGAGGCATCTAATGACTTCTTTCCATACTTCCTCTTGTCATGTTGTTTTAACAAGTTCCCCTGTGTTGAACAAATCTGTGTTGCTTCTTACTTATATATGTTACCCTGTTTTAAACTGTGGTTTTGGAAACTCAGTGTGAGATAAATGGTACTTGTTATCTCCTCCAAGATTTTTATAACAATAAATTTGGAAATACTGTATACAAAGACAGGCTTTATTTTCTGAAATATAGTGGCAACTCATTTATTTGAAATAATAGGATCAGAAATAATTCAGATCTGCAGAAATTATATTAGACTGACATTTCCCTAATAGTTCAAATCATAGATTCTATCCAACTTGATTGTATTGTGACCACTGACTCTATATCTTAAGTGTCCTCCTATAACATTACTCTCTCAAAAAATAAGGCAGGGGTAGAACAGTAAGGATAATGAGACAAATAATAATGATGATAATTTTAATAATGTACAATTCTGATGTACAGATAAATTTCATAAAGTATTTGTTACATTTCTAAAATGTAAGACTGAAGTACAGAAGTGCTACCATGGTCAACTGAACGATGAAGGCATTGGCAGTAAGTGCACGCCTTACAGAGTATTTCCAACAGGACAGACCATTACAGGAAGTCATCATTGACTCTCTGAAGACATTTATCTTTATATGTTTGGTAATGTCAGGTGTTTCCCAAGTATTCTGTGAAAGGGAACCGCTTTTCCTTTTCTCTACAGCTCAGAGATTTTAGACTGATGGATGAACTACCTGAGCCTTTAGTCAGGTTCATTCATTCAGCAAATATTTGTGAACCAGACATTTTTCTAAATGCTGGAGATAAAGTAATGAACAAAACTGATAAGCTCCCTGCCCTCATGTTGTTTCCGGTCTTAGGGGAAAAGAAAGTAAACGAGAAACAGGTGATCAGATAAGACAGTGCCAGATGTTGACAAATACTACAAACAGGTAAAAAGGGTGATGTAATGGAGAGGTGAGAGTGACTAGGAGGAGGATACTTAGGGTGGGTGGTCAGAGAAGCCTCACTGAAGAGACTCTAGAGTGGAGATGGGTCATGGGGATACTTAGGCAAAGACCATGTTGGGCTGAGGAGGAAGCAGTTCCGAGGCCTTGAAAGTCAGCTGTGTGCCAGGGCTGTGCTGGAGATGGGGGATTCAAAGGTACACAAGAACGGCCATGGTCTTTGCTCTCATGAAGTTCACTGTCTAATAGGAAAATAAGGTTTCTGCCTTCAAGGAACTCATGATTGGTAGAGGCAAAAGACGTGTAAGCAAGTCATTGCAGTATAGCAAAAGTCTCCACGTATGACCATCATAACAACACAAGGAAGGGAGTGATCAATTTCCCTGGACAAAGCAACAGGTCAGAGGAAACCTCCCAGAGGAATTTGCCTATGGTCACCCAGGTCATCAGTGGCAAAGCCAAATTTCTCACATGGGTTTCTCAATCCTTATCCAGTGTTTTCTGCGCTTTGATTTTCATTGTATTCCCAGGGGACAGAGAAAAGAGATGGGAAAAGTGAGGAGGCTAAGAAAAAATTCCCCAGATAATGCCAGGAAAGCACATACATGATTTTAGAGAATGGCACAGTTTATATTTTATATATATATACAGATATATTTTATATCAGTACAGTACTGTACTGAACTTCTTTAAAAAAATTCTAACATCATATATGGGGCTTCTGTGTAGAAGATCAGCACACACTATGAAAATGCAGTTACTCAGTCCAGTTGTAGGTCCCAAAATCTTTTTCCCTAAGACAAAAGAATTTTTCCATGTGTTTAATTTTTTCCCTCTGAATATCATCTGTAGTACAAAAAATCATCTGGGGGTCTTGCCTGGAGGAAGGAGTTCAAGGATGGATGGTGGGTTATGTGGCTGGCTTCCTAAAGCTGTGTACAATCTACCATGAGTTGCTGTTTTCAGTTACAGTGAGAGATGCCTCTTTCTTTGTGCTCCTAATTAATTCATTAATTAATGAGGGTTATTGAGACAGTCTTAACTTTTTTTTTTAATTTTAATTAAATTAGTTTTTCCCTGACAGACCCACAAGGGTCAGTGGTTTCTGTTTCTTAGCCACCACTTCTTGTTTTGATCTCTACATGCTGGGTCCTGTTGTGCCTAGAGGTCCTGACCGCTGCCCATTTCCTTCTTCAACCACAGTCCCCTCTTGAAAACGAATGAGCTTTCAAAAAAAAAAAAGCCTGTAATTAGAATATAAATTACCTTCTTCTAATAGTCCATGCAGATAAGAGTGTTAAGGTATTATGAATCTAGGAGGGAAAACAGCCTTGACAGTTAGTGCCTTCCCCCTTCACTCACGCTCCAACCTGGAAGATCTATTTAATGTTTCACTGGAAACAGACTGCCCTTCTTTCTCTAACTAAGCACAGGAGACCTGGAGTCTTTACCATTTAATGATGGATTTGCATATGGCTTTGTTATTTGTCAAATAAATCTCCTTTTGACTGTTACTCGTGATACCCTCCAAACAGTAGATCCTTAGGCTTTATGCAGGCTTGTAAATGTCCTGCTCAAAATTTGACTTGAGGAAGGTTCTTGAGACAATGGGAAGTGGTCAGTGCATCAGTGTCATGGTGGGGACTGACCCCAGTCTCGCATCAAGAAGAGAAGAGTGGGAAGCACACACTTCTTGGCTTCTTGATGGTGGATGGAGAAAGGGAGCTGTTTTTCTTTTTTTCCCTTTGCTAATTAAGGAAAGCAGGGAGAGACACGAACTTTATTGAGTGCCTACTGTATTCTTGGAAGGATGCTTGGTGTTTGTTTTCTCTCTTGATTTTCAGAAAAAGCCTGTGAGATACTAATTATTATTCCCATTTGTAGAGATGAGTAAACTGAATTTCACAAAATTTAATCGAGCTGTTCAACCACGTAACTTTCCATAGCAAAAACCTACCCTGTCAGAGAAAAGCTGCCTGAACAGAAACAAACAGGATTGTGACATTTTTGTTATGCTAACGTGAAAAGGAAAAAGACATACTGAGTTTAAGAGTTAATTTCAAGATAAACAATTACATAACAATGACAGATCAGACTGTCACCCAACAAGGCAGTGTTCCTGCTAGACTCTGGGCTCTTAGAAGATAGTAATTTTGTCTTTTCATTTTTCTGTCTTCCGTTCTTTCCTTTTCATGATCCAACTGAAAAAGCTGGTATCAATGCAGAGTACTCACAGGAGGGTAGTTGGATGAATTAATTAATTAATTAATGAGGGTTATTGAGACAGTCTTAACTTTTTTTTTAATTTTAATGCTTGCATTATATTTATTTATTTAAATTTTTTTTATATATTTATTTTTGGCGTTGTTGGGTCTTCATTGTTGCGTGCGGGCTTTCTCTAGTTGTGGCCAGCAGGGTCTACTCTTCATTGTGGTGCGTGTGCTTCTCATCATGGTGGCTTCTCTTGTTGCAGAGCACGGGCTCTAGGTGAGCGGGCTTCAGTAGTTGTGGCTCGCGGGTCCTAGAGTGCAGGCTCAGTAGTTGTGGCGCACGGGCTTAGTTGCTCCGCAGCATGTGGGATCTTCCCGGACCAGGGATTGAACCCGTGTCCGCTGTATTGGCAGGTGGATTCTCAACCACTGCACCATCAGGGAAGTCCAGACAGTCTTAATTTTGTTATGGTTATGCAAGAGAGAAGGATAATTGTCTGGAGAATCAGGCTTGGGAGTTGAGTTGTGAATAAAGTTAAAGCTTAAGATATAAACACCTGGATTCAGATACTGAGAGGAGGGAGGTATGATTAGCAATGCAGGGAGAAAGCTGTGTACAGCAGCCAATTTGAAAAAGATAATAGGGACATTTAAAGAAAGATAGAGAGGATCTGAGTACAAGTCTGGGGGCCTGGAATGAGCCCCTGCCAAGGAGAGAGTGGTGGGTGGGAACAGGCAGGTTTTGCTCTGGCAGGTTACTAAAAACACTGTGCCCTCCCTGTGCTCCCGGCACTCCACAAAAACTCTTTTTCTTTTTTAAAGCCTTCCAGACAACTCTGAGGTGCCTGCTGAGAGCTCCATTTACAAGTTAATCAATGGAAGCTCAGAGACTTGAAGGGACCTGCCCTGAGTCACACAGCCATTCAATGACACAGGTGGGATTTGGTAACAGCTGGCTGACACCAGAGTCCCTGCTCTGTCAACTGCTCTGTGTTTTCTCAAAGGCTGTATGACAGTGGGGGCTGTGGGAGCCCCCAGACACTGCAGAGTGGCCAGGAACTCTGGGAACAAACAAACAAACATAACTCCCTCCTTGCTTAAGGACAGATAAAGCTGAGATCAAGGAAAATCAGATTTGGACTGAGGCAAAAGGTTAGGGTGATCTCACACACAAGGACAGAATTATTGAAAAGAACAAACATTTATTAAGCAATTACCCTGAGCCCAGGGCCTGGAAGAGATGGATTACTGCTTTAAACCACCCTAGGATGGAGAGCCCTCTGACTTTATTACTATGTATGCATGTGTGTTTCTATACGGAATATATGCTTGTTCCTTGAGATTCTCTTGAATTCCGGTAAATTAACTTGGGTACTTTAAATAGTGCATACACACATATGTGCACACGCACACACATATGTGCACACGCGCACACATGCACTCACACACACACACACACACACACAGACACACAGGTGAAGGATGTTTAGGAAAAGCCGAGCATCTTCTTTGTTTGGCTCTGAACCCAGTTCAGGAAGGCTAGTCCTTTTACAGATGCCCCTAAGCAGTCCTCAGAGCTGCAGAAAATGCTGATTATTTCCCTCTTTGCCTAATACCTCTATAGGGGAAGTTTCCTGTCCATTGTAGCTGCTGAAGGGAAGTTCTTCAGCCTTTGTCCTCAGTTCCATCTGTGCTGGACACAGCTGGCTGGATGAGAGCTGGGCCCCTGGCACAAGCAGCCAACCCATACGCTGGCTCGAGGCTTACAATGTGGCCCAGAAACAAGGCAGGCCTAACAATCAAGATTCTCTTTGGGGAATGAGCATTGAGAAGTAGATACTTGAAATCTGTTCATTCATGAGGTACAAGAAAGGAAATAGCTTTATTATTTTTTCTCTAACCAATGCCTTCAAATATCTTCGTCTGGACTTCCTATCTGTGTCTCTGGGTGATACCTCAGGCAGACACCATAGGTTTCTATTCCCTTTCAGTTATTAAAAAGATGGCCTTGTTTCCTTATTTTTGTAATTATGATTCATGTTAATGTATTAAGAAGTGCAACACAGTTCGATTTTAAAATTTCAACCTCACATCTAATTCAAAGCCCTCACCCACCCCCCCAACCCCATCTGGGGACTAACTGGGTGGAGGCTCCACATAGGGAAGGGAAGCCTGGTCCATGTTTTCACTCACTGTTGCTCTTTCCATTTCCTTCTCTGTTACTGGTGTGTTGGGGATCTCAGAGCAGCACCAGATGAAAAGAACAAACGTCTTTTACATAGTGGATGCTGCTGTAATTTGGTTATTAACATGATCTGTTCAGCAGTTCTTTGATGCTCCTTCCCCCAAAGGGCACATGTGTGGGTTCTTCACAGGGCCCCGTCCCCTGTCCTAGGCAGTGCACTTTCTGACCTCCTGAAACACCTCTCAACACCCACCCCCCACTTGTTTGTCAACCCGAAGCCTCTCACTTCTAGGTCCTCCCCACAGGTAGGAATCCAGGGAGGGAGAACTTTCCGACAGAGTGAGAGAGCTGCCTGTCCTGCTGCAGTGCATACCGTACGGTATGTGCTGGAAGGTGGAGGGCATCTCAGCTCCTTGCCCCACCACTCAGCCTTCGCCTTAGGCAGTCTCTAGGCCAGAAGTATCCACGAGCCCCATGTGCTCGAGGGCCCCAGCTCTCTGAGACTCACACCGAGCTTTCTCAGGAACTCTCCGCTGCATGGCACCTTGGTCCCTGTGCTGTCATGGGCCTTCGATTCTGCAGTTCAGTGACTTCCAGCTGGGGAGGGAGACACCAGTCTCTCTTGGGGGCAGGAATCTTCAGTTTCTCTTGGAGCCTCCTGAACTTGGTTTAAGGTGGGGCTGAGCAGCTCACACTATACACTTTCCTACACTTCTGCAGCAACATTCCTAATTCAAACTACACTTTTACATCCATGAACTCTCTGCCCCCTCCCCCACCCCGCCAGTACATTCTGATCTTCTGTTTAGAGAGGCTGGTGAGGCGGGGGCCGGGGAGTCAGGGTCAAAAGAGCACTTTGTCCACCTCTTATTAGGGGCTAGAGGGCAGATGCGTCTGACTGCTCTTCTACATTCTCGCTAAAGATCAGGGATTCTTAGTACCTGCTAGCCTCATTGTTGAGGCTGTAGCTAAAATTCTAAATGAGGAAATTAATAAACAGAGAACTTACTCGTCAGTAACCTTTTACATAATGGTAGGACCTGAACTTATAAGGTCAAGAAGCTAGGGGGACAATGATGGAGCACCCATGTATAAAACAAGGCTTTGGAGGAGGGCGGAAGACAGTTAAAAGCATGAGCTTCACAGGCACACAGTACTGGATTTGGTCCCAGTTTAGCTATTTCCTAGATGTATGACAATCTTAGGATAAGATCAATATCTTTGTAGCCCCAATTTCTTCATCTATAAAATGGAAAAAGTAATACTATATGCCATTGAGTTGTTTTGGGGATTAAATCAGATAATTGTTGTAAAGCATTTAGTACCATGCCTGGTACATAGTAAGTGCTCAATAAATGTCAATTCCTATGAGTAAGGAAAAGTATGTCCTGGAGGGAAGTCCCTGCCCCTCAGGGGGCCCTTCACATGGGCTGTAATGTGAATAGTGCCCCATGTGAGTGTGCGATATGAATGCACTCAAGTGGGTCTGAGAAGCCTGATGATAGAGAGTAGATAGAGAAAAACAGAGATAATATGAGAGAGAGAGAGTGAAACAAACAGAGAGAGATGGGGGAGGGGGACAGAAAATGAGAGATTGTCAGGCCGTGAAAGAGGGAGAGAAGTCAATTCCTCCAGCTGGCTGCTGATAGCGTCCCAGTTCCAGCCATTCTACCATTCCAAGCTGATAATTGACAAGACAAAACAAGACAAAATCCAACCAGCACCTACTTGATGCAAGTCTTGTCCCAGAACGAGTGTGTCTCCTGGAACACTCCCCTCCCTCCCAGGGGATCTCTCAAGACAGATGTGAGGATGGCCATTCTCTGCCACCCCTTAGAGCTAACAGAAGCAACCAGAGCTCTGGAGACTTCCCTATCCAGGTGCCTGAGCTGTTTCTGAGGCTAGACTTAAAAAAAAAAAAAAAAATTCAAAGAAATAAGAGGAGGAACAGTTATTTTCTGACCAAAAGGTTATTTTAAGGTACTTATACTGTCTGTGAAACTGCCTGAGTGACTGAGCATCACATTATTTAGAGAATGTACAATATTCTCTATGCTGTGCATAGCAACTTAAATATGGGCTTTTCTAGAAATAATGGCACTCAAATGTTCAGATAGCTCCACTGGAACATATGCATGTGATATGCATTTGTATCATTAGAGAACAGAACCCTTAAGTCAGAAACAGTAAATTGAAACACATGGAACTTTTCTTTCTGGAGGAATCTTGCCATGGCTTTCTGCAAGTTCTTTACTGCTGGCTTCTGGTGGTAGATTGCTTGCAGAGATGGACGCAGCAATCCTTTGCAATGTGACCTTGCCATTCCATCAAGAGGTGAAGTTTATTAATCCTTCCTCTTGCTTCTTGGCTGGCATCAAGAATAGTGTTGACAATAGAGTATGGCAGAAGCAAAGTCTTATGATCTGCCACCCTCTGCTTCAAGAGGTCTTGCACCCTCCACTTTTTCCCCCTTTGCCACCCTGAGACCTTCATGTATGGTTAGCCTCGTTGAGGATGAAGGACCCCAGGGAGAGAGAGGCCTTGCGGACAGCCAGTACTAGCTGCCAGGCAGTGAGACCATCTTGGGCAACCCACATCCAGTCACGCTGCCAGATGACTGCACATATAGGTGACCCCGGGCAAGACCAAGCAGCAGAAGAATCACCCAGCTGACCTTGGGTCAAGCCTCAGCCCAGTTGCTGCCCACAGGATTGTTAGCAAATAAATAGCATGTTTAAACTGCCAAATTGTGGGGTGTTTTGTTAAAAAGAAATAGATTGTTGATGCAAGGATATACCACTTTCCTCACTGTGAGCAGGAACTGTTAGCACTGTGCAGTAGGAAGTGGGATGGGTGGTCCATTAACATCACTAACCAACAGTAGAATTGAAGAAGCCTCCGTCTCAGAGAGTTGTCTCGTTGGGAGATTGTATCATTAGAAAACATTTTGTTAAGCAATGTGAAGAGCAGAAGCTCTGCCTCCTAAAGCTGGAGGGAAGTGGCATGTCAGTCACTGGCAGTACTTGCTATCTGAGCTGTGTTTGATGTGTGAAAAAAGTTTGCCAACAGGAATGCCTGGGGAGGGAGGGTAGAATTTTTTCAGCCAGGGTATCAGCTAGGACGGATCTTATTTGCATGTATCAGCAGCAACATCACAGAGGATTTTTCCCTTTTCTTTCCCTTTCTGCCAACTATTGTGACTAATTGAGAATTCTGTGACTTTTCCAGCTGGAGGATATTACACAGAGTACACACCTGAGCAATAACTGATACCAGTTGTTGTCAGAGAGATGATAATTTTTTAAATGTACAAAAAGTTCATCAAAGCCAATGTAAAATTGGTTTATCCAGTTAAGTCCAGTTGCAAGAGTAAGACCTCATGTACTGACTTTTCAAACAGAAATTGAGTATGTTCCTGGTGCACAGTCCTGTTCTTTCTTGTTGAAGAGCTACACTGGAATGCAACTAGTCTTGACCCAACTAATTTTCCTTCTTGACTGAGAAGAATAATCTCTATGCTACTCATATAAAATCTCAAAATGCAGCATGGTGAAATAAATACCATGTTGTTCTTTTCCTTGCGTCTTTCTATCAGTGGCCGCCTTGTCGGGAAAATATTCTGCCCCAGCATCCAGCATATATGAGAAAAATATGTTAAGCATTCATGGATTTCATGTAAAGAAATCCAAGGACTCCAGAAAGTTCTGCCCAAGAATCCTTCAAACTCCCATACATCTTGGCTATGAGCTTCTCAGCACCTGCGTTGGCCCTGGAGGACCTGGGTGATGGGAAAAGTCAGGCAGAGTGTCTCTGGGGCTCAAAATGTTAGTGCTTAGTTTGTGTTGTCATGCAAAGATTTTGCTTTTGCAAAAGGAGTTAGACACAGGCATCGAGGCCATCGTTTTGCACCATTAAAATCATACTCAAGTTCAATTAAAAAATTAAATTTAGATCAACTGTAACTGGTCCAAAATTCTAGCCAGAGGGCAAGGGCAGGGGTTGAAATGTTATATGCAAGTGCTTTTAAAAAGTAAAAAAGTATCATCTAATACAACATTTTGTTTGTTGACTTTTAAATAAACTTTGAAAAAGTAATAATCTCTTGGGCAAATAAATTTAATGGTAAATTTTAATGATATGAAAGTTCTTCATAAATAAGCATGTTCTCACTTTGCATTTAATAATTATATAGAGAAGTATGTAACACACCCTAAAATATAAAAATGAATGAATTCAGAGTAAAATGTCCCTTGAAGTAAGAGGCTTTTGCTAGTTCTAAAACTTAATTTTAAAACATATCTGCATTTTACTGATGTTGAAACAGTTTCTCTGTAACTCTGATGTACATAGTTGTAAAGGGGTCCTGGCTTATATCTGCCCTTAGTAGAATTGCAAAGGGATTTGCTCTCCTTGAAAGAAGGTGGACCACACAGAAATTCAAAATATGTTTTTCCTTTCATCCACTTCTCATGAGACTCAAAAAATTATCTCAAAAAATATTTATCTCAGACATACTAGTAATTCCCATGATTTGCTTTGTTTGGAGAAAGAATATATTCACTGTTTACAGTTAACAAACAGCTCTTGTAGTGTAGTGTTCCAATTATGCACATGGTCCAGGGGGAGAATCTAGTGCTTCAGGCCAACAGAGGTTCATTCAGCAGCCCCACTCCCTCCCCTGCTCTTCCTATCCCAGTACATGACCTGAATCCTGCACTGCAGTTTGGCTCTCTCTATGTATTGATCAAATTATTTAAATACTTAACCAAACCCTGTTTTTTGTTTGTTTGTTTTAATACTAACAATGACAATCATATTAGCTAGAAAACTATCTTGAAGGACCTTGAGCAATAAGCCTGACATATCTAGATTATTGAATCCCTGTCTCATGATGTGATTTTTTTTTTATTCAAGATCCTATAAATGGGAAAGATCTAGCAAAGGTTTTGGTCCCATAGAATTCAACCGTAGCATTTGGCAGAATGGCATCCAAAAGCTTTTTCTGACATATGTGGAAAATAAGATGATGTTCCTTTTCATTATTTTCATTCTTTTTTAACAATTTCGTTATTTTTTAAAAAGGTGTATTTTTTATTCCTTTTTTGTTTTTTACATATACATGTATCTGTTCTTTTTCAATTTCTTTTCCCAGTTATGTTGTTACAGAATATTATTTTCATTCTTAATTATTTTCATTTTATTGTATATTTCATCAGGTACTCAGTGAATATATTCATTTTTTAAATACAGTGTTATCTCTTATGGGGCAATGATAAGAGGACTGTTCTGGGATGTAGAAGACTTAAGATCTGGTTCCATCTGCTGTGCAGCCTTAGAGAAATAAAATTAAAACATCTGCCATTTATTAAAGCCTTACTCTATGCAAGGAGCTAACAGAGTACTTTATAAGCCAAGTTTTATTTTAATCTTTTCAACACCCCATTTGGTAGATGATATTAACTTTATTTCCAAATGCAAAAACTGAGTCTCATAGTGGTTTAGTGGTTGGCCAAGCTCATTAGCTGATGAGTGGATTTGAATCCAGGTCTTTTAGACTCCAGAGCCATACTCTTACCTGCTTCAGTTGAGTTGTAGTGTCAGCAGCTCTGGGGGCAAATCTCAGCTCTGCCACTTATCAGCTAGGCAGACTTGAGAAGTTACTTAACTTCTGTGCGCTTTCATTTTCCGTGTGTAATACAGGAAGGATACTGTTTAGTCCAGAATATTGGAAGGGTTAAATAGGACATGTTAACAAAAGAGTTTCCCATATAGTAGTCCCTAATCCCTAAATAAAAGTTAGTTCCTTCACTTTCCTCCTTGCCTGGGCCTCAGTTTCCCCCTCTGTGTATTAAGGAGGGCCTTAGCGCTATAAAAACTCCAGAAAGCAACTGGTGCAGTCTCTTCAGTGTATAGGTAAGAAAACGAAGACCTAGAGAGGAAGCAACTTGCCCCAAATCTCAGTTGGTTAGTGAGCAGTTTGTGTTCTCATAGCAATAGTTTTCGTTATTGGAATGAGACTTGGACTTAATTTGACCAAACTACCTAAACCCAGGTAATCTAGATTCTAGATAATTAGAAAAAAATTCTAATTACTATACTTTGTTTTTGGGTTTTGGCCCAGGCTCCTTTATACATTTATTGCAAATATGCTACATGTAAAAAGACCTAACTAGTTATTGTTTTCTCAGTCTGAAATGCACTTCTCTTGACTCCTCATGACTTTCTGCTTCTCATCTTCCAGGTCTAAGGTCGAATATGACCTCCTCGAGGGGTCTTTTCTGTCAGTCTTACAACCCACCCACCCCCGCCCCAACCTCCCACCTAACTCGGTTACTTTCTGTCATGTCCTCTTGTGTATTTCCTTAGACACACTTAAGACAATCTGTAATTATTGTGTTTATAGTTAACTTGTTTGCTGTTCTCTGGCTACACCAGAATTTAAATATCATGAAAGGATGTTGTCAGCATTTGTTCGTTTTGGCGTCCTCAGCCTTAAGCCAGAGCCTGACATGTAACAAGTTCAAAATAAATATTGGTTTAATGAGTATCTCTACCTATCCATCCACTCACCCATCCATCCATCCATCCATCCCTTTTCCTCAAAAGATCTCAGAACACTTTAAAATACAAATGGCTTGATAATTTAGCTTTGAAATGAAAACTAAATAAATGATTGACCTTGGTAGTCAGGGTAAAGAAGTAACAAATGAAATATCTCATCCAAATAGAAAGTGAAGCTAACACATTCAACTGCCGTTAGTGGCTGACTTAATCAGAGGCAGTAAAAAATATTTTAAATCCTCCTAATTAATGAAAAATAAGAATAGTTGTTATGAAATAGAGCTTGTCTGAAGTATTATTCTTAGCACAACATTTTTAAGTGCTTCCAAACACTTTGCCAGGGAAGTTTCATATTCCTTTTTTTCTTGGTCCCTAGGAATTATTCCCTGCCACTTGAGTGACAAATCCAATATCTGGTATCTAATAAGCAATGGTAGCTTTTTAAAAAATGATACTACCAGTTTTATCTTTAATTTAGAACATTAAAAAGAATTAAATACTTAGGAATAAATTCAACAAAACTAGTGCAAGACAGGTACACTGAAAACTATAAAACAGCACTGAAAGAAGTTAAAGAAGACCTAAGTCAAGAGACATCCTGTATTCTGGAATGGACTGGAGGACTTAATATCATTAAGATGGCAATCCTTCTGAAATTAATCTACAAATTCAGTGTAATGTCTATCAAAATCCAAGCTGCCTTATTCTGCAGAAATTGTCAGGCTGATCCTCAAATTCATAGGGAAATGCTAGTGATCCAGAATAGCCAAAACAAACTTGAGGAAGAATACTGTTACAGGACTCAAACTTACTGATTTCACAACTTATTACAGAGCTTCCCTGGTGGCGCAGTGATTAAGAATCCGCCTGCCAATGCAGGGGACACGGGTTCGAGCCCTGGTCCGGGAAGATCCCGCATGCCGCAGAGCAACTAAACCCGTGTGCCACAAGTACTGAGCCTGCACTCTAGAGCCCGCGAGCCACAACTACTGAGCCCACGTGCCACAACTACTGAAGCCCACGCGCCTAGAGCCCGTGCTCCGCAACAAGAGAAGCCACCACAATGAGAAGGCCGCGTACCGCAAGGAAGAGTAGCCCCAGCTCGCCGCAACTAGAGAATGCCCGCGCGCAACAACGAAGACACAACACAGTCAAAATTAAATAAATTTTTAAAAAATTATAAAAACTTATTACAAACCTATAGTAATAAAAACTGTTTATTGGAATAAGAATAGACATACAGATCAATAGAATAGAAACTGAGTCAAGAAATGACCCATACATCTATGCTCAACTGCTTTTGACAGGGGTGCTAAGACTATTCAGTAGGGAAAGAATTTTTTTTTTTTTTTTTTGCGGTATGTGGGCCTCTCACTGTTGTGGCCTCTCCCACTGTGGAGCACAGGCTCCGGATGCGCAGGCTCAGCCACCATGGCTCACGGGCCCAGCCGTTACTTCCAGAAGGAAGATCAGGAATTGGTTCCTGGGACTGCTGCCATGCCATGCATGTGGGATCTTCCCAGACCGGGGCACGAACCCGTGTCCCCTGCATTGGCAGGCGGACTCTCAACCACTGCGCCACCAGGGAAGCCCCGGAAAGAATATTTTTTTCAATAAATGGTGCTGGAACAACTGGATACATACGTGCAAAAGAATGAAGTTGGACACCTATTTTATACCATATACAAAAATCGGTGTCAAAATAGATCAGACACCTAAATGTAAAATTGTAAAACTCTCTGCAAAAAAGCATAGGAAGAAATCTTTGGATCTTGGATTCAGCAATGGATTTTTGGATGTAACACCAAAAGTGCAAGCATCAAAACAAAAAACAGATAAAATGAACTTCATCAAGATTAAAAAAATTTGTGCTCAAAGGACACTATCAAGAAAGGGAAAAGATAAACCACAAAACTGAGGAAAATATTTGCAAATTATGTATCTGATAAGGGATTAGCTTTCAGAATATACAAAGAACTTTAAAACTCAGCAGTAACAGGGTAAGTAAGCCAATTTAAAAATGGGCAAAGGATTTGAATAGACATTCTCCAAAGAAGATATACAAATGACCAACATATACATGAAAAGATGCATAACCTCATTAGTCATTAGGGAAATGCAAATCAAAGCCACAATGAGATACTACTTCAAATACACTAAAATTGCTGTAATAAAAAAGGCAATAGGAAGTGTTGACCAGGATGTGGAGGAATTGGAACCCTCATACATAGTTGATGGGACAGTAAAATGGTGCAGCCACTTTGGAAAAACAGTCTGGCAGACTTGTCAAATGACCCAGCAATTCCATCCGTGAGTTATATAAACAAGAGAAAAGAAAACATATGTCCATGCAAAAATGTGTACATGAATGTTCATAATGGTCAAAAAGTGGAAGCAATTTAAATGCTCTTTAGCTGATGAAATTGATTAAAATGATATATATCCATACAATGGAATTATTATTCAGCTATAGCAATGGAATGAAGTACTGATATGTACTACTACACAGATGAAACTTGAAAACATTATGCTATGTGAAAGAAACTGGACACAAAGAAACTGGACACAAAGAAACTGGAAACAAACTGGACACATATATCATATGATTCCATTTATATTAAATGTCCAGACTAGGCAATTCCATGGACACAAAAAGTAGATTAGTGGTTGCCAGGAGTTGGGGAAGGGGGCAAATGGAGAATACCTGCTAACGGGTATAGGTTTCTTTTTGGAGTGATGAAAATGGTCTGGAATTAGTGGTGATGACTTAACAGTGTTGGCAGTGTACTACAACCACTGAATTGTACACCTTAAAAGGATAAAGTTTATCGTATGTGAATTATATCTCAGAAAACGTGAGTAACATAAAGAAGGAGGGTTGAAATATAATTTGCTGAAAATTAAAACAGGTAAATATCTGAGAAGTATCCTGCCTGTGGTGCAAAATCTGCTAGGTTAATTTGTGATTTTACCTTGAGTCAGATATGGAAAGTTTTGGAAATACTTCTGCCTGATTTTTGCATACCTCTAAATCTTCTGTAGCTGATTGAACTGAAGGAGTCTTTAATCAAAAGAATAATACCCGGGAATCAGACTTTGTGGCTTCTTATTTTGCCTCTCCAATGTCAGGTCCTGTGGCCCTTGACAAGACTACTCATGGAGGGGCTCATTTCTCTCTTTGTGAGAGGGACTGCTTGTCCTGTCTCTAGCTCCCTGGACGAATGCTGAGAAATAGGTGCACAAAATAACAGTATGGCATTTTACAATTCGGAATGCTTTAGAAATACAAGTTAATAATAGGAATTCTTCTTTCTTATAATTAACTTTAACAGGACAAGCACACCTAATACCTAATATCTTTCCAAATTCAGAATGTAATTATTAGTGAGAGCTTAACTCAAATTTAAATGTTACAGTAAATGGGCATAAATAACACTAATAAACCTTAATCAACTTTTCTTCTGAATTGCATGAGCTAAAATTCTGCCTAAGTATTATGCAGCTGAAGTCAGACCTGCAGCAATGGATAGTTCCTTGAGAGGAGAAATACGTGTATTGGCAAGAATTGATGGTATTTTTCTATGACTGTCTTTAATACATCAACCCAGGAAGCTAATATATTGCAGTCAGTATTTAATGACATACAAGTCTCTAATAAACAGAGACTTTCTTAATCACTGCTATGCTCTCAAATTAAGACATTATTATTTCTCCCCTCCCAGCCCATTCCAGGCCTGATCTTCCCAGGTAGATGCGATCCTCTTTATATGTATGTGTGTGTGTGTGTCTATATATATATATATATATATATATATATATATATATATATATATATGGAGAGAGATAGAGAGAGAGAGGGAGACCCTTTATTTCATCTATTTATCTTTGCTTCTGAGATAAATAGAATGCAAGCCCTGTGAACAGCATCAGCTGTGATTTTTCATCTTTGATTCCCCAGCATTATGTATAGTGATTGGCACATAGTAGATGTTTCACAAATGAATAAATGAATTAACAAACGTAAATTGTTGGTAAATTTCCGTAGGAGCATAGTATAGAAACAGCCAGAAGGAAGATCAGGAATTGGTTCCTGGGACTGCTGCCATGCATAGCTGAGGTTTCAAGTACTGAGGGAAATGCTGCTGCTGGGCTCCCTGAGAGACTTGCAGTGATAATGCTTGAAAATGGGCAACTTACTAGAAGCAGAGGGTTTTAGTGCAGAAGAATTTAAGCAAGTTACTGATGCCATCTGCTCTTAGTCCATGCCGGTCACACTCCCATCCTGCCTTTGCACTTACCGTTCTCCCCCAGCTCTGTTTAAATTTGCAACACCTTCCCCCACTCCTTCCCACTTTCCTGCTTTATTTTTCTCCATTTATCATTTTCTCCAATTATCACTATGTATCCTAATTATTTATTTACTGCCTGTCTCCCCTCCTGCCCCACCAGAATCTAAATCCTGATTTTATATAGTCTGCTTTTTCCCTGGTCTATATTCAGTGCTAAAAATAGTCCCTGGAAATAGTAGCTGCTCAATAAATATTATGGAAGGGAGGAATGAAGAAAGAAAGAGAAGGGAGGGGAGAGAGAGATTGGAGGGAGGAAGGGGAGAGGGGGAATGGAAGAAAAAAGAATGTTGGGAAAGAAGAATGGAAGGACAAAAGGGAAGATTAATCTAAAAAATATCTGGAAGTCTGGCAAGCTTTTCAATATATTCAGGTAAACTTGTGGCCACCTTACAGATTTGCTTTGCTTAGCTCACGAAAATATTTAAAAATTTTTAAAAAGCTGAAAAATTTCTATAAAATATCAGATTATGAGCTTCTCTCAAACAGTCAGGTCTGGTTAACTGGGTCTGGGTCTGTGCTCCCATACCACATTAGTCATCTAGACCTGAGTATCCCCTTTAGTAGGGGATATGGGCTAGAGTGACTTAATAGGCCTGAGAATTTAAAGCAGGGATGGAAGTTGGGATCTCTCTTGGATTTCCTGAATGGCCCTGAGAATCTCACTATGGGTGTGTAACCCAGGAAGTCCTCAGAATAATTTAGATTCTTATGGAAACCTGTATTCCCAAGGGGGTTTCAATGAGCAGATCATGCCCAGGTCTTTAAGACCTGGTTCATTCAGACCAGAGACTTCCTGGGGCTTACCTGAGAGGGGAAGGTGTGCCCAGGCAAACCCTCTACTGATCCTCTGTCCTAAGAACTTTCTCTGGAGAACCTGAACCCTGTAGCCCTCTAGTCAGGATGTTGGTGTAAATATATTGACATGTTCACCCACTGGAGTGATGATATCACAAAGCCTATTTAGCTCTAAAATATGCTTCACATATGATTCCATCACCCCCATGCATCTGTTCATTCATTCAACGAATAACATATCGAGCACCTACTAAGTGCCAGGCCGTGTGCTAGGTACTATATATTCAAGTGTTGAAGAAGTCACATGATCCCTGTCCTCGCAGACCTCACAGTATTATCAGGAAAGAGAAACAGGTAAGTAATAAGTGTTAGCATATTGCACAGGAAGGTATCAAAACACAGCAGAGGCTCTGAAACTACAGATTTAAAGTTCAACATGTAGAAAATATGCAGATGTTCAAAGCTTTTTCCTAAACTGCTTGGGGGTAAGTTCTGGAGAAAATTAAATCGTTTTTTAACTGATTCTTATAACATAGGATTCTTATAGCATATATAAATTTCCTCTAGAGTCCTTAATTTGCTTTGAAATTTTTAGATGTAATTGTCTAAAGGTCACTTTGCCTCCTCACTTTATGCACACAAACATACCATAATATTTTGATCTAGGTGGCTGAGCCCACCCTTTTACATGAATCCAATCAATCTGAAAGCTTTCTCCAACCTACCTAAATTATTGCTATTTTCATTACTAATGCTACTTACACCAGTAAATCTATCTACTATCATTTCTAATTATTATTTTATTCTATAAATTATATTTTTATTTTATAGTATACACAGTAGTATATATTATTTATTGTGGTAAAATATATAAAATGTGAAATATAACATCTTAACCATTTTTAAGTGTACAGTTCAGTGCCATTAAGTATATTCACATTGTTATGCAACCATCACCACCATCCAGAACATTTTCATCATCCTAAACTGAAACTCTGTACCCACTAAACAATAATTCCCCATTCCATCCTCCCCCAGCCCCTGGTAACCACAGTTTTGTTTCTGTCTCTATGGACTTGACTATTCTAGGTACCTTATATAAGTGAAATCATACAATGTTTGTTCTTTTGTGACTGTGCTTAGCACAGTGTCTTCAAGTTTCGTCCATATTATAGCATGTATCAGAATTTTCTTCCTTTTTAAGGCTGAATAATATTTAATTGTATGTATATATCACATTTTGGCTATCCATTCATTAGTTGGTGGACATTTGAGATGTTTCTACCTTTTGGCTATTGTGAATCATGCTGCTATAAACATAGGTGTACAAATATGCTTATTATGTTTATGCAGTGCTTTTAATTTTTCAAAGTGATTTTTGTGTCTATAATTCTTAAACTCTGTGGGAGGTAGAGTAGTATTTTCCTCTTCTGGCAGATAAGAAATCCAAATTATTGAAAAATTAAGTCACATTAATTTAGGGATATTTTCTGACTCTTAGCCTAGAGAATCTTTTTCTCAACATACTTTTTATTATTCACTCCAATAATCCCTTCACTAGCAGAGATGCAAAAGCAAAAATATCCTTGTTGAAATGCAATTGTAGGGCAGATCAAAAGTCTTCTTTTACTTGGAAAGGCTAAATGAAATCAGTAGGCCCACAGTTTGGGGAAAAAAATCAGTTTTAAAAATTTATCTTTCAGGTATCAGTGGCAGCAGTTTTTTCTAGCAAAATGACATTCGGGGCTAGCTAATCCAGACTTAGCCTTCCCTCTTCCCCCTCAACTACACCATTGCTCATAAAATTCAAACTTCCCATGTACTCAAAGTTGGGAAACTATGTCTATAACCCAAATAAAATATCTAAATCTTGATTACTCACGGGTTTAAGGCATACCTGATATAGTTTCACATTCTGTTCTTGGATAAAAATCTTCATTAAATTCCAGAGACGCCAATGCTCTGTTAGAATAGAGCTTTTAAAAAGTTGAGAGGTCCTCAGACGACCCTTGAGGGAGGGGAGTAGAGGCTAGGTATGTAGGCGTGGCAGAGCCAATGATGCTGTGTCCCCCATGGAGCCCTTCCCAGCGAGGCTGCAGCTGATTGGTGCTGGAGCAGTTTGTCTTTACTAAATTCATATGTTTCTTTATGTCAATAACATTAGGCAAGAGTTAGTTTTTTAAAATAGCACTATTTATCTGTGCTACTTCTCGTAGTTTCTATTGGTTTAAAAAGATATTTCTAACAGTTAAAACTGCTCTAACTATTAAATTTTATTCAATTTTTTAAAAATATCTCTAGTTTTAATAATTCCATGTCAGTGGGAAAGATCCTGAGTCTTACAGTTTGCCTGGATTTCTGCCTTCACTTGCTTGTCCCGACCAGGTCTACCCGCTTCCTGGTGTGCAGTTGTTTTCTTTGATGGTAACATTTGGTGGTTCTTGCTGCCGTGTCTGGGGGGTACACTAAATACCTCTTTGATTTGTGCTGTTTATTCCTTTATGGTGTTGCTTCCTTGGTAGGATTGCCAAATCTAGCAAATAAAAATACACCCAGTTAAAACTGAATTTCAGATGAACAACAGCTAACTTTTTATAAGTATGTCCCATGCAACATTTGGGACATACACTAAAAGTTTTTTGTTGTTTTTCTGAAAGTCAAATTAAACTGGATGTCTTTTATCTGACAACTCTGGATTTCTGGCAGAAAGGTACTCAAAGAGTAGGAGCTCATAGTGACATTAACTAATAAAAACAGAATCAACTGTTCTTGAATCCAGACAGCATGGCGAAAATGCCAGTAAGTGTGATGGGGTCTAAGCCTGGTGATTTGGAGAGACCTAAATTGGACACCAAACGGCAATGTGGGGGTCACAAGAAAAGAGATAAAGAGGATTTGCCCCTCAATTTCTAGTTCTCTTTTGGAAGCAGATGCTGATAAAGGTTACCCTCCCAGGCGATCAATCTGAAAAGCCTGGTTTGTAAGGCCAGTAAAGGGAAGAGGAAGTAAGAAGGTAAGGCAAACTCTGACACATACTGAATTTTGTTAATTCTGAAAATTTGGGGGTGGGTAGGAACTCTACTAGGGAGTATATGTATGTGTGTATTGCAGGGGTGGGCAGAGGAGGAGGATATGGGGAGGGAAAGGGAATATGACCTACCAGAAAGAAAAACATCTGATTATATTCTAATACAGGCTCACCAGTGTATCACCATTAAAGTAGTTTATTTCTTATTCAACCCTAAAACTGTTTACCAGAGATTCTAAATAGTTTAGAGTTATCACACTTGTGTTAATTTGATTATACATAGACACACTATTGCAGGTATAAAATGATGTTAAAATTTGCTTTGTCTTGAAAATTTTGTAATTGAAAGACTACCAGAAATTCTGGCAAAATACTGTTTGGAAGCATTAATACTCTTTTCCTTAACAGACTTGATCATAGGAGCTTAGAAGTCCAGTCAGTATGTGGCTGGTCAGGCGGACAGGATACCCATGATTTGCTCTGTGGCCCCCAGCAAATCGAGTACGTTGCACTTTACGGTCTTGTTCCCCTCTTTATCTTAGGCTGAGAAGTCAAGTGTTTGTTATGTACCTCGGTGTGGCCCAGGATTGGGTTAGTCTCCACTGAGGACATAAGAGGATGGAATGCCTGTTCTTGGGGACTTTCCAATCCAGTTCTATTGAGAAAACCTCCCTCTCTTTACCAGACGTGGCCCCTGGGCCTTTAGCTGCTTTCTGAGGAAACAACAAACTGAAATCTGCGGAAGCAGAGGGTACACTGCGCTCTATACCATCTTTAGAGTTGCCTCAGAAGAGATCACAAAGGGTTAAAATTAATGTTTAAAGCTCATACCCATTAATTTGAAAACAGCCACAACCCCATTACCCACACGGGTAAGGAGACATAAGGTTTTCCCAAAGAGGAAATATAAAAAGCTGATGAAAATCTGAAAAAAAAAAATTTTGGTCTCAATAGCAGTAAACAATAATAATACAAGTTAAAATGAGACACTGTTTTCTCCATAAACTTCTTAAGATTTGGAGAACATCAAATTCAGTGTTGGTGAGAGTGAGGTGAGGTGTTTATTCCCATTAACTGCTGATAGTAGTTTGAATTCAAACTATATTTCTAAAAATAATATTCTAATATCATACAATATTGTTTTCAATGATAGAAATCTTAGAACTATGCTCAGTAAATGATCAAGATACTTTATGGACAAAAAATTGATAGCAACACTTAAAAAAAATAGAAAGGTTGTAAGCAAACTAAATGTTTGGTTGCTTGGGTATAGTTTATTACATTTTATATGTGTAAAAAATGAAATATTATACATTGGATATTCATATGAATCTTATGAATTATTAAAACATGGGGAGATATCTTTGTCATTATTTAACAAAGAGCAATACAAATTATATACAGTTTGGGACCAATTATTTTGGAATAGTAGAGAAAGAACTTCAAAGAAATATACAAAATGTTAACATTGGTTATCTATAGGGGAGTGTTTATAGGTGAGTTTTTCTGTCATTTTTACCCTTTTATATATTGCACAAGATTTCTACAGCATTCCGAAAAACTATGTACAATAAATGGTCAGGTGGATGGATATCCAGAGCATGGTTCTAAGAACAGAGACTGAAAATATTGTTTATTTATTTATTCTTCCCATCTACTATCTGTGTGACTTTGGGGTAAATAACATAATTTATGAAGCATGTATTTTCTCATCTATAAAATATTGCATCAAACTTTCTCCCATGTTTGTTAGAATCATTTGAAGTGATGAATATGAAAAATGCTTTCTAAATTATAAAATACTTAAAAAAAATCTAAAAGGTGAATTGGGGTTACCTTATGACATATTTCTATGAGGTTATATCAGGTGTGAGGGAACAGTCTGTGGCCATACAGCATAAAGCCATACACATGGCTTAACTGAGGACCAAATTCATAGCCCATTAGGTGCCTATTCCAGGGCCTTTCTTTGAGTGGTTTACCACCCATAGCATTGGAGAGCTGGGAAGGTGGTAGTAAGGGATGGGGGAAATAAAGCCGGGTTGGCAATGTGGGCCAGATCATGAAGGGATATGAAAGTCGGGCTGAAGACTTTACAAATTTGATCTTCACTGGTTAAGATGGAGCCATATTAGGTGTTGTTTCATTTGCTTTGAGCCTGAGTGTCACAAAGGCAGCTGGTTTGGGGGTAATTAGCCTAAGAGTGGCCAATTTGCTGGATGGACTTAAGGGTCAGGAGAATGGAGGAAGGAGTCTGGCTAGGTCAGAGTTTTGGCATTTCCTGAGGGAGGAGATGGCATTCTTGACAAAAACTTAGTGGGAAGAAAAGAATGAATGTCAGAGAGATTTCTCAGGGAGAGAACTTGTGATAGATGGAGCACAGAGGGTAAAGGAGAAGGAAGGCTCAAAGATATCATTAATATGTCTCCTCTGGAAGATGGGAAAAGGGCTTCATTCCTTAGTAATCCCTCCTGAGAGACTGAACATATAAGCCTACAACAGCTGGACCATATGTAACAACTGAGCTCTGAGGGCAGCCTCTGTGCAGCCAGCCCATTAGAGTCAGGACTTGGCCAGTGACTATCCACTTCCCTATTTTTAATCCCTGCTTCCAACTCAGGAGTTATTTAGCCAGAAAATGCTCTCCTAACCAATCACAAAGGATGCCCCACTTCTAGCTGGCCCTCCTCCTGCTTCTACATGCTAGCAATGTCCAGAAAGGTCACACCTTTTTCCATCAATCCTTTTTCCACTATAAAGCTTTTCCATTCCTCTGCCTGCCTTTGAGTCTGTGAAATGCATGTGATGCTGTCTGATTCCCTTGTTATAGTAAACTCTGAATAAATCACCTCCATGTATTCTCATTAGGGTGGTCTTCATTATTTCCACGCTCCCATATCTGCCTTCAGCTCAGCCACTCTTTCCAATAGTAATATCTAGGGAGGCAATTTGGTGATTTGAGAGAAAGCATCACTAGGAATCACTTCTAGCCTCCAAACTAACTCTGTGGCCATCTCTTAACCCACTGAACACCCATTTCCTGAATCCATAAAATGAAACTTGTATATCACAAAGTGATGAAATTCTGTGTCCTGGTCTTCAAAAACATGTAGCCTGTCACAGTATAGACAAGAAGTGCAACAGATCCTTAACTATATACAAGTATATTTCCCTGCCTGTAATTTTCAGAAAGAGAGAAGGAAGAGGGAGGATGGAGAGCAGGAAGGAGGAAGGCAGGTGGGCTCTGTCAGATTTAATCTAGTTTAAAGCTTCTCTAACAGGGAAATGAAAGGCCCATGGTTCCAAACTCCCTTGAATGAGGAGACCAGCTTCTGTTTTACTGGCCTAAGCCTGATGCTACAGCACGTGTTCCTCTTCCAGCGAGCAGTGATAAAGTCTGACCTCACCCCTCTGAAGAGAGCTTGGCAGCCTGTAACAGGAAATGAAGTGTCCAAGTGCAGTCTCCACAGGAAGGGAGGAACGGGAATGAGGTTGTACAAACACCAGTGGGTACTAGTTTCTATTCTGTCCTCGTCCCTCCAGAGATGAAACACAGACATTTCTTTGGCCCAGTGATCACAAGTCTTTTCCAATCAGGACTCAGGACCTGAGAGGGAAAATGTAGGGATGCTGAAGAGGCACTAATTTTTCAACATCACATTTCCATTCTACTTGGTAGCTTTTTCACCATGTGAAACTTCCCATGCAGGCTTTCTTCATTCTACATATTCTTGCTCTGTGGCCCATCATCACTCATAACACCACATTAAATAAGGATTTAGTAGCAGACACATTCAATTTGTTTTTACAGCTGTTAAGTCTTTGGTGTCATAGTGAGAAAGAACAAATCAACAGCAGGGGTTCCACATAAATAGTCTATTTCCTTCGATGTTTTTTTCTCTGAAAAAGTGTGGAGCTACGTTGACTTTGAATTTGGTGAAAAGTCCCTTCAAGGCATTCACAGCTTGCTGCATGCCATGGACTTAACAATGCTCTTTCTCACCTGGAGGAAGTCAGCTGCCTGCTTTGAATTTCAGTGACCACATTTAAAAGCCTTACCTCTCTTGACCAAAAGGATACAGTGAGGGGCTTCCCTGGTGGCACAGTGGTTGAGAGTCCGCCTGCCGATGCAGGGGACGCGGGTTCGTGCCTCGGTCCGGGAAGATCCCACATGCTGCAGAGCGGCTGGGCCCGTGAGCCATGGCCGCTGGGCCTGCGCATCCGGAGCCTGTGCTCCGCAGCAGGAGAGGCCACTGCAGTGAGAGGCCCGCATACGGCAAAAAAAAAAGGATACAGTGAGACAGTGTGGGTGAAAGTGTTTATAAATTATCTGTAAATGTCACAATGATGAGAAAAAAGGAGGCCATTGGAGGTGGAGTCCCTGGGCCACCATTTCAAGGTCAGGTGCCAATAAGTGAAGCACCCAGTAACACAACTCAGGTTCCTTAAAGGCGAATCCCTACTTCTCATTCAAGGTAATTCTTAATCATGTTTTACCTACTACTCCTTATAGAGTGGAAGTTGGAATAGGAGAATACCTGAACCCTCTGACATCTTATGCAATTTATGAAAATCTTCAAGGAAGCATCCCTGTGGCTTTTTTCAGATTCTCAAAGAATATATGATCCCCTCTCCCCAACCCCATCCCCACAAAAGAAAGAAAAAAACATTAAGAACTCTTAATCTAATGCCACAAAGCATAGAGAAGGCTATCAAGTTGAGGACAAAAAATAAGAAAACAATCTACAGATACTTAATCTTGTTATGGTCAAGAATTAATGGTTAGTTTTGTACCTCTAAGTAAATAAGTAAGTAATAAGAACATTCAAGTTATTTCTTTTGACCAGCAGCTAAGTGGAAACAATACTTTTTCCACCAGCTCCCCTCTCCTGCCAGTTCCTTTGTACTGTTTAATTTTGATGGGAAGACAATGCCTAGTAGGATCATTTCAGAATATGGAGTAATTACTGCCTAGGATATTTTTTTCTCTTACAGGAGAAAGTTCTTCTTTATTATTTTGGCTTTCCCATTTTTCTCCCAATAATGAGATTCAGTAATGTTTAACCAACAGGAGGCTGGCCGGCTTTCAGAGGCATCCATTGAGAAAGATCTGATCCAAAATGAGAGAAGAGGGAACCATTAAGCTAAAAAGGAAATGAATTCCAAGCTTTGACTCTCTCCAGGGTTCTCCTGGGTGTCAAAGCTTATGCTTAATGAGGGTCCCAAAGGGGAAGGTCATAAGTCAATGACACTTGGCTGGTTCAGTGCAAGCCATTGGGCTAAATGTGTCAGTATACTCTGTCCCAGACCACAGGGACCTAGAATAAACCGAGGTGTAAAATAACCTCACTTGCCCCTGAAGGAAGAGAAGCTGCTGCTAAAATGAGACTCAGCCTTTTAGTAAGGTCTGCACATTCCTTTGACCCCAGAACTGCTGGCAGAATTTCTGGGAAGGTCATGCCACAGCTTCTTAATCTCTAAGTGGAGGAAAATTTATACCACCACCTCCATGGGTTTCAGGAGAAATGGCCAATGATTCTCTGAATGCACTTTGTGCTGCTATTTAAATGTTACAGATATATGGATCAGGACTTACTATACAGAATCACAGCATTTATGGGCTGGACGGGAGCTTAGACATCATTTCAGTCTAGGAGTTACTGCACGAACTAGAAAGAAGACTTCTTGGCAATACTAATTGAACACTGTGGTTAACAGCAGGGACTTTGTATCCAGGTTGCTTGGATTTGAATGTCAGTTCCATCTCTGCACCTCTCTACCTCAGTGTCTGCATGTGCAAACTAGGGATAATTAAAGTTTCTACATCGTAGTGTGGTGTGAAGAGTAAATCAGCTGATAAATGTAAAGTGCTTAGGGTAGCTGTCAAACTAAGTACTGTATAGTGTTTGCTCATATTGTTGAAGAATTTCACTCAGTGCTACATAACATTAATTACACAGTTTTAAATTCTTATTAACCACAAAAGAACCTACATATATTTGATAAGTGGTAAATCATGTATATGGGAAACATTATTTGTTCAATTTACACAGTGTTTAGTGAACATTCTTGGACCAGTCGTGGTTACTAGAAGTAAATTCTCTCTTCCCCTGCATTTGTCCCAGAGTTTGGGAACTAAAACTCATCCATCCATTCACTCGTCACTCAGCGTCTGTTGAGCACCTAGTGTGTGTCAGACCCTGCTCTGACAGTGAACAAAAGAGTCAAAAATCTCTGCCCTCCTGAAGGTCACAGTCTTATGTCAGGAGTCTGCTATGTAAGGAGTCTTCTTTAGTCTGCTGTTCTTTTAAAATGTGGAGACTGAGGTTCAGAGATTCCTTAGCCGATTGCCCAGTCACACAGCTCATCCTAGATCCAGTGATCCCTTATCACACCAGACTTTTGAAAATATTGTTTACCATGCAGCTCTAAAAATGTCCAAAAGATACATTTGTCTGTCAAATTAGCTGATACAGAAACAGTGCAGTGGCATAAACGTACCAGCTTTGACCTTTGACCCCAGAACTGCTGGCAGAATTTCTGGGAAGGTCATGCCACATGCATCTGACAAAAGTATGTGTTTTCCCAACCCCTTGGGGCCACCACGCGCCCTCCTTTCCTTTCTTGTCACATTCACCACGCCATGTCATTTCTGTTACCTCCATTTACAAAACTTCTGAAAGCTAAAGCAATGAGTGAAGATGGCACTGATGATAAAGAAAGGAGGGTTTTGACTATGGAAATGTTATTAAAGGAGAGACAACTTCATCCTGAGAATTTCAGGCCTCATTTTCCATATTAGGTATGCTTCTGTGCCTTTTGGAATAAAATCCTTATGTGGTTTTTATCTCTTTTCCAGACTTTCCAGGTTGTATCCTAAGGTGTTCAGAAATATCTGTTTTTCTCTTTCAGAACTTACATATCAATTTACTTTGAATTCATTATCATTTTCTTGTTCATATGGACATATGTTGGAAAGTGTGTAAAAAGGTAGTGAAGCACATAGTTTTAGGTGTTATTTGTGTGTAGATTAAGTGTATGTCCATTTATTTTCTCAAGTATTGCATTTCTTCATTTCTAAGATATCATCTTCTGAGATGGATCATTAGGTTATGTATGAAGAAAGAAAAATAACACTGTCAATTGAACTATTACTTGCCATCAATTGTAAAATTCATCCTGATTTCAGAGATGTAAAAATGTGAAAAGAGCCTGATACCTCTTCATAGGTAAAAATGTTTTTCATGTGATCTATTACAAAATTATCCTTTTTAGGTGGGTGCTGAATAATTGTTGCACTGAAACAATTTTGACTTAATTCTTTCAAATATCCATCAGAAATGGCACCTGGGTGGGGAGAAAAAGGGCTAAAACCAAGCCTGGGTCTTTGAACCTGAATTGAAATATTTATAATGAAGTGATGATGTCTTGGACTCGTGTCACAAAAATATCTGGGGGTAGGCGTTGTGCGAGAGTATAGATAAGGCAAATCTGGCTATGAGTTGATAATTGTTCAACCTGTATTGTAAGGTACATGAGGACTTAGTAGACTATTTTGTTAAAGTCTCAGGAAAAAAAGAATTTCTGCTTGTAAGGTAGTGGCAGAACCTCCCAAGAATAGGAGTGGGTTCCCTTATGTCAGGGAGCCTAGCTCTATGCTCATGGTGGTAAGTTCTAGATGGAGACTGAAGAGAACACTTCCTGGGACTGTGGGTGAGGAGGTGAGTGGAAGGTATGTCCATTGCTAGTCATTCATCTTCCTTCTGAATACCTTATTGTGTTGAAGCTGCCTGGGTCTTACCTTTTATTACAGTGACTGTTGCCTAGTCCTCATAATTGCTTCTAGCCCTGAAGGCCACTGTATTACTTTACATCAGTATTTGTTCAGCCTCAGGGGATATACAGGACTGGCATAGAGGCTAATTAAAAGCAACAACAATAGCAATTAAAAATTTTATTGAATGTTCCAGTCGCCATGCTAAGTGGCTTACCACACGTGATTTTATTTAATTCTCCTGACGGCCCAACCAGGTTAATACTATTCTGATCTCTATTTACCCACGAGGAAACAGACTGATAAAACTTCAGTACCTTTCCCAAAGCTGGCATGTGGCAGGGCCTGGCTCTAAATCTTAGGCTGTGCTCTAAATCACACTATGCACTGAATTCTTTCCAGTGACACTGGATTAAGAGCAATGGAAATCACAGCCTGCTGAGAATCACTTGCAGATCTGGACTAAAGACTCAACCCCGAGCCAATAATCAGCAGATGCAGATGGGTGAAAAGGAGCACAGACACAGGAAAGCAGCCCTTGTAGAAACAAATCAAAAGGAATGCAGATACCTCTACCATGTAGATAAACACAGTCCTAGCAGTGGGATAGGGAGAAGAGGTCAGCTCATCAATGGTTTCCATTCTCTCCTGAGTCTTTCAATCATTTCAGAGCATACTCACGCATTCTCGAGCCTTTCATGCCTGGGTTTAGCTGGTGTGTTTCATACCATCTCCTGGAACTCAGATGGTCCTTCTAGACTTTCACTGCCTTGTTCCACTGCATCTGGAATCTTTCCCCTGGTCACTAACTGACACGATACGAAGAGTATTTTCTTACATGACCCTGTCCTACAGGGCCCTGACTATCCAACCACACTTTGTTGAAAAAATCTAATCATTATTCTTAATCTTGTAGAAACTCAAAGATTCCTCCTGCCCTGTTGGGCTAACTATTACCCTCCTCTCCATATTCACCCACAAATGCCTCAGTGACATTGAAATGAAAAGGTCTTTTGGAGTAGGAAGTCTTGAAGTCATCATCTGAATTAAACCAATCATTTGGGCTGCAGCGTTCAAAGGTAGTTCAAGGTTGGAGTGTGTACTCACAAGCAATGAAAATCACAGGGGTGGGGCTTGCACTATAGTTAGCACAGGGCTCTGCATACAGCATGTCCCATTCATACTCCTCCCCTAAGCTTCTAACAGTGTCACCAAAGACCACATTGCCTTCTTTGTCTACACTGTATGGAATTTACTATCAGCTGAAATCATACACAAGTGTAAGTTCTTCCCAACCAGTACTTGTACATTTACACTTATAAACCAAGTAAATAATCTTATATTTATCATTGTATATAGGTCTAGGTAGATTCAGATCATTATTCCAACGTGTTAAGATCTGTTTGGATTTTGATGATATCAACACAATAATATATTAATCTTCTTGGCATTATATTAAGAAATTTGTTAAACATACATTTATCGAAGACACTGAAAAGAATATTAGGATAAGACTAAGACAGAGTTCTGTTATAAGCCAATACCAGACGCCACCCCACACACCCCCGGTTGCTAAGAAGTACCTCTAAGTATGTTCATTCAACCAGTTATTAATCTTCCTAATTGCATTAGCTCAGCTCATATTTCTTAATCTTGTCTCCAATATATCATGAAGGAATTACACAGTGCCCCACTGAAGTTCATGTGGTAGTATTTTGTCTATTGCATTTCCTTGAACAATGTTTCCCGCTAAATTTGGCCTGATTTAATTTAGCTAAAAGCAAATTTGACAAGAAGCAATTTGGTCAAGAAGACAATTTTGTCCAAACAATGATCTAGTTAAAACGGAATAATGCCAATCGGTGTTTTTTCAAAGTTGGTCATTTTGTGTACTCTGGACAGATTTGTGACCCATTTGTATCTTATATACTTTTGTTTCTAATTTGGCTTTTCTCAATAGTTTGATTTTTTAAATTTCTAGTTCATTTCCAGCTAGTTATTCCTTTCAAGCCTTACTTATAATGTAGAATGATTGAAACAATCTAACTATTCAGCAGTTAATTAAAAGAATGCAAATGTCCAACACTGATGGGATTATTTTTTTAATATACCTAGTTTTCAAATACCATATGGTAGGCAAAATATCATATGTAGTCATAGGAAACACATGTGGAAGGCTATCATGCAATAACGTGCAATCATTGGTTGGTCCTATTTGAATGTCATTATGGTAAACAAATTCTTTTCTGGTTTGTATTTATAATTTTCCCATAATGAACACGTGTTGGCTAAAAAGTCTAAAATAATACATAAATCACAGTGGTAGTCAATTGTTCAATTATTCTGTTAGCTTCAAATGATTAGCTCCTTTTATTTGATCCTTAGCTTGTTCCTTGAGCAATTCCTTAATCGTTCAAACTTTTCACAATAAAGACAGAATAATTGTTTGAAGATGAACTTGTTATATATAATGATAAAAGGTTCTGAAAATTGTAAAATAATTTTTATAGATACTTATAGCTCTATAAAGCTGTCCTATGTTTTATCACCCATAATTGAACATATAATGATAGAGGATGTTCATTTTCAACTAATTTATTGTGTTGACCAATTTGCTTTAGACCAAATTACCTTTGGCTAAATTACATGTTATCTGTCTACCAGGCTAATAATACAATAGAGAAAAAAATATGACTATCAAGGTGATTTTCTTTTGAGTGAATCTATGATGGATTCTAGGGATCCACTAGCTTCTCCTTTGGTTGTTCCACAAACCACTCCTTTAATAATCCATTTTAAATCTTGCTAGTTTGTGAAAATTAAGCAATATGTATAAGTTCCTTTTGAAGCTGTCTAAAGACAGCAATGGGGAGTAACTTCCTACTTAAAATAAGTGCTGACAGACTTGGCTAGGATGTTGTCCAAGCCCTTTATTCCAAGTATTTTACACTGACCAATTCTTAAGGAAATTGCTCAACTTCTCCAGCCTCTGGCATCTGTACAGAATCACTTCAAGAATATGACATACATTTAATCTTCTCCTACCCTGTCGGTGTCCTGATGCTGTTTTTCCCTTGACCCACCTTACTGTTTTTACTATGATTTTAAAAACCAGTGTGGTTTCAAGGGCCATGGTTGCTGCTTGGTTCTGCTCTTACCTCCCAGTCTGTATTTATCGCTGTCTGAGAGGGAGGGTATATTGGAGTCACCAAAATCCCCTGTAAATTGCCAGCCATCTCCTCCTGAGCCCTGTAGTGCTGCTACCAGGTATATAGGTGATAGGTTACACTTTCTATTATTTTGCCTAATATACTGAATTACATGAGATAAAACATCCCAGTTATTTTCCATCTTCTCTGTGAAAGGAAACAGTCAGGATTACTAACTTTTAAGTCATAGTCCTCACCTTCCTAGAGTTTTTAAAAAATAAAATGGTCTAACCGCATCTCTCAGGGTTTTGTTCACCTAGACTTTGCATGCCTGGTAATTTCAGTGAAAACTTGTAGAATGATTGAAGGAATGTGCTTCACATAGGATATGAAATTGTAGAAGTTAATTTCAACTATTCCTTCAGCCTTCCATTCATTCAATAAAAATGAAAAGTAAGGGCTTCCCTGGTGGCGCAGTGGTTGAGAGTCCGCCTGCCGATGCAGGGGACACGGGTCTGGGAAGATCCCACATGCTGAGGAGCGGCTGGGCCCATGAGCCATGGCCGCTGAGCCTGCGTGTCCGGAGCCTGTGCTCCGCAACGGGAGAGGCCACAACAGTGAGAGGCCTGCGTACGGCAAAAAAAAAGAAAAGTAAAAGTAACAAAAATAAAGGAAACTATTACCTCTAGAGACAAATGAGACATTCTTTAAATGTGAGTTCTGTAATGGTGGTGATTTCATCAGGGTTTGGTTGTTAACAGTGACAGAGAATTCTTATTCCTAGTGGTTATAATTCTAGTGCTTTTGTCTATCTTTTGGGAACTCACCCCAAGCATTCCCATGCTGAGAAATCAGAGTCTGAGTGCAGCTATGAGGAAAAGACTCAAGACTGTCAGAGATAAAAAAAAACACAAGAACTTCAGTGAATCTTTCAATAGAGGAGATGTCATCCCTGGATAAAGAAAGAGAGAAATCTTGAAAAATTTTTCTAGTCCCTTTTTAGGCAGTTTTTCCTGAACTGACATAGGCAATATATTTCACCTTTGTTCCTCCCCCCAACTGTTTTGTTTTTGTTTTTTCTTCTGCTTTTAGTTTTATTAGAACAAGAAAAGGAATTCCTAAGAATGGCTGTGATGTAGTGTCTGATCAATGAAGCTAACACACTGCCTAAATATTTATTCTCACATAGAGGGTATTTGGATGGCAGATGTGCAGAAATGTTATCAGGTTAAAAATAACTCTTTCTACAAGGCAATGACACACTGGAATGCTAATCCAAGCCCACTGCTTGTCCTTGTGAGCCTAGCTTGTATCCTAGCTACACGAAGCAAATAGACCCAGCCTCATTTCCTTAGGAACCTCACCTTTCTGCTTGAGCTGTTTTAAAAGTCTGTGTCGAGACTAGCAGGAAACATGGGGAGAGAAGGAGAAAAATCCTCAGATAGCCACTCTCTTTTCCAGACCCCCACATTCTTTATTGCATGCCTGGTGGGGAAATTTTCTTCCCTCCAGGCCAAAAGTAGCTTAGACATTCTAATCCTTACAGTGAATAAGTATCTCATTTAAACCTTGTGTAGCTAATCAGTAATGTGGTTCAAAGGGTAGGCTCATGGAAATAACTGGGGCCAGGTGACGCAGCTTAGTCCTGGAAGGGAGAAAGCCTGGGAGAGGGGAGATGGCATCCAGGCCAGGTCCCACCAAGGCTGTCACTTCAGACTTTAGGTGGGGTGCCCTAGCCCCTCTGGGGTTCACTTTCTCAGCCTGTAAACTGAAGGGAACCTGTATCATAAGAATGTGCACTGGAGGCCAGTATATCAATGTAGACCACGATCCGTGGTGAGAAAGATAATAATGAGCAAGAATCTAGTTGATCTGTGTGGATGCACTTTGGCGCTGTCTGTGAAAAAGGCACAAAAAGAGGTTTGGAAATCTCAGGAGACGTTGAAGATACGCACAGTTGACTCATTCTCTGGTAAGTGCCAAAGGCAAAGTAGGAGAGTAGAAACGTGTGGGCAAAGATTTAAGAGAAAAGAAGCAGCGTGAATATAGTGTAGGTCTTCTCCTTTGCAGTCTGCCGAGCACAGAGAGAAGATTCAACATCTTATTTTCCCCTACAACAGAGAGAGATTTTACAGTGATGCCCTCTTAGAAATAGAGCATTTGGATACCTAAAAGCATCCAGTATTTCGGAGTTCGAACTTGAATGAAAACATTAAAAGCGCTTATAAATTTCTGCAGAAAGATTGGATTTTTGTTAACAGCATTAGACAAGTAACTGCCTTACATACGTACTGTGGAGCGTGTTCTGCATCATCTTACGTCTGGCACGCCTCTGGCTCTTGGTGTGCGCTGTAATAACTTCCAGCTTCCCAGCTTCACTGGCCACAGTCACGGGGCAGGCCTGCACACAGCAACACCTGATCCCAGCAGAGTTTCCACATCGTGCAGAGCAGTGCCAGGACCCCTGTAACAGCAGGGTTTTCACTAATCCTCTCCCATGCTTAAGCAAGCACCAAGCGACACTTGGGATAAAGAACCACAGACGTGGACTGACATTTGGTTGCAGTTCCACTGGGGTTTTCTCTCTACAGGATTATTCCTGCACACAGACCCATTTTCAAGTAGCAAGGATAATCTGATCCCATTTTAAAGGACACTGATTACATTGATTGAGAGCAGAGAGAAAACCTAGCCCATCCTGGACACTTCCACACAAGTTTAAAAGTATAACATATCTATGTGACTATTTCATTATGGAAAAATTTTTTTTAAGCAATGGGGTTTTGTGTGTGTGTGTGTGTGTCTTTTTAAATCAGAGCCATATGTGCATATTTGACAGTGAGCTGTTATTCTTAAAGGCAGCGGGAGAGGCAGCACATTAAAGTTTCACATTAAACAACTAAGTTTTAAGGAACGTCCTCAAATTACATTCACGGTTTCAAAGTTCAAGAATTGTGGCTGAGCACTGCTTACCTTACAGTTTCAGGTCTCAAGCGGTCTTTAGGTTTAAAGCAGTACATCAGCTGTGCAGGGTTGATTTTCTTGCATAGAAGTCTAATCTGTCATAGCAACCAGCTCACCGGGAGGAACCAGCCTCCTCTTCCCGAACACCAATGAGTGAACCAGAGGAGCACGTGTGGGAAGTGGCTTCCTTGAAAGCCTGTCACAGTCTGCACATGCTCTCAAATCAACCTTGGCTTGAAGCTCACAAAGCACCTCACTGTGAGATCCCGGACATCTCTGGGGAGAAGAAAAGGGTTATAAAAAAAGCTCTATCTAATCTGAAGTTTTCATGCTTTTGTTGGGATGGGCCACTCATTCATTAAAAATATAGAGGAACTATTTTCTGTTAATCAGCTTCCTGGGGAACAAGTAAAACTAATAACAATATACCTGTATATTGAAGTAAGAGGTAAAGCTTATCGTTTGGAATTCTGCTACTGGTCCTGGCTGGTGTGAAGTAGGGCTCCATCTCATCACTTAGAAACGTGTCGACTCCATAAGAACCAACAGGATGTTTTATTGGAAAGAAGTTCACAATTATGAGTGTGCAATAATGTTTATTAACTCGCTCCCACCAGGCCCAAATATAAAATGAAGATCTACTGCATCTCTGTTACAAAATCATCGGTGACACTGACATAATATTGCAAGTGGACTCTCCTTATCAAGTTAACTAGAAGTCATTGTGAGGAGGAATTACACATCCTCTCATGGGACAAAGATGTACAATGACCAGAAAAACATTTGCCCGTGACCTTCATATCCACCTGCTTTAATGTGCCACAGAAAAGAGGTATTGGGTGAGAAAAAAAAAAGTCAAAATACTCAAATCTGTTCAAAATCCAAATGTTAAGACTTGATCCATGTCTACCCTTTGCTTGGAGTTTGATGTTCAGTCCTTCTGCCATCTTTGCTCGGAGGCTAGCTTGAAGCAGTTAATCACAGTAAGCAGTTAGCTATGGATGTAAATAAGATAGAAGGGTAGCACCATGAAGTGGAGCAGAGAGACCCATGTTCAAGTTCTGGTTCTGTTTGTATCACCAAGTGTAAGCCCAGGAAAATCTTGAGGTCTCTCTGGGTCTCAGTTGTGGGGTTTTTTTTCCCCCATAAAGTGAAGGAGTTGAGAAATGGAAAAGAAAATGCATGCAAAGGCTCTGAGTTCAGTTCACTGGGTAGGGGCTAAAGTGAGATGGAGAACATGAGTCTACATTTCAAGGGTAGCTATTACTCCCAAAATAACTGATCCTAATTGGAACGAGGGCTGAATTATGCCAAATCCTCTAAACTTTTAAAAAGAAGCTGGAAATTCAGGTTTTTATGTGAAATCGAAGTTTCATATGTAAGCAACTTATTCAAAAATGTTTAAAAATACCATGAATGCCAAACAAAATCTATCTGCTGGTTAAATTTGCCTTGCAGGCTACCAGTTTAGGATTTAGCAACTAGGTAATCTTGCGTCTTATCATGCTGGAAAATAAATAATACAGGGAAATTTGTCTCCAAAAGAAACTGTCTTTCAGCATGCTTAGCAGTCAAGGTAGGACTTAAAGAAGAGGCTGCCTAATACTTTGGGGTGAAATTGGGGACCCTCGCTCCCCTACTTTATGATGGTGACCACATGATCAATGACCTACCTCATGCAGCCGATTTTCCGTGGAAGGGGCTGATGTGGGACCCATGGGATCATTAGTCGTCTAAGAATCTGATGAATGAAAGGAGGCAGGAGAACCCACACAGGGGAGAAAAGAAAAGATTATTCCAGTGATATAAAGATCAACTGGATGCAGTGCTACCAATCTTATCTCAAGACTGAAATGTCAAAAGTAAAAGCAAAATTTCCAGTAGGGCTCATGATAAGTAACTAAATTCAGGAATTGATGGGAAGAGAAGGTTTATTGACTTGCTGAATAAAAGAGATGTTGGAAGGTTGAGTGGGGTGGAGATTCGTGCAAAGCAAAGTTGACTGAATAAGTCTCTTCTACATCAAAATGCAAAGCTATCATTAAGAATACTCAGTCCTCGGGGTCTGAGCAACCTGAGCAGTGCTATCCTTCCTGAGCCACTGGATGAGCTCTAACTGGGTGGAGAATGACACTTTATGAGTGTGGACTCATCCTTGTTGAGGGGGAAGGGTGCTGACTCACCAAGGACCCAGGCCAGAGTCCTGCAAACATGGTCAATAAATATTTGTCCTGGCGTGGAGACTGTGGACCAAAGACCAAGACAGGCAGGCAAGGCCTCTAATCATTCAAGACTCAGCTTCAGTCTCAATCATTTTATTCCAGGAAATTCCCCTTAATCTCTCAGGCTACCTTTCTTATAGAGTATCCTTTATTTTGCTGTATCTTAATATAGTACTTAAGCTGAATTTTGATTTTTTTTTTCTCTACTTCTCTGTCTACCGCACTAAACTATGAATTGGTTGAGGTAGAGATCTCTTTCTCTCTCATATTTCTTTATTCCAAGAATCTAGCATAGTCTATGCTTAACACATGTAAGTAACTTAATAAATATTGGTTGAATGAGTTAATAACTAGAAGCTAGTAACTAGGAGAAATGTTGTGCATTATAAATGCAGTGAAATTAAAGTTATAAGGCAAATCTTTGAAAGAAAATTAGGTTTAGATGAATTTTTTTCTATGAGAATTATTTTTTCTCATAAATTTAGTTAATATTTTTTCAGTTTCATGCTGTTGTGGATTCTGCAAATTGTTATTCTGCACTGGTTCCATGTAACATTCCTCATTACAATGTTTACTGCCATTGCCATAATTCAGACTTTCTAAGCCATCTTATTTGTTTCCTGTGACCATCTATGGGAATGTTTTGGTCACTAATGAGTGTACAGCTGAGAGTTAACATAAATTGGCCGCCTTCAAATCTTGTGTTGCTCTTGCAATTACAACAGAGGGAGCAGAGGGAGTGAAGGTAATTGACTTAGCTCTGAACTGTTACATGGCAGCTAGTGACAGCAGCAGCACACACTGCCACCAGGGTTCAGTGGACCAAAGAGTGGAATGGATAGAATCATTCTTTTACACATAGATTTGGAACTAACTAGAGAGAGCCTCACCTGTAAATTTGAAAATAGAATTTGAAAATACAAGATCAATCAGGATTTCAGGGGAATTAAATTTATTTTGACCACACGATTCTATGACTATTTGAGAAATTGATGAATACAAAGAAATAAAGGAATGAAGGAAAGCAATGTAGATGATTGTTTCTGTTATTCATGACTGAATAGCAAGCTGCCCCAAAACATAGTAGCTTAAAACATTTTATTATCTCCATGGTTATATAAATTGACTAGGCCTATCTGGGTGATTCTCCTGCTGCTAAGCTGCCGTTATAGGGACAGATACTGATGTTGTCTCTTGTCTTTCTTGATAATAGACATACTAACAGGTGTGAACTGATATCTCATTCTGATTTTGATTTGCATGTCCCTAATGATTAGTGATGTTGAAATCCTTTTAATGTACCTGATGGCTATTTGCATGTCTTCTTCAGAGAAAGTCTATTCAGATTCTTTGCCCATTTTTTAATTGGGTTATTTGGGGGTTTTTTGCTATTGAGTTGTATGAGTTCCTTTTATGAGTTAATAGGTCATAATCTATTTAATAATATAGCTAAAGATTTGTCAATTTTGTTTATCTTTTCAAAAAATAGATCTTAGTAACATTGTTTTTTTTTTCTGTTGTTTTTCTGGTATCAATTTAATTTATTTTCTGCTCTGACTTTTGTCATATCCTTCCTTCTGCTAACTTTGGGCTTAGTTTTCTAGTACCTTAAGTTGTAAAGTTATGTTATTTGAGATCACTTTGGTTTCTTAATGTAGGTAGGCATTTATCACTGTAAACTTTCCTCTTAGAACTGCTTTCGCTGTATCCCACAAGTTTTGGTGTGTTGTGTTTCCATTTTCATTTTTCTCAAGATTTAAAAAATTTTTCTTTCTTATTTGGTTCATTGGTTGTTCAGGAGCATGTTGTTTAATCTCTACATATTTGTGAGTTTTCCAGTTTTCTTGTTGTAATTGATTTCTAGTTTTATACCATTGTGTTTGGAAAAGACGCTGGTATGATTTCAGTCTTCTTAAGTTTATTAAGACTTGTTTTGTAGCCTAACTTACATATTTATCTTTACCAGTGTGTGGTATATTTTCATGTTACTAATTAGTGTCCTTTCATTTCATTTTGAGGAAATCCCTTTAACATTTTTTGTAAGGCTGGGCTAGTGGTGGTGAATTCCTTCAGCTTTTCTTTGGAAAACTCTCTCTCCTTCAATTCTGAAGGACATCTTTTCCAGGTAGAGTATTTTTAGTTGGCAGGTTTTTTTCTTTCAGTACTTTGAATATATCAGCTTACTCCCTTTTGACCTGCAAAGTTTCTGCTGAAAAATCTGCTGTTAGTCTTACAGGCGTTTCCCTTACCTACCCAGGTTTTTACTCTTGCTGCTTTTAAGATTTTCTCTTTGTCTTCAACCCTTGACACTTTAATTATAATGTGTCTCAGTGTGGGTCTTTTTAGGAGTCATCTTTTTAGATACTTTTGGGGCTTCCTGGATCTGGATATTAGTTTAGGTATTAGATAAATTAGATATTGCCTTAGGTTAGGGAAGTTTCAGCCATTATTGCTTTGAATAAGCTTTCCCTCTGTCTTCTCCTTTTAGGATCTGTATAATGTATACATCTTTATGCTTGTTGGTGTCCCACAAGTTCCTAAAGATATCTTCATTCTTGTTTATTCTTTTTTTCTTTTTGCTCCTCTAATTGGATGAATTCCACTGCCCTGTCTTTGAGTTCACTGATCCTTTCTGCTACTTGATCTAGTCTGTTCTTGAACCCCTCTATTGAATTTGAAATGAAATAAGTCAGACAGAGAAAGACAGATATCATATGATCTCACTTATATGTGGAATCTGAAAAAACCAGGCTCATAGATACAGAGAATAGATTGGTGGTTGCTAGAGCTGGGGTGAGGGGGCAAAATGAGTGAAGGTGGGTGAAATGGGTATAAGTGGTCAAAAGGTATAAACTTCCAGTTATAAGGTAAATAAGTCCTGGAGATGTAACGTACAGCATGGTGACTGTCGTTAACAATACCATATCATATATTTGAAAGTTGCTAAGAGAGTAAATCTTAAAAATTCTCACAAGAAAAAAAAATTGTAACTATGTGAGGTGATGGATGTTAACTAAGCTTACTGTAATCATTTCACAATATATACATATATCAAATCATCGTGTTATACACCTAAAAATAATAGTGTTATATGTCAATTATGTCACAATAAAACTGGGGCAGGGGTGGGAAGAACTGCTTCTTTTCTTAGTTTCGTGATACTTGTGAATGCAAGCCCTGTTGGCTTTCAGAGCTAGATGTTTTGGGACCCCCATCCCCCAGTGGGAGCCTTAAAAGTTCAGATGCTAGATGTGTGGTCCAAACTCTTTTCTCCTCAAGAAGAAGTTGGGAGTTGGGGGTTCCATCCCAATTGTATGGTCCTGTGCCAGGGGTGGGGTTTATGGTGAGAGTGTGTCTCAGCCTTTCCTATCCATTTTGATATTGTGAGTATTTTCTTATTTGCTTGATATGTAGGAGTCACTCAGGTAGTTTCTGAATTTCTCTCAGAGGGACTTGGCCGCTTGTTAGCTGTACATTCTGTGCATCCATGGAAGGAGGGAGGTTCAAGAGCCTTCTCTATTGCCATCTTGGTTCCTCTCCACAGTACTTCCACATTTTAAAGGGATGATTCCCAATCTTGGGATAGAATGTGAGCATTGGTGGGAAGGTGTAGCAGGTATAAGGTGGAGGAGGTAAATGGGAAGTTGTTCAGTATTACGTCAGCAACATTTCTAAAATAGTCTGAGTTCCATATTTAACTGACTAAATCTGTTGTTTGATGGGGGAGGATAATAAGGAGGAAAATGAGGGGATGTGTTTTGCAGGATAAATAAGAAATAAGCCATACCTTAACATAAAAATCTTGGGTTCAAATCTGGACTCTCTCAGCTATTAACTGTGTCATCTTTCTCAAGTTACTTTATTTCTCTAAGCTTCTATTTCTTCATTATTAAAGTAATGATAATGGTACCTGCCTGTGGCAGTATTTTTAAAAGGACCAAAAATTCTTTGACACCCCCCCTAAGAAAAGGTGTGATCTATGTCCCCTACTCTTGAATCTGAGTGGGCTTGTGACCCCTTCAGCCAGTTGAGTATGGCAGAGTCAATGCTGTGTGATTCCTGAGGCTAGGTCATAAAAGGTCTTGCAGCTTCTGTCTAGTGCTCTTGGAACACTTGCTCTCTGGATGTCTCGTACTGGGACACTACCTCCTAGAACCCAGGTGCCATGCTCTGAGAAGCACACATCACCTGAGGAGTTATGTACAGGTGCTCCAGTCAACAGTCCCAGCCAAACCCAGTGTTTAAGTCTTTCTAGCTCAGGTGCCAGACATGTGGGTGAAGAAGCTTTCTGTTGATTTCAATCCCCAGCTGTTTGACTCACCCCTAGACATTGTAAAAAACAGCTACCCCTGCTGTGCCAGATGAATTCCCAACTCAGTATTCATGCGCATCATAAAGTGGTTGTTATTTGATGCCACTAAGTTTGGGATAGTTTGTTCTGAAGCAATAGATAACCAGAATACTACATTGCAAAGAGGTTGTGAGGATTAAATGACACAACATATAGAACTACCTGGCATACAATTGCATTAAATAAATACTTTAAGGCACACAAGGGACATCTAGCTAGATGTTTTGAATTGTAGTAGTAGTAGCAGTAGAGTAGTAGTAATAGTTGTAGTAGTAGTAGCAATACCCGCTAACATTTCCGAGCATATCCGACGTGCCCAGTACTGTTCTAAGTACTTTACATGCATTAACACACAGTCCCCAAATAACTCCACAAGGAAGGCACTCTTAGTGTTGCCCTTTCACTGAGGAGAACGCTGAGACCCTTAGAGAGGTTAAGTTTCTCTTACAATTCACGCCTCCAGCAGGTGGGTGGGCGGGGTTTCAAACCCAGGCAGTGTGACTGCAGGGCCCCTGCTCTTAGCCATGCTGTCCTGTGAAGAAGAGGGAGCTGGGCTGGAGACGGGGAACTGGGAGCTGTGGACCCCAAAGCCTTGAGAGTGGATTTTCTCAAGAATGGGTACAGAGTGACAAGAAGAGAGAGACAAATGTGGGCCCTGAGCAATCCAGCTAGCAAAGGGCAGGGCTTAGAAGACAGAGCCAGAGTGCTCAAGAAGGGAAGGGCTCTGTGACCAGAGTCTAAGGAGGGAGCATCGCTGGAAAGGAATTTGGAAACATATCTGTCCTTGTCCCGTGGGGTCCAGTCTTCGGGGTCAGGGAGAGGTGCGATACCCCACCCAGGAGTTTGTGGATGCTAAAGATGTAGAACTAAATATTACTATAACTAAACCCATAGCTGAAACATGAAAACTTTACTGGTGTATCCAATTAACATCTCTCCTTCTTATTAAGGGCCAAGATCCTTTCTCCCGGGAGAGCTCTCAAGTCTATTTGCAATTGCTTCTAAAAATTGTAACGCCCTGTTAACGCCTGAGACGTGCCGGGCACAGAAAAGCCAGTTTGCTTACCCCCTTATCCCTCTGAAGTGACAACCCTGGAAAAGCTCCCTCTAGAAACACAGAGAGTTGCCCTGACAGGTTAACCACATGGAGCCTCCCCTTTACTCACTCGCACACAGGCTACTGCAGAGTTAGTTATGTTACACACTGGGCCATGTGGTGGGAAATAGAAGAATGATATATATTTTTTCATCTTATGTCATATTATATGTATAATCTTTTCATGTATATTATTAAGGGATGTGACAATGACTTGATTCCTTCAGCTATAAAAGAGAGCACTGAAACAGTGACAATGAGCTACAAATGGAGGTGCAGTTCTGAGGGGAATTTTGGCCAGGGAAGGGAGGGAACTTGCAACACAGTCCATGGCAGACCAGGCTCATCAGGTAAGGACTTCGTGTGAGATTTCTGGGTTTGGGGTTACCAGAGGTTAGAGGTGGGCAGGATATGACTTTAAAACAGAAAATTTATTTTAAAATGAACGTGGGTCTACCCATTGCTTTTCTTTTTAAATACTACCAGTCTAGTGGAATGATCATTCAGTTTAAACATGTTCTTTGAGGTCAATGGCCTGCCAATGCATTGGTCTCAGACCTTTCCCCTGGGACCGTTCTTTCTTCCCAGGCAGTTTCCTCTCAAAAACTGTAAATTCCTAGCCTTTTCTGTCTCTCTGACAGCTCATTAGCTATCACAAGAAGACAGATTTTCATCTGCAGACTGCCAAGGGCAAAGAAAATGTTTAGATCCCTCCTCAGGACATAAGCTCAAATTGGCGCTGCGATTTTTTGCTTTAGCTCTCTTGCATTCAACCTGAATGGAGGCTGCTCTCAAGTATTTTAAAGGCCCAAGTTTTGGGGATGGTATGGTTGAGGGGTGTTGTAGAGTTAGACTTGAGTTTTCACCCTTGCATGGGCAAGTTTTTTCACCTCTCTGAGCCTCTTTTTCCTCATCAGCAAGGCAAGACAATAACATCTACCCCACAGGACCCTTGTAAGAATTTGACATGATGATGTAAATTAAGGATCCAGCACAGAGCCTGGCAAAGGGAGAGCACCCAATAAATTGTAGCAATTCCTAAATTCCTATTATCTGCCATGGTCCATTCTCCCCTACGATCTCTTTCTTTCTCAACCTTCCTTCTCTTATTTCTTTCTTCCTGACATTAAAGGACAGATTTCTCATTACTGGAGAAGTAGGACAGTGCTGTGAGAGAGTACATAAAGGAGCATCAACCAGCGCTTCTCATAACTTGCCTACAGTGGCCCCAGCTAAGCTCAGTCCTGGGCAGACAACATGGAGAGATTTTGTGAATTAGTGTGTCCCCTAGCTGTCGGCCTGAAGGGAGCACCTCACTGGTATCCCATTTCTGTGATACACAGTTCTTATTCTGTTGAAGCAAACCTGATGATTCTTACCTGCCTTTTGACTCCAGAGTAGCTAAGTGAATTTGAATGCCTTCTTCTCTGTGTTTGCCTTCCTGGACTCAGGCTCACCAAGTGAGCCCCGCTCACCCCAGGGGAAGCTGCAGTAGGTTCTCCCTGTGGCTCTTTAGTGCATCTACACATGGCCATCCATTAAGACATAGAAGCAAGAGGCAGGTTGCCAGCATTTCTTTTTCATTGTCTAATGAATCAAGAGTAGGTATGCTGGCCCAGACCCAGTAGGATCCCACATGGGGAAATACAGCTCTCAGATGTACAGAACAATGAAAACCCATTGTAGGTCATTAATCAACTTGGTCTACCCTAAGGTGACTTTAAAACTTGTGTTCTTTTTCTATCACAGGGAGTGGTGATTAGGAACATGTGTTTGTAAATCCAAAAGTAATTTCCCACAGCTTTTGAATTAAGAAAATTAGAAAACTACCATGGATTCTTCCATTGGGTTGGTCACAGCCCCACCCAGCAATTTCTGAAATCCAGTGTTATGATATTTGATTCTAGTTTTCACCTTAACATGATAGCTGAGACAGTTAAAAATGTTTATTTTTTATTTTATTTTATTTTTTTAACCCCCCCTTCCCCCAAAATGTTTATTTTTATACCAAGCGTTATATGTTCCACATGTTCTGTAGAGTTTGCTCTGTAGGTAAATTCCATTCTATCTAAACGTATTAGTCACTGGTGTGATCAGCCTCAAATATATCAATGTGTTGATTTTTCTGTTTAAGTTCTCTTATTTGTTTTTAATTTTCATGTAGGACTAAATTCCTCAAAGACTTGTCTCCCTTTTATTCAGTTCACTGTACTTGAAATTTAACACAAAAGTGTATTTTTGACTTCTTGGTCTGAAGTGTAAGTGACAGCAGGACCGTGCCTGGGCTACAATTCAGAATTATATTTATTTATATATTTAATTTATTATATTTATTTATCTTACACTTTATACTTTTCCCTCAGTGGTGAATTAATCTCTTTTTTCTCTCTGTCTCTTTCTATCTCTCTCTGTCTCTGTTCTAAGTGCTTTATGAATATTAAGTCATTTAATTCTAGCATAACTCTATGAGGTGATACTATTATTGCCCCCAGTTTACAGATGGGCAGCTGAGGCCCATAGAGATTAAGTAATTTACCCACTATCCTATAGCTGTTAAGTTGCAGAGCCTGGATAGTCTCATGTTCTTATTTATTTCAGTTCTGTTCCAATTTATTTTCACTAGTCAGACCCTAACTTTCAGTATAATATAATACATTCCCATGAAAAGATATCCCTTGCATTCAAGGGTATCAAGTATTCACTGTCCAGGAAAGCATGAACTTTGAGCTGTGCTAATCCATTTCACAAGATCCTCTGGTGACCAGAAGTAAGCATTTGTAAGACATCCAGCTGGACCAAGGGTGCAGGAAGAGATCCAAGCCAACAGGCCCCTGGGGGATAAACCCAGAACCTCTCAAGGACTGTGGGCTCCACCCACTGAGCGCATAGCCGTATAACCACGTGTATCCTTGCTCATAGCAAAGTTTTAGGTGACTTCTCTCCATTTTGTTCCTGTGTCTAACCCCATGTCACTTTTTCTGCTGAGCTTTATTTTCTCTTTTGTGCTTCGTAACTCAGCTCTGAACCCAAGTGCTTCCTGCTCTCATTCACCCTTGCCTATTTAGGAGCAAACTCCCTTTGTTCTGTTTGCCAGCCAAGAGTGCTCCAGTGGAGAGAACACTTTTGGGCATTCTGCCTGTGCAAGGCCAGAATGTGCTACTTGAAGAGGAGCTTCCTTTAGTGCTCAGAAAACAACCTTTCTGGCCCTTTAATGCCAGCCCCAGCCCTATTTTTAGTTCAACTGGTAAGAAAAAAAAGCCATCTAAATATGGAACTGGGATTCTAGAATCACTGGGCTGCTGGAACCCCATATGATCCTGATTATTTAATGTAGCCTCTGTTTCTAGATGACTGGACACTTGAGTATACCAGCCCTAAAATGATGAGTCTATCCTGTTTGAAAAGGCTGTCATGAAGGGGAAGGAGGCATATGGAAAATCTCTGTACTTTATCCTCAGTTTTGCTGTGAACCGTAAATTGCTCTAAAAAACCCCACAAAGACTCGATACACACACACACACACACACACACACACACACACACACACACACACAGTGACCAATATGGCTAGAATAGAGGGAATAGAAGAAGTTTCCTAGAAAATAAAGCCAGAGAAGTAATGTGGGAAAAAAGACTCTAAGAATAGGAGTTTCCTTGTTCGTCATGTGACAGACATCGTTTATGTTTGCTGGGCCAAACCTTAGTCTTCTCTTTATCTAGCTTTGACTCATTTATCAGATCTCAATGGAATCATAAATTCCTAAGGAAAACCTTCTGAGCCTCACGTAGTTTAATGGCCAAGTCATTCACTCGTTATACCCTGTACTGTTTCATAATAACACTCAACATGAATAAAATATAATAATTTATTTGGTATTGTTTGCTCAATGCCTGTCTTCCCCCAATACAAATAAGCTCCAAAAGGTCAGAGCCGTGCCTCTCATGTTCATCTATTACATCCCAGTGCCTATCCCTGCGCCTGGCACTTAGTTGCTGGAAAAGTACCTGTCAAAAAAACATTGAGTTCAGTAGTACGGCTTTTAGCTAGATCTTCAGCTGGTTCTTATACTAAGATATTAGTAATCAGTTCCTTTCTCCCCTATCTCAGGAAGGTACCTGGCCCTGAATGAGTAAGTAAGTAAAATCAGTACTTAATTCTTCTCACAAAGTGTTCCCCCTTTGTGAGTGGCTTCTTCTCAGGCTGAGCATCTCAGACAAAGAATGCCTCTGCAGTGGTCAACGACCCACAGTGAAGAGAAGGCCAGTGTGTGGTCACCACTTCATGACACTGGAGATCCAGACACCATAGAAGTAGCCACTTTAGATCAGTTTGTTGGCTCCATTCTAGTTTTTACAAACCTAGATAATGCCTTTATGGTTTTCTCTGATCAAACTCTGCCTGTTGTAATGTTTGATTACAGTGACCACAGTCTTTCATAGTTCAAGAACCTCTAATTACAGAGTCCTTAGATCAAAAAGACATCCTATTGGTAATTTTTTCAGCATTTCTAGAACCATGTCTAGAAAACCAAGTTTCTTTTGTTATTCTAAACAGCATCTATTTGAGAACAGTTTGAAGAATGTCTTGTTGAAGTCTGACAAAGACAGATTTGTGATATATCAAGTTTCCTTTTTTTGCACTGGTTGTTTCAAAAATCTGAATAGGATGCTTTAGATTTAACAGTTAATTGCTATGATAACATTTAATCTGATGATTCTGCAAATGCAGTGAGCTATGGAATATTGCTTGTTTCCATGCTTAGAAGCTCAGTCTGTGTTCTGATGCATACTTTACAACTTCTTCTGAAGGTTCTTATTATGTTTGAGTTTTGTTCTGGAAGTTTTACGAAGGCCTACTGGTGAAGAATGAAGCTTCTGACCATGACATCTTGGAGCCTGGAGAGATTGTAGTTCCTCTCCTTGAGGATAAAAACTAACTTTCTTCCCTGTTCAGAAGGATTTAGGAGATTATTACAAATTCACCAGGGTTTATGAAATCTCTTTTATTTCCTTCCATATTTCTAAAGCCTTGCCTTCAGAGAGAGCAAATTTACATCATTCCATAAGAAAAAGAAATTCATCTCTGATGTGATAAATTATTGTCATCCTAGTATTTTCTGCCTTCTTAACTTTTCCATGGAGATCTCAAGGGGCAGGCATGAAAGGTGTGGATTTGGGTGTGAAAAATGGGTTAAGCCACTCATAAATGTGTGACATCTCCCGGTCACAAGAATAAGAAAAGGAAAATGACAAAATCCAGCCACATATACACTCAAGTTTGTTTCTTGGAGAAAAGTGAATTCCTATTCTCCATGACTCCAGAAGTGTTGTGTGTATCTCTACTCGGAAATAGCTATAGCCTTTATCTTCAGGAAAACTATAAAACAAATTTCATTCATTTTGAACAGGATAAAGGTAAGAGAGGGGCAGGAAGGCATCTTTCACAGAATGACAGAAAGGGCACAGAAATCTATCTGGTCAGGTCCCATCAGAAGCACAGACCCTCCATGTATTTGGAGCACACATTTTCTATATGCTCCAAATTAGTGCATTAGATGTGCCTTAGGAGGTGAGTGGTGAGGGGGAGAAGTTGGTGGGAGAAGAATTCAGTGCAGGTCCCAGCTCTCCTGGACTGTTTATGATCTAAGAGATTTTCCCAATGGGGGCTTTAAAATTTCTGTGTCTTACATACTTCAAAATATACATATCAAAAGTATCACATATTCCCTGTAGCAAATCTTGAAGCAAAAATTCTCCCTTAAATTGAGGCTTTTCACCTCTGACACGAGAAACTGTTAAACCCCTCTCAGCTGCCTGCGTGTTGTGGAGTATTCCATCCGCTCTGGCTCCATGAGTGATAACAGATATCACCCACACTCAGCTCTACCTTTTCCTAAGGAAACATTAATTCAGACTTTTCCCTTACTTCTCGTAAAGAACCCATAAAGCTTCCTTGACCACACAACAAAGAGATGTTCAAAAGCAAAGAAAATGATACCAAAATTGCATTTGTTGTGTTTTTTCTTTTTTTCTGCAGTTTTTAAAGCCTCTTTTCAATGCTCACCCCCCTGAACTATTTTCCTGAATTATCTCAAGTAAGAACGCTTTGTCCTGGCTTTGAACATTTTTCATCAGAAAGGGAACATTTTCAAGGAAGGGAGTCATAGATATTCTCTTAGGCATAAAATAGGCACTTTTGAAAAGTGAAAGACAGACTGGGTTTTTACATATGAGTTTACTCCATATTTTAGGATCCTTCTTGAAGTAAGTTTTTCAAGAGACCGTAGCTGCATTTCCATACCAGTATCTCAACAGTCTGCCCAACAGCGTTTAAGCAACAGGGTAGGGCAGGATTCCTGGCACATCTGAGACTATTCTTGTGAAAAATTGCATTTGCTTTGCTTTTAGAGAGCCAAAGAATGTGATTAGGACTTCAACTTTTTCTTGCCCAATGATTTTGAAGTTTTATAATTTTTGACTGTGTGTATAGGTAATATACAGGCATACCTCCCTCGTTTTATTGTACTTCACTTTATTGCACTTTGCAGATATTGTGTTTTTTACAAATTGAAGGGTTGTGGCAACCCTGCGTTATCAGATGAGGTTAGCATTTTTTTTTAGCAATAAATATTTTAAAATTTAAATACATGTTTAAGACATAATGCTATTGCACACTTAACAGATTACAGTGTAGTGTAACATTTGTGTGCACTGGGAAACCAAAAAATTCATGTGACTCGCTTCATTGTGACATTCGTTTTGTTTCAGTGATCTGCAGCCGAATCTGCAGTATCTCAGAGTGTGTATATATAATTGGTACTTGCATATATACTGTAGATATGTAATATTCAGAAAGTTGTATTCTACTTCCACTGGACTTTTCTGTTTAATGTGCCCTTTTTTTAACTTCCTTTTGTCTTATATCTCAGAAAGTGAAGGATGTCATTAAATTCATTAAAGGACAAGATGATACACAACAGAAATTGCCCAAACAATGCGTTAGACCCTGTGGCAGAAGTATACAGACATAGCGGGTGGTGGAAAGAGTGCTGGGTTTGGCATCAAATAGAAGTAGATTTGAACTGAACCTTAGCCCTTTTCTAGTACTATGTTCTAGGGGCAATTTCTTTAACCTCTGTAAGCCTCAGTTTATTTATTTACAAAATAAAGCTAATAATACTGCCTATATCATAGGGTTGTTACAAAGATTGGACTGAATATTTCGAAAATACCCAGCTTAATGGCTGCCTATGTGCGCTTACTAAAATAGTAGTTTGACTTAATACTGATAATTGTAATGGCCCAACAGGAGTGTTGCAAGAGTGAGTATGCAGCTTTGGTGCATAAAAATATGTTGGTATGTGAACCTGTGAGAGCCACAGCTCGTAAGCGTCTCATCCAAACTCTGATCGTCCACATCCTTGAGGTACAGGAGGATGTCCGTCCGCCATAGGAGGGCAGATTGGTCCTGTGGCAGCTGTGACACGCGCTGCAGCTGGCAAGTGGTAGAGTGCTCGGGAATAGCAGAAAACAGGTGTGGTACCTGCTGGTTTGCAAGCTCAGAGGAAGGCCTGTTGGTCTCTGGATAGCCTTAAACCATGCCTCCAAGAACTCAGATCCAAAAGCACATTCTTATTTTTTTAAACCTTTATTTATTTATTACTATTTTAAGAAATTTATTTTATTTTATTTATTTTTGGCTGCGTTGGGTCTTCACTGCTGCATGCAGGCTTTCTCTAGTTGTGGTGAGCAAGGGCTACTCTTCGTTGCGGTGCCTGGACTTCTCATTACAGTGGCTTCTCTTCTTGCAGAGCATGGGCTCTAGGCGCATGGGCTTCAGTAGTTGTGGCACGTGGGCTTAGTAGTTGTGGCTCATGGGCTCTAGAGCATAGACTCAGTAGTTGTGGTGCACGGACTTAGTTGCTCCGTGGCATGTGGGATCTTCCCATACCAGGGCTCGAACCCATGTCCCCTGCATTGGCAGGCGGATTCTTAACCACCGCGCCACCAGGGAAGTCCCCCAGAGCACATTCTTAACCATGTGATTTCTCAAGAGCGACTCCTACATTACCTCCTAGAGGTGCCTGACTTTACATTCCCAGGCACTTGACAAATGCCCTGAATTTCCCATCATATTCCTCCATGATGCACAAGGCACCTGTGCAAATTGTTCCCAGCCATTACACTGGCTTCCAACAAGCTGGAGATGAGTTCTAAACTCACATAGCAACTTCGGATAAATGCCAGTACTTGAGTATCCATCGGGATTAAATCATGCTGATTGTCACCTCCAGTCTTACTGAGAATGGAGTAGGGATATCAATCAATCAATCAGTCAATTGATCAATATATACCACCGTCCAGCTGCACCAGGAGCGTCACTTTACACAGATGTGAGCTGAGTGTGAGCATTCCCTACTCATTCTGCATCCTCACAATCTTGACCCAGTACTTACTCCCCATTCCACAGCCAGTGGGTCCATCTATCCTGGAGACCTGCTCAGGCTTTAACTAAAACACAGCCTGCTTAGAGGGCTGTGATATTCATCCTAACCTTTTCAGATTTTTCCAGGCGGTGGATACCATAATCCATTCTCTCAGTCACAGCTAGAATCTAGCTGTAAATGCAGATATCCCAGAATCACAACCTAATATTTATTTCATTGTCCACAATCTCTGTGCCTTATATACTAGATTGGAATTCCTAGTATTGATGCTTCCTGAAATAATATCTACTCTTTGGATATAATTTTGTCTGGAGCTTCAACTCTGTCTTACAGGGGGCAACAATTGCAGGTGGGTTTGTCCCCCAAAGCATGTACTTTGCTTTAGTGAGCAGAGCCTTTCCTGACCTCAGCTCATTAGGCCTTCACATTAGTGTACGGTTCCTGCCTGTCCCCAGTAGACCTGAACCTGTTATTACACCGGACAAGTTAGGTATCTTTCTAGCCAGCTGTAGATAAAAATTCTAATCACACCATCATCACATATATAATGTTTGGCTTACAAACTCCAGTTAGCTTTCCCTAACCACCAAAATATCACATCTTCAATGACTTAAGTCACCATCACCAAGTGCTTCCATAACACATTTTGCGTGTACCTCTTACTGCATTTCTTCTGTGTTTTATCATCATTTGTAAATCATTTCCCTTAGAGGATAAGTTCTTGGAGTACAGGCAGTGTCTAAATTACCTTTATGTCTCTAGTTCTAACACATAGTAGGTACTTAATGGATGTTCGTTAAACAAATGGATGAATAAGATACTCTTAAATTTCATAATTCTACAATCTATTAACTAACTCATTTAATTCTGAAGTCAATAAAAGGCCAAAAGGTAGAGCAAGGGATTACATACACTTTGTCTCTTTGTTTGTAATGCTTTTTCCATAACAGTGAGTTGTTGCTCTGTCTCTGTTTTATTAATTTTAACAACAAAAACAAAATAGATGTAGCTGCCATTTATTGAGTACTTGCTATTAGCCATGTACCACACTTAGGGATTATTCACATAAGCTCAGTTAATTTTCCTTCACATCCTGCCTTATTTCCACATTAAAAAATAGGAAACAGTAATGTTTCTGTTCTATCCGTGCCTGAGAACCAGGGCTTATTGGGTGAGGGAGAAAAGTTCTCTTTTTCCAAGAGTCCTTGTGTAGAACTTCATTTTCAGTTGTTACTCTGGGCAGAGTTCACTCCCTGAGCACACTAAACTTGTCCTATTCTCTCTTCCTATACCAGAAGCAGACCAGAATCAAGAGATGCAACCAAGATATGGATCTGATTTTCTAAATTTATTGCAGAATAAGACTTCTGATCTCACTAGTATGTCATAGCTAAAGCTATTATACTTTGACTTTAGTTGGCTATTCAGGGATGGAACACATTTTCAGTCCCTTCCCTTAGTGTCACAGTTATCAGACATCTTTGAGCAGTGGCCACGTGAGTGCTCAGGAAGAAAGAGGATGACCATTCAGTTAGATCATCTGGATCAACCATGGCAGTCAGTAGGATGGCAAATATTGTAGACAGGTCAACCATCAAGCATAGTCTGCCACCCCAGTCAGAGAACTGGATTTCCCTTGTGTGGATAGCAAATAATCTGGTCCTTAACTTTGATCTGCATATACTTTACAAAGGGGGATTCAGAGTCTTCAGACCAAAAATATTACATACTAACTCTCAGATCTCAGACGTAGAGCCCTAATGCAATTTTTTACTGTGGAGAAGTAACATCTTAGAAAACAAAATATAATTTGCCAGGAATAACTCAAATAATGCTAGCTCTCATATTAGCATGAAGGTAGCAAATTGGCTCTTTCCCCTTAGTTTTGAATTTGATTTTGAAACCATACTAACATACTTGCAAGCATAAAATCCATAAAGTAGGTAAAATCAAGCCGAGTGTAGGCTGGAAAGAATCTAGCAACAATACCCTTTCCCCTGACAGCAGGTGAGGTCAGGGAGCTCCTGTGAAGATGTGGGGTGAGATGGACCAGTGTTGGGTAGTGGCAAATAGCTTAATTTTGCTATTACTTGAATTTTTTAAAACATGAAAAACCTTGGCAGCTTTGCTATTGGTGAAAAATGACAACCTTGTTCCCCTAAAACAGCAGGCTCCAGGAGCTTCTCCGTGGAGCATAACTCATCTCTGCAGAGTGGGGTGAGAGCAGGCAGAGGAGGAACGTCAGATTCAGATGAATGCATTCAGCTGTCTTCTAAATAAAAAACCTGTGCTCTTTAGCGCTAGGAAAAGCCCCATGCTTCAAAACCTCAGCTTCATTTTCAGTCTTGAACATCAAACTTATAATCTTTGTTCCTCATTTGTACATTTTTCCCTGAAGGATTAGACTTTGGATCTGAGAATTCCCAGCCCCTTTACCATGTCAGTGCTCATAACCCATCCGTTTAAATTGGGAAGGGCCTCCACTATCAAAAATAATAATGAAAATGAAAAAAAATGTATCCATATTACAATACTAGTGATTATGGTACTGGAAAATATCTCATATAATCACCAGGCGACCTTCAGCAGTCACCAGCAATAGCCAAAATTTGAAACACATCGACCATCACATATATAATGTTTAGCCTACAAACTGCAACCACCAAGAGCTGCTAAAACCCCTTCCCCACCTCCACCACGTATCTTATCACCAACTGTCATTCAAAATCCATGAATAAATAACATGAAGTGCTTCTTCATTTTCCCTCTACTTTAATTTTGTTTTCTGATTAAAGGAAGCCAAAACACTGTCTGGTTTACACATATCCAAACATGATGTATAAGCAAATTTAATGAACTTATCCATGTATATGGACATGCTTTCTTACATAGGAAAAACAATAAGCTAAAATAGATTCATGCAAACACATTGCAGTTGTCTTTCATTTGGCGTAAAAGTTTGGCTCAGCATATAAAAGCTATATTAAAGGAGTTAGTTAGATGTGGTAAATAACTTGAACAAAAGAGACTTTGCTTATTATTAATAAAACTAGAGAGGAGGCAGACTCAAAGTTCAGTGAGATTTGTATTCTCTCTGAAACATGGCAACGTTTTAAACAAGATAATGCCATTCCCTCCCCTTCAGGAAACAGCTATCAGTTCATGAGTCACTGTGTAAGCGTTCTACGACTGGGCTCCTAAATGCCATCCACCAGCTGTTGCCCAAACTTATGTAATCCTTGCTAACGTCACTTCAGGACTGAAATTTCTACCTTTTTATTTTCTTCCCCTGGAACAAAACTAAAAAGGTAACATGCTTGCATAGACTTGTAGAATTTTATGACAGGGACAAGAACAAACGAAAACATTTTCGTGATAATTTATTCTCAACAGTTGTATTAATAATGTTTTTCTGATTAATGATTAAGCTTTTCCAAAGGAAAAACCACAGTGAATCTTTTTTAGCCCCAGTTTAAACAAAATTATTGTTTATCTGAGGCAACTCCAGATGGTTCATTTAGAATTACCAAGATTATATATATGTGTGTATATATTATATTGTATATTATATATATATGTTATGTATTAGATATGTATGTTTCCAGAAACCTCACAGATTTCATTTTGGCTACCGGCATTTTATTTGATCACCAACTAATGACTTCTAATTTAATCATTGTGCCAGGCTCATATATTCAAGTAATGTTATCATTCAAAGTGAGTAAGTATATTGGGAAGTTTTTCTTTTTCCATTTTTGTATTAAGGTATAATTTACACACAGTAAAAATAGATTGTTTTAGTGTACAGTTTCTGTGAGTCTTGACAAATGTATTTAGCCATGTGTCCACTATCGCAATTAAGATGTGGAAAGGTTCTATCACCCCCCAAAATGCCCCTTGTACTTTGTAGTCAGCTCTTTTCCCCACCCCCAGCACTTAGCAACCATGGATGTGTTATCTGTCCCTGTAGTTTTGTCTTTGATGAAAGAATGTTATACAACTGGTATCTTAGAGTATGCAGCTCTTTGAGTCCGGCTTCTTTCATTAGAAAAATGCATCTAAAATTCATCCACATTGTTTCATGAATCAGTTCATTCCTTTTTACTGGTGAATCGTATTCCATTGTAGAACTGTATCACAATTTATCTGTTTTCCAGCAGAGGGATATTTGGGCTGTTTCCATTTTATAGTGACAACAAATAAAGTTGCTAAAAAACATTCACATACCAGTTATTGAATGAATGTAGGTTTTCATTTCTTTGAGAATTCCAGTTGCTCTAAATCCTGACCAACGCTTAACATTATCAATGTTAACATTATATTTTTAATAAAAATATCCATGAATCCGTAAGCAACCAATTCAAAGTCTTTGATTTTGAATGAATATGATTTTTTACTGCAAAGAAAAAAATAAATCACTGCAGAAACCTTTATTTGCTCCCTAGTTGAGTGTTTTGCCTTGACCTAACTTTTTTAGTTTCTGGAATTTTGCTTAATTTGAAATATTATCTTATTTAAAGTCCACGGAGTGGAGGCTGCTGCAGATTCTTTTTTTTTTTTTTTTGCGGTATGCGGGCCTCTCACTGTTGTGGCCTCTCCCGTTGCGGAGCTCAGGCTCCGGACGCGCAGCCTCAGCGGCCGTGGCTCACGGGCCCAGCCGCTCCGCGGCATGTGGGATCTTCCCGGACCGGGGCACGAACCCGCGTCCCCTGCATAGGCAGGCGGACTCTCAACCACTGCGCCACCAGGGAAGCCCCCTGCAGATTCTTTTTGTCTTCAGAAAGCACTGCTCAGTTTCCCTGGTACTTGGAAGAGTGATCCTTTCTTCTTATACTTTGAATACGGTAGGTTAAGTCCAGTTGAAGAATGCAGAATATGAAAACAGAGCATTCTAAAAAAATCATAGTAAAGATTCTGCAACCTGTAAGGAACTAGACTACATCTATTTTGCAACTCCCTCTGCCCCACTTCTTAGCCACCCAAAATGGACTCTCAGTCACAATTTTTCAAAAATTACTGCTTTGTTATAATTCACATAACTTAAAACTCACCATTCTAAGGTGTACAGTTTAGGTATACAGTCTAAGGTTTTTAGTATATTAACAGTTGGAGTTATACATCCATCCTTACTAATTTTAGAATGTTTTCACCATCCCAGAAGAAACCCCATACTAATGAGCAGTCACTCCCCATTTCCTTCTCTCCAGCCGCTGGCAATCACTAATATACTTTCTATGTCTATGAATTTACCTATTCTGGACTTTTTATATAAATGGAATCATGCAATGTATGGCCTTTTATGTTGGCTTTTTTCACTTAGCATAATGTTTTCAAGGTTCATCCGTGTTGCAGTATGAATCATTAATTTTTATGGCCAAATAAAATTCCATTGTGTAGTTGTACTATATTTTGTTTATACAGTCATCACCTGATGATTATTTGGGTTGTTTCCACTTTCTGGCATTATGATTGATGATGCTCTGAGCATTCAGGTACAAAATTTTCTGTGGATACTAGGTTTTAAATTCTTTTGAATATATACTGAGGAGTAGAATTTGCTGGGTCATATGATAACTCTTATGTTTAACATTTTGAGGAATTGCAAACTGTCTTTCCACAATGGCTGTACTAACTTACTGTCCCACCAGCAAAGTGTGACAGTTCCAATTTCTCCATATCCTACTCAACATTTGTTATTGTCTGTATTTTTTATTTTAGCCAACCTAGTGGGTATGAAGTGGTATCTCACTGTGGTTTTGATTTGCTTTTCTGTAATGACTAATGATGTTAAGCTTCTTTTCATGGGCTTATTGGCCACTTATATATCTTCTCTGGAGAAATGTCTGCTCAAATTCTTTGCCCATTGTAAATTAAATTGTGTTTTTAGTGTTGAGTTTAAGAGTTCTTTATATTGCTAGATACGAGTTCCTTATCATATATATATATATATAATATATGTATATATAATTTGCAAATGTTTTCTCCATTCTGGGGGTTATCTTTTTACTTTCTTTATGGTTTCCTTTGAAGTACAAAAGATTTAAATTTTGATGAAGTCCAGTTTATTTTATTTTTTTCCTTTTATCACTTTGCTTTTGATATCATATCTAAAAAAAAAAAAAAACATTGCCTAACTCAAGGTCATGGAGATTTGCTCCTATGTTTTCTAAGCATTTTATAGTTTTAGCTCTTACATTTAGTTCTGTGATCCATTTTTTGTTCACTTTATTTATTTATTTAAAAAGCAAACTATACACATTGTTTCCACATTTCTCATTATCCGCTTCAGAGTTTGCAGATAAGGATGGTCAGACACACCTATTTGATTATGCCATTGTGGTTCAATTCACTGCCAACTTACTTCTGCTTTGAGAGTGTCATCTGTCCTGTCAGTTCCACAAAGGAAAGCAAGCTAGAAGTGCAAACCCCCAAGTGAATGCTTTTCTTTTCACAAAACTTTCTTTCAATGTCTTTCAATTCTACTTCTTTTTCTCCAAGATTTTGAAAACATGAAATTTATATATAATTAAAAAATATCACTCCTGATTATATTTCTATTATGCAATAGTTTAAGGATCTCTAGCAATTGAAACATGGAGTTATAAAATTAGGATGCTCAGTATTTTAATCCTTTCGTGTCCCTAAAACTAAAAGAGGAAATGCAAATACAAAGCATTGAAAGACACTCATACTATTCAAAACATCACATGGCTTTACACCATTATCTGGAAAATTGTCTCTTTTCCTTTTTTTTTTTTTTTTTTTTTTTAATTTTTGCTTCGCCAAACAGAGACTCTAGCTAATAAATTACTCTTTCCTGTCCCAGTTTCCCTATTGAAAATGAGGACACTGGTACTTATTTCCTACTCATCTTAAGGGACTAATGCTGAGTTTGAGAAACATAAGAAGTTTTGCCTCCGAACTTCTAGAAAGAAACAGTGTGGCGAGCCCAGAGTGTCACTAGTGCAGGGAGGAAACTCCATACTGTGTGGAGTGCATGTTCTGATAAATAAAGAACAGACTAGTCTTTTCAAATACAACAAAAATATCTGAGAACACTGCCACAGAGAGGGGTGTTAATCAGCTTCTCCATCCTACATGTCAACACAGAATCTGCTTGGAACTAAGCATTTAGGACCATCACAAAATCTTGCCCTTTGTGTGACTTCTGCAAATTAGCAAATCATTGCTCCATGCTAAGACTCCTCTCTGCTCTCCTAAGCAAATGCTCTTAGCATTGTGATTTGAAAATTCATCTTTTAAGGAAGAAACTCCTTGGTCTTATTCTTGAAGATGAATATATACCATATCATGGCAAGATCTACAATTTACTGTAGGATAAGAAAAAGTATAAATTTATATATATTTATTTGTATCTTTAAAGGAAGAGCCAATGGTGAAATGATCCATTTTAGGACTGATTTGATTAAATAAAGAAACTAGAAGACTGAAAGCTTCTAGCTTTCAAAGCACAATATTGTCATTGTTGTGTTTTTATGTTGCTTTTTTATTTTCAAATAATTGAAACCATAACAACACAGAAAGTATATTTCATGAATCAAGAAAATGAAAATATAGCTGTGCATGAGTGAGGTGGTGTTTATTACTTTTATGTGCTATGTCATTTCACTTTAGATCTTGAAAGTCCCCTGAATTACTTTGGGGGAAAGTTGCTGTGAACAACGCAAAGAATTTTTTTCCTGACATCAGGTGTATCTAATAGTCACAAGATCTATAAAAAGAGCAGCAGAAGAAAAATATTCTAATGAATAAGTTTATACACGTCAGGAAGACTGCTTAATGTAAAACTGTTTGGGGAAAACAGAGGGTTAAGTCTGTTCTTGGCCCCTTCCCTAAAAATGGATGCGCTTGTTTTGAGAAGCACGACTCTTATTGGTATTTCTGTTGACCTGAATTTATTTTTGGTCCTAACTCCTGAGAAATATTACTGGGATTTAATTTTTAAATCCATTGACTATCTCCAAATACTAAGTTTAATTTAGTTTAAGAAACATTTAATCTGTTTATTACCAATCTAGTTTAATGTCAAAGTATCCACTGCATTTTGGTATTAGTCTCACCTCTTTGGGGTCTGCCATGGTTCCTTCTCTCTCAGATACTTATTTATATGTCAGAGAAAACTGGAATTGTATATCTTCAAGCATAAAAGAAGTATTTCTTGTCCTTTCAGCTCTCCTCTGGCTTTATTTTCTGTTATCCAAGGAGGAAGCCATCAAAAATTAATGTTGAGAGATAACAAGTATCTTGGCTACTCAAGTCAGTAGCAAAAATAATAATTTTTTTCCATGGGAACTTTGTACTTCTATAAGTGTAAATTATCCATGAAGTGCCAGTTAGTTTGGGTAAAATTCAGTTCAATGATAGATTTGAGCCAGCACCAGAACATTTGCTAGGGAAAGCTACAATATCATAGGGCTTCAACATTTAGTCATGCAGTTAAAATGTATCTCTACTCCTTCACTCTTGAACTCAGCTTCTTGAAATTTGTAAGTTAAAATTTCAGCGAGAGCCAGTTATTTTCTAAACTGGAATTGACCCTTCGTATTGAATTATTAAAGATGGTAGCCCCTAGGGATCTACCAAGAAAGAAGAACGGCGTTTTGCCTGAAAATCAGTTAACTTATTTTCCATGTCCTAAGAAGAGAGACAGAAATTACAAGCGAGTGCCCACTCAGCTCTCCAAGATATGCATTTAGCTGCAGTCCCAGAAAAAAGGGAAGGGAATAACCAGGGCCACAGTGGGTGTTCCTGTGGCTTTGGAGAACAAAGAAGGAACAGCCATTTATACTGTCCTCCAGAGGATCCCCTCCACTTAGTGTACTCTCATTTGTCTCAAGGTAACAAACATTCAAATAAAACTAACTTTGTTCTTGGTCCAAGCCCCTGAAAGGAAGGAGCCACCATTAAAAGTCACACGACTTGTTTATGCCTTTCCAAGTGATTTCTTAGAGATAAGTTGAATCTCTTTGATCTGGCTCCAGTGAAGTACTTTTAAGCAGTTCAGCATTAAAATGATCAGAAACTAGTAAGAAAGGAATTCGGTAAAGTAGTTCAGAACAAGGCTTATTGGATGGTGGAGATGAGAAGGTACAACCAGAAACACTAGAAGGAGAAATCAAGTGAATGAAATGGGAAGCCAGTGGGAGAAAGTTCATTACAGGTTTTCAACTTGGAGTCATGATTGACGGACATGAAGAAATAGTCCAGAAAAACCTTGTTTTTGTATAGTTCAACAAATGATGTGGGAGTGGGGATTGTCATAAAATATTTCAAAATACAGGAACGTCCTTATGAAACACATTATGCAAAACAAATTTAAGTAACTAAACTGACATCTCTTCCATCAGTGTGTCTTATCTTAGTGCTTATTTTCCCTTATTATTTTAGGGAAAATTGATTTCAAATGGAATTTTCCACATTGTCATGACCTTCGGAATTATGCTTGGGGATAAATCTCAAAGGAAAGAAGCTGAAAACACATAAGTTATTCTAATGCCTTGGATTGTCTTTCACTCTATTTATATCCTCTTCTGGGAATAAGAGTAGATGGCTCAGTCAAGAGGCTTTTTTCCTCAGTACATCAATGAGGTCAAAGACATGTTGGGCATCACTAGAAAAGTAGTATAAATTAAACATATTTTCACTTCTATGTGAAACCATGATTCTGTATACCTGTACCTCAACCAAGATCCAGAGAAAGCCCAGAAGAGGACAATTATAGGAAGACAACAGGGGAGAAAGTCATATGGTATAAACTGAAACAAAACATGCTAAGTAAGGATGTGATTGGACTCAGTAGAGTCCAAGTTGGTGATTTGGGGAGGGGTGCGTGGGATGCAGTATACTTAGTGCTGAAGTTTACATCAAGGAGGACCACTCCAACAAAACTCAGCCCCTTAGCACACTTTCAAGACTCCTTGTTATCTGGCCCCTTCTCCCCTCTGCAGGCGCCAGGATTCTCTTTCCTAACCTTCTGTCTCCAATCCCACTTCTACCATACCTAAGTTCTAGCTGTCCTGAACTTCCTTCTGTGCTCCAGGTGTGTTGTGCTCTCCCCAGACTTTTGATAATATCATCTCTGACAGTTGCTGTTTCCTCTAAGACACTATCACTGTACACCCTAATCAGCATAAGATATCCCTTGAAGTAGTCCTGATTTAAGGTGTCTTCTTAGCTCATGTGGGTGCATGAGTCAAATTAGGCCAGTCCGAGTCCCTCTTGGGAATTTGGTTTGGAATCTAAGATAATAAGCCATTTCATTTCTTACTGGAAATGAGAAATGAGGTAAACTCATTCGGGCTTCCAATGTGGGGCATTCATATTCTGCCATATGCATGGAGAAATGATGGTGATGTTGATAAAATCCAAGCTGCAGAGAATGAAAAAGATGCCCAGAAAGAAGCCAGTGTGCTAGATCATGTGATTTCAGGAAGATAAAGAAAAAACCCAGCTGCCTTTCTTCCTGACAGCTCTACTTCCTACCCTTTGGGTTTCCTGAGAATTACCTCTGCACATATGTTAAATTACCAATTTTTGCTACCCTAAGTGGGTTCCTGTTACTTGTAACCAATGATTCTAGACTCAGACAGTCCTCCTGTGTGTGCTTGTAGCACTCTGTCCTTCCTCTACCATTACAGTTGCCAGTACTTTGCATTTGCTTATTCATTGACCTAATATTTTCCCTCAGCTGTGCCTCCATAGGACAAGGACTAAATGTGTCAGAGTCACAAAATCTATCATGGTGCATTTTAAATATAAGAAAATAAATATTTGTTGAAACAGTGATTTCTTAGAAAGCCCATCTTTATGCTTCTTGGCTTGAGTGGGCCATGGAACATTCTCAATTTTCTTTCCTATGTGGCTGCCTAAGGTTTCAAGTCAAGTCAGCTTTTGATTCTAAACATCAGTCCAATGTATAACAAGAGGAAAAAATTCTTTATGTGGGGGTATTGTTTAAGAATTCTTCATGAATTTGTGGAGTATTAGCTGATGTCATATTAGAGAGCTACACAGGCTTTTAGGTTTTGTCCCCAATTTAAGACAGGAAAAATATGGAACAGTTGTCAACACACAAATAAGGAACATGAAGTTTTTTTAAAAGAAACCCAATCTTTTTATTTGGCAACTGGGCCTTGGTTGCTTACCTGATTGAAGATCAGAATCACCTGGAGAACATATTAAAAATACAGATTTTGGATTCCACCACAATTGCAATGAAAATTGTTATAAAGCTCTTTGAATGATTCTGAGTCCCAGGGAATTTTCTTGACCACATTGCCCTGAGTTCCTCTTAGATCAGGTTAGAAAAACATCTTTAGAAGTTATAGACATCCACAACACAAAAATATATAGATGAGACCTTACATGGGAATGGGAATGCTATTACCCATTCATAAATAATTTATTGAATAGTTCCTCTATCTACTTTTAGTGTCTTAAGAGCATGTTCAAGGTAGAATTGGAGTTTTAGGGTTAACCTAAGAACAGCATGCTTGTAAGAAAACAATAGCAATTCTCAAACAATTTCTTCATCTCCTTAACCAATCAGATTTCTGCAATGAATACATGTCTGAATATGAAATTGCACCACTGGCATTTAGATTGTAAAAAAATTCCTCAGTGTTTAACCAAACCCAAATGCCATTCTCAATTCTGTCTTTACAGAAATTTTTTGGATTGAGAAGAGCTCCAACCGAAAAGGGAAGTCAGTGGGCCCTTAAAGTCCCTGGGTCTCTGAAACAAATGTGAAACATGCAATTATAACACTTCTAGAAAACAACATGGGAGAAAATTTTCAGAATCTAGGGCTAGGTGAAGATTTTCTAGTCTTGCCATTAAAATCAGAGTCCAGAAGAGGGAAAATTGATAAATTGGACCTAATCAAAATTAAAACTTTTGCCCTATGAAACTGATGTGAGAGGGTGAGAAGACAAGCTGCAGACTGGGAGAAAATATTTGCAAACCGTACATGCAGCAAAAACTTGTATCCAGACTATATAAGACTTGCAAAATTTAACAGTAAAAAAAGAAATCAAACAATCCAGTTAGAAAATGGACAAAGGCTATGGACAGACATTTCATTGAAGAGAATGCAAAGAAGCACATGAAAAGATGTTCAACGTCATTAGTCATTAAGGAAATGTAAATTAAAGCCACAAGGAGATATCACTACACAGCTATCAGAATGGCTACAATAAAAATTAGTGATAACAGCAAATGCTGATGAGGATACAGAGAAACTGAATCACTCATTCTTTGCTGGTTGGAATATAAAATGGTACAGCCTCTCTGGAAAGTGAGGCAGTTTCTAATGAAACTGAACTTGCCATATGACTCAGTAATAGTACTCCTGGGCATTTACCCCAGAAAAATGAAAAAAACGTATGTTACATGAAATCATGCACAAGAACATGCATAGCACCTTTATTAATAATAGTCAAAAACTGAAAACAATTCAGAAGTCCTTCAGTGGATGAATAGTTAAACGGTATACCCATACCATGGAATACTACTGAGCAATACAGAGGAACAAACTATTGGTATGTACAATGTGGTAGAGAGAAAAATGCCCCCCCCCAAAAAAAAGATGTATGCTGTCTAATCCCTGGAACCAGCGAATAGGTTATATTACATGGCAAAAGGGACTTTGCAGGTATAAAGTTACAGACCTCAAAATAAGGAGATACATTGAATTATTGGGTAGGTCCAATCCAGTCACATGAACTCTTCAAAGAATTTTCTCTGGCTGGAGTGGGAGTGATGCATCAGAAGAAGTCAGAGATTCCAAGTGGGAGAGGGACTCATCTGCTATTGCTGGGGGCAGGCCACATGGAAAGCATTAAAAAGGATGCAGGCAGGCTCTCAAGCAAAGACCGTCTCCCAGCTGACAGCCGGCATGGAAATTGGAACCTTTGTCCTACAAGTACCACAAACTGAATTTGGCCAACAACTTGAATGAGCTTGGAACCACTTTATCCCCAGAGCCTCCAGAAAGGAACACAGCCTTGATTTAGGCCTTGTGAGGTTCTAAGCAGAGGTCCAGTTGAGCTGTTGCTGCACTTTTGGCCTTCAGAAATGTGAGATAATAGATGTGTGTTGTTTTAAGTGACTGAATTTGTGGTAACTTGGTACAGCAACAATAAAAAAACTAGTATAGCAATAACTTGGATCCCAAGGGAAGTTTGCTGAGTGAAAAAAAGCCAGATAACTGGTTGCTAAAGGTTAGGAGGAAGTGGGGAGGGAGGTGGAGGTGACTGTAAATGGGTAGCATGATGGATCCTTGTGGTGACGGAATTATTCTGTAACTTGACTGCAGTGGTGGTTACACGAATCTACGCAAGTGATAAAATTGCATACAACTAAATACATACACACTCATGAATGCATGTAAAACTGGTGAAACCTGAATAAGGTCAGTGGACTGTATCAGTGTCAATATCCCAGTTGTGATGTTACCCTATAGTTAAGACAGTAGCATTGGGGGAAACCAGATTAAGGGTACATGGGGATCTCTCCATATTATTTCTTAGAACTACATGTGAGTCTACAATTATCTCAAATTTGAAAGGCTGATTAAAAAGGATTTAATAGGTATAAAATACATATGTTAAAAGTAATATTTTATTACATTATTTTATGTATTTATGGTACAAAAACATTATCTTCACTTAAAAATTTAATATAGTGAAAAACAATAGGTTTCAATACGTTAGAACATCAGGGCTTTCACTTCAAAATGAGCTGAGGAGTAAAGTGATGTTCAGCCCTGCCAGTTTCTTGTTCACTTGCATTTGGAATATTAGAGTTGTCTTTCAGCAATACTTTTTCTGCAGAAATCTCTTTAGAGGACATTTGCCCCTTTGGTGACAAATTGTTTAGTTAAAACTAGATAATAGAATTCACAAATCCACTTAACATAATAAGTTAGCTCTTTGTTGTGGCTATAACAAATTACCACAGATTGAGTGGCTTGAACAACACAAATTTATTATTTTACGTTATGGAGGTTGGAAGCCTAAAATGGGTCTCACTGAGCTAATATCAAGGTGTCAGCTGGGATGTGTTCTTTATGGAGGCTGCAAGGGTGATTCTGCTTCCCTGACCCAGCTTCCAGAGGTTGTTACATTCCTTGGCCTGTGGCCCCCTTCTGGCAGTCACATCACTCTGACCTCTCGTCACATCTTTCACTGAGACTCTCCTGCCGCCCTGTTTCATTTATTATAAGGACCTTGGTGATTACATTGGGTCCACCCAGATAATCCAGATAATCTCCCCATCTCAAGATCCTTAATCAGATCACTGAAGTTCCTGTTGCCATGTGAGGTAACCTATTCACAGGTACCAGGGTTTCCTGGACAGTTCTGGGGGGCCGTTGTTCTGCCAGCCACACAGGACATACACAAACTGCAGCATGTTGCAGTGTGCAGAGTGCGTACAGATGTGTGAGGACTCTGCTGTAACCAATCTGTTGTGGCACTGGCATGCCCCTCAGGATATCTCATGTACTAAGTCCCATGACCATTTCAGATGCAGACTAGAGAAGGCGTCAGCTTTAATTCGTGAATTAAATATTGCGAAGGCTTAATATCTTTTATTTTTTTTAGTTTATACATGATTATAAATAGACATTCTAACCTTCTCTCTCCATGCCTCACTTGATTGCCGTGGACCCCTGAAGTCAAGGGCTCCCAGTTGGAGGCCACTGCTCTCAATTACCAGTATTTAACAATTCCTCACATCTGTGCAGCAACATACAATTTACACACTGTGGTCATAGTGTTTCACTTTGTGGGATTGTTAATTCCACAAAGATAACACTGAGAGGTATATACGGTTTCTACTATACAGGTGGGGTTTTCCAAGCTCAGAGAGGTTCAGGAACTTGATGATGGACAAAGCTAAAAAACCTGCTGAGTGAAGAACTGCACTTTACACCAAAGCTCCCAGTTCCTGCACGACGCTGAGGACCCGTTCTGGGTATAGAAGGAGCAGGTTTTCAGTATCCAGGGAGAGAGCATCCTGAATTGTCAGGAGGCAGCAGTAGTAATGGCAGTGAAAGCAGACAGCCTGGTTCAAAATGCAGAGTAATTTCACATTAACTACCGAGATGGCAACTGATTTCCTCATGGTCAGAACCTCTGCACAAGTGAGACCAAGTCCAGTAACAAAAATCACTGGGGCTCGAAAAAGCCGGGACTGTGCAATAAAGAAAGGCTGTATTGTTCTGAGCACATTTTCTTTTGTATTTCATGAGGTCACAATAGTTCTAGGGTTTTTTTTTTTTTTTTTTTTTTTTTTGCTTTTTGGTTTTTTTTTGTTTTTTCCTGTGACTGTCTTTTGGAGAGGACATTACAAATGATAGTGATTCCATGACAGACATTCTTTCTTCCTAAATGGCTCAGAGAACTCCAGAAGATACAAGGCTATTTTTATTCACTGGGGCTTGGGAGTCACAGTGAGACAGAGCTGCGGGGCTGGTGTCCTTCTGATAAAGGGAACAAATGCATTCATAAGCCATCTTGAAAGGATGAAATGAGCTCATGGAAAATCAGGGAGAAGCAGATGTAATTATATAGAGAATCACAAGACATGAGCTTAGAGATAATTCAGAACAGCATGACTGAGCAGCAGAAGGATATGGAAATTTGTAACTGATAAACAGTGGTATCTGGGCTGAATTTTGAGAGGTGGTTTGAAAGATCTAATGGACAAATTACCTACAAGGCATTTAATGGATTTTAGCTCCGACACTGACTTACCTTAATATTTAACTAAATGCTAATTTTGGCCCCATGCATCATTTTATATATTCAATCCATGGGTTGGAAACACTGATCTTAAGATTGCTGAGGAGCAAATTAATTAGACTTGTAAATGGCTTTTAAACTACAAGTAATAAGAACCAAATATTTGAAAGGGGCACTAAGACTACAGCTTGCAAAGAGTGTATAGGTTTCTGTTTGCTGGAATAATTTACCCATATGCAAGAGTTGCATATGCAAGCCAAATCTCCTAATCGATTTACTTCAACAATAACATTGAGGTCACATTACATTAGCAAGGGGAAATGGAAAGCAGAATTAATTGTCTCCATACTATAAACTAGAGTAAACAAATGTTGCTTCAATTATCTGATTCTTTCAGATGAGACTTGGGATGTGAATGGTCTGAATTGCATTGTTAGTGAATTTCATGTTGCTAAATTAGACAAAGTCTAAAAGACTCAGAAAGCCAAAATTTCCTAGGGGATTTTTTTGTGAGTGACTCCTATACACCTGAATTTGCCAGAATGCAACTTATAAATAAACTTATATACTGGCCAAGTATTTGGCCAGTTTCTTAACTTTCCAGTTTTATAAGAATAAAAACTGAAATGGTCAAAATACTACTTTCATAACTGTCAACCAATTCATAGTTACAATTAAGGAAAATAAAATATCATGTAGGAAGCAGGCTGAACACATTCACTATTATTAGATTTTTACCACAGTAATAGTTCTGTACCTCCCAGTTTCAGAGGTATGAAAAATTTGTAAAACACTTAATTTTAGGTCTGTACACAATTGATTGCTCAAAAGTCTGGGAATACAATTCAAGAGGAAATCACTTTGGACCTGGTACAATTTACTTTTATTTTTCAAGGGCTTTTGTGTTAAGGATGACTGAAAATTTTAAAGCCAAATGGGATTTAAGAGTTATGTAATCTAGTGGTGCCTATTGAACAGTCGTTAGACCCGTGCTGGGCTGCCTGCCTATGAATTTATATCTAATTTCTCTATCTTCAGATAGGAGAAAATTTTCCATGGGGGTAGGGGTGGAATATATGTTTATTTCTAGGCCCTGCCCTGGATTTTCTGATTGATCAATTTTGTGGGTGTGACCACCCTTGAATCTGTATTTTTTGAAAAGCTTCTCAGGTGATTCTGTGGTCCAGCTATTTGTGGAAACCAGGGATGCTAGTCCAACCTCTTTCCTTTGGAGATGCTGAATCTGAGGATTCTTTATTCTGGGTTAGAAGAGGGAGAGAAGAGAATCCAAGCTCCCTGATTTCTAGTTTTTTGTTTTTTGGGGTTTTTTTGCTCCTCACTAGGAGGCCTGCCGATGAAATTCCTTCTGTTCCTTGTGAAAGTGAATGCAGAGTGAGAGGAGTGGGAGGAGGGGTGGGTCCACAACCCCATACCACAGATGGAGGGGAGATTGATTGACACTAGGGAAAGTTAATTTGCCTTACTCCCTTCCCCAGGAAATTTTAAAACCAAGGGAAAAGTTTAATTGGTTGATAATTTAAGAAATGAAATCTTACAGTAGTGAAATGGATTAGATAACATCTTAATATCTCTTCTAGCCCTAACTTTCTATGCTTCTGTAATTTAGTAACAGAGGAACCCATTGGCACTTTCACTTTCTTTTGTTAAGATGGTTTCCCAGAAGCTTCCTCAAATGGAAGAAACTTACATTCCTCATCCTTTCTACTTAGCTTTTCTCATCTGAAAAGATAACTACGGGGTAAACACTTACATATGCAAAACCTTTCCCTCCCTGCCTTTGGCACTTACTTAACACTTTCAGATCAAATCTACGGATAGCTTCAGTGGCTGGGCCTGTAGCTGGTTTAGCATAAATACAACAGCACCACCTTGTGTTGTATTCCTGGGAGAATTTACCTCTAACAGGACAAAAGTTTGGGTGAGGAGGGGTCTGAGCAGGATGTAGCAAGGAGACCTGTTTTCTCTACTGAAAGCAGTACTGCACCAATCCCCTAGAAAAACTTTTTTGTCCACTACCAGCCTACAATTTTCTCCTGTAGAATTTATATATATATATATTCTATTAAATGTATATTAAATATATCTATATATTCAGTGTTATATACATAATCTAAAAGGTGGTTGGGAAGTAGAAGGGCAGAAATAAACATATATTAATAAAAGCTTAGGCAGGCACAATGCTTTAGCATATATTTTACAGGAAAAAAAATCACAGTCAGCTTTAATTTCAGAATGCTTGAAGGTAAATGCACATTTAATGCCAATTGTGATTTAGCACTTTATCTAAAAATTCTCCGATATTCAGAGAGGTAACTTTTGAATAATGTATTTGCCTATTAACGGGAGAAAAGGATTTTTCACAAAACCTCTCTCATAATAGTTCTGTCATGAGTAATATGGGTAAAATCGTTCTATTATGGGGGAAAATATTTATTTTCCAAATATAGTTGTAGAGTTTTATTTATATTTGAATCTTCTCTATGGGGTAAGCTGAGAAATTAATATATGTGTATCATATATGTATCAATATATGGGACTGAAGGACTATACTTAAAAAAACACCAAAATAGAAATATTGCCCAAATAAATATGCTACTCTTGTCTGATCTTTTCACCAGAAACAGCATAGTTAATTAAGGAAGATTGTTTTCAACTAGTTTGAAATGTCAAGATTGGTATAACAAATTAGCAATTCCTTATCCCTGAAGTCATCTGGAAAATTGAGTCTGAGTCCTTACAACCTACACATGATTATAGGATAGAAAGTTACACGATTAGAAAGTAGCAAACTACAGGGCCTTTCTGGGACTGGTCATGCAGAACACCTTACTCAGACAGCCCTGCATAAGGCTCGGTAATATTACTTTTTGTCACAAAAGGAGGATTTTGTCTTCTAAGTTTGTCATCATTGATTCAGTCTCTAGAGTATGCATTTACTGTGCTGAAATAATGACTTTGAACGAAGGCTACAAATAAGAAGAAAAAATCTTCCTTATTTGGCCATGTTCTTTCTGGTGAGAAGATCACACAAGTAGAATATTTGGTTGGGCAGTATTTCTATTGCTTGGATAAAATTTTTATATTATATACTCCAATTAAATTACAGTCTGATTCGTAAAAATTGTAAATTTATGGTTAAAGACACGTGTAATGTTCAGGTGTTAATCGTGAACTTAGTGGGCATTAAACAGGTATCAGTTGATATATATGCTGAAAATGCTCTTTTCTTCAAGCAAAGACATCTTAAAAAACCTCCAAGGGCTATTCATTGGTCTGCCAATCACAACCTCTTGACTTGTCTTTCTAACCACTGTTAGTTTTCTGCACAAAGAGGTGTTCTACCCCTCCCCCCCCAGTTCTGCACTCAGGATGACTCCCCACTAAAGAGCATCTACCTGGAACGGAATGGGACTTCACATTTGCCCCAGACCTTCCTTTCCCTTCCATTAGACTTTCACTGAAATTTTATCTCCTTCAAATGCCTTCCCTACTTAGCGGAGAATTACTTCATACTCCCCACAAAATCCAAATACAGTCAGCCCTTAGTATTCACAAATGAGTTCTCCATCTTGTCCATTTCCTGCAGAAGCCAAAGCCAGGCTTATTTCTCCACTGCACAGTTGGTATGGCTCAGTAGGTTCAAGCACATTTTAAATTAATTCAAGTAAAACATTAATAGGAAAGGAAATTTTCTTTTAAAAATTCTATAACACATTCCAAAGCAAAAGAGAAATTTAAAAATTTTATTTATCATGGCCATTAGCTGTTTTATTTTTATCAAATATATATTGAAAATATTTGGGGGGGGCTCTAATTTGGGTCCTCAGGAGATTACAGACAATTTCTAGTTTCTCTTAATTCTGTACTGCCAGCTACATGTCTTCCTACTCGGGGGACAAGAAGTGACTATTTGCTGAGAATGGAATAATACTGTTTTACAATGGTGGACCAATTTTAGAGAAACTGTTAAAGTTTACTAATGGTGATGGATTAGTCTGCTTGGACTGCTATAACAAAATACCACAGATTGAGTGACTTAACAGAAATGAATTTTCTCACAGTTCTGGAGGCTATAAATCCAAGATCAAAGTGCCAGTAGGATTGGTTTCTTGTGAGGCTCTCATCGTGGCTTGCAGATAGCCACCTTCTCACTGTGTTCTCACATGGCCTTTGTGCACACACAGAAAGAGAGAGTTTTCTGGTGTCTCTTCTTATAAGGGCACCATTCCTGCTATATTATGGCTTTAGCATGTGAATTTTTGGAGGCACAATTCAGTCCGTAACATTCCACCCTCTGGACTCCCCAAATTTGTGTCCTTTTCATATACAAAATACATTCAGTCCATCCCAATAACCCTAAAAATCTTAACCCAATCCAACATCAATTCCAAGTCCAAAGTCTCATCTAAATAGCATCTAAATCAGGTATAGATGAGGCTTGAGGTGTGATTCATGCTTAGGCAAAATTTCTTTCCAACTGTGAACATGTGAAACCAGACAAGCTATGTACTTCCAAAATACAGTGGTAGGACAGGCATGGGTTAGATAATCCCACTCCAAAATGGAGAAATTGGAAATGAGAAAGGAGTGATAGGTCCCAAGCAAGTCCCAAAACTAGCAAGGTAAATTCCATTAGTCTTAAGACTTGAGAATATTCCTCTGTGGCCGAGTGATCTTCCTGCAGGGCTGCTGGGCAGCAGTGCAGCATCTTGGACAGTTTCTAGAACATAGCAGACTCCTAATACTTGCCACTTCACCCTCTTTCTTACTAAGTTTAATAGAAAGAACATGGTTTTCCATTGTCTGGAATCTCTAATACTATAAACCAATAGACCTGTATTTAAATTAAAGTAGTTGAAATGTGTATTTTAGTAAAGAGTTTGGTGTTAGCTTGTTGACTTCTAATTTTGATGGAGAGCATGCCACCCACTCTGTAGTGACTGGTAACTTAAATGACTACAGATGTTTGATTCACCCAGTGGCTGGAACTCTGAAAACAAATTTATGCAAATCAAGGAGATGGTGGCAAAGTCTTAAATTCTCTGTAGTTTGACTAGTGAATTAGTATCTACAACATTCTTTGCAGTGCTCAGATAGCTTCTAAGTACATCAAGACCATTAACAAGTTTGCTAGAGAAAAGTCAACCAATTCAGTTTTGGCCCAGAAGTTTTGACCTACTTTTCTCCATACCTAAAGGCAATTTTTTAAAATACTGAAAAAAAAATTTTAAAGATCAAACATTTCACATTTAAATATTTTTTCATAATCTTGATGAAATAGTAAAGTTTTGAGACTGTGTTGGGAGTGGGAGTGATAAATGTGGTTGACATATATATCACCCATACCCCATGCCAGAAACCATACAGTTGTTGGATCTATATAGTGTGACCTTGGGAGATATAGTCTGTGCTGTCATTGGTGGTTATAAGGTGGTGTGGTAGAAAACTATTAAAACCTATGCAAATGACTACATCATTACAAATATGATAAAAGCAATGAAGAAAAACACTCAGTTGAAGGTACTGCAATACAGGTTACTTCTATATATGTTGAGCACAACACAAAACAGCTTCTTTCCATGGGTTTGATTACTTAAAATCACATTCCTGGCACTCCAGGAAGGCATCAATACCACAGGACATGGTGAAAGGACAAGTTAGGAGAAAATACTGACAGACTATCCTTACTCTCAGTGTAAATTGTAGGGGGGAAAAATCCCTTACAAAAATTCCCGTAGCCTAAACTCTACTTCTGAAACAGGCCACAGATCCATGGCAAGCTTCTACAGAGTACAGATTGAAAATTCTTGTGTAGAAGAATAGCCTGCTTGTTTTCAGAAGAAAGGTGGGAAAAGTGCCTGCAACCACACCCACCAATGATATAACCATTTTCCAGAAGGCTTGTCCATAAAATGGTGCCTGCTTGGCTGGACAGAGAAAGCATGATCGCAGCCCCACCCCTGATGTCAGCTCTGTGCCAGGAGCATGCAGGACGTTAATACTACTTTACAGGGCAGATTTCAGTCCTCTCACTTCCCTCCTCACAGTCCAAACTCAAATGCTAACTTTGACCTTCCTTTCTGCCCCTGCTGTCAGCACACCCACCAGTGCAGCAAAAGAAAGCTGGAATCTTTTCCAGGAATAGCTTCGGTCTTGTTCAGATGAAAGGCACGATGCCAGGGTGAGGCAGTCCTGTTATTAATCAACCTTGATTTCAGAAGATGACACAGTTGCAGGGGCTGTGCTTTAAGTACCCTTTCAGCCGTGATGAAAGTCAGGCATTATTCAGCTGGGTTCTAAGTGGCCACTTTAAATCATTCTAAAGGCTGTACCATTTCAGTGCTAGAGGCAGGAACTGAAAACAAATAATATGCTATTGGTAAACTGCAGTGAACTCTGTGATTTTGAACCCTGAGCACCAATTCATGCTTATTAAAGCTGAGAGTTCATGCCAGGGAAGCTTGGCACTATTGGAACGTAGCAGGGCTGATTCTGTCCAATTTGACTTCAAGGGCATTTAAGTGAAAATTTGCTTTAAATAGTCAAGGCTGAGGAGATAACAAAACTCTGGAAAGCTATACATCTTATCCCTTGGGAAACATTTCTAGCTTAACTAGTTGTCAAGTGCATTGCTTATTTTAGACAATCACGTGCATAAATTATCCTTCCAGGCCATTAAAGTTCCAGCTCCTCACATAGCCTTCACCAGTGCCATCGGTTTGCAGTGGGTGCCCTCCCTCTGTTCTGAGCACCCATAGATCTCATTGTCTGCTTAGTATTTTATTCACCTTGTGTTCCATTGAGAAATGAGAAGATCATGGGCTGTGACGTCAGGTGGATCAGGATTTAGACGCCAGTTTGGACACTTGTGAGCTGTGTAATTCTGAGCCGTTTGCTTAACTTCTTTGAACTTCAGTTTTCCTCATTTGTAAAATGCAAAATGCCTTGCACAAGGTAAAGATTTAATGTGATGCTAACTGCCTAGTGCAGTGCATCCAAGGTACTTAATACATGGTGACCACCGGCAGAAGTAGCAGGAATAGTAGCAGCAGGAATATTATGCATAATATGTTGTCTCTCTCCCTGCAAAACAGCGTTCTTGAGAAAAGGATCACACGATATACTTGTATGATATCTCTCAGCATTTCTAGCATGAGATGCAAGTGACACTGAGTAAGTACCAGTTGAAATGTATTGCCGTGAATTAGTTGGGTATCAGTACATTTGCCCAGTTAGGATAATGGGATAGAAGCCTGGGTCACCAACTATCCTGAAGAGTGACACATGTTACACAGAAAGAGGGCTTCATTAGAAATATAAAAATAAGAACTTCCTCTTTCACAAAGTGTTTGAGTTACTTCAGGGTGAGGAGAGGAGGAAAAAGAAAAGAGAAGGAGGAAATGAAATAGAAAAGGATAAATCATAGGAACAAAGAGAAGAGAACCTATATTTTCTGAGCACTATACGTTAGCATGTTACATGAAATCCTCACTCTATACTGAAATCTAAGTCCTGTTAGTCTCAGAGAGCTTAAATAAACTTGTCCAAGTTCACACAGCCAATAAATGGTAGAACTGAAAATTATACTCTGGGCTGTCAGCCTTCAAATGTGGGTTCATAAACAGCTCTGTGCTGCCACCCTCTTGTACCAGAGAGTTAAGAATTGCTATTCTAGGAACTTCTGTGGTGGCACAGTGGTTAAGAATCTGCCTGCCAATGCAGGGGACACAGGTTCGAGCCCTGGTCCGCGAAGATCCCACATGCCGCGGAGTAACTGAGCCTGTGCGCCACAACTACTGAGCCAGCGCTCTAGAGCCTGTGAGCCACAACTACTGAAGCCTGTGCGCTTAGAGCCTATGCTCCACAACAAGAGAGGCCACGGCAATGAGAAGCCCGCGCACTGTAACAAAGAGTAGCGCCCTCTCGCCACAACTAGAGAAAGCCCGCACGCAGCAACAAAGACCCAATGCAGCCAAAAATAAATAAATTAAATAAATAAATTTATTTAAAAAAGAAAATAATTGCTATTCTGTGCCAATTTATCCTCTAGATTTCACCCTGCCCTTCACATAGAGTGATGCATCATTTATCATTCAAAACAGGGCATGTTTGAGAGTGAAAGAGGGAGCTATTAATAATTTCTCTAGGACAAGAGCCCCAAATTGAACTGTCTTGGGTAAAACTTGACATTTGGCCACACCAACTCAAAAGAGTTGTCTACACTCTGAGCTTCCTCAGCTCTTAAGGACTAATAGCTCATGCTATTATGCTATTCATGCTCTTCACTCTCCAAATGGCTCTTGGGGAGATCATCAGAGACCCCCACCACCGCCCCTGCTAAATCACAAAGATATTTTTAGTTCTCATTTCACTTGACTTCTCATTATACTTGATTCTAGCGTTGATTTTCTCTCTGATAATTTTTATCCCCTTGGCCTGTGGGATACAACACCCTACTTACTAGTCATCCTTCTGCGTCCTTAGCTTTTCCAACACGTTATGTTCTACCCAACTTTTATTTTATTTTATTTTATTATTATTATTATTTTGGTATGAGGGCCTCTCACTGTTGTGGCCTCTCCCGTCGCAGAGCACAGGCTCCGGACGCGCAGGCTCAGCGGCCATGGCTCACGGGCCCAGCCGCTCCGCGGCATGTGGGAGCTTCCCGGACCGGGGCACGAACCCGTGTCCCCTGCATCAGCAGGTGGACTCTCAACCACTGCACCACCAGGGAAGCCCTCTACCCAACTTTTAAATACTGGAGTTCCTTCCTTAGGCCTTGGTTAGAGGTCCTATTTTTTAAAATCTAATTTCTTTTCATGTACTCTCCCTAGGGAAACTCATTTACTCTGATAGCTTCATATAACATCTTTAATTACCATCAAATTTATATTCCCAGCCCAGATCTTTCTTTTGAGCTTCAGGCCAGTGGTTTACTCAACAGTGATATTTGGGTATTTAATAGGTACTTCAACCTCAATAAGCTCAAAACTCATTTCTTTCTTCCACCCCAGCAACTCAATTTTCCCTGAATGACCGTTAGTTCAGTGAATGGCACTGCCATCCATCCAAGTGTGTAAGTTGGAAACATCCTCCTCTTCCTCACCCACCATATGCAGTTGATCATCAAGTGGTGTTGTGTGCCTTCTAAATGTCCATCTCTCCTTATCGCTTCTGCCACCACCCTAGTCCAACCAACATCGCTTCTGTCTCCATTTATTATAATGGCTTCTAGACTCTCTCTCCACCTCCACTCTTGCCTCTCTCTAATTATCACCCTGCAGCATATGAACCTCTCTTGCTTTAACTCAACCCTCTTCCCCCTCTGTCTTCAGCCTGACTAATCTATTGGATCCTCAAACATTCCGTGATCCTTCCTCCTTTAGAAGCTTAGAATGTTCTTTTTCTCCACACTAGATAACTTATTCATTTCCCAGGTCTCAGATTAGATGTCTTTTCCTCAGAGAAGCTTTTTAGAGCTCCTGGACTAGGTTGAGTCTCCCTGTCAGACGTTTTTATGGCTCCCTGTAATCTTCTTTTGAGGCATTTATTAAAATGCCTCAAAGATTGTCCCAATATTGCCTTGTAGCACAACATAATTTTATTAGGTATTGATGTTATTCTGATGGTCTTGGACAGGTTCCACAGTATCTCTCAAAAGCTGTTATTAACATCTAATGTGCAGGATGGACCAGAGGCCCATGACCTTATAATTTCATTGGTTAACTCACTTTGAACTTGATGTATGAGACAATGACTTGCAGTGAAACAGTTTGGTGATCTGACGTGGGAAAAGAGCCAGATAAAAATGTTGGGAAAGGCCCTCTAAATTCTAATCATGAGCTCTTTCCCTGGTCAGATGAAACAGAGGCGGACAGACCCAGGGTGCTGCGAAGTCAATGAAGAAACCAGAAAAAGCATGGTTCACACTAAGTCAGGAGAACTGTGAATGGCAGTGCCTTGTACAAGAATGGATGATGACGTGTATGAAGAGTTCACAAAGCTGGTTGTCGATCCCAAATCTTCTCTGTCACACACAACTGCAGGATTCTTCACCATCCATAATGATACCATTAAATATAAAAGGTGACAGTGTGCCAATACAGGATATAACTTTAAATCTAATTTCTTTGATTAGCACAGTTTGTGGAAATTTGTCCTAATACAACATAGTTACTCCTCATATAGTTATGGCCATGTAAATTAAGTATTAGTTTTAGCAGGATAATTTATCTAGTCACTTACATTTAATGTTCTTGATACTCCTAAGTACTTTAAAAACTCATTTGTGGGCAATTAAAATGCACTGTTATATTTCTAAATTACATATTCTATTAAAAAGCACTTTAATGTAGTGATATGCCATAAAAATTCTATTTGCATGTCACTTTTACATGTATCAAAAATTGCTATGATGTATAAATTGAGTTTTGCATTGATGTCAGTGTTCTTTTCAGTTTCTTCTTCTGGGATATCCAGCAATGTTAGAGTGTTTTTGTCAAAACTGCGCTGATATCCTCTCTAAAAGAGGCCTTTAGCTTTGGGGCTGGAGTGAGATGTAGGTGAACAGAGGTTCCAAAGTGAAAGATGCTCTTCTTGGCAGATTTGAGAAAAGTATGGAGGGAGCATGGTAAAAGGTGAAGGAAAGATGGGGCCCAGGAGGAGGTGATTGCAGATGAGCATCGGAGATGAAGTGTGGCGATTATTCCCTGACTTGTCTTAACATGGAACCAAGTGCTCTGTGAGGGTAGAGAGCTGTTAGCGGGTTTATCAGATTCAAACCAAACTGGACAGCTAATCTGGTAACTAAGGCAAAGAGAACTTGGAGAAAACTACAATTCATTTTATAACTACTGAACTGGAAATAACTGTAGAGGTCATTTTTTTCAGCCTCCCTTGGAGTACATACTTTAAAACTAGAGCCAAGATGTATGGAATTATCTGGCATCTTGATAGAAGCTACAGAGAGATGCTTTTCAGGAGGTGCTCAAAGATGACTAAACACTCAGTTAAAGGAACAGATATTATTTAAATAAATAAGGGAACGCTGAGAGATGATCTCATCACAATTAAAATAGTGATCCCAATATGTAAGTCAGTAATTAATGGCACATATAACATATAACTATTTTATTGAACAAGCTTAATTTAAGAGGATACAAACCAATCTTATTCTTTATCACTATTCTCTTTTAAACTTTCTGTGTCAAATAGTTCTTTACCTACCCCAGATGAAATCTTAGGAAAGTACCATAGTTCTTCCAGTCCAGGCCAGTCCAGGGTAATAATCATAAAATTACAAACTCTCTTCCAATGTAAAATATTCCCCCTTCTCCAACTCATGTTGGCCTAGGCCACTTCTTCCCTCCCTTCTTCACCTCTCCAGAGTCAGCAGAGGTAGAGACTGGGGTAGATGAGGCATAGAATGGTCAGGCTTGGCTGATGTGGTTGTGGTCTGGTTTTGGTGCTTTCTGAATATGGCAGATTCCAAATTCTGATTCTTTCTTTGTGGACTGCTTGTTGGGTTCTCTGGACACCCTCTCCCCCATGACCGGTGTCCTCCCTCTTATAGTCACGTCCTCTGGCCGGCTGCTGATGCCTTTCCCCCTCAGTCACCTGCTTGCTTTGCTGGGCCATCTCATCCCTTTTAAAAGGTGCTCTTGGGCAGAGACCTTTTCAAAAGGATCCGAGACTGGTGTTCTCCTGTAGGTCCACTCATGGCCCTTGGGAAATTCAAGGTGTCTTTCTTTGCTCCATCAAACTCTGGAAGTGCAGACTATTCCTTATGTAGCTGTGGCTCTTCCAAATGCCACCAGGCAGAGGAAGCCTCTCATCTTTAACTTTTCGGGCCTGAGTCAGATACCTGTTTCTGCATTTTCCAGATTCTAGGGAATGATTGCCAAGCTCTCTGAGTGTTTGTCTTGAAATGGCATTTCCTCAGCTGGAGGTGGAAGGAAGCATGCCTTTCTCCTTCATTAGGAGTGCTAGTCAGCTCAGAATGCAGAACACACTGGCAGTGCTCTCTGAAATGGTCCTCACTACCAGTGAATCCTTCTCTTATAGAGCAGGAGTGAGTGATGCACTAATGTTGACTGAACCTATTGTATAATTGCTTAGCATGTGTCTAACAGCTCATCAGGATATGGGAGTATTTGCCTCTGCTAAAACTCCAAGACAGCAGAAGAGGTGGTTTAACATCCTATTATATACAGATGGCCTGAAGCCATGTCCCTGTTATGCTCCTTGTGGTAGCAGAATTCTAAAGATGTCCCTGCTAGATCCTTATCCCCTGGTTATTCAATCGAGCTCTAATCCAGATGTTGCTATGAAGACACATTGCAAATGTAAGTAAGGTTAGTAATCCACTGACCTTCAAATAGGGAAATTATCCTGGTAACCCAATATAGTCACACGAACCCTTAAAACCAGAAGAGGAAGGTGGAATAGTTAGTTAAAGAGATGCAACAGAAGAGGACAGCAAGAGACATGAGGTAGAAAGGGAGGTCTCAGAAATTCAAAGCATATGAAGGACTTGACCTGCCATTGCTGACTTTGAAGCTGGAGGAAGGCAGCCACAAGCCAAAGAATGAGGCAGCCTCTAGAAGCTGAGAATGGCCTCCAGACAATAGCCAGCAAGGAAGCAGGGACCTCAGTCCTACAATCACGGGGAACTGAGTTTGGCCAACAACCTGATTGAGCCTGGAAGCAGATTTTCCCCCAGAGCCTCCCAACAGAAGCCCAGCTGACTGATTTTGGCCTTGAGAGACTCTAAGCAGAGAAACCAGCCAAGTCAACCTGGATTTCTGACCCACTGAAATGTAAGATACTAAATGTGTGTTGCTTAAAGACTCTCAGTTTGTGATAATTTGTCATAACAGCAATAGGAAACTAATGTACACCTTCACCCCAGTGATCCTTTCAGGATCTCTGACCCTCTTCCTCCCCATAGCTGATGAGAGTCCAGAGACAAGTGTGTTATTCCTTTTACTGGATGTGTTTGGGAAGGGTAAAGAAGGGAATGAAAGGTGTGACATACCTTGAAATCCACAGCAGTACGCAGCTATGAGAATATCTATATTCCTCCTATTTAAAAATGACTTGCTGCCGCCTTTTAAGTTCTTAAAACAAAACAAACAGAACTTGTGTGCTCAAAACTTTCTCTTTCCTTATTCAGTTTGCTTGCTAGGCGCTCTGCTTCCTGTGGCCTCCTTCATATTCTCTATCTGGTGGAGCACTGTACTCAGGGGCAGAGAAAGGATGGAAAGGACGTTCTTTGCTAGAAATTTGTAAGTCTCAGAATTTTAAAGAAGAAAAGAGCTAGAATTTCATGGAAAGGTCAGTGGGTTGTGGAAGGCTTCCTAGAAAAAAAAGGTTACCTGAGAAATTATCTTTTGCCTAAACTGTTCTTCACACAATGCTACCCAATCTGAGACCCTTAAACCAAACCCTGGCGGCATTCAAGGCAAAAATGACCATTTCATCTGAAAACCACAGGATGTGACCTTTCTGCAGGTATCACACCAGACTCATGTGTTTTATGAGCGCTGTGCCTCTGACATGGTCATGGGAAAATACAGCCGTCATTATGCTCTATAAGGATCTGGTTCCCTCTGTTGGGGACTAGTCTCCATACTGCTTGAGGAACAGGCTAGGCTGTTTTTGCTTGGTCAGACATCAATGAGTGTATGGTGATAAGCCAATTTGGATGAAAGGAGGCAACCTTGTCAAAACTTTCTTATTTTTTGCTTTGGGGTAATTGGTAGCCCTAGGATTGCCCTCTGACCCCCACCGCCAGTAAGATAGCTGGAAATGAAGACACAGATTATGAAGGAACTTAAAAGCTGCCAGGAAGCTAAAACTTAGTTCTTTAAACACAAAATGTAAGCATTAAAAAAAAAAATGTGTGGTTTATCTTGTTGCTAATTTCCTGCTAACATGTGAGGTGATACTTACTAAAACACCATTAATGGCATGGGAACTGATCAATTCTCTTGGCAGTTTGCACCTGGAAGGCTGCTTTCATAGCTACACCAAAAGATGTGTGGACCTAGACTGTTTGTAGCTTCCAGATCTTCACACTCCTGAAATTTAGGTACAAGGACAATAATGGAAAATATTGAGGAAATGGAGGGTATTAACTGAGAAGTGTTAAGGAGAAAGAAGCCCAGAGGATAAAGCTTGCAAATAAAAGTCAGAAATAGGAGTAAAAAGAACAACTATGACATTTTGATTCATCTTCCACTGTGTCATTCAGTGATTATAATTTAGCCACCATGTCATGAAGTCTCCACAAGGAGACTTTATAGAAAATAAAGATGGAAACAATGAGGTAATCCTGCCTTCTTGCCTTTATAATTTAAGGTTGTTCCCCAAAGTGTGTTTTTGAATGTCCTGCCCACCAAAATTTCCTATGACTCAAACTATGGGATTATTACCACTTCCTCTGGGAAGCACTTTATAGAATAATAGCCTTTATTATTAGGAATACTGTTTTGAAGGTCAGCCAAATTTTCTCATTGTCCAGCTGAATCCAGGATTTTGGCTATAATTTCCCTGACCACCCCCAAGCAAGTGCTTCCTTTCAGTCCATGTGGATACTACTTCAAGTTTCATGTAGTACTTGAAACAGTGTAGGTTCCAAAGAAATATTGGTTGAATGAGTATTTCGAGGTGATTGGATGGATGAATAGATGAGTTATTCTATTGGAGGTGAAGAAAGGCATCTTCATGGCCATTGTTCTTTAGGATGGACCCCACTGGGTACAGATTTGGGACAATGATAGTGTATTGGTTTGTTAGGGCTGTCATAACAAGATCTTCTTTGAGTTTCTCCAATATACTGAACTCCAGCCTACCTCAGGGCCCTTGTACTTGCTGCTTGCCTGCCTGGGATGCTCATCTCCTCTCTCTGTTTTGGGTAATTCTTATGCTTCCAGTGTCAGCTTAGATGGTCACTTTCTTATGGAAGCTTTTTCTACTCCCCACGACAAGTTGAGTTGCCTTTATTTACTTTTGTGGCACACTATAAGTCACCATTTTAGTGCTTACCAAAATTTAATCAATTGATTTCCTAGTAAGTACTTGTTTAATTAATCTCTCTGCCATAGATTGAATGTTTGTGTCTCCCCACCCTCAAATTCATCCATTTGTCATACTCACTAGAATGTAAGTTCCTAACCCCTACTGTGATGAAACCTAACCCCTACTGTGATGGTATTTGGAGATGGGGAACCTAACCCCTACTGTGATGGTATTTGGAGATGGGGATTTGGGGAGCTGATTAGGTCATGAGGGTGGAGCCCTCACGAATGGGATTAGTGCCCTCATAAAAGAGACCCCAGAAAATTTAAAGAAAGAAAGAAAGAAAAACAAACAAAAAACCAAAAAGAGGCCTCAGAGGATTTCTTTGCCCTGTGTGAGAACACAGTGAGAAGATGGCCGTCTGAGAACCAGGAATTAAGCTCTCAACAGACACCAAATCTGCTGGCACTTTGATCTTGCACCTCCCAGCCTCCAGAACTGTGAGAAATAAATTTAAGGTTTTTGTAAGCCACCCAATCTATGGTAGTCTGTTATAGCAACCTGAACAGACTAAGAGACTCGCTTATTAGACTCTAAATTCCCCTGAGCACAGAATCTGCTGTTTTCACCATTGTGTTCTCATGACTTAACATGCAGGGTGGTATGGAAAAAGAACCAATAAATAGATGTTGAATAAATGCATGAATCAGTAAATGAATGAAGTCATTTTTTCCAATTATGTATCTTAAATAGCTTATTAATACTCTACCTTTCACCTCAGTGAACTGTAATTTTTACAGTAACACCTAATGTATTCCTTTCGGTCACAGATGGATCATCACTAAATTGTCTGGTTATTCAGAAGTAAAGTGAAATAAGCATCAGAATTAGCACAGCATATGCACTGGTTGAATGTTCTGTAATTAATCACATATTAGGAATGCAAACCTCTCAAAAGACTAAATGTTTTAACATAGCCTGACAGCATTTCCAAGTTAATTAATTGAGTTATTCTTGATATATTTATTGATCCCCTGTTATGTGTAGGCATTATTCTAGGCATTGAAGATAGAACAGTGATCAAGGATAGACCCCTACCCTCATGGAACTTACATTCTAGTGAGTATGACAAATGGATATAGAATAGAATGTCAGGTAGTGATAGTACTATGAAATATATAGTGAAGCAGGGGAAGAGGAAAAAGAGGGGCATTGGGTGTTATTTTAGACAGCGGTGGTCAGAGGGGACCTCCTCATTAGAAAACCAGGGAATGTCTACTGGGGAGAAGAAGCAGACAAAGCAAATGCCTGAGGTAGGAAAACTTGAAGCAGCAAGGATTCAGGGTGTCTGGCAGGAGGAAAGGGAGTAGTAGGAGATGAGGTATAAGCTGAGGGCTAACTAACTCAGGACCTTGTAGTCCACGTTAAAGCTTGGATTTTATTCTAAGTGTGTCAAGAAGCCAGCGAAGTGCGGAGCAGGAATTGGCATGTCTTCAAGTTACTTTGGCTGCCAGGTAGCAGAGACTGTTAGGCAGGGTGGAGGCAAGCCGGCTGGTTGAGTCTCTTGCAGGTAAGCATGTGAGAGGCTACAGTGGGTGTCAGTCTTGTCGCAGGCTGCCAAACCAGAAACCCCGGGGCTAACCCACCTAACCGCAGTGTGTTCTCCTGCATCACTCAAGCTTTACCCCATAAATGTTACAGGCACCCCACTCTGTGAGTCCAGACCGGGGCTGCTGGAAACCACCCCCTGCACAGCCTCTGGCCCTTCCTGACAGCCCACTTCCACTAATTGCCCATCACATCCCTGTCCCTTCTCCCCCACAGGCCCCATAGCCCCAGATAGAGCTGTCCCCACACCCACAGTAAGCTTGGTCTCCATCATCTCATCAGTCTGTGCGCTGGGACCACACCTCCTTAGGTAAGGCCCCCAGGATGTCTGGGACTCCGTATTGGTAATGCTTGACCAGGAAGAAGAATATTCAGGAATTCATTATGAAACAGTACCTGGTTAGAGAGGGGAGACAGTTTATGGACGGCTCCCTGCACCTCCACCAACACACGGGCGTTTTGAATGATAACGGACTTGATTTTTCATCGTTAAGCGAGATCCCCTCACACCTCAAGCTTCAGAAACAATGAAAAGAAACTAACCTATAACTGGAAGATCTTTGAAAGAACTGAAAGAGAAAACTGGAGCTGTGGTGACAGCACTGAGGACAGCTCAGCGAAGGGCATGCACTCAGCCCACCACCACAGTGTAAGCTTCCATCCTGCTGCAGAGCTGACTGCTGAGTCCTCCTACAACCTGTTCTTGACTGATCCATAGAGAGGCTTCTTCCCACATAAAAATGGTGCAGAATGACATGTGGCCCCTCAGAAAAGATGAGGACATTGGACAAGTCACTGATTCTGCTGATACAGCTTCCTCATCTGTGTCTACCTCAAAGGATTAGTATGGGGTCTGTCAATGGAAAAGATGTGAACTGTGGTTGCTGAGCTGCTTAGGGAGAGGCAGAGGAAGTGCGATGAAATCCTGAAGCACCTCTGTGAGGACTGAGGCAGGAAGTGGGTGGGGATCAGCACAGCTGTGTAGCACAAGGAAGTCCCCCAGGGTAGGGGAGATGCTACAACTTCAGTTGGAAAGATCCACTACAAAATAGATTATTTCCAGATTTTGCTGGTTGTAAACTAAAACAACCAAACAAACAATGGGAGCAAAGTGGTGCTATCTTGCAAAACTCCAGTTTTCTTTAAAGAAGAAATACATACCTCCTATATATGCCAAATAGCGTGTTGCTGCCAAGAAGATGCCTGAAACAAGAGATCTTTCCATGGGCCAGCGTGTGCACAGCCACTGCCCCTGTTGGCAAGGCTGTTGAATAGAAAGCCTTTAATTTTTTTTTTTTTTTAAATTCAAACTCTGTACTATTTACTGATTTACAAAAAGGTACATTCAGAACTTTTGTCTCCTTCCCAAGAGGGTATTCTAGGAGTCAGCAGCTGCACAAACACACACACTTCGGTTAAGCGACGTGGGGTTGATGATATGTGCTACACACGCATTTTTAATCTTGTTTAAAAAACGCCATAAGCACAAGTATAAAGAATTATGATGAGCCACACACCTGCAGGGAACACAGTGACCCAGCATGACAAAAATGAGGTGCTCTTGCATAATGGCAAGTCAGCGGCTTCCATGGGAGGAGAGCATTTCAAAGATGCAGATGGGAGAGAGTCTATTGTTATCATTTCACATAAAGGATAGTGGTAGCCGACCATTAGAAAAGAAAAATTACTGTTGCATCGTTCCTGTATGTAGGCACAAACCATTTGTGACAAATTTAGCCAGCCCCACTGCCAGCCTGCTCAGCAGGGCCAAGTCAGAATGAGCTTCAGCAGAACAGGCGTTCATTTGAGTAAACTTGGTCCCATGGCTGATGGAGGCAAGCTCGCTCACCACACATTTTATACTATCTCCACCATCTTTAAAACAGCTTCTCCTTAAACCCCCGTTTCTTCGTTTTTTGGAGGCTTTGTGCTTTATACACTGTCTTCTCCTGACTTAAGCTTCATGAGGACAGGGACCACTTTGTACCTGCCTTCATGTCCAAACACATAGCACAGTGTTGTTAGAAATGGGTGCTCATTTTGGGAAACAAGTTCTTACTAAATGTTCCCATTTAACAAGAGCAACTGTAATACGACAATGTTCTCCGCTGAGTTCTTGCTGTCAAATTGCCAAAGATTAAACGAAAGGATAATGCCAGCTTTGGCAGTATGGTGGGGTACCACCTGTCCACAAAGCAGTTTAAAGACAATATCAAAAGCTTTAAAACTTAACATATTCTTAAATTAAGAATTCCGAAACTTATCCAAAAGAATAGGATAAATCATGGATTTGTTCTAAGACTTACCCCCAAAGAAATTCAATGCAGAGTTGCTTATCTTATTTGAAAATTGAAACAAAACTAAATGTCCAACACTAGGGGATTTGTAAGATAAAAGCATACATCTCTGCAAAGGAATGCTATCCAGGTATTTAAAATGATGTAAAAAAATATTTTCCAAATACTTCTGTATTTGGAAAAAATAAGAAAAGGAAGTTATAAAACATGTAATATGCCCCAAGTTTCCTTTTTAGGAAAAAAAAAAAATATATATATATGGTACTTGGGGACTAAGCCTATATATATGTATATCAACATTACTTACCTGTAGATGATAGGATGTTATTTTTGTCCTCTTTTTGTTTTTCATTATCTTATGTTACCTTATGATTACTCTAAAATGAATATGTATTACCTATACAAGAAAAAACAAGTTTTTGTTTCTTTGTTTAGTTTGTTTTAAGAGACCTGCATGAAAACTTTATTACTAGTCAATTTCAGGCACTAGCATTGGTCCAGACAACATTTAGGTCTCTGAAATCAGTCCAGATGGGTGCTGCTTCTCCAGTTGCTCAAAGGGCACCCTTTTGATTCTCTGAGTAACACCACCCTGCAGAATAATCTGGTCTCCTAGCTTCATCTGACTCTAAGCATCAGAAGGCAAACTATTAATATTTGGAAAAACTAGACCTTGCTGCTGAACGGTGTGACCTTAAATAAAAGTTGATCTGACTTAAGGTTTACTTTTGAGGTCTGTTATACAGCAATACCATTAAATTGTGTATTTTCATTCCCTATCTGTTGGGATAGTCCCATCCAAGAATTTTTAAGCCTCTAAATAGCCTTAATGGGTTAAGATTCCCAAATCAAAGAAAAACTTACTCGTTGGTACCTTGGTTACTTTGTGCCCCAAGAGCAAAGCCAGGGTCAAGGGAGGTAATATATATATATTACCTAGATGTGTATGTAGATAGATAGATAGAATAGATAGAATAGATACAGATATATAGAGAGAACAGAAAGTCAGTGTTCTCTGTTAATAAAGCATCTTGTATTGGACACGTAAATCTAATTTTTGGTAGGTATAATAAAGTTCTTTTTTCTCTAGATAATTTTGCTTTGCAAATTCAAACATATTTAGAATATTTATTTGCTTATCACTGAGAATAGGATTAAAGGGTACATAGTAATCATGAAAAAAAATTGTGGTTGACTAAACATGTGTATCTGGTTGAATCATAAAGAAGTCAGTGATATAAAATGAGATTTTGAAATAGCTTGTAAATTTTTTAGATGAAGCCAAGCAAGTTTGAAATCTTTGCAAATCGCTTTTTTTACTGATCCCCCCTGCTCATTCTAGGATGCTCTATGTTACCTAGTTGAGAATGAACCATTTAATCATATTATTCTCTGCATATCTATGAGCAGCCTGCCATTTTAGGCTTTTTGCCCATATCTTTTTTATAAAGCATCACTGCTTTGTTGAGTTGTCTTCCTAATGTCCTAAATTGTTTTCAGGTAATAAATTAGATTCTCAAGCAAGTGCAGTGTTATATAGCATAATCCAAGCTATTTGAAGAAGACATAAGCTCAAGCAGGGGAAAGGATGTTGTTCTGTGTCTGAGACACTGGAATCCAGTCCTGACTTTACCAGGACGTGGCTGTGTGATCCCAGCCAATGCTCAGTGCTTTTCTGAGGCTCCATTTCCTTATCTATAAAACCAGAAAGTTGTCATGAGATGATCTCTTAAGGCTGCTTTCAGCTTTGAAAGCCTTTGCAGTAAAATTATATGGAAACTGTCACTTGGAATAATTTATCAACATTTTTCAAAGATTTGGGGTGTAGGTCATGGTTTAGAGTGACAGCAGTCTTCTGGAGGAAAGGAAAAATCACTCCATGTAAAATGCACTTGCCAATTCTGCCTCCCATAGGCCAAGGGACAGAACTGATGCAGCTTTCTTCAGTTTCCTTAGCAGAACATGTGGCTAAATGCATAAACTCATAAAATAAAATGCATGGGCTTTGAAATGAGCACTTTCCACAAATCACAATTTATGAAGCCACTGAAATGGAATGGTAGGTTTTTCTCTCAGCAGTTTTTTCTTCCATTCTTCCTTTCACCAAGTTGTAAATTCAGGACTGCTCATGCAGCCTGTATTCGGCCTGGGAGGTTCTCCTCCAATAACTCAGCCCCTGTGATGTATCCCCTAGGTGCAACTTTTGCAGAAATTACTTAATAAATCAGTGGTTGACATACATTTTTATTCCCCTGGGTTGTGCACTAAGCTTTTTCTACAACCCTTGGGCTTATCTTGCTTGAAGACTTTGATCTTAGAGAAGGGATAACTTTCAATTCAAATAGGTTTCAATTTGATGCTTTTACATAGGTAAGGAAACCTATGTATGCTGTATTTGGAGTTTTCCAATATATGACAGGACAATGTTACTTTCATTAGAAGACACTGCCACAGTCTAGTTCTTTCCACCACAGTCTCTAGATAAGGGCTGCATCTACCCTCACGGTATGTGCTTTAGCAGATGTCAGATTCAAGCAAGAGACCTCTAACTATATTATTAGAGATTTAGTACTTTTAATGTTCTGAATCTGCTAACTTGAACAAAGAATGTAATATTAAGCTCTTTGAGGATTTCTTCAAAACTAGTTCCTCCACTCCTGGAAAACATCAGATAAAACTAGGGTATTTCAAAATAATATACATGTAGAACATGATCTTCAAATGTTTCAGTGAAAAATGTTATAGAATTAGTCTCCAAGTCAATTTGAAGAAAGTATTAACATCATTATTTTATAAAATTCAAAGAGAGGTTATAGAAGTTTTCTAGTATTTTACTATATTTGAAGTAGATCAGGAAAAAGACCAAGTCCAGCTGGTTGCAGTGAATATTTTTCTTTTATTAGACGTTTTATTTTTGTGTAATTTGTCAATCCTTCCAGCCAATATCTATTCAGCACCTACTAGTATAAGACACTGTAATGACTGTGATTCTGTACCCAATCCCAGGATTTTTTTTCCCCTACAACAAGCAATTCTCCAACACCACTGAGTGCCCTACCATTCAGCTCAGTTGTGACACTACCTGGAAATAATGTCAGATTCCACAGGTTAAGGGCTCAGTCTTACAAGACCACACACCCCCCCTTCCAGATGCCAATCTCAAGTCCAGGTTGTTGCTGGTGTTTCTGACCAATCTGCTGTATATCTGAGGTTCTCAAGACCTCCTCCCTGAGTTTGATTAATTTGCTACAGTGACTCATGGAACTCAGAGAGACATTTTACTTACTACATCATTGGTTTTTTATAAAAGGATATAACTCAGGAACATCCAGATGGAAGAGATGCAGAGGGCAAGTTATGGGGGAAAGGACACAGAGCTTCCATGCCTTCTCTGAGCCTGCCACTTTCCCAGCACCTCCACGTGTTCACCAACCTGAAGCTCTTGGAACCTTGTCCTTTTGGGGTTTTATGGAGGCTTTGTTACATAGGCACGATTGATGAACTCATTGGCTTTGGTGATTGAACTTAGTCTCCAGCCCCTCTCCCTCCCCCTGAGGTCATGGGTGGAACTGAAAGTTCCAACCCTCTAATCACAGTTCGCTGGCAACTAGCCCCTGTCCTTAGTTGCTTTCCAAAGTCACCTTAGTAACATAACAAAAGCCGCTTTTATTTTTCTCTCTTCACAGGAAAGTTCAAGAGTTTTAGGAATTCTGTGCCAGGAACAGGAACAAAACCCAAATATATATTTCTTATTATAAATCACAATATCACAATAACCAATATCTATTGAGTTATGTCCAGTGTTCAAGGCACCGGGACTATTAGCTGATGGATAGCACAATCTTTTGAGGTACTGCTACTAATAATACTGTACTAATTTTAGAGGTAAATAAACTGAAACATACAGGTTTGGGGTACCTTACTCAAAATCATCCTGCTGGCAGAACCTGAATTTGAAATCAGGTAGTCTGAGTGCACAGCCCACGCTCTTCATCACTTCTCATACCCTCTCCCAACCACCTTGGGTGTTTTTGGGAGTGTACAGTGTAGTGGATTGTGTCTAGATATCTAAAGCTCAAACCTTAACGTGGACAATGTCATGGGGAGATGAAATCCAAGTTCTATGGATGTGCAAAGGAAGGGGGGATGTTGGTTATGGACTGACTAATGATGGCGATATTATGGAAAATTGGTCTTTTCTTATTCTTTAAAAAAAACTCTTGAATGTTAACTAAATTTGTATTTTATATTATTTATATGTAGATACAATAAATATTATCACTGTGCCAGTTGAAAATAGGTAATCTACTCTGTCTGAAGAAACACTTTGAAAGTGTGTTCTTCAGAACCACATGAGCTTATTAATAATAACTCATTTTGCTTCACTGTTAATTGTAGTTTTTCCCAATTTACCTAATCTTTCCATGAATAAAATGACTACATTTTGATTTATAACTAAAAATTGTGCAAGGGCTGTAAACTCCTCCTGAATCTACTAAATCTGGCCTAGTAAAAGCAATCTTCAATGACTTATGTGCTTACCTGTCAGAATTAATTGGATTGTTCCTGAAAGTTCACGAAATGCCACTCATTGCCTTTTAAGATACTCATCATTTCAAATTTACATTTTGATGAGTCTTGTCTCCTCCTAGAGTGAGCTTTTTCTAGAGTTAACTCTTCTCTGAATTCCTATGACTCTTTCAGTAGTGCTTCTACCATTAATCATATCTCGTATTATATGTTCTCTGGCATTACATTTAGAAGGATTATGTCTTCCTAATTAGTTTGTCATCATCTTGAGTGTCATTATTTCAGGAAGTAAAAGTGTCTTCTATTTCTGATGTATTTCTAATATAGTCCGTTTCTGCTAGCTTTGGGCATGCGGAAGTGCGAATGAATGAATGCCGTGGACCTGACTTGTCAGTGCTTGTCAATGATCTGCTGATATTCCTAGGGTGTAATTTAATCTAGCGGTTAGGCCCCTGGGCTGGAAATAGAGAGAATCAGATCCTATTTCCCATTTTCTATGACTTTCGATGCACCACTTAAGCTCTCATTTTCCCCACAAATAACTTGAGGGAAGAGTCTCTGTCTAGACCAGTGGTTCTAGACCAGTGAAATCACACAGACATGGGCTTCTACCTCCAGAGATTCTGATTTTATGGGTCTGGGCATTGGGGTTCTGGACAGCTCCCCAGGTAATTCTGCTGAGAAGCCAAGGTGCGGAAGACTTTGTTTAGAGACTTTCAGAAATGTTAACCCATGCTTACAGCCTAGTGTAGTGCTCACCATCATCCCATGTATACTTTCTTCCAAGTTCTGCTGATTTGCCTGTTAAATCTCTGAGAGTCCATCCCCTCCTCTGCGTTCCTTCTGGTACTGTCCAGCATTTTTTTGTAACTTCCTGACTTATCATTTTGTCCTCCTCTGATCCTTCTCTTGACACAAATATTCTGAAAGGTCATTATTAAATTGAAAACTTTCCTCACTATTTAGAGCCTGAGCAATTCTTTACCTACAAAAAGCAGCAAGACTATGAAAATAGAACCGATGACATTCAGTCATATGACACAGAGGTCACCTTAGTTATCGCAATTTTGTGTTTGCTCTTTAGATGAGGTCCAACCTGCCCAGTTTGTTTTAGGGCAATTTCTGTTCTAGTCCATGAACACACAAATGCCACTGATGCCACTGCGAGCTAGTGGGCTCTTTAGCACCCAAGTGCGCTCCTGCTCAGCTGAAATAATCCTTAGTTCACTGACCTCCAGTCACACGTGACCTTTTAACTCACCTTCTACCCCAAAGTGACCTGACAATACTCCACTATGGCACTGTGGAGTGCTGCTATAGCCAGTTCTGTGTTTTGCTGTTTTGTTGATTTTTCATTAATATTCAGGTTAGGTTTGCTTAAGGAAACACTGTGTCCATGGTTGAGTCCACACAAACAGGAGAAAAGCAAATAGACTTTTAGAACCTGAGTACACAGAAGGCTAATGTTACCACTGTGTTTTCCTTTCTTTTGTACCTCTGGGGCAGGCAGCAGAGGCCAGCAGTGACCAACGTTTTCAAAGCATGCCTGAAAGAGTTGAGCAGTGCCTATTGCATCAACAAGCCCAAAATAATAAAAGACGTAGAACCAGAGCTTCTAGAAGAGGGAACATTGCAGGTTTAGATGTATCACTAGATGGCAGTGTTTCTGAAGTTCATTCTGAAGAGGCCATATTTGATATTATAATTGCCGTTTTGTTGAAAAGTCAGAGTAATAAATAACAGCTAGTATTTATCAAGGTCTTATGCACCAAGTAATGCGGTAAATATTTTCACATGAATGTGGTAAGATAGGCAAAATAATTATCTTCTTTTTACAAACGAGAGAATGGAGGTTTAAAATAGCTAAGTAATAACAGCACAAACCAGGAACCTAGCTAAGTATTTTTCAGATGATGTATAGTATAGCTCCCAGTTGCCCTATACTGTAGGTGTTCATGTAGCTCTTAGTTTGAAGATGAGGAAACTGAGGGAAAAAGGTGTTAGGTTTCTTGCTCAAGGTTGCACAGCTAGGAAGCTGAGGAACCAGGATCTGAACCAGGTCAGTCTAACTCCAGAACTTACACTCTTAAACACTCCCTCCTTCCTTTTGGCTGCAATAGAAAAGGTTTAAATTTACACATTATTTTTCCTGCCCTGCCTGGGCATTAGATACTCCTAGAGTATGAATAACTTGTAAATCTCAAGTTATTTTTGTGATGGTAGTGGAAAGGGGGGAAAATCATCAAAAGAAGAATGCTCTTGTCCAAAACTTAACCTGTAATATTTCTTGAGTATTCAAGTCAATTTCCCCAGAATTTGAAAATAAAACCCTTCATACTTTAATAGAATGGATTTTAAAAACTCGTCTCCTCGGGCTTCCCTGGTGGCGCAGTGGTTGAGAGTCCGCCTGCTGATGCAGGGGACACGGATTCGTGCCCCGGTCCGGGAAGATCCCACATGCCGTGGAGCAGCTGGGCCCGTGAGCCATGGCCGCTGAGCCTGCGCATCCGGATCCTGTGCTCCGCAGCGGGAGAGGCCACAACAGCGAGAGGCCCGCGTACCGAAAAAAAAAAAAAAAAAAAAAAAAACTCGTCTCCTCTATGAAAGATGAAAGTACTGATCTCCCTTTCATTTCAAACATGAAATTGACAAGAAGTGTGTGCCCTCTGTTCTTGTGCAAGTTTGTAGCCCAAATTGAATTTCCCAGAAATGGACAATGAAGAACTGCTACTGCATCTTGATGATGTGCCTTAAAGACATCTGAGCCTCTTGTAACACATTGTTGGCCAGTGTTTAAAATTATTCATCATAATTGAATAATGTTGAAGCCACACACCCCATGGATTTTGTTTTTATTTTTGTGTTTTGAGTCTACTGATGCAAGGTAGTTTGCTGACGTTTTGTTCAGTCATGGTGAACACGTACAGGGCAATGCATTTATGGTAAGACAGACTGTCCCAAGAATACAGTGGTAAAACTGTAATTTATTGTTTAAGATCTTGGAGAAAGGATTGGGAAGGATGGTAAGGCAATAAAAGAAATTCACTCACTTTGACCCAGTAGGTGTCAACTTTAATAGAAATACTCATATTCCAAATTTTACTCTTCTCAGATATTTCTTATTTAATTAAGGTTTTTTCTGGAAGTTTGCTTCTTTGTAGTGCTTGGCTGCAGTCACCACTCTGTTCTAGATGACCGTTAAAAGAAGCAAAGAAACTGAAGTCCAGGAAATTACTTTAAAAGCTAGCCTCTAACAGTACCTAATCGAAGATATCTAGCGACTTCCAGATTATAAAACAAATTAGCTCTCACCACCTGCCAGGTAAGAATGAAGATCAACATATCTAGTCAACCAGATGACAAAGGGGACGAGTGACACAGAATTTCTTGCCATTTCTTTAAAATGTCACTCCCTAACTGAGCCTTCTGCCAGTCTTTGAACCAAAGAAGAATGGTTTAGTAAAGATTCAAGGTCATTAGAATTTCTTACTTCTTGGATTCCTTATGTGTGACACTGTCTCATTAAAACAATTCTGTAAATCTAGTTCATTAATTTTCATCCAGTGTAAAAATAAACTTAGAAGGGATGCTTCATTTAAAAGAATTTTTATTTCTTAGCAGCTGAAATGATGGAGGTGAGGTATTAGAAATTCTGAGAGGAAGGAGAACACTTTCCTTTCACTAGTGACAGTTTCTTGAAGAACTCACTGGTTGCCTCTGAATACCTATTAGAAATAGCAGAGGAGTTGATAACTCTACTTACGTTTTTCTCTTCTACCAGGATAGGCCCTGTATTTTTTTCTTTTTAACATAAGTTTAAAGTTTTCTTAAACTTTATTTATATCACTTAATAAAATTGTCACATCAAAGAAGGGAGCTCCAGTCAAGGGCAAGATAATACATTTCCAAAGTATGCTTAATATATGTGTAATTTTACTTTCAATGGCAGTCGCGATGTAGTTTCCTTCTCAGTTACTTTGGACATTGAGGCTCTGGGTCATTACTTCTAATATGGATAACCATTAAAAAATACATAACAAAAAGTGTTCCTATGTGTGTAATTCCTGTAAGTTAAACTACTGACAGAATAGCTTTGTGTGGGCAGGCAACAGATGTTTGTTGCAGGCAAAGATTTTTCTTACTGCAGGGGAACAACTCACAGGGTATACACGTGTATATATGTGTATTTTATGGGCCATAACACCTTAGAAAAAAGAATGATTTTTTTGGTCATCAGAAGGCCATGACAAATAAATAATATTGGAGAGCCAGAATACTTTTTTTTTTTTTTAAGTATCTCATTTGTTGAATTTGGCTTCTAGTTCTCTTCAAGAATGTTTGACAAGTGAGCCTGTGGCTTAAATCTTTACTTTCTTTTCATCTTCAAGATCCTTCACCAACCAGTTCTGGCCTAACCGGCTGCTCTGTTATCTGTTCTTCCTTCCTATTGTCCCTTCCAACTAACTCCCCCAAATGCAAATGCAGATTTTCTCTGCCTCCTTCTCCAAACATAGGCTCCCTACCTGCAAGTCCTACCTGTTTACATCCCTGGAATACACCGTGGAGAAGCCTCACACTCAAGGCCAGCCCCCACCTTTCTTTCCACTTACCGCCTCTTAAAACTACACCCAATCTGCTAGGTGTTAAGTGTACATTTGCATGTTTGAAAAAGCTTAGTGAGTCGTCTTGTCTTGGCAATATGTAATTTTAATTTAAAAAAAATAATTTTATGAAATTATTTTTCATAGTGAAAAAATTTCAACACTATAGACGACTATAACTTGGAAAAGTACAAATTGACAAGTAATACTTTTAAACTAAAGTTGGCAATTTTAGTTTGTAGCATTTCTGGTGAATACCTCTATATTACCAATTAATTCTTGTTTAAAACATTATCAGCAGCCTCTCTTGTCTCACCGATATGAAAGAAGAATTCATTTTACAGTACTACCCCATCTCCTGTATTTACCCAGGTTTCAATGGTTACCAATAGCTTTGATTCTTCTGGTGTTTACCTTTCTAAGTAATACATGTAAACCTCTCTTCCTTGACTGGATAACTTTCTTTACTTGCTGATTTAAGGTGGGGATGTTTTTGTACTTGTACTTTCCTCCACCTTCTCATTACTTCTCTCCCACTCCAGTTTCTTAAAGCTATATTGTTATTTTCTGTGTTAAGAAAGGCCAGATCAGATAGCTAGTCCCTCAGATTATCTACCTTTTTTTCTCTTGCTCTAGATTTTGGGAGATTTCTGCAAGGGCATCTCTCAGTGCTTCTACTGAATTTTTCATTTTGGAGATCATATTCTTTAATTATCAAAAAATATCTTTTTCTATGATTGCTCCTTTTTCATGGCAACCTATGGTTTGTTTTATGGTTTCAATGTCTTCCCATATTTCTCTGAGGATATGAACAAGGCATTTTAAAACCCTCTTCTATCCTTGAATTATAAGTTTTCTCTGAAGTTAGTTGTAATTATTCATCGTGGTGCTTTTCATTTGTGCAAATTTATTCTCTCAAATATCTGCAGATTCTTTTTCTTTTCCTGAGCTTATTTGTGAATGAAGGTCAGGATGGCTGATCCTGATAATGGTTGATAATACTCAGTGGTTGATAATACTCAGTGCTGGGAAGAGCAGTGAGGCAGAGTTCTCACACATTAGTGTGGACTTTCTGAGGGAAATTTAACAATATGTATCAAGATTCAAAATTGTTCATATCCACAGCAAATAGCCCTAGTTTGTAGAAATCCACGTTCGGGAAATGACCAGATTAGGCACAGAGGTATATATGTGAATGTGAGTGAATTGAGGACTACTTAAATACATTTGGTGGAATATTATACAGTGTTAAAGTTGTTGCTTAAGATGACTTTTTTAATAATATGGGAATGTTATATATACATGTATATGTACCTATATATGTGCATTGTTTGTTTTCTTGTTTATCTTTTCAAAATTGTCTACATGCAAATATAATACAACAATTTAAACTATACAGGTCACTTAAAAATGAGCTTCTTCTACATGCCATACAGGGTGGGGAATGTTCTCTAATGGGTGGGATGGACAAGAGGTGAGACAATTACATAGTTTGACAAAGCTTATGATGAGCCTGGTGCTAGTGCTGAAGTAACACCCCTCAGTGTACCAACACTTACCCTGTACTACGGGAAGATTTCCTGAAGAAAGTAACATGTAACCTGAGATGGGATAAAATATATACAAAATAGTAAGATTCAGTTCTTGCCCTTGAGGATCTTCTGTTATTCTAGGGAAATGGACATAAACAAAACCCATCTGTAGGTGCAATAATGTTTTCATGTATAAAGTACAAATGAGATGAATATGGAAAAGCAGTTAATTAGACCTGATAGGGTGGAAATCAGTGAAATAAGCCATTCATAAGTTATAAATAGTTAAAGGTCATTTTAGACAGAAAAGCAAGGTACACCAGTTAAAATCTACGATTGCTGAGGAATCCCATGACCTTCACTTTATGCCAAGGTGTACTTAACTTAATTCTACCCATTGTATCCTGTAATTTCTTATTAGGAAACAAGTTTTGATATGACTTCAAACATAGGATAGTTATCAAATAATATATGTAACTATTATAATAATATAAACAAGCAATTATATTGATATATGAAATAATATATGTAAAATTACTTTTAAGTGACCCAGTGCTCAAGTAGTTCTTTGTAGTCATTGCTCAAGTACTCCTTGCTGTAAAAATGATAGTGACACAATTTTTTAAATGGTCTTTGGCATCAAATTTTGTCAGAAGTTTTCTGAAATCCTGAGTAACTCCTTTGATATCTTTTTGTCTGCTTTTTGTCCTTCAAGACATGGGTTCTTTTCTCAAACATTGGTTGTCTCTACTCTTATGCTGTGCTTGTCTAAATATCCAGTGATCTGACACCGATTTGTTTGTATGTTCTGGAAATAATACTAGTATCCACACTGGTACTATGGATAAAAGTTCTGGAGAGGTCTATTTTGGCTCCATGTGTGGGAGAACTTCTTAATTTGTCCACAACAGACTGAGAAAAACATGTTTATGTAAACTTTGTTTACATAGTTTTACATAAAACTAAATTCATTTGATTTATAAGTTAGTGCTTTATTCTGAGATCATGTCCTTTGTTTTTCCTTGGTACTAGAATCTCCTTCCTTTTATGGATTATGGCGTTGGTGAATAACAGTCATTTGTTAAATGTCCTTACTTGGCAAAATAAAGGCAGGAAACACATTATTTGAAGTTATATAGGCTTAGACGTCCATATAACCTGGAACTCCAGTTTCCGTAACTTCTAAACTCTGTTCAAACTGTCAAATTATGTCAGATTTTCAAGTTTTTTATCTTGTTAAAAGATAAGAAGGAAAAGTTCATTTGAATTAAATCAAATAATTATTTACATATGTAGATTTTAACTTTCTGCCTTATTTTGAATATTTTATCTTTTGTAAGAGGACACTGAGGGAATGAACTGACATGATAGAGTAAATTAGGAGACCTAGAATCAAATTCCCAGCTGTGCAACTAACTAGAGGCATTTACTTATTCTGGTTCTTAATTTTTATAGTCTGATAAACAGGTAATGAACAAGTTGTAAGACTCATTTCAGTAATAAAATTCAATTAAAAAATACATATACTATGTATAACTGAATCACTTTGCTGTACACACAAAACTAATACAACATTGTAAATCAACTATATTTCAATTTAAAAAAAACATGAAAAAATGTAAACAAAATACATATAGATGGATAGATAGATAGACTGTATGTACATGTACATACAGATGTGTGTGTATATATGTGTACACACACACATGGAAGATTTAAAAATCCAGGAATGAGTTTTTTTGGGGAAAGGCCCCAAAACCTTGGAAATCGAATGAACGTACAAAAATATTGCCAATATTTGAAAGGTGAAAAGAAATTGAACTATAAGCTATGATTGGAAATTTTTTATGAGCACCAATTTGCTGATGGGCTGATAAGCATTTACTTTGCTGATCTTGTAGTTAGCTGCCTAATTACTCAATCTGTGCATGCAAATGCAATCATTTGTGTATAAATGCATGCAGGTGCAAAGCTGCATTAGTAGTATTAGGGCCTTACTTGAAACTTGTTCATGATTCTTCATTACGCTATACTTGAAAAATCAAGATCCCAGTTTTTTTGTTTGTTTGGTTGGTTTTTTTTTGAGATCCCGGTTTTCAAAAACAGTTCCTGAAACAAAAAGTAAAATCCTTGTGGGCAAGATCCTGTTTTTAATGTGATTGTCCTCCCTAGATGTCTGTATCCAGATATTCTAAAGCTATTGTCTTGCAACAAGGTTCCTGACTAATTAATAATAGTTTGAAAAACTGATGTGCTACATTTTATTGTCAACGTGAATTCTTAAGACTTTTTGGGTTCTTAGAGACCCAAAATCAAAGACATAAGAATATGACTAAATGCAGTGAGGAATGCAATTTGGTAATGCAATTTTACACAATTATATGCATATAATATAATTATATGCAAATTGGATTTCTTAGATATTTGCTGTTGTTGTGGTATGGTATATTGTTAAGCTACGTATTACAACTCAGTAGGCACTGTTTTAGAAAAACTTAAAGGGGAAATTAAAGTGTATGCTTTAGGATTCAGTAGTTTTAGTAATATCTAACTGTTGTATGGGGCTTTGAAACTTACAGAACACTTTCCCACATATATTATCTTGCTTGATCCTACAACACTCCCATAGGCTAACACCCATTTTAGAATTAAGAAAACTGAGGCTAATAAAATAAACTTAATGCCATGATTTCACAAGTACTAATTTACATAGCAAGATTTTAAACCTAGAATACTCTTTTAAATTCTGGGCTATTTCCAACATCATACTCAATAGTGAAAAGCTGAAAGCATTCCCTCTAAGACCAGGAATAAGACAAGGATGCCCACCCTCACCACTTTTATTTAATATAATCCTAGGAGTTCTAGCCATAGCGGTTGGACAAGAAAAAGAAAAAAAGGTCTAAATTGGAAAGGAAGAAGTAAAACTGCAGTGTTTGCAGATGACATGATACTATATATAGAAAATTCTTAAGGCACCACCAAAAAAAAAAAAAAAAGAACTAATAAATGAATTCAGTAAAGTGGCAGGATATAATATTAAAATACAGAAATCTGTTGCATTTCTATATACCAACAAAGAACTATCAGAAAGAGAAATTAAGAAAACAATTCCATTTACAATTGCATCAAAAAGAACAAAATACCTAGGAATAAATCTAACCAAGGAGGTAAAAGATCTGTACTCTGAAAACTATAAGACATTGAAAGAAATTGAAGACAACATAAACAAATGGAAAGACATACTGTGCTCATGGATTGGAAAACTTAATATTGTTAAAATGACCATTCTTCCTAAGGCAATCAGCTGAGTCAGTGCAACCCCTATCAAAACACCAATGGCACTTTTCTTTCTTATTTTTTAAAAATAATTATTTATTTTATTTATTTATTCTTAGCTGTGTTGGGTCTTCGTTGCTGCCCGTGGACTTTCTCTAGCTGCAGCAAGCAGGGGCTACTCTTTGTTGCGATGCACGGGCTTCTCATTGTGGTGGCTTCTCTTGTTGCAGAGCATGGGCTCTAGGCGCGCAGACTTCAGTAGTTGTGATGTGCCAGCTCAGTAGTTGTGGCTCAAGGGCTCTAGAGTGCAGTCTCAGTAGCTATGATGCATGGGCTTAGTTGTTCCACAGCATGTGGGATCATCCTGGACCAGGTCTCGAACCCGTATCCCCTGCATTGGCAGGCAGATTCTTAACCATTGCACCACCAGGGAAGCCCCACCAATGGCGCTTTTCATGGAACTAGAATAAATAATTCTAAAATTTGTATGGAAACAGAAAAGACATATAGCCAAAACAATCTTGAAAAAGAAGAACAAAGTTGGAAGTATCACACGCCCTGGTTTCAAATTATACTACAAAGCTACAGCAATCAAAATAGTATGGTACTGGCACAAAAACAGGCACATAGATCAGTGGAACTGAATAGAGAGCCCAGAAATAAACCCACACACTTATGGTCAACTAATCTATAACAAAGGAGGCAAAAATATACAGTGGGGGAAAAGACAGCCTCTTCTATAAATGTTGTAGAGAAAACGGGACAGCTACATGCAAAAGAACTAAACTGGACTACTTTCTTACACCACATACAAAAAGTAAACTCAAAATAAATGAATGACTTAAATGGGAAACTTGAAACCATGAAACTACTAGAAGAAGACATAGGCAGTACGCTCTTTGACATCAGTCTTAGCAGTATTTTTCTCGATATGTCTCCTCAAGAAGGGAAACAAAAGCAAAAATAAACAAATGGGACCACATCAAATTAAAAAGCTTTTGCACAGAGAAGGAAACTATCAGAAAAATGAAAAGGCAGCCTACTGAATGGGAGGAAATTTTGCAAACAATATATCCGATAAAGGGTTAATATCCCCAAATACAAAGAACTCATACAACTCAACATCAAAAAAAAAAAAAAAAAAAGTACCTGATTATAAAATGGGCAGAAGACTGAATAGATTTTTCCAAAGAAGGCATACGGATGGCCAACAGACACAAAAAAGATGCTCAGCATCACTAATCATCAGGGATAGTAATTCTTTTTTTTCTTTCCTTTTTTTTTTTGCATCTTTATTGAAGTATAATTGCTTTACAATGTTGTATTAGTTTCTGCTGTACAACAAAATGAACCAGCTGTATGTACATATATATCCCCATATCCCCTTCCTCCTGAGCCTCCCTCCCACCCTCCCTATCCCACCCCTCTAGGTGGTCACAAAGCACTGAGCTGATCTCTCTGTGCTATGCAGCAATTTTACATTTGGTAGTGTATATATGTCCATGCCACTCTCTCACTTTGTCCCAGCCTCCCCTTCCCCCACTGTGTCCTAAAGTCCGTTCTCTATGTCTGCATCTTTATTCCTGCCCTGCCACTAGGTCCATCAGTACCATTTTTCTAGATTCCATATATATGTGTTAGCATATGGTGTTGGTTTTTCTCTTTCTGACTTACTTCACTCTGTATGACAGACTCTAGGTCCATCCACCTCACTACAAATAACTCAATTTCATTTCTTTTTATGGCTGAGTAATATTCCATTGTATATATGTGTACCAAATCTTCTTTATCCATTCCTCTGTTGATGGACATTTGGGTTGCTTCCATGTTCTGCTATTGTAAATAGTGCAACACCCCAACGAGTTACCACCTCACACCTGTCAGAAAGGCTACTATCAAAAAGACAACAAATAACAAGTGTTAGTGAGGATGTGGAGAAAAGAGAATGTTTGTGCACTGTTGGTGGGAATATAAATTGGTGCAGCCACTATGAAAAATAGTATGCAATTTCCTAAAAAAATTAAAGATAGACTGATCAAGCAATTCCACTTCTGGGTATTTTTCAGAAGAAAACAAAAACACTAATTTGAAACAATATATGCACCCCTATGTTCATTGCAGCATTATTCACAGTAGCCAAGATACAGAAGGAACCTAAGTGTTCATCAATAGGTAAGTGGATAAAGAAGATGTGGTGTATATACAACGGAAGATTACTCAGCCATAAAAAAGAAGGAAATCTTGTCATTTGTAACAACATGGATGGACCTAGATAGTATTATGCTAAGTGAAATAAGTCAGACAGAGAAAGACAAATATCATATGGTTTCACTTATATGTGGAATCTAAAAATCAAAACCAATGAATGAACATAAAACAGAAACAGACTCATAGATATAGAGAACAAAATGGTGGTTGCCAGAGAGGAATGGGGTAGGGAATGAATGAAATAGGTGAGGAAGGTTAAGAGGTACAAAATTCCAGTTATATAATAAATGTCATGGGGATGTAATGTACAGCATAGGGAATATAGTCAATATTTTAATAACTTTGTATGATGGCAGATTGCTACTAGATGTATTGTGATCATTTTGTAATGTATAAATATCTAATCACTATGTTGTTAATCACTTAATATTGTAAGTCAATTATACTTCAATGATAAATAAGAAATAAATGAATAAATAAGTTAATTAATTAATTCCAGGCTCCTTCAGTAACATTACATTGCTTTGATTCTGTTGTTTGCTCTTGGTTTTGCACGTTCATTTCTGCAACCCTTTCCCTCCCTTAACTTTACAAAATTCTTAATCTCGAAGAGCATAATTTACTCTTCAGTATTCTGCACAGTACTTAGCACAGTTTTGTACCTAAAACTAGATGCCCCCAGAATACTTGTTGCTTGCTTATGGCTGGGGAGGTAGGGAGCTGGTGGCCAAGCAATGACGTTTAATTCATAAATTGAACTTAGTGAAGTTTGGTGTTGGAGCTCCGCTTTTACCAGCGGCCTCATGCGCCCAGCCTTTGCATGGGAAGACAGTGTGGAAACCCTGCCCCAGAACGTGGTGAGGAAGAGCTGGAAAGATATGCATTTTGGCATTGCAGAATATACTCAAGACATTAGTCGCTTTCATTTCTGTGACACATATCCAGGTACTCTGTCAGAGTACCAGAATAATAAGACTGGCATGTTTTTCAAAGCAGAAATTATGGAAGTTATCACAGTAAAAACTCCAGAGTAATCTCATGTACAACAGATTCTCATTCACAAATGAACATATGATTCTGTTGGAACAGGGGCCTGAGGCAGTTTCATTTCTCTACTCTAAAGAAATTCTTCGTTCTTTGGAGATCAGCTCTGGTATTCCCATTGGGGCACTCTTACCTCAACATCTAATTTTCTTCTAAGATGCAAGATTGAATAAATAGCTCAGGTTGTTTAAGAAACTATTTTTGGAAGGAATAAACATTTTCAGATCTTGTATTAAAGCTATTTTCATTGTACTCTGTGGATTTAACACTTAAGGCTTTACCAAATGCATCTGCAGAGGGCAGTATGAGGGAGCAGCCTAACAACTCTGGCCCAGAATTCTCAATGCAAGCATGCCGCTGGGATGGGGGAGACCGCAATTTCCATATACACACAACCAGGATTTTATGAGAACACCTGTCTTACCTCTGGGCTGCTTCACTTAATGATTTGGGGATCTGAGAGAGCTCCCACTGAAGGCAGGTGACAGGGTACATTGGGAGTAGGGTCGTATCTTCAGGAGCCTTGTGCTTTCTCTCCTTAGTACATCTCAAGGCTTCCAGGGGTGTTCCTTGCTCCTCGATATCCAATCCACTTGCCATAGAGCTTAGTTGGAAGGATTTATAATGAGGAAGTTTATTTATCCAATTGACACTAAAGCAATATTATGCTTAGGGAACTGTCAATAAAAAAGTAATAATAGCCGCAGTTCTTGTGTTCTCACGCTTACTACACTCCAGACACTGCAGTAAGTTCTTGTTATTTAATTCTCATAGCAACCATAATACAGGCAGAGAAACAGAAACTTAAAGGTTTAAGTAACTTGCCAGGATATGCATGGTATTGACAGGATTTGTACTCAGTCCTGACTCCAAAGCCAATGCTCTAACCTCTAGGCCACACTGACCTTGAGTTTGGTAGAAAGCCTTCTTTGAGGGAAAGAAATGTACTTATTTGGAAAAAAAATACATCTGCCTATAATATTTGGTAGCGTTTTCTGTCTGGTAGGTGCAGTGCAAATGGATAAATATCAGGGGATTTTCAAAAGGGAGAGGGAAAGAGTCTGGCTGCTTTTGAAGATCTGAATAAACCAAGGTCTCTGGGTTCTCATTCCATAAATGTTCCCTCCTGTGTCACCTCCCACTTCATCATGGCAGATCTCCACACCCTCTTCCTTTATATGTTAGCAGCCTCCAATTGCTTCTGCTCATAGCTCTTTGGCTTTGGATATATCACTCCTTCTTCCCAGAATGCAGCCCCCGAGTTCTTTACCATGAGGATTACTACTGATTCTTCAAAGTCCAGTTCCGACACCACTGCTTGGGCAATCTCCTCTGACCACTCCAAATAGATGAGACCCCTCCCCTGACCCCACCCAGGACCATTTTCTATTTCTTGTGTGCACACTTGTCATTGCATTTATCACACTGTGCTGTCATTTCTTCCTTGTCTCTCTCATATCTCCCCAACTGTAAAATAATGCACGGGGACTGTGTTACGTGTTATTCACCTCTGTATCTCTGCTGAACAACCTGCAAATATAGGTGCTTAATAAATGTGGTAGAACTGACTTGAAAACTCTTCTGTACTAGAGCCATGAGCTACTTCAATAGCAGTTCAAGATGAATGAGGTTAGTATCTTGAAAGCAGTGCATTGTGCTTTTTTCGTCTTCAGCTGTAAGTGTATTAAGGATGAAAGATGTGTGTGTACTACTGCAAATGTTTCTGGAAGTAGCCCAGAAAAGAGGAATGAGACATCTAGCTCACAGCTCACCACTACAGAGGCCTTTGGGTTGGGAACTGTTTCTAAGAAAAACAGCAGCGTCAGACTGATGCAGAAATCACCTGTTTCCTTCTGTGTTGTCATTAAGAATTGTGGGTGTGGGGCTTCTTATTTATTTAACTTTTTTTTTTTTTGCAACAGGCAAAGGACTTAATGCTACAAAATGATGTATGATTTGTAGTTGGTTCAGCTGGGTAAGCGTTTGCCTCAACCACTGTGAACTTATTTGTTCATCAGTCATTTTAACACTGTGCTACAAACCAGAAAATAGGAGGTTTAAAAAGAATAATATCTTGACAGAATCTGCTCAGAGACCTCTGATGTTTGTAAACCTCTGACTGCTTAGTTGGTAGATTGTCTTAAAGAGAAAGTGCACAGAATTTGATCATTTAATTTAAGACAAGAGCTAGATATTTCTAAATTTGAGGAAATTCTCACATATAATTGAGAAATTTTTACCTATAATCTTTCTCTAATATCCCTTACGCTTGCAACCCTTTCTCCTAGGAGAGGCAAGAGGAGCCACAGGAAACCAGTTTGCATTTACAAATATAGAGAAAACAGTGAACTTGACCAGCAAGTCTAGGTAGAGTTTGGGCACTACCTCTTTCAGTGACTTTGGGCAATTACCATCACCTCTTGGAACCTCTGTCCACAGCTGTAATTTTGGGATAATATGTGTCCTGATTATATCTCAAAGAAAAATGAGTTTCTGAAGACTGTGACTTTGAGGCCGTTGAGATTGCAAACTTAACTTTTGACACTTCAAATCTGAGACCTCTGCTGTCAGGCCATTTAGAATGAACCAGAAGAACGTGGGGAGAGTGTCTGTCTCCTGCTGAGTGGAAGTGGAGAGGTGTGTGGAAAGCCACTTGCAATTCACACATACTTAAAAAGCATGGTACTGAACCCTGTGGCAGAGTGATTACAGAAAAAAAGCCTGATTTAAAACTATCCCCAAGTTAAATGGTTTTCTTTGGTTCACTATTTCTGGCTTGGCAAGTCCTTGATTACCCCTATTACTGGACATCTCAAAATCAAAGGCTGACAGAGGCCACAGATGTAGGTCATATGTGTTGAGGTGTGTAGCTATCAATTTACATTTGCCCAGATAGGACCCGTGACTTGGGTACAACATTCATCACTGCAGACAATAGCAGGTCAGTATCCTGGGCTGACTCTTTGACCCTTATGTTATTGGGGTCTATTTCCCTGCTGACCCACAGGCTACACAGGTTGTTGGTCCAGTTACCTGCACAGCCAGATCATGTTCAGTGCTATAGAAACTGCCTTTGGAGATGGCTTTCGGATATCTCTTTCTCCTGCCCTCTGCTCCATTCATTTATGGACAGCGTCTCTCCTGACTTTCTTCCAAATCTTTAGAGGATGAAAAAGGAAGAAAGAAAACCAAAAGTGATGAGGATAAGCTAGGTATGAAAGTAACACTAGAATCATATACAATGATCATATTTCCTAAAACAAGAATTGTAATTTGTGATCTGACAATAGACTAAGATATTTAAAATCCAAACTTGCTTAGAAGACTAGGACACATGGTTTTCTTGTTGACCACAATTACAGTAAGATGTCGATATCTTTTCTAAGATAATAAAAACTAGGATGGTTTAAAGAGTTGGATAACTCATTGTCAGAGAGGATTAATGGAATAGGTAGAAAGTTGGACTTGTTGACCTGTAGTTTTGTTCTAACAAATTAATTTATTCCTTCATGTACTCCTTCATGCATACACTCATTCAACAGTTATTGAGTATCTACCACATGCCAGGGACTGATGGAAAGAGGGTTAAAATTAAGGTGAATTGTAGAAAGCAGAAGTTTACATCTTTTGCACCCTGATTTTATGGACTGGGTTGTTTATTTATTACCTCCTATGTCTGGTAAGAACCACTTATATTCTGCTTCTAACGAAGACTGTGTCCAGTTTGGTTTCCAAATTTTAAATCAGATATTTTGGAAATGATAACAAATATTTTTAGACTAGGACAAGAATGGTAATTGAAGGTAAGTAGGATCCTTGAGGATACCATGAAGACATCGGAAATGCTTTACCAAGGCATTAACGATAGAAGTAATGGTGAAAGGTACTTCTGCTTACCAAGCGCCTCCTATATGCCTCTCATATACTAGGCACGTGGATATGATGTCTAGCTCCTATTTCAATGGCCTCCAGAGAGGGCAAGACAAAACACAATATTAACCATGCCACGCTTCCTTAAAACCTCTCAAAGGCCTATAGCAAGTCATGAGAAAGGAATCTTTCTGATTTGTTAAAGCTATGTACCTACAATCAGTAGATCCAGCTGAAAACTGGGTAGTTCGACGAGTAGAATGATATAGGAAGTCCCATGCCTGTCTAGTGTACTATGCACACACCACCTGTGGATTAGAGTAGACACTGGAGACGGAACTTATTTGTCTCCTAGTTCTGTATTAACAAACTGCTTTTCCAAACTTGACTTTCCACATCTCATCACTGACCCTAAGATTTAGCAAAGCTGAATTACCAGCTACTCAAAGTCTATAATTTCATGCCTCTCTGACTTACTTGCTCATCTTACTCCCACAGCTATGAATTCCTTTGATGACCTAGTTCAGTATTGTCTCCTTGAGTTGTCTCCTTGGCTTCTTCAACTATATGAAGTCGCTTTCCTTGGAGTTCCATAGCATTTTACTTGTCCTTCTCTTGTGACAGGGACCTCATTCCCCTTTGAATTTTAATTATGTTGTACCTGGCTTCTCCTCCATTCTCAGGACAATTGTTAGCCACCATTAAGCAATTAAATTCCTTCTTTCTACACCAAGGAGTCCAAATGGGAAGCAGCTCTGTCACAAACCACTATCTGCAATTTGGAATGTCTGCCCTGATAACTTATACTTTGAGACTCATGTTTGAGATCCCTTTGTGTAGGTGATTTTGGTATTTCTCTTCCCTTTAGCAGCCATGTGGGCCTCTAGCTGCCCTTGGGAGATGTCTGTGGTATCAGTTAGGGTTCTTTGGTTGAAAGCAGCAGAAATGGATATTGGATAAATGTTTTTTAAAAGTCTTTATTAAAAGACTATATAGAAGCTTACAGAATCCCAAGGAAGGCAGAAGAACCAGGCATAAAACAGAGACCAGGGACCTACTACAGGTATTACTTCCAGGAGAGGAAGGGCATCATCACTCAGAATCTACTCCTGGGAGGAGTCTAGTCGTTTATTGTTATTATTTTTGGATTGTTCTGATTAAGATTCAAAGTCCTGGGAGAGAGAGGCTGATTAGGCAAGCTTGGTTTACTTGCCTGCCTCTGGGTGTTCTCAGAGGTTGGGGGCGTGTACTCAGAGGAGGCCCTTCAGCATGTGTTGTGAGAGGGCCGGATCCCTTGATTTACCATCTTGCTGAGACTGCACACCAAGGAGGAGAGGTAATGTCTCTCCAGTTCTGACACCAATTCTGGTGTGTGTGTGTGTATGTGTGTGTGTGTGTGTGTGTGTGTGTGTGTGTTTTGTTCACACCACCAAGAAATTAACTCAATTCTGACACTATCTACCTGGAGATAGCATAAGATCCTAGAGGTTAAGGCTCAGTTCCACAAGATTGCCCCCACTTCAGGTGCCAGTCCAAAGTCCAGGTTGTCACCTTCAGTTAGCTTCTAACTGACAGGCTGTAAATTGGAGGTTCCAAAGATCTCCTCCTTGGGTTCAATTAATTTGCTAGAGGAGCTCACAGAACTCAGAGAAACATTTTACTTACTAGGTAACTGGTTTATTATAAAAGTATATGACTTAGGAACAGCCAGGTGGATCTTCCCGGACCGGGGCACGAACCCGTATGCCCTGCATCGGCAGGTGGACTCTCAATCACTGTGCCACCAGGGAAGCCCACATGTGTTAAATATTTATGTATACAAGGTATGGGGAAGGGCAGGGTATGGGGAAAGGGATGCAAAGCTTTCATGCCCTCTCTGGGTGCACGACCCTCCCAGCACCTCCATGTGTTCACCAACTCAGAAGCTCTCTGAGCCCAGTCCTTTAGGGTTTTTATGGGGGCTCATTACATGGGTACGATTGATTAAATCATTGGCCGTTGGCAATCAATGCCACCTCCAGTCCCTCTCCCCTCCCCAGAGGTTAGCAAGGGTGAGACTGAAAGATCCAGGCCTCTAATCATATAGTGGGTTCCCCTAGCAAACAGCCCCCATGCTTAGGTGCTTTCCAGTAGTTACCTCATTGACATAAACCCAGGTGTGGTTGAAAGGGGTTTGTTAGGAATACCAAGATACCTCTGTCACTCTTATAACTTAGGAAATTCCAAGGGTTTTAGGAGCTCTGTACCAGAAACAGGGAAGAAGGCCAAATATGTATTTCTTAATATAAATCACAATATCACTTCCTCCAGAAGACAAGGTACTGTTAGAGGCCAGGTGGCCCCAAATAACTGATATCTGGAAAGACAGCCTATCTGATTGAGGGATTCGCCAAGGTTCTCTTAACTGAATTTCCAGTATGCCCACATAACCTGTATTTTAAGTCTATACATCCCAAATATGCCTTCCAAATTTGGTGAAAACTGTCCAAAAAAGTTAATATTAATTATTTAGATATACAGGCTTGCCTCCCTTTTTATACTGAAAACTTTTAAAAAGAGGTTTTTTTTAATGTCTGATTCATCTTTGAATCATTCTCCATCTTTGCACAGAATCAAGGCTCAACAAATATTTGTTGAATAAGTGAAATGTAGACATGATACACTTAAGTTTCAGAGTTGAACATACCTATATGCATGATTATTATATGAATAAATAAAATATGTTCACATGTGTTAAATATCTATATCTATATCTATATATCTATATCTATATCTATATATTTTTGCGGTATGCGGGCCTCTCACTGTTGTGCCCTCTCCCGTTGCGGAGCAACAGGCTCCGGACTCACAGGCTCAGCGGCCATGGCTCACGGGCGCAGCCGCTCCGCGGCATGTGGGATCTTCCCGGACCGGGGCACGAACCCGTGTCCCTTGCATTGGCAGGCGGACTCTCAACCACTGCGCCACCAGGGAAGCCCACATGTGTTAAATATTTATGTATACAATCATGCAAATAGAATTTGGTTTATAATCACCAGAATCCCTGTCAACAATAATAGGGAAAAGATTACATCATTAGCTGTTAATTATTTCCAGGCTTTTATTACGCCATGAAAGAAGTAATGGAAAGATTTTGTCCATCTCTCAAGCTTACCCTCTAAGCACTTTAGCCTTTAGTTCTCAGAGAATATTTTGCTGATGTTTTCCTTTCCTCTATTCTTTGTTGAAGGGCTCATGTCTTATTCATTTTCAATAAGACCTAACAGGTACTCAGTAAATGTCTCATGAATAAATTATAGCAATTTAATATTTGCCCTGATAGTAAGGGCTAAAACCGCTTGTCAAGATGTTGGGCCACAGCAATTATGTATTCGTGAGAAGCCAGTTTTGGCAAGAGGTGACTGTGGATCATGGGGAGTGGGGCAGCCTGGGCATGTTTTGTAGTGGGTCCCAAACAAGCCCTTCATCTGGATTGTTCTTGTTAACTGATGAGAAGGCAGGAGATGGAATGTAGAGCAAGAGGATCAGGTGGGATCCAAGACAGGCAGAGAAGGACCTGGCCTCCTTAAAAGATAAGCGACCGTTCCCAGCCTACTTAGTGGGAAGTTTGACTAGTGGGTAGGTGACTAAACCGTTGGCAAGTTCTGCTCTTACAGATGATGTTTCAAAGACCTGAATGATTACGCAGGTAACCAACTCCACTTTCACTGTCCTTTCCTCACTTAATATATTAGCAATGTTACACCTGACAAGCAGTGAGCAGCAGAAGTAGGAAATATGTGCAGAAGAGTGCCAAAGTATATTTCTCCACTTCTATTCAAATCTTTACTTACCAACAGCTTGCTATCTGGCTGGGTCTGGTTTATTCCGGGTTGTGGTCGCTCCTTTGCATGACCATTGCGTGGCATTTTCTTGCCAAATATAACTATGCTAGCATTATTGTGCTCTGAGCATCGGGAGGACGAAGGATGTGCTTTATTTATCTCTGTATCTTCAAGCTCTAGGACCGCTGCCTGGGATGATAAACTCAATAAATATGTATTGTTTAATATACAGAAAAAAGATAGAAGAGGAAAAAAGACAAAGGAACATTAACATTGTGATAGCCCCATGAGAGTACTCCTATTGACGCCTTCCAAGGAGCCTGCCCTTCTACTGAGGGCTGCTGCTCTATTTAACGCTTGTGAGAGTCCTGAAAACAAGTCAGTCTCCTTGTCATTCACCTGAGGTACAAATCCCTTGAAACACCCTCACTCAAGCAACATTAACTCTTTCCATAGTTAGGTCTATGCCTTTTTAAGCCTGGGCCTGCTAGGACAAGTTGTTTTGGCAATCTTGAGATTGGAAAATCCCACCAGGCCTCACATTTCCATCCAAGGTGTTAGAAGCCCCATTGAGCATCCCCCACTTTCCTGTGATCTCACACCACGGGCTGCTGTGTAAGTATTTCACCTGGGTTAAAATTATATTGCTTATTGCCCTTCCCTTCTGCTCCCTCCTCTTCTCTTCCATTTCCTCCCCCTCCTTTCCCCTCACAAGCCTTCCTACTGGGCTTTAGAACATTTAATATAATAAACGAGGCTTTGGCATCCTTAACGTCTTTATTGGAGACCACATGCACCTCTCCTTAACTGAAACCTGACCTTCCCTTGAAGACATGCCTCGGCCCTTTTAAGTACGTTTGGCCTATTCTTCCAACCCCATATAGATCTGGGCTAAGATTTAGTCCCAGCAGCTTTTTGCTACTGCATGACACTTTTGGACCATTAGTCCTTCAGCCTCATGTAAAAACTGTGGCTTCTTAAAGCCTGTACCTCTTCGGGGAGCTGTAAACTCTTGACAGCCATCTACACTTGGTCCTTATTTTACTTGTGATTTTTAAATAGCACTTCACACTGTTGACCACTCCCTCCTTTTTCCTCTGGCTTCCAACACTTTCCAACACAGCAGGAGGTGTTTATTGTTTTACTGCTTTTCTACCCGACCTTTCAAACTTCTGATTTTAGACTTCTCTTTATCTGCTCACCCTGTACATATCTGCATTTCTCAGTGTGGTGGACATGGAGACCTGCTGCCCAGATCCCCCAGGGGAGGGACCTGCTGTCATAGCTGCTGGGAGGACAGACAAGAGAGCTTTCAACTCAGCCTTGTGTGGTCTCAGCTGCAGAGAGAGCTCTCAGAGCTCTCACGTAGGGTCCATACCCTTCCGGGACGCATATCCAATGACTGACTGACTAAGGCAGGATATAAAGGCCTGGTTATTTTGACCGCATGTAGGACAGCTCTGATAGGTCATTCCACCTGGAGAGACCTTCTTGGAGCGGCACTGCAGCTCAGCTTCTCCCTTTGCCTAACCCCGCCTCCTCCACACCCCTTTTGCAGGTGTGGATTCCAAGTGCACTCCTCAATGAACATCTTGAGCACAAAACTCTGTTTCAGAGGCTGCTCCCTGGAAAACTCAAACTCCAGCATGTGGGCTATATTCTTTGCCTCTTCTCTTTTCACACTGCATAGTTTTCCTTGGTCATCTCATTCACCACGGCAACATCAGTTACCTTTGTTATACTGAAGCCTGTATCTCCTGTCTAGATCTTTGTGAATGCTGGATGTGCATATTCAAGCTCCTCCTTTACATTTCCACTGGGATGGCCCATAAACATCTTCGGCTCAAGGCAACCAAGACCGAACTCATTTTAAATGACCCCAAGGCACACTTCAAGCCTGCTGTGTACTGATTCCTACTGTTACTGAGAGAGTCTATCCAGCAAATTCATTCTCACTTGGGCTGTAGGGAATTGTTTGAGCACAACAAGCAGGGGAGCAATATTTATTAACAAGGAATTGTCCTTTCTTATTGTGCCTGCCTGGTCTTCCTTACAATTACCATGTAGTATTCGACTTACGAGTAACATTTATCCTATGCTGGTGCTAAAGTAAATAGATTTTCCATCTACGATTATTAGCATGAAACAAGGGAGCTATTAATTATCATTCTTGTGTTCATGAAATGTAAGTGTCACATTTGTGACCTATTATAGATAGACTCCCAGTAACAAACAAAAAGAATAAGACAGGGACCTAATGTGGAATAGTGTATTCTTTCTTTGAATATTCACGTTACTTTTTCTCTGATTCCTTGGGCAAATATCGCTCTCTGTGCACGACAGGGGTTTGGATCACTCAGGTGGTAGCATGGTGCTTCACAGGGAGGTTGGCAGAGCATGCTCTTTGGTGATGTTGTAGTCTCCTCATTGGCCAATCCCGAGGAATTGCTTTCTCATCCACCACGTAACAATGGTAGCAATTTAGGTAAAGTCTTCTGTGCCTTGACTCCATGTAAACAAGCTTAAACTCATTACAACACTTTTTCCTTTTCTAAATACAATTTTTAAAGTTTGCTTTCCCCTATTACAGCATTTTTGGAGAAATGTATAACCACCATAGTTTGGTAAAATGTTTAGTCACTATGCCATTGATCTGGATGTCACTGTCATCTCTGGCCAAAGTTGCATGTTTTGGGAAGGTTCTGCCTTTATACAAGATTCACCCACAGTTTTCAACTCTTCTCCCATATGACGTTTGTACCTGGCAGGACTTGTGTTATGAAAGAGAATACAAATAAACACATGCACAACAAACTAGAATCTGTTAGCAAGACCTCAACAACCGCAGGTAACGATACTTCATTGAAAAAAGCAGCAGCAGCCCTCTGTGATGCTGGTAAAATCATGAGTTGCTCCAGAACCTGGTATTGAGAACAATTTCCTGGACAACTGTGAAGAGGAGTGGGAATATAAGACTTAGCTGAGAGAACTGCCCAAATCTGTAGCTATATGGGTTCTTTTTCTTCTGGAACCCTCCTATGTAGCAGGTCCTCCAAAATGACCGTAAGTGTCCTTTCCCAACCCAGCCTTTGAAGAGAGTGCCTGTTTATCTCACGGCTTTCCTCTGTCATCCACACAGTATAAATCCTGTCAAATTCTTTCCTTTGGCAAGTGTCCAATGCTGAAAAGTTTTACATTTTGGTGGCCCTTAAAGGTGTTCTATGGGCATAAATAATTATAATTTTTAACTCTTAGTAGCTAAAGAAATATTGATACACAAATGCCCTTTGTTTTAATCTCACTACTCTCAGACACTTGCTATCTTGTAGTGTCTTGAAGACACTTGCAGTCTTGAAAACTCAAATTAAGCTATCATCATCTTTTGTACTTAAATGGAAAGTCCTGTTTCTAATGTAGGCGGTTTGCCTCTATAAGTTTGACAAGCTGCTTGGTACCAGACAGCCAAAAGTGATGAACAGTCTCAGCAGATTAAAATGTAAATTTGGTTGAAGAAAACAACCTACAAAAATTTATGCTTCTGTATAATCTATGTGATTAAATGTTACTTGTTTCAAAGCTAATGTTTCTGACACTTTCGATTACAGCGTTTGGAAGTTTTATTCCACATCATTTAATCTATTTTAAATAACTCTCCTTTTTAGGCTCCACACATAGTGATGCATGTTTAGCATGAATCTCCAATGCAAATTTGGAAATAATCTCTGTCCAGTCCGCAGCAAGACTCATTTTATAGGGAGATAACAAGCTTTAAAAGCAAAACCTGCAATCCTCTTTCTTATACTGAATCTCAGTATAACCACTATTGTCTTTTTTAAAATCGCGGTAAGATACATAACGTAGAATTTATTCTCCTCACCACTTTTAAGTGTACAGCTCATTGGTGTTAACTATAGTCACATTGTTGTGCAATACATTTCTAGAAATTTTTCATTTTGCAAAACTGAAATTCTATATCCCTGAACAACAGCCCCCATTCCCCCCTCCCTCCAGCCCTTGGTAACAACCATTCCACTTTCTGTTCCTGTGAATTTGACCACTTTAGATACCTCATATACATGAACTCCTACAGTATTTGTCTTTTTGTGACTGAATTATTTCACTTCGCCTGGTATATTCAAAATTCATGAAGCAGGATTTGTAGCATGAGACAGGATTTTTGCCTTTTTTAAGGCTGAGTGGTATTCTGTTGTGTGTATATGCCATTCTCTTTATCAGTTCATCTGTCTATGGACATTTGCATTGCTTCTGTCTCTTGGCTGTTGTGAATAATGCTGCACTGAACATGGGTGTGCAAATGTCTCTTCAAGATCCTGCTTTCAATCCTTTTGGGTATATACCCAGAAGTGGGATTGCTGGACCATATGGTAATTCTACTTTTACTTTTTGGAGGAAACTCCATACTGTTTTCTATAGAGGCTGCAGCATTTTACATTCCCTCAAAGCTATTGTCCTTTTTATTACAGATTACATTAACTAAATATTGAATGTGTTAGTAATTATTAACTAATAATGAAATCCCAATAAGACAAGATTATTTACTGTCATATAACTGAGCTTTCGGTAGTTTGCATTAATTTGAAACAGTAAATTTAGTAGTATGCCGTTTTGCTTTGTTTTTATTTTGGTTTTGTTTTGTTTTGTTTTTGTTTTGTTTTGTTTTCTTTTGTTTTGTTTTTATTCATGGATTTGGAGTGTCAGAGCACTGCTCTACCATAAACTGATCTAACTGAGATTTCCATGTAATTCAAAGAAAATTATAAGCCAAGGAAAGGAAAGAAAATTGCCATTTCCAATGGTTCCCTCAGTCTGAGGAAAATTCGATGTGAGCTACTAGGGTAGAAACCTCTGATAAAGCCCCATCAAGTGAGCAGTGCCACCTTTTGGCCAACGTTATCTTGACATCCTACCTGGGATATGGCATTGATCCCTATATAGCACTTTACATCCTACTCCATTTCCCATTTGAACCAGTGTTCTGGGTCACTTCTGTTGCAAAAGAGGGTCCTATAGTCGTCACTGCTTCACTTGGTGGACATACTTGCCCAAATCTCATTTGAATTTGTGTGTGTGTGTGTGTGTGTGTGTGTGTGTGTGTGTGTGTTGTCACTGTGAAAACTTTACCATGGTTTTCCAGAAGATAAAATGATTTCATATATCTAAAAACACTTTAACTCCAAATTGATTGCACTTAGTGCAATTCCTATCGAAAAACAGCAAGGTTTTTTTATAGACACAGATAAGCTTATTCTAAAATTTCTATGAAAAGTCATAAAATCTAGAATTGATAAAATAGTTTTGAAAAAGCAGAATAAAGTTGGAGCCATCGCTACCTGATTTTAACTCTTACTACATAGAGTCAAGATAATTGGCAGAAGGATAAACACATAGGTCAATGGAACAAAACAAAGAACCCAGAAGTGAACCCACACAATATGCCCAACTGATTATCAAAAGCACTCTAATAAAGAAAAACCCCATATTATCACAAAATCCTATTTTTATTGATTTCAGCCTCTCTGCCTCTGGATTTTTATTTGTATCATCTGCTCCGATTTACAGTGACATCTCCGCAAATTGCATGCTTCTGCCGCCTTCAGAGAAACCTTCCCTGACCATTCCAGCCTGAAATAGTATTTTCTACTTCTAACCTTAGGAAGAATCATTTAGAATTTTTGGTCAGGGGTCTAACATGAGCAATGAAAAGATTTTAGTGTTAAAGATTAAAGCAGAAGGCTAAAGTAGAGTAAAACTAAACTGCACAGATGGCTGTGGCCTGATTTTCTCTGTTGCGCTTCAAAACTTTTCTGAGAAGGGCCAGTAAAATAGGCTGTAAACTTGGTGAGGGCAAGAGCTATTTCTGTCTTATTCACTGCTGAATGTATTCCTTTATTTGGCACATGAATTTGACTGCTGTCCCTACCAGGCACCGAGGTAGGCACTGAGCCCAAAAAGGCAAGCAAAAACCAAACACAATCCTGGAACTTCTGTGCTTCTGTGTCTTCACCACACCATGTAGTTCTCAAATCAATACCCTAAGGAAGTATTTGTTGACAGATTGAATGTCTAAATTGAGGTTATAAAATGAGGGAAGCAATAGGAACCCCACAGAGATTGGAAGAGATCGTATAATAGAGTATTTTCTACCTAACGTTTGTCTAGCCTCGACTCCCAGAAACATAGCATGCATGTTTCAGCCGAAGTTTCTATTTGAAATAAAAACAGGTCTCTGGCTACTAACTAGTCCCAGCCTGAAGGCTCAGGTCTCCAGTATAATGGCGATAAGAATAAAGCAGAGCGATCTCTTTTCTTTGTGGTTTCTATGTGGCTTGACACTTACTAGTCCCCCGAACAGCTTCCCCACTGAGTGGGGTCACGCAGTGCATATGACAAGTAGACAGTGTACCGCAGCTAATTTTAAAATGCACAAGTGCCTAGAAGAATGCAAAAGGTGGAAGTGTACTGCTTCAGGACACATCGGGTAGAATCATAAACATTCAGACATCCCATAGCAGTGCCAAACCCTACCTCCTCTGGTAGCTGCACTTGAATCTGAAAAAGATGTGGGGATTAGTTTCCTTAGAGATTCTTGTTTTCAGAATTCCTTGGTTGTCTTAATAGTGATTTACAAGGGAAGAATTGTAAAACGTAAGTCCTTGGTCAGCCATCTTATAAAACACAATTTGGGTTACCACTAAGAGATTATAAATAACTATGTATAAATCCATCAACAATACTAAAAAGAAAACTAGTTTTAAAAGTCCATGTTTTGGTAGGGTGATCAGATAAAATACAGGATCCTTGGTTAAAAATAAATTTCAGATAAACAGTGAAAAATGTTTTGGTATAAGCATGTCTCATTCAATAGATGGGACCTACTTGTACTAAAATATTATTTATTGTTTTTCTGCTTGGGGGGCTGGAGGAAGGAACAAGGTATGATGGTAAATGGGCAGAGAGAATCATTTTGGGGTGATGAAAATGTTCTAAACATGGATGGTGGTGGTTCCTTAACAGTAAATTTACTAAAAACCGTTGCATTTTATACTTAAAAAGGGTGAATTACATGGTATGCAAATTATACCTAAAAAATTAGAAAATGGCCATGTTTTATATAACGTGTCAATAACTGTCAGTTATTGTTGAATGGGAAATCACAATATGTAGACTTCTCCAATCTTTTAAATTCGCATATGCAGTTTCCTAGTGCATTGTTGTTGTAAAAATTAATATCTTTTCAATGTATCTAATTAAAAATAACCCCAAAGCATTGTGGGATTGGAGGAGTGCTGTGTCAAGGGAACACTGAATTTTATCCACGCTCAGTGGAATGAATTAGAAAGCAGTAGCTTCCTTCAGGGTCCCAGTTATTTAGCACTATCTGAGTGGCAGTTAGACTTGGGATCTCTGAACTGATGTGATATGAAGTTAAAAGATCTCCAGTACCAACTGACAAAACAATTATTATAATTTGCCTCCATGAGACAAAGGAGAAATCAAACTCCTAAAAGAGCTGAAAATTTCCCCCAAAGTAGGCATTTTTTATAATTATTATATTTATTGCTGCTCTTGGTATTTCTAATAATTAATGTTGTTTCTATGGAATTTAAAACCAACTGGTGGCACTGACTGGCATGAAGATGAATGTTCTTAGTAAAGGACACACATTGAAAGAACACTTTTCTTGGAGAGATCTGACTGGGGCAGAAGTTACTGCTTTTATGTTTTAATGCACTTTAAGTATTATGTTTTCCAATTTTCCTGTAAGTTCAAAAACTTCCTGAGTAATAAATATATTCTTCTGCAATACTCTTACTTTTCCTAGGTTCATTTTTCTTAAACTTGAAATTAGTATTAATGAATGATATTTAGTGTTGGTATCTTCCATGTATTGTTCAGGGTGGGATCCTGTAGGATCCCAGCATTATTTGATGGAAATAATTTAGAAAACTATATCACAAATTCCCCTGATATCTCTTTCTTGGTATGATTTGAACAGAGTCCCACCATCCATGTTTACTGCCATTTAGGGCTTAGCTTTAGTTACAGGACCCCCTAAGCATTTATGGACTTACCATTTACCATTATGGTTTTAACTTCAAAGGTTGAGGACATGTAGAAATTTGCATACATTTATATCCCACAGCTGAGGCTGTGTATGGGGATGGGTCCCTGTCTCTCGAGTGCACCTTGCCATCACATCCACACCTCTGCTTTCTTGTTCTTCACTCTTGTGAAATGACAAACCTTTCTTCTTTTGGGAAAAAAGAGACCCTAAAGGAAAGCCAATTTCTAGTCCTGGAAATGCAAGTAAAAAGAAAGTGGGGAAGTTTCATTGAGAATTTATGTTTGGCATGAAGTAAAGAGCGGAACGTTGAGTTCATTGTTGGCTCAGTTCTATCACAAACACTAGAGTCCACTAGTCATACTGTGTGTATAAAAGAAAACAAGAAATAAGAATAATATTTAGTTTAGGGGCAGGAATTTATTTATTTATTTATTTTTGGCCGCATTGTGTTTTCATTGCCGCGCGTGGGCTTTCTCTAGTTGCGGTGAGCGGGGGCTACTCTTCATTGCAGTGTGAGGGCTTCTCATTGTGGTGGCTTCTCTTGTTGAAGAGCACGGGCTCTAGGAGCATGGGCTTCAGTAGTTGTGGCTCATGGGCTCTAGAGTGCAGGCTCAGTAGTTGTGGCGCACGGACTTAGTTGCTCCGTGGCATGTGGGATCTTCCCAGACCAGGGCTCGAACCCGTGTCCCCTGTAGCGGCAGGCGGATTCTTAACCACTGCGCCACCAGGGAAGTCCCGAGGGGCAGGAATTTTTTTAAATGCTCTGTAAATAACTTTAGTGCTATCTTATTGTTCACTTCAATATTTCAGTTATATTTGCCTCTATTTTCACATATTTGGGTCTTTAAACATATTTTGCTTGAACGTCATGACCGTGCTATATATAGTTTTGTAATTTGTTTAATTCTTGTTTTATTTTTCTTGCAAAAAAAGACTAAAAAATTCCTCAGAGGGCAGGCGTTGGGATGTAGATCACCAAAGAAATGATGTAAATTAGTGACATTTATTGAGGATATAAGGAAGTAATAAGCCAGTTCTACTGCAATATGTTCTGCTTTTGATATAACACTATCAAGTAAAAATTTGGATTCTTCAACAAATTTCTCAAAAGAAGCATCAGTTATAGCTCCGTAACCTCGCACATGTTTTTGCACTCCCTTCTCCCAATCTCCTAGTTGTTCTTGTATAGAGAATAGGAACCACTCAGAAGTGGTTGTCTCTATGCATATATCTTGGTGGGTAGGAGGGAATCCACAGTGAAACCAAGTTTGTTAAAGGAGCCTTGTATTAGTTTCCTGGAGCTGCTGTAACTAAGTACCCAAAACTGGGTAGCTTAAAATAACATAAATTTTTTGCCTCACAGTGCTGGAGGCTAGAAGTCTGAAATCAAACTGTCAGCAAGTAAATAATGCTCTCTGATGATACCAGAGGAAAATCCTTCCTTGCCTCTTCTAGCTTCTGGTGTTTGCCAGCAATCCTCCCATTCCTTTGCATCACTCTAGTCACATGACCATCTTCTCCTTGTGTGTCTTCACACTGTCTTCCCTCTGTGTATGCCTGTGTCCAAATTTCCCATTTTTATAAGGACACCAGCTATACTGGATTAGGGCTCACCATGATGATCTCATCTTAACTTGGTTGAATCCGCAAAGACTAGGGAGTGATGTCAGAAAGATGGTGGAATAAGAAGCTCTAGACCCTCAAATTGTCAGAAGTCACAAAGAGAATTTTTAAAGTAGCAAGAGAAAATTGACTCATCACACACAAAAGAACCCCCACAAGACTGTGAGTGGATTTCTCACCAAAAGCCCTGTAGGCCAGAAGGGAGTGAAATGATGTATTCAAAGTGTTAAAAGAAAAGAAAAAAAAAAAACCTGCCAGCCAAGAATACTATGACTACTACATCTGGAAAAATTGTCTTTCAAGTGAAGGAGAGATAAACACTTTCCTATATAAACAATTGCTGAAGAAGTTCATCACCATTAGACCCGCCTTAAAATAAATACTAAAGGAAGTCCTTCAAGATGAAACAAAAAAATGCTAACAGCAACATGAAAGTATACTAATAAAGGTAAACATATAGACAAATACAGAACACTGTAACACTATAACAGTCATGCATAAATATCTTTAGATCAAAAGACTAAAGTATACAAATAATTATAAAATATGTTAATGGATACACAATACAAAAAGCAACAATAGACAAATGGAACTACATCAAACTGAAAAGCTTCTGCACAGCAAAGCAAACAATCAGCAAAATCAAAAGGCAACATATGGAATAGGAGAAAATATTTGCAATCCATATATCTAATAAGGGATTAATATCAAAAATATGTAAGAAACTCCTACAACTCAATAGCAAAAAAGTGGATTATCTGAATAAAAAAAAGGACAAAAAACTTGAACAGGTATTTCTCCAAAGAATAAATACAAATGAGCAACAGGTATATGAAAAAATACTTGACATGATTAATTATCAGAAAAATGCAAATAAAAACTGCAGTATCACCTCCCACCTGTTAAGATGACCATTATAAAAAAAAAGAAAAAAGAAAAACCTAGAAAATAACAAGTGTTCATGAGAATGTAGGGAAATTGGAACCCTTGTGCACTGTTGGTGGGAAACTAAAATGGTGCAACCACTATGGAAAACAGTATGGGTTTTCCCAATAAATTAAGAATAGAAATACCATATGATCCAGGAATTCCATTTCTGAGTATTTATTCAAAAGAATTGAAATCAGGACCTTGAACACATACTGGTACTCCCATGTTTAATGTCACATGATTCACGATAGCCAAAATGTAGAAACAACCTAAATGTCCTTTGATAATGTGGTATATATGTACAGTGAAATAGTATTCAGCCATTAAAAAGAGGGCAAGCCTGTTGTATTAGGGTTCTCCAGAGAACCAGAACCAAAGAGACTTACTATGAGGAACAGGCTCATGTGATTAAGGAGGCTGAGAAGTCCCAAGATCTGCATTCAGCAAGCTGGAGACCCAGGAGAGCCAATGATGCAGCTCTAGTCTGAATTTGAGGATCTGAGAACCAGGAGAGCTGATGGTATAAATTCCAGTCTGAAGCCAACAGGTTCAAGACCCAAGAAGAGCCAATTCTTCAGTTCAATTAAAGGCAGGAAAAGGCCAATGTTCCAGATCAAGAAGCCAGGCAGGAGGAGCTCCCTCTCACTCAGCTGTTTTGTTCCATTCAGGTCTTCAGCAGGTTGAATGAGACTCACCACATTAGGGAGGACAACCTTCTTTACTCAATCTACTGATTCAAGTTTTAATCTCATCCACAAACACCCTTACAGACACACCCAGTCAGGCTGACACGTAAAATGAACCATTACACGTGTCTCTCATATGCTGCGGCATGGATGCATCTTGGTAACGATAGGTTAAGTGGAATGAGCCAGTCACAGAAGGACAAATACTCCATGATTCCACTTACATGAGAGACCTAAAGTAGCCAAAAGTCATTGAAGAAGAGAGTACAATGGCGGTTATCAGGGGCTGAGGGGGTAGGAAAATGAGAGGCTGTTGATCAATGGGTATTAAGTTTGAGTCATGTAAGATGAAAAAGTTCTAGAGATCTGCTGTACAACATTGTAACCATAGTTGACAATACTGTGTTGTGTACTCAAAAATTTGTTAAGAGGGTAGATCTCATGCTGTGTATCTTTTACCATAATATTTTTAAAAAGAAGTCATGGATGAATTTTGTATTAACTATCTACTCTTGTAGATTATTAACGGCCTATTATATTAAGTCATTCAAGTAAAGCCCATGAATGACCTTTCAAAAATCTTATTTCCGAATAAGGTCACATTCTGAGGTAGTGGGCGTGAGGATTTCAACATAACTTTTTTGGAGAGACACAATTCAACCAATAACAAATTCGCTGTCATTTCTATATGCCAAAAATGTTATTATAGCAACTGTTACAGAATGAAATGTGTCTCTCCAGAATTCGTACGCTGAAGACCTAACCCCCAGTGTGACCATATTTGGATATAATGCCTTTAAGGAGGTAACAAAGGTTAACTGAAGTCATATGTTACAGCCTTAGGCCAATAGGACTGGCATCCTTATAAGAAGAGGAAAAGACAGGAGAGACATCTCTCTCTTCATACATTTGTGGAGGAATGGCCACGTGAAGACACAGGAAGAAAGTGGCCATAAACAAGCCAGGAAGAGAGGACTCACCAGAAGCAGTCGTGGCAGCACCTTGATCTTGGACTTCCAGCTTCCAGAGTGTGAGGAAATACATTTCTGTCGTTTAAACCACCCAGTTTGTGGCGTTTTGTTATGGAAGCCCTAGCAGACTAATACAGCAACTTAACATTGAAAACACTATGTTTGTTTTCTGGTGAAGGGGGACAAAGCAAGGAAAGAGGGTAAAAGAAGAGGAACAATTTGCAGTATTTTAATAGTGTGTTGTAGTCATCGTTTCTTTTTTAAATTCTGCTAGTATTAGCAATTTCTCAAAAAGATTTAGATTCACTATTGGTTTGTAGGTGCAAATTATTAATTCATTTTTAGGGTGTCCATCAAATCAATTGCTAATCAAAGAGGAAAAAAGCAAAATTTAAACAAAATAAAGATTTCCTTTTTTCACACTCAGTGTGATAGTGATTAAAGAAACATAAAAAGTGACAGTTTGAATAAAATGCCTATGCAGAATGTGTGTAAATTTTACCTTACTAGTTTTAATTTATAAGCTAATATTTAACATTAAAATGACTATATCAAGTTAAAATATCCTCTTAGAATTCCACTCCAACCTATTGCTATTGCTGAATCTAATTTTAACCCTCCCCCACACCGCCGTCACATAAACATATAATATAGATATTAGTTAGGCAGTGTGTTAGGTAGAATTCTAAAGACATTCCCTTAAGATTCCCATTCCCTCAGTACCCAATGAACACTAATCTAGGTACTTCTGTAAAGGAACTTTTGTAGATATAATTAAGATTAATAATCAGGTGAGCTAAAACAGGGAGGTGTTGGAGGAAGTAATTGAAGGGATGTGACCACCAGTTGACTGAGAGCTGGACCTGGGCAATCAGAGGCTCCTCACCCCCTCCTCCATTTTGGAATGTACTTTCTGCCCACTGTTCTCACAGTGGGAGCTGTTCCAGGGACATAGTCTTGGGAAAGTAAGATGCTGCTGAGACCATCTGGACAGTATATGTGACAAAACCCAATTAAGGTCTCTTTATAAACTTTTAAGATTCTGGTGAGTGGGTGTGGAGATCTGCTCATCTTGCAGCTGTCCAAGGCAAGCCTCGTGTGTAAGTTCCCTTGCTATTAAACCTGCTAACCTACCAATCTGAGTGTTCTGCCTCTTTATTCGGTCTCTTGTCTCATGTGTTTTGGGAGCAGGTTTAGATTTCCCCCAGGAAGCTCCCAAGATTGCAAACCAATAGAAGATTATTCTAGATTATCTCAGTGGTGCCCATCCAATCATGTGAACCCTTAATAAGTATCAATAGAAGAGGAAGGCACAAGAGTTAGTCAAAGAGATACAGCAGAAGAGGAAGGCAGGAGAAATGAGGCAGAAGGACATGGAGACCTTGACAAGAACTCAGCTGCCATTGCTGGCTTTGAAGGGTGTCATGTGCCAGGGAAAGTGAGCAGCCTTGGGAACAATCCCCAGATGACAGTCAACAAGGAACCGGGGACCTGAGTCATACAACTGCAAGGAACTAGATTATGCCAACAACCTGAATGAACCTGCAAGTGGATTCATCTCTAGAACTTGCAAAAAGGAATCCACCCAGCAAACACCTTCATCTTGGCCTTATGAAACCAGGAGCAGAGAACTACCTGAACTATGCTGTCACCAGATTTCTGATCTATAGAAGTATAACATAATAAACAGGTGTTGTCTTACGCTGCACCATTTGTGTTAGCTATGGAAAACTAATACGGGCAGTTATAATTGTAGAACATTCTTTCAATGCCATAGTACAATTTTTTACCCATTTAATATTTATCAATATATATTACAAATTATAATCTTAGTTTCTCAACATTCATAAATTAGGGATATGACAAGAGGAAAAATACACAAAAAATCAGCAATGTAATAGGAAAAAGAAAGAAAACAATTTTGCTTTTTGAAAATTACCATAAATAAAATGAAAAGGCAAGCCACATATTGGGAGACAATACGCACAATATATACCTAAGGAAAGACTATATCCACCATGTATAAAGAATTCTAACAATTCAATAACATAAAGCAGCCCAATTAAAAATGGGCAAAACATTTGAATGGACCACAAGTGAAGATATATGAATGGTCAACAAGCACATGAAAAAATGCTTAATATCATTAGTCATCAGGCAAATAAAAATTAAAACCACAATGAAATACCTCTCATTCAAATATACACTCAATCAAATGACTAAAAACAAACAAACAAATAAATAAATGAATAAGATACCAGATGTTGGCAAAGATGGGAGCACTCATACATTGCTGATGGAACTGTAAAATGTTACAACAACTTTGGAAAACTATTTAGCTATTTCTTATAAAGTTGAATATACCCTTAACCGTATAACCCAGCAATTCCACTCAGATATTTACTCAAGAAAAATGAGATATATGGATATACCACGTCAGGTATATCCATATACCTGAATGTTAATAACATCTTTATTCATATTAGTAAAAATTGGAAACCCAAATGTCCATCAAGAGATGAGTGAATAAATTGTGGTATATCTATACAATGGAATATTTCTCAGCTATTAAAAGTAATAAACTACTGAAACATGGAGCAACACAGATAAATCTCCAAGTTTTATGCTAAATGGAAAAAGCCAGACACAAAAGGTCACATGCTGTCTGATTCCATTTATATGAACCTCCAGGAAAGACAGATTCATAGTGATTGAAAGTAGGTCAGTGTTCTTAGGACCGAGGGTGGGGAATAAGAATAGAATGAGAAGGATCACAAGAGAACCCTTGGCAGTACTTTGTATCTTCATTGTGTGATGTTTACACAGATATTTACATTTGTCAACACAGATTAACCTGTAAACATTTTATGGTATATAAATTATGCCTCAATATAATTGATTTTTTAAAAGAAAAAGAATGGGAGCCAAAATAATAATAATAATAATGACCACTGATTTGGTCTTGAATAGAATCCAAAGCTTGACCTCCAATGCAAATTAAAAATCTGACCATAACTTCAAGATAGGTATTCTGCTGGGTTTTATCCAGGTGCAGCACTGGGAGACTGAGATAATACACTGGAAAGCTTTTCTTTGCTTCTCTACCAAAAATTAGGCTCTGTTTTAAATCCTCATCCTCCCTTTAAGCTTTTTCAGGTCAACCCCTCCAAGCCCTAGGGACCACGGGGATGTGGTCATGTGCAACTAAGTGCTGACTGTGGATGAGGAAAAGGCAGACTGGAGAAAGGGTTCCCCAGGATTTCAGTTCAACCCCTTACTGCTGTTTGCTGCTAAGGTCCTGCTGCTGACATGCCCAGAATCTATCGAATAAAAATGCATCTGGGCACAAGGACCACAGGGCTGGGTCTGGAATGCTTCCCAGCTGGTTTCGTGCCATACATATAAGGTGTTTTCTGGCCATACACACTAGATCTATAATGAGTCATCAACTTGGAAATACAGGTTCTGTTTCAAATCTTGTCTTGAAGCATTTGGCATCATTTCTTTTTCCTTTGGACTTCTTGTGCTCAGTGTGAGAGTGAATGAATTTGGCTTTGCTAATAACAGAGTTAGCCATTTCAGCAGTATTAAAAGTACCTTTTCATCCTTCAGTGTCAATTCTAACATCATCTCCTTAGGGAGGGCTTCCCTGATTACTTTAGTTAAAGCAGACATCTCTCACCTCACACTCTTGTGTCACACTCAGTCACATTGCCCTCCATGATTGTCTTCACTGTGTTCATCAATACCTGAAATTATCCTGGTGCTTATTTATTGTCTGTCTCCTCCTGCTAGAATGACATCCCATGAAAAAGGGGACGTAGTTCGCCTGTTCACTGTTTCCTGAAAACAGTGCTCAGCTCAGAGCAAGTACTTGATGAATAGTTTGGAATGAATTCAACAATGCAATAAAGGAAGAAATTAAAAAAAAAAAACAGTTATGTGGAATCTACATTGGAATTCTTTCAAACATCTCTATTTATACTTTTCATCAGTAAATATTGTTGAAAATATAAAATTAGGTTCCAAGTTATTTATCATCTACTGATGAGAGATCTATAAACAAAGGTTGCCAAAATGCAAATTGCTTTTTTGAAAAAGACTTTAATTCCCTTAAAAAGATCTTTTAAATTCTTAAAGTAAAACTAAAGTTTGGTCTCAGTGGACATATTTAACATTATTTAGCTATTAAGCAGATATACATATTTGCTTCATGTAGGCATCAAAGAACTTCAGTTGATTTTTTGCCCTTTTCATTGTTCAGAGGTTCCTATTTCAAAACTGTAAATAAAAGTTAACTGAAAATATGGGAATGTTCAGCATAAATTCACCTAGTGAATAAAATTGCAATAAAGAGAGGAAAAGGTGTGTAAGCAAAGTAGGCAACATTCTGTTTTTCTTTGATTTATTGCTGAAGGAAAAGAAAAAAGTAATGATGATTCGACACTTCCAAAAACCTTTATCATTCTAAACTATTCAAAGAAAAAAAAATTTGTAGTAGAAAAATGCAGCCTGTAGAAAAATATAAAAACAGGACTCTTCATCAGCTGAAAAACAGAAGTCTGAATAGAGAGTACCCTGGGAGCATTTATTTTGAATAGAGTTTTGTTTCTCCTCTTAGGCCCATGGGTTTGATAAATTAACTTAAATTTGGGTTTCATTGTCTTTGGCCCCTTTGACATCACAAAAACTCGTTTTTCTACTTGGATTGGTTGTGTAGTGGGTTGAATTGCATCTCCCCAAAACACCTGTGCATGTGACCTTATTTGGAAATAGGGTATTTATCTATTTATTGAATAAAAGTTTCTTTAAGTTCCATAGTGCTTTACAATTTTCAAAAGTTTCACACATTTGATTTATATAATCCCATATTAACCCTTTTTCCCTCCTACCCCTATATTGCCCCTCTCCCCTTCCCTCTCCCCGCTGGTAATCACTAGTTTGTTCTCCATATCTGTGAGTCTGCTTCTTTTTTGTTTTATTCACTAGTTTGTTGTATTTTTAAGATTCCACATATACACGATATCATACAGTGTTTGTCTTTCTATGTGTGACCTATTTCACTTAGCTTAATGCCCTCCAGGTCCATCTATGTTGCTACAAGTGGCAAAGGAAATAGGGTCTTTACAGATAAAATTAAGTTAAAAATCTTCAGATGAGATGATCCTGGATTTTGGGTGAGCCCTAAGTCCAGTGATTTGTGTTCTTATGAGAAAAGGAAGAGGGAGATTGGAGACATACAGACAGAGGAGGAAAAAACAGAGGGAAAGACAGAGGCAGAGATTAGAACGATGCATCTAAACCCAAGGAATGCTAATGATTGCCAGCAACTAGAAGAAGAGAAGCTAGGGAGAGGCATGTGGTAAATTCTCCCTCTGAGGCTCCAGAAAGAACCGACACTGCCGACAACTTGATTTCAGACTTCTGGCCTCCAGAATTGTGGAAGCATACATTTCTGTTGTTTTAGGCCACCAAGTTTGTGGTAATTTGTTATGGCAGCCCCAGGAAACAAACACAATTGTATACGGCATACCTCGTTTTATTACACTTTGCAGGAACTGTGTTTTTTACAAATTGAAGGTTCGTGGCAACACTACCTCGAGCAAGTCTGTCCGTGCCATTTTTCCAACAGCATTTGCTCACTTCATGTCTCTGTGTTACATTTTGGTAATTCTCATAATATTTCAAATCCTCCACCAACAAAAAGATTATGACTCACTGAAGGCTCAGATGCTGGCTAGCATTTTTTTAGCAATAAATTATTTTTAAATTAAGGTATGTACATTTTTTTTTTTTTAGACATAATGCTATTGCACACTTAATAGACTACAGTATAGTGTAAACATAACTTTTTATTTTGGGAAACCCCAAAATTCGTGACTCACTTTCTTGCTATATTGGCTTTATTTCAGTGAAACCCAACCTGCAAGATCTCCAAGGTATGTCTGTTATGTTTTAAACAAACTTTCTTTTGCTGTGTCTAAAAGTTTGCAGAGCAAGGCATCTGGTTACTTTGCAGACCACTGTGGGGCACTATAATCTGTATCTCTGGGAAGTAGCCTTTGAATGGTCTTTACTGAAAGCTTCTGTAGGCTCTGCTACATTCGAGAATTTACTTTGGGGAACAACAGTGACAACTTCAAGACTCAGGAAAAAGAATCTCAGCCACCTGGGGGCCAATTGAAAACTCTACTTTCTCATTTAATAACACTTAACATTCTTGGGGGACAAAAATCATTTAGTAACTACTTCCCTAGGAGGTAAAAGCAAATTTTCTTTGAAATGCTTACTTGGCATAGCTGTTCTTTATTCAGTGGTTCTATAATATTTTGATTTTAATGTGTCATATGAAAAATGTACTTCAAATTACCAATAAAATAAGTAAAAGTAGAGGAGGGGCGAGGATGAAAGTCTGCGTTCTTCAGTGTTTACAACATTCACTAAGGGCTTGGGCTATAATATTAAATTTATGATAGACAAGATAAAAATTTAGGAGCGATTCTATTTATTTAAAATGCACTTGAGGGACTTCCCTGGTGGCACAGTGGATAAGACTATGTGATCCCAATGCAGGGGGCCTGGGTTCAGGGAACTAGATCCCACACTCATGCCGCAGTTAAGAGTTCACATGCTGCAACTAAGGAGCAGGCGAGCCGCAACTAAGGAGCCCTCGAGCCTCAAGTAAGGAGCCTGCCTGCTGCAACTAAAGTAGCCCATGTGCCACAACTAAGGAGCCCACTGGCCGCAACTAAGGAGCACGTGCTGCAGCTAAGGAGCCTGCCTGCCACAACTAAGACCCAGCACTACCAAATAAATAAATAAATATTTAAGAAATAAATAAACAAAATGCACTTGAACTTTCAGAGCTCAGTAAATAGCTTTACTTATTACTCAGTCATTTAAATAAGAAATTTTAGAAATATTTTTGACAACTCTTCTCTGTACCCCCAAATCCCATCTAAGTATCTTCTAAATACCTGTCCTTAGTTGCACTGTCTTAGAAAAGGCTCATGTCATCCCATGACTAGACGTTCACAGTATGTTTTTAACAGTTCTCCCAGCTTCATTGTCTATTCCAATCCACCATCCACACTGTTTCTAGGCTTATATTTTTTTCTATAACAAGTCACATGTTATGAATTCAAGTTCCTCAGCATGATACAAAAGAACTTTTCTTATCTGGCACTGGTCTATGAGTGTACACAGAAGTATTAATTCTATGTAGACAGAAGAATAATTCATAAAACTCTCTTAATTGAGATATAGGCTAGTGTTTCTCAAACTTTAATGTGTATAAAAATCATCTAGGGATCTTATTAAAATGCAGACCAGGATGATGAGTGGGGCCTGAGAGTCTGTGTTTCTCATAAAGCTCTTAGGTATTGCAGATGTTTCTAATTCAGGTACCACCCTTTGAGTGGCAAGGATAGAGTGAAGCCTTAAGCTAAGTGTCTAACATAAACACTTCTCTCTCTCAATATAAGTGTGGGTCCTCTTCCATTTCCTTTTTGGTTCCCTGTCAGCTTCTTCTATAAAAGCCCATGTAAGAGAGTAAAGTCCTTGAAGACAAGGACCACGACGCCTTCCTCCTTGGGTCTCTCCTCCAGGGTCTAGTGCAGCACCTGACACTTAGCAGTCATTCCACAGGCTGTCTACAACTGTAACAACAGTTTATAGGTTAATTTATCACAAGAGCTTCATAGACATAGTGCTAAGGGGCCGCAGCAGGAGCTCGCAAAAGGGGGACTGTTTTTTCCAGCTTCCATTCGAGTTAGGTGTGTGTACGCCACTGAGTCTAGCAAATGGGATGTGCCATATGCTGCTTCTGGTCCTGGCCCACATGAACTTTCCACATGTGGTCCTGCATATTCTTTTCCTCTCCATGGGCTTGATGAAGACAAGTATGGAGGCTGTGGATGCCAGCTGGTGAAGATAGCAGAGACAAAAGAGAGAAGGAGCCTGTGACCCTGTATTACTGACTGGAAGAGAGCCACTTGCTGTTCAGGATCACTCATTTTTGATCTTTCGTAAGTGAAAAATAAAAGTCCATCTTTCTTGCATCATCATAGATTTTGGGGTCTGTTTTTACAGTAGATTGCGTATCCTACTTAAAGCAGCTGGAATTTTGTAACTTGGCAGAATGATACCATGACATTAGTGTAAGATCAATGTTGTTTTTGAACTGGTTATGGTTTTCAGTTTTGGATGGAGGGATGTTTGTAAATATAAATTCCTGTTAAATTAGCCTTCTTTTTATTTATATACCCATGTTCAAAGGTGGCTGAACCAGGCTAATTGTATACCATAAAAACCATGTTCTGATTTGAATAGTTGCTGTTTTATTTAGAATTTTTTAAAACCTCCTTTATTTAGAATGTATCTAGTTTTACCAGTGAAATGCAACATAGAAATTGCAGGTCTAATGTTTTTCTTACAATAATTAGTAGCAAAATCATGAGTAAGTTTGAAATACTAATGGTTCCTAGGGAAATATCTAAAATACAGATGTTTTCAAACCCATAACCCATGAATAAACAGAACTGCTTTTTGAAACTATATTTCTAATGACTAATATTCAAAAGCACCATAGGAAAGGACATGATAATTTAAAATTACCCGTATGGGTAAATAGTTCCTATAAAATGTAATCATTCCTCCAACTTAAGAGGTAGGAAGGATGAGGAATTTAGCAGAGTATTTGAATTAAAAATATCAGAGACATAAAAAAGTATAAGGAATATAAGGAAAATCAATGGGGTTCTGTTAGAAGTTATTACTGATCCTTGCACTTTTATTTATACAATCACATTTATAATAAAAGCCTTTTATAATTATTGGCTGTAATATATATCATCCAACTCACAGAATAAATGAAACTGAAGGGATTTCTGAGCCTTTTCATTCAGAAATGAAAAAGAAAATTGATTTCCATATTACAGATTATTGTGGAAATAAATTACTAAATGGTCAGATGTGCTTTGCTTTACATCTCTGAGTATCATTTGTGGACACATTATTTATAGAAAACGTGATTAGTCTTCAAATGTGAAAAATATAGATAAATGTGTTATATTACACGTTTTTGTAAACCAAGCAGGCAAAACTCCATTAACCTGTTAAACCAGAGTGATAGCCTTTCAGATAATAGTTACCAGCTGCTGGGATCCCTGATGCTAGGAGGCAGAGGATGTTTGCATCAGTGACCATCAAACGAGCTTCTCTTAGTCAATTGTTTCCGTTTCTGTCTGCACCAGAGTTTTCCCTCCAGGATCAAGCAGGGGAGAATAAACCAGATACTGCATGATTTGAATTTTGAGTTTGTTGCTTCTCTTTCTGAGGTTTGAATGTTACAAGGTCTAAGCAGAGTTCGCAAGCCAAGGAGGCAGGCTGAATCTGGCCTGCAGATAAGTTCTGTTGGCCCTGACAGCGTCCTTGTTTTTCTCAGGAGATTGATTGTACAAAAAAAGTGTGGACTGTGGCTTCTTTCAAAACACATGAAAGTCTATGACCAGTGGTCCAAGATCCTGCTTGTGGGTGATCTAGTGAAGCTGAGGGGCTGCCACCCCTTTTTGGTGGGAAGAAACTTACTGCATTCTCTTCCTGTTTTATTCTCCCAAGCTGAGATCATGCATTTATTTGCCTGTCCAGCCCGTGCTGGCATTTCTGTTTGTAACTCCTGTGAAGAGGAATGCAGAAGATATATGGAAATGAGAAAAAATAATCAAACAGTATGGGTTAATGAGCTGCTGTGATTATAGAAAAAGCATAATAATGTTGCTGAAAATATTATCTAGTTTATAAAAATATAATAATTTCTGAGAGAAAAAAGCAAACTATATTTTCAAAAACAATGTTTCAATGAACTGATCTAAAACTGTCATGATAGACTGCCACCCATCCTAGACCATTGTCTCTGTGTCCCATTTGCTAAAACCAGCATTCACTGGTGTTGCCATTCCACTTTGTAGAAACATGTCAACTGGGAATTCTTCCTTTTGGTAAAAGTACAGATACGAGTGCAAAAGTGAAAAGAGTGTTAGGGTTTGCAGGGCCCTTAGGAGTTATGTAGCCCAGCCTTTCATTTTTGTGGTTGAGTCCATTCAGGCCTAGAGAAAGTGACTTAATCAAAGTCAAAAAAGAAGCCAGAATGAAGCCGGGCCAGGGTGGAGCTATGCCCTGACACTCAGCAGAGAGCTTTCCATCACCGAGGAAATCCCTGGGAAAACTGCTCAGGGTTTTAGAATCTAGACACACTTCCCCTCCCGTCATCTTCCCAGTGCATTTATATCATAGTTTCTAGTTAGATAAGTATGTGGTGTTTATATTATTTTGAATCTGTGTTATGCACAGTTGAGCCACATGATAAAACGTTATAACGTTTCCTTTCTTAGATACTACATATGCCTTTTATATAATTTTTATGTTTACTGCTCTTGCTAATTGTTTTCTCATTGGTTAGTTTTTAATGTATTAATACATCCTGCTAATTTCCCCATATTCTCTTGCATATGTATAAATCTCATCTCAGGATGTGTGAGCACATTAGATACTAATTTCATCTTCAGGAGGTAGTTATCCTCCTACTCCAGCCTGAATAGGTCGTTTGCCGAGCTTGCTCTATCACTGTTGCCTGGGACTTTCCTGCCCTGTTGCCTGCAATGCCTCTTGTTCTCTTCCACTGTGGGATCTCCTCGTTACTAGATCTCTCTCTCTCAGAGGCCACAGATTAGTCATTTTTAAGACATCAAGATGAAATAATATCAGTGACAAGTGCCTCAGAACCTCAAAGAAATAAAGGCATTCTTCTTTTTACACTGGATATTTAATCACATTTTGTGTTTTTAAAGTTGTAACTGGTTTTTTATGCCATTTTATGTAAAATAAATCCTCCCTTTCAACATCTATTAGTGACTTTTTTTTTTTTTTTGCAGTACACGGGCCTCTCACTGTTGTGGCCTCTCCCGTTGCGGAGCACAGGCTCCAGACGCGCAGGCCCAGCAGCCATGGCTCACGGGCCCAGCCGCTCCGCGGCATGTGGGATCTTCCCAGACTGGGGCACGAACCCGTGTTCCCTGCATCGGCAGGCGGACTCTCAACCACTGCGCCACCAGGGAAGCCCTATTAGTGACTATTTTTAGTTTTAATATATTACCTTTCAAGAAGGTAGCAAGGGCAACTGAAGACATGTTAAATATATATCACAGTTAAATCATGCAGAAAAAAGTGCTTTTTCCCTTTTGAAATTACAGCTTCATATGTAAAGGGTTGAGTAAAATGGGTGACAGATTTGTAATGTGCTCAAGTGGAACAATTTATATTTTATGATTTCTAAGACCAAAGAGATGAAATCCACAATATTCAAATATGGGCTTAAATACTTGTAACTAGCAATCCCAAACAGAATCTTAGCCAAGACTTTTGCAAAACTGACAAGCTGATTCTAACATTTATATGAAAATGCAGAGCACAAAGACTGGCGAAGGCAGCCTGGAATAAGAAGATAAAAAGTCAGACTACCAGAAATCAAGACCTGTCATAAAGCTACAGTAATCAGGATAGTGTGGTATCTGTGCCTGTATAGACAAATAGACCAATGGGACAGAATAGGGAGTTCAGAAACAAATCCACACGTATATGTCACCTGGCTATGACAAGTTTATCCTTCAGTGTAATGGAGAAAGTTCTTTTCAAAAAATAGTGTTGGCATAATTGGATATTCACATGGGGAAAAAAAGGACCTTGACTCTTAGGTCGTAGATCACAGAAAAAAAATCAATTCCAGTGGATTTAAAATCTAAATATGAGAATAAAGCAATAAAGTTTTAAAAAGCCCACAGGATAACATCTTCATGACTTTGGAGTAGGCAAACATCTTTTAAAAACAATATGCACTAAACTACAGTGAAATTAAAAAGTTCTGTTCATCAGAAGAAACCTTTAAGAGAGTTCAAAACCAAGTCACGCATAGAAAAAAAGATATTTACAATATATTCGTTTGAAAAGAAACAAGTCAATAAGAAAGAGACAATCTAGTAAAAAAATAGCAAAAAAACTTGAAACCACTTTACAAAAGAATATTCTGATATCCAATAGGCACGTGATAAAATGCTCAACACCGTGAATTACTCCTCTCTAAACCCACCAGAATGGCTAAAATGAAAAAGGCTTGCTGGTTGGTGAGGATGCAGAGGCACTGTAACCTTTGTGCATTGCTGGTGGGAAGGTAAAATGGTGCAACTGACATGAAAAACAGTACTACAGCAATTCCGCTTCTGAGCATATACCCTAAAGAATAGGAATCAGAAGCTTGAACAGATATTTGCACACTAATGTTCATAGCAGCATTATTCACAGAAGACAAAAGATGAAAAGAACCCAAATGTCTATTGACGGATAAGTGCATAAACAAATTATGGTATATACCTACAACGGAATATTATTCAGCCTTGAAAGAAATGAAATTCTGATACATGTTACATCATTGATGAAATTTAAAGGCATTAGAGTAAGTAAAAGAAACCAGACACAAAAAGGTAAATATTATATGGTTCCACTTATAAAGGTACCTAGACTAGTCAAATTTATAGAAAACAGAATGCTGCTTGCCAGAGCCTGGGGATTACCAGCACCGGGAGTTTCTTTTAATAGGTGCAGAGTCCCAGTTTGGGATGATGAAAAAGTTCTGGAGACGGATGGTGGTGATGGTCGTACAACAATGTGAATGAATGTACTTAATGCTACTGAACTGTACCCTGAAAAATAGCTCAAATGGATTTTGTGTGAACATAAGTCTCCATTTCTCTAGGATAAATATCCAAATGTTTACTTGCTTGGTTGTACACTAATTGCACGTTTAGTTTTGTAAAAACTGCCAAACTGTTTTCCAGTGTGAATATAAGAATTTACATTCCTACCAGCATGTAAGAGTGATTCAGTTTCTCTGTATCTCCACCAGCATTTGATGTTGTCAGTATTTATTATTTCAGCCGTTCTGTTAGGTCTGTAGTGATACCCCATTGTGGTTTTTTTTTTTACATCTTTATTGGGGTATAATTGCTTTTCAATGGTGTGTTAGTTTCTGCTTTATAACAAAAATCTGTATGCAAATGTTCAGAGCAGCTTTTTTCATAATAGCTAAAACTAGAAACAACCCAGATACCCTTCAGTGGGTGAAGAGTCACACAAACTCTTGTATCTCCATGCCACAGAATACTACTCAGTAATTGTTAACTTATGCAACAGGTTACAAGGGAGTTTTACTAAGTGAACAAAAGCCAGTGCCCAAAGGTTACATTACAGTATGCTTCTATTTATACATAATTCTTGAGATGACAAAATTATAGAGATGGAGAACAGATTAGTGAAGATGAATGATTGCCCAGGGCTAGGGCTGGGGTAGGGAGGGTGGGGCTACACAAGGGGGGGCTTTGCACTGATGGAAATGTTCTGTATCTTGGCTGTGTCCACGTCAACATCCTGGTTGTGATATCATCCTATAGTTTTGTAAGATGTTACCATCGGTGGAAGCTGGGTGAAGGGTCCTCAGAATCTTGCTGTATTATTCCTTACAACTGCATGTGAATGTAAATTTTTTTTCTAAATAAAAGGTTAATTTAATAAAATATGGTATAGCTAAAAAAAAATAGCTCAAATGGTAAATTTTATGTTACAAATATTTTACCACGATAAAGGAAGAGGTTTTTGTCAGGAAGGATATGAAATATGTAACTTTCATTCCTTGCTTACAGGTGTGTAAATTGGTCCAAGTATTTTTGAAAACTCTTGTTAGTATCTATTGCAGCTGAACATATGCCTACCCTTATCACTCAGGAATTTAATTCCTAGATGCATGTGTCCAATAGAAATTAGTACATATCTCAAATATATGCACAAGAATGTTCAGCTATATTATTTTTACCAAAACATGGAAACAACCCAAATGTCCATCAATAGTACAATGAATAAATAAATTAAGATATATTGATCAGGGCTGGCTACATAATTTACAGGGCCTAGCGCAAAATATTTAAAAATTCAGGTGCTTTGTTAAGAAATTATTAAGAATTTCAAGATGGCAACAGCAGAGCATTACACCAAGCAAAAGGCTATGTGACATTGCACAGGTGACATCCCAGGAAGCCTGCCTGATATTAATACAATGCAATACTACATGGCAATAAAAATAGGTGCAACCTACTGCTACATACAAGCGGATGAATTTCGTGATATATTGTGAGTAAAAGAAGTCAGACACAAAAGAGAATATACTATGCGATTTCATTTCTATGAAGATTAAGAACAGGGAAAATAGTATACAATGGTAGAATTTAGAATAGTGGCTACTCCAGAGGGATGTATTGAATGGGAAGGGGCATGAGAGAACCTTCTAGAGTGGTGAAAATGTTCTATATCTTGATCTGGATTATGGTTACACAGATACATACATGTATAAAAACATAAATGACAATACTTGTCTGATTGAATATGAAAGCACTCGTGGTGTCTGCTGTTCCTACCCTCCAAACCCTGTCATCCAGGCACAGATCTCAATCTTGTGCTCTGGCTCCTGTTTGGATGCGTGGTGTTGCATGGACATGTGGCTCAGAGAGCAGTGGAGGAAGACCCTCCATGCTGACATGCTCTCTGATTCACAGCACCCACATTCCCATTGTCCACTATCAACATCTGCCGTCCTGAGATACTCCTCAGAGCCAGGGACACCAGCCATGCCAGTTCACACCCAACATACTCAGAAGTCTATTAGGATACTTAGCTTATGGGCAGAAGTGCCTCACATGACCTATAGAAAACCCTACATTGTAGCACACCACGGCTGTACTTTGCCTTTATTTTCATGAGACATTATTTCAGAGACCCTCCTCTTTCATTGCAATGTAATCAGTAGATTTAACATATGAAAAAAATACACATTTAGAAAGAAAACAATTTTCATATTAAAACCAAAATAAAAATAGAACATTAGAAGGAAATTTACTCTAGTAATAGAGGTCATTCAGTTAGCATATACTCTTGATGGTGACAATGGGCTGAAGCAGCCCTTGACATAGAGTGGACCATAGGGTTTGAATTCTTAGATTTCCTTTTTGAAGCCACGAATGGTGTCATCCACACAGCGGCAAAGGGACACTAGCCAAAGAATCGTCTGCCTTCCCACTCAGTTTGAGAATCCCTGGCATTTTAAGGAGATGCCAGTTTTCCTTTTATGAGAAAAATACTTCCCTGCTAGGCATCAATCTCTCTGATAAATCATGGCTATTGTTTCTATTATAATTATCTTTATAAAAATTCAGTCTTGGGACTTCCTTGGCGGTCCAGTGGTTAAGACTCTGTGCTTCCACTGCAGGGGGCGTGGATTCGATCCCTGGTCAGGGGAACTTAGATCCTGCATGCCGTGAAGTGCAGCCAAAAAAAAAATACAAAATAAAAAAAAAATTCCATCTTTAATATCCTGGGATATTTTAACACTGTGTGTAAATTTAATATGGAAAGCACAAACCCATTATTACCTGTTTTCTTGGAGCATAAGAGAATAAATGGTTAAGAAAACAGAGAATGGATAGGAAAAAATGGTAGGATTGTTTTCCTTTGACAGCATGGGCACAGGCAGGGTCCTGCCCAGCACAGAGGCCCAGTACGGAACTGTGTGTGTTGGGAATTACCATCCTCAAGGGAGAAACCCTCAACCAATAGAGTATGGGAGCTGGTGGATGAATGCTTCTTCCCATCTTTCCTCAATAGATGAATCAAAGAAATACTCAATTCATTCCTCAGAAAGTCCCCAGAGGGATCAAGCCCCAGTTGCCCATAGAAGTGACCTTGATAACACACCTTGCTTTGGCTTTACTTCCTCCCCTGTTTCGCTTTCCTCAGTCTCTCACTGCTGATCCATTTGATCATCTCCCTAATAACTTACCCACTTTGTTTTTGGGGAGAGGGTGGATCACCCTGGGCTAAGATGCAGGGACCCAGTTTCCTTCTAGCAAGGGCCTCAACTGTCCCCTAGAGCTTCAAAGCCCTCCTCTGGATTTTCTGCATCTAACTGGCCAATGAACAGAGAAAGTGTGGGCATATGAAAAAAGAAGAAAACTCACAAGGATAGGGGCTAAGCCAAAGTTATATATATATTTTATACCCTTAACTAGTTTCTCAGCCTCTTGAGACCCTGAAATTTCTTCCTCATTACTTCTCTTTAAAGAACCAAAATTAGATCCAGCCTGGAGAAGAACCTTACTCCTGATTCTGGCAAGAACCAATTACAGGTTTGCCCCAGAGATGTGCACTGGGATGAACTGTCAAGGGTTAGGAGCAGAACAGCCCAGGTAACACAATCCTTCATCTTGAGGGTCTTTGGAAGGTTTGGCTGGTTCTTTTTAGTCCTTGGTTATAGGTACAAGATGGCAGACATCACTGTGAATATGTCTTCTCTCAATAAAATGTAACCATTAATTATTGCATGCCTTCTGTGTGACAGGTGTTTACATTACCTCCCTTAATCTTCAAATGAGCCATAAAGCAAGTTTCATTAACCCCATTTTGAGCTGAGGAACCTGAGTCATTAAGTGATTGGAGCTGTAGTTTGCTGGCTGCTGCTGTATACTCATACCTTCTTCTCTGAATACTTTCATGTTCTGGCTCTCTTCTGAGCAGCCATCTCTCACATCCCATATATTCAAGGGTCTGGAGTGAGATTGCCAGATAAAATACAGAACGCCAATTAGGTTTTAATTTTAGATAAACAATGAATTTTTTTTGTATAAGTATGCCCATGCAATATTACTGCAAATATTGCATGGTCATAGTTATACTAAAAAGTTATCTGGAATTCAAATTTAACTGGGCCTCCTGTATTTTTATTTGTGAAATCTGGCAAGTCAAGGTGAGCTAGGTGTCTTTCTTATGCATTGTTGTCCCCTCCACACCATTTCTGCTTCCTTAGAACTCGCAACTTTGAAACACAGGTCTTCAGACTCCACTTTCTACATGAACCCCTCCTTGTTGAAGTTGTCTGCCATGCTTGTTGTCACTCACGTCAATTCATTGATTGTTTTAGCACCTGATTCACTTTCCTTCTCATGGTAATAATTTCATTATTTTTTTATGATTCCAGTATCCACATATATGACACTTCAATACCCTTGCTTTTGATTTCTTTTACCTTCTAATTTCAAACATCTCAATTCAACAGGGTAGGAGCATAGGGATTGTGGAGAGTTTTGCAGTATTAAATAGGATGGTCAGGGAGGCCTCACTGAGGAGGTGACTCCGAGCAAACGGGCTGAAGAGGGACCCAGCTCCGTTGACACTTGGACAGAAGTGGTTCAGGAAGAGGAAATCATAAGCACAAAGGCCTTGAGGTAGAAGTCTCCCAGGGTGTTTCAAAAGTTTTTTGAGAACAGAGATTGTGTCTTATACTTCGTGGTGTTATTTTTTTTCTTTTTTTTTTTTTTTACACGGGCCTCTCACCCTTGTGGCCTCTCCCATTGCGGAGCACAGGCTCCAGACGCGCGGCTCAGTGGCCATGGCTCACGGGCTTAGCCACTCCGCGGCATGTGGGATCTTCCCGGACTGGGGCACGAACCCGTGTCCCCTGCCTCGGCAGGCAGACTCTCAACCACTGCGCCACCAGGGAAGCCCGGTGGTGTTATTAATTGTGCCCAATAGTTTCTTGCCCACAGGAATAATTCAGTAAATATGATGATTCAAAGAATTCAATAAATTCTTGTGTCATAAGTGAATGAGAGGGGGCACCTTGATAGAAGGTTATTAAACATATTTGGAAATCAATTCCTGTCCTGTGGCAGTATTTAGGATTTTGAACAATATGTAAAATAAAAGCATAAGTTAAATAAGTAATTAAAATTACATACACCTAGAGAAGTGCATTTAAGAGGTGCAGTTTGAGTGGCCACATTTCTGTAGCTTTTCACGACCTTTAGATTCCTTTGTTTTAAATTCAGTAAGAATCTTGAGGAATGGAGGTAAGGAAGGGTAGTGAAGATTAGATATCAGTTTTAGCGGTTTATTCAATAAAGCTTCTTTTGGTGCCTGCCAAGTGAGAAAAGCCGGATATTTTCTTGTGCCAAAAACAGAGCTCCATACAGTAAATATTTTGTAAGTTTCTGTAGAACGAATGAGTGATTGAATGAACGAATGAAATGAATTTAGGAGGATGGTCTCTCTTAAGTTCCCGAATTTGACTCCTAGAGTATCAGAGCCAAATTTCCAATTTTGCTTAATAATTACTGTACTATGATAGAGGGTGAGAACAAAGAAAATGATTAAATAAAACAATGAGCCTTAACGAGTAGGTGATATCCGACTTTGCGCCCAATTCTGTCCGTACTAGGCTTCCGTAGTCTTTCCGCCCCTAACTCGTTTACGCCGCCGCGCAGGTAGTGATGTCGCGAGATTTGGAGCTCGCGGGAAAACTTGTTTGTGAGTCCGGAGCGGAGGGCGAGCGCGCGGGAAGTTCGAGTGTCGGACCCCGGGAACTCGGGCCAGCATGAGCCTCTGGGTGGACAAATACCGGCCCTGCTCTTTGGGACAGCTGGACTATCACAAGGAGCAGGCGGCCCAGCTGCGCAACCTGGTGAGTCGGCGGGACGGGGCGGGGAGAGCCGGAGGAGGGGAGGCCTTCGCTCTCCCGCTTCAGAAGGTGATGAATGCTGTGGAGAAAAGTAAAACTGGGACGAGGACACGTTGTGGGGGCGGTGCCTGTGCTTGTAAACCAAGAAAGTCTCCCTGAGGACTGTCATCTGAGCCGAAGCTTGAAGGAAGTGGGAGAGCCCACAGTAGGGAGCTCCGGGGCGAGGAGTGGAGCGGGTAGAGGGAACAGCAGGTGCAGAATGCCTGAGGCAGGAGTGTGCACAGCCCGTCACTCGGGAGGCCAGTGCGGCTGGCTAACCGTGGGCCAGCGGGAAGAGGAGTAGGAAATGGGGGAGTTTGGGGGTGGGAGGAAGTGCAGATACAGTAAATTTTAATAGAGTGAGATGGGAAGCCTTTGGAACGTTTTGAACAGAGAAGTGACATCATCTGACTTTTTAATAGACTTACTTAAAATGTCTTGGTGTTATTGCCCGCATTTACAAAGAGGAAGATATTGGGTTTATTAATTTCTAAGGTCATTTTTAATTCTAAACTATGTGGTATTAGGTTGTCCTTAAGTTTAATTCCTTAATGGAAGATTTTTCTTTTCCTGTCGCGATGCCTATTTTTATGTTGTAGCTGATAAAAGTATCTAATGGCAGTGCTTTGTGAAAAACAAACTGAAGTTTGTAGAGAGTGGAGATGGAAGAAGGGTCTTGAGTAGAAAAGCCACTTATCTACTCTTTTTAAGGGCCTAAAGTACCACTTCCTGATGCAAGTGTTTTTGCTCAGCCCTCTGGGCTTCCAGTACCCATCTTTTTCAGAATTACAGGTACTATTTGTAAAGTTTTTTTTTTAATGAGAAATTATAATAAAAGAACTCCATCCTTATATATGAAAGGCATTAGAAAAGTTGGTGGTGTTGTGAGAGTGAAGTGTTTTTTTAAACTCTCTTTTAAAATTATTGGTATTCCAATACTAATACTATACTAATTTTAAGTAAATCTGTTAATTCAGTATTTTATTTATTTTTAGTATTTAAAATGCTGTTTAAATAAATCTAAATAAATGTATCCCATGGTTAGGAAAATCAGAGTCAAAGCTGTTCTAAGAAAATGCAATTTATAAATGAATACAGCTTCATTTATAGGCAAATTGCATTTTCTTACAATAGCTTCGACTTTGATTTTCTTAACCATGGAATATATTTTATATTCTATTGCCAGTTTTCTATTATATCGAATTCGGAATAAATATTTGCACAAAAATTTAGTGTATTAGTCTTGTGTTAATAGATTTGGCTTTTCAAAAGTATTCACCTGTTTACCTTTGAATCTACAACCTAATAAAAGTGTGAAACATTTGCAGCATAACTTATTTTTGGTGAGATAGAAGTTTAAAAAAATGAAGGCTATATTTGTGGAGTACCTACTATTTTCCATGCATTGTCTTAGGTAAATAGTTCCTTTCCTTGACACTTTTTTCTTTCAGTGCCAGAGATAGATGAGTTTACAGAGTATTAAAATTCACTGTAACAAGCACTTCTGTTAAGATACTTATTTTCATTTTTTCTAAAACGGTTATTTATAAAACTTTTGCTCCACAAGATTTTATGCACCTGAAGCTAAGGTCTGTGTTCTTGTCATCTTTATAGCCTTCATAACACTGATCCCCAGGCCTGACTGAGCATCACAATCACCTGGGAACCTTTTTTAAAAACAAACAATCTTGTTTTGAAATGCAGCACTGTCAGCGTCCTACTCCATTCCCTTGCTCTTAATTTATAAAATTACACAGACCGACTTCCAACTCCCTGCACCTGTATTTCCTGAAGGCTTTCTCTTGCTGACACCTCTAAGCAGACTTGAAATGTCAGGGAATTAATGCCCTCTCTTTCTCTCCATTCACTTTCCCAAGCCTGCAAAGGATTGATGAGAGGTAGTGTATCATACTCCAGCTTCTCCACCCTTGGGTGGTTTAATAGTGTGGTGTATTTTACACTGGCTTCAGGAGTATCCACAGCAGGATCACGCCCCAGATGCCCAGAGTGGTATTTAAGTTAACAAAACTGTTGTTGGCTGCCTTCCTTCCTTGCTTTCCTGCTCCCCTACAGTTTTCCTTTACCTTCCAAATAAAACCAGATGCACTCGTTTCTTATCAAAGGGACTATTTGTAGAAGCCCAAACGACGACAGGCATCAGTCTCAGTTACTGAATCATAATCATGTGGATGGGGTCCGGTAATTAGTCTTTTTATTAAAAGTTCTCTGGAAGATTCTGACAGTCAGCCAGGTTTGGGATTTCTTGCTTTCTAGCATATAGTGTTGTATCTTACATGTACTATGCTAGATATATAAATTATATAACATTAATCCCAGGGGGATAATCAACATTTCAGAGTTAAAGATCTGTCTCTCTATATATACATACACACACACACACACACACACATTTTTGAAGTTTCATAGGTAGAGACACAAAATATTTAATACTTGAAAAGTAGTTTACTTCTACACGTTGGGCAGTAGTTTGGGGAAAATGCCTTGTTCTTTTTTTTCCAGGTGCAGTGTGGTGACTTTCCTCATCTGTTAGTCTATGGACCATCAGGTGCTGGAAAAAAGACAAGAATTATGTGTATTCTACGTGAACTTTATGGTGTGGGAGTGGAAAAGTTGAGAATTGAACATCAGACCATCACAGTAAGCATTTCACTTTGAGGCCCTCCAGATATTTAGAGCAGGAATTTTTAGTCCTCATCATATAGGACCCTTTGCTGCCCAATGTGTGATTTAAGTAAGAATTTCACAGGTAATCCTGTTGTACAGGATTGAGAGTTGCTGATTTATAGACCTAAGTATTATAACCAGACAGAAGTTACATTACGTTAGAGAAGAAATATGAGCAACAGGAGACTTTGGGTAAGATGTAGGTGGTGGGATTCATTTCAGATTCGAATTAGTGTCAGTTGGAACTAGAACTCAAGTTTCTAAAGTTCATTGTTCTGAGAGCAGTAGTGGGTATGGAAAGGGAATGATTTGGAGAAAAATTTTAAACGTGGAATCCGGTGACTCGGTAAAGATTGGGCAGCTGACTGCCTGGGAGAGGAGACATGAGGCTCTGGGATGTTCAGAGTTCCCATGATCTTGCCCTGGCTGTGTTTTGTAGCCTCATGCTATGCAATGCATTTTCATACTCTTTCCTTACTGACAGTGTTTAAGATCTAGCTGAAATGTATCCTCTTGGAAGTGCCCCCCCCAACCCCGTTATAATTAATGTTTCCTCCTACAACCCATAGTTTATACTTTTTAGAGCATTTTAGAGTTTTGCCTTGATCATAGTTATTTATACATCTTGACTCTGACAAGATTGTATTTGTTTTGAAGTTATATAGGGTAAATTTTATATTTTTGTAAGTTATACTTGACATGTGGCATTATATTAGTTTCAGGTATACTGCATAGTGATTTGATGTTTTTATGCATTATGAAATAATCACCACAATAAGTCCAGTTGCCATCATTTTCATGTTCTTCATAGCCTCTGGTATAGTGTCTTGCACATATTAGGCACTGAAAAAATGTAAACTGAGTGACTGGACAGTAGATTGTGCTATTAATAGAATCTTTAGGAGGATAAATGGACTGTAGGCTAATGTGGATTAGCTTGTGTTTAGACACATTGAATTTGAGATGTTGGTAGTACATCCTGGTGGAAATTCTTTAAAATATGCAGGGACAAATTTAATAAGAAAGGTAGTAAGAAAACCTTATACATAATCTTATAAAAGGACAAAAAACAAGAGCTGATCAAATGGAAAGATGCATCATGTTCTCAGTAGTATTTAAAAGTATCTGTTCTCCCCATGTTCAGTATAAATTTTAGTGAAATTCCAATTAAAATGCAATTTATTTTTTTAATTGCGTGAAGTGATCTTAAAGTACATTTCTGAGATTAGCTAAAATAATTATGAAAAAGAAGATTTGTGAAGTGGGACATGTGTTTATTAAACCATACTGTAAGCCTACTATAATCAAAACAATAATTGCTATGGCATTGGGATAGAGGATTACATCAGTGGAACTGAATAGAGAGCCCAGAAATATGACAGCCCAAGATCTATTTCACATCAGTAGGAAGAGGATTGGTCAGCAAAATGTGCTAGCATAACTAGTTACCAACCTGTAAGAAAATAAAGTTGAATCCCTATTACACATAATTTATAAATCCAGATCAATTAAAGGCTGAAATGGTAAAATAAAACTAAATTTCTTAGAATAGAACTTCTTAGACAGTATGAACAGTGTGTGAGTCAGGAGCACTTTTTTTTTTTTTTTTTTTTTTTAGGAGCACCTTTTCATAAAAAACATGGGAGTTGTAGAAGAACATATATACTTGGGTATATATGAATTTTAAAAGTTTGTATGACAAGATAATATACATAAGATCAATAGAAAAATGAAGGATTATAAAAAATATTTGAAAGGAATGTATTAGATAAAAGATTTTACAAAGTGACAATGGAAAAACAACCTGGTAGAAAACTGAATAAAAAATGGCCACAGGAGAGAAAGATAAACAGTCAGTAAACCTATGTGAAGATGTTTGACCTTTGTGGTAGTTGAGGAAAAGCAGTGAGAGTCTAATAAACACATACATACGTATAAAAATTTAGAGAACACATCATCTTCAATCCAGCAGATCTTTTATTGGGAATCTGTTACATAGACGTGAAAGCAGTGCATGAGACATGCACAAGGATGTTAATTATGGAATTGTTTGAGATTGTAAAAAGCAAGAAACAAAATGCCCATCTGCATGATTGGCTGTGGGACATCCATGTTATGGTTGATATGCAACTATAACAGCCTATACCACTTGTCTGAGAAGGTTGTCTAGATGTGTTGTTAAGGAAAAGCAAAACACAGAGAAATATATATGATTGCCTCTTTTTAACAGACTCTATGTAGTAATGTATTAGTATGTGTTTATTTTTGTGTGTTATCATGGAAAAGGCTGTGAAAGGACATAGGCAGATTGTTTACAATGATGATCTGATAACAGGGAATGGTTTGGAGATTACTGGAGGTAAAGGAGAAAAGTGATCACACTAAAAACAGAATGTGTGATGTGACCCAATGTACATAAAAACATGTATGTTTACATGCACCTTAAGAAAGGAATGGGGTTAATGAATTTGAAGCATTAGTGGTGGTCATCTAAAGTTTTCTTTCTTTAGTAAACATAAATTGTTTACATAATTAAAAAGAATGAAATACAGAAAAGAGGAGAAATAGTCATGAATAAACATTAAAAAAAAAACTTTCTTTGTCCACAGACTCCATCTAAAAAGAAAATTGAAATTAGCACTATTGCAAGCAATTACCACCTTGAAGTTAATCCCAGGTAAGTTGCTACTACATAGAAATAAACAATTTTAGAATAGTGATGTTCAGACTTTTTTTAAAGAGTAGAATGTTTTTTTGAAATAAAATTATGTATGGAAACAATATATAAAATAGATAAAAGTGAAGCTGCCCTGTGTGAGATGGGGAGCCTAGAATCTTCCTTCTTTCCCTTCTCTTTGATACCCCCCCAGGTCAAATAATTTTAATTAAGTTTTCTTGCTCTACAGAGCTCTGTGCTTTACACAAAGTATTTTGCCTAGTCAGTAAGTTTTTGTTGAATTATATTGACTCATTCAGAACTGGTGAGCAAAGTGTGTCTAAAAAGTTTGTAAATGCCTGAAAGAATATTTCAGAAAGTGAATTTGGGTTCCTATTTTCTTTGTTTCAGTTTTTTGATTAGAGGGTATTGTAGTCCATCAGCCACTGTCTGTATTCTCTATCATGAGATAATGACTAGGATCTTGTTGGGAGGCACATTGAAAACTCATGCCACAGCAGTTACGTTCTGCTTAAGTAAGTGATGTAGAAATGATTGTATTGGGTGTAAAGTTGGCTAAGCCTTCAGGGTTCTACGGGGTCTGATATGTTCTTGAAGGAGAACAGAATCAAGGACATCTTCAGGCAAAGGCAACTTTATGGGCAGTGGCACAGCAATGAGATCGAGCATCCCTTTCTAGACTGAATGGAATAAGAGGAAGAGAGTTTTAAGTTAATGTGTATTCAGTAGCAGGCACTGTGTGGGAAGCTTTACATGGATTATTTAGTCCTCAGAACAACCCTAACAGACTGATATTATTTTTCCTAGGTATGTCAAAGAAAAAATTAAGGTTGGTGGGAAAGGGTCTGATCGTAAAAGTAGAGAGTGGTAATTCCGTGGACAAAAGTGAATTATTTTAGATTCTGGACAAGGAAATGATTATAAAAGAAACACTGTACGTATACTGATCTAATAATATTGAATTGAGACAGACAATGGCTGTTTGGGAAAATAAACTAAATCTGACTTCTATGCTCTCTTTTTCTCTTCGAGAGTTCCTCTGTAGCAAGAATAGTCAGAGGGTAAGCTGTTTGTTTTTCAGGTGTTTTAAATTGACATTCAGCCTGAATTAACCAGGTGACTTATTTTGGTTTGTGAGGTGCAGGACTTAAGTGCTAAATCAATGATATTGGTATAAATGACAGGTAATGCCTGTAAGTCAGCAGCTTACAGAGTACTGATTTGTGTGCTAAACTTAATTTGCTTATCCCATCCCCTTGTGAAGACCCTGAATCAACTCTGCTTGTGCTGAGAGGGACTTGTCTAGGCTTGTTCTCTCTCAGGCCTTTACTATTTTGGGGATGAGGAAGAGGAACAGAGATTAAATTTCTGTTCCAAGGAGTTATTTTTATATTTTAAATTAGCTCTGACTAGGTATGAATTATAGTGGGTACAGAAGTGTCAAAGTATTTGATAAGCTGTTGATAGCTATTGCTCTTCTTTTTTTTTTTTTTTTGCGGTACGCGGGCCTCTCACTGTTGTGGCCTCTCCCGTTGCAGAGCACAGGCTCCTGACGCGCAGGCTCAGTGGCCATGACTCACTTTTTTTTTTTTTTTAGTCTCTTCCCTTTTTTTCTTGATGAGTCTGGCTAATGGTTTATCAATTTTGTTTATCTTCTCAGTAAACTTAATATAAGAACATGCTTGGTGTTTTCAGTGATATTAACCAAATTGTAGTTGAGTATTGGAATATTTTTAGTATTTAATGACCCTAAAACACTTCACTTTTAAAGTTTTGTGAATGTAATAGGTGTTACTCAGTTTGATTAAAATTTTGATCACTTAAGATCTTCAACATTTTTCGTACAATGCCAGATTAAGAATAAGGGCATAATACTTTCTAAATATTTACACACATATTTACCACTATTTTTGTTTTGTATAGTGATGCTGGAAATAGTGACCGGGTAGTAATTCAGGAGATGTTGAAAACAGTGGCACAATCACAGCAACTTGAAACAAACTCTCAAAAAGATTTTAAAGGTATGTGATAAAAAGATTTCTTATGAGGCAGACACTTAAATTACAAGCAGTGGGTATAAGAGAAAAATGTAGTGGGGAATGTAAATTCCATCCATTTAGCAAATATTTATTAACCTCTTGTTCTGTGCCAAGTACTATGTTACCTTTTTTTTTCTTTAAATATGTAAAAGTGAACAAGAGAGACATGATCTCTGCTCCTGGGAATTTATAGTTTAATGGAATTGAATTTTGGCAGAAAGAGAACTATTTGTGCCACCCATGTGTTACTTTAGAACTAGATAAGTAATGAAAAAATACTTAATTTAAAATAAGAAATTGCATGATTTAAAAATAATGGTTCTTAGAACCAAAGTGACATGTTCATTATCAAATGTTTAGCTAAACAAAAGAAAATTCATACCAGCTATAATCCCTGTAATAGTTACTCTTAACATTTGCAATATTATTTATGTGCATATATATGCATATATTTTTACAGGAGATTTTTGGATAAATATGCCAATATTTAATGCTTTTGATATATTTTGCCAAATTCTTCATGTGAAAGAGGGTATAGCTCTGTGCTACCACCAGCAGTGTTTAGGAATGCCCGTTTCTCTCTAACATTTATCAACACTGGATAATTATTTTTAATCCTTGTCAGTTTGAGTGGAGAAAATAAATTGTTTGTACTTCGTTTTTTTTTTAGTGAATGTGATGATTTTATCTTTTGTTCATTGCTTATTTTACTGTTTTGTAAATCACCTGTGCATATTCCAGTATATTTCTTATCTTTCCTCCTCAGTCTGTACTTCAAAATAAATAAAAAATTTTTTTTTCAAATGCTCTCCTGTATCCATTAATGTAGTTTTATGATTTTTCTTCTTAGTGTTTAGTATTATATTACTGGATCTTTTAATGAAACTGCTTTGCATTTCTGGAGTAAATGTCACTCGGTTGGGATGTGTTAATTTTTAAAATATGCTGCTGTTTTCTCACCTAGCAATGATTTATTTTTTTATCATTTTATTTGGTGCTATCCTTGTCAGATACTGGGATCAATCTCCTTGTCTTTATTTTTCCTGTTCTGTTCAATTTCGGTTCTAATTCCAGAACGTCTCCAAATTGTGAAGTGTTATCTTGGAAGGAATATTCATTTTATTATTTTCAGTCCAATGTTCTCTCAGACCTTATTGCATCAAGGTTCCTTAGCTCTTAGCCATGAATTGAGCCCTCTGAGTGCTGTTCTTAAATTGGCCCATGATATTTCCAGTGTGCTTTTGTGGGTGATTTGGGGTTCTCCTGTCCTAAAGGCTGTCAAAAACCTGGTGGATCCCAGCCACTTCCTCCCACACATAGTTTCTTGTTCTCACTTGCTTATATTTAGGGTTCTTAGGGACAACTTGTCACCTAGTTTTGATATAAATGTTGTCTTGGGTCTTGGAATCTTTACTTGTTCTGTCTGTTTTTATGGGAGAGATTCAAATGCTACAAATGCTACCACTGTCATCTTCTAGAAATAATTTAATACAGTGAAATACAACAGTTGGATTCAGTCCCTACATACTATTCCTGAAGCACTTTAAGGCCAATCCTTGGTTATGACCAGATGGAATCTTATTATACAAGTAACCAGATGTCTTTATGCCTTATTTGCTACATCTCTTGTGCCAGTGTTTTCCAAAGTGTATTCCTTAATGCTAAGATGTTCTACAGAAATGTGCTCCTGAGATAAATTATTTTGGGTAAATGCAGCACAGTATATCCTTGTCGTGGTGATTTCTACTGTGTATAAATATAATAAAGACTGCAGTAAATTCTACAACAAAATAACCTCTTTAACTTTGTTTAGCCTAGTGTTTCTTAGGCTTGTTTGATCTTAGAATGTTTTAAAATAAAAATAAAAGAAATTATTCTCGCCATACCTATAAGTTTTGCATGTCTTCTCCAAAGGGGAAAGTAGTATATTAGGCTTATTATTTAGGATTTCACTCTGAATAATGAGGAGGAAGAGGAAGAGAAATACTTACGTTAAAGTTTGTTTTGTTTTTCCTTGACTCAGTCGTGTTATTGACAGAAGTTGACAAACTCACTAAAGATGCTCAGCATGCCTTGCGCAGAACCATGGAAAAGTATATGTCCACCTGCAGGTTGATCTTGTGTTGCAATTCTACATCAAAAGTGATACCACCTATTCGTAGTAGGTGCCTTGCAGTTCGTGTGCCTGCTCCCAGCATTGAAGATGTAAGTCAAGTTAAACTTTTCAGAAAAAAATTTCACTTCAGATTCCATGCGTACTGTGTGTACATCCCTGTCATGTTTGTTTTTGTGAAAACATAGTGAGCTATATCAGTAATTTAGGAATAGCTATGGCCTGGATGCTAACTATTAGTATACGTATAAACATATATATATATATATATATATATATATATATATATAATATATATATATATATATATATATATATAAAATACCAGATACCAATATATAGAAAATGTTCTTCCATTAAATCATCTTTTACTTTAAACAAGTAATTATTGTGGATTTTACTAAAGTAGGTAAGGGCTAGTTATTTAATGGCTTCTGCTTTAACCTGATTTAACTGGCTTATGGAGGAGGCGTGAATATTCAGGAAATAGATTGTGCAAGAAGATGATTTGGGAATTCCTAGTCCCCTGTTAGGGGACCAAAGTTAGTCTGAAACATAATACATTTTTTTGTTTTCTTTATCATTCTTAGTAGCTGTCAGTAGAAATACCAGTTTCTCACAGGCAGTTTTCTGCTGTTTAATAGATTTGGGACAATTTTATGCAAAGTGGGGATAATATGTGACATTGTATTAGTTTCAAAGTAGTTAAAGTAACTTTATTATAAGTTTCACTTGTAAAAATTTTGGGGGTGATAGAGTTAAAAGTGTCTATAAAGCAGCAGCACTGCCAGGTTACACCACTCCCATGGGCACCATTCAGGTCTTAGTTCCTGAATCGTGTGCACTTCAGCTTGTACGGCTCTACTTGGCAGCCTTGTGAGCAGTATCTTTGCCCCCAGCATGAGACCCTTTGTCTCCAACTCCGTGTTGCCTTGAGGAGGCAGGCTGTCAGGCTTGAAGCTGGGACCAGAGCTTCCTCCAGTTGCACATCTAGCTGCTGCCTCTTCCTGACAGCTAGGCTAGACCCCTAGCTTCCTGCTGAAGGAGCAGTGGGTTAGGGTAGGGTAGTGACCAAAAAAAAAGGTTGGGGAGGGTCTATAAAGATATTAACAGAAATTGTCTCAGTATGCTGTTTGACAGATTGCCCATTTTTGTTAATTATTTTGTTTGTAGATTTGCCATGTGTTATCTACTGTGTGCAAGAAGGAAGGTCTAAATCTTCCTTCACAACTGGCTCGTAGACTTGCAGAGAAGTCCTGCAGAAATCTCAGAAAAGCCCTGCTTATGTGTGAAGCATGCAGAGTGCAACAGTGAGTGAAAGGGGGGAAGTTACCATGGGAAACATTTTGGGACATAAGCCCACTTTCATTTAATTTATTGTGTTCTCTTTTTGTCATGTAGATATCCTTTTACTGCAGATCAAGAAATCCCTGAAACAGATTGGGAGGTGTATCTGAGGGAGACTGCCAATGCTATTGTCAGTCAGCAGACTCCACAGAGGTAACCGTTGTAAAAGATCACCATGAAAGTTTGGTCATTGAGATAGTATTCTAAGTTTTAGGTTAGCTGTTTTATGCTAATACCATGCCATTTAGAATTATAATTAAATCTGTAATAGTACACTTATAAAGAAAAGGTAGGATTTAATTTTAGAAATTTAGTGGTTCAGAATAGTTAGCATATGATATCATGGCTATTGGCATGTAAATGTGGAACTTCTACATAAATTAAAACAAATTTTGGAAGTTTTAGGTTTTTCCCAGAATCTTGGATGATTTAATATTAATACATAGCATGATGTATCTAGCTTTCTAATATTGAAAATCACAATATATAACTTTGTATTGATGTGTCATAGAAAGACCCTAGACTGTGGGTCAGACTTCTAGTTCTTCTACTGATTTTTAGCTAAGTGTCCTTGAGCAGGTGACTTCATCTTAGAGCTTCAGCTTTTTCATTTGTACAATGAAGATGCTATTATTTTTACTCTGCCAAGGATACTTGTACCTTTGTTATAAGAGCAGAAGAGATTGTGTGATAATGGATTGAGAACTAGAAGACCCGGTGCTCATGTGTGATGTTAGGCTTTGTTAAGAATAATATTGTGTATATGCCATCAGTATTTAGGAAGTGTGCTGTGCATATTTGCTGTACGGTTGTTTCTGTTTACTTCCTAGGTCTCTTCTTCAGTAGTAGACCATGCTGAGAGTACTTCAGCCACTGCTTGTTTGATTTATCATGACAGCTTTGATTGAGAAGGGCAGTCTGCTCTTCTCCAAATCAAGAGTGACAGTCTTAAGGCCCACTCACTACCTTTGGAACGTCTAGTGAAGGTCCCTTAGGCTCACTGAGACACAGTTTGCTACTGTTTTTTGCCTGTCAGAACTGAGAAACCATCTTTGGACTTTAGAGAGGGTTGATTCTTTTAGGAAACAGACTAGACTGAATGCAACCACTGAAATGTAAGCTTCCCTGGTTTACGTGAAAATAATCATGAGAGGATTATGCCATGTTTCTTTTCTTGTATGGTATATCTGATGAATTCTTATTTTTATAAGAAATTCTTCAAAGGAAATGATAATATGTACTCTTGGGCTACCATATAGATGAGAGGAGGTGAATAGTCATAGATAATGGGTATGTGGTATTTGCATTGAATTCCTATTAATTCATTTATTTTAGTTGAAATTAATAGTTTTCGAAAAGTGCAAACGTTTTAGGTAGGTTCTTCAGAAAAGAAACCTTGACTTTAGGAAAAAATGTGCATTCCGTTCTGTAAAATATTGTCAAGCAGTGAAGAAATTTCAGGCTTTAAAGAAATAAAATTCAAACAAAGCGTGTCTTGGGAGCCTTTTACTTTCATAAAATATTTCCACGCTAAAGATGAGTTTCTTGTTTTTGTTCTGATTTTAATGAAGAAAAATTGGCGGTAGTAGTTGAACTTTCCTGCTCTTAAGAGATTTAGGTACAGATGTTGCAGTATTTGACTATTTGACTATTATTAGATGTATTTTTAAGACTTCAGTTGATTATTACTTTACTTAATTATTCTAGCTGCTGTGGCCCTTTCCTCCAGTTTCCAAACAGGTTTTGGCAGCTCATAAATGAACTTGTTCGAGTGCTGCTGTTGCCTATTTAGACTAACAGTTTTGGGAGTTGATGCCATTATGCTGTATAAAAAGAAATTTCTCTTAATTTCAGAAAACCTTGGAGCTGTGCACAAATACTGGGATGGCTTGTGTCATTCTGAACATTGGTCCACACAGTACCAAATGGCTCCTTCTGATTTTTGACCCCTTAGTCTTGATTCTTGTTTGACCTATCTTAGAAAATTCATAATTTTCTAATTTGAATAGCAGCTAATATTTAGTGAGCAATTATTATATCATTTTAGAAAAATGAACTGAAATTAGGATAAGCTTCCATAGGTGTATCTTAAGTATGATAAGCCATTTAAGAAAATGTCTGTATTGGGATGTTTAATTCGTAAACTAAGACAGTACAGAGGAAAAATTACCTCCTATTTTTTATCACAGAATATTGTTTTGTTTTTTTATAGGCTCCTTGAAGTTCGTGGGAGACCTCTATGAGCTTCTGACTCATTGTATTCCTCCTGAAATAATAATGAAGGTATCCTGATTTCAAATTTGAACTGTTTATAACCATAAAACTTGGACTTTGTGTGATCTCAGGGCTTTTGCTGCACTAAGATACATTGTCACCTCTTCTGTCCAGCTCATTAGTTTCAACAGATATTTATTGAGCTTCTGGTGCTTCAGGCACCTTAGGGGGTGTTGAAGGGGACGGGTGGGCCTGCCTTCAGAGAAGTTGCATTTTTGTGGGGTGAAATGGGAAACGAAGCAAGAGGATTTCAGAATGTTCCAGGTGCCACAAAGGAAGTAACAAGGTGAAATGGTAACAATGGAGGGCAGGGTTATGGAAGGTCAGTGATGGCTTCTGTGAGAAAGGTATGTTTAAACTAAAACTTGAAGGATTAAAAGAAGGGAACCATATAAGTAGCTGGGGAACAAGTATTGCAGACAGCAAGGCCCGGTGCACTTGAGTAATGTGGTTAAAGAAGGAGGCAGAGGGATATTGTAAGACACAGTTTTAGGGCTGATCTAAACCTAATCAAACTCCCAGCTGGATAGATAGGCTGACTGTTAGATTTTAGGGAACACACTGTTTTTTTTGTTTTGTTTGTATTTATTAAAATTACTGGTAATCCTTACATGAAAAAAATTCAAATGATACAAATATACAAAGAAAAAAGTGAAGCTCCACACTCTGTTTTCCATAAGACCTCTTTTCTAGTCACATAGAAATAAGCCCATATATGTGTGTGTTTCACAAAACTTCAGTGTCCTGTGCTGTTTTTTTTTTTCCCCTTCTTTTTTTAAATTCAGCAGTGTAGTATGGTTGCTGTTTCATGACAGTACAGATTTACCTTATTCTTTTTAGTGGATGGGTGGGATTTCATTATATGACTATACCACAGTTTTTGGATATGACCCCCTGTTGGTGAAGCTTTAGGTTGTCTACAGATTATTATAATTAATAATGCTGCGGTAAGCATCTTTGTACTTATATCTTTGCACCCTTTGTACATTTAAATATGTAGAGTTGGAATATGAAAGATAACTATCACATTTTTACATTATAGAATGGTTATGTACTTTTGGATGAAGTCTGCTGGTCCATCAGAAATAAAAAAGAACATATTTAACTTAAGTTTTACTTCCTTTTTGAATGAGAGAAATAAAGCATTTTCAGCTAATATTTTTAAAAAAATGATTACTTTTTTAATTACTAGTTATCTTTCTTTAGGGCCTTCTCTCAGAACTTTTACATAATTGTGATGGACAACTGAAAGGGGAAGTGGCCCAGATGCAGCTTACTATGAACATCGTCTACAGCTGGGTAGCAAAGCCATTTATCACTTGGAAGCATTTTGTGGCCAAATTTATGGCACTTTATAAGAAGTTTCATGGAGGATGGATTGGAAGGCATGATATTCTGACATCTATCAGTAATTCTTCCTAATATTTCTCAGTATCAGCATTTACGTTAAATTTATATTGGAAGAGCTACAGGTAAAATAAACTAACTTTACTTAATTATGTCTTATTGTGGTTTTTGTAATAATTCCTCTGAATATTAATCATTATTCTCTAGGTTAAATTAATTGCTCCTGTACTACTGAAGTGTATTGAAAGGATACAACTAGAAACTTTAGAGTCTAGGAACATGATTTTAATTTACTTTAAAAATTTGTTTTCCAAGTATGCAGTATTGATCCTCTCATTTCTGTATACTCTCTCACCTGCTGGAGGAAATTTACACATAAGAAAGCAGGGATTGTTTTCTATCCTTCAGATGACCATTTTTGGCCACAGGTACATAAATTTTTGCTTGGTAAGTCATTACGTTTAATCATTTTTTCCCTCAACCAAGAATTATATTTTTGCAGGAAATATAGGAATTAATTTTGAAACGTAATAGCATGGGTGTGGAGAAAATTGCACATACCATTTCTATTGAAACTGTAGAATTCCAGCTTTTATTTTCAGTGATTCAGATAAGCATGTTTTCATTAAGTACTTGAAGACTCCTGAAGAATATGCATCACGTAGTTCTGAAGCAAAGGTATATTACTGTTGAAATTACTCTTTGAACAAGTATACTGTTGTATTATTGGTCCTGTCCTTTGGAGCATTTTTTAGTTCAGGAATTTGGTTCATGGAACAAAGGGTTTGCTTGACAGAAGTTTATGACAGGCTCTGTATAAGAATATTAGCAAGACCTGCTCTTATAGCAGTTGGTGATAAACAATCAGGAAGTGTTTGATTGACAAAGACACAACTACACACACACTGAAAAACCTAAACCTGGGAAACTGTTTCAGGTTAAGATAAATGATTGTTTGCCCTTTTTATGGGGTGGCGGGGGGCTGGTACTAGTCAGGTCCCAACTGGAAGTCTCAGTCGTGGGGGCTACATGTTAGGAGGGATATTGACATTCTAACAGAGAGCTAGGAAAGTGAGGTTTGGAAGAGCTAAGACTGCTTTAATTTGGAAAAAAGGGAAGTTAAAAAATATGTATGTTAGGAGGGATATTGACATTCTAACAGAACTAGGAAAGTGAGGTTTGGAAGGGCTACGACTGCTTTAATTTGGAAAAAGGCAAGTTAAAAAATATGTTAACTCTTCCAGTGTTTAAAATGATGCACTTGGAAGTATGAGTGGTCTTATAAATTATGTTTCTCTAAAGCAGTGCTTCTCAGAGTGGAATCCCTGGCAATCACCAGCATCACCTGGGAACTCAGAAATGCAAATTCTCAGGTCTCATTCCAGGTCTACTGAATCAAACGATCGGGATAAGCCTCAGCAGTCTTTGTGTTGTACCACCCCTCCATGTGATTCTGATGCACACCTCAGTTTGAGAACCACTGCTCTAGAGAGGTAGACTTAGGATCAATGGATGTAGGTTGGAGAGAGGCATTTTAGTTCCCTATGAAGAAGAATTTTTTAACTGCAGCTCTCTTAATAATGGTATGGGAGTCTTGAAAGCTCCTTAGAAACAGCAGGTGTTCAGGGGAGAACTGATGAATAATGAACTGCTTACTACATGGTAGGCCATTGCACTGGCTATGTGTACTATTTCATTATACCCTTACCACTCTGTGAAGTATTATCTCTGAGCTAATGAATAAGAAACTTGAGATGTAGAGAAAATGAAGTATAATTCATACAATAAAACATACCCATTTTAAGTCTGCAGTTTGATTTTGACAAAGGTATTCAGTGTAACCATCATCCCAATCAAGATACAGATTCCATCACCCTGAAAGTTTCTTCCATATCCCTTTTGCAGTCAGCCCACCCCTACCCCAACTCAAGTGGACAGTTGATCTGCTTCCTGTCATTATAGATTAGTTTTGCCTGTTCAAGAATTTAGAGTCAAATACTGTATGGTCTTTGGTTAAGGCTCATTCTCTCAGAATTATAACTGACATTCGTCTATATTGTTGCATATTTCAATAATTTCTTTAATGGTCATTGATCAGTGTATGTTTATATACACTTTTACAACCCATTGACTTGTTTATGGACCTTTGGGTTTCCAGATTTGTTTAGTATGAATAAAGTTTGTTCTGAATATTTCTGGAAGTCATTTTGTGGACATATGTTTTCACTTCTCTTGAGTAAATACATAGGAATGGAATAATTAGACCTAAGATAGGTGTCAGTTTAACTTTTAAGAAGTCACCAGATTCTCAAAGTGTACCATTTTATATTCCTACCAGCATTGTATGGGCATTCTAGTTGTTCTCTATAAAATTGGTTTAATTGATTTTCTATATTGTCTGTTTTATGTTTCATTGATTACCTTTTCTATCTTTTATTAATCCCATCCTTCTTCTTTTGATGTAGTTTGATCTTATTTTTCCAGAGTCTTAAAATGGACGTTTAGGTAATTGACTTTAGAACCATTCTCTTCTATCGTTTAAAATTACAAATTTTACCCTGAATACTGATCTAACTTCCTCTTACAGATTTTGATATCTTGTGTTTTCATTTCCATTTAGTTCAAACTATTTTTCAGTTTCACTTGAGATGTTTTTCTTTGACCAAATGATTACTTGGAAGTGTGTTGTTTAATTTCCAAATGATTGAAAATTTTCAGATATATTTTAAAGGCTTCTCTACCCTTGTTAATTTTTCTGTCAATTTACTAAGAGGACTATTGAAATCGCTAACTGTATTTATGGATTTGTCTAATTTAGTTCTTCTGTGGTTTTCATGCATTTAGAAGCTCATTAGGTGCATAAAATTTTAGGATTGTTATGTCTTCCTGATGAATTGACCCCTTTATGAACGCTCCTCCTGATTTCTGGTAATATTCCTTACTCTGAATCTATTTGATCTTATATTAATATTACCACTCCTGGGCTTCCCTGGTGGCGCAGTGGTTGAGAGTCTGCCTGCCAATGCAGGGGACATGGGTTCAAGCCCTGGTCTGGGAAGATCCCACGTGCCACGGAGCAGCTGGGCCCGTGAGCTACAAATACTGAGCTCTGCGCGTATGGAGCCTGTGCTCTGCAGCAAGAGAGGCCGCGACAGTGAGAGGCCCGCGCACCGCGATGAAGAGTGGCCCCCGCTTGCCACAACTAGAGAAAGCCCTCGCACAGAAACGAAGACCCAACACAGCCAAAAATAAATAAATGAATAAATAAATTAAAAAAAAAAAAAAATATTACCACTCCAGCTTTCTTTTGATTAGAGTTTGTATGGTAGACATATTTCTTATAGCTAAGGTCTGCTAGCATTCTCTCAGTTTTGATTATCTGCAATGTACCTATTTTGTCTTCACTCACAGAATTATAGGTTCATTTAAAATTTTTATTATTTTTTCCCCTAGCACTTCAAATATTTCATTCTGCTACCTTCTGATCTCTATTATTTCTGATGAGAAGTTAGCCAGTAACATATGATTGTTCACTTTTACATGATACATTACTTCTTGATGTTTTCAGTATTTTTTTTCTTTGCCTTTTAGCAAGGTGACTATGGTGTAACTAGTTGTAGTTCTTTGTGTTTATCTTACTTGGGCTTTGTTTAGTTTCTTGGATCAGATTATTATGAGTAGTATTAGTATTAATTTAGGGAATTTTTTTGCCATTATTTATTCAAACCTTTTTTTCTGACCTTTTTTTCTCATCTACTTTGAGACTCCTTTTACTTATATCCTGGAATACTTGACATTGGCCCACAGGTGGCTGATTCTCTGTTCATTTTTCTTTAGTCTTTTTTCTCTTGAGTTCTTTGGCTTGGATAATTTTATTGATAAATCTTCAAACTCGCTGAATCCTTCTGCCATTTCATATCTGGTATCTCATCTAATTTATTTTTCACTTTAGTGTTCGTACATTTTAACTCTAGAATTTCCATTTTGTTCTATATAGTTTCAATGTTTCTATTACAATTTCCTATTTTCTGTCTCCTTGTCAGCATGTTTTCCTTTAATTCTTTGAACATGTTTATAATAGTTGCTTTGAAGTCTTTCCTGAACCCAGCATCTGGTCCCACTCAGTTTATATTGACTGCTTTTTCCCTTGTGTGTCATTATACTTCTTCCCCCTGCCCCTACACCAATGTGTGGTAATTTTGTGGCTGAAAACTTTACTTTTAGATAATATATTTTAGTAACTTTGGATTCTCTTTTGGTTTTCTGATTTTTTTTAAATGTTTTTTGTTTGTTTCCTAGCTTACCTATACTTAAACTCTGTAATTTATCGTCCTTGCATTGTGCTGCCACTGATGTTTCTACTCAGTTGTTTTTATTTTAGCCTGGCTTCATCTTTCTGTCTGCACAGCTTAGTGATCAACCCAATGATTTGGGTGGAGTGTGAACTCAGACATCTTCAAGTTGAGACTTTAAGTCTGCTGAGCTGTATGTGGGTTGAGGAAAACATTCAAGGTTGCAACCAGTTCTCAGTATCCCTTGGTTTTCATTTTTCCACTTAAGCGGTCGGTCAGGTATGTGTGAATTAAGAGCTTGTCTTAGCCACTGTGTGGCTCTTTCATTTCCAGGATCTCTCAGTTCACTATCTGATTGATTTCTTAGTGGTCATGAACTGGACTTGCAACCTTGGTTTAGCAAAGCTATGGGTTTTCCTTGTTCCCAACTGTTAATTCAGTCTAATACTCTGGCTGCAACTAGCCGTAAACTTATAAAGGTACAGTTTTTACTGAAGAAGTGGTAGGTACAAGGTAATAATACCAAATATAGAAAGTCATGGAGTTGCTACCATTTTTGTCCAAATCTAGTTTTTCAACAATAAACATTTTTCAAATTTGTTGTCTGATTTTGATCAATTTTCAGTGTCATGATTGGTTATTTTTTGACAATTTTGTCTGTTTTTATACTTTTCTGTGGAGGGAAATTACTCAATCTCCTCCTGTTTCAATTAATAGAAGTAGCCCTCCACTGACTCATTTCTTCATTGCTTTTTTTGTATATGCAAATTTCAATCTGATGTAATTTTCCTTTACTCTGAAACAGGTTTAGCTTTTCTTGTGGGGCAGGTCTTCTGGTGAATTCTCCCAGGTTTTTGTTTTTGTTTTTGTTTTTTGGAGGAGGGGGGTTTGGCCTAAAATGGCTTTATTTTGCATTCTTTTTGGAAAAGCATTTTTAATGGGTATAAAATTGTAGTTTGACAGCTGTTTTTCTTTCTGTATCTTAAAAATACAGTTTTGTGTTTCAGTTTGCATTGTTTCTGAGGAGACATCTACATTCTAATTTTTTTCCTATGCGTTTTTTGTTTTATTTTACTTCCTATGGCTCCTTGTAAGATTTACAACTTTTCTTTATGACCAATTCCAGCAGTTTAAGGTGTGTCTTGGCGTGATTTTTCTTTGTGTTCATACTGCTTTATACGGGCTTTACATTTGTTTCAGTTCTTGGATTTGTGGATTTGTGTTTTTTGTCAAATTTAGGAAAATTTAGCCATTTTCTTCATTATTTTTCTGCCCTCTCCTCTGAGACTCTAGTTACATCTCTGACTTCATGATAGTGCCCGTAAATCACAGGGTTTCTATCTTTTTTCCAGACTTTTTCTCACCGTCCTTCAGTTTGAATAGTTTCTGTTGCCTTTAAGTTCACTAATCTTTTGCACAGTCTAACTTGCTTTAAAGATCATCCAGTGAAACCGTCTTTCTTTAAACAGTGTTGAACTTTGTTTTCACAGGCAGTTATTTGATTAGCAGCTTGATCCTTTTCATGCTTATTTTTAACCTTTTTTAGGGTGTGCCTAGAGTAGTCTTTATCCCTAGTTGAGCTTTACAGCTGTGGTTTGATATTTCTAGTGTTGATCGAATGCCCCAGAGATCATTGAAGAGCTACATCCTGGGTCACCAGAACTCACTGTCTTCCAGCCCTGTGTGAGCTCTGGTAATTATTCAGCTTAGTTTCTAGTAGGTCTTTCCCCAGTAGTTTTTTTGTTGTTGTTTGCTTGTTTTTTTTCTCTCTGCCTGGCTTTGTGGAGTCATACTCAATGTATATGCAGCTTAGTAATCAGCCAAGGATGCAAGGCAACCCTTATGCAGATTTCTGTTGCACTTTTTCTGTATAATTCTCCTCTTTCCAGATCTCTGCATGTATGTTCAGCCACCCCAGTCTCTGAATTTTGCTCTTTTCTCCTCAACTCATTGTTGTCACAGTTGTCTGCCTGGGTTTGCCCTTCCTACCCTGTAGGCTAGAAAGTGCCTCTAGGCAGAAATCAGGGGTGATTTTAGAGTTTACTTCCTTGGTTTCTTTTCTTTAACGTATCAAAGCATTGCACTGCCTGCTCCAGTGTCTGATGTAGCATCCCTTTTATGTTTTGTCTCGTTTTCTAGTTGTTTACAATGGAGGGCAAATCCAGTATCAGTTACTCTTTTTTAACTGGCAGTAAAAGTCTTGATGTCAGGATTTTAAATGAAGGCCCTGATTCCTGGGTGTGAATCACTATCTTACGTAGTTCTTTAAAAATGTATGATTTACATTTTTCCCCCCAGCTTTATTGAGATATAATTGATATATAACATTGTGTGAGTTTAAAGTGTACAATGTGTTGACAGATACACTTACATATTGCAAAATGATTACCACCATAGCATTAGCAATACCTCCCATCACATCACATCATTCCAATTTTATTTTTGTGGTGAGAGCACTTAAGATCTACTCTCGTAACTACTTTCTGGTATGTAATACAGTATTATTAATTATAATCAACATGCTGTATATTAGATCCCCAGAAGTTATTCATCCTAAAATTGGTAGCTTGTACTCTTTGACCAGTGTATCCCCATTTCCCCATTGGCCAGCCCCTGTTAACCACCATTCTATTATCTGTTTCTATGAGTTCGGCTATTTTAGATTCCACATATAGGTGATATCATGCGGTATGTTTCTTTCTCTGTGTTAATTCTTTCACTTAGCATAATGCCCTCAAGGTCCATCCATGTTGTCACAGATGGCACTGTTTTCATCTTTTTCATAGCTGAATAATAATTATGTGTGTGTGTTTGTGTATGTATGTATATCACATCTTTATTTGTCCATAGATGAACACTTAGGTTGTTTCCATATCTTGACTGTTGTGAATAATGCTGCAATGAACATGAAAGTACAGATACAGGCTTCATATCTTGTTTTCATTTACTTTGGATAAATACCCAGAAGTGGTGTTACTGGATCATATGGTAATTCTATTTTTAATTATTTGAAGAATCTCCATTTACATTTAGAGTAATTATTGACAGGTAAGGACTTATTAATGATATCTTATTAATGGTTTTTTGGCTGTTTTGTAAGTCCCTTGCTTTTTTCTTCTGCTTCTTTGTGAATTGATGGTTTTCTGTAGGGGTATGTTTTGATTCCCTTTTCTTTATCTTTTGTGAGTCTACTATAGATTTTTGCTTTGTGATTACCATGAGGCTTACATAAAACATAGATATAACAGTCTATTTTATTAACAACTTCAGTTGCACACAATAACTATCCTTTTACTCCCCCTTCCTCTTATGCTTTTGATGTCACAATTTACCTGTTTTTATACTGTTTATTCATTAACAAATCATTGTAGCTATAGTAATTCTTATACTCTTGTCCTTTAACCTTTGTACAAAAGTTAAGTGGTTAACACTTAACCATATTACAGTATTAGGGTATTCTGAATTTGACTGTGTACTTACTTTTACCAGTGTTGAGTACATTTTCATATTACTAATTAGTGTTTCTTTATTTCAATTTGAACTCCTTTCAGCATTTCTTATAATCAGGTTAGTGGTGATGAATTCCCTCAGCTTTGTCTGGAATAGTTATCTCACTTTCATTTCTGAAAGACAGCTTTGCCACATAAAATATTTTTGGTTGGCAGTTTTTTTCCTTCAGTGTTTTGAATATATTATCCCACTCTGTCTTGACCTCTAAGGTTTCTTCTTAGAAAATTGCTGATAGCATTTTGGGGGTTGCCTTGTAAATACAAGCTTTTTTCTGTTAACGCTTTTAAGATTCTTTCTTTGTCTTTGATATTTGACAGTTTTATTATAATGTGCCTTGGAGAGAATCTCTTAGTTGGGTGACCTATGAGCTTCACGAACTTGGATTTCCAAATCTCTCCATGGACTTGGGAAGTTCTTAGTAATTATTTCTTTAAATAAGCTATCTGCCCCCTTCTCCCTCTTTTCTAAATCTGGAACTTCAGTAATTTACAGACTGGTCCTTTAGATGATATGTCATAGATTATGTAACTTTCTGTCCTCTTTTACATCTTTTTTCTTCGTTCTTCTCTGATTGCATAATTTCTGAGTTCTTTCTTCAGTCTTACAGATTTTTTTCTTCTGCTTGATTCATTCTGCCATTGATATTCTCTGTTTCATTTTTCATTTCATTCATTGTATCCTTCAGCCCCAGAATTTCCATTTGGTTCCTTTTTATGACTTCTGTCTCTCTGCTAAACTTTTCTTCTTCTTTTTTTTTTTTTTAATTGAAGCATAGTTGATTTACAGTATTGTGTTAGTTTTAAGTGTACAGCAAAGTGATTCAGTTACATATGTATTTTTTTAGATTATTTTCTATTATAGGTTATTACAGGTTATTGAATATAGTTCCCTGTGTTATACAGTAAATCCTTGTTCCTTATCTATTTTATGTGTAGTAGCTTGTATTTGTTAATCCCAAACTCCTAATTTATCCTTCTCCCCTCCCTTTCCCCTTTGGTAACCATAAGTTTGTTTTCTGTGTCTGTGAGTCTGTTTTGTATATAGATTTGTCTGTACTACTTTTTAGATACTACATACAAATGACTTTATATATTTGTCTTTGTCTGACTTTACTTAGTATGATATTCTCTAGGTCTATCCATGTTGCTGCAAATGGCAATATTTCATTCTTTTTTATGGCTGAGTAATATTCCATCATATATACATATTTTATATATATATATATCATATATATATATGCCACATCTTCTTAAGCCAATCATCTGTTGATGGGGATTTGGGTTGTTTCTGTGTCTTGGCTATTGTAAATAGTGCTGCTGTGAGCATTTGCTAAACTTCTTATTTTGTTCATTTATTGTTTTCCTGATATGGTTCAGTTGTCTTTCTGTGTTTTCTTGTACCTCATCAAGCTTCCTTAAAACTTGAATTCTTTATTGGGTAAATCACAGATCTCCACGTCTTTGGGTTTGGTTACCAGAAGATTACTGTGATCTTTTGGTGGTATCCATGTTATCTTGATTTTTCATGTTCTTTGAACTTTTGCATTATTTCTTTACTTCTGAAGTAGCAGTCACCCCCTCCAGGCTTCACTAACTGCTTCTGGGAGAGAGATACCTCCCATCAGCCTTATTAGAGATTCTGAGGCTATCTTAGACCCTTTTTGGAGTATACCTCCTCCATGCTTCTTGCTCCCTCTTGTGGCAGAATTCTTAGGCTTTATGGCTTCTCTGGATCCTTCAATGCACCAGGCTGAGTGAGTGCTGACAGCCTCTCTTTTGTTTCCCACAGGTGGTGCTTAGGGTCAAGTTTGTGATCTCCCCCTGGCCTGCAGATTTGGCCATCTTATGTGCATGCTCACTAACTATCCTCCAAAGCTTATTCTTGCCGCCACCATCAGGAGCACACGCAGGGAGCTGACCACAAGATGGGGAGTTTGTAGGTGAGGCACACAGAGTGCTTGAGGTTACCGTGAGCCAGTTGTGATCCACTGGTAATGCATTCCCAGCAGCTGCTGGGCAGGTTCTTGGTGGAATTCACGACACAGTTAAGATCTGTGCCTCTTACTGTCCTTCAGTAGTTGTATCTGCGACTCTCCCCACTTCTTCTTGCCCACAGTCACGTAACTCATGATTCTATACTCTGGATGGAGTAAGAGAGAAAGGAGCCCCTTTGGCATGTTGTGTACAGCTGGGGCAGCTGGGTGTTCACTCACATGCTCTCCCTTTCTTCTGTGGGATAAATCACTGTGAGGAAGATCACTCTTGGCCCTAAGCTGTGCCATCCCTCGGTGGAGGGGTGATGTGGGTAAAGTCAAACTGTCCCTCTTACCTCCTCCAATACATCCAAACTTTTTTTTTCCTCCAATGGAATTCTGGGACTTCTCTGGAAACCTGAACTTTTGAAAAGTCTCTCTTGTCCTTGAGTGAATGTCTAAGTTGGTGTTCTCAGGGGCTCCTAGATGGTGGTTGAAAGAGGCTGGGGGACAGTTTATAGGCCATGACAGGGTCCACATCTGGGACTGAGGTCTGTCTCCCTATTACCTGATGGATGGCTGGACGAGACTCCTCCTGGGTCCCTTGGCTTATGGTGCTGGATTCCACAGCTTCCTGAAAGGGATTTCTTTCCATAGGTGGATGCCAAATTTTATTGTTGGTGGGAAGACAAAGATGAGGTACATCTTAAGCTGTCGTGATACTGATGTCACTCCCCTTTGATTTTATGTTTTTATAATATAAATTAAATTTTGTTCCTAAGGTTTGAAGTTGTGTAATATGTGTCACACACACAAAAAAAACCTCTTGCTGTGGTTTTTCCTTAAGTACTGTGTTATACTTTGAGTTATAGAACTGAGTAATAGGAATTTAAATGTTATTTCCAAATTACAGCCCTCCAAATCATGAAACACATTTCTTAAAAATTACAGAATCAACCCTTAGCAGTCATTTTCTTTCTACCTAGTCCTCAAGAAAGACATAATCATTTCATATTTTTCAAATTGATGAACTAAATTTTATTAGCTATTTGCCCCTTGGTTTCTTTCCTGTTTACAATTCCAATAGAAATTGGGAGTATTATCATGAGATGCTCTTTATCAGTTTGATTGTGGTATGAAAGACATAATAAATTACTTTCAGTAAGGGAAAGTGGTCCCTACAAACCTTAACTCTCATTTAAATTACAACCTAATGCTGGTTACAAACACTGCGTGGTACCTTTGTGGCTTTGTACTTTCTGTGCCTGTTTCAGCTCTTTTGATGAGCTGATCGCCTACTGAAATTACCTTCTCTGTAGATAGCAGCATGAGAAACTTTAGCAACTTCCTGAAGTGCGGCTGTACAAAATAATCACTAGCAGTAGGCATGGAAAAAAGTTCTTGGTCTTTATGTGGGACACTGTGTTAGACTCTTTACAGGCATTCTCTCACTTAATTCTCTTAATGATCTTGAAGTTGGCCATTATTATCCTGTTTTACAGGTGAAGAAACTGGATCCAGGCAGTTGAGCACAGACTGCCCTCAACTACATTCATAGCCACCAACCAAGAAATAGGCCCTCAGTACTACCCAGCAAACTCACATTTCTCAGATCCAGTCTCCACAATGCCTTTTCTAGAACTTCATTTAGAGCAGATAACCTTATCTCCTTACCAGCCAGCTACCAAAACCAAATATGTATGCATCCTATATTACTGTATGTTCATTTGTATGTATCCAATTTACTCTGTGTGCATTCATATTTTCTCTTAATGAGACAGAGAAGCTGCTCATCTGTTTTTAATCCTGTGCCTTGGATTTCACCAATTTTAGCCTGTCTCTCAAAACCTATGATGTCCCTTTGTCCTTGTCTCTTTTGTCCTCAGTCCCTCTCTCAAAATTGGATTGTTGCTTTGGTTTTTATTTTCCTAATGTCATCTTATTAAAGTTTCCAACATACAGAAAACTGAAAAAAAAGTGACAATGAACATTCATGCTGGTATTTTACAGTGAACATTTAACTGTATTTGCTTTATCACATATCTACCCATCACTCCATTCTTTAGTCATCTTATGTTTTTGCTGCATTTCAAAGTAAGTACGTTTTCTCCCAGCCTGTTAGCATGTATATCATTAACTAGCCAGTTTAATAAGGCAAGAAAAATGCATAACAGGCATAAGGAAACAAAAGGATGGAGGAAAATTGTTTTTTTAGCAGGTGAAATTATTGTTTACCTGAAAAATCCTAAACAATAATTCTTTTAACAAATTAGTGAATTTAGCAGGCTCGCAAGATATAAAGTTAATATACACAAATTAATTGTATTTTTATATAAACAAGTAAATTATTGGAAAGTAAAGTTTAAATAATTTACAAATACAATGCTAAAATAATTAGTAATAAGTTTAAAAAACAGTGCTTAAGACCTGTACATTGAAAATAAATCATTGTGAAAAGAAGGTAAAGAATGTGTATAAACGTAATGATATATCTTAGATAAGTTGAGTGCATAAAATAATATAGGTGTAGGCTGTCTTTACACAAAGGTTAGATGAGAATGATTTTTGAATTGTTGAAAGAAGTCAACTTTGCTCATGTCATCTAAGGGAAAATCTATTCTTAATTTTTCACCACCCCCTATCTCCTGTTTTGCAAAGATTGGATTCTTTAGTTGATAATGCAGTGCATCTAAACGGTGAATATTTTTGTGTAAGGTCATTCTTAAGCCATTACACATATGCTCCTACTGAAGTCTTTGGGAAATTAGTTGTCAGTGAATCCTCTGGCCTGTAATCATATGGGAAATCAATTTCCAGACATTAAATAACAGACATAACTATGAATACATTCCCCAAATTGTGTAGTTGAAGACTAAATTCTAAAATTGACTTTCTGATATCAAATTTTATGAAAATGAATTAATATCGATATTGTGAAACATTGGTAATCCACGAATGGGATTTATTAAATTGCAGTGCAATGGGGTACTGAAAACTAAATATGAGAATATCCTATCAGAATTGCACAAATATATTGAGAAACGTTCTCAGTATAAAAACCAGTAAGCAAAGAATTTAACCTTGTTTGCAAGCATTGTTAGCTGGGAATAATTCCCATTTCTGATGTTTCCTTCCTGTAAAGTGAGATCTCTTAATGTCATTGTAGGTCTCTCTCCATCCTTTATTCAACCAGCTCCTAGAGAGATCGAGTCTTTTTTGATTGTCAACTTTGGGAAGAATAAATGAACCTGCTTGACTTAGCTTCAGCTTTCTTCCTGTTTGGAATGAGCCTGTGTGTTCTAAGTTATAAATCTTAACTAGTCAGACTTCCTACCTACAGGGAGGCCTATCCACCTCTAGCACTGCACCCCCGCCCCTGCCCCCCAACAAACCATATCCTGCAGCCTGCCCTCTATCAGTAACAGGCATTATTGTGACCTCCTACTTTACTGTTTTGTTGTACTTCTCAACTTGTTTATAAGCCTAGTGTATATTAAAGGTGCTTTTTATTGGGGAGGGGCTCTCAGAGATTCCCAAGTTTTGTTTATTCACCAGCAACATTGAGAAAGAAAAATAAACGAAAAATTTGAGGGGGACAATTTGGTCAGAAGCTTTTTGTGCATCCGGGGCCCACACCATGGGTCTTGGACTTTAGTTTGAGGGAGAAACCCTGCTGGTTTATAGAGGCTTATTTTAGGCCAAATGTGTTTTTACACTTTTGTACTTGACTTTGAATTTCTGCCGCCTGAGAAAGAAATTTTAGCTGTCATGAGGTATTTTGAGCTTAGCAGGTGACTGTAACATATGACTTATGCAATTTATGTGAGAAAATAAGACACAACCCTCTGGCTGTGTTGGGGGCTTCAGGTAGATTGCTTTAGTTTACTGCACAGGCCTTGCTCTTCCTTGTTGAGACAAAGATTCCATTGCAGAGAAGAGTTTTACAACTGATTTACACATCGGTTGTCAGAAGAATATTTGCCACTTTTCAACTGCAAGGCAGCTGAATTCTGCATGTGAACAGAGCACTAGAGATGTTCTAGCTTTATATGGTTAGTACCAAGCCTAGGTAATGTAGATTGGAAATACTAGGTTCTATTCCTCTTTCAGGATCAAGGAGGGCACTCTGGAGGGACTGACTAACCTTGATTCCATGTGGCATTTCCTCTGACTTTCAAGACTCACTGTCCTATCGTAGAATCTCAGATCGGCTCTATGTTAATTTCGTAAGTTATAACTCTGGCTTGATATCTGACACCCAAATTGTGGCTTCACCCTTGTTCTTGTGTTAGACTTAATGAACAAATAAGAGATGTGAGCCCTTATTATATAATGCCATCCCCTTAAGATAGAAATTCAACTAAATGACATTATTACAAACCCAAAGGTAGAAGGAAACAAAAATGCTCAGTGCCTGGAACTGTTTGCCTCTAGTAATAAATTCATTTGCTTAGGAAAACAAGAAGAAACTGTAGTGGTTTGAAAGATGTGCTTCAGTTTTACTGTCAAACTCAGAAGCAGTGAAAGATTAAAAAAAAAAAAAGGAACACAGGCCAATTAAGCTGGAAGAAGAGATTTTAAAAATTTATTCATTTATGTTAAGGAAGAGTAAAGAAGAAAATGGCATCTTAAAGATGACATTTTAGACCAGTATAAAAGGGGAGAAAAGCAGTACCCAGATTCCAACTGCTCTAAAAGAAGGAAAGACATTTTTGTTATTAGATCAGAAATGCTGACTGGGATCCACACAAATCTAGCAGATTAGCAGATCTGATTCCTTCAAGAAAGGCCAAGTCACCGAGGGATGATGACTTCTGAAAGCCATAGGTCCCCACTCAGAGCAGTTGGAGAACCACTCCTTAAAGAGTGGGACAGCTGTACCAAGTGGTTATAAAAAACTGGGGCAGGATTGAGGAAGGAAATTCATGTGAAATATTCAAAGCATTTTTCAGCTGAGTTTCCATATGACACATCATTGCAGTTGAAACAGGCATTACCTTTGCCCTGAGGGAACTTACTGACCTTGGTCAATACATTTATGAAATGAGGATCCTAAAAGAAGGTTGAGAGAAGATGTGATGAAATCTAGATGTGAGAATCAGAGAACAAGTCCAGGCTTTGATTAAATGTCTGATGGAAGAATATATCTAGGCGGGGATTATTCATCTCATCAGGAGTAAGGTAGACAAAATTTGAACAACGAATCCAGAACTTGTTGATTTATTCTCTTTGATGATGATGATGATGAAGAATCCAGAGAAGTTATAAAAATAACTGAACCAGAAAGCAAAGATGAAATAAATGGAAGGGAGGCGCTAAGTTTCAACAAGTAGCATTAGCTCCCACACGGATTAGAGAAGGAAAGTGGCCACTTTAAGAAGTAGATTAAATTGTTAAGCTCAAATAGCCTTCCTGAAAGGAGTGGGGAAATAACAGTGGGAAATTCAGTACCAGTGGTATGATTCAGTACTTCAGAAAAAAGATGTAGTTGAACAAAAAGCTACTCAGACGCTGGGACATTTAAAACTTTTCCCCAGGGACACAAGCTTCAGAAGCATCAAAATCGCTTAGTGTAGGAATCTGTTCAGGGTGGGTCTTCAGCCAAAACAAATTGGGAATGAATGGAAACTCTTCTCTAGGGGGTGAGTTTCACTGCCCAAGCAATCCTGGAGCCAGAGGCAGTGAGGCAGCCACTGTGGCACAGGACCAAAAAAGCCTCTTTCTGAGAGGTGATGCACTTATGTCACTACATGGCATTAGGGGCCCAAGGTTTAATAGGAAAATGGAATTAAGAGGTGCTGGATGGGGAAGAAAGGTACTTGAGTTCCTGTGATTGGGGCTGACCCCATTACAGTTATCTAAATGTGCAAGGAGGCAGAAATGCCTCAAGTGACACTCTGTGAGGATGCAGGAAGCATAGATATTTTTTTTTTCTCACAAAAATGTAAATGTAAAGAAATGTAAATGAAAGTGCTAAATGCAAGTGTAGTCTCAAAATAACTTCTTGTTCGGAGAATTTTCCTTTGGCTTAAGTAAGCAATCCAGACAATTGGTCTTGAATGACAGACTTCCTACTACATTGAATCCAAGAATATTTTCCTTTTTTGCCAGACATCATCAGATTTCTCTTAGGCTCTTGGTAGCCCTGGTTCTGGGAATGTAATTTTGTAATTGATCTAAGGGCAGGAGAATGGCTTTCTAAACTAGATGGATCTGGAAAAACCTTGTGATAATTCTCTGTGTCCTGTTAACTCTTAGGGTTCTTTAGAAGTGAGGCTCCTGAGGGACTAAGTATTGAATTACTATGACTTCTGGGGCTTCGGAAACTCCAAATCCATTCCAGAGAGGAACTGTTGTAGTTGCTGAAGAGACCCCACTCTACCAAGGCAGAAAAATCCCTCTTGCTGAGCCTCGGTAGAATAACAAATCAGCAAATGGTTTTTGTTTTGTAATTGAACTTTGCACATTGAACTTAAACACACAAGAATTTGATTTCAGACTTTAGTTCCCTTGGATTTCAATGTTTTTGAATTTCAACTTGTAAAAGAATTTAGTCTTTGGACTTTAATTTATTTCATGAAATTTAATAATAGAAAGGAAATCGTGTTCAAAGTTGAAGCATCTCTTTATAGGCGTTTTATTATTGAAGTATCTCCAAGATAGCATTTAATCTCTGCAGAACCTTTGTCATGCTGTATTGGACAGCATATGTGGACATAATTCGGGACAGAAAATAGAATAGGGATACATTTTCAGCTTTTGGTATGGAGTGGATTCAAAGTTGATATATTGAATGTATTCATCTGACACATTGCAGATTCTTGTGGGGACGACTTTTAAGCTGCCTGCCACTAGACCCAGGAGGAAACTCAAAAGAGCAGAGACGTGTAGCTTGTGATCTTATGAAGGTGGCCTCCTGAAAGGTCTCCCAAGGCAGACAGCTACAACTCTTGCTGACCATAGGCTTTGATGGAAGAAATTTTCACATACTGAGGTATGGGGAAGTCATTCTGGGCTTATAACGTGATTTGGCTTGAACTTTCTCATGGCCTGTCAAACATACATTGTACGTCTGCTTTAACCATTAAAGAAAAGAGTGTCACTCATCATCCAGTTATACAAAGAGTTAAATCACAACCCACTGCAGTTGCCCCACTGAATTCCCTAAGGGGAATTCAGGATGCAAAAAAACCAAAACAGGATGAAGCATTCTGTCCTTCAGATATATCGGGGGTCCTAGATAGTTAAGGTGCATATCTAAGGAAGAATTTCAGTGACTCCAGATTCTTGCATCTACCTATACATAGAAAAACACTAAAATCATTAACTTGAGATATCTGTTTTTTGTGATTAGCAGTAATTTTTTACCAAGATATATGCTAGACTACATGTATTTCCCAGCCAAAAAATTCATATATATACTGGCTCTTCCCCTACCTCTTCAGAGCAGTCCCTTGAGAGTTGTTTCCTGGGCTATAGTCCTCAGTTTGGCTTGAATAAAGCTCTCTTCTATTCTTATTATAGATTTTTTAATTGATTATTTGCATCCACAGCTTCATGCTTAAGCCCAATGAGTTAAGAGAATCAAAATCTGGGGAATGGTCCTCTTTCCCACTTCTGATGCTTTGGTCATGAGAAAGGAGCTCAATTAGTTGTAGGTCTGGGCTTCCCTCTGCCCCATCAATCACCCTGCCTCTGAGGAGATTCTTAGCCTATGAGTCCATTTTGGAGGAATAACAGGGCATGCTCAGCTCAGCTCAGCTCCCGTCTTTCTCCTCTTGGAAGTGACCATGAATTCTCCTCCATTATTCCACATGGGGAGTCCTGCCCTGGTCCAGTGCTTCTGTGCCTAGCTGGGTAAGTCTGCCCAATTCTGGACTCATTAGTGAGTCCCAAGATATCAATATAAGCCAGGTCTTCCAACTTGACCTCTATCAGATATAAAAATGATATTTTGGCTTCATCTTTTCTCTTTTGACTCCTGATGTAAACTTTGGTGCTCTGTTAATACCTAGGTTGATTACTTTTTCAGAGTCCTTAATTTCCTAATCTGAAATGCAAGTCAATTCAACAAATATTCAGCACCTACTACTATATATTATTGGCTGGGCACTAGGAATACAGAAATAAACAATATCTCATTAGATGGTGACTACTTATTTACACGCCTAAGTATAATATTAGAAAAAATATGTATATCGTAAAGATCACACAAAGGAAAAAGCAATCAGTCTGGTGGTTTGGAGGTAGGTATCTTTCATGGAGAAGTACATTTTTGAGCAAAATGGCCAAGCAGGGGAAGTATATTTTTAGCAGTAAGAACAGGACATAATAAACACATGGGCTTATGAAGTACATGTTGTATCAGGATACTAAAAATAGTTGATAATTCCTGAACATAATTTCTTTGATAGGAAATCAGGATGGAGAGGTAGAAAGGACTGGATCATGACCATTCAAGAAACTTAAACTTCGACATTATCTTGTCAATGAGGAGGAGCCTTTGAACAGCTGTACCCCAGAGAGTGATAAGGTCAAGTTTACGAAACAGACCAAATGACTTCTAGATTTCTTTTTAGCTTTACAGTTATCTGATTTGTGTCTTGGGCCTTGCTGTAGATTTAGAACATTTACTTCTCAGCTATCCTAAGTCAGCTCTTTACAACATTGTATTAGGATTAGGTTTGGCTGCATAAACAGAAAAGAAGATAACAGTGGGTTAAACATGACAGTTTATTTCTCTCATGTGAAAGCAATTTGGTGGGCTAGTCTTATGGCTCTACAGAATTATTGGTAATCAGGATATACTTCCTGCTCTTCATTCTACAAGCCCTAGAGTATGAACTTTGTCCTTATATTTCAAGATGGCAACTGGAGATGCAGATATCACGGTCATATTCTAGGATGGCAGCAGGACAAAGGAAACTTTAAAGAAGATTTACTAGAGGTACCTCCTACATTTTTACTTCTCAATGTCTGGGATTTATTTCTGTTGGTCACCTCTGAAGTTGGAGAAAAGCTAGGCATATGATGGCACTGAGTAAAATCCTTTTTTTATTTTTAAATCAGAGAAAAAGTGGAAAATGAATATTGGGGTAAGCAATTAGCTGTCTGTTCCAGTCATAGAAAAATGAGGTATCTCTTTACCTATTTAAGTGGAAATAGAAATGGTAAGCTATCAAATATTGAGAAAGTATTGCTCACAGAATTTATTTTTCTGATTCTAGTTCTTAGTCCTACCTTTTTCTTTAAACTATGGCATCGTAACCCCCTGAATTTGAAACTCCATTTATAACACACACGATATGTATCCTCAAGTGCTGAATGCATGCTCAGCAGTGGGTGGCCATGTCATCCTTCTCTGTGTGACTCCTGGCACTTTGGGTACGCTGTTTTCTTTCTCTGGGATACTTTTCCCTTCTTTACGTCTGCTAATTCTGTGGGGGTTCTGTGTCACTGTTGTTTTGCCTAGAAGGGTAGGTTAGGACTCCTCCCTTGTCATAGTGGCCATAGTAATTTGTTGTAATAACTTCTTCATTGTTAGTCTTCCTAGTTGGAAGTCAGTGAAGACAGTGAGCAGCTACATATGTTTTGTTCTCTGCTCTAGCTGTTTAGTACAATTCCTAGAAAATATAGGTGCTCAGTATATTTGTTGAAGGGATAAATGGGCAAAAATTAAATGACGGGACCCAGTTGAAAGGGTATTATCATTGAAAGTTATCATTGCTATGAAACTATTTAGTATGGTATTAATTATGCAGTGGTGACAAATTTGGGTGTGCAAAAATGTAATCATTTTTCTCCAACTCAACATTGACATTGAGCTCCTCATTCCCCTTGGAGATTTAATCTCAGCCAATTCATGGTAGACTCAGTCAAATTATGGCTTTCTTAGTCAATTCAGAGGCTTATTTTTTCCCCCCAGTCAGTTCACGTTTCCTCCTCTGAGACTACTTCTCAATTGTGGGGAAGTTCCATTACCTCAAGGCATGGAGAAGAGACTACACTTGGGACGTTCTCTGCCTAGGCTGGCACCTGGCAAATGTGTCATTCTACCTGTTTCCTGGGGTCTGCGACTATCCCAGTGTGGTGTCTGCTGAGGCATTGGGGTCCCCATTGGTCTCCAGTTACTGTGCTCCCTTCAGCCACTGGGATGTGATGAGTGTGCAAGCTCTCTTTTAGTGACACCCCCCCCCCCTTGTCTCTCAGGGAGGCACAGGCAAAATTGTGCTCTGTGGAGCTTTCTCAGGTGCCTTGGTATAGACTCCTCATGCCACCATCTCTACCCACTGTCACCTTGCCATGGTGATACAGGGGCCCCTTTAAGGCTTACCTCTTGCATAGTCTCTAGTGGAAGTGGGGCACTGGTCTCCTCTATGCTCAGATCCCCAAACCTATCTGGGATTCTTTGCCCCTCACCCCCTCCCAAGAGTTTTGGCCCTGGTTGATGATGGTTAGAGGGCAGACTCTCTTTTCAGAGACCTACACCATCTAACTCTATGGCTTTCCTCTCATATCTTCTTACACTTCTCTCTTCCTTATAAATTGTAATCCCTTCTAAACTACTTTGGCTAATTTCACATGCTTTCAACTTTATTGTTCATGACATAAATGAAATGCCACAAATACATCATGATTTTGATACTCAGAAGTCAGACTTTTTTTTTTTGCGGTACACGGGCCTCTCCCGTTGCGGAGCACAGGCTCTGGACACGCAGGCTCACGGACCCAGCTGCTCCGCGGCATGTGGGATCTTCCCGGACCGGGGTATGAACCTGTGTCCCCTGCATCGGCAGGTGGACTCTCAACCACTGCGCCACCAGGGAAGCCCTAGAAGTCAGACTTTTGAGACTCAAAAGTGACTTTAAATAAAATAACTTTTTGCTTTGTCTTTGCTGCAAGTTTCAAAAGTCTGCTTTAAAACTCGGAAGCTGAGGATGAACTATTTTCATCTGCCCTCTCATCCTTTCTGAGACAAAGCCTACACGCCTAAAGGAGAGGGTCATGGAGCAAAATAAGAATTTTGAGGAAAAAAACTGGATGGGTTAATAACAAATTAACCCAATATATAATAAGGACAATTGATAATCACTCTAATGCTCCAAAATAATAGAATAGTAAAATAAAATTATAATGGAACACTATAAAATCATTGAATATTTAGAAGTATTTTTAATAACACAAAAATCTTTATGTATTAACGAGTGAAGAGATGGGTATATAAAAGTGTGTACAAAGATCACAACATTATAAAAATACTCGGAGAGCATAGTCATGAGGAAAAGAAGCATAACTGTAGCATAATTTTGGGTAGTAGGACTATGCATAATTCCTATTTTTTACATTTTCTAATATTTCCCTCTAAGGAATGTGAATTATGTTTATAATCACAACATTATATATTATATATATATATGCATATACATGTATGTATTTACAGTTTGACATAAATAATAAAATTTCCTATAGACAGGCCAGGCAAACAGCATCCCTTATATAACAATGGCTAAATAAGACTATATCTATCTTTAGATATATTTTTGTACTCTATCTGTACATATATTTTTTGGATGAGGGAAAAGAGCCAGGGGGGAAAGCTGAAGTAGCCAGGTTCCCCACAAGAAAATCAGGGGAACAACAATGTGGAGGAGGAGGACGGAAGTGCATGACTGCTTGCAGTTGGGGTGGGGGCTGCCATCAGACACTTGCTCAGATGCAGACAGATTTTGCTGTCTGCTACCACACAAACACATTTTAAGATGTATTCTACATTATAGACCTCTAAATATTTGAATTAGCTATTGTATTTCTCCTTAACTGTCCCCCTCTCCAAACTAGACATTTCCAGGTGCTGCACATTTTCATCCTGTGACTTGGTCTTCAGAGTCCTTGTTCTGCTGGTTGCTTGTCTCTAGATGTGCATATCCTTATCACTCAGCTTCTTAAAGTGACACTTGACTCCATATGTGGTCCAGGCAGCTCTAAGGATAGAGAAACTCCTTGTTCTTTCCCTCTAGGCTAAAGCAAGGAGAGAAGAAAGAAAAATGAGATGTGTTATGTTTCTGTCTGTGGCATGATTCCCTGTCAAGATTTTCCTAAAGTCAGGGGGAGTTACTTTGGCAACAACAATTTTATGGGCCTTTAAATAACCTCCTCCTGGGAGATCCCTGGTGGTGCAGTGGTTAAGAATCTGCCTGCCAATGCAGGGGACACAGGTTCAAGCCGTGGTCTGGGAAGATCCCATGTGCCACAGAGCAACTAAGCCTGTACGCCACAACTACTGAGCCTGCACATTAGAGCCCATGAGCCACAACTACTGAGCCCGTGTGCCTAGAGCCCGTGTTCCGCAAGAAGAGAAGCCACCACAATGAGAAGCCCGTGCACCACAACGAGGAGTAGCCCCCGCTTGCCATAACTAGGGAAACCCTGCAGGCAGCAATGAAGACCCAGTGCAGCCAGAAATAAATAAATTTTAAAAATAAAAATTAAAAGAAAAAAACAAACCTCCTCCTGCTTAGTGAGATTTCATTTTCATAAAATAAGCAAGCCCTGCAGTGACTTCTTAAAGTAGCCAAAACTCTTCTTTTCCCTCTCATTATTTAAGAAACATATTCAAACAAATCATATAATATTTAAAAACATGTTGCTGAGATTGGTTCAAGATGGCGGAGTAGAAGGACGTGTGCTCATTTCCTCTTGCAAGAGCACTGGAATCACAACTAACTGCTGAACAGTCATCGAAAGGGAGACACTGGAACTCACCAAAAAAGAAACCCCACAACCAAAGAAAAAGGAGGAGCTGCAATGAGACGGTAGGAGGGGCGCAATCACAATAAAATCAAATCCCATAACAGCTGGGTGGGTGACTCACAAACTGGAGAACAATTATACAACAGAAGTCCACCCACTGGAGTGAAGGTTCTGAGCCCCACGTCAGGCTTCCCAACCTGGGGGTCCAGCAACGGGAGGAGGAATTCCAAGAGAATCAGACTTAGAAAGCTAGCACAATTTGATTGCACAACTTCGACAGGACTGGGGGAAACAGAGACTCCAATCTTGGAGGGCACACACAAAGTAGTGTGCACATCAGGACTCAGGGGGAAGGAGCAGTGACCCCACAGGAGACTGAACCAGACCTACCTGCTAGTGTTGGAGGGTCTCCTGCAGAGGTGAGGGGTGGCTGTGGCTCACCACGGGGACAGGGACACTGACAGCAGAAGTTCTGGGCAGTACTTGTTGGCATGAGCCCTCCCAGAGTCTGCCATTAGCCCCACCAAAGAGCCTGTAGGCTCCAGTGCTGGTTCGCCTCAGGCCAAACAACCAACATGAGGGAACTGAGCCCCACCCATCAGGAGACAAGCAGATTAGTTTTACTGAGCTCTGCCCACCAGAGCAACAGCCAGCTCTACCCACCACCAGTCCCTCCCATCAGGAAGCCCCTTAGATAGCCTCATCTACCAGAGGGCAGACTTCAGAAGCAAGAAGAACTACAGTTTTGCAGCCTGTGGAATGAAAACCACATTCACAGAAAGAAAGACAAAATGAAAAGGCAGAGGACTGTGTACCAGGTGAAGGAACAAGATAAAACCCCAGAAAAACAACTAAATGAAGTGGAGATAGGCAACCTTCCAGAAACAGAATTCAGAATAATGATAGTGAAGATGATCCAGGACCTTGGAAAGAGAATGGAGGCAAAGATGAGAAGATGCAAGAAGTGTTTAACAAAGACCTAGAAGAATTAAAGAACAAACAAACAGAAATGAACAATACAATAACTGAAATGCAAAATACACTAGAAGGAATCAATAAGAGAATAACTGAGGCAGAAGAACAGATAAGTGACCTGGAAGACAGAATGGTGGAAATCACTGCTGCAGAACAGAATAAAGAAAAAAGAATGAAAAGAAATGAGGACAGCCTAAGAGACCTCTGGGACAACATTCTCATTATAGGGGTCCCAGAAGGAAAAGAGAGAGAAAGGACCTGAGAAAATATTTGAAGAGATTATAGTCGAAAACTTCCCTAACATGGGAAAGGGAATAGCCACCGAAGTCCAGGAAGCACAGAGAGTCCCAGGAAGGATAAACCCAAGGAGAAACACTCTGAGATACATAGTAATCAAACTGACAAAAATTAAAGACAAAGAAAAATTATTAAAAGCAACAAGGGAAAAAAGACAATATATAAGGGAACTCCCATAAGGTTAACAGCTGATTTCTCAGCAGAAACTCTACAAGCCAGAAGGGAGTGGCACCATATACTTAAAGTGATTAAAGGGAAGAACCTACAACCAAGATTACTCTACCTGGCAAGGATCTCATTCAGATTTGCCAGAGAAATCAAAAGAATTACAAACAAGCAAAAGCTAAAAGAATTAAGCTGCACAAAACCAGCTCTACAACAAATGTTAAAGGAACATCATTAAGTGGGAAACACAGGAGAAGAAAAGGACCTACAAAAAGAAACTCAAAACGATTAAGAAAATGGTAATAGGAGCATACATATCGATAATTACCTTAAATGTGAATGGATTATATGCTGCAATCAAAAGACACAGGCTGGCTGAATATATGTTCAGCCAGCCCGTATACATGTTGTCTACAAAAGACCCATTTCAGACCTAGGGACACATACAGACTGAAAGTGAGGGGATAGAAAAATATATTCCATGCAAATGGAAATCAAAAGAAAACTGTAGTAGCAATACTCATATCAGATAAAATAGACTTTAAAATAAAGAATGTTAGAAGAGACAAGGAAGGACACTACATAATGATCAGGGGTCAAGGAGTCAATCCAAGAAAATGATATAACAGTTATAAATATATATGCACCCACCATAGGAGCACCTATATACTAAGGCAAATGCTAACAGTTTTAAAAGAGGAAATCAACAGTAACACAGTAATAGTGGGGGACTTTAACACCTCACTTACACCAATGGACAGATCATCCAGACAGAAAATTAATAAGGAAACACAAGTTTTAAATGAAACAATAGACCAGATAGATTTAATTGATATTTATAGGACATTCCATCTGAAAACAGCAGATTACACTTTCTTCTCAAGTGCACACAGAACATTCTCCAGTATAGATCACATCTTGGGTCACAAATCAAGCCTCAGTAAATTTAAGAAAATTGAAATCATATCAAGTATCTTTTCTGACCACAACACAATGAGATTAGAAATTAATTACAGGGAAAAAACGTAAAAAACACAAACACATGGAGGCTAAACAATACTTTACTAAATAACCAAGAGATCACAGAAGAAATAAAAGAGGAAAGAAAAAGATACCTAGAGACAAATGACAATGAAAACACGACGATCTGAAACCTATGGGATACAGCAAAAGCAGTTCTAAGAGGGAAGTTTATAATAATACAATCCTACCTCAAGAAACAAGAAAAACTCCTCAACCTCCTCCAAAAAGTTGCAGAGGAAGGAACACTCACAAATTCATTCTACAAAGCCACCATCACCCTGATACCAAAACCAGACAGAGGTACTACAAAAAAAAAAAAGAAAATTACAGATCAGTATCACTGATGAATACAGATGCAAAAATCCTCAACAAAATACTAGCAAACAGAATCCAACAACACATTAAAAGGATCATACACTATGATCAAGTGGGACGTATCCCAGGGATGCAAAGATTCTTCAATACATGCAAATCAATCAATGTGATACACCATATTAACAAATTGAAGAATAAAAAAAACGTGATCATCTCAGTAGTTGCAGGGAAAGCTTTTGACAAAATTCAACACCTATTTATGATAAAAACTCTCCAGAAAGTGGGCACAGAGGGAACCTACCTCAACATAATAAAGGCCATATATGAAAACCCACAGCAAACATCATTCTCAATGGTGAAAAACTGAAAGCGTTTCCTATAAGATCAGGAGCAAGACAAGGATGTCCACTGTCGCCACTGTTATTCAACATAGTTTTGGGAGTCCTAACCACAGCAATCAGAGAAGAAAAGGAAATACAAGGAATACTAATTGGAAAAGAAGAAGTAAAACTGTCATTGTTTGCAGATGACATGACACTATACATAGAGAATCCTAAAGATGCCACCAGAAAACTGCTAGATCTAATCAGTGAATTCAGTAAAGTTGCAGGATACAGAATTAATGCACAGAAATTTCTTGCATTCCTATACACTAACAATGAGAGATCAGAAAGAGAAATTAAGGAAATAATCCCATTCACCACTGCAATAAAAAGAATAAAATATCTAGGAATAAACCTACCTAAGGAGGTAAAAGACCTGTACTCAGAAAACTATAAGACACTGATGAAAGAAATCAAAGATCACACAAACAGATGGAGAGATATACCATGTTCTGGGATTGGATGAATCAACATTGTGTAAATGACTATACTACCCAAAGCAATCTACAGATTCAGTGCAATCCCTATCAAATTACCAATGGCACTTTTTATAGAACTAGAACAAAAAATCTTAAAATTTGTATGGAGACACCAAAGATCCCGAATAGCCAAAGCAATCTTGAGGGGAAAAAACACAGCTGGAGAAATCAGACTCCCTGACTTCAGACTATACTACAAGGCTACAGTAATCAAGACAATATGGTACTGGCACAAAAACAGAAATATAGATCAATGGAGCAGGATAGAAAGCCCAGAAATAAACCCACACACCTATGGTCAACTAATCTATGACAAAGGAGGCAAGGATATACAATGGAGAAAAGACAGTCTCTTCAATAAGTGGTGCTGGGAAAACTGGACAGCTGTTTCTAATTTCATAAAAGAATGAAATTAGAGCACTCCCTAACACCATACACAAAAATAAACTCCAATTTGATTAAAGACCTAAATGTAAGATCAGACACTATAAAACTCTTAGAGGAAAACGTAAGAAGAATACTCTTTGACATAAATCACAGGAAGATCTTTTTTGACCCACCTCCTAGAGAAATGGAAATAAAAACAAAAATAAACAAATGGGACCTAATGAAACTTCAAAGCTTTTGCACATCAAAGGAAACCATAAAGAAGATGAAAAGACAACCCTCAGAATGGGAGAAAAATATTTGCAAATGAATCAACTCACAAAGGATTAATCTCCAAAATATATAAACAGCTCATGTAGCTCAGTATCAAAAAGCAAACAACCCAGTCCAAATATGGGCAGAAGACCTAAATAGACATTTCTCCAAAGAAGACATACAGATGGCCATGAGGCACATGAAAAGCTGCTCAACATCACTAATTATTAGAAAAATGCAAATGGATGTACAATGAGGTATCACGTCACACAGGTTCGAATGGGCATCATCAAAAAATGTACAAGCAATAAATGCTGGAGAGGGTGTGGAGAAAAGGGAACCCTTTTACACTGTTGGTGGGAATGTAAATTGATACATCCTCTAGGGAAAACAGTATGGAGGTTCCTTAAAAAACTAAAAGTAGAATTACCATATGACACAGCAATCCCAGTACTAGGCATATACCCAGAGAAAACCATAATTCAAAAAAGATACATGCACCCCCAGTGTTCACTGCAGCACTATTTGCAATAACCAGGTCATGGAAGCAATCTAAATGCCCATCGACAGATGAATGGATAAAGAAGATGTGGTACATATATACAAGGGAATATTGCTCAGCCATACAAAGGAACGAAATTGGGTCATTTGTAGAGATGTGGATGGACCTAGCGACTGTCATACAGAGTGAAGTAAGTCAGAAAGAGGAAAACAAATATCATATATTAATGCATATATGTGGAATCTAGAAAAATGGTACAGATGAACCAGTATGCAAGGCAGAAATAGAGACACAGATGTGGAGAACAAACGTATGGACACCAGGTCAGGGGGGAAGTGGGGGGGCTGGAGGGGGTGGTGGTGGGATGAATTGGGAGATTGGGATTGACATATATACACTAATATGTATAAAATAGATAACTAATAAGAACCTGCTGTATAGAAAATAAATAAGTAAAAATTTAGAAAAAGTAACATGTTGCCCCATAAGTGAAATATAGCAGTTAATGGCTGTCTCTTAATTTCAAGATTTGTTTGAGTAGTGATAATAAGCTTAATTTTAATGTGGCATTGAATTAATAATATCAGTAAAGTGGTCTCTTTTTTAACCAGCATGCTAATTGTTGCTGATTGCAGGATGGCTTTACAAAGGGAAGAATTATGACATTTCATGTTTGAAATAACATGTAGAATCACTGCAGTTCTTTGCTGTGGAGGCAATTCATTTTGTAAGGACAAACACAACTCCCCTTCGAAGCTCCAAAAATGATTTTTCACTTAACAGTCTCTTGCCAGCTCCAACTGTGCCACACAAAAGTACTGCAACCAGTTACAGCTGGTGACCTTTACAGTAAAAGTAACCCAGAAAAGGTAAGAAATTGTTTTTATGAGTAGTAGAGATGCCTATTCTGGAGGCTGTATAAAACACTAACTTTTACTTTAGGTGTAGAAAAGTGCCTGCAAGAATGTATGCCTCTTACTGTTTTATGTGTTATAATATGAAAAGGTACTCCACAGGGTTACTGGGAAAGTGCTATCAAACAGTGTTATTGAGTTATTTAGTTCTACACATCTAACCTTTGGACATTTTAAGATGAAGTGCTTGTCCTTTCAATTAATCAAAAATGTTGTTCCCTTCCAGTTAGCTAGGTCACTCAGGTCTCCATTCAGTCAGCATTTTCCCCCAGTTCTTTGGCTGATTTCCATTACTGAAAAATTAGGTCTGGTAATTAAATCCAATCTCAATCTCAGCAAAATTTTTTCAGGCAGTTTATTTAGGTTCTATGCAAAATGGAATCCCTTAGGGACAGAGAATTAATATGTTGTGAAGTGTAATTGCAGTGAAATATATTGAACAGTTATTTTTGTAGCTTCAGTGTCTTTATGCAAAGTTTTTCATTTGTAGCTCCCATCCTTTATAATTAGATGTGTTCATATATTTTCTGCTGGCTTTCTACATAAGCTGCTTTTGTCAATGATTTTGTATAAATCAGTATGTTTCCCACTGATTCATATATACACATACACATATATCAAAATATTCTAAAAATGAGACACAAGTATAAAAAGGTTAAAAATAAACATAAATATATACTTATAGCTATGCATTATATATTTATATTTTTTAACATTCTGTATCTTGATATATATCTATTTTATTTTTCTTTTTGTTGTTTGCAAGCTTTTTTTTAAAAAACATCTTTATTGGAGTATTATTGCTTTACAATGGTGTGTTAGTTTCTGCTTTATAACAAAGTGAATCAGTTATACATATACATATGTCCTCATATCTCTTCCCTCTTGTACCTCCCTCCCTCCCACCCTCCCTATCCCACCCCTCTAGGTGGTCACAAAGCACTGAGCTGACCTCCCTGTGCTATCTATGCGGATGCTTCCCACTAGCTATCTATTTTATGTTTGGTACTGTATATATGTCCATGCCACTCTCTCACTTTGTCCCAGCTTACCCTTCCCCCTCCCCATATCCTCAAGTCCATTCTCTAGTAGGTCTGCATCTTTATTCCCATCTTGCCCCTAGGTTCTTCATGAACGTTTTTTTTTTTTTTAAGATTCCATATATATGTATTAGCATATGGTATTTGTTTTTCTCTTTCTGACGTACTTCACTCTGTATGACAGACTCAAGTTCCATCGACCTCACTACAAATAACTGAATTTCGTTTGTTTTTCTGGCTGAGTAATATTCCACTCTATATATGTGCCACATCTTTTTTATCAGTTCATCTGTTGATGGACACGTAGGTTTCTTCCATGTCCTGGCTATTGTAAATAGAGCTGCAGTGAACATTGTGGTACATGGCTCTTTTTGAATTATGGTTTTCTCAGGGTATATGCCCAGTAGTGGGATTGCTGGGTCATATGGTAGTTCTATTTTTAGTTTTTTAAGGAACCTGCATACTGTTTTCCATAGTGGCTGTATCAATTTACATTCCCACCAGCAGTGCAAGAGGGTTCCCTTTTCTCCACACCCTCTCCAGCGTTTATTGTTTGTAGATTTTTTGATGATGGCCATTCTGATTGGTGTGAGATGATACCTCATTGTGGTTTTGATTTGCATTTCTCTAATGATTAATGATGTTGAGCATTCTTTCATGTGTTTGTTGGCAATCTGTATATCTTTGGAGAAATGTCTATTTAGGTGTTCTGCCCGTTTTTTGATTAGGTTGTTTGTTTTTTCTGATATTCAGCTGAATGAGCTGCTTGTAAATTTTGGAGGTTAATCCTATGTCAGTTGCTTCATTTGCAAATATTTTCTCCCATTCTCAGGGTTGTCTTTTGGTCTTGTTTATGGTTTCCTTTGCTGTGCAAAAGCTTTTAAGTTTCATTAGGTCCCATTTGTTTATTTTTGTTTTTATTTCCATTCCTGTAGGAGGTGGGTCAAAAAGGAACTTGATTTATGTCATAGAGTGTTCTGCCTATGTTTTCCTCTAAGAGTTTGATAGTGTCTGGCCTTACATTTAGGTCTTTAATCCATTTTGAGCTTATTTTTGTGTATGGTGTTAGGGAGTGATCTAATCTCATACTTTTACATGCAGCTGTCCAGTCTTCCCAGCACCACTTATTGAAGAGGCTGTCCTTTCTCCACTGTACATTCCTACCTCCTTTATCAAAGATAAGGTGACCATACATGTGTGGGTTTATCTCTGGGCTTTCTATCCTGTTCCATTGATCTATCTTTCTGTTTTTGTGCCAGTACCATACTGTCTTGATTCCTGTACCTTTGTAGTATAGTCTGAAGTCAGGGAGCCTGATTCCTCCAGTTTCATTTTTCGTCCTCAAGATTGCTTTGGCTATTCAGAGTCTTTTGTGTTTCCATACAAATTGTGAAATTTTTTGTTCTAGTTCTGTGAAAAATACCAGTGGTAGTTTGATAGGGATTGCATTCAATCTGTAGATTGCTTTGGGTAGTAGAGTCATTTTCACAATGTTGATTCTTCCAATCCAAGAACATGGTATACCTCTCCATCTATTTGTATTTTTAATTTCTTTCATCAGTGTCTTATAATTTTCTGCATACAGGTCTTTTGTCTCCTTAGGTAGGTTTATTCCTAGATATTTTATTCTTTTTGTTGCAATGGTAAATGGGAGTGTTTTCTTGAGTTCACTTACAGGTTTTTTATCATTAGTGTATAGGAATGCAAGCAATTTCTGTGCATTAATTTTGTATCCTGCTACTTTACCAAATTCATTGATTAGCTCTAGTAGTTTTCTGGTAGCATCTTTTGGATTCTCTATGTATAGTATCATGTCATCTGCAAACAGTGACATCTTTACTTCTTCTTTTCCGATTTGGATACCTTTTATTTCTTTTAATTCTCTGATTGGTGTGGCTAAAAGTTCCAAAACTATGTTGAATAAGAGTGGTGAGAGTGGGCAACCTTGTCTTGTTCCTGATCTTAGTGGAAATGCTTTCAGTTTTTCACCATTGAGGATGATGTTTGCTGTGGGTTTGTCATATATGGCCTTTATTATGTTGAGGAAAGTTCCCTCTATGCCTACTTTCTGGAGGGTTTTTATCATAAATGGGTGTTGAATTTTGTCGAAAGCTTTCTCTGCATCTATTGAGATGATCATATGGTTTTTCTCCTTCAATTTGTTAATATGGTTTATCACATTGATAGATTTGCGTATATTGAAGAATCCTTGCATTCCTGAAATAAACCCCACTTGATCATGGTGTATGATCCTTTTAATGTGTTGTTGGATTCTGTTTGCTAGTATTTTGTTGAGGATTTTTGCATCTATGTTCATCAGTGATATTGGCCTGTAGTTTTCTTTCTTTGTGACATCCTTGTCTGGTTTTGGTATCAAGGTGATGGTGGCCTCATAGAAGGAATTTGGGAGTGTTCCTCCCTCTGCTATATTTTGGAAGAGTTCGAGAAGGATAGGTGTTAGCTCTTCTCTAAACGTTTGATAGAATTCACCTGTGAAGCCATCTGGTCCTGGGCTTTTGTTTGTTGGAAGATTTTTAATCACAGTTTCAATTTCAGTGCTTGTGATTGGTCTGTTCATATTTTCTATTTCTTCCTGCTTCAGTCTCAGAAAGTTGTGCATTTCTAAGAATTTGTCCATTTCTTCCTGGTTGTCCATTTTATGGGCATATAGTTGCTTGTAGTAATCTCTGATGATCCTTTGTATTTCTGCAGTGTCAGTTGTTACTTCCTCTTTTTCATTTCTAATTCTATTGATTTGAGTTTTCTCCCTTTTTTTCTTGATGTGTCTGGCTAATGGTTTATCAATTTTGTTTATCTTCTCAAAGAACCAGCTTTTAGTTTTATTGACCTTTGCTATCGTTTCCTTCATTTCTTTTTCATTTATTTCTGATCTGATCTTTATGATTTCTTTCCTTCTGCTAACTTTGGGGTTTTTTTGTTCTTCTTTCTCTAATTGCTTTAAGTGCAAGGTAAGGTTGTTTATTTGAGATGTTACCCGTTTCTTCAGGTAGGATTGTATTGCTGTATACTTCCCTCTTAGAACTGCTTTTGCTTCATCACATAGATTTTGGGTTGTCGTGTCTCCATTTTAATTTGTTTCTAGGTAATTTTTGATTTCCTCTTTGATTTCTTCAGTGATCATTTCGTTATTAAGTAGTGTATTGTTTAGCCTCCATGTGTTTGTATTTTTTACAGATCTTTTCCTGTAATTGATATCTAGTCTCATAGCCTTGTGGTCGGAAATGATACTTGATACAATTTCAATTTTCTTAAATTTACCAAGGCTTGCTATGTGACCCAAGATATGATCTATCCTGGAAAATGTTCCATAAGCACTTGGGAAGAATGTGTATTCTGTTTTTTTTGGATGGAATGTCCTATAAAGATTAATTAAGTCCATCTTGTTTAATGTATCATTTAAAGCTTGTGTTTCCTTATTTATTTTCATTTTGGATGATTGGTCCTTTGGTGAAAGTGGAGTGTTAAAGTCTCCTACTATGATTGTGTTACTGTCGATTTCCCCTTTTTTGGCTGTTAGTATTTGCCTTATGTATTGTGGTGCTCCTATGTTGGGTGTATAAATATTTACAATTGTTATATCTTGTTCTTGGATTGGTCCCTTGATCATTATGTAGTGTCCTTCTTCGTGTCTTGTAGTAGTTTTTATTTTAAAGTCTATTTTGTCTGATATGAGAATTGCTACTCCAGCTTTGTTTTGATTTCCATTTGCATGGAATATCTTTTTCCATCCCCTAATTTTCAGTCTGTATCTGTCCCTAGGTCTGAGGTGGGTCTCTTGGAGACAGCATATATACGGGTCTCGGTTTTGTGTCCATTCAGCCAGTCTGTGTCTTTTGGTTGGAGCATTTAATCCATTTATATTTAAGGTAATTATCGATTTGTATGTTCCTATTACCATTTTCTTAATTGTTTTGGGTTTGTTATTGTAGGTCTTTACCTTTTCTTGTGTTTCCTGCCTAGAGAAGTTCCTTTAGGATTGTTTGTAAAGCTGGTTTGGTGGTGCTGAACTCTCTCAGCTTTTGCTTGTCTGTAAAGGTTTTAATTTTTCCATCGAATCTGAATGAGATCCTTGCTGGGTAGAGTAAACTTGGTTGTAGGTTTTTCTCCTTCATCACTTTAAATATGTCCTCCCACTCCCTTTGGTTTGCAGAGTTCCTGCTGAAAGATCAGCTGTTAACCTTATAGGGATTCCCTTGTGTGTTGTTTGTTGTTTTTCCCTTACTGCTTTTAATATTTTTAGTTTGTAAATTTTTTTTAACATCTTTATTGGGGTATAATTGCTTTACAATGGTGTGTTAGTTTCTGCTTTATAACAAAGTGAATCAGTTATACATATACATATGTTCCCATATCTCTTCCCTCTTGCGTCTCCCTCCCTCCCACCCTCCCTATCCCACCCTTGTAGTTAATTTTTGATAGTTTGATTAATATGTGTCTTGGCGTGTTTCTCCTTGGATTTATCCTGTATGGGACTCTGTGTGCTTCCTGGACTTGATTAACTATTTCCTTTCCCATATTAGGGAAGTTTTCAACTATAATCTCTTCAAATATTTTCTCAGTCCGTTTCTTTTTCTCTTCTTCTTCTGGGACCCCTATAATTTGAATGTTGGTGTGTTTAATGTTGTCCCAGGGTCTCTGAGACTGTCCTCAATTCTTTTCATTCTTTTTTCTTTATTCTGCTCTGTGGTAGTTATTTCCACTATTTTATCTTCCAGGTCACTTATCCTTTCTTCTGCCTCAGTTATTCTGCTACTGATCCCTTCTAGAGAATTTTTAATTTCATTTATTGTGTTGTTCATCACTGTTTGTTTGCTCTTTAGTTCTTCTAGGTCCTTGTTAAACGGTTCTTGTATTTTCTCCATTCTATTAACAAGATTTTGGATATCTTTAGTATCATTATTCTGAATTCTTTTTCAGGTAGACTGCCTATTTCCTCTTCATTTGTTAGTTCTGGCGGGTTATTGCCTTGCTTCTTCATCTGCTGTGTGTTTCTCTGTCTTTTCATTTTGCTGAACTTACTGTGTTTGGGGTCTCCTTTTCGCAGGCTGCAGGTTCGTAGTTTCCGTTGTTTTTGGTGTCTGTCCCCAGTGGCTAACGTTCGTTCAGTGGGTTGTGTAGTCTTCCTGGTGGAGGGGACTACTGCCTGTGTTCTGGTGGATGAGGCTAGATCTTGTCTTTCTGGTGGGCAGGTCCACTTCTGGTGGTGTGTTTTGGGGTGTCTGTTGATTTATTATGATTTTAGGCAGCCTCTCTGCTAACGGGTGGGCTTTTGTTCCTGTCTTGCTAGTTGTTTGGCATAGGGTGTCCAGCACTATAGCTTGCTGGTCGTTCAGTGGAGCTGGGTCTTGGTGTTGAGATGGACATCTCTGGGAGATTTTCACCGTTTGATATTACATGGGGCTGGGAGGTCTCTTGTGGACCAGTGTCCTGAACTTGGCTCTCCCACCTCAGAGGCACAGCCCTGACACCTGGCTGGAGCACCAAGAGCCTTTCATCCACACGGCTCAGAATAAAAAGGGAGAAAAATAAAGAAAGGAAGAAGATAAAATAAAGTTATTTAAATAAAAAATAATTTTAAAAATGTTTTTAAAGTAATTTTAAAAAAAAGAAAAAAGAAGAGAGCAACCCAAACAAAAAACAAATCCACCAATGATAACAAGTGCCAAAAACTATACTAAAAATAAACAACAAACAAAACTGGACAGACAGAACCCTAGGACAAAAGGTAAAAGCAAAGCTATACAGACAAAATCACACACAGAAGCATACACATACACACTCAGAAAAAGAGAAAAAGGGAAAAAAATATATATATCGTCCACCTCCTCAATTTGGTATGATTCTTTGTCTATTCAGGTATTCCACAGTTGCAGGGTACATCAATCTGATTGTGGAGATTTAATCCGCTGCTCCTGAGGCTACTGGGAGAGATTTCCCTTTGTCTTCTTTATTTGCACAGCTCCCGGGATTCAGCTTTGGATTTGGCCCCACCTCTGCGTGTAGGTCACCTGAGGGTATCTGTTCTTCGCTCAGACAGGACGGGGTTAAAGGAGAAGCTGAATCTGGGGCTCTGGCTCACTCAGGCCGGGGGGGAGGGCCGGGTACGGGTGCGGGGCAAGCCTCCGGCGGCAGAGGCCGGCATGACGTTGCACCAGCTCGAGACGTGCCGTGCGTTCTCTGGGGGAAGTTATCCCTGGGTCATGGGACCCTGGCAGTGGCGGGTTGCACAGGCTCTTGGGAAGGGAGGTGTGGATAGTGACCTGTGCTTGCACACATGATTCTTGGTGGCTGCAGCAGCAGCAGCCTTAGCGTCTCATGCCCGTCTGGGGCCCACGCTGATAGCCGCGGCTCGCGCCCGTCTCTGGAGCTCCTTTAAGCGGCGCCCTGAATACCCTCTCCTTGCGCACCAGGAAACAAAAGGCAAGAAAACGTCTCTTGCCTCTTTGGCAGCTCCAGACTTTTTCCTGGATTCCTTGCCGGCTAGCTAGGGAGCACTAGCCCCTTTCAGGCTGTGTCCACAGAGCCAACCCCAGTCCTCTCCCTGGTATCTGACCTCTGAAGCCCGAGCCTCAGCTCCCAGCCCCCGCCCGCCCCGACGGGTGAGCAGACAAGCCTCTCGTCCTAGTGAGTGCTGGTGAGTGCCAGTCGGCACTGATCCTCCGTGCGGGAATCTCTCCGCTTTGCCCTCCACACCCCTGTTACTGTGCTCTCCTCCGCGGATCCGAAGCTTTCCCCTTCCACCACCCACAGTCTCCGCCCCCAAAGGGGCTTCCTAGTGTGTGGAAACCTTTCCTCCTTCACAGCTCTCTACCACGGTGCAGGTCCTGTCCCTATTCTTTTGTCTCTGGTTTTTCTTTTGCCCTCCCCAGGTACGTGGGGAGTTTCTTGCCTATTGAGAGGTCTGAGGTCTTCTGCCAGCATTCAGTAGGTGTTCTGTAGGAGTTGTTCCACGTGTAGATGTATTTCTGATGTATTTGTGCGGGGAAAGGTGATCTCCACGTCCTACTCTCCCTCCATCTTGAAGCTCCACCTGATGTATATCTATCTTGATGTACATATTTTGATACATATCTTCTATAGTTGTGTCTTAAATTTCTGAGTAGTTTGTTCAGATCTCTTCTTGCAACTGGCAATTTAATGTCCTGAAATTAGATAGGGAGTAGGAAAATCAGCATCCAAAAATATAATGAGGGTTGCTGTTTTGAAGTCACCTCTAAGGTCATCTTATTTAGTTCATTCCTCAGGTTCACAGCTGTACAATTTCATCATAGTATGGAATTTACAAGTTGCTTCCCAGTGCTGTTGGTTTCTATTATTTATAATAAATTCTTACATGAATTTTTCAGGAAAGCTTGCAAAAATGACTTACTAGAGGTCCTTAAGGATAGTGTTTCCCACAGAGAACTTTGGTTTATTTTATTTGTCAGTTAGTTGGTTTTGATTTTGTGTCTAGGAATATTTAGAATGATATTCCTTCCAATCACAAACTCCTTTTTACTGATAGATTATTTTTTGTCATAGTATTTATAACCACATTGCCATGGGCTGAATGTTTGTGTCCCCCTCCCCCCCAAATTCATATGTTGAGATCTAATCCCCCGTGTGATAGTATTTTGGAGGTGGGTCCTTTGGAAGGCGATTAGATCATGAGGGTAGAGCACTGAGGAATGGGATTAGTGTCCTTTTAAAAGAGACCTCAGAGAGGTCCCTTGCCCCTTCTTGAATGTGAAGACACAGTGAGAAGACTGTCATCTATGAACGAGGAAGCGAGTACATCACCAGATATTGAGTCTGTTGGTGCCTTGATCTGGGACTTCCCAGCCTACAGAATGTGAGAAATAAATTTCTGTTCTTCACAAGCCACATAAGCTATGGTACTTTTTTATACTATCCAAAAGGACTAAGACATACACTGATGTTCTATGACTGAAAAAATTTTATGTATACATAACACACATATGCAGATCTGAATCTCAAACAAAGAATCAGGTGGTTAAAAATAACTATATTTTTTTGTAACTGAGTTTAGTTTCTGTTCAGAGTTCCTACTCTGCTAGGTAGTAGGTGTTAATATGTTCCATCAATTTAGCACCCCTTTTCTCCCCAACCCAGGCTGTGTTTGTGGGAAGAGAGAGGGGGTTGGGAGAAGGCAGAGAGGCTTTGTGATATTCAGGCACTGAGAAGGGCTGTATGCTGTGTGAACCACTCTGGCATCAGCTGAGACACTCTCGTTCCTGTTGGTCTTGGGTCATTGCACCCAGGCAGTTGCTGTGTCTTCCTTGTTCCAACCATGAGAGCTTTCTCAGTCCCAGAGGTACTGTCAGTGCTGAGTCCCCTCTTTCATGCTGTTTGCTGCTTTGGTGCAATGACATAATTCTTTTGTTTGACACTGAATGTGCACCCAGGCCCTCTGTGAGACCAGCTAAGGCTCTTGTTTTAGATTTCCCACTCCACTGCTATGTCTTCTGTGTTCTCCCATGTATGCTGAGGTTGGGAACACTGGGATCTTGCCAATTTTCAGGGCTCTACTGGGCACAGTGTACAGATTTCCTTTGCTCTGTGTTTTCCAAATGTATATGTCAAGGTTTTTGTAGTTTTCTCCCCTCCTCATCCCTGTAGCTGTCTAAGCCCTGGTTACCCTCTCCAGGACCTCATGAGCATCTAATTGTTGAGTTCTCTCCCTCTGTTTTTTGTTTTTTTTTTTTTTTTTCCATTAATACATCCTTTAGTTCTTCGGTTTTTTACTTAGTCCAGCTGAAAGGGGAGGATTGGTAGTTACAAGGTGGAGGGAATAACATGACCAGAGATGATGAAGTGAATTCGAGAAGGGTGAATATCAGAAATAGCAGGCACTTGAGATTCCCCTTGAGAATGTGGGTAGGGGTCAAGGGGTCAACTAGAGATCTGTGTAGAGAGTGATGGAGCTGCGAAAAGACAGTGGATCACTGATAGCCTGAAGTTTAAAACTTCATTTTTTTCCTCAAGGCAATGGGAAGCCTTTGAGAAGCAGAAAATGATTTAATCAAAGAAATGGGATAGATTCTAGAGAATTTATAGAGAAATGTGGAAGGAACTGGCATAGATGGGATATGTGAATGTGGGAGAACAACTCAGATATGATTCCAAGAACCCAGCCTAGGTGGTGTGAGCTTTTCTTGTAGGAAGAAATGGGAGTTCAGTCTTTGAGCTATTCTTTTTCAGTGGCAACTTTGAGATGTCTGGCATGCAGTTGGAAATGTGGGATTGGAGTTCAGAAGAGAGAGAAAACCTAGGCATGTGGCTATAGATGGAAACAAAAACATCAAAAATTGATTAGAATTGAAACTGTGGAAAGAGAAGAGAGAAAGACATAGAGAAGATAAAAGGTCATCTTGGAATGGTAAAAAATGGTCAGAAACCAAGGAAGAGAAGCAAAATTAGAATGAAATGACATAGAAACATAGAAGGAGGATTTCCAAAAAAGAGAGTGATTACTGGCATCAAATGTTACAGGAGAATTTTCCAGGAATATGGTGGTTTTACTGTCCAGAGTAATCCTCTCAATTCAGAACACCTGAAAATTCTGTAAAAATATGCAAAACTATTTCTATAGGCATCGCTAACTTCAGGAAGTAATGGAAATTATTTCATAGTACCTTTCCTCAAGGGAGTTGCCTTTAGGAAGCAGTTCTTCCCTTTGCGCTCACCCCGTCTTGGGATGTCTCTAGGCCTAGAACCAGAGTGTGTGCTGTGAGTGTGGATGGTGGAGGAGAGGGGACTTGGGAAATTACGAAGGCAAACCTAGGAGGAGAAGGTGATGTAAGAAAAGAATTAAAAATCTTTGCTAGTTCATATCACCAAAATCTGCAGGGAAATAAATTCTGAGGAAGCTCTATCAAGGATGGGAGAGCATAATTACAGATCAGACTGAATTTATCAATGCAAGCCCACACTTCAGAGATTCTGTATCCTGTGTGCTGGACCAAATGGCTGGAAATAGTTCTAAATGTTAACTTGGCTGGTTGAATGAAAATGGTTTCACAGAGGTCTAGAGTAGATAAACTTGATCTAGGAGAAAATACTCGATCTAATGTAGCCTGCGTCTACCAAAGACAGAAGTGTTTGAGTGGATTAAATAAGTGTGACTCCCGTAACGCTGCCCTCCAAGAGGTCTCAGAAGAAACTGTCTTCACCGAGGCCTTGAGTAATAAATACATCGACAAGGTGAGTACCTGAGAAGTGGTTCAGGGGTTCTTTTCTGTAGGCTGAGATGACAATGGGAGGTTCTACAGGGGTTATGGTCTCATAAACTCAGTGGGGATGGGAAGCGCCTAGATGCCCAAGCCAAGTAATGACATTTAACCAGCAGAAGCAAAGTGATGTCGTTACCTTCATGGGTAGCTGGGATAATAGTCAGTTGGAAGAATGTGACCCATACAGATTTTAGAGATGAATAATTGATCATGGGATTCCTAATTGGAAGCTGTCTATGGTCCTTCTTGATGTATTTAAATAAAAAACAAAAACATCTCTAGGTGTGGTGAAGGGGGCCTGACTTGAGCTTTTATCATAGAGAGCTGTAGCTCCTCACCCAATTCCCAGCCCTGAGCCACATCACAGACCTGGATGGAGTTTGCATGAAGGCAGGTCTGGGGCCCCTCAGAAAGAACATGCCAAAGAGTTACAAGTGTGTGCTCTTTACAACCAGTACTTTACATACTAATTGTCCTTTAAGGGTTTATAGCTATTTACCATGGTAAATGGGCCCAGATATTCCAGGGAAGATTTCACAATGGTTCTAACTCAGGTGGCCCAAGTTCTACTGAGGTGTACAAGGAATAATGGGGATTTTTTAAAAGCCAGATAATATTTAGAGTTTTGACCCAGGTCTACCTCACAGTAGGTACAGTAGGTTTCTGAACATGGTTATTTACCTAGTTCCTGTAAGTTTAGATGTATATATGTATGTATATAAATGTATGTAAAGATGAATACATATATTATATACAGTTAGAATAGGTATCCTGAGTAACTGGCAGGATAACTAATCTTCATTAGTTTCCTGACTCGTGAACTGATGTAAGGACGATTATGGTAGGAAAGGCCAACTGGAAGTTAAGCTACAGTAAAAGAAACAAAACAATGGTTGGTACCCATGGAATTAACTGGATTTATATCTTTATCATTAGAAGCGGTTAGCTTTATGGAATGGTACAGTGGACTATGCAGTACTCAATTTTACTGCCAATACCTTGTGTAGTTGGATACTGTCTTACAAAATTCAGAATCCACTCTGAACTGTTAACTGAAATACGGTGTTCTTTTTTCTTACAGCCAGAGTGTGAATGTCGAGGGATAATGAACTGGAGGTGGGGTGGATCCTGTACCTGGTATAGCTAATAACCCACTTATAAAACTTGCTTTCTGTCCCTGTGACTCTGGATTCTGTTTGTTTAGTTATGTTAGTGCCCCAGGGACAAATGCTTCTTCCAGAGGGCATACAATAGTTGAATTGGAAGCTAAGCTTGACCATTTTAGACGACTCATACTTCTGAGAGAACAGGGGAAAAGGAGGGTTATGGTGGTAACTGGGATGATGGATTCTGACTCTCCAGAATAAATGAGGTTTCATTTACTCAAAAGAGAAAGAGATGAGTTTTGATAATTCCTTGGGCAGCACCTATTATCACTGCATTGAGCAGTAAGTTAGTATAAAAGTGCAGCAGACCCTTCTGGGCTAACTCACAAGGGCTGAGATCCCCCAGGTGGGAAAGAAGGTTTGTGTTGTCCATGTGGCTAAAGACCCCATACTAGTTACAATGCTGGCTGAAGAAGAAGGGAAAACAAGCTGTGCAACAGAGGGGAGAACAAGTAACTATCAACTACATCCCATGACTAGTATTTCCTTCTTTGCCATGTCATATATAAATTTATATATTCTAACTAATTTTGTTTATCTTTCTTACCTTTTTACCAAACCATTTTTAAATAAGTTTTGTTGCTTAATTTTACATTTCAGATCATATGACTGCAGAACATTAAGCAGGCATTTAAGAGAAATGGAGGAAAAAAAAGAACATGACTCAGAGATCTTAGATTTGGAACTAAAGACAGTAATTGGCAAGGGTGAGGGTTGCCTTCCTTTGTTGGGAGTGGCTGAAGATGTCTTGATTATTTGAGGAGCACTGCATTAGTACATGAGGCAGGAGTATTTTCCAGTGAAGAGTATATGCAGATATCAGATAGGAAGAGTGCTGGGTTGTGCTAGACATCTGCTGTTGTTTGGCTACCCAGTGTCCAAACATGCTTCCGTTTGTGGGAAATCCTCCAGAGTGTGAAACTTGGTGGAAGTAAGGTGTCACCTGTTATAGAATCTGAAATGGCCAGGCATTGCTCCCTGGCCCCTGGTGCTGGGGTATGACTTCACCTGGGCTTGAGCATTCCAGTGTTCCTGGGAGAATGACAAAAATTACAGAGCCAATGAAAAACACTCCTTGGTGCTAGTTCGGTAATGATGGGGAGCTCAGCAAGGGTAGCGGTTAGTGTCAGAATTCTAGGGGCAACAACATGAAGTGTTTGGTGGTGGCAACACTGAGTTGTTATAGGTGGTGGTAAGCAGTGGTGGCCTCCTGGCGCCATGCAGTTCATTCTACAGTGATCCTGTCCATTTTCTCAGCCTGACCTCTCTAGCCTTCCTGTTGATTGAGTTAGCAACACAATATCCCTTCAATAAATGCCTTTCTGCTTCATAAAGTTAGTGATATTTGGTCTCTCTTGCTTGCTACCAAAAGCCTTGACCTTTACAAGACTGATTCATGCATAACATTTGATTTCTATCTAGGGACGGTGAGCACAAAATATTAAGGATTACATGAAAAAAAAACACTGCAGATCTTAAATTTTTTATATGATGTTTTCTTTACTCACCTACTTTTTCACATAACAAAGTAAAAAGTAGAAAAAATGTAGAATAACTCCCACTAATGGAAAATTAAACCCTTTTGAGGGAGATAAATTCTTATCTATAAAGAAGAATATTGTTAAATTTCACTTGTGTTTAGGGCCAGCACAATTCTGCCTTTGTGCTTCCAGTGTGGGTTAGTTGCCCTTTTCTTCATCTAGTTCCACTGCTGGATGGAGCTGACCTGCAGGTGCAGGAGAAGGTGAAGTGAGTGCTTCGATCCTGCAGGTAAAGTGGGGAGAGAGAAAAGGACTTCCTTATTGTCTGGCCTTCAGGAGGAGTATTGCACAGATCAGACCTTTCCACACTGTGAAGGTTCATCGTCTCCTAGCATATCTCTTATATCTTAATATGCTAAAATAATTGCTGTCACCTTTTTAATGTCACCTTTTAGAAGGCTTCCATTTTATTATTCACACTCTCGGAGTCTCCAGATTTCTCAAAATGGTCATTATAAAAATCCCACCCTTTATTATATAAGTCTGAGAGAAAATAGTATACCTCTTTCTTATTCTTATGTTTGCTAGCTTCACAAAGGGAAGGAGTAATCCTTTGTCAAGCTGACGAAATACAGTGAACACTCTCATGTCAGAATTGCTAAGTACCTGGAATCTGGTTCTTAAATGTATACTCAGAATATTTTGGCTTCTATTTTGATTTTGGTGAAAATGTCGTCACAGCATCTGGCAGGCTGAAAGCAATTAACAGCTCAATTTCAGACAAAAATTCCTTTGCCCAGGGCTAGTGAAGGTTAAAGCATTGCCCAGCTGTTCTCCTCAGTCCACTTCAAGCACCAGGTGCCTGGGTGGGCTTATGTATTCTGAACAAAATGAAACACATATAAAACAGTGAGATTCATTTAATCCATTTGATCTTTTGTGTATTGAGAACGGGGAGTGGTGCAAAGAGTGATCTATTTTGTTGGAAAATCCAAGTCACACAACATCTCAAAGATGGCAAAATAAGAAAGACATCATGTTTCTAAATTTTAAATGTTGTGCAACAGCTACCTGGAGGAAAAGCAGAAAGGTTTTGAAGGCCAAATAATGACTTTTAGTTGCTGGAAGGCATCCATGTTCAACAGTCTGTCAGGAAGAGACAGGTGGGGCTGGCTCACTGCCTGGGGTGAGGGCTGGTACAGGGCTTTTATTAAAATTACTGCACAGGAGCAGAGATGACAAACACTCAGTGGGTGTAGTAGAACCGCCAGGCCATATGTTTGGCCAGAACTAAAAGTCTCCTCCAAAATAAACCTACCTAAGGCAGGCACCATCTTTTTAAAAAAATCTTGAGTACCAGGCAAATACATTCCACGATTTAGAAATACAATTTATATGCTGCTGTGTCTTCAGTGCCAATGTCTGGGCTTTATGATCTGGCTATACAATCACTTGAGGTATGTTATGGCAGGGAGAATGTAAACTGAATTTTAGATATCATCTGAGGACGAGGAGGATGTTAATTTAAGTGGCTCTGCATGCTTAGCATCATGTCCATCATAGACTCTCAGAGCTAGATAGTTCTGAAGAGTTAACCAGAGTGAAGTCCTGTGGTGCAGGGTCAATTAAAGTCCTGAGAAATAGTGTGACTTGTTTAAGGTCCCACAGCTACAAGTGGCAAACTTAAAACCACAACCAAAGTCTTCTGACCCTCAGTCCTTTGCTCTCTTCAGTAGAGAACATAGCTTTCCATTGTATTAGTTTCACATGGCTGCTGTAACAAATTGCCACAAACTTAACAGCTTAAAACAACACACATTTATTATCTTGCTGATATGAAAGTCAGAAGTCCAAAATCAGTCTCACTGGGCTAAAGTCAAGGTGTCAGCAAAGTGCTTCTGGAGGCTCTGAGGGAAAATCGATTTCTGTGCCTTTCTAGCTTCTAGAGACCTCCTGCATTCCTTGACTTGTGGCCCCTTCCTCACATCACTCCAACTTTTTGCTTTTATTATCCCATCATCTATTGCTGACTCTGATTTTCTTGCCCCCTCTTATAAGGACACTTGTGATTACATCAATCCCAGCCAGATAATCCAGGATAATCTCTCATCTCCAGATACTTAATCACATCTGCAAAATCCATTTTATCATATAAGGTACCATGTTCACAGGTTTCAGAGATTAGGCTGTGGCCATCTTTGAGGAGCATTATTTTGCCTACCACTCCACTCTACCTTTGGTTATCTGCTCTCCAGTCCTCTGAAACCAAACAACATAGAAGGCAGAAGAGACTTCCAGGACCAAAACTGTGTGGTAAAGCTCATGGAGCACTGGGGGTGGTTCTGTTCACTTGACACAGCACTTTTGCCTCCGTGTCAGTTTCCCTGACCCCTGGATGAGTGGAAGGGGCAATATCACTATTTTGCACATTGGTAAAAGAGGGGACAGTTAAGAGCATTTTTAAATTAGAGATTGGTTCTTAAGGCATACTTGCTTGTACCAAATAATATTTAACAGCACTCAGTGCTTACAACAGTATTCAGAGTTCTTAGGTTTCTAATTTTTTGTTAACACTCAAAGCAGGTGGCTTCATTTGTTCCTTTAGTCATGCTTTTTTTCTTTTTATCAATACGGCAAGAGATAAGAGAACATTTGCCTAATATCTGTGTGACTTCATGTCCTTGGGAAGAGTGTGGTAAAGAACACATATTCATAATCCTAAATATATATAAATGGCTGAATCCGAACAGAGAGGTGCCCATTACCAAAAGCAATGGAGTGAGGGAGATGTGGAAGAGGATGAGGTCTCATTAGGGAGGGAAAGTCGTCACCTTGGGGAATTCAGTCATTTCTGCGCTATTTCCAGACGGATTAAGGTTGTCACTCTGAATTTCTTTCCTGGGGAATGATAGGAAAGAGAGTAAAAATATTTACAATTTATATGAACCACACAATCTCCAAATAGTCTGAACACTTGGTATTATGTTTTATTAAGACAAATATAGTAGGCTCTCAGTAAATGTTTGTGGTGTGTTGAATGAGTGAATCTTATCATTGGGTGATTGCATTTGCTTGAAAAATATATGAAGGATGTTTTCATTTGGGCTTGTTCACTTCCTCTACATTCAGTGATGACTTAAAAGAGTCCTTTGACTTTTAAATTTGGGCTAAACAAACATAGGCCTGTGGTGAGGCCAGATTTGGTTTGCTTAGGAGACAAAATTGAGGGCAACTATTTTGCTGGACCTTCAACAGTGTTCAAAAATAGTCGCAAAGAAGTTCCTTCTATCCACCCATTGTCTCAGTGTCACTCCTAGGTTTCTTACATGGGAGGGGCCATCGACAATTTCAGAGAGTACTGTGGACCCCAAGGACAGTTGTGGAGTCAGAGCCAACAAATGTGTGAGCACCCACATTGAAATATATTGTTTCATTAAACTCAACAACTTTGTGCAGTAGGTGTTGCTCCCATTATACAGATTAGAAAAACCTTGAAAGAGGTTAAGTGACCTCATAGGATGGAAGATCCAAGTATTCCAAAGCCCTTGTGTTTCAACTCCAACTCCAGTGCTGTTTTGACTTCACTCTGGCTTATTCTATCAGAAATTTCTATTAGGGAAAAGACTGAGGAAACATTGATAGAATGCCTGCAAAGAAGTGAGGTCATAAATCTAACACATCTTCAAAAGGAGGTTGAAAGATGACAAATGACAGAAAGCAAGGTTTGAACCTTTGGTTTTGCAAAGGGCTGCAAAAGCAGTAGCTCTAGACTCAGGCGTTTTGAATCTCACGTCCATCCATTTGCTTACCGTGGGACTTTGAACAAGACACTTAGCCAGCCTTTGCTTCGTCTCCTCATCTGTAAGTTGAAATGAGGGACAACACCTACTTACAGGGTGACGGTGGTTGTCAGGGTAAATAGAAGAATTCTTGCATATCCAGTTTATGGTGCCCTGGAGGTGCTTCAACAGTGCTAACGCTAATTATTTGCGGGAGGTCAAAGACATGTTCAAAGTTTTATTCATTTTAATAGGTGCTAGTCTTCCTTTAAGACTCATTCCTCTTTGGTGCAAGGTTCTGAAGTTTTGGATTACTATTTTCAGGATGAATACCCTTGTCTGTCAAAATTTCATGCTTTTGTATATAAAATTTTCCACTTTAATTCTAATTTCTCTATAGAACTTTAACGTTATTACTCTTTTTCTGCAACAGTTTCAAAGGATCCCATTTGGGGTATTGCTTTAATTTATGTGCCACCACCCTCTCCTGGACCATTCATAGAAAATTATGAATTTTTTATTTTATTTTTATTAAATAAAAATTATTAATAAATTATTAAATTTTATTTTTATTAAAATATTTTTATTTTTTATTTATTTATTATCAATTATGATGAATTGATAATAAAATAAAAAGACATCATCACTCATCCCACAGTACACTAACTAATCATTGTTTAATTATTAACAAATACAACTGAGGTTTAGCAAAGGCAGTGTGACCCTGGACCAGCAGCCAGCTGATTTGAGTTCTAGCCTGGCAGTGCCACTTGCTAGCTGGGTGCTTTTCCTCTGAAATACCTGCTCTCTCCTTCCATCTAAGGTGCAATTGTTCTAAGAAGTTTGTGAATCTAACTGAGAATGACTCGGTCTATGAGAAAATATGTGCTTGGAAAATGTCCTTCCAGATGGTAAACCTGAATAAAATCCTTTGCTTCAGAAATGAAAGTAGACAAGGCAACTGGTTTGTTTGGTTTGAGTGTTCTTTCACTTTTATTTACAACTGTACTCTCAGGATTATTCCCTTCCCAATTATGTCTTCTGCTTTGTGTTAACTAAAGGTAGTAAACATTGACCTGGCAGGTGGGATTTCACTTTTACTTTCATTTCTTCCAGTGCTGGAACAAGGATTATGAGTGCCCACCTGTCCTTTTGGTATTGAAAACACAGCAGGGTATTATGACTTTACCGGAGTCTTCTAAAAGGCCACAAGATGGGGATGTTACTCCACAAACTTAGATCTTTTCATTCATTCTGCAAATAATTATTGAGTACCTACTAAGTGCTTGGCACTGTGCCAGGCTCTGGGATTACTGTGATGAATAAAAACAGACCTTGCTCAATGGAGTTTACAGTCTCCTGAGAGTAAATGTTTGAATGTGAATTTCATAGTCCACTTAGTGCTGTGGTGGCAGAAATGCAGAGAGCTGTAGGCATGCATGGTAGGGACCCTACATACAATTTGAGAAGATCCGGATGGTGCTCTTTGGAAGCTCCCTGGAGAAAAGAGTGTCCAAGCTGAAACCTGCAGAATGACTAAGCTTTACTTAGAAGCAAAGTTCTAATCTCGGCAGGAGAATGGTGTACCCAGAGACCCAGCAGGGAAAGTGAACATGGTTCTTTGACAATTGAAAAACGTCAAATTATAGTTGAAGCATTGGAGGAGAGAGTGGTGAGAGATGGTGCTGGGTCATATCATGAAGGGAGTTGGCCATGTACAATTTTTAGGGCAATGGGAAAGCAGGCCCTCTTATACTGATTTATCCACTTGCAAGGTCTTTCTTATCCTTCTCTGACACAATCCCTGGCTAAGTGTACATGTTGTGTTCTCTAGGAAATGGTCCTTGACCCACCAAGACTGGGTTAGGATCCTCACCTGTGGGCCATGTTGCACATTATGTGCTTTCCATCCATCACTTATGCAGTGGTGTCATTGTTAACAGATGGGGCTCAGACTTAGCTGACTGGCATTTGAGTCCTACCTCCCCTGCTTCCTAGTAAGCTCCTGGCCTCAGATTTCTCATTCAGAAAATGAGGCCAATAATAGCAGCCATTACATAGGGTTTTGTGAAACAATCTGGAAGTGCTTGGCAGATTGCCTGGCACATAATATGTGTTGAATAAATATTAGCTATAAATAAATTATAATAAATTATTGACATTAATTATCCTAAACATTAGCTGTTGTTGTCCATTATCCTGGACTGTAGTTTCTTAACTAATCACTCGTCTGCTTCTTTTATCTCCTAAGATTCTTATGGACAAGAACCATATCTTATTTCACTGTTACAGCTCTAGCTACTACCACCATTCCTGGAAAAGGAAGTGCTCAGTCAGTAGTTATCCAAAGAATGAGAATAGTCATTGTGTTATTCAAGATAAGCCTGTGTCACAGTTAAAACTATTAACTCCAAGGTGATACAGTTGAAGAGTGTGTGTAGTGAGCTCCTCTGTGATCTGTTCTATTAGGAAATGGCATTTCCCTGAGGCAGAAAACATGCCTGATTCAGGGTTTAAAATCCTTATTTTATTTTTCCAAGTTTTGTTGACAGTCCTTCCTTTAATCAATGTCCATTGCTTTCTGAATTTAATGACCATTTTTATAAAACTCATTTAACCTTAAAAACTTTAATTCAACAAGAGTACTCATGTAAAGAGTAGTCAGCTCTTTTTAAGCAATATAGACATATATTCATATAGCATATAAATTTGTTTTTACTTGAATTTTTAAACTTAGCTATAGATGGTCTACTTACTATAGTCAGTTAAACACTTGGGAATAATATGACTAGTGATTTATTTTAGAATTTCTAACATGAAATGGTGCTTAACTGACTTCTAAAAAGGTGTACATTTCTTGGTAGTTGAAAGAGCATCAGATTATAAAATAGAGATCTAAATTCTACTCTTGGATTTGCCTTAAACAAGCTTTGCAACCTTGGGAAGTCAATTTTCTTTTTATGAACCTCTGTTTCATCTCTAAACATGGCCAGATTGAGCTGGATTTCAGCTAAGATTCTCTCTGCATTCCCAAATCCTATGATTTGATATCTTTCTATTCAGATGATAAACCAATTGAGCTTCTGGCAAAATAGACTGGTGTGGATTAAAAGCAGGCATTGATTTCGTTTTTTACTATAAAACTTTTACTGCAACTCTGCTTTTCTGGAGAAAAGCTAAATGCCGAAAGTTAATATTTATTGAGTCCCAGCTAAATTATGCTAAGTACTTTACATGCATTGTCCAATTAGATTGCATTGTAACTCCAAGTGAGTATTATATTATTAGACACATTTTACATGCAAAGGGGTGAGGTTCAGAGAGGTTGCCTAATTTAGCCAAAGTCACATGTCTAGTAAGTAGTAGTGATGGGCTGATTCCAGAGCCAATTCTCTTAGCCATTTTGCTGTAAGAAGCCATTGACTGCTTCTTATAGAGGATCTACTATTTCTCAGGCACTATGGTGGGCAATAAACAGGCATTCCTTCATTAAATGCTCACAACACTTCTGTGGAGTAATTCTTATTAACTTCGTATATTTTCTTTGTAAGAGGTACTAGAAATTATAGGACAAAGGCATATTAAGGAGAAGAAAGTCCACAAACATAAATAGGAAGAACCTGAGGCCTTGATATAGAAGATGTTTAAGGAATATAAATACCATTTTAAAGTCTAAAGTTTTCTCTGACTTGGACTGTTTATCACTACCTATAAAACTAGCTGCTATTTGGTCTGAAATTCTTTTATTCTGGAATTAATAGAAAATAAAAAAGTTGAATTCTGCTCTCAAGATTCTGCTCTCAAGAATCTTAGGTTTATACTCAGGACTGGAAGATCTTGGCAAGTTAGTAATATCTCAGCCTTAGTTTTTTCATCTATAAAATAAGCCTAATTCCTACCTTGTAGAGCTGTTATAATTATTAGGGACAATATATGCAATAATCTGGAATAATGTCTAGAATATAGAAGATGCTCAATAAATGATAACTGCAATTATTTTTATTATTGTTATATATCATTATATTACATATAATTATATTGTTATATTACATACTATTATTTCCTTTCCCACTCAGTTTTAAACTCCTTGATACCACAGGCAATGTCTTTCCATGGTGATTTTCAGATTACAAGTATGCAAAAATATTTTTAAATAAAAGAATTAAGGTGATGCTCTGCAGTTATAAGTCCTTTTCATTGACTGGATTGGTTAGGAGAAACGGATTTGAGCTTAGATGAGAACCAACAAGATTAATGGAGGCTCTAGAAATGGATATGGAAGGAACGTGTTCACCAGAGAGATACTGAAGAAGAATTGTAAGAATTTGGTCAGGAGCTGGGAATGATGGGGATGGAAGGTAGGCAGTCTCTGGATAACTGAGCTTTCAAGCTTCAATGGGTTAGGACAAATGGGAGAAGCAAGCTTAGGGTGGAGAAGGATTTAAATAGTTTAGTTTGAGACATGTTAAGTTTGAGGTGTGTGGTAGGTATCTAGATACATGAGTCTAAATAGATGGCATGTAGAGGGTCTCAGAGCCTCTGAGAGTGAACACAGGAAGTTCAGAGCACTTGGCAAGTACATTAGGAATGGAAAGTTTTGAAGTAGTTTCTTAGGCCTCATTAAATCATAGTTTTTTGGTGGGTTGTATGAGAACTCTAGGCTGTATTTTAGCATAAATCCCAACAAATTTCCTCCCACCTCAAATGCACTAGACCTACTTTTCTACTTTGATACCAACATGCAATGTTGTGTTGGCCTTTTGTCTTGAGAAGCACATTGAATCTTTTAAAAATGACAAAATGGAAAATAAAACCTCACCTGATAACATTTAATCCCAGTAATTTAACACAATAGAACAATTATCTTATTGCTATTATAAATAGAATTGTACATATTTTTCTAATGTTCTTAAAGATTATATCATTTCCTTGCCCTTTTCATGAAGCAAAATAGAGTACCTAATTTTATCCTCTGTGTTGAAACTTCAATGTCATTTCAGGCAGACAACCACTCTGCATTAGCAACTCTCTGTGAGGGGGCTTAGCTCAAAGTCTGCTCTCTTCCTCTGCCCACACTTGCACTCCCTCCTACAGAGTTCTGGGTCAAGTGGCCAATTAGGAAGCCTCAGTGTCTTAGGAAAAACAACTTCTGAGAGCTGAAGAACCACTGATTCTTTTAAAATTTGCTTTCCCACACTACCAAAAAAGAAATAGAGATAAAATTAAATAATTAACTAAAAGTTATATCAATTATATTGAGTTTTAGGAAACTTCTATATGAGGCTCCTAATGTTGCTGTAACAAATTACAACACACTTAGTGGCTAAAAACAACACATTTATCATCCTATAATTCTAGAAGTTAAAAGTCCAAAGTGACTCTGAGCAGGTTAAAATCAAAGTGTTGGCAGGGCTGCATTTCTTTTCAGAGGGTCTATGTGGGTATTTGTTTGTTTGCCTTTTCCAACTTCTGGAGGTTACCTGGATTCCTTGGCTTGTGGCCTGCTTCCATCTTCAGGGCCAGCAATAGCCAATCAAATCTTTCTCCCTCTGCATAGCTCTGACACGGACTCTTTTTATCTCCTTCTATTTCTAAGGATTCTGGTAAGGACCTGGATAATCCAGAATAATCTCTTCATCTCAAGGTCAGCTGATTAGCGAACTTTATCTGCTTCTTTAATTCCCCTTTTTCATGTAACATAATATTCACAGGTTCTGGAGATTAATGTGTGGGCATTTTAGGGGAGTCGCTGTGATTCTGCCTACAGTAAGTCCCCTACATATGAACTTTCAAGTTGCGAACTTTCAAAGATGTGAACGTGCGTTCGAATGTCCAATCATAAGTTAGTTCACATGTCTGGTGTACATTGTCACGTGTGTGCATCCTCTACAAGTGGTTGTGCTTTTGTGTACTTTACTGTACAGTACTGTATAGAGTACAGTAGTACAGTATCTTTATTTCAAGCCCAGGATGTCCAGAAGCAAGTGTAAAGCAGCGGTGCTGTAGCTGGTACTGCTAAGAAGTGCCAATTGATAACCATGGAAACAAAAGTGAAAATAATTGAGATGGTGGAGCGAGGCGAAAAGATGGTAGACGTCACTCGTTCAGTAACTGAAGAACTGAAGAGATTCACGATGCAGGAAATGGACAAGGAAATTTTCTTTATCTGAGGAGGCACTGTTAGTTTTTGAGGCACAGGACCTGACGTAAACAGTGCACAAAGGTTGCAGCAGCCATTCAGAATGCAATCCAGTGCTACTGTGTCATTTATGACAAGAAAAAAAGAACTACCCAGACATCACTGGATCGTTTTTTCAAGAGGGTAGATAGAATTGGATCCAGCAAGGAACCACAACCTGTGCCAACAGTTTCAGGCATGAGGGAAATTGAAGCTTTCCCTCTGTCTCCTATTGCTGACAATCCTTCAGCTCTACCATCTCCCACCTCTTCTCCCTCCTCTAGTCAGTAACTCTTCTTGCCTGTTCACTCGATGCCAGCCCCTGTATGCCAGCTGTTGTACTGTACTACTGTACTTTTCAAGGTACTGTGCTGTAAGATTAAAAAATGTTGGGCTTCCCTGGTGGCGCAGTGGTTGAGAGTCCGCCTGCCGATGCAGGGGACGCGGGTTCGTGCCCCGGTCCGGGAGGATCCCACGTGCCGCGGAGCGGCTGGACCCGTGAGCCATGGCCGCTGAGCCTGCGCGTCCGGAGCCTGTGCTCCGCAACGGGAGAGGCCACAACAGTGAGAGGCCCGCGTACCGAAAAAAAAAAAAAAAAAAAAAAGTTTATTTTTTGTGTTTGTCTTTTATGTATTATTTGTGTGAAAAGTATTATAAACCTACTAAAGTACAGTACTATATAGCCGATTGTGTTAGTTGGTACCTAGGCTAACTCTGTTGGACTTACGAACAAATTGGACTTATGAATATGCTCTTGGAATAGAACTTGTTCGAATGTAGAGGATTTACTGTACTGTACTTCTTAACCATATTAAACACGTACCATGGTATGTTAATAGCATAATCATAAAATTTGATATGTTTATATCAAAGACATCAGGGTTCTAATATAGTTGAATTCCACATGATTGTGCTGAAAATAACCTAATTGATGCTGCTCTCTTCATTTTGATGGCAGGGGCCCATCTGAGACATGGAATGCTGAACCTCTTAAGATGACATGATTCATTGTGTAAGAGAGACAGGGAAGACAAAGCAGTGAGTCATTGTGTGTTGCTTTGGGCAACACTGTACATTAGAATTTTCTGAGATGATGGAAATGCCCTCTATCTGCACTGTCTAATACAGTAACCATTAGCCACACTTAGCTACTGAGCCCCTGAAATGTGGCTAGAGCAACTGGGAACTGAATTTTAAATTTTATTTAAATTAAACTTAAGTATCAATAGTCATGTGAGACTAGTGGTTACCATATTGGACAGCACAACTCTAGAATCAAGACCATGGCAGACCAACTCTGAGTACCTCCTTATAGTTTTAATTCTCTGAATAGAGGGACACCTATGTGTGTGGGTATGTGCACATAGGTTTGAGTGTATGAGAAGATGATAGTGAGAATCAGAAATCCATGGGGCAATATTTCCTTCATAATATATGACACAAACGAAACTCAACAAAATACTTTATCTTCATTATGTCAAATGAGAAATTGATGTATTTTTTAAATGGAATTTAATAGTCATTTTGCTGTCATGTTGATCAACCAAAACAACTTCTTGGGAAAATAGGTGCTAAATAAGGTTCATTGACCGTTTCAGGTTCTCAAAGCATAAGAACATTTGTTCATTAATTCAGCAAGTATCAATGGAGCTCCAAGTCCAAGGTGTTATTATAGGCTCTGTGGGAAAAGCAAAGAAAGATAAAGCACAGTCCTTACTTCTAGGAAGCTTATACTAGTAGGAGAGATAAAGCTCTATCTTCCTCTCCTGGCTCCCCCTCGAATGTCCTGAAAGACACTGATTTGACTCCCTAGTCTCGCAGTTCCTTGATCAGCTTACACTCACTGACCTTTACTTCGAGTAGCATATGGCCACTCACCTCCTTTCCATTTCTAGAGTCTGTCATTGTCAGGAATTATTCTGTCTCTTAATTAGGTGTCTGGTCCATAGTCCACAACCTCCTGGCCTGTCAGCCTGTTCCCTCTATCCCTGTTCTTGGCCCCCCTGAAGGTTCAGCGCTCTTATCTCTCTGCTTTCGCCTGTTCCCCAGCCTTTGGTGGTTTGTACTTCTTTCCCTTGCTCTTGTTTATTTCCTGGCTTTGAACATGTTGTTCCATCTACCTGGACAACGTTCACGTATCACCTGTATCTTTACCTTCCCAATAAACACATGGCTAATAGCACTGTGGTATAAAGGACCCTGAATTTAAAGTCAGAAGCTCTGGTGTTCAAATCTCAACTTGGCTTTTTACTAGCTCAAGGGCTTTTTTTTTTTTTTTAAATAAGGGCAAGTTATTTAGCCTGTTTGAATCTTAGTTTACTTCTCTGTAAATGAGGGAACCTAATGTTTTGTTTCCATTTTTAAAAAAAATTTTGAAATAATTTTAGACTCACAAGAAGTTCTAAAATTAGTGCAGAGAGTTGTGTATCCTTCCCCCAGCTTCCCCCAATGATAGCATCTTACGTAACCACAGGACATTATTAGAAGCACATCATTGACATGAGTATAATTCTGTTAACTAAACCACATACCTAACTCAGATTTCATCTGTTTTTTTACATGCAGACTTTTTTTTTAGGGGGGGATGTATAATTTTATAAAATTTTTATCACATGTGTAGATTTGTTTAACTTCCACCACAATCAGGATACATAAGTGTACCATCACCATGAAGAAACTCCATTGTGCTACTCCTTTATAATCATACTTCCTTCCCAATCCTAACTTCTGGTAACACTGATCTATTTTCTATCACTATAATTTTGTTATTTTGAGACTGTTTTATAAATGGGATCATGCAGGATATGTTTTTGATCTGCTTTTTTTCACTCAGTTTGCCCTTGAGATCCATTCAAGTTGTGTGTATCAATGTTCATTCCTTTTTATTGCTGAGTAGCATTCCTTTGCATGGATGTACCACAGTTCACCCACTGAAGGACATTTGGGTTGTTTCTAGCTTTTGGTTCTTACAAAGGAAGCTGCTGTGAATAATCAGATAGAGGTTTTTGGGAGGACATAAATTTTCATTTCTCTAGCATAAATAGCCAGGCATGTAATTGATGGGTCATATGTCTTATAGTGGAAATAACTGATTAACAACTAAATATATATCTTTTTTTTAGAATTAAAATGATCAAATATTTTTAGCTTTATAAAAAGGCCCAGTTTTGTCTTTGTTTTTGTCATTTGCCACCAATGCATGAAAACTTAATTTTAGATTGTAATCAAAGTTTTCTTTTCTTTTTTTTAAAGTTATACTCCATTTATAGTTATTATAAAATATTTGCTATGTTCCCTGTGTTGTACAATATATCCTTGTAGCTTATTTTATACCTAATAGTTTGTACTTTTTACTCCCCTACCTCTATATTACTTCTTTCCCCTTCGCTCTCCCTACTGATAGCTACTAGTTTGTTTTCTATATCTGTGAGTCTGCTTCTTTTTAGTTATATTCACTAGTTTATTGAATTTTTTAGATTCCACAGTGGTGTTCCATTATAATGCCACATATAAGTGGTATTATACCGTATTTGTCTTTCTCTGCCTGACTTAGCATAATGCCCTCCAAGTACATCCATGTTGCTACAAATGGCAAAATTTCATTTTTTTATGGCTGAGTGATATTCAGTTGCACATATGTACACATTTTCTTTATGCATTCATCTGTTGATGGACACTTAGGTTGCTTCCGTATCTTGGCTATTGTGAATGATGCTTCTATGAACACTGGGGTGCATATATCTTTTTGAATTAGTGTTTTTGTTTTTTTGTTTTGTTTTTCCAGTTGTATACCCAGGATTAGAATTGCTGGGCCATTTGGTAGTTCTGTTTTTAGTTTTTTGAGAAAGCTCCATACTGTTTTCCACAGTGGCTTCACCAACTTACTTTCCCACCAGTGGTGTATGAGGGTTCCCCTTCTCCACATCCTCACCAACATTTGTTATTTGTGTTCTTTTTGATGATAGTCATTCTGACAGGTATGAGGTGATATCTCAATGTGCTTTTGATCTGCATTTCCCTGATCACTAGTGATTTGAGCATCTTTTCATTTGCCTGTTGGCCATCTGCATTTCCTCTATTCAGTTCTTCTGCCCATTTTTAATCAGGTTGTTTGTCTTTTGATATGGAGTTGTATGAGCTGTTTATATATCTTGGATATTAACCCCTTATCAGTTATATCATTTACAAGGTTGTCTTTTCATTTTGTTTGTTTCCTTTGCTGTGCAAAAGCTTCTGAGACACTTTTTTAAAGCAACTACATAATAATCTGCCTGATTAAAGCATACCAAACAACTTACAACTCAGAAACATGACATTCCACCAGGTCTTCTGGTTTACTCTTTTGAAAATACATGATGCCATCTTAGAGAAATCCTGTCACTGACCTCTCCTATTCTTTAGATGCATGCCACAGGGTTCGGCTTGAGTGGATCTGCCTTGACCAAAGTGTGCTTGTTTCGGGGAAATTCTGTTTTGACTTGTTTACTAGCTAATTCTTCATGTTGGAAAATGAGGTCAAGTAAACACTTGGGCACAGTCCTAAATTATAGCTATGGACACTGGGAGCTGTTTAGACCCTAGCCTGATTTAGAAGAGCAGTGTTTGAAAGCCCCAGGATGAAATGACCCAGTTACTGTGGTTTCTACTATATCTTCAAAGGCACCATCTTTTGAATTGCCCCTGACTATCAGAAGTATGCTGGAGATAAGCCTTGTAAGGGTGCCAAGTCTGTTTTGTTCATAAAAAATTTCTCCCTGCAATCCATCCAGCCAAACCTTGTAATTATAGTCAGAGTCTTGCTCACCATGGCGACCATGGCTGCTGCTATCGAATATTAAATCTATTGATCTTGAGCATAGAGTACATCTCAGAGTTTTCAAATGGCCCATGCAGTCTCTTCCCCCAGGGATGAAGTATATTTTAGCTTCTCTTGGGTTTCTAAAGGCTCGTCTTATCTCTTGGCATAATGTGTTCTTTTGATTTGCTGGTGATTTTGTTACTCGCCAGGTGCAGATCCAAGCCAGAGGACAGAGGAAGAAGGTAGTCCAAGGAATATAGAGCTCTTGCATTTCAAGTCACCTTTCTTATGCTCTGTTGCCCTCACACCCAGGTCATTTCCTGAACTCCTCTAATCTTAAAGTGAAAGCCAATTCTTTTATTCTCTCAGGCTGTATTGAGAAGATAGTGGGCTTCTGCAATAGAGAGTGACCCATTAATCAGAACTACCTTTAAACCTGTAATGCATAATTCCTACAGGCTGATTTATCTATCTTGGGCAAAACTGGTCAGTTTGAAATATGGCAGAGATGAACTATTACACGATGTTATAGTACCAAACTGTATTATACTATATGTAATTAAAGTACTATATCATTATATTACCATGTAATATCAGACTATGAAAATATAAACATTTGAGACATCATAGGATAAAAGTTGATCTCAGAGTTGGGAGACCAGGGACAGTTCTGGTCTTCATTATTTGCTAGCTGTGTTGTTTAAGCCTTTCTTGCTCCAATTTTCTACTCTGCAGATATAAATTAACTATAATAATACGTATTTCGTAGGTATCTTGATAGAATAATAAAAGATGTTAAGCTGAAGCACACTACTTTTGAGGAAGGAGAAAAATTAATATTAGAAAAAAATAAGTATAGTTTTAGCAAACATAAGAAAAATCATAATATTTGTCAAAGGTATAGTTCTGGAGACCAAAAGTCTAATTTTTTTTTTAACTTTAGAATAGTTTTAAGATATTGTGAGTTCCTACCCAAGAGCTTTTCTTTCTTTCTTTTTAAAATTATTTATCTGTTTATTTATTTTTGGCTGCATTGTTTGGCTGCATCTTCGTTGCTGCTCGTGGGCTTTCTCTAGTTGCGGTGAGCCGAGGCTACTCTTTGTTGTGGTGCAGTGGCTTGTCATTGTTGTGGAGCATGGGTTCTAGGTGCGCAGGCTTCAGTAGTTGTGGCACACAGGCTCAGTAATTGTGGCACACAAGCTTAGTTGCTCCACAGCATGTAGGATCTTCTAAGACCAGGGCTTGAACCCGTGTCCCCTGCATTGGCAGGCGGATTCTTAACCACTGTGCCACCAGGGAAGTCCCCAAGAGCTTTTCTTTCCCTTATTTTTTCTCCTAGTGGAGAGTGCTTCATACAATAGAGGTTAAAAATATTATTTCCTTGCTTTCTCAATCTCTCTTGTAGCTAGTAATGGTCATAAGTTCTAGCCACTGAGACACAGGGGTAAAACTTCTGGGTGATGTCTGTGAAGTATTTTCCTCCCTTAAAAAAAATAAATGAGAACTTCACGGAGAGTTTTCTCACCTGCTCTATTTCTTTTTCCTGTACTTGAATGATTTCCAAGAGCTTTAGAAACCACCTTATGACCATGGGTGATAAACCCAAGGACAGAAGCCAACGTGCTGAGGACAACGAAGTGAAATGATGGAAGATCCTGGCTGACACAGCCATGCACCTGCACCTCCCTAGGACCACATTCCTTTGGATTTTGAGAAATAAAACCTCTTACTATTTAAGCCACTTTCTGTAATATTCTGTTTATTTGTATCTGAAGTCATCCTAATCCATATAAAAAAAAAGTTTCTTCCCCAGGAGCACAAACTCAGAGGTCACCATTTATATACAATGTGATGGTGCTCCTTGGAGTTGTATAACATGATGACCTTGGTCTTGGTGAACTCTTACTCATCCTTTAAGGCTTATCTCAAATATCGCCTCTTCTGGGAAGTTCTTATACACAGAATAATCACTTCTAGTCAAACACAGTATCTTGTAATTATATATTGTTATATAGATAGCAATTTTTTATAATATACTGAATTGTGATTAAATGTCAAGGAGTCTACTTCTCAAGTGCAGAAGCCATGTCCTATCATTTTATGTATTCCTAGTGTCTAGCACAGTATCTTCCTAGTATACGATAGGTGCTCACAAACAATTTCTGGAATAAAACAAACTTCATTCACCTATTGAGTGATAATAGGATTTTCGTTGTAGTAAAAGTTACCCAGACAAGCCGAGAAAATATTGATATTTTTCTCCATATAGATTTTAGAACAAGATATATGACAAAACATTTTTGGGTAATAGGTATTTATTTTAATGAAAATCTTAAATTTATATTTCAGGGCCACACTTCCTTCATCCCAACTCTTACCCATCCTACATCTATACCTGCAACTGAAAGATGAGACTGGATTTAGCATGATAATCCTGAGGCTGTAATGATCCATCACATCATTGAAAGATGCAGTTATGTTCAGTAGACTGTGCTTAGTAAGGTAAGAAATTATATATAGACATTTGGAGAAACGTTAGAAACCATAAGACTTGAACCAACAGAGGACTGGGCTACTCTTTTACCCTCAACCAGCAAAACTTCAGCTCAGTCACTCTGCAGGCTAATTATTATCCAACAATTTGCCTAATTGAAAATTAATTAATTTATTCATTCAACAAATACTGTTTGATAGCCTACTATAAATTAGATTTTTTTAATGAGATCAAAGGTTATATTCAAGGGCCCTGATTGCATGGACTTTAAATATTTGTTCACATGTTGATAATGGTGATAATAGCCATCTTTAGGGTCAGGAGCAACCCTTCAACATCCTGACAAAAAGATCCCAGAGAGTGTTTAGCTCACTTTTTAAGCTGGGCTGGGTGAATAGGGTTCTAACTTCGATTTGAGTCATAGCTGGTGTAATTCTTAGCAATGTGTCACTCTATATACAACAGGCATGTACCTAATGATGTTAATTTATTGATTATGAATTTGGTTAGAGCCTATACCAATTTTCTATTTGTCTCGATGATCTTAATACTATTCAATACATGCCTAAAAGTAATCTCCAAACTAGACCTGACTCTATCCCAGAAACCACACAGCAGTGATTCAGATGCCACTGCATTGCCCCAGTGCTGATGAAATGAGCAAAGCAATTGCCCCAAATGGTTCAGCAGATTTTCCATCATAGTTCCCATCTCTCCAGAAAGCCTATGAATTTTTGGAACCCTAGTGTTCAGTTATCAGTTACTATGTGTCAGATGTTGTGCTGAGCTTAACTATATCATATCCTTTGAGCCCATTACAAATTGATGATACAGGAAATACCCCCCTGACTTACTGATGATGAAACTGAGGCTTCAGGAGTTTAGGTTCCTTGTCCAAGGTCACACAGCTTGTAGGTGGACCAGCTGAGACATAAACCAGGTCTATGGGACTCCTAAGTCCATTCCTATTCGTTTTATATCATGCTTTCTTCTAGATATATCAATATGTAAAATTAACTTAATTTTTTTAACATCTTTATTGGAGTGTAATTGATTTACAATGTTGTGTTAGTTTCTGCTGTATAACAAAGTGAATCAGCTCTGCGTATACATATATCCCCATATCCCCTCCCTCTTGCGTCTTCCTCCCACCCTCGCTATCCCACCCCTCTAGGTGGTCACAAAGCACCGAGCTGATCTCCCAGTGCTATGTAGCTGCTTCCCACTAGCTATATATTTTACATTTGGTAGTGTATATATGTCCATGCCAATCTCTCACCTCATCCCAGCTTACCCATCCCTCTCCCCCTGTCCTCAAGTCCATTTTCTACGTCTGCCTCTTTATTCCTGTCCTGCACATAGGTTCTTCAGAACCATGTTTTGTTTTAGATTCCATATATCTGTGTTAGCATATGGTATTTGTTTTTCTCTTTCTGACTTACTTCACTCTGTATGACAGACCCCAGGTCCATCCGCCTCACTACAAATAACTCAATTTTGTTTCGTTTTATGGCTGAGTAATATTCCATTGTATATATGTGCCATATTTTCTTTATCCATTCATCTGTCAGTGGACACTTAGGTTGCTTCCATTTCCTGGCTATTGTAAATAGAGCTGCAATGAACACTGTGCTACATGACTCTTTTTGAATTATGGTTTTCCCAGGGTATATGCCCAGTGGTGGGATTGCTGGGTCGTATGGTAGTTCTATTTTTAGTTTTTTAAGGAAGCTCCATACTGTTCTCCATAGTGGCTGTATCAATTTACATTCCCACCAGCAGTGCAAGAGGGTTCCCTTTTCTCCACACCCTCTCCAGCATTTATTGTCTGTAGATTTTTTGATGATGGCCATTCTAACTGGTGTGAGGTAATACCTCATTGTGGTTTTGATTTGCATTTCTCTAATGATTAGTGATGTTGAGCATCCTTTCATGTGTTTGTTCGCAATCTGTATATCTTCTTTGGAGAAATGTCTATTTCGGTCTTCTGCCCGTTTTTGGATTGGGTTGTTTGTATTTTTGATATTGAGCTGCATGAGCTACTTGTATATTTTGGAGATTAATCCTTTGTCAGTTGCTTCATTTGAAAAGATATTCTCCCATTCTGAGGGTTGTCTTTTGGTCTTGTTTATGGTTTCCTTTGCTGTGCAAAAGCTTTTAAGTTTCATTAGGTCCCATTTGTTTATTTTTGTTTTTGTTTGCATTTCTCTCGGAGATGGGTCAAAGGGATCTTGCTGTGATTTATGTCATAGAGTGTTCTGCCTATGTTTTCCTCTAAGAGTTTCATAGTGTCTGGCCTTACATTTAATCCATTTTAAGTTTATTTTTGTATACAATGTTAGGGAGTGTTCTAATTTCATTCTTTTACATGCAGCTGTCCAGTTTTACTAGCACCACTTATTGAAGAGGCTGTCTTTTCTCCATTGTATTTTCTTGCCTCCTTTACCAAAGATAAGGTGACCATATGTGTGTAGGTTTATCTCTGGGCTTTCTATCCTGTTCCATTGATCTATATTTCTGTTTTTGTGCCAGTACCATACTGTCTTGATTCCTGTAGCTTTGTAGTATAGTCTGAAGTTAGAGCGCCTGGTTCCTCCAGCTCCATTTTTCTTTGTCAAGATTGCTTTGGCTATTCGGGGTCTTCTGTGTTTCCATACAAATTGTGAAATTTTTTGTTCTAGTTCTGTGGAAAATGCCATTGGTAGTTTGATAGGAATTGCATTGAATTTGTAGATTGCTTTGGGTAGTATAGTCATTTTCACAATGTTGATTCTTCCAGTGCAAGAACATGGTCTATCTCTCCATCTGTTTGTAACCTCTTTAATTTCTTTCATCAGTGTCTTATAGTTTTCTGCATACAGGTCTTTTGTCTCCTTCGGTAGGTTTATTCCTAGGTATTTTATTCTTTTTGTGACAGTGGGAAATGGGAGTGTTTCCTTCAGTTCTCTTTCAGATTTTTCATCACTAGTGTATAGGAATGCACGAGATTTCTGTGCATTACTTTTGTATCCTGATACTTTACCAAGTTAATTGATTAGCTCTAGTAGTTTTCTGGTAGCATCTTTAGGATTCTCTATGTATAGTATCATGTCATCTGCAAACAGTGACAGTTTTACTTCTTCTTTTCTGATTTGGATTCGTTTATTTCTTTTCCTTCTCTGATTGCTGTGACTAAAACTTCCAAAACTACATTGAATAATGGTGGTGAGAGTGGGCAACCTTGTCTTATTCCTGATCTTAGAGGAAATGGTTTTGGTTTTTCACAATTCAGAATGATGTTGGCTGTGGCTTTGTCATATGTGGCCTTTATTATGTTGAGGTAGGTTCCCTCTATGCCTCCTTTTTGGAGCGTTTTTATCATAAATGGGTGTTGAATTTTATCGAAAGCTTTTTCTGCATCTATTGAGATGATCATATGGTTTTTCTCCTTCAATTTGTTAATATGGTTTATCACATTGATTGATTTGTGTATATTGAAGAACCCTTGCATTCCTGGGGTAAACCCCACTTGATCATGGTGTATGATCCTTTTAATGTGCTGTTGAGGATTTTCACGTCTATGTTCATCAGGGATATTGGCCTGTAGTTTTCTTTTTTGGGGACATCTTTGTCTGGTTTTGGTATCAGGGTGATGGTGGCCTTGTAGAATGAGTTTAGGAGTGTTCCTTCCTCCGCAATTTTTTGAAGAGTTTGAGAAGGATAGGTGTTATCTCTTCTCTAAATGTTTGATAGAATTTGCCTGCAAAGCCATCTGGTCTGGGGCTTTTGTTTGTTGGAAGTTTTTTCATCACAGTTTCAATTTCAGTACTTGTGAATTGTCTGTTTAACTTTTCTATTTCTTCCTGGTTCAGTCTCGGAAGGTTATGCTTTTCTAAGAATTTGTCTATTTCTTCCAGGTTGTCCATTTTATTTGCATAGAGTTGCTTGTAGTAATCTCTCATGATCCTTTGTATTTCTGCAGTGTCAGTTGATACTTCTCCTTTTTCATTTCTAATTCTGTTGATTTGAGTCTTTTTTTTTCTTGATGAGTCTGGCTAATGGTTTTATCAATTTTGTTTGTCTTCTAAAAGAAACGGCTTTTAGTTTTATTGATATTTGCTATTGTGTCCTTCATTTCTTTTTCATTTATTTCTGATCTGATTTTTATGATATCTTTCCTTCTGTTAACTTTGAAGATTTTTTGTTCTTTTTTTTTTTTTTTTTTGCTGTACGTGGGCCTCTCACTGCTGTGGCCTCTCCCTTTGTGGAGCACAGGCTCCCGACGCGCAGGCTCAGCGGCCATGGCTCACGGGCCCAGCCGCTCCGCGGCATGTGGGATCCTCCCAGACCGGGGCATGAACCCGCGTTCCCTGCATCGGCAGGCGGACTCTCAACCACTGCGCCACCAGGGAAGCCCGATTTTTTGTTCTTTTTTCTCTAATTGTTTTAGGTGTAAGATTAGGTTGTTTATTTGAGGTTTTTCTTGTTTCTTGAGGTAAGATTTTATTGCTATAAACTTTTAGAACTGCTTTTGCTGCATTCCATAGGTTTCAGTCTATCGTGTTTTCATTGTCCTTTGTTTCTAGGTATTTTTTCATTTCCTATTTTATTTCTTCAGTGATCTCTTGGTTATTTAGTAGTGTATTGTATAGCCTCTATGTGTTTTTATTTTTTACAGTTTTTTTTTTTTTTTTTTTTTTTTTTGCGGTGCGCGGGCCTCTCACTGTTGTGGCCTCTCCCGTTGCAGAGCACAGGCTCCGGACACGCAGGCTCAGTGGCCATGGCTCACGGGCCCAGCCGCTCCACGACATGTGGGATCTTCCCGGACCGGGGCACGAACCCGCGTCCCCTGCATCGGCAGGCGGACTCTCAACCACTGCGCCACCGGGGAAGCCTATTTTTTACAGTTTTTATCCTGTAATTGATATCTAGTCTTCATAGCATTGTGGTCAGAAATGATACTTGATATGATTTCAATTTTCTTAAAATTTACTAAGGCTTGATTTGTGACCCAAGATATGGTCTATCCCAGAGAATATCCATGAGCACTTGAGAAGAAAGTGTATTCTGTTGTTTTTGATGGAATGTCCTATAAATATCAGTTAAGTCCATCTTGTTTAATGTGTCATTTAAAGCTTGTGTTTCCTTATTTATTTTCATTTTGGATGATCTGTCCATTGGTGAAAGTGAGGTCTTAAAGTCCCCTACTATTATTGTGTCACTGTCGATTTTCCCTTTGTATGATTGTTTAGCATTTGCCTTATGTATTGATATGCTCATATGTTGGGTGCATAAGTATTTACAATTGTTATTTCTTCTCTTGGATTGATCCCTTGATCATTATGTAGTGTCCTTCCTTGTCTCTTGTAATAGTCTTCATTTTAAAGTCTATTTTATCTGTTACGAGAATTGCTACTCCAGCTTTCTTTGATTTCCATTTCCTTGGAATATCCTTTTTCCATCCCCTCACTTTCAGTTGTATGTGTCCCTAGGTCTGAAGTGGGGTCTCTTGTAGACAGCATATATATGGGTCTTGTTTTTGTATCCATTCAGCCAGTCTGCGCCTTTTGGTTGGAGCATTTAGTCCATTTACATTAAGCTAATTATCGATATGTATGTTCCTATTACCATTTTCTTAATTGATTTGGGTTTGTTTTTGTAAGTCTTTTCCTTCTCTTGTGTTCCTGCTTAGGGAAATTCCTTTAGCATTTGTTGTTAGAGCTGGTTTGGTGTTGCTGAATTCTAGTAGTTTTTGCTTGTCTGTAAAGGTTTTAATTTCTCTGTTGAATCTGAATGAGATCTTCGCTGGGTAATCTTGGTTGTAGGTTTTTCCCTTTCATCCACTAAATATGTCCTTCACTCCTTCTGGCTTGCAGTGTTTCTGCTGAAAGATCAGCTGTTAACCTTATGGGGATTCCCTTGTATGTTATTTGTTGCTTTTCCCTTGCTGCTTTTAATATTTTTTCTTTGTATTTAATTTTTGAGTGTTTGATTAATATGTCTTGGCATGATTCCTCCTTGGATTTATCCTGTATGGGGCTCTCTGCGCTTCCTAGACTTGATTGACTATTTCCTTTCCCATATTAGGAAAGTTTTTGAGTATAATCTCTTCAAATATTTTCTCAGTCCCTTTCTTTTGCTCTTGTCCTCTGGGACCCCTATAACTCGAATGTTGGTGCATTTAATGTTGTCCCAGGGTCTCTGAGACTTTCCTCAATTCTTTTCATCCTTTTTTCTTTATTCTGCTCTGCAGTAGTTATTTCCACTATTTTATCTTCCAGGTCACTTATCCGTTCTTCTGCCTCAGTTATTCTGCTATTGATTCCTTCTAGAGAATTTTAAATTTCATTTATTGTGTTATTCATCATTGTTTGTTTGCTCTTTAGTTTTTCTAGTTCTTTGTTAAACGTTTCTTGTATTTTCTGCATTCTGTTTCCAAGATCTTGGCTCATCTTTACTATCATTACTCTGAATTCTTTTTCAGGTAGACTGCCTATTTCCTCTTCATTTGTTTGGTCTGGTGGGTTTTTTCCTCACTCCTTCATCTGCTGCGTATTTCTCTGTCTTCTCATTTTGCTTAACTTACTGTGTTTGGGGTCTCCTTTTCACAGGCTGCAGATTCATAGTTCCCATTGTTTTTGGTGTCTGCCCCTAGTGGGTGAGGTTGGTTCAGTGGCTTGTGTAGGCTTCCTGGTGGACGGGACTGGTGCCTGTGTTCTGGTGGGTGGGGCTGGGTCTTGTCTGTCTGGTGAGTGGGGCCATGTCTGGTGGTGTTTTTTGGGGTGTCTGTTAACTTAGTATGATTTTAGGCAACCTCTGTGCTAATGGATGGGGTTGTGTTCCTGTCTTGCTAATTGATTGGCATGGGGCATCCACCACTGGACCTTGCTGACCGTTGGGTGTAGCTGGGTCTTAGTGTTGAGATGGAAATCTTTGGAAGAGCTGTTGCTGATTGATATTATGTGGACTGGGAGGTCTCTGGTAATCTAATGTCCTGAACTCAGCTCTCTTACCTCAGAGGCTCAGGCCTGACACCAGGCCAGAGCACCAAGACCCTGTGAGCCACATGGCTCAGGAGAAAAGGGAGAAAAAAGAAAAGAAAAATAAATAAATAAAAATTATTAAAATAAAAAAATATAATAATAAAGAAGAGAGCAACCAAAGCAATAAACAAATCCATCAATGAAACCAAGCACTAAAGCCTATAGTAAGATAAACATAACAATCAGAAGCATATCAGTCGCAGTCAGCAAACCCCAAGTCTACAGTTGCTCCCAAATTACTCTGCCACAATTTGGGAATGAATCGATGTCTCTTCCTGTATTGCACAGATTTATGGTACCTCAAGTTGATTGTGGTGATTTAATCCGCTGCTCCTGAGGCTGCTGGGAGAGATTTCCCTTTCTCTTCTTTGTTCGCATAGCTCCTGGGGTTCAGCTTTGGTTTTGGCCCCTCCTCTCCGTGTAGGTAGCCCTCAGGCATCTGTTCCCGCCCAGACAGGACGGAGTTAAAGCAGTAGCTGATTAGTGGGCTCTGGCTCAGTCATGCCAATGGAGGGAGGGGTATGGTAGTTATAATTGGAATGTGGGGTGAGCCTGCAGCGGCAGAGACTGGCGTGACGTTGCAACAGCATGAGGCACGCTGTGTGTTCTCCCGAGGAACTTGTCCCTGTTCACGGAACCCTGACAGTGGTGTGTTGCACAGGCTCCTGGGGGGATGTGGATAGTGACCTGTGCTTGCACACAGGCTTCTTGGTGGCTGCAGTAGCAGCCTTAGCGTTTCATGACTGTCTCTGGTGTCCGTGCTGATATCCACAGCTCGCACCCATCTCTGGGGCTTGTTTAGGCGGTGCTCTGAATCCCCTCTCCTCACGCACCCCAAAACAATGGTCTCTTACCTCTTAGGCAGGTCCAGACTTTTCCCCGGACTCCCTCCCGGCTAGCCGTGGCACACTAGCCCCCTTCAGGCTGTGTTCATGCAGCCAACCCCAGTCCTCTCCCTGGGATCTGACCTCCGACGCTGGAGCCTCAGCTCCCAGCCCCCGCCCACCCCTGCAGGTGAGCAGGCAAGCATCTTGGGCTGGTGAGTGCTGGTCGGCACTGATGCTCTGTGAGGGAATCTCTCCAGTTTGCCCTCTGCACCCCTGTTGCTGAGCTCTCCTCCATGGCTTTGAAGCTTCCCTCCCACCCACCCCTCCATCTCCGCCAGTGAAGGGTCTTCCTAGTGTGTGGAAACTTTTCCTCCTTCATAGCTCCATCCCAGAGGTGCATGTTCCATCCCTATTCTTTTGTCTCCGTTTTTTCTTTTTTCTTTTGCCCTACACAGGTACATGGGGATTTTTTTGCCGTTTGGGAAGTCTGAGGTCTTCTGCCAGCGTTCAGTAGGTGTTCTGTAGGAAATGTTCTACAAGTAGATGTATTTTTGATGTATTTGTAGGGAGGAAGGTGATCTCCACGTCTTACTCCTCCACCATCTTGAAAGTCCCAACTTAATTTTTAAATGCTGACACTTATCCGTAGGAGCAACATATTATTGCATATCAAGCATACAGTTCATGAAATAACATTGACTTTGTATTACGTATAGTTTAATCTATAAAATGAAAAACCTAAAAATTATTATAATTTTCAACTTTTTGGTCCTTCTAGTGATGATCACCTAACAAAACTGAAGAGTCTATCATGGTCGGTGGTTGTAAAAATTAATAAACTAAGCATCTTTCATAATCTTGCTAAGCTTGATATTAAATATACAACTAAGAATGGAAATGGTATTTTTAAGCATTCTGTATGCATTTGAAATACTGGCAGAATTTCATATGTAGGAACTCTAACAATAGAAACAACTCCACCAACCTTGGTTTTAATGTGTTCTTTTTATTCATATGCCTAAAGGTTTTATCTTGAAGTGTTAACAGGGAAATCTGTCACCAGTAGAGAACTAAATGAAGTCACGAGTCATATAACAAGCAGAACAGACAAGTAACCTTTACTTGGATACTTAAGAAAATACTGGCAGAAACCTTGATACAATCAATTTGCAAATAACTTGAAGACAAGAAGGTACTTAGTGGATAATGACTAATGTTCTACTTAAAACCAAATCCTTTTAAGCTAATCTAATATGGTAGATTAAGGAGAAATGATAGATGTACTGTGTCTTGATTGCAGCAAATCTTCTGATTATCTGCATGTTACACCTATCGATGAACAAAAAAGAAAAAAAATGTGACCTAAAGCACATAGCTGACTGGATCATAGTCACTACATAATGTCAAACATCTGGATGAAAATACCAGATGCTCTATTTTTACAATGTCAAATCTATGTGTATAAACACAACATATACACACATGTGTGCACACAGACACCCACAGAATGTATGTACTTAGAAATATCTGAATTTTTAGCCTTTGTGTTATATTCGAAGTTTTATATCAATATAAACTTGCTTAAAGTCCTATTCATATCAAAGGGTATGAATTGTGAGAAAGTTAAAAGGAATGCAAGGAAAATTAGTGAGGCATCAGAAAATACTTTCTAGGCATAGATGTTAATGATATCAGGATAATTCAATCTGTAAAAATTGTAGATAAGGGATAATGTAATAGCATTATTTGACTATGCCTACATGGTACCAAAACAACCAAAAAATATGGTCAGATGACTACCCAAGCAAGTCAAATAAGTTTTTTTAAAAATCCAATGATGCCATCAAAATTGTAATTGATAGCCTATACATGTATTGCTTGAACTTTTACTAATGGCTGTGGCATCTAAAATATAGGAATTTGCTGGCCCTTGTGGACTATTTCCTTGCGGGGGTGGGTAGATAGCTTAAGCAAATCAAAGACAAAATTGGGGGAAGGTTAAAGAAATGGTCAAAGACAGAACATAAAAGCCAGAGCTCCAGAAGCCAGAATAAGGTATATGGACCCTCTGCTTGTTAGTAGAAAGTTCCATCCACCTGAAACCAGAGGGCCTTTAAGACTTAAAGAAAGGCTGCCTCAGCCTGGAAAGCACCTTATATTCTTTCTGCCCCAATTAAAACCATAAGGTTTGCAAAGCTGGGTGTTGGTGCCACATTTCTGTTTCCTGACTTTATTCCATCTCCCATCTTTCTTTGGTGATTCTATCAGTGACTCTTCCGATGGCACCTGCCTCGCCTCATCCAAAAATCTAAGGCCTCTGACCCCGAGTGGTGCTTTCATGCATTCTCCCGCACTCCCAGCAAAGACCACCAAGATTTCTTGCCACTGCACTTGCCCGCATGAGCAAATTTCCCTCCAGTTTAAAAGCTCAGCATCAGACTCTTCGCAGCTTCTAAAATGTAAGTGATAAACTCATTCATTTGAATCCATTTAGTGGGAAAAGTCCTGAGGAAAATACTTCCCTAGCAGAGAGGTGTCCACCACATCCCAGACACTGGACCCTGCCCTGCTATGGGTACATTTAAAAAAATGACTATTCTGACTTTCCAAATGTAAGACAACACAGTTACATGGAATAACACTGATGGTGGGAATATCAGGCCAGGCAAAGAGTGGTGAACATATAGGCAGGAGACAGCGTGAATATGGGTAGAAAAACATAAGGATATATTTGGAGGCTGATAGAACATGATGAGATTCTCAGGTCCTATAAGAATTAGCCTCCTTGCGTGCTCAAACATAAGGCTGACCCTGTCTCAAACCTGTGTGATTCTATCAGAATAATATGTGGTAGTTAAATTCCATGAGTGTGTAGTAAGACTGCTTAGGAGCAAACCTTAGCCCTTACTCGTGGTGTAACTTTGGACAAGCTACTTGACCTCCGTGCCTCAGTTTCCTCAGCTGTAAAATGGGAAGGATGTTAACAGTGACTCCCTGAGGGTTAGTTAAGTAAGGGTTAAGTACATTCATGTAAAGTGCTTAGAATAGTACATGGCAGATGAGAAGTGCTCAATAAATAATGGCTAATTATTACTTATGCTTATGACTGTTACTACCACTACCACAGTGCTAAGAGTCCACCTGAAGAAAATGAGCTTAGTCATTTTTTTCTTATTTACCGAATAACTACTAAAAGCCTGTGATATACCAAACACTGTTCTTGATATTTGAATGAAATGTTGAATAAGACAGGAACCATTATTGTTGTAGTGGGGAGAAAGGCAATATAAATAGATATATTAAATGACCAAGTAAATAATTATAAACTTTGACTATTGCTATGAAGGAAACAAACATGGTGCTAAAATAGAAAAATAATGGAGGAAAATATACTAGTCATTCTTAGATTGGTCAGGAAAAGCCCCTCTCAGGTAATAACATTTAAACTGAGACCTGAAGGTTGAGAAGGAACCAGCAATTTGAAAAGGCAGAGTGAATGTAGGTGTGGAAACGTGGGGATCTATTTAGAGACTGATAGATCAGGATAGGACTCTCAGTTCCCATCAGAATTAGCTCTAAAGGAACATGTGAATAGGCAGTCTCTACATTTCACTTCTTATTAATGAAACAGAAATCAGTAGTAAAAATATTTGCACCTGGCAGTAAAGCCTATTGAAAACTGTACCTTAAGGTTTTATCTAATAGCATTTAAAGATTGCAATTTAATTTTATACTCAGTGTTCATCCTTTGTCAGATAATTGACCTGTGTATAATGCCAAGATTGTCAGCTCCACTTCCAGAATTTACCCCATATCCATCCACCTTTCTTCATTACTACTGATCATCTCCCCAGTCCAAGTCACCATTATGTCACACAAGTACAGTAGCTTCTCTAGGTCCAGTCCATAGACCACCAGAGGGAACTTAACAAAATGTAAATCAGGTGATGTATTTCCCCGGATTTGAACCTTTATATCTTCCCTTTTCCACTACAAATAAAATCCAAACTCCTTTCTATGATCTGAAAGCCGCCACACAATCCAACCCCTGCCCAGCTCCTGACCAGATTCCAGGTTACTCTCTGCCTCTCTCACACTAGCTAAGTACACTTTCTCCATCTCTTTATTACATCTAGATAGTGAACAAAGCAGGGAACCAAGCCTGACATGTAGCATTTGCCAGTTTCTCTAGTGTAAATACTCCTACCTTGACCAGTGCCAAGCTATGAATACAGTGTCACTGGACATGGAGCTGGGCAGAGATGCACAGTTGTCCCCCTTTGTAGTGTTTCCACTGTACAGATAACAGGAGGTGTAAAAACTGCAAGAGCACAGATAATGGTGAAATTTATAATATAATTAGGCAGTAATAAATTTTGAGTATTTATTGCCTTTGTTTACAATAAAATTTAAGTGTAAGGTTATATAATTATTTTTTGAAATGCGTATTTTTAAAAACTGGCTTGCAGAATTTCTGAAAATTTAACAATAGGTCCTCATGAGGGGGTGCATGCTGACTCCAGGACATCACTGTGTGTACCCCAGAAGTTCTTAAACACTCCTGCTTAGATTTGAATGTTTATACAAAAGCAAGAAAATCCTCTGTGTTTTGGTGATGTTTTTTTCACAGCCTTTTTTTTGTTGGGGAAAAAATTTATCCTTCATTTCTGAAGGATAAATTTGCTGGATAGAGTATTCTTGGATAGCATTTTTTTCTATCAGCACTTTGGCTGTATCATCCTATTCTCTCCTGGTCTGTTAAGATTTCTACTTGGAAATCTACTGATAGCCTTATAAGGGTTCACTTGTAAGTTGCAAGCTTCTTTTTTCTTGGAGCTTTTAAAGATTCTGTCTTTGATTTTTTACAGTTTTATTATGATGTATCTTAGAGAGGATCTCTTTGAGTGTATTTGGTGAGCTATGAGCTTCATGAACTTGGATATCCAAATCTCTCTCCAGCTTTGGGATATTCTCAGCCATTATTTCATTAAATAAGCTTTCTGCCCCCTTTGCCTTCTCTTTCTGGAACTCCAGTAATTCACAATTGGCTCTTTGATTGGTATCCCAGTAGATCATGCAGACTTTCTTTATTCTTTTCCAATCCTTTTTCTTTGTTCTCCCTGACTAGACTATTTCAAAGTTCCTGTCTTCAAACTCACAGGCTCTTCTTCTGTTTGATCCATTCTGATGTTGATACTCTGTATTGCATTTTTTTTTTTCATTTAATTCTTTGTATCCTTCAGCCCCAGAATTTCTGTTTGATTCTTTTTTATAATTTTTATCTCTCTGTTAAACTTCTCATTTTGTTCATTATTGAGTTGCTGATTTCATTGAATTGTCTTTCTTGTGGCCCATTGGGTTCCCTTAAAACAGCTATTTTGTATTCTTTATCGAGTAAATCCTAGATCTTCGTGTCTTTGTTCATGGTTGCTGGATGATGATTGTGATCCTCTAGTGGCGCCATGTTTTCCTGAAATTTTTTTTTCATTGCTATCTTTGCATTTGAAATAGCTGTCACTTCCTCCAGTTACATACTGCCCTCTCCAGTGTGTCCAAACTCATGTATTTTTGCCCCAACAGTGTGCTGGAACTTCTCCACTGGAAACCTGTGCTTCCTCAGAGGCTTTTTTGCCAATGGGTGATTGTCTAAGGCAGTGTTTTCTGTAGCCTCTGGACCATAGCTTAGAGGGGGCTGGAGCTGGTTCATGGGTCATTGCAGGGTCCACAGCCAGGACCAATTCTATGTGCCTATTACCTGATGCCTGGTTGGGTCAGGCTCCTCCTGGGTCTCTTGGCATATGGTGCTGGATCCCACAGCTCCCACAAAGAGACTCTGTCTGTGAGTGAATACCAAATTGTTGTTGAGGAAGATTCGAACAAGGGACCTCTTAGTCAGCCATGATTATTAACACTTGAAAATTATTGAATGATTGGATGACTGTATCTTGTTCTATGGCCAAACTAAACAATATTTTTTCTAAAAAGTTAACTCTTTCTGACTTTTTTTTTCTAAAGTCATCACTTATATTTTTGTCACCCTTGCTCAAATCCTCTGAGTTGTCTGTTAAGCATCCATCTCCTCACCTCTGCTCTTCACCGGTATTGGTAAATGTAAGTGAAGTGTCCTTCCTCTACCTGTTTATATCTTTTCTAACTGCTGTCTATGGCCTAGCTCATACCCTTATCACCTTTCATTACGGACTATTAATTGTCTTCAAATTAGTTTTCCTACCTCCAGTCTCTCACCACATTCATCCATCTTCCTGCTGCCAGAGGAACCCTCCTGAAGCACAGGTCAGATCATGCCATGTCCTTTAAAACAGACCAGATGGCTCTGACATCATCAGGATAAAGTCCAAATTCCCTCATGTGCCATTCAGGCCCTTCCACAATCTGGCCTCAATCTGCCTACCCACCATTCCCTCTCAGCAAATCCTTCTACATTTGACATGCCGATGTTTCCCAGGTGAATTCCTCAGAACACTACTTCTTCAGAAATTAATAGATGCTACATTGAACACATTCCCCATGGCCAAATAAGTGGGGATGGCAATGCTGGCCTACGCAGAGCTTGGTAGAACTTCTCAGAGCCAAACTGTGTTGAAAAATATGACCCAACAATATATATATTTTGGGTATATATTTGGTAAAACTAGAGAAAAACAAGGGAATGATGAATACAAAATTCAGGGTAGTAGTTATCTTGTGTGGAAAGGAGGGAGGTATATATGAGGGACTTTAATGGTGTTGAGCATCGTTCTGTATCTTAAGCAAGGTAGTATGTACACAAGTGCCTGTTATTTGTTGTTGTTTGTATATATTTTTTCACATTTTAACGTCTCTGAAATCAGGATGGTCTTACAATTGCTGAGAGTCAAGTGACAATTGTGATGTAGTTGTCTTTACCTTAGAAATATCTTAACCAATTTCTTTAACTTATGTCCTCCTTTTTTTTTGTATGCATAAGAGTGACAACAAAAATCTAAGTGTGAAAGACCTCTTTTATTAAGTACAAAATAAATTTCTAAATGGCAAGAAAAAATTATCCATAAGTTTGTAACAATATTTACATTCAAGTTTAAAGGTAACTCAGGGATCTTTGTGGCTGAAGTAGGTTCCCTTGACTTGTTCCCCCATTATGGTAAAAGTAGATGGTAAAGATGGCTGTTAAAATAGCAAGCTCAGTATCTCACACCTAGTAGGTGCACACTTAATATTGTTGATTGGATTTCCAGTGACTGTTAACATTCAACTCAAATGACCCACTAACATTTTCAGCAAATCTGACCTTTTCAAAAAAAAAATAGGAACAGTGATTGGAAAGCTCACTTTGATTAATACCTGGCCTGATAAGACAATCTGCATTTATGTGCCAATGGGAAAAAGCTACTAGGAATTTTAAACTCAAGTTGGTCTTGCCCTTCTCCTAACTGCTGCTTTCCTTAGTTGTGTATGATGCTAATTACTTCTGTTCTCAATATCAAAATCATGATGTCCTTAAGGGACTGTGGCTTCTGTTTCGTTATCATATATAATGATACGTACATAGTGTTACTTAATCTGTTGTTTGATTAATGGTTCTGTTTCTAAAACGACACATTGATCACATCCTCAAAATATAGTGTTTTGGTTGTGAATCAGCTCTCTTTATATTGTCACAGGACCTTAAAATTCTACCCATGACTCTAAGTTGGAAACCATTCTGTGATATGTGAGTCTTATTTATTTGGCTCATGGTCAGTAAATCAGGAGAGATTGAAAGGTGGATAAACCGATTTACAGGGAAATCTCCATTTTCTGTGTTTACTGACCTTCAAGTGTTTGTTTGACTAGTAGTAGATCCGATAGCAGACATCCATCGGAACTAAAACCCCAGGAGACACCCAGATTCTACATATGACCCAACTTGAACTTCTCAGATTCATGTAGACACTACATGTCCTGTTCATCACTTTCTGTGGAAGTGTAAGTCTTAAGTTATATAGTCAGTCTTTCTTACTGTTGACAGTCATTTTTATTTGCATACTTTTCCTTTTCTGAAAGGGCTACTCCTTAGTTCACTTGTGATCTCTATTTTTCTGTTGTTCACAGTACCAACGTATTATAGTACGAAGCTCTTATTAACTACTTATAGAATTCTTATCTTAATTATTTGTGAGGTAAAGACTTTGGGTAGTATATTCTATCCCTAAACTTTTTGGCATAATGAAAATGGAAGATTATTTAGAAATTATTTAGAAACTCTGTGTTCTACTTAGTTCTAATACCTTTATTATCCCTAAATCTGGACCAGAAATCTTGAGATCGTTACATTTTCTATTTGTTATTAAGAAATGATAAATCCTGGGACATAGTTCACTGTCCCAAGTTTATTACATATCAAAAATTAAATCTCCCCAAGACAAATAAAATTGATGAAAAATTAATTGTGAATACAGCTCATTTCAAAAATTACACTTAAATCTGCAGCCAAAAATACTTTTCTTAGTGAAGGAGACATCATTTAATTGTTAGGCAAAATTTTAGAATGATAAAGTTCTTATAGATTTAATTCATTCTAATTTAATAAGAATAGAATTAATTGCTTCTTTGGTTAATTTAAATATTAGCAATAATCATCCCAGTAGAGGTTATTTAGAACAAAAAGACAATGCAGAACAAGCTTTAATAGAATTTGGCTGTCTCTAAAGACCACAGTTAAAAGCATCAACTATTTAATCTTATTTTTTTGTGAAATAATTTTCAATATGAATATTTTAAATCAGTGATCCAATTTAAATCTTGTTAAAAAGCAAGAAAAGCATGTAATCAGAAATAATTCTTCTGCCAAATCTTATATTAAGGTCAAAGCCTTTTACATACTTTTGAAAAGTATTTGGGAATCAGGCCATCGTAATTTTTAAAAAAATTCTTTTTCTTTCTCATAGCATGTACATGTTCAGTGTGTTCTATGTCACTTTCTCCCTGACAGGCTCTATAAGAGAAAGTCTTCAATGTACTTGGAATAAAAGAATTGTAGATAATAAAATTCATTCTCTGGCTGGACATGCTGAAAGTCGGAAAGGGTAAAATTATCAAGTATTAACCTACTTGAAGAACTCTCCAAAATATTTCCATTAAGATTAATGATTTGCACTGCATTTATCTGAAAAAAACAATGTTAAATTGACCAGTTTGGCATTTGTTTTATAAGGAAGATGAGAGTCTGCTGAAAAGTCTATTAAAAGTGAGAGACACACTGCAAACTAGGAGGGAAGAGTTCTGGAAACTGCTTCACGGCATTAAGGAGCCAGAGAAGGCTTTCGTGGCTTGGAGACCTGGAGTTTCAGGAAATGCTCACTTGAGACCCAGAAGAGCTATGATTGTGATTTCTGAGGTGGCTCACTGGGTGCTCCATGATCTAGAAAGCTTGTTGTGACTTGAATCTTAGTTCTTGGGGAGATTGCTAGCTCCACAAAATTAGCTGGGAAAAGTCTTACGGTTCCAGTGAAGGAGGGAAATTATCAGACCTTGCTGATCTCTCTTCTGTAATGATCTGTGTTTAGTCAGGGTTCTCCAGAAACAGAACTAATAGAACTTTATCTGTCTATCTATCTATTGAGAGAGAGAGAGATAAATTTTATAAGGAATTGACTCAGGCGGTTATGGAGGCTGAGAAGTCCCAAAATCTGCAGTAAGCAAGCTGGGGGCCCAGGAGAGCCAATGATATAGTTCCTATCCAAGTCCAAAGGGTTGAGAAGCAGGAGAGCTGATAACATAAGATCCAGTCCAAAAGCCAGTGTGCTTGAAACCCAAGAAAAGCCTATGTTTCAGTTTGAGTCCAAAGGCAGGAAAAGACTAATGTCTCAGCTCAAGAGTCAGGCAGGAGGAGTTCCCTTTCGTTGGGGAAGATCTGCCCCTTTTTTTCTATTCAGGCCTTCAACTGACTGATGAGGGCCACCTGCATTAGGGAGAGCACTCTGCTTTATTCAGTCTACTGATACAAATGATAATATTATCAAGACACACCATTGTAACCTGATAATACTGATAGCTTTTTCTCATATTACCTGAAAGACATCGAAAGTATAATGTCCATTCTTTGGGCACGATTTAAAATAATTGGAAGCAGGGTTTTCTGTAGAGTCATTAATATTGTAGTCCTGGAAGAAATTTTAGAAAGTTTTAGTCTAAGTCTCTGATTTTATCTTTACAAAGACACCACTCGTGGGGTCCCTGAGGCAATAAGTGTCCAAGCTGGTCCCTGTCCTCCTGCTCTCAGGCTAGGGCTTCTCCCACAGTCTATAGCACTTCTAAAGTCAAGAAAGCTGTTATGTGGGGAGAAGCTTGCCTTCTCTTTCACCTGCATCTGCTCCTTCTTCTCCTCACCTCTTTCTTATCTTCCTCCAAGGGTTCTTCCTCCTGTTATCTTTCTCTTTCTCCTTCTCTTCCTGTTTCTCCTCTTTCTCTCCTTTTCCTCTTTATCCACCTCCTTCTCTTCCTCTCCTTTCTATTCCTCCCCTTATTCCTCTTTCTCCTCTTCCTGCTCTGTCTCCCTTTTTCCTGGAGTTGAAAAACTTAGGGATTGGAAAAAATACAAAACAAAGCATGCTTCCTTAACTTAGGTTTATCTGTCTTCAGCCTGAAGGCAAAGGCTGTGATGGTCATCTCCCTGTGATGGATCCTCTGTTGAGCCAAGATTTTGGAGAGGTACCTAAAGCAAGAGTGTCCTTGAGGACTTGGAAATTGCATGCATGGTACCCCTTTGGTTGAGACTTGACATCTCACCCGAAAAACCATTTAGGGCATTTGCTCAGTAAAAGTAAGGTTTGATTGGCACATACTATATGTTGGGTCCTATGCTGATCACTTTAGCTCACTTAGGAGAAGGAGAGAGGTCTTAGAGTTTTCATCATAAAAATGTAGTAAACATTTAGTCACCTTTCAGCACGGAGATAAGAATTATAGACCAGAAGCCATGGCAATGATACCTATATAAGATTTCTCAAATTTTGTTATCAACATGTTTGATATTATCTTATTATTTATTATTGCTATTATTATTGATTCTTTGCTATATTCATTAATTCACTTATTTATTTATTCATCTGCCTACTCAACTCCCTACTGTGTGTTGGGCACATATGGGAGGTGCACAGGTAAATAGGACAGATTTTGCTCTCAAGAGTTAATACAACATAACAGTTAAGAATTTGGACTCTGAAATAGGATGGACGATGTTTTAAGCTTAGTTTTTGTCACTTATTTAGAAGTTACTCTCTCTGAACCTTGGTTTGCTTATGTATAAAGTAGGGATTAATAGGACTATAGTGATGATTAAATGCATGGAAAGAGTTTGGCAGAGTACTTGGAGCATAGTAAGCATTCGTCAATGCTCATCATTATTTTTATTATTGACATTAACCTTGAAGCCAACTCAGAGACTCGTGAAGGTGAATCAGTAGCATAGAAGAGCGTGATGATGTTGTCAGTGCGCCATGACAAATGGAGCTGAGGAAACTTGGACTAGATCCCTGGTAGAAGGATCAAAGAAGGCTTCCTGGAGGACTTGCACTTGAGTTGAGTCCTTGGGCAGACTAGGAGCTACCTTACAAGAAGAAGTCTAAAAAAGGGTGTTCCAGGTAAAGGAGAATAGCAGTTATAAAAACAATAGGCTGTGAAAGCTCAAGGCACTTACAGAGAAGGATTTTAAAGAAACTGACAGAAGCAGACCTCATAGAGTCCAATTTGAGGTAGGATAGTTCAATCACCCATTTTATAGATGAGGAGGTTGAGGCCTAAATGCCTTGGTTGAAATGAATTACCTAAGGTCAAACAACTGATGAGTGAGAGAGCTCTTTCACCCCACAGTCCCCCTTGCCAATGCAAAGCTGACATGGGAGAACATCCTGCTGGTAGTTTACACATAGAAGTCAAGAGTTTCTGTAGAGAAATTTGCATCAGCAGCTTTCTATATCTATCACTTATAATTTTTTCTTAACTACCTAGATATTGACAGCTGATAAAGCAGGTATTTTTGGGTATACATTGCTAGAATTGATTAATGTTTTTCTTTCCTAGAACCCACCTAACACTTTCTATTACTACCTCTCCTCATTGCCAGATCAAAGAGCTACTTGAAAATTCTTGCTCATATGATCTAGTCAAGATGAAGAAAGGGAACAAAAGAGTTAATGATATGAAACCAAGAAAAAAATGTCCAAGTCCAACTATACTGGTTTTCAGTCCCCAATTTCTTATCATTAGTATTTATTTAGCCGATTAGTCACTCAAGAAATGGAGTTTCCATCTACTCCATTGTGTAGGAGTGTAGGACCTAGGATGTGTCCTAGGTCCTAGAGATACTGCAGTGATGGTGGGAATGTGACAAGAGAATGAATGACTGCAAAACAGTGTGACTAACTCGATGGGGAAAGTCAAAGCTGTTATGAGGGCTCCTGGGAAGGACATCTGTTCTGACCTTGAGTATTAAGGAGGGCTTTCTGGAGGAAGTAATTTCAGCATTGAGTTTTGCAATGGGTCAGAGTTAGTGAGCTAGAAAGGGTTAGTGGTTGGTGTTCCTCAGGTTAGGCTTGAGGAACAGCCAGTACAATGGCCTGGAAGGAGGAGGATATATTCAGGATGCAGAAGTGAATCAGTGTGGCTGGAATGGTGGGAACTCATTCATATCCAGAGGAGAGCATGGAGAGTGATGCAGAAACTGGGTATGAAGGGCTATGTGAACATGAGAAAGGAATTGGAAGTTCATTCTAAGGACAATGTGGAATTATATACTATTTATTAGGAGACTAAAAATATCAGACTTGTAATTTTATAAAGATCCAGTTGTAGAGAACGGACTTGAGGATATGGGGAGGGGGGAGGGTGAGCTTTGACAGGGCGAGAGAGAGTCATGGACATATACACAGTAACAAATGTAGTAAGGTAGATAGCTAGGGGGAAGCAGCCTCAAGGCACAGGGTTATTAGCTCGGTGCTTTGTGACAGCCTGGAGGGGTGGGATAGGGAGAGTGGGAGGGAGGGAGACGCAAGAGGGAAGACATATGGGAACATATGTATATGTATAACTGATTCACTTTGTTATAAAGCAGAAACTAACACACCATTGTAAAGCAATTATACCCCAATAAAGATGTTTAAAAAAAAAAAAAAAAAGATCCAGTTGTAGTGCAGTGACTGACCAGATAGTCTAGGCCAAGAGTGGGTGCAGGAATATCAGTAGGGGAATTTTGTAATAACTAAATCAAGACGTATTAGTGGCCTGGGGATGGAAATAAGTGGAAAGACAGGAGTGGTAACTGGCTTGGTAATTGATTGGACGTGTGAGCGGATGAGGTAGAGGAGTCGTAGATGAATTGCACTCATTAGGTTCTGTTGAGCAAACCCTCATCTGACAGTGCCATTCACAGAAGCGGGGGACACTGGACTGAGGACAGTTTGGGGTTATAGAGAGGGTCAGAAAGAAATAGAATTGAGTTTAGTTTTGGATTTTTAGTCTGAAGTGTTTGTGGGTCACTCAAGTGAAGCTGTCTAGCATAAAGCAGGCAAGTGAAAATGTCAAATTAATGTACAGAAACTTAATGACTAATTATTTTCCCAAGATACTCTCTGGAAAGGGGATAAAACTCCCTGGACAAGGACCTTTGCTATCTATACTAGAATCTGGGGGTTTCCAGAACAGTCCCCACAGGGCTTAAACTGAGCCCAAAGCACTGAGCCATGTACTGGCGGGAGAATAAGGAACATCTGAAGGAGTCTAAAGGAGGAAGTCAGAGACGCTTTAAAATCTCTTCTTCATTATTAATCCATATGAAGCTGTTCTGAACGCACCAAGCTGCTCAAGTAGTAAATGAACTAATTTTGTGATCAGCTTGGAGGACACAGCGGTTAAGAACATGGGCTTTTGAGTGTATAATTCTGGTTTAGAATTACAGTTCTGTCACTTACTCTATGACCTTAGGGAAATTAATCTTTTTAAGCCTCAATTTCAGTATCTATAAATGGGATAAAACTACCCAGTTAAGTATAAAAATACCAAGCTCATCAGATTGTTGTAAAGCTTGAGTGAAATAATGTATGTAAAGTTTTAGCAAGTTGCAGTGTCTGGCAAATAGTAAGTCTCTGGTAGTTACTATAGCCACTGCTGTTGTTATTATGAGACATCCAGGGAAGACAAATATCCTTTTCCCCCTGTTTACTACAGCAACCAGGAGTGAAAGGAGCACACAGCCACACCCATTCACACAGATGTGCACAGAGAATGTGACTATGTATTTATTTGTAATAGCAGAAGACTTCATTGTTTTCTTGCTTGAAAGCCATAACCATGTTGTTCTATGGAAATATGAAAAAGAAGTGCATCCTGTTGCTAAGTGATATGCTCATGTAATTACTAGGGAAACAGATGGCCAATCAATAGTAGACAGGTAATTGCCTTAGAAATGGATTTAGTTAAAGATTGGAAATGATGATTAAGTGTATTGTTCTTATGATAGTGGTATATAGGCAGTTCATGGTCAATTATAATAAAAAATCATATTGAAAAGAGCATCTTATTTCTGCTTTCAAGCTAATAAGGAGCCAATACTTTCTCTGTTATTGAGCCAAGCTTTGGAAGAAAATGGAACCACTAATTGTGCTAGACAAATGCTTTATTCTAGGCTACTTTTCCTTCCAAGGAAGGAGTTCAGTATTGAAAAAGTCCAATTATCTATTCATTCATTCAACCAACATTTAACGAACACCCCCTATTATTCTTTTATGTACCTCCTGCTCTGTACGTCCTTCCTCCACTTTGCCCCCTATATACTCCAAACTAACACACAAATTTAGAAATGGGCACCTTACACACACATGTGTCTGTTGGCAAGGTAAATTGACACATTGGCAGTTTGTTGGCAAGAGCAAACAAAAATGAAAATAGTATGTTAGGAGAGTGGAATAATTTTTTCCAATGGTAAAATTTTATTTTAAATTTATTTTAATATTATTTTATAAGATACCAAAAATAAATACTACAAAGAATTGTTTTGTGCGTGGTCAGAATCCAAGATACCATCTTGAAAGTGCCGGATAAAAAGGCTTCACTACTTTTAGAATTCAAATAATATGAGAGAAATAAATAGTTCTGTTTCTCGATGTTTTATCTCGTTTTCTATTGTGAGAGGCATTTACAAGTATATTGAATTTCTCTTGCTTATGAATTCAACGGCTGCTGCTTTTCCACAAACAGCCTTAATCCTTTGTTTGGCTGTCATAGTTGCTACTGCAGGAATTATGATGTTGCCAACAGAGAATTCAAGAACTAAAATGAAGAGGTTTTTAAAATGCCAATGCATACTTCCCCCCTTTTCTGGATATTTTATATACATATATATGTGTGTATATACGTGTGTGTGTGCATCTGTGTGTATATATATATATATATATATATATATATATATATATATATAAAGAATGGCAATCCTACATTAATTCTATTCTATATAATATTATTTATATATATAATATTAATTCTATATAATATTAATTCTATATAATACTAATTCTATATGAATATATATACATATATATATATAAATTCCTGTTAAATGCTAACCTTGTTCAGGGCAGAGACCATAAAGTTTACTTAATCTGAAAACATGCTCTCTATGCTATATTTATTATTATACAATAAAATAAATATATTCACTAATTAGTATATCAGCTAGCACTGAAGAGAGAAAATGGAAATGCTGGCTTTCATGGGAGTAGATTTCCATAGCTTTCCTCATGCCCATGCCAAGGTTTTGTTTTCTTTTTCTTTCAGCTTCCTAGACTCTAATTTTCAATCACTCAGGTTAGTTTCCCAATCATTGTCGGGAGGAGAGACTCAAGTTTTATTGTCTACTTTCACAAATATTATATCACTATTATTTAGTATGATTAAATAAAGAAAACAATGACTAAAATTATAATGATTGATTTTAAAATTTAGAGAGAATAACTATCTCTAAATGAGAGAGCTTCATTTAGGCTAAAAAATTGTAAGGAAAATGCTTGCTTGCCAAAGATGCTGAGTTGCAGGTGTCTATTTCCATCCTGCTGAGGGCACATGTGACCCTCTGGAGCTCCTTCCCAGCCACCTGCTACAAATTTAAAGGCATAATTCCAAAACTTTTTTTCCTTAAGATGAAGAATTGAAAGAACAATATTTTAAAATATGCTTAAAGATAGGAAGAAAATACAGCAATCAATGGTCTTCCTGCTTGTGTATTATTCTACTCAAAACTCTCTAGACAAAAATCATTTTCGTCCTTTGGTGACAGAAGCAGATGTTTCAAAAAGGGCTGGATCACACAAAGTCAGACTTTGCCTAGCGGGGAAAGCATTCTTCATTGACAACCATCTGGATTTTGACTAGATGAAATGTGATAATGCAGAATATTGCCTCATAGTATCTATGGAGGTTTGGCTGATAATACCAACGATGATTTCAGCAAGGCCATTCACAGGAAGCAACTGCATTTATATGTATATGTATGTGTATGTGTATGTATGTATATATGTATGTGGCATGCATGTGTGTATGTGTGTGTGTGTGTGCACGCACACATGCAAAAGTGTTTAATTCCACTTGCCCAATGCATTTTTTGCTTATATTACTTTCCTCACCTACAAGATTACTGACATAATTTAACACCAACAGTCAAAGTTGTTAAATTGAAATTTTTTCAGAATTAAAGATATAATTCCCAAGTGAGTACAGGGGACTTTGAGACATTAATCTATAAAATTTCAAGGTCCTAAAAGTTTAAAACTCTGAAAAGAAGGGAAAGACTGTGGACACATGCTCCCCTTTTGAGGTGCTGGCAATGTGAATGGATTTGCAAGACACGTAGAGGTACACATTCCCCCTGTACAGTCCTTGAGTCAAAAGACATGATCACAGGCCAAAGCAGTTTCCCTGTCAGACGGCTCATTTCACAGAACACAGGTGTGGTCCTATGCAGGTAACTCTATGTACAAGGCAGGAGAGGCCAGGCTTCTGTGGGCCTCTTTTTTTTTTTTTTTTAACATCTTTACTGTAGTATAATTGCTTTACAATGTTGTGTTAGTTTCTGCTGTATAACAAAGTGAATCAACTATACGTATACATATATCCTCATATCTCCTCTGTCTTGCATCTACCTCCTACCCTCCCTATCCCACCCTGCTAGGTGGTCACAGAACACCAAGCTGATCTCCCTGTGCTATGTGGCTGCTTAGCCACTAGCTATCTATTTTACATTTGGTAGTGTATATATGTCCATGCCACTCTCTAACTTCATCCCAGCTTACCCATCCCGCTCCCTGTGTCCTCAAGTCCATTTTCTATGTCTGCATCTTTATTCCTGTCCTGCACCTCGGTTCTTCAGAACCATTTTTTTTTTTTAGATTCCACATATATGTGTTAGCATACGGTATTTGTTTTTCTCTTTCTGACTTACTTTGCTCTGTATGACAGACTCTAGGTCCATCCACCTCACTACAAATAACTCAATTTTGTTTCGTTTTATGGCTGAGTAATATTCCATTGTTTATATGTGCCACATCTTCTTTATCCATTCATCTGTCAATGAACACTTAGATTGCTTCCATGTCCTGGCTATTGTAAATAGTGCTGCAATGAACATTGTGGTACATGACTTTTTGATTATGGTTTCTCAGGGAGTATGTCCAGTAGTAGGATTGCTGGGTCATATGGTAATTCTATTTTTAGTTTTTTAAGGAACCTCCATACTGTTTTCCATAGTGGCTGTATCAATTTACATTCCCACCAGCAGTGCAAGAGGGTTCCCCTTTCTCCACACCCTCTCCAGCATTTATTGTTTGTAGATTTTTTGATGATGGCCATTCTGAGGCGTGAGGTAATACTTCATTGTAGTATTGATTTGCATTGCTCTAATGATTAGTGACGTTGAGCATCCTTTCATGTGTTTGTTGGCAATCTGTATATCTTCTTTGGAGAAATTTCTATTTAAGCCTTCTGCCCATTTTTGGATTGGGTGGTTGGTTTTTCTAATATTGAGCTGCATGAGCTGCTTGTAAATTTTGGAGATTAATCCTTTGTCAGTTGTTTCATTTGAAAATATTTTATCCCATTCTGAGGGTTGTCTTTTCATCTTGTTTATGGTTTCGTTTGCTATGCAAAAGCTTTTAAGTTTCATTAGGTCCCATTTGTTTATTTTTGTTTTTATTTCCATATCTCTAGGAAGTGGGTCAAAAAGGATCTTGCTGTGATTTTTGTCATAGGGTGTTATGCCTATGTTTTCCTCTAAGAGCTTTATAGTGTCTGGCCTTACTTTTAGGTCTTTAATCCATTTTGAGTTTATTTTTGCATATGGTGTTAGGGAGTGTTCTAATTTCATTCTTTTACATGTAGCTGTCCAGTTTTCCCAGCACCACTTACTGAAGAGGCTGTCTTTTCTCCACTGTATATTCTTGCCTCCTTTATCAAAGATAAGGTGACCATATGTGCGTGGGTTTATCTCTGGGCTTTCTGTCCTGTTCCATTGATGTATATTTCTGTTTTTGTGCCAGTACCATACTGTATTGATTACTGTAGCTTTGTAGTATAGTCTGAAGTGAGGGAGCCTGCTTCTTCCAGCTCCATTTTTCTTTCTCAAGATTGCTTTGGCTATTCAGAGTCTTTTGTGTTTCCATACAAAGTGTGAAATTCTTTGTTGTAGTTCTGTGGAAAATGCCATTGATAGTTTGATAGGGATTGCATTGAATTTGTAGATTGTTTTGGGTAGTATAGTCATTTTCACAATGTTGATTCTTCCAGTGCAAGAACATGGTCTATCTCTCCATCTGTTTGTACCCTCTTTAATTTCTTTCATCAGTGTCTTATAATTTTCTGCATACAGGTCTTTTGTCTCCTTAGGTAGGTTTATTCCTAGGTATTTTATTCTTTTTGTTGCAATGGTAAATGGGAGTGTTTCCTTCAGTTCTCTTTCAGATTTTTCATCACTAGTGTATAGGAATGCACGAGATTTCTGTGCATTACTTTTGTATCCTGATACTTTACCAAGTTAATTGATTAGCTCTAGTAGTTTTCTGGTAGCATCCTTAGGATCCTCTATGTATAGTATCGTGTCATCTGCAAACAGTGACAGTTTTACTGAGAGTGGGCAACCTTGTCTCTTTCCTGATTTTAGAGAAAATGGTTTCTGTTTTTCACCACTGAAAATGATGTTGGCTGTATGTTTGTCATATATGGCCTTTATTATGTTGAGGTAATGCCTACTTTCTGGACGGTTTTTATCATAAATGGGTGTTGACTTTTGTCAGAAGCTTTTTCTGCATCTATTGAGATGATCATATGTTTTTTGTTTGTTTGTTTTTTGCGATATGCAGGCCTCTCACTGTTGTGGCCTCTCCCGTTGCGGAGCACAGGCTCTGGATGTGCAGGCTCAGCGGCCATGGCTCACGGGCTCAGCCGCTCCATGGCATGTGGGATCTTCCCAGACTGGGGCACGAACCCATGTCCCCTGCATCGGCAGGCAGACTCTCAACCACTGTGCCACCAGGGAAGCCCGATCATATGGTTTTTATTCTTCAGTTTGTTAATAAGGAGTATCACATTGATTGATTTGCGTATATTGAAGAATCCTTGCATTCCTGGGATAAACCCCACTTGATCATGGTGTATGACCCTTTTAATGTGCTATTGGATTCTGTTTGCTAGTATTTCGTTGAGGATTTTTGTATCTATGTTCATCAGGGATATTGGCCTGTATTTTTCTTTCGTTGTGGCATCTTTGTCTGGTTTTGGTATCAGGGTGATGGTGGCCTCATAGAATGAGTTTGGGAGTGTTCCTCCCTCTGCTATATTATGAGATAGTTTGAGAAGGATAGGTGTTATCTCTTCTCTAAATGTTTGATAGAATTCGCCTGTGAAGCCATCTGGTCCTGGGCTTTTGTTGGAATATTTTTAATCACAGTTTCAACTTCAGTGCTTGTGATTGGTCTGTTCATATTTTCTGTTTCTTCCTGGTTCAGTCTCAGAAGGTTGTGCTTTTCTAAGAATTTGTCCATTTATTCCAGGTTGTCCATTTTATTGCATATAGTTGCTTGTAGTAATCTCTCATGATCCTTTGTATTTCTGCAGTGTCAGTTGTTACTTCTCCTTTTTCATTTCTAATTCTGTTGATTTGAGTCCTTTCTCTTTTTTTCTTGATGAGTCTGGCTAGTGGTTTATCAATTTTGTTTATCTTCTCAAAGAACCAGCTTTTAGTTTTTGTTTTTTTTTTTTTTTTTTTTTTTTGCGGTACACGGGCCTCTCACTGCTGTGGCCTCTCCCATTAAGGAGCATAGGCTCCGGACGTTCAGGCTCAGCGGCCATTGCTCACGGGCCCAACTGCTCCGTGGCATGTGGGATCCTTCCAGACCAGGGCACGAACTTGTGTCCCCTGCATCAGCAGGTGGACTCCCAACCACTGCACCACCAGGGAAGCCCCCCAGCTTTTAGTTTTATTGATCTTTGCTATTGTGTCCTTCATTTCTTTTTCATTTATTTCTAATTTGATCTTTATGATTTCTTTCCTTCTGTGAACTTTGAGGGTTTTTTGTTCTTTTTTCTCTAATTGATTTAGGTGTACAGTTAGGTTGTTTATTTGAGATTTTTCTTGTTTCCTGAGGTAGGATTGTATTGCTATAAACTTCCCTCTTAGAACTGCTTTTGCTGCATCCCATTGGTTTTGGGCCATCGTGTTTTCATTGTCATTTGTTTCTAGGTATTTTTTGGTTTCCTCTTTTATATCGTCAGTGATCTCTTGGTTATTTAGCAGTGTATTGTTTAACCTCCATGTGTTTGTATTTTTTACAATTTTTTTCCTGTAATTGATATCTAGTCTCATAGCGTTGTGGTTGGAAACAATACTTGATACAATTTCAATTTTCTTAAATTTACCAAGGCTTGATTTGTGACCCAAGATATGATCTATCCTGGAGAATGTTCCATGAGCACTTGAGAAGAAAGTGTAATCTGTTGTTTTTGGATGGAATGTCCTATAAATATCAATTAAGTCCATCTTGTTTAATTTGTCATTTAAAGCTTGTGTTTCCTTATTTACTTTCATTTTGTATGATCTGTCCATTGGTGAAAATAGGGTGTTAAAGTACCCTACTATGATTGTGTTACTGTTGATTTCCCCTTTTATGGCTCTTAGTATTTGCCTTATGTATTGAGGTGCTCCTATGTTGGGTGCATAAATATTTACAGTTGTTATATCTTCTTCTTGGATTGATCCCTTGATCATTATGTAGTGTCCTTCCTTGTCTCTTCTAACATTCTTTATTTTAAAGTCTATTTTGTCTGATATGAGAATTGCTACCCCAGCTTTCTTTTGATTTCCATTTGCATGGAATATCTTTTTCCATCCCCTCACTTTCAGTCTGTATGTGTCCCTAGGTCTGAAGTGGGTCTCTTGTAGACAGCATATATACAGGTCTTGTTTTTGTATCCATTCAGCCAGTCTGTGTCTTTTGTTTGGAGCATTTAATCCATTTACATTTAAGCTAATTATCGATATGTATGTTCCTATTACCATTTTCTTGATTGTTTTGTGTTTGTTTTTGTAGGTCCTTTTCCTTCTCTTGTGTTTCCTGCCTAGAGAAGTTCCTTTAGCATTTGTTAGAAAGCTGGCTTGGTGGTGCTGAATTCTCTTAGCTTTTGCTTGTCTGTTAAGGTTTTAATTTCTCTGTCAAATCTGAATGAGATCCTTTCTGGGTAGAGTAATCTTGGTTGTCGGTTTTTCCCTTTCATAACTTTAATTATATCCTGCTACTCCCTTCTGGCATTCAGAGTTTCTGCTGAAAGATCAGCTGTTAACCTTATGGGGATTCCTTTGTATGTTACTTGTTGCTTTTCCCTGTGGGCCTCTTTATTGTAAACAGATTTTTAAATGAACCAGAACCTTAATTTCCAGAAGAATAATCAGAGGCATGGAAAGAAAGGTTAGAGTGAAGTGCAGGAAACAGCCACAGGTCTAATTTGAGGACTGTGAATCTCAGTAGCGTCCTTTAAATATTTCAGAACACTCTGCTGTTTCCAGGGCTTCATCAGGATCTATTTGAATATATTAGGATCAAAAGAGCCCTCCTGTTCCCTTCGAGTTAAGCAAGCGCTGCCAGTGGCCCTGCTTTAGCTCATTTAGTTATGCTCTGTGCACTGTATATGGCCCTTTCTGCATCCTCTGCACTCCAGGCCAAGCACAATCCAGCAGTCATGACTCAGATACTATTTAATTTCCTCCTCGAATCATCCTGTTTCATATAAGTTGACTTTTTCATGACTCTCAAATTTCCTCATTAGAAAATGACAGGCTCTCTGGGATTAGAAACCTTACCTGATAACACTGTATCTAAAAGTGTCTGGGTAAGATTTTCCTCATTTAAAAGTGAAAGGAAAGCCCTTGATCGGCTCCACTAGGAGGATTCAGAGCATGCAGACAATCCACTTGGATTTTGCTAGAAAACCTTTTGTTGTTGGAGCAGCTGGTGGAACTGGGGTCAGAGATGGATCTGAAGGAGCTCTGATTTTAAGAAGGTCAAAATAATTATGGACTCCACTCTCAGAGTGCCCCTTACCTGTAAAGCATTTAACGTATGTCACTTCTTATATTCCCCATAGCTCTGCAGCGTGCGTATTACAGTTAGGGACACTTGAATTCGGAAAGGCCCAGGAGCTTGCTCAAGTTTATCCAGCAGATGTGTTGCAGGGCTGGGATTTAAACCTGGGTCCCTGGACTTCATTCTTTCCATTGCATTGTTCTGCCTCGCAGGGCAAATAACTCTTCCAAAAAGAAATGCCAGGTAGACATGCTGCAGACACATTAGTTTGTATGAATACATTCCATTAACAATATCTATTTGGTCTGAAGAATCCTAGCAGTTTTAGACCTCAGCAACTGGAGTAGCATAATTATTACTGAACCAGTCCTGGGCCATGCTGTTACGATTTAGACTCTCACATTTATTTGGGATTTAGCCACTGGCTGGGCTGGGTGATTTGTGGCTGTTATTTTCTGGGGTTAGGTTTCTTGAGCTATAAAATGAGGATAATAATAATACTTTCTTCATAGGGTTGTTATGACAATTAAATGATAAAATGCTTGCAAAGTGCTCTTGGGTAATCAATACCAGGTAACTATTTTTATTACCAAAACTTTTAAGTACTTTTGTCTTCCCTGCCCTGTGTATATGGGGAAGAAAAAAAATTTTTTTTCCAGAGGAAAATTTTTGGAACAAATTAACTTGTAACTTGCTACAAACCTCAAATAACAGTACCAAATAAATAAGGTTGATGTACAATATTTGCCAGTGGCTGAGGGCATTGCAACAAAGCATTCACTGTTGGGTGGGAAAGGCAGAGGCTGTCATGCCCCATTACTTCATAGCCTAACTCTGTGCTGACTCTGTCAAAGGCAGGCAGTAATCACAGACAGGTTTATATGCTGGAGAATTGATATGGTCATATTTTCACATCTCAAAAGCAAAGTCAAGAAAAAAGGGTGATCAGAAAGTTTTTATGGCTCTAATCATGAAATGGTGACCCCTCTGGCTTGCTGATTTGCCTTTCATTCACCTCTGTAATTTGGAGTGAGCTGCCCAGCCAAAATTGGAGGTAGGGAAGGGGAATCCCTTCTGTCTTTTGGGCATTTTGCAACGAAGAATGTGTCAGTTCTTATTTATCTTGTAAAGGGTAATTGATTGGGGATGGTGGTAAGTGTTCAGATGGGATTTCTGGAGGGCATCTATCTTAGTCCCCCACAGCCCACACGATCAATATTGTTTATGCTAATGACATGATCGCCCCACCACATCAGAAATCCTGCAAAGCATGTGCGGGAGCAGTCGCAGTACCGTATTCAATTATCTCTTTGCATTTCTAATGGTAGTAATAAATTAGAAGACATTTATTTGACTACTATTTTGAACTGACAAATCCATTGTTTTCTTGTTAAATGGTGCTAATTGTTGTTGTCATGGAAACCCTGAAGGTACTTAGGCTGAATTGTCCAATCTATTTTTTTTCCTTTGTGAGAGATTATTTCTTTGGCTGACATTGAAGTTCCTCCTGTAGAAAGCTATTATACATATACTCACAAGACACTTGCTGTATGTTAAAAATCCTCAATAAATCTGTTAATTATACCTGTACTGTGGTTATGAGAAGCAATTTGCTTCAAACCTAAACTGAATACCTGGAAAAATTAGTAAAACAAGTTGGCTGGGTTTTTATTTCTTTGCCAGAATTATTCATTTAACACCTAGATGAATCTGAAAAAAAAAATCTACTTGCTTTAAAATGCTTGTATCATTTTATTTCTATATGTATGCTTTTAAAATACCATTTTGCAGTAACTTTTTCCAGAAAATAGAAAAATTATATTAAAGAGTTTTGTCTGCTTCATATTCATCCCATGGGCAGATTTCACAGAGAACAGATAAATATTCATGGAGTATATGTCTGGAGAGAAGTCTCTGGAGTTTAATTGTCTTAGGAAAAATATTAGACCCACCAGCTGTTAATTGTGGGTACTTTACCTGGGTTTCAGTATCCTCGTGTGTAAAATGAAAGTCATGACTTCATTGGGTTGTTGGAAAGTTGAAGCATAACAATACATGTCATGCTCCTGGTTCAGTGCCAGGCAGATAACAGATGCTCAAGAAATGTCACTCCTGTTCCAGTCTAAGTCTCCCTAATCAATCTCCCCTCCTTCACCCCCTCATAGAAACACATCACTAGGATCCTGGAGTGATGTATTTGAATCAAAAGGAAAGAATGTTTGGCTGGCAGAACCTCAGAGAATTTTTAGTGTCCTCATGCCATCCCATGTTATGGGAGACAAGCAATGTCCCATGACAAACCTGACCTGGAAAGAGAAGGTTTCACAAAGATCTGGTAAATTACATAGTGATAACATCCAAGTAACCCTCAAGAAGTGTAACCCCTCCCAACTCAACATCTAATCATGCAGGGGTGGGGTGGGGTGGGGAGAGAACTCATTAGGAGCAGTTGTTTGCCCTTTGCATGTGTGAGTTTTAGTAAATGCACAACTGAAAAATTTTAACATGGTGACATAGCTATTCCCTCAGCTCTCTACACCTATGCAAAACCTTCATTCTTGGGATGACGAAGTATAGTCACCATATTGGTAGCTTATGATATCTAAAAGGAAATAAACAGTCTTATAAGTCTTTATCTTACTAAATCTTCCCTATCACATATTTGGTTCATATTATGAATCTTAATTATTTATTTTAATAAAAGTGAACATAGGGAGTAAATCAAGTTTCCCACTGTATCTTATTTGTGCCTCAATTAATAGCATATGCATATACTTACCATATGACATTACCATTGTTTAAATATCTTTATCCCCACAGATTGAACAATTACAGATAGGGACAGCAGTATATAAAACAAAAAGAAACAAAATGAAACAGAAACTTGATATCTCCCGCGCCAAGTAAGGTTAGGCTATTCATTCATTCAGTGATGATTTACTGAGTATCTAATATTTTCCCCTACACTGTGTTAGCTGTGGGAGATTCAGTAGTGAGCGTGGCAGACACGTGTCTTTCCTCCTTGGGCATTATGGATGCATCTACAAGAGTGGACGCTAAGTGCCCTGAGCAGTGGAATGAGGGCTCTCGGAGCACAAGGTGGCTTCCTAACCCACATGGGAATGGCATACTCACAGAACCAAAGCAGACTTCCCCAAGGCGATGACTTTGAAGCAGAGAACTGAAGATGTGTAGCTTGCATGAAGAGGTTAGAGAGAATGTTCCAAACAGAAGGAAATGCAGTTTGTAGACAGTTGAAGGTCAGAGGCCAAAAGACCTCTGTTTCTTGAATTCAAAAGTTTCTTGAATTCCTGTGCCTGCAAGATACTAGGGAAGAGTCTCAAGCTTGTACAAACCCCACGCTGGTGACATGGATCTGCTGTTTTTATTAGGATATTGTGTTTTTAAATAAACTGCAGGATCAACTCTGTACCTCTGTGTCTTAGGCTGAGGTTATACCTCTGATAGGCCCTGATTGTGCAGCCTTTCAAGATGACTTTGAAGCAACATGCCACACTCCCAGCGTACCCCGGAATGGAGCCCTTGGGTGAAGAACAAAGGCAAATGCCAGGGTTTCTTTGGGATTTCAACTTGCTTATCTGTTACTCTAGACTTCAAACACAGTTTAGTTTCTCATGAGGCTGCTCACTCATATGCTATTAGGCAAGGATTTGAACTAATTATCCAATATTTTAAATAAGGTGTTACAGGGGTGCCCAGAATTAAGGAAATTGTAGAACATGTGGCACACTGTTGGAGTCCAGTCAGAGAAATCTGGATTTGCCTCCTGGCTCTTGCTCTTCAGCTCTAGGAAACCTCCGGCATGTTCTTCCTTTCATCTGTCAGGCAGAGTTAGGAATACCTACCCAGAAGACTGCTGTGAGGATTAAGTGAGATGACCTTTATTACCTGTTTAACATGATGCCTGGTTTCGTCAGCAAATGATAATTAATGATGAGAGTAATATTTTAAAGCCTCAGCAACATTTTCTCTTTTCTCCTGTATTTTCTTTTTTTTTTCAAAAAATAGCTTTATTGGAATATAATTTATATACTATAACATTTATCCATTTTAACTGTACAACTCAGTGAATTTTAGTATATTCAGAATTGCATAATTAGCACCACAGTCGAGTTTTAGGACATTTCCATCACCTCAGCAAAAATACTTTTGGATTTCTTTTGTGCTATGAATTCTTAATTGTGTTCAGGAAATGTTCTATTTAAGGATCCAGGATAATCGTTATATTTACTAAATAACCACAGGTTGTCATTTTGCAACATTATGATAATTATCATTTGTAATGTTAATTCTTTAAGTATGTTACAACCTTTGATAACTCATTTGGCTACATACTCTTTCTATAATTCAGACTAACCATTTGTGTTTTACTTATGTGGCTAAGTATTTTGGTATTTTTTTAGTAATTATTATTTTAAAGGATACATCCTCTGATAACTTTCTTCCAATGACTCTTCAGATAATAAGGGGACATAACATAATATTTGTTGATATTATTAAGAAATATTGAAATAGTTTTTAGTATTTTGTACAAAGAACATTCCATCATCACTGGGTGGTACTTATTCAAATAAACAAGTTAGAAAAATAACAACAAATTGTCATGAAACCTCTTGGAAAAAATGTGGTTTCTTTTTTAAGTTTCATTATGAAAATATGGTCACTGAAATCATCTTGAAAGTGTTACTAGAAACTCTGAAAAAAGGCAGACACTTGTAGAAAGGTGGTGTGCTATGGGATTAGGCATGAGGGCTCTATGTAGCCAGACTCTGGTTCAAACTCAATTCTACCAGTTAGTAGCTGTGGGATGTTAAACCAAATTCCTTAACTCTCTGGGCCATAGCCTCCTTGCTTATAAAATAGAGATGATAATAGCATTGTGGGAATTAAGCTATCATATATGCAAAGCAATTAGTATGGTGCCTGGCATATAGTAAGACTTCAATAAATGGCCACTGGAATTTTATTGAGTTGTAGACTACTAGGGTATTGATAAAGGAAACCATTTTATTAAGTTTAAGAATACAGGGGTGGGCTTCCCTGGTGGCGCAGTGGTTGAGAGTCCGCCTGCCGATGCAGGGGACACGGGTTCGTGCCCCGGTCCGGGAAGATCCCACATGCCGCGGAGCGGCTGGGCCCGTGAGCCATGGCCGCTGAGCCTGCGCGTCCGGAGCCTGTGCTCCACAACGGGAGAGGCCCACGTACTGAAGAAAAAAAAAAAAAAGAATACAGGGGTGACTTCCTATTAGGAAAATTATAAATATGGGAAGAGGTTTCTTTTATCTTCAGTAGAGAATCAAAAGTCTCCCCCTCTGATCGGGAAATGACAGTCATCCAAGAACTAAATAAAGACAATGCACATTCTTCATGGCATTGAGAGAGAACTATTGCACTGTAATCTGATTTTGTTGTTTAGTTATGAGGGAGGAAACGAGACAGTATTTCCCAAGAAAGACTGAGAAAATCATGCACTTGGCTCAGTAGCAGAAATGGCCACTTGAGAAGCAAGCATTACTCAAAAATGGGAGATAAGTTTATGTATTTACCACTTGAATTCATGACTGTGAATATTAATAACTGCTACAAAAGTTAGTCCCGAATTTTCCATCCAAGTTGTTTGGTGATGACAGGATTGGTCGTCTTTCACGAGCCAAGTCAGGGGCTTAGTGGGAGTTTGCTTGGAGGATATGCCCATGCCCTGAACTCGACATCCACAGGTGTAAGTAAGTTGGGCACGTTAAGGTGTGTTAAATATGCTGCTTGTTAAAGTGTTCACTCTGTCCTATCGTGTTGATCAGCTCACCCGTACTTCACCCCAGCTCTGCCCAGAAGAGGGGTCTGGAGCTAGGCAGCTTCTCTTGTCTTGTAGGCTTTGTAGGATGATGTACCAGGGCTCCCTGGACTACTGATTTTCCTTTACCTGCTATCTTACATCTGTACCCACATCCTTAATGCTAAGTCCACCAGCCACTCACCTATGCTTAAACCTGTACAGGATAGATTAGCTGTATGCCATCCACTCACCTAGGCAGGAACATGTCTGTTTCACGTTTGAATGAGACCCCAATGTCTGGGAGGAAACAGAACTCTATCTACAATGGACTGGTTACCCTAAGAAACAGAGTTGTTCTTTGCAGAAGAACATGCCTACCTTTGGCCCTAATTTAGGATTACAACTAAAATAAAAAATTTTTTTCTAGAGTATTTTGCAGGAAAGTTTCCAAACTCCGTTTTCCCTTGATTATTCTGAAATGGATGAATAAGGTTTATAGTTTTGTGGGGGTTTTTTTGGCGGTACGCAGGCCTCTCACTGCTGCGGCCTCTCCCGTTGTGGAGCACAGGCTCCAGACGCGCCAGCCCAGCGGCCATGGCTCACGGGCCCAGCTGCTCCGCGGCATGTGGGATCCTCGCGGACCGGGGCACGAACCCGCTTCCCCTGCATCGGCAGGCGGACTCTCAACCACTGTGCCACCAGGGAAGCCCTATAGTTTTTTTCAGAATCTAAACCTTGAACTAAAAGGCTTTAAAGGAGGGCTACCTACTTGTTAATAAAATATGATATTGCATTTATTCTGTTTGACATTGTAAATTCGCCAAGGAAGGCAGTAGAAGAGAGAAGTCAGAAACATTCCCAGTCTGGGAGAAATCATTCTAGAGGGTTGGGTAGGTGGTGAGAAAAGCAGAGGGTACTATGATGGATAGGAAAATACTGCTGGAGTGCTGACATACCCCTCTTCTCGAAACACAGCCAGTAAACTTTGGGGCTTGTTTTTTTTTTCCAAAAAAATTTAATTGTATATAACGGAAGAGTTTTGCCATGTAAACAAATCTCAGATTTTATGTTGCAAGGCACTATTTACTGACTTTTCAAAGATTTAATTAACACTAAATTTAATGGAATAATTGTGTCATTAAAGCTCATTAAATGTTATTGTGATTTGTAGTTTTTAAGAAAGATTACATAGCCCCAAATATTTCCCAAATCTCCCAAATGTGATTTTCATGTGATACCCTTAATTTTTTTTCCTCCTGGTAAATGTCATTCATTATAGGAAATTTGAGAAATGTGGCAAAGTAAAAAAAAAAAAAAAAAACAATTACTCAATCTCCGGCTTTTGCTGCGCAGATTTGCAAACATTGGTTGAGACTTGTAGACTGACAACTTTGAAGGACAATATATCCACAGTCTGCGTGCCAACTGGCACATGCTGATAATGTCTGACAGGCCTCTCCTGTCAAAGCTTTGAACACCAAGTAAGTACGATTGTACTCTCTTGACCCTTTGAAAAATCAGAGATACTCGTTTTCTTTGAGTTACAGGTGGTGATATCATAAGAGCTTTGAGCTAGCTGCTCAGCCTCATTGATGTAAGTGCTATGGCAGACAATAAATTCTTCAAATCTGGGGTTGTTTTTCTTTTTTCTTTTCCAGTCTGCTAATGGCAAGTTGATAGTAGAGAATATAAACCTTGATAGCAATTTCAGTATTAGAGGTTGGAAAATACATGGAGATCTGGGTGAACAAAAGAAGAATGTACATTAATCGCATTAAACCTGTCCTACGTTGTTTGGAAATGATACCTTATTGTGTTAAAATGAACTGCTGGTCAGTGCCAGGGAAACAGTGTATTCTGAGAACTTAAAATTGGTTTAGTGATTGCTTTTTATTACCATGGCTTCTATGGCTACTGCTATTATTGGGCTAGATGCTCATCTCCTTTAACTGTGATGTTCAAAGAAACCTAGCCACATTGAATATAATTGTTACCATTTATAACAGTGGGCCAGGTCAGATTTTCATCTTCTCAATCTGTGGTGTAATAAAGAGATAGTAAATCAATGCGATGGTAAAATTTAATAATGTATGAAGAATTTCATTCTTGGTGATGCTTTTTTAAATGATGACTTAGGGAATTTGAAAACAAGTAGGGAGAAATTTTTTTTTTCTTGTTAAGAATCACTGACCCTCTTGGGAAAAAAATCTTCCAAGAGTTACATGCATGAAAAGGGAAATAATTTGTTTGCTTTTATCTTTTTATACGAGAGAATATATGTCTTTTGTAAGAGTTAACATTTAGGGTTTTAAAGCTTCATTGAATAGCTACATTAAATTAGGAAAAGTATGTCATTTAATATGATGGGTAACAGGAGACTCTAGAATGGAGGAAACGCAGGAAAGGAAATATACATAGCAGAGGAAGGAGAAGAACTGTGCAGGAGACAATGAAAAAGGCAGGCAGACCAAGATTGAAGGGAAGGCAGATGGGGGAGAAGAGAAATAATAGGAAGAGAAACAGGACAGAGAAATCAAATATTTAAAAACAGAGCAGAGACACAAAGAAAAGAACATGTAAGAAAATAATGGATAGGGAGAAAGTGAAAAGGAAACATGATGAGAAGGCAGGACGAGGGAGAAGGAAGCAAGGGCAGGTGAAAAGGGACAATGAAGAGGATACAGTCACTGAGTTCTGAGATGACCGTGCGTTTTGGCCTGGATCCCTCAGTTGTTTTCTTGGACATCAGAATCAATAACCACCAGATCCTCTGACAGCCAGCCCAGCCTCTGAGCCTCTCTTTCTATAGCTGGTGCCACTCGACCCCCAGCTGCTTACTCCTCACAGCCTTGGTCTTTATGATCCATACTGACCCTAATTAGACTTCTTATCAATCTTCCTACAGGTTTATCCATTTTATTTATATTTAACAATATCTTTCAGTTTTGTTGATTTTATCTATTGAATTAATTGTGTTTTATTCTATTTCTAATAGAATAAAGTTTTTATATAAGTTCTTGAGTTGAGTCCTTAGATCATTGATTTTCAACATTTTTTTCTTTTCTGATATATTAATCACAGGTTATATATTTCTTTCTAAGGATGACTTTAACTGCACTCCACAAGTTTTATTATGTCTTATACTTAACTATCATTAAGTTCAAAATATTTTTAAATTTTTCATTGTGATTTCTTCTTGATCCATGAATTAATTTAGAATTATATTACTTAATTTCCAAACACAAGGGAATTATCTCAGCCAGAGAATATTCTCTGTATGGTTTTAATCCTTGGAAAATTTGTTGAGAAATTCTTTATAGCCCAATATATTGACAGTTTGGTTAAATATTGCATGTGCATGTGAAAAGCATGCATGTCCTGCAATTGATGTGGGCAGTATTTTACGTGAAATGTGTTGTTTGTTAGTCATGTTGTTCTCATAATTATTTTACTATATTGTCTTTTCGAGTATTAAAATACTTCTATTTTCATTTTAATTTCAGTTACCTTGCCTATTATACCTTCTTTTATTATTATTTAATGCTTACCCTTGATTTATTGCAGTCTAATAAAAAATATTACTTTTTCCAATTCTCTGATTATGCTAGAACCTTAGAATACCTTAACTCCATTTATTCCTATTTTGCCTTTCACATTATTGTTGTTGTATATTTTAAATTCAGCCCATTACTATTATTGTTTTGTATAGTCAACCTTCATTCATATTTATCCCCTTATTTACCACTTTCTGCCACCCTTTATTTCTTCTTGAATTTTATGTTTCTGCTTAGGATTGTTTTCTTTTTGCCTGAGGAATTTCCTTTATTAATTGTTTTAGGAAATTCTACTGGTGATGAATTTTTCAGTTTTTGTTTGTCGAAAACATCTCAATTTTACCTTCATTTCTGAAGAAAATTTTCATGAACTATATAATTCTAGTTTGGCACTTTGTTTTTGGCACTATAAAGATATCCTTTTATTATCTTCTGGCTGCGATCTTTTCTGTTAAAAATTCAGCCCAGTCTTATTTTTACTGTTTTGAAAATAATGGGGCTGTTTTATCTGGCTATCTTTAAGATTTTTCTATTTCTTTAGCATTTAGCAGTTTTACTATGGCATGCCTAAGTGTGAATTCATTATTTTTTTATCCTCTTGATATTTATAACATGTCTTGAATATGTGGGCTGATGTTGTTTATTAGGTTTTTTTAAATTTTTTATTTTGTATTGGAGTATAGCCAATTAAAAATGTTGTGATAATTTCAGGTGTGCAGCAAAATGACTCAGCCATACATATACATATATCCATTCTCCCTCAGACTCCCCTGCCATACAGACTGATGTTCCTTATTAGTTTTTGAAGATTCTAGGCCTTTAATATTTATCTTAATATTGCCTTAATATTGCTTCTGCCTCATTCTCTGTGTAACTGTTTTAGAACCCTGATTACCCTGAATCAAAAATTTTAATCTCTCCTATATATTTCTTATATTGTTTTCTGAATTTTCTATAACTTTTTCATGCTTTAATCTGCATATTTTCTATCTTTCTGTTCAATAAAATCATCTTTTCAACTGAGCCCAATCTACTGATGAACTCATCTCTTGAATTGTTGATTTCAGTTGTATTTGTCAGTTATATTTAGAATTTCTGTTTGAATTTTAAAAATATATTCCACTTTTCTCCCAAAATTCTCTTATCATCATTTTTTGGACATACTAATCACAGCTATTTTAAAGACTGTGTCTGATAATTCTCATGTCTAGATCACCTGCTGGTCTATTTCTATATTCCATTTTTTTGTCTTGATAATGTTTCTTGGTATACCCAGTAAGTTTTAATTGAATGCTAGGCATTGTGTATGATCATAGTAATATCTTCATAGAGGGAATTAATTTTAGATTATGATAGGTAGTAAGAGTAGAGGTAGATCTCTTTAATTCATTCAGGGATAGAATGAGCTGCTTCCAGTCTGGACTGCAGTATTTTTAAAGGGCTTGAGTATGTTCAGTTTACTCTCAGGATGTTGCCCTTCAGAGGTTGCATCTGAAAGTCAGGGTATTCATCTCCTTGATGAGCCCTGAAAGTCAATTTTTGTCTCCAGAACACAATGAGATTGCTTATCACTCTGCTAAGCTTCTCAGTCTTTTAGCTGACACATTATTCTGGGCTTCTTAGCCTGTAGTCTTGCACTGCTCTTAAATCAGCAAATACTTCAAAGGGAAAAGCAGAACACATTTTTGGATTTACTTCTCTACCCTTCCCTTCTCTCTGGAATTTTTGATCTTCAGGTTCTGGCTTCTTGGTCTGATGCTTCCGACTGGACTTTAAAAATTGTATACAGTCTTCCTAGTTGTATTTGAAGGAGTTTTGATCTGCTGCAAGTTAGTGTTTGCATAGCCAGAAGTTATGTTCTAAAGTCTTTTTATGATGTTAATCATACTGATGGTATCTGGTAGCATTTTGTGCTTTTTTAACTTCAGTTTGTTTGCTGGCATTATTATTATATGAACAATGTAGCAAATAAATTTAATGTGTGATACTGTTTATGTAACTTATTTTATAATGTACAGACATACCTCGTTTTATTGCACTTTTATTACGCTTCACAGATATTGCATTTTTTACGAATTGAAGGTTTGTGGCAATCCTTCAAGGGGCAAGTCTGTTGGCACCGTATTTCCAATAGCATTTGCTCACTTCATGTCTCTGTGTCACATTTTGGTAAATCTCACATTTCAAACTTTTCATTATTATATTTGTTATAGCAATCTGTGATCAGTGCTCTTTGATGTTACTACTATGACTTCCTGAAGGCTCAGATGATGGTTAGCACTTTTTAGCAACAAAGTATTTTTAAATTAAGGTGTGTATGTTTTTTATGTACATAATGATATTGCACACTTAGTAGACTACAGTATAGTGTAAACATAACTTTCATATGCACCAGGAAACCAAAAAACTGTGTGACTTGCTTTATTGCAATATTCACTTTATTGCAGTTGTCTGAAACTGATCCCACAGTATCTCCAAGGTATGCCTATATTTAGAATCTAACTAAGTTTCTATACATTAGTAGATATTATTACATGGAATTTCCATAAACTTTTGTTTGTCAAAAATTATTTACTAAGAATATATTTTATCTTGTACATCTTTCCTTAAGAGGATCACAAAATCCAGAATCCTCCATTTTTTTTTTGTTTTCTTTCTTTTATTGAAGTATAGTTGATATATAGTATTATATTAGTTTCAGTTGTACTACAGTGATTTTATATTTTTATAGATTATACTTCATTTAAAGTTATTACAAAATAATAGCTATACTTTCCTGTGCTGTACAATATATCCTATTGCTTATTTATTTTATACATAGTAGTTTGTATCTCTTAATCCCATACCCCTATCTTGCCCCTTCCCCCTTCCCTCTCCCCACTGGTAACCACTAGTTTGTTCTCTATATCTGAGAATCTATTTCTCTTTTGTTTTATTCATTCATTTGTTTTATTTTTTAGATTTCATATAGAAGTGATTACATAGTGTTTGTCTTTCTCTGTCTGGCTTATTTCACTAAGCTTAATACCTTCTAGATCCACGTTATTGCAAGTGGCAGAATTTCATTCTTTTTTATGCCTGAGTAATACACACACACACACACACGCACACACACACACACACACACACACACACATATCATCTTCTTTGTTCATTAATATGTTCATGGACACTTAGGTTGCTTCCATATCTTGGCTATTGTAGATAGTGCTGCGGTGAACATTGGGGTGCATGTATCCTTTTGAATTAGTGTTTTTGTTTTCTTCAGATAAAAACCCAGGACTGGGATTACAGGATTATATGGTAGTTCTATTTTTAGTTTTTTAAGGAAACTACATACTGTTTTCCAAAGTGGCTCTTCATTTATTTTATTTTTGGAAGAGTCTAGTGAATACTATAAACTGAGATATATCTAAAACCTGTACATTTATTTAACCATTGAGTGGAAGACTTTTCACAATTTGTAATTAGTTCTAATATATGTTTATTCAGCAAGTTTTCTGTGTGTCCTCTAATAATATTTGCTCAAAAATATGTGCATTTTGATTTGATAAATTAATATGTTCCATGTATTATTTTGACTATTATTACTCTTTCAGGAAGGATAAATACCTCTCGATGGTGTGCACGTTTTAAATTTTAATTTTTAGTGGAAAACCTCCAAAGAAGCATCTAAACATTTCCTATTATGTCTAATGGAATTTAGTCAAGTATTCAATTGACTGAAACATTTGTTTCTTTTTTCTTCAACGTTATGAATGTTGAAGAAAAAATTTTGGATCTTGCTAATAATTCTTCACATAATAATTAGCTATTTTTTAATATATATCATGCACTTAGGAAGAGTTTCAACATTTAATGATCGTGGACATGATTCCATATTTGAAATAATCTTTGTAATTATTTCAACCATTTTTACCAACTTGTGATATCTCATTAGGTTATACAGTTTTGTCTATAATGAAGTTATAAATGATACAGGAGCAGAATTTGGAATTTAGTAACAAATTTAGGAGCAGAATTTAGAAGCACTCTTATTCTTGTTTTTAGGGTACATGCTCCTGTTTCAAGGACCCTCCCCCCCATTTTTCTGAATGGTAGCTTAATTAACATTTCCAATTTTCTTCTTCACATGAACTGTGTACTTGTAGTCAATTGGTGTAGTGACTAGACTAAATTGGAATGACAGTGGTTCCAAACACCCTGTAGAATATTTTGGGAAATTTGATGACCAACTCTAGAAGTTTACCTGGTCCAATTATTTGAAGCCTTGACTACTAAGGTAAAGTAAGGCAGAGCCGTTTCTGTGCTACCCACCCTTGCCTTGATGAGTGGAATGAGCCATATCCTCAGAGCTTCTTCCACCAATAACCAGTGGAGGATTTCATGATTTTGATTATCAATCTCAATACTATGGTGATTTCATTGATTTTAGCAAAAATCTTTAAGAAAAAAATACTGTGCAAACTATTTATGTTTAGTACTGACATCTTACAGTTTAATTAAACTTTCATTTTTCATTGAAAGACAAGGATAAGCACTGCCTTAATTCTGCAAGTTTCTGAGGCATCTCACACTGGGGTCTCTAAATATGATACTATCGATGGGCCTAATTGTTACATGAATTATCAAGTTCACCTGAAAACAGGTGCCGTAACAAATTTTTTCTTCTGATCTCCTTTTTGAAGTGGATATAAGAGCTAATATATCTATTGTATAGCTATCTATATTTCTGGGACTATGTTAAGCATTTTATATATTTAATTTCCTTTAACTTCATAACAATACTGTGGCGTATATAGTACTTCTATTCCTATTTTACATATGAAGACATTGAAGCCTGTATTAGTTTTCTATTGCTGCATAACAAATTTCCACATTCTGATTGGCTTAAAACATCATATGCATTTACTGCCTCACATTTACATAGTCAGGAATCTGGACCTGGCTTAGTTGGGTCATATTCTCAGGGTTTTACAAGGCTGTATTTGATTAACCTAGAGTAAACTGACTAGGAACTTTAATTACATTTATGACATTTCTTGACTGTTGCCATATTCTATTGGTGAGAAGCAAATCCACACATTCTACAGGTTAAGAGCAAGCACTCAACGGGAGGGGATTATACAAGGGTGAGACTCATTGAGGATCACTCTAGGGTATGTCTTCCACAAAGCCTAAAGAAGTTAGTTAAACTGCCCATGCTTGGTCAGTGGCGGAGGCAGGATTTGAATCCAAGGTGTTTGGCTCTAGAGCCTAAGTGCTCTGCTGCTTGCTGTCTGAAGACCATCCATTCTCATGCACTACAGACTGAGAAGGAACTGATATGAATTGGTTGTAGGCATTCTAAAGCATACGTTTTGCATGTTTGTGTTCTCTGTTCACTTGGTTGTTACAAGCTCTCTTTATATAATAAACTACTCCTCTACTTTCTGTGACAAGTGACATTCTTTTTCTTATGGAACTAGAAGTGCTAAATTTAATCAATAACACATCTTTTGGAAACCCCTAAATTTATAATATTGGAACAGAGGGGGCAGGTATACAATTTAAGTAGCAGTTCCTTCATAAGACTGTTGATTACATGTATAAAATTTAAATCTTTGATCAATGAGTGATGATGGTGGACATGCTGTTGATAATGCTACAATGGCATCTAATTTTAGGTGAAGGAAATAATGGGAGGATTTGTGAAAATGTTTAGTCACACTATGTTTAAGCCCTAGAAACTGTTGATTGTGTATGGTTCATTTATCATCACAGCCCTATATTTTGCTTATTTTAGAGATGAGATGAAAATCTTTATGTGCAAGAATCCTGGGAAATAACTCACTCAAACTGACCTGTGCAAAATGCCCATATCAGCCAATTTAAACACAGAGTTTGTTCAAGTTCAGGGTGCAGGAATTTTCATTTATGTACCTAACAATAGCACTTGAGAATGGAATTGCATTGCCTGCTGTTTTCTGTTGCCCAGCTTACACACACACACACGCACACACACACACACACACACACACACGCCCTTCAATTCCCACCCATCCCTTCTTGTTGCCAGAAGATGAGATGATATTTCCCTGGATCCTCTGGAAACAGTGGGGACAAATGTCACCACACCAAAAGTCCATAACTGCTACAAAACAACTCAGAAACTACCACAGCACTTAGCACCTCAGAAAGATCAAGGCACTGTCAGTAAGTTATAAGATTCCCTGGGCGTAACATATATATTTTGGTCTTGTTATTCTTCCGTCCTGTCACCTTACATTTCTGAGGCATCTTTTCTCCTCATATACTAGCTTAACTCAAACAGTTAGCTTTGTTGGTTGCTGCCATGATTAAATTCCTAGTATTTCTCTGTCTTGTTGATTAACATTCTGCTTTCAAATGCCATCTGAAAGTACTTCTCACCTCCATGCCCTTTGCCTCCTAGTCTTCTCTTCTATACTCCAATTTTCATTTTAACTGTTCTCTTCTAATCCTACAATGTGATAGAGGCAGTTGGCAAGAAAGATATGATATAAAAATAGAGCCATAGAGTAATCATCCTTACCACTTTCCGTATTCATATAATACTTAGCACTTCATAAATGTTAACTAATAAGACTTCAAAATGTCCCTATAAGGAAATTCTTAGATACAGTTTACAAACTAAGAAAGAGAATTAGAGGGGGAAAAACCATGTGATAGGGTAGAAGTAACTGCTGGGAGCAGAAAGTGGGGTCCTTGGCTTGAGTACACAGCCTCAGGAATCTCCAGTCGACTGAAAATGTCTGCCGTCGTTCACTTTGCCTTGATAGTGAAACTGTGTACTAACTCTTCACCATAAAGCTGAATCATTATAATGTTTTCTTTCTCAAGAGATATTGAAAAAATAGATCCACAGACCCCCATCTGATCTCTTGGAAGCAGAGACTGAAGAATGTTAAGACTATATCCCTTTAGGCATCTATGGTACCTTAAAATACCCATGTGATTTCAACTCATGGTCATGCTCAGCTGAATCTGACATGCATTTAAAAAGGGCATAGTCTCCTGATGAAATGGTATGTTTTTGGCTTCCAGCCTTAAACACATCTTCTTCCTACCACCTATAAATACACATTTGTATCTCTTTCTAAGGCTAGGAATCTTGGAGTCATCTTTGCCTCTTTTCCTGTATCTCATACCCATCTGACAGAGAGTATTATTATTCTTTCATTTTTTGATATATATTTTTCTTTCTAATTTTATTATCATAATTTAAGTCCAGATATTTAGTAGTAGGAAGTGCCTCTGACTCTGGTTCTCTCCACTGAAATAATCTGCATGATGCTTCACGGGGAATATTTCAGAAATGAACAGTATAAATATCACTGTCTGTAGGGTACACATGCTGTGCTTGCCTGTTCAGCTTCACTATCCCCTTATTCTCTCAATAACACTCTGCATTTAAAAGGGAGGCTGTTATCACAGCACTGCCTTCTCCTCCCATATGCTACAAAAGAGGTGTTCCCATGATCCAAACTACCCCAGCCATTGTCAAGGCACATAAATAATATATTTTAAAATGCATAAATATTTTCTAAAACAAGAAATTTGAGAATAATATTGCTTTACATTTTTACAAATCTCTTTAATATTTGGCTTAATAGGCAAACTTGCTTCTGCATTCAATCTGTATAATATGTCATTACAATTAAATGTATATGTTGTTATATGAAGAAAATATGGCCTCAGGTAGTTGGAAAAGGGATGATTATTATAATAGCCCTTATAAATATTATGAATATTTTTCTTTGATACTATACTAAAACTTGACAAGTGGTAGTTTCCTAAAGGTTAGTTAAACCATATAGATGACCTTTTTGTACTCAGCTACACTAAAATGCACTGATCTGTTATGCCCTTTGAATGGATCTTTTACCCATGTATGACTTTGTAATATCATGTGTTGATCATTTGGAAAATATGAGTTCACTGAGATATGCAAATATTGTCACATTTCATTATAAGATGCCCCAAATCCACATTCCAGCCAACATCACCAGTGACTTCCTCAGGAAAGGCTTTATGTATTCGGACGCTGTCATGCTCACAATGGTACACACACGTGTTCTAAAATTCAAAATGAAGGAATTCCCTGGTGGTCCAGGGGTTAGGACTCTGCACTTTCACTGCTGAGGGCCCAGGTTCAGTCCCTGGTTGGGAACTAAGATCCCACAAGCTGTGCAGCGTGGCCAAAAATAAATAAATAAATAGAATTCAAAATGAGAAAGCTCAAATTTTATCATTTGCTGTAAACACTGTCCAGAGTATGTATACTAAATACCCAAATCCAAATAACCACAGTTTATCTATCAGTTGTCAAGTTAAAATGGTATTCCGTGTAAATGTGACTAGTTCAGCTCACAACTCAAATATTTGCCAGGGTGCTTTTCCTTACCACTTGACTATACTTCGGTGTGAAGCAGAAGTGTTTTACATACCCTTCCTATCTTGTTACACAGAATAGTAAAAGCTCATATACTCAAGAGTTGAGATTTAATAAAAGTAATAACTTTTACTGTTTCATCAATGGCATTCTTAAGTAAAAGTGGCTTTAAAGTTTTTTTTCTAACTGCAACCATGTGGTAGTAAATAAATGACTTGTTAGTATGATTTGGGGCCTCTGGCTAAGGCACCAGCAGTTTTAGCCAACATTGCTTTGCATCCTTAGTGCAAATACCAACACAGTAAAACAGGAAAATAATGCCTTAGTATTATTATGAAAGTAGTTTTGACCTTGTAGATCCCTGAAAATGCCATGGGGGGGCTCCCTGGGAATCTGTAAACCACACTTTAAAAACCGCTGGTATAAAGAAATGCTCTTTTCACTGAAATTGCTAAGCTTGGAGCCAGATATTTTGGGCTTGCCCCTGGCCATGTTCCCTGGCAACATGGAAGAAGTATTCTAGAGTTCGGAAAGAATGAGTCCGTTACAAGGCAAGCTGAGCTCAGAGAAGAGACCTCTGACAGTATCTTTCGTAGTCCAGGATTTAGCCTTGCCAGAAAATCTGAACTTCCTGACTAACAGAGCCAGTATATTCTCTTTTTTGCCTAAGCAAGTTTGAGTTGGAGTTCGTTTCCTTTTAGGCCAAAGGTCACCATAAGTTGGCCCTGTCTTATCCATCCAATTCCTCCAGTAATTTAATATTCACCACAAGCTCATCCAAGGCCCCCACCCACAAGTTTCTTCTTACCTTCACCTCATACTCCTGTGCTTACTCTTCAGGATACCTCTCATCCATGCCATTCCAATCCTAGGGCTACCAGTGTTCTTGAAGACTTCTGCTGAAGGCACCCTTTTCTGAAATCTATCAAGCTACTATCAGTAGCATATTTTTTGGTAATAAATTGCTCTCTGATTCTTGTATGAGTATCACTGGGTATACTGTAAATAATGCTTTTTTTAAATCCAGGGAATTTTTTTTATGTTTCTTAGAAAAATGTCATTCGTAGTCAACTAACTAAAACTTCGAGACTAAAATTGGTCTCGAAGACAATTGATTATAGAAGTAATTACAGAGAAAGGATAAAGAAGCTGTTTACTTGTGGAAAAAACATGAATTTTGGAATCTGAAGGATTAGAGTTCACTTTATTCTGCCAGGTCTTAGGCCTGAACCCTAGGAGTTCATCGACAAATGGTGCAGTACTTGTCTCATGGGAATGCAGGTCTTATTAAATAAGGAAAAGAGCACATTGTCTACACACGGTGTTGGTGTTAAGTAGATGTTCCACTCCCTTCCCCGGTTATGTATTCAAATCAGCCTTCTTAGCAACCAGGTATTCGAGAAATGAGTGTCATGGTTATGGTTGAAAGGGAGATTATGGTTCTTTTCTCCAACCTTCTACAAAAATGCAAGAACAACCTGCAGAGCATCCTTGATTCAGCTCTCCTTGAAAATCACTAGGGATGGGATTTCACTGTTCCCCAAGGCATCTTCCTCTTCAAATTCTTAAACAATTCTTTTTTTCTAGTAGAATGGGATTTCTATCAGGATATCTTTGTAAGTTCCCAGCCCTTGGTCCTGTTCTCAGATGTTACGTATAAAAACCCTTATTCCTCTTATCTATGGGAGGCATTCAAATATTTAAAGCCACCAATTGGCTCCTGTAATAAAAAAGATTAATTAAACCTAGCTTCAACTATGTAGAATAAACATGCATACAGTTGTTTTGACATCTTTATTTCAAATTGAAAATAAGAAAAAAATTGGAAGAAATTAGAGATATAATTCATTTGAAGAAATTTATCCACAATTTAAACTCAAGGTTTATACTTCCTATATGATTGTTTGGAAGGTATCCCCTTTAGAATGGTTAATGTTCTCTTTTTTTTTTTTTTTTTTTTTTTTTTTTTTTGCGGTATGCGGGCCTCTCACTTTTGTGGCCTCTCCCGTTGCGGAGCACAGGCTCCGGACGTGTAGGCTCAGCGGCCATGGCTCACGGGCCCAGCCGCTCCATGGCATGTAGGATCTTCCCGGACCGGGGCACAAATCCGTGTCCCCTGCATCGGCAGGCAGACTCTCAACCACTGCGCCACCAGGGAAGCCCAAGTGTTCTCTTTTGAACTGGAGGGATGGTCTGTGAACATTTCCTAGTTCTGAATTATCAGGATCCCTAACTATGTAGATCCTGAGGTCAGATTTTGAGAAAAATAAAAGAATAAATTGCTCTTAGGAGTGTGGCCTTTCTTTTCAAAGTAGACTTGATGAATAAAAGGAAAACCCAGTCATTTCTCCTTGAAGAATATCAATAGTGATTCAGTGGCAATAATGTGACTGAAACCATTGTTCCCAGACAATGAGATAAGCTAAAACCCTCTTCTCAGTAGTGACTAGAAAATCCTCGATGATTTTAGACATGTTGTAACATAGTCCTCAGGAAACTGTTGGGAAAGGAACATCTTATTTTCTTTGCTTATATCCTGAGAAACCAGAATGATTGCCATTTTAGCACTATGAAGTTGTAACTTACATGATGACGTAGTTCCTGAAGTAAGGTGGAATCCGCAGGATCCAAGATGCACTGACACCTCCAAACACTCACAGTACAACCATTCTATTTCCAGACATTTCTGGCTTGCCCAGTTCCCTGATATTTCATGATCCTCTTTATTTTTTCTTCTATTCATGCTCCTCTCTTCATCTTTTACTTGAAAACTGGATGGGATTTCGACATGACGTTTGGGGATAAATTTTAAAGAAGGGTAAAATTAAAAACATATTTTGAGAATTACGAGTGTGAGGTAATATATATAGTGTTGAACAGAGTTTACCAATTGAAGACTCATACTGATTCCCCTTTACATTTAAAGGATATCTGTTGCATGATTCCCTGAAAACCTGGGATGATAGAAGGACCTCAGGAATATTCTAAAAACAATTCATTTAGAAGAATATAAAATACGGTACTAAGAGATTGGTTTGACATCCTTAATTCTCCTTTGCTTGGTTCCCAATCTAATTGACTGATTCTGTCTTAAAAATTGATAGAAACCCTATAAAGGAATGAGAAAAAAGATGACCTTTCATTTTCTTTATTTCTCAAGTAAAAGATACTTTTTAGTAGACAAATTTGAGGGTGATAATAGGGATTATCTATATTTATGTGAAATCAGTAGAAACCATAATTTTTAGGAAGCATCTCATAAATGTAACAAAGGAATTAGATCACAATTCGCAAATACAAATTTTTGTCATTTCAAAAACATAGAAGAGCTCTGAGTGATGATCATTTCATAAAATATCTATGAATTTTGTGCACCGTCTCAGGACTGCTGAAGCCAAAACTAATACATTTCCTTAAACTCTACTGAACCAGCATATTAGATACTCCACAGAAAATTTTCTAACTTACAAATAAAATGTATTATATCATACCAAAAACTATTTCAGATGCCCATACCTTAAATCAATGCTTATATCAAGTTAAGGGATTTTGTTTCTTAGAAGAGCTTCTGCATCAAGAACATATAAAAGAAAGTGTGGAGTCATAGAGAATGAGCTGGCATCCCAGGAGGCTCTTCTACTCTTAAATGTGTGACCTTGGGCAAAGCACTAAATGGCTACTGAGTCTGTGTCCTTGCTTGTGAAATGGGAAAGTAACTCCTGCCCTAACTTGACAATCAAGTTGTGTGTCTTGACAATCAAATCAGAAAATTCGTAACATGGTAATAAATTGTGAAGTTCTATACTCGTGTTGGTTACTAATATCATATGATCTTGTGCTCCCTCTTTCTTCCTCTCTTTATGTGTATGTATCAATTGTGCAGAGCTATGCAGATTTATCATATATCTCTGTTTCTATGTCTCTGTTTATCTATGTATCTATCTCCCCTCCCTCCCTCCCTTCCTTCCTTCCTTTTCTTTCTTTCTATAAAATTGTCCTTTATTGTTATACTTTTATATACAAACAAGTGTATTGGTAACTCTCTTCCAGTGTTGGAAGATGTTGGTAGATTATTTCATTCTTCCTTTTAATATTATGCAGCTTCCCAAGATTTTGTTTGAAAAATTATGCTGAAAAGCTGAAGAGAGTAATTTATTTGCATCAATTTTTCCAGAGCCCCATTGCATGACCACCCCTACATTTCTTCCTTATAAGTCATGAAACTGAAGAGAAAAGCATAATTGGATCATTTAGGGCTTATATTTTATGATGTAACAATTTTATAATAGAACACATAAAGTTGTGGCAACAGAAAACAAAACATTGAAAGAAGCCCTTTAGACTCCAGAGCAGCACGGCTGGGTGCATTTCGTCCTGCCTGGTACTGCTTACAATGACTGAATCTATTTCTAATGTGCTCAGCAATGGGCAGCATTTAATTAGAAATAAGCTGAGAGAACAAAGCCTGCTTCTGCTGCTCTGAAGGACAATAGTTCCTCTAAAGTCAAACACGTAAATGTAAGGCAGGGAAACTCTGAACTAACTTGGCCAAACATGTCACACTGTGACTGCTTGACTTTAGCACAGCTGGCCCAAGCCCACTGTGTTTATCAATCTGGAACACTATAAAGTTGAGTGGGAAGTTCTCCTCCATGCAGTGGAGAGTAGGGGCTGTGCCCATTCCACTAAGAAGAAAGGGAGCCCCTCAACCAGGGAGTCCCTTCGTGGGTACCAATATTCCAGGCTGACAGGGGAGTGGCTGGCCTACCTGCCTGTCTTCCTTCTGCATATCTCCGATTGCCCCACACACTGTTATGGGTATTAGGGGTGTAATGGTGAACTGGGCAGATTCTGTCCCATCTTCATAGACCTCACATTCTAGTAGAGGTGAGGGTGAAAACTAAGTCATACTAACAAGATTATAGTATAAGTTATTATAAATGTTAAGAAAAAAACTAATAGAGAGCTGAGAGAACAAATAGAAAGGGGTGGTACCTTGGATAGAGTAATCAGAGTGGGTCTTTCTAAAGAGGTAAGACTGAAATTAAGACCTAAAGGCAGGCATAACACATGGAGATCAGCTCAGTGCTCTGTGACCACCTAGAGGGGTGGGATGGGGAGGGTGGGAAGGAGACGCAAGATGGAGAGGATATGGGGACGTATGTAAACGTATAGCTGATTCACTTTGTTATACAGCAGAAGCTAACACACCATTGTAAAGCAATTATACCCCAATAAAGACGTTAAAAAAAAAAAAAAGACAAAGGCAGGTCTCAGATTAAATGTCAGGACATGGAGAGGTTTTGATGGAAGAGGGTGATGGTGGTGGTGGTTGAATACCACAAGTAAAAGAAATGGCAGAGGCCCTGAGGCCCCGAGGTAAGAGGGAGTGGGCCACTGGACTGTAATGGCAAGGATCCTGCTACAGAATACAGGCGTAGCTTTTGGCTTGATAAAGGCCCATGAGTAGTAGGACAGCAAGAGGAAGGAGAGTTCTGGAAATATTGGCACTCGTTTCTGCTCTCATGATAAAGTAGAACTTTTCAAGCTGGTGTGGATGTTTTCCAATATTTTCACAATTAGATGGTTGTACTGCAGAAAACTGGATGAGTATAAGCCTTGACAATTGGTGTTTTCCTAAACATAATTTGGAAACAACTTAGAGGGCCTTCCAGGGCCTTTCTGGCATCCATTCTGGTTAGTTAGTGTTCATTCATTACTGGTTATTAAAGATTGTGAATGTCACTTCTCTTAGCTCTATAGAACTATTCTAGGAAAAAATTCTGTGTTCAAATAAGTTTAGACATAAAGAGAGAGATATGAGAGTCAGTGTCTCCAAACATGCTTGGGAGCCTCTTTTCCCCCAAGTAGCAGCTTATGGGCCCAGAGATCCACAGAATTAACTCCAGGCCACACTCCTGATCTGTTACAGTGATCTTACTTGTCTTCTTGTCTTAAATTCCTCCCCTCTGTAAGCCATCTCCATCCTGCTGCCTTAGCTCCCTTTCCAAAACACAGCTATGATGGAGTTATTTTCCTGCTTACAAATTTGATAACTTCTCATGTCTGCAGAATACAGGCCAAACTCCTTATCAGATCTTCTAAGACTCTTTGCACACTGTCACCTCCCCACCTGCTAACACCTGTCACTTTCAGTCCTTCCCACAAGGCCTTTGTGCGGCCTAGACACACAGACAACCTTGAACACAGCAAAGGTGTCATGGCTCCTCTCTCATCCTTGTCATCAACCCCAATCCTGCAGAGCCCACAGCAAATTGTGTTCTTCCCATGAGGGTATTCTCAGTCTCCTCACTCAAGATGAGTCTCTCCTCCCTCGTCTCAGCTCTCATGGCAGTTTGTTTACATTTAGAACGTTTATCCCAGGCACTGTAGCATTGTTGGCCAGCGGTGTCCATTTCCATCTCCTCCGTTGACAGCAAGCTCTGCTGGAAGCACATGGTGCTCATTCTCTAACAGCCCACTCTGCCTTCTCCTGGCTCCCTAGTGTTTGACCTCACACCTTGCTCTCAAGTTTGCTACAGTTTCTTTCATCAACCTAGGCTGACCGAGAAAACAAGTCATGTTGTTGAAAGAGCCCTGGATCAAAAGATCTGTGTTCAGGACAGCCTCTAGACCTGAATAGCTGTGGGGCCTGGGCAAACTGTACAAGGTTAGAAGCTTGTTTCTCCAAAGGATTAGTGAAGAGTCCAGCCCAAGGCCAGCTTCTCTGCAGTCCCTTGTCCAATCTAGTATGTATAAAAATCCATTGGAATATCTTTAAAATCTGTGCTGTCAGGCTCATCTGACATGCTCAGGAAGACTTATTCTCCTTTCCTTCTATTGTAAGTGCACTCTCCAGGGAAAAGGTCCTTTGTCTAAGCTTTCAAGGCACTTTGGGTCTATAGCAAGGGTGGTCTAGGAAGCTCTTTCTGTAAAAGAATCATCAGAACTACATAGGAGAAGTCAGTACACAGACAGGGAGTGACACTGCCTTGAGTCGCACGATCTTTCTCCTCACTCAAGCACTACAACAGTCAGGCCACCTGCCTTCAAGCCTCACATCCAGGCCCAGGAGACCTTTAACATGTAAATATGATCATTATTGCCCTGCCTTAACTCTGCCAATTGTCAATAACGCTTAGGATCCTGTTTAAATGACTAGATGAGTGGCTCTTCATGACTTGATCCCTGCCCCTTTCTTCTGGCCACTTCTTATTGCTGTCCATAAAATCACTAGCTGTTCCCTATAAAATATGGGACTACAATTTAAATTTGAATTTCAGATAAATAACAAATGTTTTAGTACAAGTATGTTCCCAATATTGAATGGGGCATACTTATACTAAAATATTGTTTTTTGTTTACCTGAAATTCAAATTTAACTGGGCATCTTGCATTTTTATTTGATAAATATGGTAACACTACCTATTATACCATGTAGTCTCAAGGGCCCCTGCCTTCTCTCTGCTGTCACTTCTGAACACTTTCTCCTCCTGCCTCATATCCACACATCATTCAGGACTCCTTTCATTTCCTCTGAAGAGCCTCCATCACCTCTCATTTTAGTTTAGATACTTCTCTGTGGTACCCTGGGCCTATTTCTAATAGTGTACTTATAAAAATCTATGGTAATTGCTTATTTGTATATTTATCTAACTCACTAAACTAGACGTTTCTTTTATTTTTAGTTTAAAAAATATTTATTATTTTTGGCTGCGTTGGGTCTTCATTGCTGCGTGCAGGCTTTCTCTAGTTGCGGCGAGCGGGGGCTACTCTTCGTTGCAGTGAGCAGGCTTCTCATTGGAGTGGCCCCCCTTGTTGTGGAGCATGGGCTCTAGGCATGTGGGCTTCAGCAGTTGTGGCACACTGGTGCAGTAGTTGTGGCTCACAGGCTCTAAAGCATAGGCTCAGTAGCTGTGGCACATGGGCTTAGTTGCTCTGCAGCATGTGTTATCTTCCCGGACCGGGGCTTGAACCCGTGTCCCCTGCATTGGCAGGCGGATTCTTTTTTTTTTTTAATTTTTTTTTATGTATTTATTATTTTTGGCTGTGTTGGGTCTTCGTTTCTGTGCGAGGGCTTTCTCTAGTTGCGGTGAGCGGGGGCCACTCTTCATTGTGGTGCGCGGGCCTCTCACTATCGCGGCCTCTCCCGTTGCGGAGCACAGGCTCCAGACGCGCAGGCTCAGTAGCTGTGGCTCATGGGCCTAGTTGCTCCGCGGCATGTGGGATCTTCCCGGACCAAGGCACGAACCCGCATCCCCTGCATCAGCAGGCGGACTGTCAACCACTGCGCCACCAGGGAAGCCCAGCAGGCGGATTCTTAACCACTGTGCCACCAGAGAAGTCCTAAACTAGACATTTCTTGAGGGCAGGATCCATGGTCTACTCTATTTATCTCCAGAAACTGAGTGGCTGACACATAATAACTGTTTAACAGTTTTGTTTGACAAGCCAAATGGTGTCGTTTTACTAGCTTTCTAAAGTACATAGAGAGAAACACATGGCCAGAGGTCTAGGTTTCCAGGTGGAAGGAGAAGAGGGTGCCAGATGTCAAAACTGCTAACTCAATTCCAGATGGTCACACTCACAGGGCATTTCAGGGGACAGTAGTGAGGATGCAGACCACAGACACAACAAGAGGGGCCGTTCAAGAAGGCACAGTCAGAAAGATCATGGCCAGCTAGCAGAGATTTAGAACATAGAGATGAGACAGGGGATAAAACATAGTCAGGAAACCTTTCATCTCAGTCCTCACAGAATAAGTCTTAGAAAAGTGAGAATTTGACAGTGAAGAAAAGATGGATTGCTTAGCTGATAATTGAACATGGGCTTTCCCATGAAACCTTTTCCTCTCTAAGAATTTTAGCAGAAAAGAGGGAATGGGATCATCTGACCACAACTGTCTTAAAACTGTTCTCATAGGCAACGGTCCACAGAACAGGCATGAACGGTGGCTTTGGAGCTCATGGCAAGCCCTCCTGCTGGGTGTACGAGGGGAGTGGAGTGTCTCCTTTGGTGGGAGTGGCAAGTACTTTTGCTGGCAGGTGGCAACTTCATGGTTTCCTTTGTGAATTAGTCAGAGCTGTGAGGAGAGTTATGCAGGTGGTGGCCTGGTGGATCTGCCACCAAAGGAAAAGAGGAACACAGGCTGTCAATGTCTATGAATGTATTAGAATCCCAGCTCACCCTTGGTTTAATTCATTTCTTAATCAGAAGCTTTCCCCTGTTTTTCTGTCATTTCCTCTCCTTTTTCTTCTCATTAATGTATTTCTATCCCTCAGCCCTACTCCCCAAGTGAATGGTTTTTGGTTTAGTAGATCTTTAATAATATATAAGCTACTGTCCTATGCTTTCAGAATAAATATTAAGAGCCTGAAAAACATTCATAGCTCTCATAGCACTCTTATTCTAGGGATTATCATAAGGAAATAATCAAGGCTTAAAGAACATAAAGATTTATGTTCAGTGATGCTCATTACTATATTATTATAATAGATAAATCTGAGACATTCATGCAATGAAATACTATCCATTCATTAAAATAATATTTTCTAAGAATAGTTAATACCAGAATAGTTTGTACCAGATAGTTGTGATTGCTCTCATTAATGTCAGAATAAAAGACTGTAAGTTCCAAATAATGTAACATATATATTATACATATACTTGTATATATATGTATACATATAAGAAATATAGTATAACATATATGATAAATGATTTGAGTGAATGAGAAACAATAAAGCATTGAAGTTAGAAGGATTAGGCTTGGAATCACAGAGATTTAGGCTTACCACTTTTTACTTAAGATCCTCGGAATTTACTGTCATTGTAAAATAAGGATAATAGTAACTGTCTTACAGAGTTATTTTGTGGATTTATATGAGAAATCATTTGTCAAATGCTTGGTGTAGCCCTACCACACAGGAATTCAATAAATGATATTTTTATAAAAATACATAAAAATCCAAAATGTTACTGTATATATATATATATATATATATATATATATATATATATGCCAAAACATTAACATGTTATCACTAGGTAATGATATTACACATTTTTCAATTTATTCTCCCTGTATTTTCATTTTTAAAATTACCCATAGTGAATATGTATTTCTTTTATACTAGAATTAAATTATTATATTAAATAAATTAACATAAAGCTTGCAAAACCTAAGGCATTTCTTCAGCAATAAAAAGTGTTTTGTTTCAGTCTTTGTTTTCTTTTATCTTTAGAGACATGACAAAAAACTCCAGGGGTATTGTCAAAAATATGCCATGATCAAATAGGGATTCTGTGTAACACAGTACTTCCCGGCTGAATATGAAGGTTCAAAATGGCTCTTGCCTATTAAGCAAAATGTTAGCTCAGAAAGCCAGTCTGTAGACATTATGCATGTGTTTGTGTTATACTTGTGAAATTTAATTAAAACTACCTAGCAGTGAGACAGTGTGGTTTCTGAGAATCATGCTCTGCAGCAAGGCCACCAAATTAATTATGCTTGATGAAGGACTGTGTGAGTAGGAGCCATATCTAGTAACACAGGACAGGACAGATCTTTCGCTAGTTACGTGCCTGATTAAAAACTTGAAAAGCCTTATAGAACAGCCTGATTCATTTACGGACATTTTCAGTTTGCTTATTGATGTTTCCTCCATCCTCTGTTGCTCTCATGGACTTCTGGGTTTAACAGACTTGTATCTGTTCTTCTGCAGTCATTTCTCTCTGAGGAATGATGGTTAATAATGAGAAAACAAGTGTGTTATCACAAACAACATTGAGATTGAGGAGGGAATTGACAGCAGCTAAAGCAGCTTAAACCTTACCAACAGGAATACCCCTCCCAAACAAAGACAGTTTTGTTTGTCCAATGTGACAAAGGTTATTACTACTTAATTCATATTAGTTACACAAGTAGTAAAAACAAACTCTGAAGCATTTTCTGATGTGTGCCTTCCTCCAAGCTATGAAAAGACTTCTCCTTTCTGTCCTCTGCCCTCAACTATCATGCTGGTCTTATCATCATCCTCTACTCATTTACAAAATCACTGCAATCTCTCTAGAATTGTTTGTTCTGCTGCTGGCCTCTCTGTGTTCGAATCAGGTCTTCCTCTGAGGTCCAACTATGTTAAATGTTCATTACCTTAGTTACAGTTTATAATTTAGACAACGTGATAATTCAGGAAACGTTAACAAGTGGAATGTGTATTAGGAAGGAGGCAGTATCATTGTTTTCACAGAAGGAGATGACTGTATGCTTAGAGAACTCATGGGAAGTAGAAGAGATATAAAATAATGTTCTAAAATCTAGAACATTTTTTTTAGCAATTATAAATTATAATGAAAAAGATATGATTTGCAAGAGTTGTTCTTCTATGAGCCAGATGGATGCAGATTCCATTCAGGTGGGGGAATGACACATTCCCCAAACCCTACCCTCATTTTGAGCCCTCAGCCTCTAAACCATTCAGGTTTTGTTCAGAGTTTCACAGTGTGGATTTTGAAGAAATTCCCACCAGTTTCTGGCCATGGATGAAATTCCCAGGGAAATAAACATCATAGCATCTTCCCCATCCTCCTCATCTCCTCCTGAGAAAAAACATTTTCCCCAAATGTTAACTGAACTGGGTGCCTCCAGATAGACAATCTTTTACATTCTCACCCTAAAGCAGTTTTAGCTGCTTTGGCCACATCACTATTTGGAAAGTGTGATGTTTTGTTTAGGAGGATTGTAGTGGGTTGAACGGTAGCCTCCCCAAAAGATATGTTCATGTCCTATTGTCTAGAACATGTCAGTGTGACCTTAGTTGGACAAACGACCTTTGTAGATGTGATTAAGTTAGTCTTGAGATAACATCATCTTGGATTATACCAGTGGGTCCTAAACCCAGTGACAAGTATTCTTGTAAGAGACACACAGAAGAGAGGCAGACAAAAGAGGAGGCAGTGTGACCACAAAGACAGAGACAAAAGTGATGTGACCAGAAGCCAAAGAATGCCACCAGAGCTGGAAGAGGCAAGGAACAGAATCTCCCCTAGAGACTCGGGGTTGAGCACAGCCCTGCTGACACCTGGAGTTTGGATTTCTGGCCTCTAGAATTCAGAGAGTAAATTTTGTTCTTTTAAGCCACCTAGTTTGTGGTAATTTGTCACAGCAACCACAGGAAGCTAAAACAAGCAGACTCTAGAGTTAGCAGACCAGGGTTCCAGTCCTTGACCTGCTATGACCTTGGGCAAGTTGATAAACCTCTCTACAATTCTCATCTGTAAAGTGGGGATGATAATACTAGTATATCCCTCAGAGGGCTATTGAAAAATGTCTATACATTATTATTACTGCATCTATATAATTAAAAGGCCAATGAAGGGGGTTTGCCATTGTTATAAGATAAACTGAGGCTTATTAAAAATGTTGAGTTTATTTGATCAAAAATTGATTTCAGTCTGGCAGCGCCAAACAGGAAGTGGTTAGGAGCATTCCTCTGATGGGAGTTCTGGGAAAGACTTATATAGGTAAGGTACGGAAGCAGAGAAAGGAAATTATATGATTGGCTACAGCTTAAAGCCTAGTTGGCTGTGATGTGTTGTCCTTTGCCTTTCAATTTCATAACCTTGAGGCATTTACAGGCTTAGATTTTGGTTTGCTTACGAAGGCTGTCATGGCATTAAAGCCTCCTCAGTCTAATGGGCTCCTTATTTAACTAATTTAACAGCCTGTAGGAGGGAAGAGTGTCTCTAAACATGTACTGGAGTCACCACCTCTTACCAGACAGAAACTACCTTCAGCATTTAAAAGTCAGCTCTGCTCTGCTTGTACTCAACCCATTTTCAGATATCCTAGAGTCTGTGTTTTACCTAAGATCCCTGGACAGAGCTTTGCAGGCGCTCCTCTTGGCCTACGGCCTCAGTTTGACACACCAAGTGGAGTGACCTCGTTTCATGATGATCTCTTATCATCTGGATGCTCTTTTGTGGTGTTGAATGTTCATTTCTCTTGGCCTCATTTTCTGCATTCATTCATAACAGACTTTACATTACATATACATTACACTGAAGTGTATACATTACATTGAAGTGTATACATTACATTGAAGTGTATACATTACATTGAAGTGTATCTTTTGTATCCGCTATGGATTTTGGTACATAGTAGGTCTGTGATAAACAATTGGATGAATAATAAATGCCTCTCACAGGCACATAAGGAGGAATCAAGAAGCTGTGAAACACTCTGAGGGCCTCCTCGGAGTGGCCTGTCACTGGCCTGACTTCTCTCTTTTCTCTAGCATGTGAAAGTTTGCATATATTGATACTTTCCATTTTGCTTGGACTATGCTGACTTCTACTCTTCCTGTGGCTCAGGCTTCAGAGCTGGTCTGAATATTATTTCCTGAGAAAATCCTTCCCTGAATGGTTAAGTCCACCCACTAATCATATCCACAAAACCCTCTACTTCTCCTTCAAAACACCCATCTCACAGTTTAACTTGTATCTTTCTCAGAAGACAATAAACTCCATGAATCGGGATCAGAAACGTTTATCCCCACATGGATCCCTACATCTAGCTCATCTTCTGGTCCTTAGTTGTCATGTATTCAATAAATAGATATGCTTACCTATGCCACCATGTAATAAAAATATAATGTTGCTTTCTCTTCTTTATCTTTGGTCTGCTATTTTTCTCACAAAGATATTTTTTCTACGTACATTAGTCTGTCAGGAGTAAAATATCTGACATATTTATTATGCTTTTATTAAAGGCTTAGGGACTTAATGGACTTAATGGAAAATATTACATTCAGAAATGACCACTCTGAGTTCTCAGTCCTTCTTTTGGATATTCTGTAACCCTGGAGTGTTAACATGAATTCCAGTGACAGCAAAGATACAAGGCCTTAGTTTTCTGATAAACCAATATGCAATTAAATTTGTTTTCCAGGAAAATTTTGTAGGAAGAAGACATTAAGAATGAGATAAAGTTACCAATTTTATTGGCACAGTGGTGAGATAAATTCAAGAGGAGCAAATAAAATTTCATTCCCTTCAAATACATTGGTAGAATTTCTAATCCTGTATGCTGTGGAGTCCCAGTCCCATGAGATGATCTATGAAAAAGAGCTTACTGAGCAAATTAGTTTCAGAAACACTACTATTTATAACCCCCTTTGAAAAGTATAATATGCATTAGCATATTAAATGCTCTGCAGTGTCCTAATATTAAGAAATAAGCTTAGTCTAAGCCAATGATTCCTAAACTGTTTCAACAAGGAGTTCTCAAACTTATATGACCACAAAGTTTTTTATTTTTTATTTTCTGACAAGTCATACCTATTGGCATTCTGAGGAAATCAAGTTCTTTGGAACACGCTTTGAGAAATTCTATAGTAGTGTAATAATGGTAGGCATAAAAATTTTAAATTATAGGATAAACGTATAACAATTGTTACCACACTTGAAGGGTAATTCTGAGTTGGTTATGCCTCCTAACCAATGTGTAGGGTCAGTACCTTACCTCTAAAGTCACATATTTAATCTTTTCAATTGTGGCCAAAGACCTATGCACTATCTGACCGCAGTGTAAGTTCACAGAATGAAGAAATGAAGAACAGTCACAGTTTGTCAAAAGCTTAAATTACTTTGTCTTTAGTCATAATTCAAAGTTTTTCTAAGTGCTTTCTATGCATAAATTACTTAATAATCAGTAGAAGGATTAATATCCAACACTGTCAAAAAATGTCCTGAAATCCATAAAACTATTGTGAGGACCAAACCAGCAGAATTAAGAGAGGACACTTTGTAAATTGTAAAGTAATTTCTAAGCATTTTGCCACTGTATTTGGTGCAAACCTTTCCACAAGGAGGATTGTCATCAATATCCTTAAAATTGCCTCTCATGTTGTCTTGGAAGCTCTGGTTATTAGAGAGAAGAGACACAGAACAAGGCCCTGAAATTTTATCTTGACAAATTGGGCTGCATGCCAGCTTGTTCATAGGAACTGAAATTTCATCTGAATACTAATGCTGGCATTGTGTTGACTTTACCAAGTCAAGCTTGAACATTCAGGCTTGCAGTTCATCCACTGTACAAATTTTCTTCATTACTGCCATGTCCTCACATTCTAAAAGTCTGCCTTGCAAGAAGTTACACGCATTTGAACACTGTCAACAAATGAGATCTGACAAGTAAACATTTGGCAGCAATGGGATTTGAAATCTGGACTTTGATTGCCTTCAACTCCTGATGATATCATATCCAGATTCCTCATGTGTTATATTAAAAGTGTCCTTCCTACTTGAAAGCCATGGGGAATCAATAAAGAGTGAGAATTTTAACAAGCTGCAGTGCCTCAAAGCTGAAGCAATTAGTTCATGAAGCTTGACATGCCACCTTTCTGAAGGTGAACCTTGGAAACTGTGAGAAACAATGTACTGTGAGAAGGTCTGTTTCACCTGCCATTTTCCTACAGAGACTGGGAGGCTCTCCACCCTTGCTAGTGATTCCTGAAGAGTAGTCTAGATAAACATTTTCACCAACTGGCACTCAGGAAAATCCCAGCATCCTCTTTGACGTGCATAGGACAAAGCCCCGTCATAACACCTGAGTGATCATTTCCAGGGAGTTACAATAAAATCGCAGTGCACCATTTGTTACAGACTTGAGCTGTCATAACTTCCATTTACACAGTAGAAATGGAGGTCTGAGAATGATGTTCTCAAATGGTATACAGCATCATAGAAAGGTTCAGATTTGCAGTCAGAAAACTTATGTCTAAGTCCAAATTCTTTCTGTTACTAGCTAGGGACTCTGCTTGTTATTGGTGGTGGTGGTAGAAGATTAAACTTCCCTGGGTCTTAGTTTTTCCCCCAGTAAAATAGGAAAAAATGCCCTGTCCAACCTACTTCACAGATATAACAACTGTAGAAAATATATGTGAGCTCACTTTGTGAATATAAATGGTTGTTAGTTTGAATTCTCTTAGAACCAAATCCTGAGACAAGAATTTGGGGTGCAGTAATTTATTTGGAAGATAATTCCAGGAAATACCAGTAGGGGAAAGGGGAAAGAGGCAGTAGTGGGCTTGGCTTCCAATAAATTATCATTGTGCACAACTGACAATCTCACTTGGGGACTCTAGGAAGCAGTGTAAGACACACGTCTCAGAGTTGTCTCACCTGAGGGTTGGTGCTACTGTGTGCATACAGACCAACTCCATTCAGCCATTAAGGAAGGCTGTCCTAGGGGATGGGAGATTTCTTGACACTTCAGCCTGTCACATGCATGAGTTGAGTGGTTTCAGAGGAAGCCAAGGAAAGCCCTTAGGCAAAGAGAAATTGGTCCTAGTATTTGAAAGTAGTCTAATGTGCACTTAAATAGAGAGGGCCAGAGGAATATGAGCTGAGTATTGACATATATATGTATACACAGTAAGTCCTCTACATACAAACCTTCAAGTTGCGAACTTTCAAAGATGTGAACTTGCACTTGCGCGCCCAGTCACGTAAGTTAGTTCACGTGTCTGGCGTACATCGTCACATGTGTGCATCCTCTATAAGTGCTTGTGCTTTTGTGTATTTCACTGTAAAGTATAGAGTACAGTAGTACAGTATCTTTATTTCAAACCCAGGATGTCCAGAAGCAAGTGTAAAACGAGCAGTGATGTAGCTGGTACTATTGTACCTTTCAAGGTAACGTACTATAAGACTAAAAATGTTTTCTTTCTCTTTTGTGGTTTTTTTAATGTATTATTTGTGTGAAAAGTATTATAAACCTATTACAGTATAGTACTATATAGCCGATTGTGTTAGTTGGGTACCTAGTCTAACTCTGTTGGACCTAGGGAAAAATTGGACTTAACGAACGCGCTCTCGGAACAGAACTCATTCGTATGTAGGGGACTTACTAATATATATATATATATATATATATATATATATATATGAAAAAATCCTCATGTACAGCTGAACTCATCTTTGTGATCTTATTCCTCAGAATTTGAGCTACCATCATGAAGTTGATGAAAACATTTCACCTCTGAATTTATATAAAATTATTATTCAAAAGGTATCCATAACCAACTTGTAGTACTGTTCTGCTTATTTTACCATTTAATAGGAATGGTACAAATGGTATACATCATTCTGCAACTATTAATTTTCATTCAACATTACCTTTGAAATCTATTCACATTGTAACATTTAGTATTTTCAATTGTTCTATAGCAAGAATCAGCAAACATTTTCTGTAAAGGGCCAGAAAATAAATACTTTAGGTGTTGAAAGTCACATAGTCTGTCATACAAACATTTTAAGTTTTAAAGTAATTAACCATCAATTTGTTTCATGAATTATGTTTTTTTGTTTTTTTTTTTTTTTTTGCGGTGCGCGGGCCTCTCACTGCTGCGGCCCCTCCCGTTGCCGAGCACAGGCTCCGGACGCGCAGGCCCAGCGGTGATGGCCCACGGGCCCAGCCGCTCCGCGGCACGTGGGATCCTCCCGGACCGGGGCACGAACCCGTGTCCCCTGCATCGGCAGGCGGACTCCCAACCACTGTGCCACCAGGGAAGCCCATGAATTATGTTTTGAGGGTTTTATAATTTATAAGCCTCAAGATGGTGTGAAAATTTTTTCAATATTTTTCCTGATAGGACCATCCCTTCTGGGGCCCATATTTATGGACAGAGTCCAATTGCAGCTCCACAGGTAGCTCAGAGCCCATAGCCTTTACTTCCATCCCCGTGAAGGCATTGAAATCTATCTGAAATTCATATCCAGCCCTCAAAGTTAAGAAACACATTTAGCTTCAACTCTAACTCTCCTAGATTAGAGTAACTTTTCCATTTTTAGCACCTGAAGATTTCCCTTTATTACTATTAAGTTTGGCTACATATTTGTTGTTATATTTTACTCAGTGTTTTCATCTTTTGTGGATGGGGAGGAAAACTTTCCATTTCTTCTTGGATCTATCAGGTGTTTGCAAAAAATAATCTGTCCGCATTGCTTCTCCAAATGGACACCAGACTCTGTACCTGCAAGATACATGATAAAACTGGTACCCTGGGAATGTAACTGGCAGTATTAGTTCTACCAAGTGCCATAGTTTGGCCCAGTAAGTCTAAATTGTGAACTTCTTGAGAGCAGGAACCATATGTTATATATAATTTTATCTCTAGCATCTATGACTCAGCAATATAGTATTAGGTACTTGATAAAGGTATACTAAAAGAATAGTAAAATAGAAGAATGTTGAAGATGCTTTATGGGGTCTACATTGCAGAAAGGCACAAGAAATGCAATGATTATTTCTGTATTAGATACTAGGAGTCAAGTAACTTAACGTTATTCATTTAGCACCTATTATGAGTAAAATCCATCTCAACTTCGAAAGATAATATAGAAAATAGCACAAGTTATTTCTTTTTGACCTGAAAGGGCCATGAGTTCCTTGCTGTCTTATAAAAAAACGTAAGGATAACACAAAAGAGACATTGCAGAATGTGTGTGTGTGTGCATACGCGTGTCATAGACCATAGTAATGGTTAAGCTGCAAGTGATACGAGAATTTAGAAAATTGGAGATCTCTATGGAACTGGGAACCAAGAAAGACATCTTAAAGGAGGAGAGATTTGGTCAGATGCTTCCACGATGGGCGTCATTTGGATAGCTCACTAGAGAGAACATTCCTGGCAGAGGGAACAGTACGTGAATAAAGGTCAGCAGATAAAAACAGCACAGTGTGTCATGGGAATGATGTGGGTTTGCCTTCGTTGAAGCCACTGAATATTGCCTCGTCTTCTCTACTTTTCTAACTGAAGCTGAGGAGGAGTGCAGGGGGATAATCAAGTATACCCAGCAAGGAATGAGGCTTGGAAAAGCATTTAGGTAGTTCAGTGAGAGATCCTAATCTGTGCATCTCCTAGGGCATACCACCCAGTGACTGTAAAAGCCAATTGCTGCCTCTCTCTTTTTAGGCTGCATCCCAGTGGAAGAACTCTGGGTGTCTGTGCAGCAGAGTAATCCTGGAATTTGAGATCTGTATTGAGTTCTGCCCCCCACACTGTGTGCTCTAGCGGGCAGAGATACAGGATTGCCAGCAGCAGTGGGTCCCACCTGTACTGGCTAATAAGAGGGCAGAGGCTGAAACATGTGCAGAGAGAAGTCTTTGCTCAAGGTCTGCTGAGTTTGCACCCTGGCTGCAGAAATTACCCTGGCAGCAAAGCCAGCTTCAAACTTTTGATTCAGGGGAAGCCATGAAAGTGCCTAGAAAATAAGTGAGCACACAATACTCTTGATTTCCTTTTTAATTTATTTTACTTAAGGCAAAAAGTTGTGTAAGAAAGAATAGTGTTTCCCACTTGCTCTTCTCCAACCTTATTTAGGTCGTGTGTGGACACTGCCCCAGGGCTCCCTGTGGCTCACTCGGGGCTGTTCCCCTGCTGCTAAAAACAACTTTATTCCCTTCTCTGATCTCTATCCCTTCTTCAGGGTGAAATGATAATCACTGAATTATTATTTTTGTTCCAAATAAGTGGTTCTTAGCTGACAGTATTTGCTAAACTCACAAAATAAAAAAGTAATGACCAACCCAAATAGACGTGAGAACAATTCCCCAAATTTTAAGAATGAAGAAAAGCTATGCAGTGTCATTTGGTGGAAAACTATACCAAATATTTGAATTAGAATATGGATTTTAAAGTGAAAAGGGCACAGACCAATTAAAAATGGGAAAAAAGATATGGACATCACACCAAAGAAAAGATATACAGGTGCCAAATCAACATAAGAAAAAATGCTCAAATGCATTTGTTATTAGGATATTGCAAATTAAAACAACAATGAGATATCACTACACACCTATTAGAATGGCTAAGATCCAAAAATATGACAATACTGATTGTTGGCAACGATGCAAAACAACAGGAACTCTCATTCATTACTGATGGGAATGCAAAATGGTACCGGCACTTTGGAACACATTCTGGCAGTTTCTTACAAAGCTAAACATAGCCTTGCCATACAACATACCAATCATGCTCTTAGGTATTTACTCAACTGATTAAAAAACTTAAATACCTGCATATGAATGTTTATAGCAGCCTTATTCATAATCACTCGGAACTGGAAGTAACCAAGATGTCCTTCAAAGGCAAATGGATAAACACCCATACAAGAGAAACTATTCAGCAGTACAAAAGAATGAGCTTCCAAGCTACGAAAAGCCATGGGTGAATCTTAAACGAATAATTGCTCAGTGAAAGTTGCTCGTCTGAAAAGTCTACATGTATGATTCCAATTATATGACCAAAGTAAAATGTCAACTCTATGTCAAAGGACACCGGAACCAACTAAAAGAGCTCAGTTATAAAGCAATTTGAGCCACAAAATAAAGAAGTATTGGATTATAACACAAAATAGAAAATAAATACCACAAATACTGGTATACTGGTATACATAAATAATTGAATAAAATAAATGACAGAGAAGAGACAAATATCTTACACAGAATAATTCCAAATAATTTATATAAGTATTTTGCCCTTAACAAGATGGCACATAATTCGTGATTCCTTAAGTGTGGGCTGGCCATCAGCTTCCTTCCAAAGAAGACAGTGTGGAAAGGGAGGAAACAGAGTAACTGTATAGTGGAGAAACCTGACCAACACTACCTTGGCCAGGTGGTCAAGGTCAACATCAACAGGGATAAATCATGTTGAGTGTATGATGTGATGAGAATGGCACTTTACCTCTGTGGTCTTTCTTCCCCAAACCTGTAATTCTAGTCTAATAATGAGGAAAACATTAGACTAATCCCAACTGAATTACATTCTACAAAATACCCGACCAATGCCCCTCAAAACTGTCAAGGTCATCAGAAACAAGGAAGTCTGAGAAACTGTCACAAGCAAGAGAAGCCTAAGGAGACAGGGTGACGAAATGTAACGTAGTGTTCTGCGTGGGATCTTGGAACAGAAAAAAGGCATTAGGAAAAAACTGAGAAAGTCTGAATAAAGTACAGACTTTAATAATAGTGTATCAATCTTGGTTCATTGATTGCGGTGTATGTACCATACTAATGTAAGATGTTAATAATAGGGGAAATTGGGTGCGGGGCACATGAGAACCCTGTGTATTAGCCTTCTAATTTGAGTGTAAATCTAAAAACTATTCTACGATAAAAAGTTTATGAAAAAATGAAAAGGGTCTCATAAATATTTCTACTTTGAAAAATACTATTTTATACCAAAGTTTATTAGACTTTGAAATATCAACATATTTTCCACAAAAGATTATGCACTTCAGGGATCTGACAGAAATTTACTATAAATTTTATTTTTTAATATATTTTAATCAGGAATAAAACCAACATGCATTTAAAAATGTATCATATAGAAAATTTTAACACTGGAACCAACCAGTTTGCTATCCTGTGATCCTAAGTTCATTCATTGTTGTGCAGTCCTCAGGATAAACCTCTGGCCACCTCTGTATAACTAGGGTATTGTGATAATGCAAGGTAAGTTGCTTTAAAAGAACAAGTACCTTTTTTTTTATAAGTTCTTTTTTTCTTTTAATTTTTATTAGAGTTTAATTGCTTTACAATGGTGTGTTAGTTTCTGCTGTACAGCAAAGTGAATCAGCTATATGTATACATATATCCCTCCTTTTTGGATTTCCTTCCCATTTAGGTCACCACAGAGCATTGAGTAGAGTTCCTTGTGCTCTGTAGTAGGTTCTCATGAGTTACCTATTTTACACATGGTAATGTATATATGTCAATCCCAATCTCCCAATTTATCCCACCCCCCTTTCTCCACTTGGTTAAAAAAAAAAAAGACCAAGTACCATTTGTTACCACTTATCTGTGTGAGTGTGGACATTCTCCAAGCTGAATAAGCAAAAGCCATGACAGACATTAGGTGCAGACACATCTTCAACTTGCTAACACAACCCCAAGTTTGAATTGCTATGTTTATTGAAGCAACTTCATTAAGTGACTTTAAAAAAAATACAGTGCAAAAATACATCCTGTAAATTAAATGTTACAATATATATTTATTAATAAAATATCACTGTATAGAATATTAGGATACTCTTTTTTTATACTGTGTTGAATCCTACTTGTTATTTAACTTTAAGAGAGGTTTCTGTTGATTTTTTCTTTTGAAGAACCTTGAAAGCTATTTTACTAAACAAAACTTAGTTTCTAAGGTAGCCTAGAATTGATATACCAGGCAATCCATTTATGACCCTTGTCACAAATTACTATTTTCATTCAAAATTCTCCTAAATTCAGAATTAACATTTATATCACAAAAGAAAGAGGTGTGAAATTTAACAAACAAGGTAGCATAGACTCCCAAACTAACTGATAGTAAACAATTTTTTTTTTTTTTTTCTGATAGGAAAGGGATAAGGATAGGAAAAAGCACAGTGTAATGTCTTGGGGGGTTATTTTTCATATCTGAGTATCATACAAATCACCGTGAGCCTCAATTGGCACATCTCTAAATAGATATGGTAACACTTGACCTCCCTGAAAGACTGGGGCAGGGACCAAAAAAGCCTCAGAGAGCTCTCATAGTTTTAAGATGAAAAACGTTTTAGGCTTTTGCCTGATTTTCCAAGTGATCATGTATAAACAACTGTGTTGGTTTCATATATTCTCATTTAACATGTTGTTTCTGTTTTTCCAATTTCTAATTTTTCATCCATTGCTTCTCTTCACTATCCTTTACTCTTTTCAGCAACATTGAATGCTGCAAGTTGAGCATTCATGTAGTCCTCTGGGTCCACATATTGTTTGAAGGTCAGATATGATTTTTGAACTGTGTAATATTTGAGAATTACTCTTTCCCCCTCTATCTCCATGACATAACTATTTCTTAGGTTTCTCTCATGTCTTTGGGGCTACCCTTTCTCTGGATCATGCCTTAACAATAGAAGCTCCCTAGGGCCACCTAATTTTCTAACCCTCCTACTTTTCACACTCTTTTGGGTGACATAATTAACCCCTGGGGCTTCAACTATTGCATAGTATGAACACTTCCAGAAACTTATATTTTCAGTCAGGATTTCTCTAGTGGACTCCAAGTCTTATATTCAAGTGTCAACTGAACTCTTTCACTTAGCTGTCTTATAGGTAGTCCAAATTCATCATGTCTAAAGCTGAACACATCACTCCCACCCCAGTTCTCAACCAATTATCATATTCCCCACCTTAGCAAATGGAGCCATCATTAACTCAGTTGCCCAAACCAGAAACTTAGGAGTATTTTATTTTATTTTTTATTTTATTGTTTGCATTCAATGTGATTTTTTTTTTTTTTTTTTTCGGTACGCGGGCCTCTCACTGTTGTGGCCTCTCCCGTTGCCGGAGCACAGGCTCCGGACGCGCAGGCTCAGCGGCCATGGCTCACGGGCCCAGCCGCTCCGCAGCATGTGAGATCTTCCCAGACTGGGGCACGAACCAGTGTCCCCTGCATCGGCAGGCAGACTCTCAACCACTGCGCCACCAGGGAAGCCCTCAATGTGATATTTTTTAATTGAGATATAGTTGATTTACAATATTATATTAGTTTCAGGTGTACAACATAGTGATTCAATTTTTTATAGATTATACTCCATTTAAAGTTATTATAAAATAATGCCTGTATTTCCCTGTGCTGTACAGTATATTCTTGTTTTTTATAGTAGATACAAAGCATAGTAGTTTGTATTGTATCTCTTAATCCCATACCCCCGTCTTGCCCTTCCCCCTCCCCTCTCCCCACTGGTAACCACTAACTTGTTCTCTGTATCTGTGAGTCTGATTCTGTTTAGTTACGTACATTCGTTTTATTTGTTTTTAGATTCCACATATAAGTGATAACACACAGTATCTGTCTTTGACTTATTTCACTAAGCATAATACTCTATAGATCCATCCATGTTGTCGCAAAAGGCAGAATTTCATTCTTTTTATAGCTGAGTAATATTCCATTGTGTATACATACCACATCTTCTTTATTCATCATCTGTTGATGGACATGTAGGTTGCTTCCATGTCTTGGCTGTTGTAAATAATGCTGCTATGAACATCGGGGTGCATGTATGTCTTCGAATTAGTGTTTTTGTTTTCTTTGGATATACATCCAGGAGTGGAATTGCTGCATCATATGACAGTTCTATTTTTTTTTTAGAATTAATTAGCCGAATCCTGTAAACTTCCTATGACATCTATTTTTCTGTTCCTGCTTCTCCATTTCCCATTAAAGTCACCAGAGCTGTCGTATAAGCTCTTACTATTCTTGCCTGGATCTTTTAACTAGCCTCTCTGTTTCCAGTCTAGTCTCCCGTCAATCCATCTTTCTCTGATACGAATGGAATTTTTTAAAATATAAATAATTTTATGCTTAACTTCCTTCAGTAGGAGGTTTTAGAGTAAAGTCATGCTTCTATCTTAGTACATACAATTATCACCACATTTCTACATGCTGCATCTATCAAGACTCCACCACCCCCCTGGGCTTTTGAGACATTCTCTCTCTGTCTGAGATTACTCTGTTCTTCCATTCTTCCTCACCGAGCCTTTCTTAACCATCCACATCTTATTTATTTATCCCTGCTCTATAATACCGTAGCATTTTCTGCATACCTCTATCATAGCTTTTACTAAGGTAAAATATAATCACCCATGCACTTATTTCAACCTTCATTAGACTTGAGGTCAGGAAGGTATTTTATTTGACTTTATAGTCCAATTACTTAGCTCAGTGCCTGATATACAGTCAGCATTTAAAAATCTTTGTTGGGCTTCCCTGGTGGCGCAGTGGTTGAGAGTCCGCCTGCTGATGCAGGGGACACGGGTTCGTGCCCCGGTCCGGGAAGATCCCACATGCCGCGGAGTGGCTGGGCCCGTGAGCCATGGCTGCTGAGCCTGCGTGTCCGGAGCCTGTGCTCCGCAACGGGAGAAGCCACAACAGTGAGAGGCCCGCGTACCGCAAAAAAAAAATAATAATAAATAAATCTTTGCTGATTGGATGACACAAATGGGCACCTTATTCCTTTAAAAACATATCACATGAGATACGTTTTATCACCTCTACTTAAGCAAGTCTTGATTTTCTTTTTCTATAGGGAATCATTTTCAACTAAAGAGTTTTTATTCAGTCAGCAAACCAATAATAGTGAAAGGAAAAAGAAATAAATTCACACTGCAACCAATAGAGAGGTTGATATTATGGGTGGTCATTAATATAATTTCTTAGCCAATTTCCAGAATTTTAATCAAATTGTATAAGTAGAGGCAAAGGAAAAGGGTGATTTTGCCTTCTGTATTAAAGCTGTGCAAGGATAAAGGGCCCAGGTTCAGAACAGGCCAACAAGCAGCAGCTGTCTGGGAGTAATGAAAGGTGGAAAGAGGTCAAAATCTGGGAGAAAAGATGGTTCTTTTTTCAAAGTCAGAAGCTGTAGGGCGCGGCCGGATAGCCATTACGCATGCACTAAGTATGCCGCTAGGGCGTATGCACCTAATATGCTAATCAGGTTTTGAAGCAGTGGCCTATCCAAAGTCCGGCTTGCAAAATGCGATAACCATACGGACGAATCAGGGACTTACACGAGTCCTTAAGCCCTTATATAAGCAGACAGGCTCGAGCGTACGGGGTCTTCCTTCCATCCGCCCGAAACCAAGCTGTACTCCAATAAAGTGTGATGCGAGAAGAATCTAGCGTGTGGTGATTCGTCATTCTGCTGGTCAGAAGCGGCTCGCCGCGAGAAGCCTTTAATTTTAATGATCTTTATTTATTAAAAAGATCACCTGTGGCCTTTCCAAACAGAGTATGTGCTGCTTATGATTGACAAGGAGAGGAGACTGTAAGAGGGAATGACTTGGCTAAAGAAAATTTCAAGAGTTGAAGGTGTCACTTAGAACTGGTTAAGGTGTCAGGGTTGTATACATGTCGTTATTCATAATTTTTAATAATTTATTTACAAACAAATAATTTAAAGACTGTGAAAGCACAGTCTTTAATGCCATAATAGTCATTATGACTATTAGCGTTATTAAAAGTGAAAGGCCAGTTATAAGACAAATAAGGACTACGGATGTAATGTACAACATGACTAACACTGCTGTATGATATATATGAATGTTGTTAAGAGAGTAGATCCTAAGAGTTCTCATCACAAGGAGAACTTTTTTCTTTTTTTTCTTGTATTAAAGATGCAACAGAGATAATGGATGTTAAGTAAACCTATTGTAGTCATCATTTCACAATATATTTGTCAAACCATCATGCTATATATATCTTCAAGTTATAGTATGTATGTTAATTATTTTACAATACAACTGGAAAAAAATTAAAAGCCACCCTGAACACCATAGTCTATCAAGGAGAAAAAAAATCCATTAAAAGATACACATCAAATAATTTATCAAGACCTAGAAGAGTTAATGGGACTGGATTGCAGCTGCCATATATATATATATATGGCATAACAAATACTTTGCTTCTTTAGAGAATATTTTGTGTCAGCCATCTCATTTTCCACCTCTAGCAAAGAGGTCAATCACATCAACAAACAGAAAAGACCATGAATTATGCAGCTTAGAGAAAAGCTTTCATATTTGCCGCACAGGAGACTATTGTCAATGAATTCAAAAAATAAAGGTTAACCCTTTTAATTCTTTTAATGTACATCTGAAAGATAATTTAAATGACCATGAAATAGACTGAAATGGCACTCTCGTTCTTCATTTGTTTATTCAACAGATGTGTATTGAGTATATTCCACATGCCAGATAAAAACAGACCCCCAAACCCTAAATCCCTGTCCTTTTGGAGCACGTACTCTAATTAGGGTGGGGGGGGTTCAGGAAATAAGGAAGATGAAATACGTGGAACTCGTCCAGTCCATATCCCAGCAGCCCTTCTCCCCTTGGTGCAGACATCCCAACACCCCACTGCCAGCCCTTGAAGCTCTGGATCTGAGGGCTTGCCCCAGAGCCCGGTCCATCTGGACAGGTGGGAGGCCAGGCATTTCTGGGAGCAGCCCTCAACCAACTGACAGAAAATTACTTGTAAAATATCCTAGCAATCTCGACTCTCAGGTGGGATAACTCTGAAGGATGTGTTCTTCCAAGGTTTTCCAAGAGTTTTCCTGGCAGATTGAGCCCCAGTTTTTCCACAGAGTAGCTCACTTGACAGGGTAACTATACTTCCTTCTTTCCCTTCCAGTCTCACCTCCCCTACCCCTTCCTGCCTGTGTTTCTTTGTATCACCTTCCAAACGAACTGCTCACACTGGAATCTTTGTCTTAGAGTCTCCTAGGGGAAACCAAATAAATCAGAAGGTTATAGGTTAAGGAAAAAATCAAGCAGGGAAGGGAGATATGGAGTATGGAGGAGGATGTAACTTTCAGTGGGGTGGTTAGGAAAAGTCTCATGGAGAAGTCAACTTTTAACATATTAACATTTTTATTGAAATATAATATTCATACAGGAAATCACATGAATCATAAGCTCCATTAATTTTCATGAAATGAAAACATCTTTAAATGAAGATAAAGAAATAAGACATTACCAGTATTCTGGATCAAGAAATATTATATTTCAGCATCTGCTTCTTGCCCACTTATCACTATGTCCCTTTTCTTAAAAATAACCATGATCCTGATTTCTATACCGTTAATAAGTTTTCCTGTGTTTGAACAATGTAACTAGGAATATATAATCTATACTCTTATATCTGGTTTCTTTTGCTCAACATTATGTTTGTGAGGTGCACTTAAGATGTTGCATGTAGAAGTTTGTTCATTTTCATTGTATGACTACATCACAATTCATTTGTCTATTCTACTGTTGATGAACATTTGGGTTATTTCTGGTGTTTGACCACTATAAATAGCACTGCAATGAAACTTCTTGTATGCAAAATTCTGTGTATACATCTATGTAGTACTGTTGGTTAAATACCTAGGATCAGAACTACCAGGTCATTGGCTATGCCTACATTCAGTTGTAGTGGAATAAACAGTTTTCAAACTAGTGGTACCAAATTGCACTCCCATCAGTAGTCCGTAAGAGTTCCAGTTGCTTTTCATTCTAATCAACATTTGATATTTTTCATCTTTTTTCATTTTAGGCATGTTGATGTTCGTATACAGGTATTTCATTGTGACTTTAATTTGTATTTCTCTGATGACTGAGGAGGTTGATCAAGTTTTTAATTGTTAGTCTATTTGATATTCTCTTCTATGGAATGTTTGTTCAAGTCTTTTGCCATTTTTTGTTGATTATTAGGAGATCTTTATATATTGTGGATATGAGTATTTCTTCAGTCTTCAATAGTATCTTTTGATGAAAGTCATCCTTATTTTAATGCCTTAAAGGCAATTTTTGCCTTAATGGTTTCTGTTTTTTGTCTTGTTTAAGAAATCTTCATATATTCCATGCTCATGGAGATATTCTCTTATGTAATCTTGCATCAGCCTTATTGTTTTATCTTTCATAATTAGACTTAAATCCACCAAGAACTGATATTGGGGGATGGTGTAAAGTAGGAGTTATGATATACCTTATATATCATATATATTATATATAATTGTATATATATATTTTTTCTTTATGGTTATCTAATACCATTTATTGGAAAGACCATTCTTTCCTTACAAATCTGCAGAGACATCCTTGCAATAAATCAAATGCCTGAATATGTGGGTCTGTTCCTGAGCACTATCTTCTAGCTTGTTGTTCTAATTGTCTGTCTTTGCACAGTTACTATGCTCTGTTAATAACCACAGCTTTATAATAAGGCTTGATATCTGGTAATGAAAGTGCTTCAACATAGATCTTTATGATTATCTTGACCATTCTTTACATTTTCATGTAAATTTTAGGATAATCTTGAAATTTCCACTCTAAAATCCTCATGGGATTTTTATTAGTGTTGCAATGAATCTGTTAGTTAACTTGGGGACATCTCTACAATCCTGACTCTTTCAATCCATGAGCATAGTATATACCTCTGCTTTGATATTCTTTAATTTATCTCAGTGTTTTATGATTTTTAGTGTAGAGATTTTGCAATCATTAAGATTATTCTTGCAGTAGTTTTGCCATTATATTAAGATTCAAATTTGTTTGTGATGATTTATAGAAATGTAAATAATTATGTGTATTGATATAGTGACCTTGGTACCTTCAGTTTTTAATTCTAATATTTTATCTGTTGGATTTTCTATATGCATATGTAATTTGTGAGTAATAACAGTTTTATCTCCTCCCTTTCGATCTTTAGAAATTTTATAATTGTTCTTGCCTTACTGCCATTATTAGGACTTCTAGTAAAATATTGAATTAAAGCAGTGTTAGCAGACATCTTCATCTGAAACCCAATCTGAAATGAAAAACATTTAATATTTTACCATTATGTATGATATTTGCTGAAAGTTTTGAGCAGATATCTTTTCTGATTAAGGAAGGAGCCTTCCCCTCCTAATTTGTTCGAGGAGGTTATTTTTGAATAAAAGCTTGACCCTGAAATGGTAGCATAACTGAAGTGTTTGAGGAACAGAAAGGAAGCCATTGTGATTAGAGAGAAGTTGGAGAGGTAGAGGGAGCTGGAGAAGATATGGCAGAGAAGGAAAGAGAATGGGAGGAAAATGATAGGGCTTTTGTGTTATGAAAGTCGCCAGGACTTCTGTGTTGATAATAGAAGGGAGAGTCAAGTGGAAGTAGGGTGACAGTTAGGAAGCTAACCGGAGATAATTGAAATGGTCCAAGTTTAATATATTTAAAGTAGAAAAAAACAAACAAATAATAGTGAAAAGCCAAAGTAGGTTTTTCATAAATATTAATAACAATGATAAACACCTAGCAAAATTAAGAGGAAAAAAGGAGAGAGAAGACACAAATTACCAACATCAGGAGTGAAATAGTGGACTTCACCAGAGATCCTACAGACATTGAAATGATAACAAGGAAATATTATGAACTATTTTATGGCAATACATTTAAACAACTTAGATGAAACTGGAATACACAATTTACCAACTCACACAAAATGGACACATAAAGAAAAACAAAATCTGAATACCCTCATATCTATTGAAGGGATTGAATTTATAATTAAAAATAATCTTCAACAGAGTGCTTTACTGATAAATTCTAAGGAACATTCAAGGGAGAAATAATACCAATCTTATGAAAACTCTACCAGATAATGGAAGAGGTAGGAATATTTTTTTTACTTATCTTATGAGGCCACCAAGGACATTTCAAAAAAAGAAAATTAAAGACCAGTATGTCTCATGGATATAGATGTAAAATACTTAACAATAAATGTAAATCACATCCAAGAAAGTGTAAATATATATAAAATATGTTTTAAATAAAAATAAGCAATAGGGCTTCCCTGGTGGCGCAGTGGTTGAGAGTCCGCCTGCCGATGCAGGGGACATGGGTTCGTGCCCCGGTCTGGGAAGATCCCACATGCCGCGGAGCGGCTGGGCCCGTGAGCCATGGCCGCTGAGCCTGCGCGTCCGGAGCCTGTCCTCCGCAACGGGAGAGGCCACAACAGTGAGAGGCCCGCGTAACGCATAAAAAAAAAAAAAAAAAAAAAAAAAAAAAAAAGCAATATATTTAATAAATTTTAAAGATAATAATTTAATTATAGTATACCATTTAATAAATAAATTATACTTAAAGTATTTTAAATATTAAAATTTATATTATATTTAAATATTTAATAATAAATATAACATGTAAAATACTTTTTAAAACTCAAAATATGGCACATTAGATGGAGTTTATCCAAGAATGCAAAATTTGTTTAGTATTCAAGAGCCAATCACTGAAAAACACATAAAGAGAAAATTATATTATTGTCTTGAAAGATATAGGGAAAAACATGAAAACATTTAACACCCATTTATGATAGAAAAAAAAAAAACCTCTCTGAAAATTAAGAATAGAAGGAAAGGTCCTCAGTCTCATAAAGTATGCATACAAAAATCCTACAGCTAATATTATATATAAAGGAGAAACATTTAACAATTTTATCCTAAAATCAGGAACAAGACAAGGGTTCCATTCTCACCATTTCTATTCAGCATTGCCCTGGAAGTCATTAAGTCACTGCTAATGAAGTAAGGAAATAAATAAATAAAGTATAAACAAATAAATAAATAAAGTATATCTATATCTATATGTGTGTAAAACACACATTTGCATGTCTTTATTCACAGATCACAGTCATATTCCTAGAAAATCCTAAGGGACTTGCAAAAGAGATATTAAGGCTAGTAAGTGACTCCACAAGAACACAGGATTTACAAGGTCCATCATATAAAAAAAATCAATTGGATTTCTATAAACTTCACCAAAAAAAATGGGACTAAAATTTAATAGCATCATGTATAGTAGTATAAAAATGTTTAGAGTTGTTAGGGGAACAACATCAATAAATTTAACAACTGCAAGATTTCTACACTGAAAATTACAAAACATTACTGGGAGTGATTGAAGGAGACTGAAATTAATGGAAACATTTGTGGATTGGAAGACTCAATATTATTGAGATATCAATTCTCTCCATACTGATTGATAGATTCAGTGCACTCTCAATCAAAATCCTAATAAGGCTTTTTGAAGCAATTAAAAAATTGGTTCTAAAATTTACATGGAAGTGCAAATTACCTAGAAGAATTAAAACATTCCTGAAAAAGAAGTACAAAGTTGGAAGTCTTATGCTATCAGGTTTCAAACTATTATAAAGCTACAGTTACCAAGACAGTATGATAACAGGATACAGAGATAAATCAATACTTTATGGACAGTTGGATTTTGAGAAGAAAATTCAATGGGGGAAAGAATTTTTTTGGACAAGTTAATCTATACATAGAAAGCAATTCTAGTCAAAACACAAATGGATGGCCTCCCAGGTGGTGCAGTGGTTGAGAGTCCGCCTGCTGATGCTAGGGGATACGGGTTCGTGTCCTGGTCCAGGAAGACCCCACATGCCGCGGAGCGGCTGGGCCCATGAGCCATGGCCGCTGAGCCTGCGCGTCCGGAGCCTGTGCTCCGCAATGGGAGAGGCCACAGCGGTGAGAGGCCCATGTACCGCAAAAAGACAAAAACACACAAATGGAATTTGATAAGCTGGTTCTAAACAGACAAGGACAAATAGTAAGATTTTTTCTACCAGATAGCAAGAACATTTTAAAGCATTAATAATTGATATAAGTAGTTTGATTTGTGTAGGAAGAGAAAATCAATGGAAAAGATAGAGAATTTTGACATTAAAATTATATGTTTTTGATCAAGTCAGTAAACAAAAGATAGTTTGGGGACAGTTATCTCTCCACTTGGGGGAAAAAATTGATTCCTAACTCATACTACACATAAAAATATATTCAATAAATAGCTTAATGTAAATGAAAAACCAGCTAAGAATTAACTCACAAATATATATCTAATAAGCTCTTGCAAATACATAAGACAATGTCCAAAGACTTACCATAAAATGAGCAAATGTTATAACCAGGCAGCTAACGGGAGAAATAGACAAATAAATGAAATAGGCTCATCCTACTCCCTTTAATTACAGGATGCAAATTAAAATAGGGGTAAGATATCAATTTTTCATCAAATTTGCAAAAGTTAAAGAAACTGATAATATCTGTTGTTAATGAGAATGTGGGAGAACAATTCACTCACACATTGCTCTTAGAAGAAAAACTGGTACAGCTTTTTTGGAAAGAAATCTGGACCTTCTGAATGATATACACTTCTAACCGAATGGTTTTAATTCTGAGCATCTCAGAAAAAACATTTACAAATGTGCGAAAACAAACTATATATGTAAAGGTGTCCATTCAATCCTTGTACAATTTGTACAGTGGTATGCAAGCATGTTTATCAAAGGAGGATATTGTATTTCATAGTATGCATTAATTAGAACTACATTTTATTTACATGAAAAATAATGCTCAAATCATAAGGATCTGAACATTTTCTAAGAATGTTCAACCTGCTGCAAAAAGACTAAACTTTACAACCCTTGTAAATCTAACAGCAGCAACAAACTGCTTGATCTTTACCTCAGGTGTAGGATTAGCCCTTTAGTAAACTGGATTGGGCTGAAATGAAGAAGGGAACTTGCCTCTGGATGTCCGTATTTGTATAAGAAAAGTAGAGGCAGCCTCCCACTTCAGTTTCACAAGGGATCTGTGTTGTCAACCATTATGATTGAATTGTGTCCCCTCAAAAAAGATATGCAGGAGTCCAAACTCCCAGTACCTCAGAAGGTGACCTAATTTTGAGATAGGGTCATTACAGAGTTATCAATTTAAAATGAGGTCACTAAGGTGGGCTCTAATTCAATATGACTGGAGTCCTTATAAAAAGGGAAATTTGGATACAGACAGGCACGCATAGAAGACAGGGAGAAGAGGGCCATCTACAAGCCAAACACAGAGGCCTGGAACAGATTTTCCGTCATAGCCCTCAGAAGAAAACAACTCTGCCAACATCTCGACCTCAGACTCCCAGCCTCCAGAACCGTGAGACATTTCTCTTGTTTAAGCCACCCAGTGTGGGATACTGTTACAGCACCTCTAGCAAACTCATAAAGTACCTTTGTCAAGTTTTGTGCTTCTATGATGTCTTTTTTTTTTTTTTTTTTTTTTGGCGGTACATGGGCCCCTCACTGCCGTGACCTCTCCCCTTGCGGAGCACAGACTCTGGAAGCGCAGGCCCAGTGGCCATGGCTCACGGGCCCAGCTGCTCCGTGGCACGTGGGATCCCCCCAGATGGGGGCATGAACCCGTGTCCCCTGCATCGGCAGGTGTCCTCCCATCCACTGTGCCACCAGGGAAGCCCTATGATGTCTTATATTTGGTTTGCATTTTTCTTTTGCCTGTGTATTTAGTTACTTTGGAAAAAGTCACCATTTCACTTAAGCCAAGTGATAAGGGAACAAAGAATTGTGCAGACATAAAGCAGGATAGCCAGGGGGATCAGAGGCAATAGAGCGAGAGAGAGTAAGCAAGACAACATGATCTTTATGGTGCTATTTGTTCTAAAATGTTGTGACTTTCTTGTTACACACCCTGGTTTTATAGATGTTCTGAACTGCCTGGACACTACGTCCCCCAAATATTCCTCACTTTAATTTTAGTTTCCCCCAAAGCAATTCTAAGACAAGGACTTGGTGTGAGTCATTTATTTAGGAAGTGGTCAAAGGAAGCACAGGAAAGGAAATGGAAAACAGAAAGGAAAGAGAAATTGAGAAGGAAGGAGCACCACTAAAAGTTGTTACTTAGTGTGTTACCTCTGTGGGCACCTGAGGCACTATTCCACTGGGGAACCCTGAGGAATGGAGTAGAACGCATCTCAGAGTTGTTCCCCTCATGGATTGGGAAGCTGGGGTATTTATCCACCCAGTCCTGTCTATCATTGTCTGAAAATTGCCCCCTGGGGAATAAAATGTATAGCATGTTGCAACCACTCTGTTCCTGGTTTGCGTTCAAACTTCTATAGAGCTGGGAAAGCCTACCGGCAGAGAAACAGGAACAGGGTGGTTGCAGCAGGTGGGTGCATGAGCTGGGCAGTTGGTTGTCAGCAGGTGAGATACTGTCCAACCCAACAAAATGAACTTAGAGGTCGGTGAGTATGATGTGGAGGGGAGCATCAAATCAATAGCATCTTCTACATTACCCAGGAAATCTGGATTAATGAAAGATTATGGCAGTAACATGAAAATGGATGTAGGCATATGAGATCTTCAGAGGCAGTTTGGGTGCACATGGCTTCAAGGGATTCTTGCTCAGAATTGAAAATAAGGAACCAAAACCAAAACCAAACACAACAATAACAACAGGTGTTTGAGAGTGAAGTCTAGTCTACATGTAAAACAATATTAAAAGGAAGAACTAATATCCCCAAAAATAAAAAAAATGAAAGATACTATATTCTTAGGTAATGAGTGAACTTGTAAATAAACCAAATTCTTATTTCCAAGTGATTAGAGTGTTTGGAAGGTATATGCAGTGATTCATTTGATGCATTTCAATAATGAATAATGGTGAAGACCTAGGCTGGATTTTTGGAAAAGAAAGTTGACTAGAACTATGTATACTCAAGAAACTCACAATCTGTGGACCAGGGTGGAGTTACTTATACAAGTAACCATACTACCTATGATGTATGTTGGGTATGGACAGAGGACTCAGGCAGAAGAGAGAGATTCTTTTCCTGGATGTCAGGACATTAAAGAGAATAGATGAAGGAGTTTTCCCTGGCCTCTGAGTTTGGCCCTAAATGCTGATGAGGGGTTTCCAAGCTGGACAACAGTTGGGGAGTGGGTGGGTAGGGTTGGCTATTCAAGGAACAGCAGCCAGAGAAGCAAATGAAAACAAGCATAAAAGGACCTGGTAGTTCAAGGTGGCTACAATTTAGGAATTTTGAGTTTATCCCTAGGCAATGGGGAACTGTGAGGTTTTTGACAAGGAGAAGGATATTTTAGATTTGTAATATTGGAAAAACTACTCTGGCAGCAGTGGAACTTGACTTTGAATGAGGAGATGCAAATAGGGATACTATTCATGTGACTATTGCACAAATGCAGGTGTGAACTACAGTAGTGATAAGTAAGCATCACTGAGTTTGAGGATGAAAGATTTCAATTGATGAAACTCAGTGCCTATAAATATTGATACTTAGAACTGAAGGCGAGAGACATTGAGGATTCCTCCCAGACTTCTGATCAGGTGTGTGAGAGCCAACTGCTGAAATAGAGAAGTAGACTGGCTCGGTTGTTGTTGGTGATGATAAGTTCAGGTTTGGGCTTATTGAGTCAGACATGTAGAAATACAACCCGTCACTAAGTATGAAGGCCTTTCACCTCTTATCTATGAAAGAAAAAAAAAAGTTGTGATGGATTTGAAGAAAATCATCAACAGTTTTAGTGCTTTAGAGGGAAGTCCTATGACCATTAGAACAGATAAAATATTTTCTAGGTTAAACCCTATGAAATTGCTAATATTTGGTTGTTTTTGACCTGTGTAAAATGGAAGTTTCATATGGTCCATCAGATAGTTTTCTGGCTTTGGGAAAGACCGTATAAAGGATCTTCCTTAGATTTCACTAAGGAAATAAAGATTATTGTTAAGTGTTGAAAACAATCTTCCAAGGGAAATAAAACTGGTGACAGAAAATTTATCAAGCCAAAATATCTACTTTTTATTACTTAACTTTCATGTCTCATAGGACAGGTCAGTGATGCCCAGGTAAGCCAGTAGAGAGCTCTGACCTGGGAGGTGAGTGGTAGTGTTGGGGGGTGCTTATTAGGACTCTACTTCCAAGAACTCTGCTGGAGAAACTGGATTGTATCCTCCTCCTTTCTCTCCAGGCCCCACACCAGTGTTCTACAGCATTTCCTACATGGAGCAGCATCTCTTGGAATTTTAAAGAAAGACCTAAGGACTCCTGAAAATATCATTTATCTTTCATGTAAGTTAAACTGAAGAATTCTACTTTGTAAGCCAAAGGGAAGAGTAAAACGTTTTTGGACTTTTCAAATACAAGGGAAAACATACGTGGAGAAACGATATTTTCCTTGGTGACTGATGCCAGGAACATTTTGTTTTGATAAGTTCAATTCTTCCATCATTATATTACAGTCAAAATAGAGTTTTTGACTGAATTATACATTTCTTTTCTAAGTTGCTCCTGCTCTCTGGAACTGAGATGCTTCCAATTCAAAATTATTTCTGCCTTTCAGATTTATACTGACATTAGTATAAACCAAATGAAGAAAAATGAAAACATATTCATGCAGCTGTTTCTGCATATCACCTTTAATCTTCCATGTAATTTAAAATATGTGCTTTTCAGAGAGGAAGAGAGAGAGAGATCTATTTTTGCTTTATGTGAGTATAAAAGTAATTTGTTACCATGGCGATATTTTTTTATCTTGTATTTTCCAAACACAGCCTTTGTTTCAGGTTTTGGGTAAACAGTCACTCTCTCTCCCCTCCATTTACAGTACCATGCTCCACTGACCACTTCAGGTTAAGCAGAAGCTAGTCTACAAGATCAAGTACCACATTTGACAGAGATTTTCATTTTTTGGTGCTTGTATCAACATGAGCTTCCTGACAGAGTCAGGAAGAGGGCATTTCCAATTCTGAGACCCTCGATTTGGCAAGTGCTAAAGTTTAGTCTTCCAATTTCCATGTCTTTTTTTTTTGAAAGAGAACCACTGCCTATTTTAACCCTATTCGATCCAAAATCCAACCCAGTCAACATTAACCTAGCATTACATTCACCAGGCTACCAACCTACAGTGGCTGTTTTTCTATTAATTCTGTTTGTAAAATGTTAGGAGCTGGCAACTTTTCTGTTGTTTTGTACACAAGCAAACAAAAGCAGAGGCCTAATTATTTTCAACTTAAGGAAGGTGCAGTAGAAGAAATAAGGTAAATAGAACCGGAGAGTCAATCTATAGGCTCAAAGGAATTAAATAAATCAACAATTAAAGAAAATTGCTTTAAAGACCAGGCAGTTTAGGGAGGATAAAGAGAGGTGAGATCAGAGAACCATTTTTAGCCTAAGTTCTGACTGAATATATATTGCTTGTATAGTGGTGGTAGGAGGTGGGAGAGGGGGACTTGAAGGGGAAATAGAAGAGAAGTATGCAAGGAGGAAAGGCAGCAGCAGACGTAGGAAGTTGTGCAATAGATGAGCAATTATAGTTCTAATATATGTTAAAACAACAAACCAATATTATTGGTCAAAGTGTAAAATCCCCAAAGTCAAGTGTCGCATAAATTTGTCAACATAGCCTGCTTTGGGATGGAACAGAAGGCATGAATACACAAGAATAGATCATTTATATATAAGGTACATGCTTTTTGAACATCTATCTGGGCAAGGCATCAGGTTAACCTTGAAGGAGATAAACAGAAAAGTAATATAAAGACTGAATAAACTGAAAGAGGCAATTTTATGTAAACACACAGAAAGTAGCTAATTATACAAAAGCCCCACGAGCTGCATAGATAGATCAGCTTTACTGCAGTTTGGAGGTAGTGGAGTTTCCTTTCACTGTGGGGGATCACAGAGCAAGATTAGAACTAGCTTTTGAAGAGCAGGCTGAATGTAGAGAGATGCAAAGAAGAGGGAAGCAGGCTGAATGTAGAGAGATGCAAAGAAGAGGGAAAGGAATCCCTCTTCTCCTCTGGGTACCGACCAATGGAGCACATACATAAAGGAGATTGCTGATGGCATGGGAGATTGGATTGGACACCATGTCTCAGAGTCAAGACTGAAAACAGGCTTCATACCCTCTACTCTGAATCTCGATACTAATACCCACAGAGATCCCACTGGGCCTGAAATACAGACTCAAAACCTCCATACCCAACCAGCTAGATAAATGAGGACCTCAAGATTGCTGTAAACATCCATTTGGAGACAGAAAATAAAGTGGAGTAGTTACCTCAAGTGAAGAGGTAGTTTATGTTTGACAAAATGCAGAAACCGAAAAAGGAAATGTGGAATCTTCTCTGGCTTTTGGCACCAGCAGCATGATCACCAATAAATATAGTTCAATGGATTCCAATTTCTAACAGAATTCACCACTGTCCTTTCTTTTGTGAGGTGTATGGGCATCAGAGATGCTGTGTTTTACCTTAGATATTCTCCTAGATGGAAAGCAGAGATTTTGGCTGTTGTCCTTAACAGGTGGAAGTAGAAACAAAAGAAAAAGAGAGCAGATACTCCCTCCCTCCCCTCAGGCCTGCCAAAAGCCAAACACTATGGCAGGTTCTTTCCATGTACCACATAACTGACTCTCCATAATAACCCAGTGATGTAGGTATAGTTGGCTCCATTATACGGATAAATAAACTGAGACTCAGGGATTAATGTAAAGGAACTTGCCCCAAGTCAAATAACAAATAAATGGGCAGACCCAAGATTTGAATCCATATTCATAACTCCAAAGCCCGTATTCTAGGCACACATACAAATTACAGTAGTCCAGCTGAAGCTAGGCAACATGTTGGAAACCGTGGGAGGCTAATCTGCAAAGAATCATAGCAAGGGTAAGAACTTAAATGTATTTCCAGGCAATCCAGAGCTTCTGGAACATTTCCTTTGAGCAAGGAAGTTGCACAACATGGCATACTTTAACTGATTTGGGGTAAAATACAGCCTAGAATGTATATGATAATGTGAAAATAAGCCGTTTGGCATTTAAAAATTCAGTTGCTTAAAACAAAGGTCATTTATTACTGCTTACACATCTGTAGGTTGGCAGGGAGGTGGCTGATCCAGGCTTGGCTTGGCTGGCTGGTTCTGCTTCAGACTGAGGCCGCAGGACAGCCCTGCTTCTTACTGTGCATCTGTGGGCTGGGGTGGGATGGCTCTGCTCCATGTGTTTCTCATCCTCCTTGAACCAGTGGTTTAGACAAGAAATGTTCTTCTCATTGTAATGTGTGTGGCTCAAGACAGTGAGCAGAAACCCACAGGCCTCTTAAGGTACAGGATCAGATCTGGCTCTCACGCTGTCACTTACACTTTAGTCTATTGGACAAAGCCCATCACTCAGCTAAACTCAAAGCCAAGGGGCAGGGAAATACAGTCCACCCTCTTCCTGGGAGAAGATTAAAGGTCACATGGTAAAGGGTATGAAGTTAAGGAGGGTTGAAGAGCTGGGCTAATAATGGAGTCATCCCCACCCTCATCATCATCATGAATCACCACTGCATAAGCACTGAGTAGGTCCTGAATTTACAGCTTCTATTAGAGAGATTGTTACTTTTAGTTAAACCCAATGTTAATAGAACGAGAATAGTAAAATCTAATTCTCTGCACTTGGGCTTTGATTTCATATCCTTACCTGTAAAACATAAGGTTTGGCAACCTCTGTGGTCCCTTCTAACTCCATGATTCTAGGTTTCTATTATTCTCCCTCATCCTATTGCTTTAAGTTATAAACAAATACATAGTCAAATGAAATTTCTGCTCTAATGTATATGCTATAACAAATTAACAGAGAAACACTTAGGAAAATTTTCAATACTGTAAGTTTCAAGAATTCCAAAGATAAGCTAAAATTCCATTTTGATTAGAAAAATTGAATTGTATTCTTCACAGAATAATCACAGCTAAGACTTTTGAGTCACCTATGTCTAATACATATTTAATATCCTCTTTATATAGAGGAAAACATGGATGGAATATCATTATTATAAAGCCCAGCAGTTTAGAAGTTCTCTTTTAACAAATGTGGGTAGACCTTTTGAGCTTTACTTCAAACAGCACAACACTGAGAAAATACATTTGGGCAACCTCAGTATGAGTCTTTTTACATCTCTGTACTCCTTCCTTCTCCTAAGTCCTCTCCTTTACAGCAAGGACTATCTGTCTCTTCTGGGGATGTTTCTCATGTGTGGGGATACAGAAGCAATGGGGGGAAGCCACAGACAGGGTTTTTGAGGGAAGTGATTGACAGGCATTGCTTCACAAGGCTGCAGTGACAGGGAGGGCTGAAAACAACTGTCTACCACCTGCCCCCTCTCCTTGTTCCAGCTCTGCAGTTTCTTAGCGCTCTCCTGTTTTCTTCCATCTTCTCTTAATTTTTACTTACTTGGTTGGTAATATGGCATTTCATTTGGGCTTTCATGAATGGATATTTCGCTCACATATCACCTTCTCATATATTACCTAAGTCCCTTAGCTTTCTGGGGTTATTGTACCCTTTAAGATTGAACTCAAACTGGTTTATATCCATAACATATGTTGGGGGAACCTAGCATCATGTCCGTGAACTCCAGGGATTCATGGGGTCTTAATTTCCTCCCAGCCACCCTGGCTTTGGGTCTCCACTGCTGTTGAGTCCTCCATCTCTGTGAGCGCCTCACCTCTAGGACGTGCTTTCCTTTTCACACCGTGTTGACCTGCTGGGCACCCCCCACCCCTATATTCTCCTCTACTCCCTGAATTTCCATAGATACAAAGCTGGGGGGTTAAGTAAACTTTGCCAAAATGCTTGGAAGTTGGAGGGAAAGCCCTATAATTAAAAGGCCTGCAGCCGTGCTCTGTGACCAGGTCTTTCTCATGGAGAATATTTCCACTTCATCCCCTGGTTATCTCATGAAGCTCCTCTCTGTGGTGTACCTTGGCTGACTCTCAAAAGACAACAAAAGGCTCCCAGGCTATTACATTGAACAATTGTCTATAGTCCCTTCCTAAACCAAATTCCAAGTGACTTTAGGTACACACGGACAATACAGTACTTTACTATATCAGAGGTTTCTCTTCTACAACTATTTGTGCCGTTTAAGCAGCACAAAGCCTTTAAGGCAGTGTTTCCTTAATCTTGATCAGCTCAAATGCTTTGGTAGGACTGTCTTCTTTGAATATGGACATTGTCAATGCTACCAATAGCCACTCATCTCTGCCACACCAACGTTCACAGCAGGAGTGGCTACAGTCATTTTGTTTTCATTGCTGTTTTGAAACACATTTTTATTTCTTATACAGATAAATATGACACCTCAGATACAGAAGAATTGGCGAAAAGCATTTCAGGTGGTTAGAATAAGTTGCCATAGTCCAGACATGGAGGCAAGGATGCTGGAATAATTCTGTAGAAGCAATCCAACTTGTGCTTAGGAGCCCATGGCCTGGAGGTAATCGGGGGAGAAGAGTCTGGAAAGGTACACTGGATCACGGTAAGGAGAACCCTGGATGAAAAGCATTTGGACTTTTCTTTGTGAGTGATCCCTATCACTCACAAAACCAATGATCACTCAAGCCAGACAGTTTTTCAGTAGAAACTTTTCCATCTTTACCATTTTGCTTTAGGGAGATATTGCATTAGTAGGATGGAGTCAACCAGTGTGGCCAAGTGGGAAAAGAGAGAGAGAAAAATCCATAAAAAGACTATTGCAGAAATTTCTTTGTATGCATTATGTGTATAATAAATACAGAATTGAAGCAGTTTATATTAATACCTCAGTTATGTGCTGGGCACCTATAAAGGACATGGAGCCTGTTTGGTTTATTGTTTCAGTGAATTGAGGAATATCCTGTGGGTTGAAAAAGTCATTGCTATTATTTTTGGTGGCAATTCTCAAAAAAACTGGTAAGAAATTTAGGAATTTGAAAGATCTTTTCCACTTATATATGGCAATCAAAATACTTTGGTCTTTTCTACATGGTATTAAATTTGACTTCAACAGTACTAAGGGGCACATTTGCAAGTGATTGTATAGCAGTTATAGAGTGGCTGTCCGAGCCCCTCAAGGATGCCACAGCCAATACAAAGATCAGAATTGCCTTTCCATTAGAACTATCTCCCGACGAACGTCACAACCCTGAGTGTTGTGAATGGTGAAATTGTTTTCCAGAAGAATGGAATTCACTCAATTCAAGTGTCATCTGCTCCATCTGGAAGTCAGCCTCCAAATTCATTGTGCATGTGTAGTCGAGTTTGGGGAGATGGGGAACCACATGGGATTATAGAAAGTGCTCACTTTCTACTTCACACTTTTCTATATTGTTTTCATTTCTTCATGCACATAGATTGACTTTATAGTAAACATAATATCAAAATAAATAAACAAAACATGTCATCACTGGGCACAACGTTATTCCTACTGCTTAATGGTGACTTGGCTGGGGCATCTAAAATTAAGTTGAGAAACTAAAGTGTAACAGCTGTTTCAGACTTCTGCTTCTATTCTGTTGAACTATTTGGAAGTGGAGTGGAGGTGCATAGGAACTAAGGGAAATTACATCTAATACAGCATTTGGAGCTTCAGTCTATATTATTTGGTCTATTTCATCTCTCTCAAGAGACCACCTGCTAAGATAAATCAACTTTAGTAGTTTAATACAATTAGGATGAAGTCAGAGTTAGAGCTGCCTTGTAACAAATTCTCCTTCAGCATCAGAGAGTGTTGAATCTGCACATTGGGTTCTGGTCCACCCATTGAACCCTAGAAAAGAAGAAGCAGAGAGGCATAGTCACTAGATATGAGCGAAGGTACTTTTACTACGTACTTGTTTTTATCCAAGCCCTGTGATAGGGCTTTACTTATGTTAACAAGTTAATACCCACTAATATTCATTGTATAGATGAAGAACCAAGTTCAGAGAGGTTGGGTAACTTACCAAAAATCAGGCACTAAGTGATGGAATCATTCCTTAGAATCCTTTTTGTTTCTAAAGTCTTGGTTTCCCCCCATACAATATTTTCCTCCCTGGTTAAGGTATAATCCATTGTGATTTATCTGAAGTAACTGAGTGTGTATAGCCCAGAAAAGGTAGAGCCAAGATGGTGGGCACTGCATCCAGAAGTTCCCTTTCCTGCCAAAGCTCAACTTGGCAAAATTATTCCTAGAGGTTGGACTTCAGGATGATAAAACAGTCACCAGGTGGGGTTTATTTATTTATCTTTAGTGAACTGGTGCAATTGCTCAGACTGAGCAGTAAGTAAACATCCTGCCAGAGAGAGATGCAGATAGGGAGAAGCCGTGAAAACAAGTTCTTAGTTCCTTTAAAATTGTTTGATGTGATTTTGGTTGACAGCCCAGTGAGGAAGCTCTTTTCCTGTCGAGTTCTGATTCTGATTGCTGTGCAATTGTTTGCCCACCTCTCTGACTCCGAATGCTCCCTGCTCTCTGGGTTCAGAAGTCATCACTCTGCTGCATTTAAAGTGAGGAGAATGACTACCAGAAAAATTCCATATGAATTAATATAAGTGAACACCTTCTATCAGCAAAGCTGGAGTGTTGAGTTGGTGACTTGCAAATGAAAGGCGAACAAATCGATGTGGTGGACAGAGCAGCCATCCAGCTAACGCTCAGTAAGAATGTGCTTTCCTCCTGAGTCCCTTCTGCTCACAGCCCTCACTCCACGTTTCCTGCATGGCTGACTCAGCCTTGGTTCCACAATGGCCTGGTCTCCATTGCCAGGGTAGAGATTTGTGCCAATCATTGTACCTCGAGAGAACGGAGATGAAAAGTGTTTTTCCCCTAAATTACTTGGAAAATTGCCTAAATTTCCTTTTTCCTTTTTGCTACAGCAGGCCTGACCTTTAGCTGAGAGGGTCTAACCCACCTAGGCCATTACCGGGTGACTTCTGCAGGGCCATTTCTAAAATGCCATTTTGTAGTCATTGTTGCCTAGTTTAGTTGCTGGAATATTATGGCTTTGAACTTTCTTAAGTTTCTTCTCACTGAAAAGCCCAAGTTACTTGTCAAATTTCAAAAGGATTCAATATATGCCAAATGGAAAATGGGGAGCATGATGAAAAAATTAGCTGCCCCATATTTACAAACTTGAATATGCTCAGTTCAGATGTGTTTTTCATGTTATGTTTTCTATAACGAGGGTCCTTGATCCCCTTAAATTGAAGGGTTCTCCCTAAGGAGAGCAGGCTAAGCTTTCAGGTAAGATCCCATTGAAGCTATTGATATTGGTTCAGTTGTTATATGTGCAAATTTCTAAAGATCTGACACAGTGACTATAATGTATATCGAGTGCCTACTATGTGCCACATGCTCTACTTATTTCACTGAATTTTGAAAGGAATCTTACGGTCAGGCATTTTCCTCATTTTTTTGTAGATGCCTAACTCTAGACCATATTTCTATTGGTGCAGAGATGGTATCCAATTTATTCACATCTGTGTTTCCAGGAGAAAGCACAGGTCTTGCTTACGATAAGTACTTAATGAATGTTTGATGAGTTAACTCTGACCCTCAGTGGATGTTTGTTAACTGTTGAACTGAACTACAGTACTCGAGGAAACTGAGGATCAGAAAAGTTAAGTGATACACCCAGACGTCAAAGCCATTAAATAGTGGGTCCAAATTCAAACCAATCCTGGTCCCTTATTTAGGAACCATCTATTCAGACCCAAACTGTCAAGAACCCCTCCCACAGAACATTTCTCTTGCTTCTCTCAGCACCTCTGTGAGGAGGACCATGACTGATGGATTACCAAGCCTGGGTTTGTGCTCTGGGGCACACTGCCTCCCAATTCACAAATCTGGTTCTCCCTGATGCCGAAGAAGGAATCTTTCCCAGTTTGGGGACCCTCATGGGAGGAGTGACTGATTTATTTTGTTTCTTACAGGAGAGAGGCAGGGAAGGGCACTTACATTCTGTGACAAGGGGATAGTTGGCTGTTGTATTCTCCCTTCCCTGCCTTTGGCAGACAAAATGATGTGACAGCCCTGAGTACTCAGAAAGCTCACGGTGGGATCGAGGCCTTCTCTGGGATTAGCTAAAATCTCCTCTGAAGGAAACAGAATCCTTAAGTCCAAGTGACACCAAGCTGAGCTGTGCATTTGTTTAGGAATTTGATCAAGAAGATGAGAACAGACTAGCCAGGGGGAAAGGCAGCAAATGACAAAAGGCTACAGGAATTTTGGCTCACAGCAAAATGGGTCAGGAGACACAAATGCTTTTGAAACAAGCAGATTCCAGGGCAAGAGAAAAATCGAGAATGAGGAGGAATGTGGAAGATTAGGGAGTGACCACAAATGTAAATGTTAGTCGATGGAGTTTTTGAAATAACTTACATCTTCCTATGATTTTCAAACTTGGGTCCTAAATTATCCAAGTTAATATGTATAACTCTGAAAATGTTTAATTCTTCTGATGAATTGATTTTATTTAAAAATATATAATCAAGGAGAAAATAGAGCTAATAGGTTAAGCTTCTTTACTCTAACATTTGGTTTCTGATCACTGGACCAAAAGACCCATGATTTCATACTGAATCTTCCCTTGCTTTATAGAAGGTCCTTTGGTCTCTGAACCTCAGCTCCCACACCTGAGATGGTGGTGTAGCACTGTGGAGGCCATGTCTTTGGGCTCTTAACTTGCCTCTAAGCACTAAACTACCTGTCTGATCTTGGGCATGTTTCTTAGCTTTTTCTGTGCCTCTGTTTCCCTGTTTCTAAAATTAAAAGGATACTAGTATCTACCTCATTGTTTATCTGTAAGAATGTCATGATCCTCACAACACGTAAAGCATGTTGACCAGGGCATGGCACAACAAATGTGTCATAACAGGGAGATGAGGGCTAACGTTGCTCCATCCCCCAGTTGTTGTGAGGATCACTCAACTGAAAGAATGCATTCTGAGAACCTTAAGTGGGTATGTGACGTACATATGTGCTTAGGTAAATGAGAAGCATTCATGTCATTATCGAGTAATTTTGTGGGTTTTGTCTGCTTGCTGATTTTCCTCAAATTGCTTGATGAATGTGCAATTCTCCCTAAAGAAATAGGGCTCTCATGTCAGGATCTCTGTTTAGAATTTCTTTTGTATCTTTAACATCATTCGACAATGTTTGTAACATTTGGCTGTTTTCAAAGCCCTTTCAGAGATATCTCAGTCGCTCCATGCGGCAACCCTTGAATGGTACGTGTTGTAACTCTCCCTTCACAGATGAAGGAACTGGAGCTTAAGGTGACTTTTTCCGGCATCCCGAGGAGGGAGGAGGGAGGGAGATGTGTAAGAGGCAGATCTATGTTATGAACCTAGACCTTTCCATTCCATAGTCCATGTTCTCCCCACCTTCGGGGCTGCCTCTTGTAAGTGTTTACCTACCCAGCACTCAGAGTCCACTCAACGTGGACCGCACATGGGGCTGGTCTGCTCCGGAGCGCTTTCCTCAGCCAGGCAGGAGTCTAGACCCACCGTGTGACTGAATGGGGGAGCCTCCCTGAGCCCCTCATTCCCTGCCGCCTGTTTCCCTAGTCTAGCTGGGGCTGACCCTGGTGCTCATCTCCCACAGGCGCTGCGCACGGTCACGTGGGACAGCCCAGTAAAGGTCAGGGACTCAGAGAGCAGCTCCACCAACCTCTTTTTAAAAACTCCCACTTTGCTGAATTATTGCAATAATTGCGTCGCCATCTATGCTGTGTGAGGTTGCCCTCCGAGGGCAGAAGGTCAGCAGCTAATCAGCTGTCCTCTTCCACTCAGAGAGATTTGAGCAACCTGCCGCTGCAGCTCGGAGCCGCCCGCACTCGGTGCTAGGCCTCCGTCTGCCCATCTGTATTCCTGTCCAGGTGCGCGCAGCTTGCCAGAGGCGAGGGTCAGGATGCTCCCGCGCTCTCAAATCACTCCACAGCAATACTCTTTATAGATCCTATTATTGTCAGTAGAAAACCATTTTGAAGCCTGTATGTGATTAGGGCACATGGCCAGCTGGAGGCATTTGAAAAACATATCTTTTAACGTTTCCTTTTATTGAATTTGGAGAATCTGTGGTTTAATGCAGAGTTTCATACTGCAATTGAATACAGCAAAACTTGGAAGAAAGCTTTTTTAAAGCAACAGTTGGATTGTGTAACACTTTGATTAAATAGTTGTTAATGAGTCACATTTCCTTGCACTCATCAAGGGCTTTTCTCTAACAGCGGTAATTCTCACCTTTGACTTCATTATTTTATGAAGGAAGACAGAAGGCAAAATGAAATACAATTTAATGAGTTTTTTACTCATCCAATATGCAAAAAGAGAAACCTAGAGGATGTACAAAAAATAAGCTGGCACACTGCCAAGCTTTCTAGGCATGAGGTTTTTTAAGATCTAAAATTACTGGTTATAAAATTAATAAATTGGTTTTCTGATTAAAATATAACCAACCTTCAAAACGATTTCTCCTCTTTATCCCTGAGACACTCATGCATGCTGTGTGCATAAGACAATGAATCAGGAACTTCCCAGTGATAGCGTGTTGTTTCTCCTGTTCTTATAATGAAAGAATATTTAACAGTGTATTGTTATATCACTCATTGTGTTTATGATTTTGTCTCCTCTTTTCTGGAAACTCAATTGCCCAGTTCTAGAGGGCAGAGATCATGTGTTTGGTGTCTTCCATATTCCCCCTGCTTTGATTGTAACAGGAATGTATCTCACATGTCGGAGATGGGAGAAAGGCAGAGGGATTCTAAGCCAGAAAGCCTTTAATATATAAAATACAAAAATATGTGGCTTATATTGAAACACAGCTATTTGGTACTTCAACATACGGGATGAGTACTATGTAAGGTTTTTGAAACAGGAAATGAAAAAAAAAAAACTGTAGAGAAAGAGGGTCTATTTTTTTCTATGGAATCCCCAGAGGCAGTTGATCTAGAAGATATTTCTTCCCATCTGTGGTGAGATTGCTAGCTATTTACAAGAATCTGTTTCCTCTCCTTCCCAGCGCTCAGCTAGAACTCATTTTCCAGTTGCCCTTACAGTTTGGTGTGGCCAAATTATATTTATAGTGAATGTAATATGAGGAGAAGTGACGTTTGTCCTGTCTAGGCCTGGCATAAAAGTCTACCACACATGTTCTTCCATATTCTTCCCATTTTTGCTGACTTTGAAAGACATCTGTCAGAGATGACAGGCATTACTAGCCTGGTGCCCTGAATGACTGTGGAACAAACGGCCCCCACTGACATGAACCACCCTGAGCCACCTGACCTATTACATAAATGAGAAGACTCTGTTATTTGGAGGCCTTACATGTTGGGCCTATTTGTTACTGCAGTTTCACATACTCTAATACACTTACAACTGTTGGGTCAGGATAAATGCTTCATCTAGCTGAAAACTGAGAGCTCATTGGAACAGGACTCTCAGCAACATTGGTAGGGCACATTATTCAGAGAGACAGATCAGACAGTGCTGATGTGATACTAAAGGTTCTGCCCTAGATAACTAATAAGAACCTACTGTATGGCATAGAGAACTCTACTCAATTCTCTGTAATGACCTAAATGGGGATAGAATCTAAAAATGAGTGGGTATATGTATAACTGATTCGCTTTGCTGTACAGCAAAAACTAACACAATATTGTAAATCAACTATACTCCCATAAAAATTAATTAAAACAAATAAATGTTCTGCCTTTACTTCAGCATTTCTCAAAGTGCTATTCAACAGACAACCAGAACAGGCTCAGTGGTCCATAGAATCTGCCAAAGACTCACTGCCAAGTTAATGATGATGGTTGGAAAAAGCAACACTCCAGACTTCAGTGAGAAGAACAAAATGGCTCCTGAATGAATATATGAGCTATTTGGGATTCTGCAGGGAATCGGAAATGATTTGGGAAGCTCAGAGCACTAATGACACTTCTGTGTGTATATGTGTCAGTGTGTGAGTGTATGCATGTGGATTTTCAAAGCCTTAGCCTTCTTTCCCTTATCTTTTATTACCACTGCTTTTGATACCAGCCCTCTGTGATGGCTTTCCCCCAAGTAGGTATGCCTGAAGGAAGCAAGGGTTGCATATTAACTACATCCAGTAAAAGCAGAAGGTAGGACCCAAGAGATTATGTGCAGTTATTTGTTGTCGTTGTTGTTATGGAGGATGTAGAATTTGCATCAACTAAGACTTATTTAGTGCATTTGCTTGTATTTTCCAAAAGTGTCTGAAGTTTTCTGCTTTCTAACTTTGTGCTTTTAAACTAGAGAGTTATAGTTTTCATCCAAGGCCAAAAATAATGAGTTACTGTCATGTCTAGGTTTATTTGGCTAGTTATGAGATCTAGAGACAGTTCAAGATTTTCATTTTTATCACTATACATAAAAATCTGATTAGCAAGTACTTTTCAGTGATCTCATTGTCTTTCAGAATCACCTCTACTTTCTTACATTTGAAATTATGCTGTAATTTTTAAAGCAGCCTGCCTTGTTTTCAGGCCTCTTTAAAGCTCTCTGCTGGTCTATTGATGGGAAGTTCCCAGGAACATTTTTTTCTTTTCTTCTGGTTGGCTAAAGAAATGAGTGAGGCTTTCTGAAGTGCACATGTATGCATTAATCCTAAGATTTATTGTCTAATTGAAAAGTCAAAAACAAGGCTGAGAGAGTGTTCATTTCTTTTTCTATTTGAGCTAGGTATCTAAGAGTAATTAAGTAGCTGGTAGATCTGGCAGCACCATACTTACTTTTCTGCCTGCAGTATTTGGACCCGAGTAGAAGCGATCTGTTAGAAGGCTCGTGAGCTTCTCTGCCAGAGGACCTGCCACTTGTTCAATGTACATAAAAACATTTACATAGGTTGCTGCATTTATGTATGATATTTTCCTGGTCTGTGTACAGATTTGAGTTTGCAGCCCTGGGTTTAATTGTTAAACTGTGACTTTGTATTTCTAAATGCATATAATTTAGAAAACAATTAGTATAAACCTGATATCTGAAGGAGATTTTAACTAGTTATTCATATATTTCAGGTGGTTCAACACCAGAAAAGAGAGCTCTATCCCATTCATTTATGAGAGAATGTAAAAATTCAACATAAAATATTAACCATGTATTAAAAGACCAAAGAGTGTTTAGTCAAGCATTGCAAGAAACAGTAACATGAGGAATATATTGTAATTCGTTATATTAACAGATGAAAAATAAATCTAATCATTTTAATAGATGCTAAAAAAGAATTTGACAAAATTTAATACCTATTCATGATTTCAAAAAACAAACAAAAAAATCTTCTCATATTAGTATAGAAGAAAATTTGTTTAATTCCAGAAAAAATATGTGCCAGAAATCCAGGACTTAATGGTGAAATGGTAGGTGTGTTCCCATTAGGTTCAAAAGTAAGATAAGGAAGCTTGCTACCATTGCCAGTATTCAGTGTTGTGTGGAAAGTCCTAGCTGGTGCAATAAAATAAAGAATGTATGTGTATAAATATTGGCAAGGAGAAAAACTCATTGAATGCAATATGCAGTTTACCTAGAAAAGGAATAAAATCAACAAGAAACATCTTAAAACTATGTTTAGCAAGGTGGCCAGATACACCAATGAATAATGAGTCATCAGTCATGCTTATGTGATGTGTAATGAAACTTTAGTAAAAACCCTTGAACAACTTGAACAATGAGATTAGAGAGTTCCTGGACTGGTGAACAGAGAGGACGTGGAAGCTCTTCATCTCCTTCCTTACCCTGCCCTATGCATCTCTTCCATTTGCCTATTCCTGAATTAGATCCTTTATAATAAAAATATAATCAGAAGTATAGTGCTTTCCTGAATTCTGGGAGTCATTCTAGTGAATTATCAAACCTGGAGGGGGTAGTTGTAGGAACCCCTGAAAATGCAGTCAGCTGAGCAGAAGCGTGGGTAGCCTGGAGACCCCATTTGCAGTGGTGTCTGAAGTAGGGCCAGTCTTATGGGACTGAGCCCTTGATCTATGGGATGTGTGCTAACTCCAGGTAGTTGGTGTCAGAATTGAAATGAATTGTAGAGCACTCAATTGGTGTTCAGAGAATTGGAGAATTGGTTGTTGTTGGAAAGACACAATAATGGTTAACAAAAAATCGTCAGTAATTATAGAGGAAAAAATTTAAATTGACATGTGTAAAAAATTGAGCATGCTTATAGGCATGCAAAAATAAAAAATTGGGAGTTGAGACAGGTCTCATAAAAAGAGCTCCTTCAAAGTGTCACAATCAAACTATCGTGTGCTCATTTTTGCAGTCATTATACAGTCTTCATCAAGGTCACTTGTGAGCACAGAGCACAGCATATTGTTTGCTTTTTGAGAGGTGTGGTCCCAGAAACTTATTTATTTCATGAAAGAAACCCTATCTCACATACAAGATCACTGCCATATACTTATGAAGAAGTAAATCAGGACTTGTTAGCATATAGGGGCTAAAGAGAAGACATTATAAAGAAGAAAAGGAACATTATAACTAGAAAATTTTAATTATTAATTAAAATGCTATAATATTATGTAAATATTGTCTGGAATAAACAGAAAGAATATATGCACATGAGCATATCCATCTTCATACATGTGTACGTACACATGAGCAAAGAATCACTGGAAAGACTCACAGGAGACACAGTGGCAGCTGGAGTGGGGAGGGTGGGAAACAGTGAAAGTAGAAAAGTAGGAGAGACACATCTTTTGTGTATCCTTATACAAAACATAGGATTTTTTATTTTTTCCCACTTTACCATGTGCAGGCGTTACCTTAAAATTAAATAAAATAGAGAAAAATAAAAGTCTTATTGTTATTCACATTTTATAAATGAGGAAACTGGAGCTCTAAGTAGTTTGGGGCTTAGTTATAAAACCACATTAGATAGATCATCTTCCAGAGCCCCTGCTATACTTTCAGGCATCAAAATCATAAATCATTCCTATCAAAGGTCTGGACCATCAAGGAAACATATATATTTTAGATAACAAATAGCAATATGAAGTCCTGAGGTCTTTCTAGGACATTAGGAGAGCTTAGGATTCATGAGACTATTCTCTCAGCCTGATGAAGAGAAAATGAAATTGCATCATCACACATGCTCATGGAATAATAATTGTTCTTGATAAATAGCCTGGCTGTGGTTCCAGTGCATGGAATCCTGAAGAGAAAGATCTGGTGGTTTTCACACAGCATTTTGCGAGTCTGTCACCTTTGAGGGGGAGGATCTTGTTTGCCTTTTCTATGGACAAGTAATAAGTGTACACACTATACTTGAACTTGTCTTTCCTGTTTCCATAAAATGCAGTAGAGTGCCAGGTACCAGGCTAAAAGTATTTGTTTGGTATTCTTATTTTTTGATGATAAAGATCGGGTAAAAGCAAAAGTACCTGTATCCATTATGCTGTGCAGCAGGTGAACCAGAAATTCTGTAGGTGGCACATTTCCATCCCTGTGGTATTTTATGACAGCTATAAACCTATAAAAGGACTGATTTCCAAAGGAAACACTGACAAGCTTTCAGAATAGCAGTGCAAATGACACCACAAAGATTACAACTATACAACATGTTTTCTTCTCACAAGATTTAAGGGTTTCAGTTAAAAGAAGAAAACCAAAACAACAACCATTTTACTTTCTTTACTTGGAGTGCTGAGGAAATTCCCACCAGGGCTTGAAATTCAGAAAATAAGTGGACTGCCACTATCATAAGTGATTAACAAAGACAACAAAGACAAAATCCCTGCCTGCCATAGTGATCTACTTACACAGCCGGAAGTGAACACAATCACTTCAATCACTGGGCTCAAGCCATTTGCCCACGGCAACATCTCATGTTTTCCGCAGTTGTTTGCCTAGCACTGTAGCCCTTTGTCTCCATAACTGTTCACCCTCCCTCAACCTACCCCCGAACCCCCTCCCAACTATGCCTCAATGCCTTCCCAGATGGACAAGCCTGTGAGGAATTATTTTCCAGGAAAGAAATAACTGCTCCCTTAAGGGCTTTGCAACAAGTGTACCACAAACAGACCAATATTACATCTTAAACCCCAAGGCTTTCTCATTTGACAGCCTTCCTCATCTATTCTTCATCATCAGCGCAATACATACCGAGCACCCACTGCCTGCATCCATTCTGGGGACTTTGCAGAATGAGGACAAGCCTTTCGGTTCTAAAGAAGCAGCCAATGGCACTCGGCCAAATAAAATCTACACGTTGCTGTTTTCTATTTTATGGTATTCTTACCTTCTCATTAATATTTGGGGGTGGATGACTGCTAAATGGAAAAGAAAACTAAGAGAGAAGAACTATTTTGGAAAGTGTGAAAAGGGAAAAGCAAGCTTTATTTCTAAAATGAAGAAGCACAGAAACTGGGGTAAAAAGGTGTGAGGAGGGTGCTGAAGAACAGTTTTTTATGTCTCAATTTTCTATTAAATTCTCCTTTTGACAAAAAAGAGGTAAACACAAATTGTTCAGCCTTCTCTATCCATTCCCGTAATCCCACTGCCCTGCACGGAGCCCATCCTGGAAGTGGGGAGACCTGATGAGGAGCTTCTGCTGACCCCCAGAGGAGGGTGGCCTGGATCAGGGCAGTGAGGGTAGAACAAAGAGATGGACGAATAGACATTTATGAGGTAGAATGGCCAGGAGTTTCTAATGATCATGTGGGAAGGGAATCTGGAAAGGAGACAAAAGGCAAATATAATGTCTTAATTTCTGGTTTGGACAGAGACATGTTGGCTTGGTGGTACAATTCCCTGTGATACTGGGTAAGGGACTCAGAGGAAGGAGTAGGCTGAAGCTGAAGTTCAGCTTAGAAAATAATACATATGTGGTGTATAAGGGTAAATTGACCACGTTTCAAATGTAAAGGTGAGATGATCAAGCTCGCTTTGTTTACTAAAGAGGAGGGAAGTGGCTTCCTCCCTTCTCTCCCTTCCTTAGGGTATCTCCTTGAAAATACAGGCATTCTCATTCAGCATCTGACCTTGGATTTCACAAGGCAAGGTCATGAGCCTTCGGACCTTGGAACTGTAAACACAACCTCCAAGATGAACTTGGAAGTCCCTCAGAAGGTGTATGTGAGACAGTCACCCACCAGAGGTGTGTCCTCTTGTCTCCAGTGGAGATGAGAAAAATTGTTACTGCTTTTCTCTTTTACTTTTATAAATGAAGTTATGTGAAATTCTGTCCAGACTTGTAGACATATTCCAGCTACCCTTACATGTATGTAAATCTGATAACACTCAATTTTAATTGTTTTCTCTCTCACTTCTGTATTGGTATGGAGGGGTCTTGTGTTGGTAGGATCGTTTTATTTCTCCAACAGGTAGCCATAAAAAATGTAAGTGGAGATACCCAGAAAGCATTTGATTACACAGATGTGATATTATTAACTTGTAAAGTGTCAGAAATTATCCCTAGAGTGTAAAGGAAAGGAGAGTGGGGTTAGATCCCTGAGGACAGGGACAGACCATGATATTATGCTCACAGAAGAGATGCAGAAGAGTTCACAGAGGAGGAGGAAGGAAGAAGGTCTTGCACCTCTTGTTCACTGTGCTTTCCTGTGCCTAGACACACAGTAGTGTTTGTTGAATGAATAAGTGAATATTGTCAGCCATCTCCCCAGCTTGGAGGTGGGAGAAGACACTCATCGGAAGTAGAGGAACATTTTACTAAGGCTTGGTTTGACTTTTTTCGTAGCTCAAGGTGTCACCTTTCCCCGTTAGCCAAGACCTTTCCTCTGTCATTTCTCTGTCAGAGAGACAGAGAGATGACCCCAGTAGGAGGAACTCCACCGTCTGATAATCAGCTCTTTCTTCATCCACATACACTGATTGGGGAGGATGCATTCTACCTGCGTTATTCTATCACTCCAATTTATATTCTTCCTATCCACTGTGTATTTTCTAACTCTCTCCTTGAAAAGCATTCTTAGAGTTTTGTTTTTATGTTTTTTAGGAATGTTTTAAGAAATAGAATATTCCCAAACCATACAGATTGTTGAATTCTTTTATGTTTTCCTTCCCCCTAATATCCTCCTCCCTTTGTTAAAGGGAATCAGTATTAGGAGCTGTGTAATTATAGTTCCTTTAGTTTTCATTGTAGCTTTACTACATTCACAGTATAACAAATATATGATTAAACTTTACATTAGTGGGTATTTATAAAATGGTATTATTTTGCATGTGACTTCACTTTTTACTCAACATTACATTCATGATTTTTTATAGGCAACTAAAATTCATTCATTTCCACTGCTGTATACTATTACAGTGTATCACAAATTCATCTATTCTCTGCCCAACCAGATTTGAGTTGTGCCCAGTGTTTTTCTACTGTGAACAAGGCTGCCGTGGACATTCTTAAATGTGACTTTTGTGCACATTTGCCAGAATCACGTATAGTTAGGAGTAGAATTTCTGATCAAAGGGTTCTCAGGCTTTGGATATGTTCACATTTGCAAGATAAGGCCAAACTATTTTTCAACTTGTTGCGCTATTTAATTTTCCCTCAGTGATATATGAGAGCTTCCATTGTTCCACATTTCCCCCAATGTATAGCTCTGGCAGATATTTAAATCTTTTCACATTGATTTATCATTTGGACTAAATAATGGTTTAAAATTCAAGAGGGACAAAAGAGTGTAAAGTGAAAAATCTCCTTCTCATTTTTAATTCCTCTTTCCAGTGGCAAAGAATATGACTAATTTGTAGTTTACCTTTTGAGATATAATCTATGCATATCCAAGGAAATGTGTGTGTATATATATTCACCTTTTTCTTACATAAACAGTAGCATATCGTACACACTCCTCTACACCTTGGTTATTCTATTCAATGATAAATGATGAAGATTGTTTCATGTGAGTACATAACAAACTCTTACATTAAAACTATCTTAAGGGCTTCCCTGGTGGCACAGTGGTTGAGAGTCCGTCTGCCGATGCAGGGGACGTGGGTTCGTGCCCACTGTACAGTTATTAATTTTCCTTTTGTGATTATTAAGTACTTTGTGGGGAGATATTTGGCACTGTATTTTCCCCCTAGATTTAGCATCCATTGAGAATTCTTACCTCAGTCAATTTTAACTATGATGTTTGCAAAGTATTGTTATGTTTAAAATTCTATCATTTCTCCAATACGTATTAGTCAGCATTATACTATAAGAAAGAGCTTTCCCTTCTCTCTCTCATTAATTAATTCATTCATTATCAGTACCATCTCATGGATTCTTATTTTATTCACTGGATTGTAATTTGCCACCATTTCCCAGATTTGGCCAGTGGAGCCCCTTAAATCTTTCTTTTGTTTCTCTTTTTATTAATGAAATCATGTAATATGCAATAAAATTCTCCCATTTAATTTATACAGGTTATTCATCACCACAATCAAGATTAGAACAGTTCACTTATCCTAAAACACTTTTGTGCCCATTGTAACTGATTCCTTCCCACCAGCTCCAATTCCTAGCAACCACTGATATATTGCCTGTTTATTGAAGTTCAAGTAAGTAAAATAAACTTGATTCCAATCTGGTAAAGATTTTTTAAAAATATCCATTGCTAGATTTGCTAACATTTTGTTTAGGAATTTTATATGCAAGTTCATGAATGAGATTGTATTTAAATTTTCTTTCTCATTCTGTCCTTGCCAAGTTTGGGGATCAATTTACTGTGGCCTCATAAAGTTATTTGGGAAGTATCCCTTTTTATAATTTCCCAAAAGAATGTATAAGATATAGGAATGATTCATTCCTTGAAAGGTACATAGAACTCACCTGTCTGGGCCTGGTGTCTTCCTTGTGAGAATATTTTAGACTACTGATTCAATTTGTTCAATTGTTATAAGACTCTTGAGGCTTTTCATTTCTTTTTCAGTCAGAATAGGTCAATTATTTCATTCTAGGTTTCTGACCATTTAATGGAACTTTAAGATTTAATGGCACCGGGCTTCCCTGGTGGCGCAGTGGTTGAGAATCCGCCTGCCGATGCAGGGGACACAGGTTCGTGCCCCGGTCCGAGAAGATCCCACATGCGGCGGAGCGGCTGGGCCCGTGAGCCATGGCCGCTGAGCCTGCGCGTCCAGAGCCTGTGCTCCGCAACGGGAGAGGCCACAACAGTGAGAGGCCCGCATAGCGGAAAAAAAAAAAAAAAAAAGATTTAATGGCACAAAGTTATTCATAGCATTCTCTTTGAAGTTTGTAATCTCTGCTTTATCTGTAATTATGTTCTCTTTTTAAAATTCCTAGTATAGCTTATTCATACCAATTTTTCTGATGCAAGTTTGTCAGAGATTTATAATTTTTACAGGGTGTGTGTTTTAAGAACCAGATACTGAATGTATTAATCTTCTCTATTATATGTCTGTTTTCCATTTGAAACCGTAGTGGAGAGAGCAAAGATTCTTTAAAGGATCCCTTTTCTGGCAGGTGGATTTTTTTTTTTCTGGCCCATTTTTTTTTTACAATACTATAGTCCTCTTCACACTCCTGACCTAATGTCACATCCCACCTTCACCTTTGCCACTTTGAGTGGTCCCAGGGCTTTGTTCAATTCCAAGTCATCCCGGAAGCTCTCCTTTTGCCCCCGGGACAGACAGATTCTGGGTTAAGAGTTTGCTTCTCAGTCATTTGCTTTCAACTCATTTACTTCCTGGTAGGTATTTTACATACTGTCCTGCAAGCTCATCAATGAATTTTAAAATGTACTTGTTATAATTTATCCAGAGGACATTATGAGAAGACAGCTTTTAAAAATATCTAGCCTGCATACGCTTAGGAGCTGATGTCCATTGAAAGACAAATTTAAACTGAGAGTAAAATTAGAAAAGAAAAAATAATTCTGTGTAGCAGTGCTGTCCAGTAGAACTACAATGTGAGCCACATATGTAATTTTCAATTTTCTGGTAGCTAAGTTAAAAAATGGGAAAGAAACAGGTGAAGTTAATTTTTAAAATAGATCTTATTTGATCTGGTAATATCCAAAATATTACTATTTCAACATAATCAATATGAAAATTATTAATGAAATAGTTTACATGTTTTTGCACTAATTCTTCAAAAGGTGTGTATTCTTTACACTTATGGCACAGTTCAATTTGGACTAGTCACATTTCAAGTGCTCAGTGTCATAGTGGCTATAATACTAGATAGTGTCATATATGGTATCTTTACCATGTTTTTATTATATCTATCTAGCTTTTCTATATATATACTTAGTCCCTCAAGTCTTTTCCTGATATCATCTTTGCCTTTAGAAAATAATAATAATTATGAAAATAAATAATAATAATTCTCATTTTCTCTCTATGTAAGGAGAAAAAATTTTCAGACCTTCTTGGGCTTAACAACTTTAATTCATATAAGACCTTGATATAGTCAAAATATGTTTCATTGTTAAAGGCTACTGCAAACCAGGAATAGAGGTGATGTTTCACTTTTGGAGCTTAAAGCTTTGGAATAAAAAGAAGCGGGCATTTGCTATGCTTAGAATTTGTATCCATTATGGTAAAATGGGGAAGCAAAATACTTCAGAATATTTGTGAGTGCTGTATTTTAGGAGCTGAAATATGATTCTATTTTTCCATACTAATGCATTTAAGGGATAACTTCATAGTTATTATCACACTGAATATATTTAATCATTTTAAACATCACTGGATGTTTAAAAAGCAAATGACCTATCATATATAATACCTATCATGTACTAGGCTCTGTTTTAGAAGGATAGAAGTAAGAATAATTCATTCCTGCCTTCGTGGAACATCTCACAGTAGACTGTGATTCCACATATTGCAACAAACGTAATTAGTGTTATTATTTATATGTTCATTAATTATGTATGGCACTCTCAGGTAGACACAAAATGGAAGATGTACAATTTTGCCTATGTATATTGAGAAATTGGGGGAAATTTTCATAGGCTGTACTTGATCCAGGTCTTGAATAATGTTCAAAGTCATAAATGTACACTGTTTGTTAGTGACCCCTGAATAGGTGTAACATATGGTGGCTGAGTGGTATTCCTAATGCATTCATTTAATTATAGCTAAATTTTGAAAATTTTACTTGTTTGCTTCAGTTTCTTTTTTAGGTTTAGTCATGATCATCCAGAAAACAAAGTAAAACATTTCAGAATGACTAAAAATTTTTGTCTTTCTTGACAGAAAATTGTAATAGTTGCTTTTAAAAAAAAAGCATTTTTTTTTCCTAAGGAGGAAAGATATTCATTTTAATGATATGATGACTGAAAATAATTGACTCAAGATTTATGGAATAGCAACACTATAAAATGTCTGTCTTAGTGTATAACGGTTGTTTCCTAGAGCTTAAGAAACTTAATTCTTGCTTTTTAATTCTTTTGATTAGTTGGTATAGAATTATCCCAATCTTTTTTAGAATTTATGGACAGTATCTCCTTTTTTTCCTTCCTTTCTTTCTTTCAACTAAAAAACAAATGTGGTCCCTTATTGTGAGGATTGCAACTCCTTGAGTGGAACAGGTGTGTCTCAGTAATAGTACTGTTGAGGGAAGGCAAGTTACAGACATTTTCACCAGGATGGAAAATGCATAAGAATAGAGCAAGTTGCTCATCTTTAACCTTCAGTAATTTTTAACAGTCAAGAAGAGTGGTTAGTATTCCAATTAACACCTTCAGAAACTGCCCCTGATGAATGAGTAGCACAGTGATGAATGAAGGTAAATCTTGCTCAGCACATCCTGTGCAAAGCAACCTTTTTGTCAGGGAAAATCAAAAGCTATCAAAAAACTCAGAGCAGAGAGAACAGCCAGGAGACTATCATACCAAGTGTATTCTTGGGAACCCTAATCCTACGAGATATTTGGTGAAGAGAAAAACAAAAGGTTTCCATAGTGAAATAAGTGGGAAAAGTTGCATAGCTCTTTTCTTGGAGAAACAAAACAAAGATGAACACGTTAAAGAGTTTGAAAAGTTTAAGTATGCTTAAATAGTTTAAGTATGCTTAACCCATCATTTCCCCAAATTTACTTGACCAGAAATCATTTTAAGTCATAACTCTTAATATGCCAATGTTCCTAGGAAGATTTTTTGCAAAATATTGCACTACATTTTCGTTTGTGATCATTCTGAGATATAAATATGACTCTGTTACAATTGAGCTTAAATGTTGCCTTGGTTATCCATTTCCCATAGGGTCAAGTTCAAAACTACCCAGCAGGGATACAAGACTCTTTCCCGCTTACCTCCTGAGCTCATTTCCAAACACTCCCTGACATACTTCGCCTGTTTTCAGAGTATGCTCTGCCCTCTAATACCTCCTCTGCTGTGCTCTTTGTCTGGATTCCCCTTCCTTTCATATCCTGAGAGAAAATTCCTATACAGCCTTTAGATCCAGCTCTCTGTGGGAGAGTTCCTTGGCCATCACTCACATTTGCCCCATAATTAACAAGCTTTCTGTGTGTGTTCTCCAGGCTTCTGGGACACCCTGTGTATAAGTTTCTACTTGTATAGACAGTTTGTGTTGTGTTACAGTTGTTTTTTGTGCCTGTTTTTTCCACTATGATTCAAACTTCTTGACAGCAGGTGTATTTGTATTAGTATCTTTTAAAAGTGGATTAAAGTAAGACTTTAGTGAAGTTTGTTAAAAGAACAATTAATATATGAGGAAATTGTCAAATACATAATTGTAATGGTAAGTGGAATTTCCAAAAGAGAGTTAGATTAAATTCTCTTGAATTCTCCTTGGGAAGGAGAATGTAGAAACTATCTTTATTTTTATTTTTTGTGCTCTTGGTTTTATTTCCTGCTTTAGGGATGTAATTTATATTCTTTTTTTAAAATTAATTTATTTTATTTATTTATTTTTGGCTATGCTGGGTCTTCGTTGCCGTGTGTGGGCTTTCTCTAGTTGCAGTCAGCAGGGGCTACTCTTCATTGTGGTGTGCGTGCTTTTTTTTTTTTGAATTTAATTTTATTTATTTTTTTATACAACAGGTTCTTATTAGTTATCTATTTTATACATATTAGTGTATATATGCCAATCCCAATCTCCCAATTCATCCCACCACCACTGCCTCCACCCCGTTTTCTCCCCTTGGTGTCCAAACATTTGTTCTCTACATCTGTGTCTCTGTTTCTGCCTTGCAAACCAGGTCATCTGTATCATTTTTTAGATTCCACATATATGCATTAATATATGATATTTGTTTTTCTCTTTCTGACTTACTTCACTCTGTACAACAGTCTCTAGGTCAGTCCACATCTCTACAAATGACCCAATTTTGTTCCTTTGTATAGCTGAGTAATATTCCATTGTATATATTTACCACATCTTCTTTATCCATTCATCTGTTGATGGGCATTTAGATTGCTTCCATGACCTGGCTATTGTAAACAGTGCTGCAATGAACATTGGGGTGCATGTGTCTTTTTGAATTATGGTTTTCTCAGGGTATATTCCCAGTAGTGGGATTGCTGGGTCATATGGTAGTTCTATTTTTAGAACGACCATATGCCTTATGCATTTGCCTTATGTATTCAGGCACTCCTGTGTTGGTGCATACATATTTATAATTGTTATATCTTCTTCTTGGAGTCATCCCTTGATCATTATGTAGTGTCCTTCCTTGTCTCTTCTAACATTCTTTATTTCAGAGTCTATTTTATCTGATACGAGTATTGCTACTCCGGCTTTCTTTTGATTTGCATTTGCATGGAATATCTTTTTCCATCCCCTCACTTTCAGTCTGTATGTGTTGCTAGGTCTGAAATGGGTCTCTTGTAAACAGCATATATACAGCTCTTGTTTCTGTATCCATTCAGTGAGCCTGTGTCTTTTGGTGTATTTAATCTTTTGTCTTTTGGTGTATTTAAATACTTTTGGAGTATTTAATCCATTCACATTTAAGGTAATTATCTATACGTATGCTCCTATGTCCATTTTCTTAATTGTTTTGGGTTTGTTTTTGTAGTTCCTTTTCTTCTCTTGTGTTCCCCACATAGAGAAGTTCCCTTAGCATTTGTTGTAAAGCTGGTGTGGTGGTGCTGAATTCTCTTAACTTTTGCTAGTCTGTAAAGCTTTTGATTTCTCCATCAAATCTGAATGAGGGGCTTCCCTGGTGGCGCAGTGGTTGAGAGTCCGCCTGCCGATGAAGGAGACATGGGTTCATGCCCCGGTCTGGGAAGATCCCACATGCCATGGAGTGGCTGGGCCCGTGAGCCATGGCTGCTGAGCCTGCGTGTCTGGAGCCTGTGCTCCGCAGCGGGAGAGGCCACAACGGTGAGAGGCCCACGTACCGCAAAAAAAAAAAAAGTCTGAATGAGATCCTTGCCAGGTAGAGTAATCTTGGTTATAGGTTCTTCCCTTTCATCACTTTAAATATATGGTGCCACTCCCTTCTGGCTTGTAGAATTTCTGCTGAGAAATCAGCTGTTAACCTTATGGGAGTTCCCTTGTATGTATGTATTTGTTGTTTTTCCCTTGTTGCTTTTAATAATTTTTCTTTGCCTTTATTTTTATTTATGTATTTATTTATTTCTTTATGGTGTATTGGGTCCTCATTGCTGCGTGCAGGCTTTCTCTAATTGCGGCAAGCGGGGGCTACTCTTCATTGTGGTGTGCAGGCTTCTCATTGTGGTGGCTTTTCTTGTTGCAGAGCACGGGCTCTAGTCACACAGGCTTCAGTAGTTACAGCACGTGGGCTCAGTAGTTGTGGAGCGTGGGCTTAGTTGCTCTGTGGCATGTGGGATCTTCCCGGACCAGGACTTGAACCTCTGTCCCCTGCATTGACAGGCGGATTCTTAACCCCTGCACCACAAGGGAAGTCACTCTTTGTCTTTAATTTTTGTCAGTTTGATTATGATGTGTCTTGGCGTGTTTTTCTTTAGGTTTATCCTGCCTGGGACTCTGTGTTTCCTGGACTTGGGTGGATATTTCCTTTCCCATGTTAGGGAAGTTTTTGACTATAATTTCTCCAACTCTTTTCTGAGGTCCTTTCTCTCTCTCTTCTTTTTCTGGGACCCCTATAATGTGAATGTTGGTGTGTTTAATGTTGTCCCAGAGGTTTCTTAGGCTGTCTTCATTTCTTTTCATTCTTTTTTCTTTGTTCTGTTCCATGGCAGTGAATTCCACTGTTCTGTCTTCCAGGTCACTTATCTGTTCTTCTGCCTCAGTTATTTGCTATCGATTCCTTCTAGTATATTTTGCATTTCAGTTATTGTATTGTTCATCTCTGTTTATTTGTTCTTTAATTCTTCTAGGTCTTTGTTAAACATTTCTTGCATCTTCTCATCTTTCCCTCCATTCTCTTTCCGAGGTCCTGGATCATCTTCACTATCATTATTCTGAATTCTTTTTCTGGAAGGTTGCCTATCTCCACTTCATTTAGTTGATTTTCTGGGGTTTTATCTTGTTCCTTCACCTGGTACACAGTCCTCTGCCTTTTCATTTTGTCTGTGTTTCTGTGAATGTGTTTTTCATTCCACAGGCTGCAAAATTGTAGTTCTTCTTGCTTCTGCTGTCTGCCTTCTGGTAGGTGAGGCTATATCTAAGGGGCTTGTGTAAGCTTCCTGATGGGAGGGACTGGTGGTGGGTAGAGCTGGCTGTTGCTCTGGTGGGTAGAGCTCAGTAAAACTAATCTTCTTATCTCCTGATGGGTGGGGCTGAGTTCCCTCCTTGTTGGTTGTTTGGCCTGAGGTGACCCAGCACTGGAGCCTACAGTCTCTTTGGTGGGGCTAATGGCAGACTCTGGGAGGGCTCACACCAAGGAGTACTGCCCAGAACTTCTGCTGCCCCTGTCCCCGTGGTGAGGCACAGCCACCCCTCCCTTTGCAGGAAACCCTCCAACACTAGCAGGTAGGTCTGGTTCAGTCTCCTATGGGGTCACTGCTCCTTCCCCCAGGGTCCTGATGTGCACACTACTTTGTGTGTGCCCTCCAGGAGTGGAGTCTCTGTTTCCCCCAGTTCTGTCGAAGTCCTGCAATCAAATCCTGCTAGGTTTCAAAGACTGATTATCTGGGAATTCCTCCTCCCATTGCTGGACCCCCAGGTTGGGAAGCCTGACGTGGGTCTCAGAACCTTCACTCCAGTGGGTGGACTTCTGTGGTAGAATTGTTCTCCAGTTTGTGAGTCACCCACCCAGCTGTTATGGGATTTGATTTTATTGTGATTGCGCCCCTCCTACCATCTCATTGCAGCTTCTCCTTTGTCTTTGGATGTGGGGTATCTTTTTTGGTGAGTTTCAGTGCCTTCCTATTGGTGATTGTTCAGCAGTTAGTTGTGATTCCTGTGCTCTTGCAAGAGGGAGTGAGCTCACATCCTTCTACTCCGCCATCTTGAACCAATCTCTGTGCATGCTTCTTATTGCAGTGGCTTCTCTTGTTGTGGAGCATGGGCTCTAGGTGCACAGGCTTCAGTAGTTGTGGCATGAGGGTTCAGTAGTTGTGGTGCACAGGCTTAGTTGCTTCACGGCATGTGGGATCTTCCCAGACCAGGGATTGAACCTGTGTCCCCTGCCTTGGCAGGTGGATTCTTAACTATTCTGCCACCAGGAAAGTCCCTGTAATTTATATTCTTGTAAGCTCATCCTATCTAGACAAATTTGTGAAAATTCTACATAAGTTGATAAAAGCTCACAGGTCTCCCAGTCCACTTATTCAGACATATAAATGATTGCAGCAGACTCTGATAAGATCTGTTATAATCTTTGTATTGCATATTTGGGGAGCCTTGAAGATCACTATATAGCAATTTGTTGTAGAGTGTAGGTGGTGTGGTGTTCAGGACAACATGCAATAGACTGCGATATTAAGCATAACCGCAGGGAGGATTTAATTCACTGTGCTTAGAAACAAATGCAAATGCTGAAGACAAATTTGAATTTTAGGAGGATACTGGAATGCAATGTTGGAAGTAAGATCAATGTTTCCATCAGTACAGAATCCTCAAGTAGAGCCAAAGCCAAAGCTAAAATGGAACATTGCTACAGCATAATGGAGTGTCTTCGCTAATACCCTTGTTTATCTTTCTGCATTAAAGTGATAAATGAATTTCTAACTGCCTTTGAGATTTCATAACTCTCAGAAGCAATGCTTTCTCTTTTAAGATAATTTCAAAGGAAAAATCAAATATTCCAAAAACCATGTAGGCAGTGCGTAGAATGTGTGGGCAAACAAATGAATCTCTTTACAATTAATTATAAAAGAAAAAGAAAGCTCACCTTCTATCTGTTCTTCCTCCAATATTTTTTTCTTCATAAAACTGGACATGGTTCAAGAAGGATATCACCTTAAAGAAACATTTCCCAGTGATGGCAGTGTTTGATAGGATGTGATTCAAGCCCTCCTGATTGGTGAAATATGCGCTTTTAGACTCAAAGATGATGTTACTATATCATGCCACTAGTCAGTCGTGCACTTTGAGTCCCTTCCTAGCCATCTGCCTAGATGCTTTCAGGAAAAACAAGACTCATTAATTTTTCTCCTCAGCAAGAATGCATTGAACTCTGTTTTGTGTTAGGCATTGCATCAGGGATACAGCGATGAATGAAGATTGTTCTTGACATCATAGTGGGGAAAGAAAAAATAAATAGCTTTTGCAATGCAATGGTGTAATTTTATTTCAAGAGTAAGGGTAAGATGCTATGGGAGTACATAGTGGAACACCTAATCCAGCCTTGGGAAGCACTGGAATGGGAAGCATTCATCAAGACAACACACATCAGAATACCTCGCTGACTAGCTAGGTTAGATGTCCGGTCTGTGGCCGGGTCACATAGTCTTCTATCAACCTGTTCAGCAACTTGATCTTGCTAGAATGATGCTAAATGGACTCCACTGTGGGATGCTGCTTTTTACTTTGATGACAATATACAGTTAGAGTTACATCTATTTATGAAACTAGCGTTTTTTTCTTTCACGGCCAAAGAAATCTATATTTTAGCAAATTTTATGAGAAACAAAGGAGAATAAGGAAACTTGGGAATGATATGTTCATTATCTTAACTATGTGATGGTTTCACAGGTGTGTATGTATGTCAAAACTTATCAAATTGTACACTTTAAATGTGTGCACTTTGCGTGTTGACTATACCTCAGAAATCTGTAAAAAATAACATGCTAGGTTGCCACTGCTAAACAAAGACAATAGACCACTGATATTTTAATAAACAATTTCCACTAATCAGGGACTTAAACTCACTGGGTGCCTGTCTCTCAATCCTGTCTTCTGTTTCCAAATGCATCAAGGGCTGTGCTAGATTGGATTTCAGAACTCGTCTAGCCAGAGAGAAAGATACTGTTCATTGGGGTTCCTGTGATGGAGGAAGCATTATTTTGGGTGAGGGTGGCAGTTGATAGGTCGTGAATTGCAACTAATACCCTGGAAGATTTTTAGACCTGGGAAGCCAATACAAAATAATTTGAAGGCCGTTTTATAGCTGGGGTCAATTCGCAGTAAGATATCAGGGCTCAAGGCCAGGGATGGAAAGATGGGTAGTTTAGAATAATGGAGCTGGAGACCCTAGGAAGGTTCTAGTTCAGCAGGGGCTAGTTTTGCCTTCTTAGTCATTTATACACATCATTGCAGCACAAGGAAATAAATCAATGTGGGATGAAGGGATGCAGATGGGTACAGGTTAAGACCTCCTCATATCCTTTCTAATCCTCAGAGACCAGATGGCTCAAAGATTAGGGGGGAAAATAAAGCAAATAAGTCACTGTGCAAAAGAAGCAGAAGTTTCTGTAGCTTTCCATTCTTGTCACCAGAATTGTTCCTTAGTGCCCCAATGGCTCTAGCCTAACAAAGCAGGAAGTTCTGATGCCATTAGGGGATTTTTGTGTACACACTGATGGGGTACTTCATATCCCTGAGGCAGCAAGGGGGAAGGGCTTCTCTGACACTTTGCACAAATGTTTCTCCTTCCCCCCATTTTCCTACCCAAGTCCAGAAAACACCTATACACCTTGTGGCCGGCATTCCACTCTCCTGTTAGACAGAGGCTATAGATTGACTGGCCTGCTTCAAACCAGGCTGGGGTTAACTCAACACCTCTGCTCACCCCTCTGAGAGTTCTTTTCACATTGGGTATAAATACGTATTCTCTTGTCTTCATTCTCCATGAGGTATGAGCTTGATCAGAGGAGGGACCAAGTTTACTTTCCACACTGTTGTGTCCTTAGCACAGTGTTACATATGCAGTAGGTACTCAATAAATGTTGCTAAATGGATGGATGGATGGATAAATGGATGGATGGGTGGATAAAATCTTTCTTATATATTCTTTGCTGTATTTCCAAACATGTGGATTGACTTCTCAGTGTTTCACCAACATTGCAGTTGGCATTCCATAGCGATCAAAAACAATGAACAGAACTAAACAACTCAGTTGGCAAAAATGTTGTCTTCATCCCTTTGAGATTCATAAATGATCTCCCGACCATATCTCAGCAGGCAAAGGGACTCCAAAGCAGGGAAACTAGTAGTCACTCCATACATTCAAAAATTCCTCTTGAGAAGATGTACCACTTCTTCCCCTTGACATTGGAAATGTTCCTAAACCACGCTTTGTAATTTCATTTAAGGAAATTCAGTATCTAAACACAATAAGGTTTGAGATTATAGGCTAATTTTAAATTATGAACAGAACACTCCAAAGTTTAAGGGTAACTGGTGTTCTTTCAGAGATATATCTCTGTTTAAAGATGAGATTCAGGTATATTTCCTAAAATTAATAAAGGATAAAGAATCAACTTAAAAGTTAGACATCAAACACTGGACAAAATATCTTTAGGGAAATCAGGGTAGTTTGGTGGAGGACACTGCTACAACAGAGATATTCTGTACTCACTTGCCTGATTGTAGGCTTCAAGAATGTCCTCCGGGCCTTTCCAAAACTCTAAAACTCATCTCTTATAACTCAGCTTAAGAATCACTTTCTCTAAGAAGGCTTTCCAGACACTGACCCCCTGCCTTTTACCCAACATGCCCTTGTAATTGAACTCTCTTCTTTGTGCTTCTGCTTTTTCTTGTCTAGATGTCAATCATAGAAGCAATAAAATATAGCGTACATCTCTCTATGAGACCATAAGTCAGACCCTTAAGTGTGGTAATACAATTTTATTTGATATTGCCAGCATTTTCAAAGACATTCAGCATATTGTAGTTGTTTAATAGTGCATTTGAAATGATTCTCTATAGTCCTCCCTTCCCATCAGTCAGTAATGTACTTTTTTGTCCCTTAATTTTTTTTTTTAACTTTTTTGGTTCTGTAAACTTTATTATTTGTTTTTCTTTAACATCTTTATTGGAGTATAATTGCCCCACAATGTTGTGTTAGTTTCTGCTGTATAACAAAGTGAATCAGCCATACGTACACATATATCCCCATATACCTTCCCTCTTGCGTCTCCCTCCCACCCTCCCCATCCCACCCATCTAGGTGGTCACAAAGCACCCAGCTGCTCTCCCGGTGCCATGCAGCTGCTTCCCACTAGCTATCTATTTTACATTTGGTAGTGTATATATGTCCATGCCACTCTCTCCCTTCGTCCCAGTTTACCCTTCCCCCTCCCCATGTCCTCAAGTCCACTGTCTATGTCCGCATCTTTATTCCTGTCCTGCCCCTAGGTTCCTCAGAACCACTTTTATTTTTAGATTCCATACATATGCGTTAACATACGGTATTTGTTTTCCTCTTTCTGACTTACTTCACTCTGTATGACAGACTCTAGGTCCATCCACCTCGCTACAAATAACTCAATTTCATTTCTTTTTATGGCTGAGTAATAAATATTCTATTATATATACGTGCCACATCTTCTTTATCCATTCATCTGTCGATGGACACTTAGAATGCTTCCATGTCCTGGCTATTGTAAATAGTGCTGCAATGAACATTGTGGTACATGACTCTATTTGAATTATGGTTTTCTCAAGGTATATGCCTGGTATATGCCCAATAGTGGGATTGCTGGGTCATATGGTAATTCTATTTTTAGTTTTTTAAGGAACCTCCATACTGTTCTCCATAGTGGCTGTATCAATTTACATTCCCAACAGCAGTGCAAGAGGGTTCCCTTTTCTCCACACCCTCTCAGGCATTTATTGTTTGCACATTTTTTGATGATGGCCATTCTGACCAATGTGAGATGATACCTTATTGTAGTTTTGATTTGCATTTCAGTAATGATTAGTGATGTTGAACATCCTTTCATGTGCCTGTTGGCAATCTGTATATCTTCTTTGGAGAAATGTCTATTTAGGTCTTCAGCCCATTTTTGGATTGGGTTGTTTGTTTTTTTGATATTGAGCTGCATGCGCTGCTTATATATTTTGGAGGTTAATCCTTTCTCAGTTGACTTGTTTGCAAATATTTTCTCCCATTCTGAGGGTTGTCTTTTTGTCTTGTTTATGGGTTCTTTTGCTGTGGAAAAGTTTTTAAGTTTCATTAGGTCCCATTTGTTTATTTTTGGTTTTATTTCCATTTCTCTAGGAGGTGGGTCAAAAAGGATCTTGCTGTGATTTATGTCGTAGAGTGTTCTGCATATGTTTTCCTCTAAGTGTTTTATAGCGTCTGGCCTTACATTTAGGTCTTTAATCCATTTTGAGTTTATTTTTGTATACAGTGTTAGGAAGTGTTCTGATTTCATTCTTTTACGTGCAGCTGTCCAGTTTTCCCAGTACCACTTATTGAAGAGGCTATCTTTTCTCCATTGTATATCTGTGCCTCCTTTATCAAAGATAAGGTGACCATATGTGTGTGGGTTAATCTCTGGGCTTTCTGTCCTGTTCCATTGATCTATGTTTCTATATTTGTGCCAGTACCATATTGTCTTGATTACTGTAGCTTTGTAGTATAGTCTGAAGTCAGGGAGCCTGATTCCTACAGCTCTGTTTTTCTTTCTCAAGTTTGCTTTGGCTATTCAGTGTCTTTTGTGTTTCCATACAAATTGTGAAATTTTTTGTTCTAGTTCTGTGAAAAATGCCATTGATAGTTTGATAGGGATTGCATTGAATTTGTAGGTTGCTTTGGGTAGTATAGTCATTTTCAGAATGCTGATGCTTCCTATCAAAGAACAAGGTATATCTCTCCATCTGTTTGTATCATCTTTAATTTCTTTCATTAGTGTGTTATAGTTTTCTGTATACAGGTATTTTTTCTCCTTAGGTAAGTTTATTCCTGGGTATTTTATTCTTCTTGTTGCAGTGGTAAATGGGAGTGTTTCCTTAATTTCTCTTTCAGATTTTTCATCATTAGTGTAGAGGAATGCAAGAGATTTCTGTGCATTAATTTTGTATCCTGCTACTTTACCAAATTCATTGATTAGCTCTAGTAGTTTTCTAATAGCATCTTTAGGATTCTCTGTGTATAGTATCTCGTCATCTGCAAACAATGACAGTTTTACTTCTTCTTTTCTTATGTGGATTCCTTTTATTTCTTTTTCTTCTCTGATTGCTATGGCTAAAACTTCCAAAACTATGTTGAATAATAGTGGTGAGGGTGGACATCCTTGTATTGTTCCTGATTTTAGAGGAAATGGTTTCAGTTTTTCACCATTGAGAATGATGTTGGCTGTGGGTTTGTCATATAGGGCCTTTATTATGTTGAGGTAAGTTCCCTCTATGCCTCCCTTCTAGAGAGTTTTTATCATAAATGGGTATTGAATTTTGTCAAAAGCTTTTTCTGCATCTACTGAGATGATCATATGGTTTTTCTCCTTCAATTTGTTAATATGGTGTATCACATTGATTGATTTACATATATTGAAGAATCCTTGCGTCCCTGGGTTAAACACCACTTGATCATGGTATATAATCCTTTTAATGTGCTGTTGGATTCTGTTTGCTAGTATTTTGTTTAGGATTTTTGCATCTATGTTAATCAGTGATATTGGCCAGTATTTTTTTTTTTTTTTTTTGTGGTACGTGGGCCTCTCACTGTTGTGGCCTCTCCCGTTGCGGAGCACAGGCTCCAGACGCGCAGGCTCAGCGACCATGGCTCACGGGCCCAGCCGCTCCGCAGCACATGGGATCCTCCCGGACCAGGGCACGAACCCGTGTCCCATGCATCGGCAAGCGGACTCTCAACCACTGCGCCACCAGGGAAGCCCTGGCCAGTATTTTTTATGTGTGTGTGTGTGACATCTTTTGTCTGGTTTTGTTATTAGGGTGATGGCGTCCTTGTAGAATGAGTTTGGGAGTGTTCCTCCATCTGCTGTATTTTGGAAGAGTTTGAGGATAGGTGTTATCTCTTCTCTAAATGTTTGATAGAATTCTCCTGTTAAGCCACCTGGTCCTGGGCTTTTGTTTGTTGGGAGATTTTTAATCACAGTCTCAATTTCAGTGCTTGTGATTGGTCTGTTTATATCTTCTCTTTCTTCCTGGTTGAGTCTCAGAAGGTTGTGCTTTTCTAAGAATTTGTGCATTTCTTCCAGGTTGTCCATTTTATTGGCATATAGTTGCCTCTCATGAGCCTTTGTATTTCTGCAATGTCAGTTGTTACTTCTCCTTTTTCATTTCTAATTCTGTTGATTTGTCTTCTCTCTTTTTTTCTTGATGAGTCTGGCTAATGGTTTATCAATTTTGTTTTATCTTCTCAAAGAACCAGCTTTTAGTTTTATTGATCTTTGTTTTTGTTTCCTTCATTTCTTTTTCATTTATTTCTGATCTGATCTTTATGATTTCTTTCCTTCTGCTAACTTTGGGTTTTTTTGTTGTTCTTCTTCTTTCTCTAATTACTTTAGGCATAAGGTTAGGTTATTTATTTGAGGTGTTTCTTGTTTCTTGGGGTAAGATTATATTGCTATAAACTTCCCTCTTAGAACTGCCTTTGCTGCATCCCATAGATTTTGGGCCATCATGTTTTCATTGTCATTTGTTTCTAGGTATTTTTTTAATTTCCTCTTTCATTTCTTCAGTGATCTCTTGGTTATTTATAGCATATTGTTTAGCCTCCACGAGTTTGTATTTTTTTTCATGCAAGTGATATTTATTCTCATAGCATTGTGGTCGGAAATGATACTTGATGCGATTCAATTTTCTTAAATTTACCAAGGCTTGATTTTTGACCCAAGATACGGTCTGTCCTGGAGAATGTTCCAGGAGCAGTTGAGAAGAAAGTGCATTTTGTTGTTTTTGGATGAAATGTCCTATAAATATCAGTTAAGTCCATCTTGTTTTATGCGTCATTTAAAGCTTGTGTTTCCTTATTTACTTTCATTTTGGAAAGTGTGTCCATTGTTGAAAGTGGGGTGTTAAAGTCCCCTACTATTATTGTGTTACTGTTGATTTCCCCTTTTATGGCTATTAGCATTTGCTTTATGTGTTGAGGTGCCTTTATGCTGGGTGCATAAATATTTACAATTGTTCTATCTTCTTCCTGGATTGGTCGCTTAATCGTTATGTAGTGTCCTTCCTCGTCTCTTGTAATAGTCTTTATTTTAAAGTCTATTTTGTCTTATATGAGAATTGCTACCCTAGCTTTCTTTTGATTTCTATTTGCATGGAATATCTTTTTCCATCCCCTCACTTTCAGTCTGTATGTGTCCCTAGGTCTGAAGTGAGTCTCTTGTACACAACACATATATGGGTCTTGTTTTTGTATCCATCCAGCCAGTCTATGTCTTTTGGTTGGAGCATTTAATCCGTCTACATTTAATCCATTTACATTTAATGTAATTATCAATATGTATGCTCCTATTCCCATTTTCTTAATTGTTTTAAGTTTGTTATTGTAGGTCTTTTCCTTCTGTTTCCTTCCTAGAGAAGTTCCTTTAGCATTTGTTTTATAGCTGGCTTGGTGGTGCTGAATTCTCTTAGCTTTTGTTTATCTGTAAAGGTTTTAATTTCTCCTTCAAATCTGAATGAGATCATTGCTGGGTTGAATAATCTTGGTTTTAGGTTTTTCCCTTTTATCACTTTAAATATGTACTGCCACTCCCTTCTGGCTTTCAGAGTTTCTGCTGAAAGATCAACTGTTAACCTTATGGGAATTCCCTTGTGTGTTATTTGTTGCTTTTCCCTTGCTGCTTTTAATGTTTTTTTCTTTGTATTTAATTTTTGATAGTTTGTATAATATGTGTCTTGGCATGTTTCACCTTGGATTTATCCTGTGTGGGACTCTCTGCACTTCCTGGACTTGATTGACTATTTCTTTTCCCATGTTAGGGACGTTTTCAATTATAATCTCTTCAAATATTTTCTCAGACCCTTTCTTTTTCTCTTCTTCTGGGACCCCTATGATTCGAATGCTGGTGCATTTAATGTTGTCCCAAACCTCTCTGAGACTGTCCTCAATTCTTTTCATCCTTCTTTCTTCTGCTCTGCAGTAGTTATTTCCACTCTTTTATCTTCCAGGTCATTTATCTGTTCTTCTGCCTCAGGTATTCTGCTGTTAATTCCTTCTGGAGAATTTTTAATTTCATTTATTGTGTTGTTCATCATTGTTTTTTTGCTCTTTAGTTCTTTAGGTCCTTCTTAAAACTTTCTTGTATTTTCTCCATTCTATTTCCAAGATTTTAGATCATTTTTACTATCATTACTCTGAATTCTTTTTCAGGTATACTGCCTATTTACTCTTCATTTGGTTGGTCTGGTGGGTTTTTACCTTGCTCCTTCATTTGCTGCATATTTCTCTGTCTTCTCAGCTTGCTTAACTTACTGTGTTTGGGGTCTCCTTTTCGCTGGCTGCAGGTCCATAGTTCCCATTGTGTTTGGTGTCTGCCCCCAGTGGGTAAGGTTGGTTCAGTGGGTTGTGTAGGCTTCCTGGTGTAGGGGATTGGTGCCTGTGTTCTGGTGGGTGGGGCTGGATCTTGTCTTTATGGTGGGCAGGACCACGTCCGGTGGTGTGTTTTGGGGTGTCTGTGAACTTATTATGATTTAAAACAGCCTCTCACCTAATGGGTGGGGTTGTGTTCCTGGCTTGCTAGTTGTTTGGCATGGGGTGTCCAGCACTGGAGCTTGCTGGTTGTTGAGTGGAGCTGGGTCTTAGTGTTGAGACGGAGATCTCTGGGAGAGCTCTCGCTGATTGATATTATATGGAGCCAGGAGGTCTCTGGTGGTCCAATGTCCTGAACTCGGCTCTCCCAACCTCAGAGGCTCAGGCCTGACACTCGGCCGGAGCATGAAGACCCTGTCAGCCGTATGGTGCTATCTACAAAGTAGGTCATCCTGTCTGATTGAGAACGTCTTCTGCTGTGGCATTCACATGGACCAAATGTTTTGAGGCTCAGGGCTCTGCCATACACCCCTTCCCCAAACTTCCTTGCTGAAGTGCTTTGAAATATTTTAAAATTTTAAATACTTTTATTTTGAAATAATTTTAGATTTAATGAAAGTTGCAACACTAGTACAGACAGTATCTGTGTTCCATTCATCAAGCTTCTCCTGATGTTCACATCTTCCATAACCATTGTACAATTACCAATATTAAGAAATTAACATTGGCAGAATACACTTAACTAGAGTATAGATTTTATTTGCATTACCTATACAAATTATATTATATGCATCTGTGTCAGATGTTCCTGTCACTTAGGAAATTACAAGGGTTTTAGGAGTTCTGCTTCAGGAACCAGGGGCAGAGATCAACATGTTTTTTTCTATTATTTCATGTCTACTTATGGCAAAAACATAGGGCTCTTTCCTTAATGTAGCACAGCCTCCATCCCCTTGCATAAAAGAATGTCTGTCTGTGGACTGTTAGTCCAAAGGCATCAGTGAGGGTATCAGTGATGTCACTTACCTTGGGGCAGGCAGAATCATGATTTATAAAGACTAAGGAAAAATGTGTGCTTATTTGTATAAATGTGTCTATTAACCCCCTACAAAAATAGAGGAGGAAGCCAAAATGGTTGTGTGTTTCTACTTTGAGTGGTTTGGGTCACAGATCTGCCCCCAGAGAGAGTTTCTTACTTCTATTAGTCCACGTAAACTGGATTTGCAGAATGGGGTCTTATCACTCCAGTGCATCTCAGACAACCAAGGGTTGGTCTTGGAGGATGATTCTAGTCAGGGCTGTTTCTGGGTTCCCTGGTTCCGTGCTGGTTCTTCTCAGGAGGCCCTGATGGCACTAACACCTGACCTCTTTTCACCTTCAATCTATTACTTCAGTCTCCATAGATGTGCCAAAAACAGAGATGTCAAGTTATACCAAGGGGAAAAAGTTTACCCCTCAACTAAATCAAGAGATAGAGAGAGAGGAGAAGAAAAACCAAAAACCTGATGAAATCAAAATTTAAAGCTTCAGCTTACTATAAAGCAGTGAATTCAAAGTATTTCGGCCAAAGGCAGAACATGTATGTCTCCAGGAGGAACTCATGCTGCACACCAGCTTGATTTTGGCAGTGGCACATCCACACCTGCTTGAAGCAACAGGGAACCCAAGTTCAGGAGCACAGCCTTCTCTCACTCAGAACAAAAGAATATACAATATCTGCCAACTACAATTTGCATCAAAATTCTTTAAAAGCAACTAGGAAAGCAAACCAATATTTTCGCATCTGGAAGAACAAAGGGTGTAGTCTTGTAGGGAAATATGTTATTCGCATGAATATACAAACCCTGCAGTAAATTCTTTGTTCAAACCTCTATGGAGAACTACTGAGCAAATAGACAGAAGTAAAATAGGAAATGAAATGCTTCGGTCACATCTGTTCTTTAAAGAATATGTTAATTCCTTAGATATGGGGCAAAATTTCGGAAGGCTTCTGGAAGAAACAGCATAGTACCCTGGAGGTTGTTTTCCTGGGATCAGAAGCTGGGTGAAGTCGTTGATCTTGGTCCACAGGGGCTGGCAGCATTATCCCCATGGGCACTCTCTCAGAGTTGGGAGAGGCATCCAGCCACCCACTGTAATGAGTGCTTTCATGGTCTTTTTGAGACTCAAGCATTCTTCACTCTTTAGAAGATATTTTTAAAACTCTAGGCAGAGTGTCTCTCAAGGATAATAGCCCAGTCCTATTTGTTTTCTAGAAGTGCCACTTAATAGGTGTGTGCTTTTACGCACATCATAATCTGTCTCACAGCCTCAATTTCCTCAACTATAAAATGCGATAATTATACATGTTGTAAGAGAAAGAATGAGAATACATGTGATCTAGCATATGAAAGAGCCCAGCAGAGAGATTGGAATAAACAGATACTTCATAAATCTTCATTGTGTAAAGGAGTAAGAATGCCTAAATACTTAAAAGGGACTGATTACTTCCCAAGTGAGAAGTAACTGTGATCTACTAGTACAAATATCAGATGGGAGTACTATTTTTAAATGAAATCAATGATACCTTGAAAACAAAATCTAGAACAAAATACTCCCTAGATAACTAATGCATTTTAATATTTATGAAAAGCAGACACCATATTTTGCTACTTCTCTTTCCAGGATTTGACAGAAATACAAATTATGTAATTAATCTTTCAAGTTCAAGGCCAGTCTAGCTATTCCTTCCTCCCATGATCTCACTTCTGGGATGCCAAAGTCTCTAAGACTCAGATGACCAGGACAGGTAGCTTTTTTGGCAAGATATTTCAATGCCAGCTATGCATTTCATATTAGTTTTTATTGTTATTTTAAAATCTAATTTAGAGAACAACAAAAAAATTGAATGGAATGCATTTTCAATGAACCTTTGGACTCTTGAGAAACTTTCATAACAAAATTAACAAGGCCTGTTGTTCAGAAAGTTGGCACCAAATGAACTCATAACTGAAAATGTGTTTATATCTTATTGTTTGTATTTATTTTTAGACAAATAGAGCTGCTAATGTTGACCTCAATGTCTCCATTTCCTGTGATTCATTTAGTGGAATTAAGAGTTGCCATTTGCAGAAAAATCATTGTATGTCAGGCTTTATGTAATTCATCTCATTTGATCCTTACCACAAACTTATGAGTACTTTTTATTATTTCCATTTGACAGATGAAATCATGTCTCATAGCTTGTGGCTCCTAGGATCAGTCCAAGTAGAAAGCTGGAGAGGTAACATAGTAATAAGTAATATAGTATAGTAATAGGTAATATAGTAATAAGGAATTGGGTAGGATAAACATAAATTTGTTAATATTTGGGCACAAGTTTAGTTTTTTCTTACGTAAAAAATTATAGATTATTCCCCTGAGAAAAATTTTGATAAAGAATAAATTTAAATAATTAGAGTTTGGGACTTCTGCTTTCATCCATGAAGGATTAACTGCTCTGAGCTTTGCTCCTCCACCATAACAACTAAAAAACCAAGCAAAATATAGAAAATAACTACTTTCACACATTGAACAATGGCAATGTGATCCCAACACAAGGGAAGCAAATGAGATGAGCCCTATAATTGCTCCAATTAGGAGGCAGTTTCAAGGTGTAACCCAAGGAGGAGGGCCCAAACAAAGCCCAGAGTTCTTAATGAGTTGAAGAGACAGAGATCAGAATTCAGGCAGCTAAAATTGGAAGGAAAAAAATACGAGAGGAGACTGATTCAGAGACAGAGAGAGGGACAGGGACAGAGATACCAAGAGAGAAGGAGAGAGAGTGCTGGAAATTTTCAGCAGGTCTTCTGGAATCTTTGGCTGAATATCAACCACTGCAGGCAAAGGTTGAAGCTCTTTGAGGCTAGGAGGGAAAGCAGTAGACAGAATAACACCTAGAGTTCACATAGGATCCATAATACTTGAAAAGCAGGTAGAACATTCAGGCAGATGTTGGCTCAGTAATTGGACTAAATTAGCCCTAGACTAAAAGTTGCTCTAGACCTGCCTTAACCAAGCTTAAAAACAAGTGTTGAGAGAAACAAAACTGATATCAAGCAAATTAACTACATGCCAGACAATTCCAACAATATAAAATTTGCAATATCCAACATTCAATAAAAATTATCAGGAAAGTATAAAAGCAGGAAAATATGACCCATAATCAGTCAAAAGAAATAGACCTAGAAATGGCAGAGATTATGGTATCAGCAGACAAGTGCCTTAAAAGAGCTATTAAAAATATGCTCCATACACTCAAGGTGTAGTGGAAAACATGAACATGTTGAGAGGAGAAATGGAAGACAAATTAAACAAACAAACAAACAAAATGAATAGAACTTCTAGATATAAAAAATACAATATCTAAAATAAAAAAAATACATCACTGGGTGGGATTAAGTAGATTAGATACTGCAGAAGAAAAGATCAATGAATTTGAATACATAGCAATAGAAACTATCCAAAATTAAAGATAAAATGAATGGAAAAAATATTTGAACAGAGCATCAATGATCCTTCGGGACCATATTACGAAGACTAATGTGAAATTTGAGTTCCAAGAAGGGTGAGGGGTGTATCTGACAAATCAGATACAGAGGGGATTTATTCACCCATAAAACCAGGAGGTGGACCTTCAGACTTGCTACATTTAAGTGCTCAAAAGATGTCAGGAATATGCCTATTTCTTCTCTTATTTCTGCTTTCTCCTGAATTTTGGCTTCATTCTGTAAGAAGGCTTTCTCCATGAGACAGGGACTGTCCTTTAACAATGCTATATTTATCACCTTCTGATTTTCCCATCCCAGGAGAAAAGGGCTGCTCTTTCTCCATGTGTATAAACCAGCAATCCAGGGAAGGACTCTGATTGGCCCAAGGTGAGCCAAGTGCCCACTTGGACCAATTCTTATTGTCAGAGGGTGAAGGATCCTGACTGACACATCCTGGATCAGGTGCCTTACTGTGCAGGACTAGTATTTGACAGCCTGCAGGACCATGGGAATGGGGAGAGGAAATTTCTCCAAAAGTTATAAGGACGCTAAATGAATAAAAACAACAGATGTTCTTAATGCCATCCTTTAGATTCAGCTCATCCAAAAGTGACTTTTTATTCACAGTGTTTCCCTCTGAAATACCACAGCACTGAATTTGGCAATTCGTTTCCTAACACTTTGTGCCATTACGTGTGTCATTGTGTTGAATCTGTTAGTGAGCTCTTTTAAATGTTTCCCTCCAGCTAGATATTAAGTACCTTGAGAGCAGTGACCATGTCTCATATATTTTTAATCTCTCCCAGTGGCTGGCAGAGTGTCTCTCAAATGACAGCAGAATGAATGTTTGTTTTGATGAATTTGTTGTGGGGACTGGTCAAATGCTCCGGTTAAGCTGAGGAGAAATTAGATGGAGTAAATACCCTCAGCCTGTTTCATCATGAAAGAAGAATAAAATGTTCATTAAAAACTAATTGGTAAGCAATTTGCAAATGAAAAACTGGTTTCTTTCTTTTTCTCTCTCTCTCTTTTTTTGGGATCACCAAAGCTATAATGAAAATGCTAGGAGCAAAGAGGTAGATTCTTACATTTCCAATTGATAGTTCTTGCTGCCCAGAATCTTTGGGCTCAGACAGAGCATGTGGATGCTTATGTGATGGGATTTGATGGATACTAATACACTCTTGCTCTAATATGTTCTTCCAGGTGTCCTGCAGATCCCTCAATTCAAAAGCAATTATTTTGAATTAAAATATTTTGTGTCCTCCGGACCCCTTTAAAAATGCAAACATCCAAGGAAGGGGAATATTATTATCTATTAACGTCTTTTGCCTAAATTTGTTTCTGCAAAGTAGCTTTGGTCACCTAACAGAGCCCTGAGGAAATGGGAGAAGGTCAGGGAAGTGCTCTGGGAATGATGAGCAGGAGGGTATGTGGGTGCTGGGCTAGTTTGGGGGGATGGCAGAACCCCAGTGCTCTGGAAAGCAGATTAGATGTCTAAGGGAACATATATTTAAAAGGGACATAAAAGGTAACCGGGAAAGTACCCCTAATTTCCTCTCTTGTGTAGGCAAAGACCCTTTTCATATCAGTACAGCTCTGATAGGGAAAACAAAATGAAAACAAAGCAAACACAAAAGCACGGGGACAAATGTGGGCTTAGTTTCCTGGTTCTAAGACAATTACCGTCCTCACAGGTGACTGCAGGCCCCACCTCTGTGACCTCCTCTTGTCTTGGATATGTAGTCCTGGATACTCCTCTTCCTTCCTACTCACTTCTGTCAACCTTCATCCCTTGTAGCCTTAGGGGTTGGAGGCAGAGTCTCAGTTTTATTGGCCATGATAACCTATTTACTCATTACCCCCTCTTTAGTGAAAGGGAATGGGAATTACCCTATCAATGGTAAGACCCATCTCAATTTCAGAGATTTCAAGCTGGAAAAAAGTACATCTTAGAGTTAAGAAAACACAGTAATAAGTAACAGTAGGAGGAAGTGGGCTGGTGGCCCTTACTGGGTAGGTAACACAATCTTTTGGAACCAAGAGCTCTCACATATTCACAGATAAGTCAGGCACACAGCAGCTCCCCTATCACCAAGTGTAACAGACAGGTAACTCACAGAGGCTACTGGAAACAAAGCACCCACTACACTCTGTGCTTGGGTTACACCAGATTTCTGGAACCCACAGGCTCATGCTTTATGGGCCCAATGTAGAGCCTCCAAATCAAAGCTTTCATTAGAAAATTTCAAAGCTGGGACATGGCAACATTTAAAGACAGGCGATACCTTCCCGACATGGCGATTAGTTTAACCTCCCAAGAGGAGAGCCATCGAGTCACCTCTGTCAGTGTCTCCATTCCTCTGGGCTGGCTCCCTGCCAGACGAGGAATATTCAGTTGGTGTTGCTAAGTGATCCCGTTCCATCTTAATCATCTATTTGGGGACATTGCCTACTGATTTCTACAGTGTCTTTTGCCCCCATCTGTAAATAGCTTTCAGATACCTGAAATGAAATTGCATCTACTTTTCCTCTCCCTCCATCAGTCTGAGTCAGCTTCACTTGGAATCAACTGTGCCTTCTGGCTCTTTTACAGAATCATTACTTTCACGGGGGAAGAAAAATGGTCACTTGCAGAATGTTGTGGAATGTAAGGGGACTGAGCAGGAAGTCAAGAGTGAGGCCACTGCCCCCACCCTCCTCAATGAGCTCATGTCCCCCATTCCATTTAGTTATAAAAATGTGCACCAGCTTGTCCGCCTTAGATTAAAATGATTGTGTATAATTTCCTCACACACACTTTAATCTGGTTAGTACCAGGCCTAGGGAAGGGCCCATTTCTTTCCCTGCTCTGTAGTAGCTTCACTCTCTAAATCATTTCCTCCCTTGTAGGTTGGCCTTGCACAATTTCACCTCAGAACAGAGGGAAGGAAATCAACAAGGTAACACTGGCTGCCTACACTGCAGTTTTGTTTTGTTTTTTAATAGAAATAGCAAGCAGATAGGCTGTTTTCTCTTAATGTCTGTAATAGGTGAAAAGTGTCCTAGCTTCTTCTTTTTCTTAAGCTAGTAGGAAATTGAATTTGAGCTACGAGGGAGGAGGTATCATCTGGGTATGAATGACCAAGGAGGAACTGACCCCTCAGCAGCATGACCCGACAGGAGCTTTGTGAAGCCAGCAAAAGGCGTTTGTCTAATGTGGATCTCAGATATCAGCAGATCGCAGGTCCTCTTAAATGTAGTTTAGCCAGTGTTTTTTTGTTTTGTTTTGTTTTTTGTGGTACGCGGGCCTCTCACCGTTGTGGCCTCTCCCATTGCGGAGCACAGGCTCCGGACACGCAAGCTCAGCGGCCATGGCTCACGGGCCCAGCCGCTCCGCGGCATGTGGGATCTTCCCGGACTGGGGCACGAACCCGTGTCCCCTGCATCGGCAGGCGGACTCTCAACCACTGCGCCACCAGGGAAGCCCTAGCCAGTGTTTTTAAACAGAAGAACATTAGGAATATTTTCAAAGTCTCTGTGTTAGCTATCTGACCACAAGGCTTTTGTTTATTGAGTTTATTGAAACAAAGGTGGTCTGGGATATAAAATGCAGCAGTTGCTTCTGCTCTGGTTCCTTGTAGGGACAACATTGCCCTTTTGCTCTTGTGCCTCCCCAGGTTCTCAGCATCTTTCTGTCTCTACCTGTCCTGGGCCTGGTTTTCTTCAGAACCCACATCCTCACCTTGCCTCTGCCCTCCACACTTCTATCCAGAGGGACCCACCTGATGGATGTCCCATTCTTTCAGTGCCTTGATTTCTCCTTTTTAAGTAACCAAAGGTAACAACGATACTCTTAGGTAGCCTCTGAGGATAGATTATATTAGCTCAGAAAGAGAAGTAATTCCATTACAGACCCTGGAACTTGAGGAAACTCCAAAGAATTTATAGGCTGATGTGTGGAAAGAGCGCAGAACTAAGGTTCAGAAGAACTAGAATAAAAGCCCGATATTGCTAACTGGCTGTGTAAGTCTGAACAAGTGAATTAACTCATTTGAGCCTCAGTTTATTAATCTCCATAAGGGGATTATTGATTTGTATTTCATAGGGATGCTGTAAAAATTAAATTAGGTGAATTTTGCAAATTGCCTATTTTCAGGACTTGATATAAAGTTGCTACTTTACATTAATATTGGAGACATGCTATTTACCTGGCTTCCTAAACTTATACCAGCCACGGTTTCCCAAAAAATTATTTCAAATGCCATTACAGGTTTCAAATGCTTTTAAAATGATAAAATATAATAAAACTTTAAAATAACACAGAATCCTTAGGCTAAAATAAGATTGAATTATTATTATTATTATTTCATTAATTATCAAGACAAATACCTAGAAGTCATTTTTGAATCCTCTCCTTATTTCACCCCCAACATCTAATCCATCAGTGAGCCCCACTGGCTCTAATTCAGAATACATCACCTAGGTATTGACATCTTTTATTTCTACTGATGTCACCTCAGGCTAAGCCACCATAATGACTCCTATGGGTCTCTCTATGGGTACTCTAGACCAGCACTGCTGTGCAGACACTATTTGGGGGGGATATTTTTATTCACAGACAGATGCAATTCTCACTGATCCACCTTCTCAAGAACATAGAAGCCATCTGATCTGTCTTGCTGACCACCAGACTGGAGGTCATGGTGGTCATCAGCCATGGAGGTCATCAACACATGGAGGTCATCAACAAGGATTTTGTGAATGAATTATACTCATTAATGTTTTCTAATAACAACCACACAGGGCAGGCATTATTAATCCATTTTACAAATAAGGAATCTGAGTATCCTTATGTAAGTTTTTAGCCCTTCCACAAGAGACTGGGGATTGGTTGGATCAGTGCATTTTGGAGGGATTTCATGGAAGCAGAGCTGCACTTAAAGAGGACAGTAAATCAAACAAACAGGGCTCTACTCTGCCCTTAAGGGCAGCACTGCTATTCCCAACTTCTCTTTCTTTTATATTTCACTGAAAATGTCTACTGGATTTTCTCTTAAATATTTTTATAGTACTTTTCCTCTACTAAACTTCTGTGGGTGATAGATGGAATTTTTATTTTGTATAAATATACAAAATAGTTAATCAAATTGTTTATTTTCAAAATTCTAAAAGACCAGTATATTTCCCACTTTGTTTGCTAGTATTCTGAAGATAAATCCAAATAGGTTATGTTGTTATGTAATTCTAAATGAAGAATTTTTTTTATTAGCCTTTAACTATGGGTGACATTATATTAGCAATTTTTATTTCCATTGTCAGTGTTCTCACAGCAGCAACAATTTTCATTTGCACCTACTTTGCATTAACATCGTGGACATTGTATTTATCATATCAGAGTATATGTTTAGAAACTAAACAGGCATTAAAGCAGGGTGCTGCTACTGGATAGCAGATCTTGTAACCATTACAAAGTCTTAGAAAATCAAATATTTGTGTCTGGGCTCTCGGTTATTATTTTCTCTCTCATCCAGATGATCAGAATAAATGACCGTTAGGACACATGAATCAAAATCAATGCAACATTAACTCGGCCAAGGCAGAGTACGATCAAATTGAGTGGCTGATGTGGTAGATTAATGGGAAATGTGTGAGAAGTCATCCAGATACAGTGAGGTTATCCCTACCCTCACCCTCATCCCCCAGATGCTTAAGATGATAGCTCAAGGTTTTCTCTTGTGTGGAAGAGGAACTGGCAACACTAAAACCTGTCAACCCTGAATTGTTGGGCAAATGGGCAATTCAGCTAAGGCTCATTGGGTCAGATTCCAAACAGTAAGATGATCGTCGGTGCCCTTGAAGAGAAGGTCACAGTGGGTTGGAGTGAACTCAGTTTCCTAGTAAACAACATTTGCAGGGATGTGGAGAAGAACTGCTGTGTGAAAAGGATGCTCATCTTTGAATACACACCACTACTCCCCCCACCACCCATCCCCACCAGACGGTAGTGGTATGGCTTTGCTAATATCCTCATCTGTAATTTTCTGCTTTAATAGAACATAGAGGTTCATACTAGAGACTATGACTGTGAGATCATTAGCTTTTTTTTTTTTTTTTTTTTCGGTACGTGGGCCTCTCACTGTTGTGGCCTCTCCCGTTGCAGAGCACAGGCTCCGGACGCGCAGGCTCAGCGGCCATGGCTCATGGGCCTAGCCGCTCCGCAGCATGTGGGATCCTCCCGGACCGGGGCATGAACCCGCGTCCCCTGCATCGGCAGGCGGACTCTCAACCACTGCGCCACCAGGGAAGCCCCGTTAGCTGTTTTATGTTTTTAAGTTTACACAATGAGCATGAATTACATTGGTAAATGAAAATCAAAACAACATATTCTTTAAAATTTTAAAGAATAGTGTTTGTATTTCTTAGCCATAAATTATCTCAATAAACCAGTCTCCATCAAGAATCCAAGAAGCACAATGATAACAGAAGTAAACATGTTAAACTCCTGATTTTTTATAATCTAATCACGTATTTTGTGAATGTCAGGCTATTCTCTTTTTTATTATTTAAAATTAAAGTATAATTTAGCTACAGTGAAACATGCTGATTTAAGAATGCAATTTTATCCATTTGAAAAATGTACATGCTCATGTACCCTACAAGCCTATCAAGATACAGAATACTTCCAACTTCTTAGCATCTTGTGCCCCTTTCCAGATAATCACAGGCACCCCACCAAGCAACCACTAATCTGATTTCTATCTCCATAGATTAGTGTTACCTACCAGGAACTTCATATACATGGAATCACACATAGAGTATGTACCCTTTTGAGTGTGGCTTCTTTCCCTCAGCATGATGTTTTTGAAATTTACTGATATTCTTGTGTGTACTAGTGGTTCATTTTCATTGCTGAGTGGTATTCCACTGTATGAATGTACCACAAGTTATCCCATTACCTGGTCTCTTAAAGGTAAAGTAACTAATTTTTTTTTCAGCAAAATCTTTAGACTTTTAGCCCTACTCTCAAGTAAAGTGGAATCCTACAGAATTAAAAATGTTTTTGAACTTAATGAACCTGATAATGCCTTATAAGTTTCACCTCATTTTGAAAATGTGAATGAAGTCAATCATCATTGCATTTCAAAGTTAGGGATCACCTTATAGATCATACTGATGAACCCTTTGTTTTATAGATGAAAATACTGACACTTAGAAACATTCACTTAGTGGCAGAAGAAGAACACAAATCAGATTTCTCCCATCTTAATCTTTCTCTTCTATTACCAACTGTAAAGTTATATTATTTTTATTTATTTTCTGGTACGCGGGCCTCTCACTGTTGTGGCCTCTCCCGTTGCGGAGCACAGGCTCCAGACGCGCAGGCTCAGCGGCCATGGCTCACGGGGCCCAGCCGCTCTGCGGCATGTGGGATCTTCCCGGACCGGGGCACGAACCCGTGTCCCCTGCATCGGCAGGCAGACTCTCAACCACTGTGCCACCAGGGAAGCCCATTAGTTATATTATTTTAAATTTCCTCAGAGGATAAGACTAACGAATTTATTCCAAAAGTAAATGGAAATAGTGATTATTTGTTTTATACATATTAATATAGAATTTTGTTGTATAGAAAGCTCATTGAACCAATTTAAAATCTGATACCATTTTTAAATGTATATTTTCACACAATATTCCAGGAATATCCATTTAAAAAAATAAAACTGAAGCATCTACTACAAAATTCAGGAAACGTACTGCTTATGTATTAGGGTTTTTCCTTGATTGATCACAGTGGCTGAGTGTGATATTAGCATAAGCATTTTCGAATTCAGGCTGCTCAAATATCTTCTTCTCTTTCAATAGTTCTTATTAGTATTTGCCCTGAAAAAAGAACTTTTTCTGAAAATCTGTGATGCAATGAGATCAGGAGGAATATGAATCAAATCTGACTTACTCTTCTTGTGCTGGTTTCAGGGGAACTGCGGTTATTTTGTGGAAGTCATCTTTGAGGGAAGTCAGTGATGTGCTAGTAAATGTTTACCAAATGGATCTCTGGAAACAAAAGCTCTGATTTTTAGTCTTTGCTCATTTCCATGGTATAAATAATGCCACCATGGCCAATTTCAAGCCTCAAAAATGATGTCAAATGGTTTGTAAAATCCCTGAAAATTTAACAATCAGATTTCACGAGGCTCTCAGCACAGCATTTGCTGGAGGAAGCAAAGTGGTTAGCTCTTTTCAGCTCTCAACCTCCAGGAGTGTAAGTTAAAAAGGAAGGAAAGACAGAAGGAGGGAAGACTAAAGGAAAGGAAAAATAAAAGAAAGGAAAGCTTTCATAGAAGCCAGTTAAATTTCCTCAAAGTGTGGCCAAGAAAGCCCTTTTTAGAAACCCATTAAACATTGAACAGGGAGATGTCCCCCATGACCTCATCTGGGAAGACCCAAAGGGCTGGGGGCTGGGACAACTGGGGTTGGAAGATCTACTTCCTAGGTGGCTTTTCACTTGCATATCTGGCCCCTGGGCTAGGATGTCTGAAGATGGGCTTAGCAGGGACTCTGAGAATGTCAACCAGCAACATGTTACTTCTTTATATGGCGTGGGCTTCCTGTGGCATGGCAACTGAGATCCCAGAAGAAATATTTTAAGCAAGTTCCTCATGAGAGCGAATGTTCCAAGATGACCAGGCAGGAGCGGCATACTGTAAATCCCATGGGTCACTTCCACGTTATTCTCTTGCAGTAGAATATTGCAAAGCAATCCCAGGCTCCCTCAGACGCAGAGGGAAGGGTCATGGTCTTCACTTCAATGGGAGGAGTTTCAAATCATTTGCAGCCATTTTTTAACTTCTGTGAATAGTGGACGTATGAATAGTGTGTAAGAGTTAAATAGTGTGTATCACTTGTTCAGAGAAAGTTTAAGGAAGAAAACAGTTGAGATATATAGTTTTTGCATGATGGAGTGGAATAGCCTAAATGGCAATAATTAGACATTCTGTGCACAGAGAAGGGCTAAAGTGAAGCTTCTGCCTTCAAGAATGGAGGTAGTAAGTGAAAAGAGTCATATTCAGCAGGGGGAGAGAAATGGGGCTGGGTGGTCTCAGGAAGACCACTAAAGAATTATGGACTGGAAAACAGTTTTCTACATTGAATAGCAGCATGATTTGTCCACTTAGGGAAAGTGATTTCCCCATGGTGCTGATCATGGCTGTACCTCTTATTGTAGGACTGGACAACAGAGGTAGTGGGAGGACAACTTTCTTTAGGAGGCTGGACAAAATATATGGTTTTCTTCAAGATGCAGCTAGCACTGATGTGTTCATCGGGTTTGTGGTAGGCAGAATAATGCTCCTTCCCTCTCCCTATGTGTCCACGTCCTAACACCTGGAACCTGTGAATATGTTAGGTTACATGACAAGGGAATTAAGGTTGCACATGGAATTAAGTTTGCTGTCCTGGGTTGAATAGTGTTCCCCATTCCCCCAAATTCACGTCCACCTGGAATCTGTGAATGTGACCTTATTTGGAAATAGGATCTTTGTAGATGTAATCATGGTTACATGAAGTCATACTGGATTGGGTGGGGGTGCTAAATCCAGTCTGACTTGTGTCCTTATGAGAAGAGGGAAATTTGGGCACGGAGACACACACGAATGGAGAATGCGATGTGAAGATGGAGGCAGAGATTGAAGTGATGCGTCTACAAGAAAAGAATGCCAAGGATTGCCCTCAACCACCAGAGCTAGGAAGAGGCAAGGACAGATCCTCCTCTAGAGCCTGCAGAGAGAGCATCGCCCTGCTAGCCCTTTGATTTTGGATTTCCAGTCTTCAGAAAAATGATAGAATGCAAAAACCACCCAGTTCGTTTTCATTTGTTATGGCAGCCCTAGAAAACAAATATAGTTTCTAGTCAGTCCAGTGCAATGACAGGGGTCCTTGTAAGTGGAAGAGGGAGGCAGAAGAAAGAATCAGAGATGGCAGCATGAGAAGGACTTGTCCTGATGTTGCTAGCTTTGGAAATGGAGGAAAGGGTCATGAGCCAGCAAACACATGCACCCTCTAGAAGCTGGAAAGTAGAAATAAATTATCCTCTGGAGCCTTCAGAGGGAACATTGCCCTGCTGACTCCTTGATTTTAGCCTAATGAGATCCATTTCAGACTTCCGACCTCCGGAGCTATTAAGATAATGGATGTGCTGGTTTAAGCCACTAAGTTTATGATAATTTGTTATAGCCACAATAGGTAACTAATACAAGGTTCATTGATACTTTGGCTCTAAGAAGATAACCAGGCTGGATTTGGTGGGAAGAGGCTTGGCAACATCAGCCACTGCAGAGCAGGGCCAGGGAAGGATAGAAGGTAGGTAAGCTGGACACCTCTTGGTCAGAATCCAAAATTCATACGGTGAAGTCCTAATCCCCAGTACTTCAGAATGTGACTGTATTTAACATAGGGCCTTTAAAGAGGTAATTAAAATGAGGTCACATGAGTGAGCCCTAACACAATATGACGGATGTCACTGTAAGAAGAGAACACATAGAGAGGAAAGGTGATGTGAAACCAAAGGGAGAAAGCAGTCATCTACAAACCAAGGTAAGAGACCTCAGAAGAAACCAACCCTGTGATACCTTGATCTTGAACACTTAGCCTCCAGATTTGTGAGAAAATTAAATTCTGTTGTTTAAGCCTCCCAGTCTGTGGTGCTTTGCTATGGCAGCTCTAGTGAACTAACATATGCCTCCAATCCTTCACTCCCCTCATTTTCTAGATTAGGACACTAAGACTCAGGCTTAGAAAACTGATGACTCACAGAGTTAGTGGCACTGTTGGGGCTGGAATCTGCAGTGTGTGGTGGTGATACAGGGGACTAATGAGCACTCTGGGGCACTCTGCACCATTTTAGGTGAGGTTTTGTAGTGTGGCTGGCTGCTTTTAAATCCGTTCACATCTGAACATTCAGAACTCATTGTGTTTATGTTTTCAGTCATTTCTCCCTAGATGAATAAAGTCCAACTTGTTAAAAACAAAAAAAACTGAGAGCTGAAATGATCAAGCGGTCACAAAATTTAACCTGAAAAAGAAAGTGTTCATTGGACACAAGTCGGATGTGATTTTCTTCAAGATCACACTTTATGAAAAAAATATACTTCTCACATATATTGCTGATCTGTTTTTAAAAGTGCCTTTTCCTAAGGATCACAGGATGCAGAAGAATGGGCCAATTGATGAAAAACATGTCTGTATAATATGATAATTCAATGTAACTCAAAGTAATTGCTTTGTGTAGTTAACTTGATAGCAAGGCCCTCATTCACAAGAAACCTGTACAATGGACGTCACTGAAAACCCCTTCTTTGCTCTGTCCTGTCATCCTGATACACTGCAAGGCATGGATATATTTACACATTTAATCCAGTTGCAAATAGAAATTAAAAATAGATATTGCTAAATAAATTACTCCATTGCAAATTAATGGAGATTGGGTTTTTTTCTTCTCAATTTATTCAAATATAATACCCTAAGCCTCAGGTCTTCCACGAAGAGAATAAGGGTTGCTTTCCATCCTGGATGTAAGAGAGTAATCCTAAGCAGACTGTAAATCATTTAAGTTGGTCACTTTGCTCTAATACATTTTAAGTAGCTCTTTAAATCATTAATGAGGGCATCACATCCTGCCATCTGGGTGGCAAATTAAAAAAGAAATCTAGAGACAGTGACATGGACATATATACACTACCAAATGTAAAATAGTTAGCTAGTGGGAAGCAGCAGCATAGCACAGGGAGATCAGCTCGGTGCTTTGTGATGACCTAGAGGGGTGGGATAGGAAGGGTGGGAGGGAGACGCAAGAGGGAGGAGATATGGGGAAATATGTATATGTATAGCTGATTCACTTTGTTATACAACAGAAACTAACACACCATTGTAAAACAATTATACTCCAATAAAGATGTTAAAAAAAAATCTATGCTGCCTTTAATTACTTTTAAAACAGTATAGTCAGACCCCGATCTTATTAAAGTCAGATCATCATAACGTAGAACAAGAAAAGAGATTGAAGGGCTTCCCTGGTGGCGCAGTGGTTGAGAGTCCGCCTGCCGATGCAGGGGACAGTGCCCCGGTCTGGGAAGATCCCACATGCCGCGGAGCGGCTGGGTCCGTGAACCATGGCCACTGAGCCTGCGCGTCCGGAGCCTGCACTCCGCAACGGGAGAGGCCACAACAGTGAGAGGCCCGCGTACCGCAAAAAAGAAAAAAAAAAAAAGAAAAAGATTGAGTTTTATACTCTCCAAAGTTCCAGAACTTTAACCCATAATATACCGGCTCATGTAATGTCTATGGTGTCCCCTTTGTTCCTGTAACTTTCTACATTATTTCCATTAGTCTTGATAACAGTGCTGGAGGTAGATGTTATCCCTCCTTTACAGATGAGAAAACTCTTTCAAAGATTTAAATAACTTGCTCAGCTTTTAAGTCTCTGAACTGAGATTCATTCTTTGGTTTATTTGATGCCAAAGCCCATGCACTTTCCACTATATCATGCTGAATCTTATTTCATGGTTTACCAGATACTTTCAAAAATATTATTTTATTTGAGGCTCCAAAAGCCCTATGAGGTAATTCCCTATTTTATGGTTGAGAAAGCTGAACGTTCTAGCATCCGACCCCAAATAATACAATTGGAAATGGCCTTTGAGTACTTTCTTCTCTACCCCAAGCCATGTACATGTGTGTACCCACACATTCCCATGCATGTGTAGAGGAGGAAAAAAAATATTCCTTCTATCATTCTAGGTTCTTTACTGAGACCCCAGTTACAAAAGACAGACTAATAAGAAAAAAATAAACAGAATGTATTAGCTTGTATATTTCATTTATGCATGGAAGAAACTCAGGCACGAGTACACTCAAAGAGGTGGCTAGAACTTGAGCTTAAATACCATCTTCAGCTAAAACAAAGGCAGATTGCTGTGAGGGAGGCAGGTTATGGAAAGGTGACCAGGAATAGTAGGCTAAACACCTATAAGGTTTGTTATGCAGATTTAATCCACAGCCTTCACCATTGGTAAGATTCTCTTGTGATATAGAGTCATCCTTCTTTTCTTGGTACAGAGAAGTAGACGTTTTTACAAATTGTGATTTCCTTTATAAAGGCAAATTTCCTTTACAAGCATATAACTTATGCTCTGTTTCCAGTGCTGCTCCTGTATCTGCTATTTCTCAAAATGGTCAGCTCCAAATAATCCTTATGTTAAAGAGGCATATTTGGGTTGGCATATTCTGGTCTCCTGCATGTGCATGTTCTTATAAGCAGCTCCCACCCCCAGCACTGCCTCCCCTTCAGGACAAGGAGTGAAGTAACTGGAAACCTATGGTGAGGAAAGAGATGGGAACAGTCTAGTACTTCACCTCCAAAGCCACTTATTTGCAAATCATTTCATTAGTAATGAAGGATGTGGTAGAAATTCTCATTAGTTTCTGTTACTTTGTAGAAAAAGTACATGTGTTTGTACTGAATTGATTTAAATTTCAGAGCTTTCTCTTTACTCATACTCTCCACTCTCCCTGGGGTTAGAGCTGCCAGATAAAGTTCAGGAACACTGTTAAATTTGAATTTCAAGTAAACAATGAATATTTTTTGAAGTAAAAGTATATCCTATATATTGCCTTGGATACACTTATACTTAAAAAATTAAATAAATAAGTTGTTTATTTTATTTATAAAGATAAATATTTATAAATAAATATAATTTGAATTTAAGAATTCAAATTTTACTGAATATTCTGTATTTTTATTGGCTAAATCTGGCAGCTAATAAAGGAGGAAGGAGGAGTGCTACTGAAGGAGTGAGATTGTGACTCGCGGGTGTAGAGGTCTCTAAGCCACTGATCAAAATGTTGAGGACCTTCTTAACAAGAAGAGCCCCACTTAGCACTTGCCACTGTTACCTGGAAAATCATATGACTTCCCTAGTGTTTGAAATCTGCTGTAATTCTCATGAAAAGTAGCAACTACAGTTCTGTGTAGCTAAAGAAGCAAAGGAGAATAGAAAGTTTTAGGTAGGAAACCAAACAAACAGAAAACCAGACAAACACAGAAATAATTCACATGATTGGAGAGATGATGGAATTTACAATACCACAAAAATTAGTCAGCCTTGGTTCTCTAGATCAGCAGCTCTCAAGCCCTAACAAGCATCAGAGTCACCTGCACAGCTTGATCAAACATGGATTGCTGGGACTCATTCCTAGCATTTCTGATTCAGCAGGGGTGGGAGAAGGATGAGAATTTGTACTTCAGGCTGGTTGCTACATGACCCTGATGCTGCTGGTCCAGGGAATACAGTATGGAAGTTAAACTCCTTCCAGTAGTACTCAAATTAGTGATGAAGCCACTTGTAGCTAATTGAATTTGGTATCTGGTTAGGTGTTGATAAGGCAGGGATTCCTAATACCTGACCCAGACTTCTTGGGAGCACATTTACTGTTAGTAGGCTGCAATGTAACAAATCACAGAAGAAAAGCTAGCTTTGCCCCACTCTCCCTTGCCTATTCTTAAATTCTGAGCCAAGGGAAAGATATGCCTGCTGGTGAGCACACATTCATGCATTATCCTTTATTATCACTTGAGGCTGTGCTTACCATGCTGCAGAGTCACAGCCTGAATAACAGCAGGACACTATCCAGAGCATCATCTTCCTGTAGGTCTAGACTCTTTAAGCAATTGTGTAAGAAACCCAAGAAGATTTCCTAGAATTAATTTTTTCACAAGTATTCCTTCCTGTTTTCACAGTAACTCTCCTGCTGAAGTGGCCAACTCCCAATTAACATTTTGAAGGTGGCATGTTTTGATGGCAGAGTTGGGCTGTTGATAATGCTCTTGGCATTTTCCTGTACCTCTTCGTTCCCTCTCTCTTCCTCACTTTCCTTCTTTCTTCTGACATTTTAATGCCTTACAAGAAAACATGTGCCAAGAGAACACAGTAAGGGACCATGTCACAGAAGTGTGTTTGCATTGTAGTTCTGAGACAGTCTTAGAGCTAGCAAGTTACAGCATTAACATGAATGGGATATCTTGAAGGAATCCACATATGTAAAACTTCCAGATAAAAGGAGTTTGTGTTTTTTAAGCATGAGCCCCCTCACGCATTTTGAAAATATATAATTAAAAAAAATGGTTGTGCACTGTTCTTCCCTCTTCAGCTGAATATACTGAATTATGTAATCTCTCATTGATTTAAGGTCACCATGATGTACCTGGTGTTTTGTACTTGACTTTGATAGTTTTGCCTGGAAGGACAATTAAAGCTTGTGGGTGATGATGGATGGTGGAGGTGGAGGGGACGGTGGGGACTGTTATTCAATGGCTTTTGGAATTCCTGGTATGTATGACTTTCTAGTTCTGCTGTCACCTTATTTTCTGGTCAGCTGTCCCTTCTTACTATTGTTAGTGTCTACCAAGTTTTCAAATTGCTCATCTTAATTTACACAGTTGTATTTAAGTCAGCTTGAAAGTTGGTCAGGTCTCTTTAGGAGTCAAGTACTTGGGCTTCGTGACTTTTTTTGGTTAGCTTCTGAATTTTAAGCTTTTCTACAAGTGCTAAACATGTCGCCTTTGATAAATCAAGTTCAGTGGCATAAGTTCTTTTCATGTGAAGTAGATGCTGTCAACCCCCTTCTTGGAAAGCAGGGAATTTGCTTTTCCAGCCACAGGAACGTCTTAACACTGAAGGAGTTACACCTTCTTCTATGTAAGGGTAAGGGTATGGAATACTGAAAAAATAATGGGCTGAAAAGGTAATACTGTGAAGTAAATAAATATTTTTCTCTATAGCCCCAGTCTCCTTTTTCCATAAACTTCCCCAACCAGAAGTTACCAGATTAAATATAAGAATCCCAGTTGAATTTGAAATTCAGATAAATGTCTGATATTAAATATATATATATATATATACACATACCACATTTGAATGGTACATACTTATACTAGAAAAAATTTGTTGTTTATCTGAAATTCAAATTTAACAGGGCATCCTGCATTTTTATTTGCTAACTCTACCCCAACCCCAAATCACATTAACCATTTTCTTTCTCCTCTACCAAGCTTACTCCTAAGGGAAGATTTGAGAATGTATTCAAACAAAAGCATAAAATGATAGATAGGATTATGGTCATCATGGCTACCTTCATTTAATAAAAGTAGAATGTCACAGAGGAGAATTTATCAATGGGGTGGTAGCCAGGAGTCCTGGGGGCACAAATGACTTCTTGCTTTTGAAGTCCTACCATGAGCAGCTTCAGCGTCTCAGCCTTAAACCTGGCTCAGGAATTGCAGGTTAGGAATCTTGGCTTCCTTCTGGCTTGGCTGCTAGGAGACTGTGGGTCTGGAACATGCCACTTAACTTCCTTGCTGCAGTTGTCGATTGCTACCTACAAAACTACCCAAAACCTAATGGCTTACAACAACAACTGTTTTATTATGTCTCACAATTTTATGGGTAGGAAATTCAAGCATGTCTTTGGTGGATGATTCTTCTCCACATGGAGTCAGATGGGTCCTGGTATTGGCAGCTGCTCTGGTATAGAGTTCCCCAGACAGCTTCACTCACAAGCGTGGGGTGGCATTGCTCTCTCTACACCTGGCTTGTCCACCTGGTTAGGTTGGACTTCCTCACAGCAAGATAGTCTCAGGACAGTTGGACTTCTAACACAGAAGCTCAGGTGCCAAGAGGGAGTATTTTGTCAAGAAGGAAAAAACTTTTCCTCTACTTTCCTAAGTTCAGTTTCTTCAGACCTGCAAATTAAATGACAAAAGACAGATTAGCAGGACAAAAAGGTTTATATATACTGGAGCCAACAAAAGAAGTAACTGTCTGGTCAAATGATTAAGAAGATAAGAAAGTTTGTGATAATGTTTGTCTATGCAAGTATGAGTTGGTCTTTCCATCTTTTTCAGGCCATAAAACTCCCTACAGAGAAGAGATTTATGGTAGGTTTACTCTAGGTCTCTCTCCTTGGAGTAAAAGACTCCTCAAAGAGAATTTATGTCAATTCTTATTTCTCAGAAGTTTCTGCATTTAGTCAGATAAGGGAAGTTTGGAGAAGGCTTTTTTTTTTTTTTTTTTTCCTTGCATCTGTTGAACCTCAAATGTCTTAGGCTTAAAATAATCTTCATACCAACTCTGGGGTTCCAAGAGAAGCCTAACAGTTTCTAAGAGATCAAGACAGAAGCAGCAATACTCCTTCCCAGTGAATGTCACAAGACATGCAACCTCATTTCTGTCACATTCTGTTAGTGGAATTGAGTCTCAGGGCCTGCCCAGAATACCAGGAGCTGTAGTTCATGGAGGAGCTCTCTTCAGACTAGTACTGCCTTCCCTGAGACTCGGTTTCTGCCTCTATTAAATGGGCTAAGATTACAACATGTTTGTGAGACTCACATGGAATAGATGTAAAAAATAAAAGGAAAATATTGCATTTCTATTGCAATGCATTAGGTAGCCTGATTCTAACTTTTCCACTATCATACCCATTTTCTGAATTTTGTGTGTGGGATTTTATTTACATATAACAAAATTGGAATTATATACTATTTTAATATATTGCAGAATTTTATATATGTAATTACATATATTATACATATATACATACATATGTGTGTATAATATATACACACACACACACACACACACACACACACACACACACACACACCCTAAGGTGTTTATTGTAGATAATGAATGACTTCTTTCTATGCATCTAGAATGGTACTAGCTAAATTCCATCCTTGGGAGAGTTAAGAAAATAGTCACTCAGTTTTTTGTAGGACTTAATTCTGCCACAGAATCTCATTCTAGAAAGGCTGGTCTAAAAGGTTGAAATCACTTTGTTAAAGCTAATCTAGCTCTTATAATACCATCCCTTTAAGATAGTATAGTGCCTACATACTAAAAAATCAGTGTGTAGAAAATGCAGAGAAGATAAATTGAATTTAAAGATGAAGTAACAAAAACATGTTCTCCCTGACTACACACCTTCACCCAGTAGAAGTACACCATCCCCATGCCCACGCTTGTGTGCACGCACACACACAGACACAGACACACAAATGAGGGAGGAGAAACATACTCAAGGATGCATAGAATCAAGTCAAGTGTGCATTGATATACTAGCTTCCACATACCTCCTCCAGTTGTTAGACTCATTCCTTGAGAAGCTCAAGGGCTGAGATTCCATTGCTTCTTAGAATTCTCCTGCAGAATCCTCTCACCTTTGTGAGAAAACTCAGCAGCATGAGATATGTCCTAGCCTGCAACCTTAAGACTTGTCGGTCATATGGAGACTCCCATGAGACCATTTTCTATCACATTCTTTACTTGAGAAGTTGTATAAATTTTACTGCTTATATATAGCAAAGCAAGATTTCTGTGATACCAGATACTTGATTGGACAGGATTTTTAAATTTACTAGCCAGATATTTTAGATTCCTGGAAGAAGTGTTAAAAAATTAAGCTCTTCAAAATTTTAAGAAGTTAAAATTCTGTGTCTCTTTGGTAAGGTGTTTATCTGACACAGTCTGTGAACTGTGCTCTGCTAAGACGTTGGTGGCATAAGTATTTTTCACACAAAACACAGATGAGATTCTTAGTGAGTAGTACTAATATCTCTCCTTAATGACACCTGTGAAAGCTAAAATGGCTGGGCATTGTAGTACATATTTGCTACTTTTTACTAAAGAACCAGCTGTCTGTGATGTTCAGGGGTTTTCCCATAGCATAGGTTTAAAACTTTTTTTTTCCCTAAAGTCTAAAATAATGTTCTATTGTATTATTTCCTTAAGGAGTATTGCATGAGTGGAATTAGTACTATAACTGCAGAGAAATTCAGGAATGATGTAATTATCCTGCACCACTTAGACACAAGCATTTTGTCTGAAATCGTCTAGATGGTTTCAGTGGTTCATGGTAGTCCTTTAGCTGTGGGAATTTGTTCTGTGGGTGGACATCTGGACAAATGCAAACATTTATCCAAATGCAGACCATCAAAATAAGACTGAAAATCAGTGTGTAGATAATGCAGAGAAGATAAGATTGCTCTACAACCAAATATCCAGAATTCTCAATGGCTTGATTTTCATTTCACTATGCCAGAAGAAACACATACTGTTCCTCTTGCGAGAACTGGTGGCAAGTGAAATTGAAGCAATTGAGAATCATCAGGTATTTGGGTCAAGTTACTTAATATATTTTCCTCATATCTTAGGTATATATAGGAGGGATAAGAGGCCACAGTAACCAGTCAAGTTGGAGGAAGCATTACCTCAGGAAAAAGGAATGATTGGTTGCTGTGGAAGTCTCAGTGTTATGAGGAGGTCAGAGGCTGTGTTGGTCAAGAAAAATGCAGTTGTTTTAGGTAAACTTGATTGTTCTCCTGACACTGAAGCTTGTCAAATTGTGCTCTGCATTATCTGGGGCTACTCTTGGAGATCTGGTGAGAGCCTGGCAGCTGGTGTTAGAAACGCAGAGGCTGTTTCATCAGGAGACTTATTGACTTTTAGAAGCTTCCTGGGGACAATTCCAGATGGCCCACTTAGCAGGAAACTCATTTATTTGTAGCTCCAAACACTTGCGAGAATCCCTAATGGCCTCATGAACAGGACCAGAAGCTCATAGTTGTTCCCTTGTGGTCAATCTATAAGCCATATTAACTCTTTCAGGCTAAAAGGGTACCTTTAGGAATCAGGTTTCTCATATTGTTTATTATAAATTCCTCGGGTTGGATTTTAAATTAATGAAATTAATTCAGTGGGGAAGCTGGTTTAATAAGATGAGAAGCTCTGAGTCAAGGACTTCTTAAGCTGGGTCATGTTCTGCCTGGTGTGGGATCCAGCCCCAGCCAGACCTACTCTTCCAGACATTCTAGATGTCTAAATAGAAGAGATTATAATTCCAGAAGGTTAACACATAAAACTGGGTGGAAATTTTTAGGAGACGTGGACTATTCTGAGAGAGGCTGAGGTTCACAGGAAGGGTTGGAGCTTTTGTGGAGAATGAGGAGGGGCTTGAACACTAGAACAAAAGGAGCATTAAAGACACACGATATAGCGGAAAGAATGCAATATCTGTGACTTAGAGCATATTAACCACTTTTATTTTTAGTCTATTTATTAATTAGTGAGATGCTCAGTCTCACTCAACCGTAGGGTGCCTAGGCATCGTGTGTGGGAACAATGTTGGATAGGGGCCTCAAGAGGTAGCCAGCGTCCAGATCACAAAAGTCCTTGTAGGCCACCTAAAGAGTTTTCCTCTCTTTTCTTTCTCTTCTTCCTTCCTTCCTTTTTATTTTTATTTTTTGGCAGACAATGGGAAGTAAGTAGAAATCTTTAAAGAGGGCAGTAGAATCAATAGGTTTGCTGTATGTGGAAGCACACACTGATGATGGCAGTTGATGGAAGAGGCAGAGCCTGTTGATAAGGAGCTGAGAAGCTGATGCAATAGCCCTGATGAAAGACTGTGAGGGATAGACCATGGCAGTAGGAATGGAGATGAGAGGCCATTTTTCACTAATTCAACAGATATTTGTGGAGTACCTATTATGAGGTAGGTGATGAATGTTGTATATTAGGAATGCAGAGATGAATAAAACAGAGCAGTTACTTGATCTCAAGGAGTTTATATTTTAGTGAGAAAGACAACAATAAGAGCCCAAATTAATGATAAAATTCTTTCAGCTAGAGAGAAGTACTTTGAAGAAAATAAAACTGGGTGTCATGGGAGAGTGACTGGGCTAGGGGAGCCTTTAGAAAGGAAGTGACATTAGATCTAGGACGTGATTGACAAGAAGAAATGAGTCATGTGATCTAGGGGAAGAGCATTTCGGGCTCAATGTAAAGTGGAACAGCCAATGCAAAGAGACTAAGGATCTAGAAGTGTGGGAGGGAGAGTCAGAGTGGCTGGAACAGGTGATGGAGGAAGAAAGAATGGTAGGTAATGGGGCTGAAAAGGAAGATTTGAAAGCTATTGTGGAATTTAGATTCTAAGCAATGGGAGTGACGTAATCTGGCTTACAGCTTTAAAATGTCACTGATTGCTGTGTGGAAACACAGAAGCCGGTTATGAGGCTATTGCAGTAGCCCAGGTGAGAGATACTGGTGACTTAGATCAAGCTGTTAATCATGAAGATAGAAAGAAGTGTTGAAAGTCAGGATATGAAAGATACTGCAGACCCTCAGCTCTTGAGAGAAAGATATTCAGAAAATTCTGCACAAATCCTTAAATATGAAAATATCACTATAGCGTATGATCAAGCAAATATGAAAATCATGTCAACATTTTAGTCCCTCAATGAGATTACTTCTTATGCCATATTGAGTAGAGAACAATAAAACCCCAGTGGAATATGTATGCCCAAGACCAACACAGATGGCTGTACATATATTTAACAGAAAACATTATTTACAGCCACAGTTACCTCTGAAGGAAGTGTTTATTAGAAGGAAGAATCTTGTCTGCTTGATGGTTCTGATCGGAAAAGTCTGCACTTAGGATGGCTTATCTCATAGAGTAATTGAGACCCATCCCTCCCTGTTAATTCCTGGCTGTCTTCCACATGTAAAGATACATGATACTTTTTTGGGGGAGTAAAACTTTCCCTCTACCAACTTAATTCCAGTGATTGAGGTAGGGGGTCGGGGGTGCAAATTAACTGGCAGTAGACATATTACCAGGAGAAAAGTGTATTATATATGTGAGAACATTCAGATTAAGAGGCTTCCTGAACAGCTGGAGATAAGGGTTTATATGCCAACTTAATAGGGGAAAGGGAGTGGGGAGAAAGGACTTCTATGGAAAAACAAATGGGCTTTCAGAAAGACAAATGGACTTTTAGAACAAATGGAAAGTATGATAATCTGTGATAATGTTTGTTTATGCAGCCTCTCTATCCCAGTGTGAGTGGTCATCTTGTTACTGGAGAGGGGATGTACGGCAGCCTCTAAGAAGATTCTGCCCTTAGATAAGGGAAGCTCTGACAAAGCTTCTTTCTGCATCTGCTATATCTCAAATGTCCTCAGTTTAAAATAATCTTCAAACTAACTCTGGGATCTGAGTAGGTTCCCACACTTTATTTTTTGTTGTTGTTTTGTTTTGTTTTTATAAATTTATGTATTTATTTATTTTTGGCTGCGTTGGGTCTTCGTTGCTGCACGTGGGCTTTCTCTAGTTGCAGCGAGCGGGCGCTACTCTTCACTGCAGTGCACGGACTTCTCATTGCGGTGGCTTCTCTTGTTGCGGAGCACCGGCTCTAGGCGCGTGGGCTTCAGTAGTTGTGGCTCGCGGGCTCTAGAGCACAGGCTCAGTAATTGTGGCACATGGGCTTAGTTGCTCTGCGGCATGTGGGATCTTCCCAAACCAGGGCTCGAACCCGTGTTCCCTGCATTGGCAGGTGGGTTCTTAACCACTGTGCCACCAGGGAAGCCCCCCACACTTTATTTTAATGAAGGTCAGTGAAGAAACTCTGTGTCTCATTTGGATCTATACATATGAGACCAAGAACAGATGTGCAGAAGCAGAGATCAAGAGCAGAAGCAGCCCTGGGAATGTGATCCTTCTAGGAGTGCTTGAAAATCTCAGTGCGGTTTGGACTGCCTCAGGAGGTGGAATTGAAGGTGTAAGCCAACCTTCTAGACAGTAAGGTGCACAGAGAGCCCTTTCTAATTACTGACATTAATACCTCTGCCCTCAACTAATTTACCAAAATTTGCATAAGTACTTAAGTGTAACAAGTGCTACAGGGATGAGTAAAGAAGTATATGGTGTGGAGTGGTTGTCTTGTGACTCATAACCTGACTCAGCCACTTATATGGGATCTTCAACAAATTATTCCACCTCTCTGAGTCTCAATTTCTTCATCATCTATATAAAAATAAGCAACACAGTTCCTCTTTTGAGAGTATATGAGGTATTAGACATCTTATATATGTTATTTCATTTGTCCTCTCAGTAATATGTTATTGTGGAGAGCCTGTGACACTTGTTAACACTTAACAAACAAAAAGGCCTTAAGCGATTAAGAAACTTATCTAAGGTTGCATAGGAGGAAAGTGACAAAGGCAAAATCAGAATCTAATTCTGTCAGAATCCAAATTCCATCTCTTTACCACTACTTTATACCACCTTAATACACAGTAAAGTTGCTGTAAATTAGATTGAATTAAATTAAATATAAATAAATGGGCCAATATAGTTTCTGGCACACAGAAGCCACTCAACAAATGGTAGCTATTTTATAATTGTTTAATCATAAAAAATAAAATAATGTCCACAAGGCTTTTTTTGTTCTAGTGCTCTCTGGCTATGACATCTGACCCTTTGGACATTAAATCTCATAACATAAATTACAAACACACACACATGATGAATTAAATGAAGATGCTCACATTATGTGGTTTTAATGAGCTTCCTTCATGAAGGAGATAGAAACTGAGCTGGGGGAAATTTTCATGGTGCTTAAATGGTTAATAAAATTTCCCTATGTACCTCATTTACAATAGAGATTAGTTTAGACACTTGGGTGAATATGACTCATTTAAATGCTCAAACCATGAATCATTCAGAGTAGCATTGTGGGTAATTTTAATGAAACAACTTAAAGGTCTTCATTCCTTTGTTAACTGCTTCTATTGAATTTAAACAAAAGTCCCATTTCATTCCAAATTTAAATCCAAAAGAGATTTGATCTTTTCTTCCTGCCATTTTGCAACCCATGTAATTTCTAACAAGTGCCTGGAATTAAGATGTGAGTCAGATCAGAAAACTGCATTTGAAACTGAATGGAATACCAAAGCAGAATGGGGATGAAGGGGAGATTTTAGAGTGATGTATCCAGTTGAAACCATTTGATCCGGCCTTCCTCAATTCCTGAGACCTCCTATACCCCCAGTGACTTACAGAACCACTAATGTTCCACTACACAGTGAAGTTAGAAAAAAAAAATAATTAAAAAAAATCAAAGCATCAAAAGTGGCTCCCCCATGAAGACTAGTATGTAAATATTAATATCAGATTTATTCATAAAGCTCCAAACTGGAAACCATCCAAATGTCTATCCACTGGTAAATGAATATACAAATTGTGGTACATCCATACAACGGAATACCACACAGCAATTAAAGGAAAAAACTGCTGATACGAGTAATAACAAGACTGAGGCCCCAAAGCTTAACACTAAGAAGAAGCCAGGCACAAAAGGCCATTGTATACCTTATGATTCCATTTATATGATATTCTGGAAAAGGAAAAGTGGAAGGGCAGAAATCAGTTGTTACCAGGGGTCAGGACTGGAGTGAGAATTGGCAGGAAGGAGGGAGAGGGAAATTTGGGGGCTGGAAATTGTAATTCAATTGACCCTTGAATTACATAGGTTTGAACTTCGAGGGTCCACTTATCTGTGAATTATTTTCAATATATATATATATAGTTGGCCCTCTGCATTACTGAATTTCATGTCTGCAGAGTCAATCAACGAGGACAAAAATTTCTATCCATGGTTGATTCAATCCATGATGTGAAACCCATGTATATGTATATGGAGGGCTAATTGTATTCATTGTACCACACCATTTTACATAAGGGACTTGAACATCCACAGGTTCTGGTATATGAGGAGGTTCCTGGATTTAATCCCCCACAGATACTGAAAGATAGCTGTAGTTTTTGTGGGCTGCTGTAACAAAAGAATCACAAACTGAACAGCTTAAGTAGCAGAAATATACTGTATGGTCCCATAGTTCTGGATTCTAGAAGTCTTAAATGTCTGAAAACAAAGTGTTGGTGGGATTGCTTCCTTTTGACAGCTGAGAAAGAGAATCTGTTCCAGGCCTCCCTCCTAGCTTCTGCTGGTTTGCTGGCAATCTCTGGTGTTCCTTGCCTTGTAGATGATGCATCACCCTGATCACAGCCTTTATCTTCACATGGCATTCTCTTTGTCTGTGTTTGGGTCCAAATCTTCCATTTTTATAAAGACATCAGTCATATTGGTTTAGGGGCCCACCCTACCCCAATATGACCTCATCTTAACCTCACTTACTGCATCTGCAGTGACCTTATTTCCAAATGAGGTCACATACTGAGATCCTGGGGGTTAGGATTTCAACATATGAATTTTGGGGTGTGAAAGAGTTCAGAGTATGCCACCCCAATATATTCCACTCTGGCATAAGGGTTATTTTGAGATAAAGCAACTGAGAAAAAGCAGACACAGGACACACTCTCTGCCTTCCCTGTGTGGGCCTAAAAGCAGTCTATAAATTCTCCTTATAAAGGTGTTTTCCCTCCACTTCTCATACCAGGGAGGGAATAACAACCTTATTACCAGAGATGAGTTGGCACCTAGGGATCTACATAGCAAGCCTTACTAAAAACCCTTATCTTCCATTAGTTTCCCCCATATATTTACCTTTCCACAATTTTCCACCCTCAGAGCCTAAAACTTTTTTCCTTTGTCTTGTCACTTTTTATTGGTTTTTGTTAAGATGCTGTATAAGCCCAAGTTCTAACCACGCCTTTGAATTACTCATCACTGAACTTTCTCCTGCATGGTGTACAAGCACATACTAATAAGTTCAGTTTTTCTCCTGTTAATCTATGTTTCATCAATCTAATTTCCAGGTCCCCCTGGAGAACCTAGAAGAGTTGAGGAGAAGGCTTTTTTTCCTCCCTTAGAGGGGACACAATTCAACCCATAACAGAAATATTCTCCATGCATACTCCATGGTGTATATTTCTATCAAATCTCTTAAAACTGAAACCTGTAGCTGGCTTTTCAGGGAGCTCCAAGGAGCTCCAGTTCTTTATGTCTCAGCACAGAAAGAATTCAGCCAGAGGCAAAGTGATGGATAAGAAGTGATTTATTAGAATAGGACGCTTGTGAGGCTTATAAGCGGGTGGGCAAAAGGGTGCGCACCCTGAAACTTAGAGGGCTACAATTTTATAATCAAAGGGAAAGTGGGGAGGGGGAGAAGACCACCTTCTTCCTCATTCTCGAGTAGACGTCACGCTTCCATCATCAGCTTCTCCTCCACGTCAGGCGGGGGAGTTTTCTTGTCCCTACGTGGTCAAGTGAGAACTGTTGTGGCACAATGGAAATGAGCAAAAAGGCAGTAACTTCTGCTAAAAATGGCAAATCATTTCAGGTTTTGGTGTAATGTCACCCTTTCCTTCTATTTTTGTTTTTAATGTGCCCAGAGGAGCATGTCCTAGGAATCATTAACCTACTGAGCTCTGGAACTGGATGGTGGGCAGGATGTGGGTCTCATGCCATGATTGTTTTATTGTTTTGGGGCGTGTCTCATGCTTCTGTTGCATTGTTTTGTTGCTAAGCAAGCCTGCTTGGCTTTGTGGTTAAGCAAACCTGCTTTTTTGAGTGATCATTAACTTACAGGAGTCTTCCATACTTTTTTCTGTACTTACAATCCCCTAGTGGGATTAACTATTTAATTACTTACTTTGTCCTTTTACTCTGTCCGTATCAAAACTGTTCAGGTAAAAAGGTAAATCATACCTCAATAAACTTGACTTTTAACTTACACACTGATAGGGCTTCCCTGGTGGCGCAGTGGTTGAGAGTCGGCCTGCCGATGCAGGGGATACGGGTTCGTGCCCCGGTCCAGGAGGATGCCACTGGGCCCGTGAGCCATGGCCGCTGAGCCTGTGCATCCGGAGCCTGTGCTCCGCTACGGGAGAGGCCACAACAGTGAGAGGCCCGCGTACCGCAAACAAACAAACAAACAAACAAAAAACCTTACACACTGATAGAGCTCACTTTTTTAAAAAGTGGCTGAGGTCCCCATTATTTCTTGCCTAGACAACTTCAGGGGCTGCAAGCTGATCTCTGTCTCCTAAATATTGTCATTCTTGTTCTATATCCAAGTCACTTCTCTGCCTAATACTTCTTTAGCTGCCAATTGTCCTCAGCATGAAGAACGACGCTCCTGCTTCCTAATTCTCTAATCTTATCTCTTGTTGCTTCCAGACTAACACATTCATTCTACTTGCTGCTACCTCTAACACAGACACACACAGACACACACACAGACACACACACACACACACACACACACAGGGTTAGGAAGAAAATGCTTTTTCTTCTTTTCTTTAGGTTCAGTGCCTGGCGCCTGTGAATTAAATTGACAAAAGAGAGATTAACAGAAGAAAAGGTTTATTCATATGCAAATGAAAGCCAACAAAATAAATAGCTGGCTAGTTAAATGGTTGAAGTTGAAGCTTTACATACCTGACTAAGTAGGAGAAAGGGAGGAGGAGAGAAATAGCTTCTATGGGAAGAAAAAATAGGTTTCTTCAGGAAAGACAAATGGGTGTTTCTGTTACTGAGCTCAGGTCCTGCTGCTCGCAGCTCGAAAATCTATACCCATTACCCAAGGGGAAACTAGGGAAGAGATCTGGTCATCTGTTAATTACTTATTCTTCATTTCTACTTGTTGAATCTAAGGAAAGAACCAACAGGTTAGGCAAGGCATTATGTACATTCACTGGAGCGTAAGTCAGAAGTTTGGTTGATCCACCTAGTGATCTCATCCCTATAATTAGGTTCTTTTAAGGTCAGAGGGGAACGGAGATAGGCAATGAGGAAAGGGGCAAAAGAGCCACGTTCATTTAGAAGAACAAATGAGAGATAAGAAGTTTGTGATAATGTTTGTCTATGCAGGTATGAGTGGTTTTTCCATCTTCTTTGGGGCCATAAAATTCCCCACAGAGAAGGGATTTATGGTATCTTTACTCTTGGTTTCTCTCCTGGGAGGAGAAGCCTCCTCGAAGAGAGAATTTATGTGAATCCTCATTTCTCAGAAGCTTCTGCTTTTAGTCAGATAAGGGAAGTTTGGAGACTTTTTCCTGCATCTGTTGAATCTCAAATGTCTTTATTTTATAGAATCTATACCAATTCTGTAGTTCTGAGCGGGTCTCCACAACACATACAGCTGTTTCTTGCCTCAGTGCTTGTGCTTTTGAATGTCCATCTCTGCTGGAATGTCCTCTCCTCTTTCTCTGGCCAAATTCTACTTATTATTTAAATCCTAACTTTCTTGGACATCCGAATCTACTCCCACCCCCCAGACTGTCCTAAGTGCCTTCCCCTGGAATCTCCGACACCCTGGACAAAGTTTCACTGGTGCATTACCACTGTTTGATGGTGGTACTACTTACGTGTCTTTAGACTGAGCTGTTCGGTGAGTGTACCCAGTGTCTCTGCCCACCTCTGACATCAGCTCCAAGCTTGGACTTTTCTTGAGCTGTTGGCATGCCACCTCTGACTCAATGTTCCTTTCCTTTTTCTGCCCCAGGCTCTTCTGCTGAAACCATCTGAAAGGAATGTCCTGGAAAAACTCTCAACCGGTAGGGGAAGGGAGACAGTGAATGAAAGCTTTCTCCCTCTCACATTCCCTGTTCCCCACATGCCCTCCACTTCTCTTTAGTTGGCCCGTCTGGGTCTGGGAGACATTCTATACACAATACTGTTTAAGGAATTGACACATTTCTTCAGAAAATGGATAGAACAGCAAACTACATGGATGCATTTTGGCTTTTCTTCCTTTCCTGTCTCACTTAACCTTTCCCTCTCCCCTCAAATCCTGCAATCCTGACATCACATCCCAGATAAATACTCCACCCACATCATTGTTTCCGGATCTGTTTTAGGGGAACCCAAACTGAGACAAGAGTATTTATTCATTTGTTTTTTTATTTATTTTTTGTGATAGTAATTTCCTTTTTTTTCTCTTTTTATTTTGAAATAATTCCAAACTGACACAAAAGTTATACTAACAGAATGGTGCAAAATAACTCCCACATTCTCTCTTCCCAGAGAGTCAACCACATTTCACCTATCTTCTCAATGGTGTTCTTTATTGTAAAATCATCCAGTGCAGGATCATACATCACACCCATGTGATGTCTTTTGAGTCTCCTTCAAACTAGAGCAGCTCCCAATTTCCCTTCACTATCATGGCCTTAGATTTTTTGAATACACAAGGTCATTTTATAGGCTGCCACTCACTTTGGGTTTGCCTGATGTTTCCTTATATTTAATCTCAGGTTATGCATCTTTGGCTGGAATACCGCAGAAGTGGACCTGTGTTCTTCTCGTTGCATCTTATCAGGTGGCACACTGTATCTCATTACCTGTGGTATTCATTTTATTTGGTTAAAATGGTGTCTGCCTAGTTTCTCCAGGGTAAAGTTACTTTTCTCCCTTTTCTAATTAATAAAATATTTTGTGAGGAGATACTCTGAAAGGGCGCTGGCAAGGCTGGATTCATGGCTATACCACCTGTGAAGCTGCTCTGGGTTCTGTGCTTAGAAAGTCCCAGGCCTAGTTTCCTTCTTGCATATTTCCCATGAAAAAGGAAGGAAGGGAGGGAGGGGGGAAGGGAAGGGAAGGGAGATGATAGAGCAGAGTCAAGAGAAATAAATTTAATTTTTCAAATTTTTTTATTGTGGTAATATACATAAAAAATTTACTGTCTTTATTTTTATTTTTATTTTTTTTGCGTTACGTGGGCCTCTCACTATTGTGGCCTCTCCCGTCACGGAGCACAGGCTCCGGACGCGCAGGCTCAGCAGCCATGGCTCACGGGCCCAGCCGCTCCGCGGAATGTGGGATCCTCCCGGACCGGGCCACAAACCTGTGTCCCCTGCATCGGCAGGCGGACTCTCAACCACTGCGCCACCAGGGAAGCCCCTATCTTAACTATTTTTAAGTGTGCAACTGAGTGGTGTTATGTACTTTCATACCATTGCATAGTCATCACCACCATCCATCTCTAAAATTCTTTTCATCTTGCAAAACTGAAACTCTATCCATTGAATAACAACTCCCCATTCCCCACTCCCCCAGCCCCTTGCTGTCACCATTCTACTTTTTGTCTCTATAATTCTAACTATTCTAAGTACCTCATATAAGGGGAAGAACATAGTACCTGTCTTTTTGTAACTGGCTTATTTCACTTAGCATAATGTCCTCAAGGTTAATCCTGTTGTAGTGTATGTCAAAATTTCTTTCTTTTTAAAGATCAAATAATATTCTATTGTATGTGTATATCACATTTTGTATATTCATTCATTTGTCAATAGACCCTTGGGTTGCTTCCATATTTTAGAGTGAATAATGCTTGTTTTGTGACCTAACATGTAATCTATCCTGGAGAATGTTCCTTGTGCACTTAAAAGAATGTGTATTCTGCTGCTGTTGGATGGAATGTTCTGTACATGTCTGTTAGATCCATTTGGTCTAAAGGATAGATCAAATCCAATGTTTCCTTATTGATTTTCTGTCTGGATGATCTATCCATTGTTGAAAGTGAGGTATTGAAATCCCTTACTGTTATGGTATAGTTGTCTATTTCTCCCTAAATCAGTTAGTATTTGCTTAATACATTTAGGTTATCTGAGGTTGGGTGCATATATTTATGACTGTTATATCCTCTTGATGAATTGATCCCTTTATCATTATATATATGTTTAAATGATAATATATATAAATGATATATTTACATTATATATGTATGTTTATATATGTGTATATGTATCATAGATTTATCTTTTGCGTATCTGCAGTAGATTTTTGCATTGTGGTTACCATGAAGCTTATATAAAACATCTCATAGACATAGTCTAGTTTCTCCTAATAATAACTTTACATCAATTGAATACAAAAACTTTACCCTTTTACTCGCCCCTTCATGTTTTTGATGTCACAGCTCTTTTCTTGACTTTTCTCCATGTCTTCCTTTAGTTCTTGGGCATCCTTAAAATAATTGTTTTGAAACTTTTGTCTAGTAGATCTGCCATCAAGTTTTGTTCATGGATATTTTTTGTTGCTTTAGTTTTTCCTTTGAATGGGCCATACTTTCTTCTTTCTTTGCCTTGTGATTTGTTGTTGTTGTTAAAAACTGGACATTTGAATCTAATAATGTGGTAATTCTGGATATCAGATTCCCCCCCTTCCCCAAGGTCTGCTACTTTTGTTTGTTTGTTTAATTGCAGGCTGTCTGTGTGCTGGAGATAAGCCTGAGGTGCAGACTTAAGGCCTTCTCAGGTATTTTCTGAGGCTGCACCTTCCCCTGGGCATGTGTGATGACTTTCTCATTTCTCCTGTATATATGGTTGCTTTTGAATATCCTAGTCTTCAATGCGTGACCCTCAAAAGGGGAAAAAGAGAAAAATAAAGTGTGTGTGTGTGTGTAGGGGGGTGGGGGGTTGGGGATGGGGATGGGGATGGTGTCACTGGCTCTTTAAATCCCTTGTAAGTCACTTCAGCCAGAGAGGGAGGAGCTTTCACTTCAGCCAGAGGCAAGGAGCTTTCAACAATGGCTGCCTGCCTCCTTTGTCTGCATCTCTTTGATCAGAGGTGGTAATCATGATCAGAAAACAGATCTCCTATATATGGAGGATAACATCCTTTTTGCACTCTCTGGCTCCCATAAGCTATGTGCAAGCTGCTCTAGGGACACGTGCACAGCTGCCATGCTGGTGGGTGGGTAGCTGCTTATGTGCTAAGACTGAAATTGACCAAAATTAACCACAACTTACCTTCCAAACCTTAATTTATCATCCAAGCCTTCCCCTGGTAGTTGAGCTGCAAGCTTTCAATAGACTCCAGAGTTCCAAAATAATTGCTTCAGACATGTCAACAACAACAGCAAAATTAATCAATAGTCAATCTAAGAAAGAAATAGGAAATTTTATTCTAGCCAAACTGAGGATTATAACCCAGGAGACAGTCACTCTCTCAGAGAGCTCTGAGATCTGCTCAAAGGGGTAAAGGGGAAGGCCAGTATGTAATTTTGGCAAAGGGGGTACTGCAATCAAGCACACATCTCAGTAGAAAGTTACTGCTAGTCACGAGGAACAGACATTTAGTTAATGGTTTTAGTGGTTTTCTAAGTATGGGAAGATGCAAGAAACTAGGTTCATAAACAGTTTCTCCTAAAGATATCTGACTGTCTGAAGGCCTGTTCTGTCAGTTTTCCCAGAGCACAGAGCACGTCATCCTGATCTTTGCCCTGAATTCCTTTCAGGATATACTGTAAGTCAGCAATTGCAGTGGCTAATGACTTGATTCTTGTAGAACTGGATGGTGGGCAGCAATCATTATTTTACAGTCCCTTTCCTTTTGGTCTTAATTTCAACGAAGGTTTGCGAGGTATTTCACGACCAATTTGTCCCACAGTGCTAGGAATGCTCATTTGCAGGTCGCGTAGGGATTTCATTGATCGGCCAATCAATGTGCTGTTACTGGACTAGGCCCTGTTAACAGTAACCGAAAACCTCTGGACCACCTGTCATATTAATCAGTTACAGTCCAGGAAGTGGTTCCCTCTTGTTGCTTCTTCCCACATCTAGAGTTACACTATTATAGTCATTGATATTGTATGACTGTTATTTCTGGTCAATCATTTCAAGTCACCTACTCATCATTAATTTTATCTGAGGCTCAGTCACACATTTGGTAATGCAAGAAACAATAGTCTTGTAAAGTAGGCAGAATACAAATTATATAGCTAGTAACATTAATACGGTCATAAATATTTAAGTAAGAGCTTCCATTAGGTATGGGCCAGTATGTCTCCAGGTCTTCTGACCAGTTTTGGGGGAACCACTTGCTGTCTTTAAGGGAAATGATATATTGGCATTGTACATAAAGTTCACCAAAGATGTCTGCACATACAAGCAAGTGGTGGGTCATCTTGACACCTTACAGGACTGAGAAAGGAATGCTATCTTTTAAGGAGTGACATGACTGGCACTAGAAGGAGAAAAACAGATCTTTATGGTTGAGCAGGTATTTCTGCTATTGGGGAGGTCTGGTTAACACACAATGTGGATACACAGTGCACACTAGAGGGAAGGGAGAGGCCAAAGGGCAGATAAAATGTTTTATGTTTAAATTTTTCTGTCTTGCCTTAAAATGTGAATTTTTATTTCATCAGACAGATTCTGCCAGTGCAACTGTTGTCTAGGTGGGGAGACAGATTTTCAATGCTTCTTACTCTATTATCTTCCCAGAATCCAGGAGTATTTTGTTGTTGTTGTTCTTACAAATAGATTCATTGATTCTTTGTCAGGCACTGGAGTTACAAAAGACAAAATTCTATCATATAATCAGATAATTATTAAAAAATTTGTTACATAGTCCTATGTAATAGGGCTAATAGTCTTAATAGTCCTATGCATGACTACTATGCGTGCCTAAAAGTATGTACATGAAGTGTTGTGTACTGGAGAGGCCCTGAACCAGACTCCTGCCTGCAGTGTCCAGGCATCACTAATCTATCCAAGCTCTCTTTCACACAGAGCCCCAAAATCATTTTTGGAATCATTTCCAGCACAATGCTGCAGCCATCCACTACCAAATACACCAAAGTTTTCGTCCCAACTTTGAAGTTTTTAACTGAAACATTCAAAATGTCTAGGATCCTTTGAAAACACAAATCAGAAATTATGGTATAAGAGATGTTATTCTTTGTACTTCTTGCCTGTGTAGGTTCCCTTCCCCACCTTAGCTTTCTTTTAATTTCTGCTTCTTTAACTGTGACTGCTTTGAGGTGCCTGCAATTTTTAATAACTGGAAGATTCCTTAAATCTTGCTCTAACATGAGACTCTGATTACTCCAGCTACTTGCTTGCAAGTTGCTGTTGAATAACTTTTAATGAAGTAAAATTTCAACAGTCCTTTCCTTGTGTATTTGGAGTGTGTTATAGTCAGCTCAAATTATTGCTTTTTAAATCTATTTTTTCTATACCCAGAGACATATTCTATATGTTACTTTAATGTCCTGCTGTGTTCCTGTAACAATTCCTTGTATGGTGAATCCTGATAATTTCCTTCAACCGAGATAGGAAAGATTACACCATCATTTCACATTGTCTCTTTGATTTGTCACATTGGCTGGTAGGAAATGCTTCTGGGGAAAAAAAAAAACAGTGAAGCAAAATTGCTTCTCTTTTCAAAAGAAAAATCTTGTTTAAAAAAATGAAATCCTTATGAAAACAGATAGGAATATGCAGCTGTCACACAGATGGTAACCTCTCCTGAGATTTGAAGGCTCCCCTTCTCAAGACGAACAGGGCATATAAACAGAGGTGGAAGCCACTGCTATTGTTACGAGAGTTGAAAGCAGAGGTTTGAGAGTCAAGGTTTCCCTGCATCTTACCTTAATTCCAGTGGCTGGGGACGAGTTCCTTGGAACCCAGACTCTAGCCTAGAGAGAGCTGGAGTGATGGGGGGTGGGGGGCTACCTTCCCTTGTAGCCACTTGGAGGAGTCAGGAATGCTTGGGGAAGTCCTCCTAAATGCCAGGAGCTTTACAAACTTTATTTCTCTCTGTCCTTTTAACAATCCTACAAAAAAAGAATTTTTTTCCAGATATGGAAACTGAGACTCAGAAAGATTGAGGAATTGTTCCAATTTTCCACAGTAAGATAGAGGTTTTGTTAGAATTAAAAGTAGGTCTGGATCATAGGTAAATATTGCTTCAGTTAAAATATTTTGCATGAATCCTGCAATCTCTGGGAGATACATATTCCAAAATGATTATTCCCAACTAATCTTGGGTTAGCATAGTATCCCCCATTGTTTCCCTATTTATTCTCATAGCCTAACTGTAGATTGCAATGTCAGGTACTGGGATCGCTTTCCCCACTTCCTACAATCCAGCCATCCCAGGTGAGGCTGGGCTTTAGTGGCATCTAATGGCTTAAAGAGCCTGGGGGGTTGGGAAGGGGTCTGCCCAATTCACTTAAACCAGCTTAGGGAAGAGAGGGATCAGAAGTCAGGGTCACACTCTCCAGTTTCTCCCAGTATCTCCCATGACTTATTTCAATAGCCACTGCCATCTTTTCCTTCCAGAAAAAAGAAGGAAGTTCCAAGTGTCTGTATGGAAAATGGAATGTGTTGGTGATATGCTGGGAGTCTGACGCAGGAAGAATGAGATATTCTAAATAAAGAGGCAGTGGGACAGGACTCCTGAGAGAAGCGGGGACGCCAATTTTCACTGTCTGCCTTCATTTCAAAGTCACTGTGCTCCACATCTCTCCCAGGCTTCCTGAGGTCCCAAACACAGGGGCAAATGGGCATGAATCATCTGTGTGATGACTAAATATTTCCATTATCCAGGATAGGACAAAGAAGGACTTTATATAAATAAAGGCTGAAGGGAAGTGCTGACACATCTCAGAAATGGCACCTTCAGTGACTTTCCAATGACTGACCAAGATCACTCTAAGTCCCATTTCTGTAAAGCATGTTATTGGAATCAGCCTCTTGGTTTAGTGCTCAGAGGCAGTAAACAAAACAAAATAAAAAAGATGACAGGCAGGTGGCTAGTACCATCTAGTGGTAGCAGAGAAACAAGAACTTTTTTAATGACCTTTTTCAAAGAGGGGAAGGGGAGACTGAAACCTTGCCTTTCTTTTGGGGCCTCTGATGGCTTATCTCAAGGTGGTGAGCTTGCGCCTTTCTCCACGGGAGATGAAGAGCAGTTCAATACCGAGGCTACTTGTCCGAGAGAGCAGAGTGAAGAGATTAGATGCGCTTCAAGATAAACTCATTTCAATGCTGCTCTGGAAGAGGGGCACACTGAGATTTACACAAACAGCTCATTTTCCGTTTAGCTATTTCTGGTGGTTGAGGATGGTGTTGCTGATCTCTGTGGCGAGCTGGAGGTTTCCTGAAAACCAGCTGCTTTGCATACAAGCCTTGTCATTCCAAGTCTTAGATGAAATTCTGGCCATGGCAATTGTTTTAGGGCCTCTGTTTGCTCTTGGCACCTGCCTCTTTGTCTCACAGGCAGAATTTCAGAGCAGCAGATGCACTCATCACACTTCTTCAAAGGTTTTTAGCCAATGCAGCTGCATTCTACTCAGGAAATAATCATAATTCCCACAGTTTACTCAACACCTACTGTGTGCCAGTGACCATGGTACTCACAAGGCAGGTATTCTTGATCTCCCTACATATGAGGAATGAGGCTCAGAGAAATCACATGACTTGCCCAAGGTGACCAAGTTCACAGAGGAAGCTTGTGCCCAGCTGGCCACCGTGGAGGACGAACTCATAGCTTAAGGCACCATCTCCATCCTCAGAAAGCTTATGGCATTTTGTTGAAGGCAAGACACTCACAACAGGCATATACCATGAGGGCGTCTGCAGAATGGTATGTTTCTGGAGATTGCGGACTGACAGACAAGGCTAGACAGGCTGACACATCAGTCCTCCTTTCCCCATAAAAATATCCTCATACTGTAGCCAAGAGGCCCAGTAATGTTCTCAATCTGCCCCTCCTCATTCAGTGGCCATTATTTAAATGCACCCCGGCTTGTTGATAACCAGTGAGTTGACACCAGCGTGGAATAAGGAAATGCAGTGTGTAGTCAGATTAATCTGGTGCCGGGGCAGGAGTCTGGGTGATCAGGAGGAAGTTGTGATCATCAGGATGATTACAGATGCGTCTAGATTGAAAGGAAAGCTGTGAAAATGTCCAATAGGGCAGACGTTGTAAAGGAACCAGACAGAAATTGGGGCCGGGTTGTTTGTGAGGTATGAGGAAGAAGAATGACTGGTGACAGGAGGAAAAGTTGTGTGTGTGTACAGAGTCTATGTGAAAAATGTCGCACATGGTCCCTAAGTTAGTTATTGGAACAGGGAATAGTGTATCCTCTCTAACCTACCCCTATGTGTTGATCAGATGGACCTCTCTAAACAGGAGGTATTCAGATAAAACAAAAACAACAGGTGACCTCTTCCAAGTGCATTGTTAACTCATTTTTCTCAGAGCTATGTTTTTAGATAGTTGGTTTAATAAAGTATGTTGAATATTTTAATCTCCTAAATGGATAAATATACGATGCTTGTAGACTCAAGACTTTATTTTTCTTCATTTTCTTTGTCTCATTTTGACATCCAGACCTCAAAATACCTTTCAGCACTTTTTAAAGCATTGTATGCCTCCAATACATCCATATTGAATATAATTCTAAAGACATGGGGGGAAAGTTTTATGTTTATGTGTAATACAGTGTCTATATCTTTGTTTTCATCTAAATGTGGTGGATAGAGCAAAAAATTGTTTCCCACAGTCCATTTGCCCTACTACATCCCTCTGATTCTATGATGGGATGGTGTTAATTCAGGGTATTCCTCCTGTGGATGCAGGGGGTTGGTGGTGGACATGGTGGGGGGCAGAGCTATAGCTGAAGGGGAAGGAGGAGGTTCACCAACTGTAATGGCTCCACTCTGACCTGGGTTGAGTCTTCTTATAGTGCATACATGCATACAAACACACATGTACACACACAATCAAGGGGCACACATGTAAAACATACTCAAACACACAAATGCACACACATACATACAAGCACACATGTGTAAACACACACATAGAGCAGTGCTCACTCAGAGGGTATTACAGCAGCAAGAGGCATTTACCTCTCACTTGATACACACTTAAAGGTGGTCAGAAAAGCAAGTATGACATTATTTATTAGCTCAGCTTTCAAAATCTTGCTGGAGGGTACATAATTTAGTAATACAAAAATAGTGGAATTATTTTACGACCAGTTCTTTCTGATCACTACAAAGCAATTAATTTATTCAGACTCAAACAGTCTAAGTCAAAATGTATTAAGTGTAACTTTCATTCCCTTTTTCCCAAGGTGAGGTGATGCAAAAATATCCTTTAGAAAACTCTCCACATAAAGAATAAATGATGAATCCATTGCTGTGCATGTTGAGTTTGAGGTGACAGTGGGATATCCTACGGTTTGAAATGACACCCATGGAGTAGGTAGGAGTGTAGCTTGGGTGAGAATCAGGGCTAGAAATAGAAATTTGGAAGTGAACAGTGTAGAACATTTTCATTAGTCCTTGGAAGAACTCAGAGGTATTTCAGAAAAACGTCACCTCGGGGAATGTCAGGTGATATCATCACTCAAAGAATGTCAGCTTCGGGCTTGCCTGGTGGCGCAGTGGTTGGGAGTCCACCTGCCGATGCAGGGGACGCGGTTCGTGCCCAGGTCCGGGAGGATCCCACGTGCCGCGGAGCGGCTGGGCACGTGAGCTATGGCCGCTGAGCCTGCGCGACCGAAGCCTGTGCTCCGCAACGGGAGAGGCCACAACAGTGAGAGCCCCACGTACCGCAAAAAAAAAACCCCAAAAAACGAAAAATAATGTCAGCTTTTAATGAAGACCCCCTGGATGTACATTTATTAGATTTTAAGTGATATACTCAAGGGACTCTGAATTTGTTGATCTAAGTTTTGTTTTTAGTCACATAGAAATAAGTTCTCCCTCATTCATGAGCCATTCCCTTAGAGAAAGGCTATGTTGATATGACCCCAAACTACCAGGTCACAATTAATTTGGTGCTTGCAGTAGGCCCAGCAAGTGATATAAATTGCTCTGGAATTGAATTATAAATAGAAATCAAATACAGGCAAGCAAGGAGAGGGGAAGATTGAGGCAGGAAGAAGAGACATTTGTTATTATGCCATGGCTGACTTCATCATGCTGTGAAGATATAACCTCCTTTGGAATTATTAATAGTTAATTAATGAATCTCTTCTGAGCTCTTGGGTTTTAGAGGCAGGTTTTTGCCAGGACTTTGGAGTCAAAAAGATATTGCGACCTTACCATCTATAACAGTTTGACCTTGGACTTACCGTCAAAGCCTCTGAGCTTTGGTTTTCTTATTTACCCAGTGGGGACTTTCCTACACACCCTAGAGGGTTGTATGAGGACTGAATGAGATACAGATATAAGAAGCATAATGAATGTTGGCTCCTTCCACCACACCAAGCTACCCTCAGAGACAGGGCATCGCTGAGACGCTTATCCAAGGATCTGGGTTTGTGCAGGCCTGTAGTAGCTTAGATTCAAGTCCACACTGGTTTTTGCAGAGACTTAGCACCAAGGTCATCCATCACACACCTGGGCTAGGCCCAGTGTAAACTAGACCGCACTTCTTGGATTGGGTCCTTGGAACTTGGGGATGGAGCAGCATGAGAAGATGACTTATTTTCTGGAGAAGCACGAGGCAGTGACGGCCGGGAGCAAACTCGTGCTGGTCCTTCTTGAATTCCCCTTTCTCCCTCCTCATTCCATCTTCAAGTCTCCTCGGTCTATTATTGATCCTTTCCTCCTTTGAAACTCCTCTGGAAGACAACAGAGGCCTGTCAATTGTCAGATCCAGTTGTTTCTTCTTAATCCTCACCCTGTTTCATCCATTTGTCAGATGTGATGCCGCGGACCTTTTCAGTTTTGAAGTGTTTCTCCCTTGATTTCTGCAGAACATCTCTGATAGGTTGTTTCCTGCATCTCTCCTTGTTTTTCTCCCCTCAGCTTGTTTTGTCCTCAGTCTTTTATGTTCTGACTCTACACTTTTCTTTGTGCATTTGTGGGGGGTCATCTGTCCCTGTGAGTGTAACTGTCATCCTCTCGTTTCTCACCTCCAGTCCATGCTGCACACAGTGTAATGATTTTATTTTAAAAGTAGTTCATGGGAGTTGCTGGAATACACATGTGTATCAAAGAATGATTGGGGGATGGCTTGAGAGGTAGGCAGGGATGAAATCACACAGCTCCTTGTACACTTGTTAATGGATCAACCTCAGTAAGGTAGATAGGCTGGCATAACAAACAGATCTGCAATCTTATTGGCTTATTACAGCAAGAACTTGTTCACACCAAACTTCTTCCACAGGTCAGTTTCAAGCTCTTCTTCACATCATCCCCACTCTGGGACCCAGGCTGCTGAAGTGGCCTTCATCTGGAGCACTGCTTATGGCCAAAGCAGACAGAGAGAGGAGAGATTGCATGTGGCTCTTGAAACATCTACCTAGAAAACACTTACAGCACTACTGACAAAATTTCATTGACTAGAACAGGTCATATGGCCACATCCAATTTCAAGAGTGCAGAGTGTTGCTCTCCTAGCATGTGTCTGAAGGAGAGCTGGAAATATCTGGTGGACAGCCCTGATGTCTACCCAGTTCTGTCACACAACACAAAGTCAGCTCAAATTCCTTCTGACATAAAAAAATTTACCACCTGTCTAAGGGATTACAGACCAAAAGTTCAACCAAGTCATTGCATCCAAATCCAGGGTCTCCAAATGAGACTTTGGTCCTGCCTTGTCTCCTCTTATTGCAGAGACCTATAAACTAATAAGGTAAGCTGTCTGTCCCCCACACACCCAGTATACAACGGCATAGTAGGGGCAGGGTAGCTACAATAGCAGTAAGATGGAGGAAGAATGAACCACTGGTCCACTGCAACTCTGAAATCCCCCTGGGTCAAAGTTGCAATGACACCCCACCCTGGGAATAGAGAATGTTCTACATGATTAGGGCCTGTATCCCATTCCCTGGGAGGAGCTCATCAGTCTTGTTTTCTGTAGCTCTTGGCTCTTCCCTCCATGAAGTTTTTCTACTCCATTATCCTTCTCAGATATTGGTGGAATATTCCTTCTTAGGACAGCATTTCTCAGCTGACTCCCAGCCACTGATGTTTGAGGGTCTATGGATCATTTTAAGTTTCAAAAAGTCAAAGTCTTTCTTAGTCTAGCCTGGTAATTCTTTTGTGTGTGATTCTCTCAAAATCTTAGATTCTTATCTCTTCGCTTCCAGTCAGTTTTATCTACCAGTAGCAAGACACACAATCTTCAAGACTTGAGTCTTAGTTTTCATTTCAGGTATATTTCTTTACTTTCCTGTTCTCATGAGCTACCACTGCAACCCCTGCTTGAGTTAATTGCAGCTTCCTCAGACTGCCAGACACCGGTGGAAAAGCCACCTTTAGGTTCTTTTCCCTGAGCCATCTTAACCAATTGAAAAGATTTACTGGATACTACATCTTAATTTTTTTTTTTTGCGGTATGCGGGCCTCTCACTGTTGTGGCCTCTCCCGTTGCGGAGCACAGGCTCCGGACGTGCAGGCTCAGCGGCATGGCTCACGGGCCCAGCCGCTCCACGGCATGTGGGATCTTCCAGGACCGGGGCACGAATCCGTGTCCCCTGCATCGGCAGGCGGACTCTCAACCACTGCGCCACCAGGGAAGCCCACTACATCTTAATTTGATATTTACCCTGAGGTTCTTTATCCAGAGATGTTAACGATGGGTCTGATGACAAATCCTTAATTTGGTCCAGGTACAAGGTTCAGTTTTAATGAGTCATCGTTACTCAAAGTCCTTCTCATTTTCTTCTGTTTCAGTTTAAGCAGTTGCCTCTTCAATGCCAAAATTCTCTGAATTTCTAGGCCCTCTCCACATTTTTTTTTTACATTATGCTTACAACTGGTCATTGCTTTTTTCAGGTCATTTCTTTCCCAGAGTACCATGTCAAGTACAGTCAACTGCAGCCAACATACACTTCTAACTCTGTGTTTCAGTCATTTCCCATATTGTTACAAGTTCATTATGTTCATGATCTGCCTAAAAAGTTAGTTTAGATTAGGGTTTTCCAACTATTCTCCTGTATAACGTGAATTACCATATTTGTACTCTCCATTATGTTTCCTCACTGCTACCATTCAGCCCATCAACTAATTGCCACATCTTTGAATCTTCTTTGTTAGGAATTACCCCACTTCTGGTAACAATAAATGTATCTGTCAAAATAGGCAAGGTTATGCTGAGGTTAAAAACCAAACAGAACACTCTGTGGCTTTACACGACAAAAGTCTATTGCTTCCCCAAAGTCCACTACAGACCTGGACAAGATAATAATTTGCTTGTAGGCAAAATTATAATTACAATAGGTCATATGCACTGAGCACTTAGTATGTGCTAAGCAGTTCTTATATATGATTTAATTTGGTCTACACAATAACTCCACAAGGTAGGTCTTATTATAACCACTTTATGTGTGGGAAAAGTAAGGCTTTCATTCAGGCAACCGGCCCAAGGTCATAAAGTTAGTAAGTAGTTGGGCTAGGATTCAAAGTTAGGTCAGTGAAGGTCCAGAGCCTGTGGTCTTAACCACTGTGCAGGCTCCTCATGATGTGATTTAGACGTCCTGTGTTTGTCTTCTACATCACGTCGTTTATGGCTCCTCATGATGTGATTTAGACGTCCTGTGTTTGTCTTCTACATCACGTCGTTTATGGCTCCTCATGATGTGATTTAGACGTCCTGTGTTTGTCTTCTACATCACGTCGTTTATGGTGCACTGTGCTCAGCATTTTCTGCCTCTTTCCTTCTCCATCTGCAAACTCTTCAATTGCAGACCCTATGTACTCAATGCTGAGCATGGCGTGTGGTATTGGGAGGCATTAAGCAAATATCTGTTGAATGAATGGATGAAAGAGTGAATAAATTACTGAGTTAAAGTAAGATTCTGTAACAAATGTTTACATTGGGTCCCTGTATTAGTTTTCTGTTGCTGTGAAAAGAATTATCACAAACTTGTGGCGTAACACAGCATATACTTTTTATCTCCCAATTTCTGTGGGTCAGGAGTCCAGGCCCAGCTTAACAGTTTCCTCTACTGAAGGTCATACAAGGCAGCAATCAGGTTGTCAGCCAATCTGCATTCTTTTCATGAGCTTGGGGTCCCCTTCTGAGCTCATGTGGTTGTTGACAGAATTCAGTTCCCTGTAGTTATAGGACTAAGGACCTAATTTCTTGCTGTCATCAGGGGCCCTCTGTCATGTTCTGGAGGCCTCCACACTTCTCTGTCACATGGCCTTTTCATAGCGCCACTTACAACATGGCAGCTGACTTCTTCAGAGCCAGCCAGAGAACCTCTTGCTCTGATCTACTGAGACAGAGTCTTGTCTATGGTAAGAAAGTTATGGGAGTGACTATGCCACTACCTTTGCCATACTCTATTGGCTAGAAGCAAGTTATAGGTTTTCTCATATTCAAGGGGAGGGATTATACACAGATATTGTTCACTGGGGGTTATCTTAGCACTCTGCCTACCATAGTTCCCTTTTCTCCTTTAAGTCTATTCATTTTTCTTTGGAGACAATCTTCCCATTCTCTATTACTCAAACCAGATTTCCCTGGCTCAAATTTTTTTCATAGATCTTAAGAGCTATTTGAACACTTTCCAGATTACATTGGAATAATAAAACTATCCACATCCCCTTAATGAGACATAACCATTGTTAATATTGTGATATAAATTCATAATGCCACTATATATATGACACATAGAAAATCATAACTGTGTAGTTTTAAACAAAAATTAGTTCCACTGCCATTTTTACAATTTACTTCATTTAACAATATATCATGAATATTCCAATGCCATTAAATATTCTTTTATAGCATAATTTATAATTGCTTTGCAGTATTGTATCATACAGATACCTTATGATTTATTTAACTGGCTTACAGTTGTTGGACGTTTAGATTATTTCTAATATTGTGCTATTGTGAGAATTTTAAAATAAACTTTTCCATGGTTATCTTTGCCTATAACTGTAGTTGGTTTTAGTGGGGTAAATTCCTAGAAGTAAATTTTTGTGCGTCAAAAAATATGTGCATTTAAAAAATTTTATTTGAATTACCAAGTTGCACTCCAGAAATTTACTGTTTAACCAGCAGTGGAGAACTGTGTGTGTGTGTGTGTGTGTGTGTGTGTGTGTGTGTGTGTATGTGTGTGTGTGTGTGTGTGTGTATTTTTCCTATTACTTTCTAGAATATTGCTATTTTTCAAGTTACATGACTAATACAGGTTGTTTTAAACAGATAGGAAATTTCAAAAATCTCTGATACAGAATTAATTTACTCTTTTTTCTTCTAATTCCATCTGTCTGAGGTAGCCAATATTAACAAATTGCTGGGAATACCTATAAACCATCCTCAGTGGATTTGTCCCTGTCTTTTGTAATTGAATAGTTGAAAGTGGTATCTCATTGTTGCTTTAATTTTATTTCCCAGACTTACTAGTGAGGCTAAACTCTTGGTAATTTGAGTTTTTCTTTTCTTAGTTGCTGGTTCATTTCTTTTCATTGGTCTTTAATTATTATGGTGTCAAACATTCTTTACCTTTAGATGATCCAGTTCCAGTATTGTTCATAACATTTACATTTGAGTTTACCTCCCTTTGCTGTACAAAATATCTCTTTGATACATTGTTTCTCAGCACAAATAACTTAAGTTTGAGGAATAAAAACTACTGATACTTTGATATAAATCAAAGACCATTCCAAAAATATATTTTAATTACAAAATATTTCAATTCCCAAGTGATGGCTCATTTATTTCAAATAAAATTCCATATCACTTAATTCCAATACACTGAAAGTGTTTAAGATGTACCCCATATTATTGTAATAAGAGTTTATCTATATTAGAAAAATTTATAAAGCAGTGTTCAAAAGACAATACCATATTTGTACTTTTGCATTGTTGCTTCTCTTGGATATGTCACACATCTATTATATTCTTTAACTATGAAGACACAATCTTTGACTAGTATTAAGCCTAAAAGAGTTCATATACTTCCTGAAATTGCCCAGGCCCAAAACTAGAACTAAACTTTATACTGTAAGAGGCTGACATATTTTTCATTAGCATAGTGACAAAGCAAATGTAAAATGGCATGGTGCATTTTCAGAGGGTGGATTTCCCTTTTGGTTCTTTGATATATAAAACTCCAAAGTGCCTCTGTGAAAAGCTTCAGATTTAGAGAAAGAGATGAAAGGTAACAGGCAGAGCTTAGTAGAGTTAGCTTTCAAAGCAGTTTTTGTTGTGCTTTTCCTTTTCCCTGGAAATGGGTTATAGAATCTAATTTACAATTTTATAAATCTGTGCTGAAGACAGGGCAATAAGGACTAGCTTGTTCTTTATTGATCACACCATCTCTTCATCTGCGGCCTCAATCTGCACCAGGGTTTTCCCTCATTCTCTAGTTTTGTGTAGATTCCTTCAGCATGCCTGCTTTTTAACAACTTTTTAAAAAAAATAGTAGGACTACTGATTACTGATAAGAGTTATTGATTTCAAATGTACAAATGATAGGAGTGACTACTATCAGTGACCAGGAGATACTCAAATTCAGCACAGAGAGAAATGGGATCACAGACCCCAGTACTGAAAGCAACCGGGCAGAGAGCGGGGAGAACAAATTGTATTCAGGTTTGGAAATTAAGAAATCTTCTGTGCACAGTGAATGAGAAGAATACAAAGCCGCTGAACAGGAGGAAGCAACTGCGATTTCAAATAGATTTGTTAAATGTAGCGTGGAGGTACACAGGTACTATAAGATTATTTTCAGTACTTGTTTGTATATCTATATCATTCCATAGTGAAAATAAAGGAATTTTAAAAATGCATATGGAAAAAAGAGAAAGAAAATATGGATAATGATGTTTTCCCAACAGCAACCTTAAGTTGTGCGAAAGAATATCTTCTTGATACTCTCTACTCTGTAATAATTGCGCTCAGTGCTGTCATTCTTCCCTCTTAGCAAGACTATGAGACCGTGCCCCCTCCTCTCACAACTCCAGCATTCCTTAGAAGTCACACTGAAGAACCGGCTCAGTATAACCACAGCTGAGAAAATTAATTAGGACATGTTGAAAGCCGAATGAAAACTGGGCCAACCCTAAAGATAATCATCACCCCAGAGGAAGGAGGAGAGATAATCAGTGTGGTTAAAAAGTAAGCTAAAACCAAGGATTGGGATCAAGAATTCTAGGTCCTTGGAACACATCCCCTGCCCTCAGCCTGTGTGTCAGGCAGAAAAGTGATCTCATTTCAGTCAGCATGTGGGTGTTTTCCCCTCTTCTACCAGCAATGGAGTGACTAGTCTTCTGGGCAATTTTCATTTGACTGTGTAAGATGTTATATTTATATTTGGGGAAAATAGCAGTCTTATTTCTTCGTGGACTTAATACTTAATTGTTTTTAAAATGTACTGCTTTATGCTTTTGGTGTCCTAAGAAAATCTTAGCCTACCCAAGGCTTGTGAAGATTTTCTCATGTTTACTCACAGATGTTTCATGGCTTTAGCTTTACAGTTAAGTTTATATTCTGTAGAGAATTAATTTTTATGTATGATGTGATGAAAGAACATATGTTTTGTTTATTTTTTTTCCAATTGGTTATCCAGTTGTCCCACAATCATTTGTTGAAAACTCTATTTTTTTCCCCATGGAACTACCTTGGCACCATTGTTGAAAATCTATTGACTGTAAATGTGTGGTTCTATTTCTAAACTCAGTTTTGTTTCATTGATACATATGTTCATTCTTAGTCCATCAGAACTAAAAACATCTGCCAAATGAATGACACTATTAAGAAAATGGAAAGGTGAGCCACAGACTGGGAGAAAATATCACAATACACATATATAACAAAGGACATGTATCTCAAATACATAAAGAACTCTCATAACTCAGTAGTAAGAAGTAAACCCAATAAAAATGGACAAAAGATTTTAACAGAAATGTCACAACAGAAGATATGAGTAATATAATTACTAATTATTACAACCTAGTAATAAGCACATGAAAAGATGCTCAATATCATAGGCATTAGGGAAATGCAAATAAAAACCAGAATGAGATACCACTGCACACCCACTAGAATGACTGAAGTTGAAAATCTCAATAATATCAGATGAGGAGGAGGATGCAGGTTGAGGTTTGAATATTGATTTTTATTAATTTTATCTTGAATGCACACACATGGTATTCTGGATGAGAAGACAGATTTGTTTTATTGTTTATATATTAATAAGTACACCAGTTCTCCTTGCCCCATTAATTATCCCTGAGGCAATGCAATGAAAGTCAGATGGAAAAGTCCCCTATACACGTGGACCCACACTCCATAGGCAAGAGATGGAGAAGCCTGGATTTTCTCTGCTTCTGTACAGAAGAAAGGGGTAGCTACTGCCTCCTCCCTTCCCAGAAGGAAGATTTTCTCCTTGGAGATGGGATAGAAAGACTCCTGGGTTCTCATCTCTTCCATGACCAGATAAGCAACTTTATCTCCAGCTTTTATGATTTAGAGATGTCTCCAAAGTCAGAGGCCTCATTTCCCCCTGAAATGTAAACACGTATGTTCAAAGTTAGGTAATTCCCTCTGGAGTTCTCTTACTATCTGAAAATTTGTAAATTAACTTCCCAAAGCTGGTTCTTAACTCAGAATCTCACATTTTTAGCCCCAGTTCTCAGAAATACAAAATGGTTTCTCTACATCCCACAATGTGAAACAATTGGAACTTATATGCAGCTGATGGGAATATAAAATGATACAACTACTTTGGAAACAATTTTGGCAGAATACCTATTTATTCAATAAGGTTAAATATATAATTACCCTATGATCCAGCAATTTCACTCCTGAGTATTTACCTAAGAGGAATGAAAACATATCCATACAAGGACTTATATACAAATATCATAACACTGTTATTTACAGTAACCAAAATCTAGAAACAACTCAAATATTCAGCAACAGGTGAGGGGGTAAACAACTTGGGTATATTCATACAAAGGAATACCACTACCCAGCAATAAAAAGGAAAGAAGTATTCAGGCACTCAACATGAATGGATTTCAAAACAATTTTGCTGAGTAAAAGAAGGCAAACACAAAAGAGTACATACTACATGATTCCATCAATATGAAATCCTAGAAAAGGCAAAACTAGCCTATAGTGACAGAAAGCAGGTCAGTGGTACTTTGGGGATGGGGTGAGAGTGGGGTTTGACTGCAAAGGGGCTTGAGGAAACTATTGGACTGACGGAAACCTTCTACATCTTAATTGTGCTGGTAGTGACAGTTGTCAGTGAGTGCTTACATTTGTGAAAGCTCATTGAATTCCACACTTAAAATATGTGCATTTTATTGTTTGTAAATTTTACCTCAATAAAATTGATAAATTAATGATTCATTTTTATGTTGTATTGACTTAGTTTAATTTGGCATATATATTTTTAAGTAAACACTGGGCAACATAGTAACCAAGCTTCGCCCCATAAAGTTGTATTTAATGGGCCACAGTATCATAATGTATTGTTACAAGTTAGGCAATGAATGGCCAATATATAAATTATTTTTAATGCGCCAAAGAATCATTGGATCTCAAATGGCTATTTTGAGTCTTAGATTTAATTGCAAAAAATAAAAACTCTGGTATTGAGAATGTGATGAACTCTAGTGCTAGTTTGAATTTCAAATACTACATGTAGATATCATGTATAAAAGGGAAAAAAATTAATATTTGAGGTTTGGTTTTAACCCAGAGCTTTAGCCTTTCAGTTTCACTACTATCTAGGTGAAAGTTTTGAGGCCCTCAGCAGTGGAATGCAATAATATGGGTAGAGAGTAAATGGTAGAAATTTTAGCACAAATAAGAACTAGGCAACATAAGTTTGCATGACATGAAGGCATAGCAACTTGGTAGCAACTTTTAAAAAAAGCAAGTGAATGTTGATTTTTAAGCCACCACAGTTATAAACAACTTGATCTCTGATACCTACCCTTCTGCCCAGAAATTTATAATATAGAAAAGGGGCCGGGCAAATAGATATGCTTACTTTCATTTTCATATAAGGCCATTTATGTGATTCGAAGGAATGTTTTCCAGCATTTTCCCCTGAAAACCTATCTTTGAAAGGTTTCTAAGTTCTACGACATTCCTAAAGCTTTCCTTGAATTAACTGATTCACTGCAGTAAAATTAAAGTAGTAAATATACAAAAAGGGAAAGTAAGAATTTTTATGTAATACATTAAGATACTGTAGCCTATTAAAGATAACTTGATAAGATTGAACGTGATTACTGTGTTGCCCAGTGTGTACGTGAAATGTTTATGCTAAATTATACTAATAAGTCTGTGTACATTATATAGGGTTGGTGATCAAACCCAGCATTATGATCATGCCTAAATAAATTTAGATGCCAGATACTTATCAGGATTTTAACTTTTTTCAGTATTTTCTCTCTTAGAGAAAGTTAGATCTTTTTTTTTTATTGTAGTGTAGTTGCTTTACAATGTTGTGTTCATTTCTGCTGTACAACGAAGTGAATCAGCTATATGTATACATATATTCCCTCCCTCTTGGACCTCCCTCCCACCCCCCCATCCCACTCATCTAGGTCACCACAGAGCACCAAGGTGAGCTCCCTGCATTATACAGCAGGTTCCCACTAGCTATCTGTTTTATACATGGTAGTGTATATATGTCAATCCTAATCTCCCAGTTCATCCCACACCCCCCTTCCCCTCTCTGTGTCCAAACATCTGTTCTCTACGTCTGTGTCTCTATTCCTGCCCTGCAAATAGGTTCATCTGTAAAGAAAATATGGTACATACACACAGTGGAATATTACTCACTCAGCCATAAAAAGGAAAGAAATTAGATCATTTGTAGAGACATGGATGGACCTAGAGTCTGTCATACAGAACGAAGTAAGTCAGAAAGAGAAAAACAAATATTGTATATTGATGTATATATGAGGAATCTAGAAAGATGTTATTTTTAAAATGTTATTTGATTTCAACAAATGGTGTTGGGACAAGTGACTATCCCCATATTAAAAAAATGAAATTGGACTCATACCTCACACCATATACAAAAATTAACTCAAAATGTATCAAGGGATGAGCATAAAAGCTAAAACTATAAAAACTTTTAGAAGAAAACTAAAAGGACTACATATTTATGACCTTGGATTTGGCAATGACTTTTTTATTATGATACCAAAACCACAAGCAACAACAACAACAAAATTAGAGATAAATTGGACATCATAAAAATTAAAAGAAGACAAACTTGAAAGGACACTCTTAAGAAAGTGAAAAGGTAACACATAATGAGATAAAATATTTGAGAGGCATATTTAATTAGGGTCTTCTCTCTGGAATATATAAAGAACTTTTACAACTCAAAAATAAAAAGACAACCCAATTAAAAAATGGGCAAAGTATCTGAATGACATTTCTCCAAAGAAGACATACAAATGGCAAATAAGCCCATGTAGAGGCTCAGCAGTGTTCGTCATTGGGAAAATGCACATCAAAACCATAATGAGATACCACTTGACATCCATGAGGAAAGCTGTATTCATGTGTTTCTTGTCTAGAGAAGTTCCTTTAGCATTTGTTGTAGAGCTGGTTTGGTGGTGCTGAAGTCTCTTAGTTTTTATTTGTCAGTAAAGCTTTTGCTTTCTCCGTGGAATCTGAATGAGAGCCTTGATGCGTAGAGTGTTTTTGGTTGTAGGTTTTTCCCTTGCATCACTTTAAATATATCCTGCTACTCCCTTCTGGCCTGCAGAGTTTCTGCTGAAAAATCAGCTGATAACCTTATGGGGATTCCTTTGTGTGTTATTTGTTGCTTTTCCCTTGTTGTTTGGAAGGCTGTATTCAAAGAGTAATAAGAAGTATTGATGAAGATGTGAAGAAATCAGAACTCTCATACACTGCTGGTGGGAATGGAAAGTTGTACAGCCACTTTGGAAAACAGTGTGGCATGACTTCAAAAAGTTAAATATAGAATTACCATTTGACCCAGCAATTCCACTTCTAGGTATATATCTGAGAGTAATGAAAACATATGTCTACACAAAAACTTTTTCATTAATATTCCTAGCAGCATTATTTATAATAGCCAAATGGTAGAAACAATCCAATATCTATGAACTGGTAAATGAATAAACAAAAATAATATATCCATACAGTGGAATATTACTCAGCCATTAAAAGGAGAGCAGTATTGACACATGTTACAACATGGATAAACCTTGGAAATATGCTAAATGAAAGAAGCCAGTCACAATAACCTACATATTATATGATTGCATTTATAGGAAATGTCCAGATTAGGCATATCTATAAAGAAATCTATAAAGACAGAAAGTAGATTAGTGGTTATCTAGGGCTTGCAGGGAGTGTATGAAGGGCTCTGGGGTGACAGAGGGGATGGTGTTTCTTTTTAGGTGATAAAAATGTCCTAAAATTCATTGTGTGGTAACTCCACAAATGTTAAAATTGTTTAATTGTACACTGTTTAAATGGGTAAATCGTATGGATTGTAAATTATATTTCAATAAAGCTGATACAAAAATAATTCTTATAAGCATTATTTTTATTTATAATACTTTTCTGGCAAGATAACTCACTGTAAGTAGAAGGTTTTTTTCCTATACATACAGGGCAATTTAAAAAATTCTGTAAGTTTGAGATGTTCACATGGATTTTTCAAAATTACTGAATCTTAACTGTGATGTAGAGATTTCCAAAAGATAGATATATTTAGAGATTTGCAACTTTTAGGTTATGGTGCACATGGATTCTGGTTGAACACATCCTTTACTGAGTTGTGGTGAAGTATCTTGCTGTCACTGATAGCAAAACTTTTTCATTTTGTAAACAAAGTAGGAATTTCTACCTTAGAAATTGCTTGTTTCTCATAATTGTCATATGATGGAATTGCTCACAGAGAGGATATAGAATGGAGAAAGCCATGAACCAGGATCAGATTCTGGGCAGAATAACTCACACGTTTCATAGGAGTAGCCATGAATGTGAACAAAAGGAAGTAGCCTTGTCCTGCCTCCCAGGGTTGTTCTTGTCTCTACACCTGTGATGTGAGCATGGACTACTTCATGACTTAAGTTACAAATGGATCTACAGTGGACCTTAAAAGACCAATATCATCCACCAGGGTGGGTCACAGAGGACCCACAACATCTAAGAATTTGTGATGGCAAGCTAAAATGAAAAGTCTGCTAATGTAGCACAAAATCAAACACTTCCTTGATTGCCAGGAAAACAAAACACTGTATACAAGAATGCCAATGTGGTGCCAACGTGGCAATAGACTCTAGATTTGGCCAAGGGCAAAGAAAACAATACCATCAAATAACCACTGAAAGGTCAGGAGAAACCTGCAAACCTGGTCTCTTGCATAATCTCACCAGTGCAACTTCTGATTATTCCTAGGAACAAAAACTCCAGTCCTGGCACATAGCTCCTGATATGGCTCATCTGGAGATGATGCTAAGTGAGTGACGGCAGCACACCCAAGCAGCTCCTGGGCAGTGAGTGCAAGTGGGGCCACCTCAATCAGGGAAGACAGAATAAACAGTTTAAGGAAGCCCTGAGGCTCAGTTTTAAAAAATGGCACAGGTGTGGACCGCTGAGAAACAGCAGCAGCAAACAGATAAGGTATCTGTAAGGATGAAGGAGCTACCGCTGAACAAAGGCTTCAGATTGGGTTGAGTCTGAGTGGCCCCCTCTCAAACACCTGTGGGCTCAGCAAACAGGGTTTGCAACTATGAATCAAAGCTCTGCTTTCATGTGGACGAAGTGTGGGCAGAAACACTCTTGCCTGTGTATCGATCTTTTAAACTGCACGTGGACACATCGCTAGAGTGGTCTTTGAATCTGAAAGACAGCGTTTTATTCTGGGACACCTCAGGCATTGTTTTGATGTCTTCAGTATTTTCTGTTGCCCATAGGGTATGACATTAATGATTTCCTCAGATGTATTAAGAAATTTTTTAAAAATTAAGAGAATTTCCCAAAGGTCTGACATAACATTTATCTACCCAAGATGTATATTAGATACTATTTTGTAAAGAGAGATTTTCTAGTAATTAAAAAAAATTGAGAAATTGACACTTCTCTTGATAATGATACCTCTTTGAAAATTGCTCTAAGAATGATGAATATAATTATTTAATAATTATAGACCAGAAAGAAATCGTGATTTTTTTTAAAGACTCAGGTTAGCATTTTGAAAATAAAATAAAATGCATTGATATACAAATTAGGTTCAAATATTTATTTCTTTTCTACAAAGATTTCAGGTGTATGGTCTCTTTCATTGAAAAATCATTTGAGTTCTCTTAAAAGTAGAGGCCACTGAAAAGATCCAGAGAAGTTATCTGTACAGGTTATCATGTCCTGTACAGAAATAATTATGCAATCACTCTTCAGCCTTGATTTCTCACCTAGCATCTGGTTTCTTTTTTGTGGCACACATTTTTTCCCAGATGAATTGAATAAGTTAGAGGACAAATTCTTAAAAAGATCCAACTCGCACAATGACTTTAAGAGAGTCTGTCCTGTTTCCCCCTGCCTGAGCTGCTTGACCTTCTCAATCACTAAACAGGAATGGATTTAATGAAGAGAAGGCTTTCATTCACCACTCCACTGCTGATGTTCTTTGTCAAAGGACATCTTTCTCTTCAAGAGGAGGGAGGACTGAGGCAATTATCTGGAGAATTTTGGCCCCAAACTTACTTATTTCCCAAGAGAAGTTGTCTTTCCGTATTCTAGTGTGACTTATCTTTCTATGATGAGTTTTTTTTTTTTTTTTTTTTTTTGCGGTACGCGGGCCTCTCACTGCTGTGGCCCCTCCCGCTGCGGAGCACAGGCTCCGGACGCACAGGCTCAGCGGCCACGGCTCACGGGCCCAGCCGCTCCGCGGCAGGTGGGATCCTCCCGGACCGGGGCACGAACCCGCGTCGCCTGCACCAGCAGGCGGACTCTCAACCACTGCGCCACCAGGGAAGCCCCTATGATGAGTTTTGCACAGGCAAAGTGGATAAGAGAATTGGAGCACTTAATTATTCTTCAGGGGGAAAAAAGCAGTTTTTTCTCTTTGATAATTGTCTCAGTGTTCGAGTTAATTTTGCAATGGGGACTTGGTCTCAGGCAGAAATTTTAAAATAAAGCTGGAAGAAATGTTTTACCAGAAATGTAAAAATGCTCACTACTAAGTTCAGACTATTGCAAAAGATAATTATTTGTCTGATAGCTCACACACTAATTTGAAAGATATAATGTTTTATTTCCATACATTAAAACACATGTAACATAATTTTAAAGAGAAATAGTACTACCGAATTGAACATGAAAAACAACCATCAGCTCCCTGTCCTGTCTCTCATCATGACTACTTTCCATTCCCCAGAGACAACCACTTTCAACTTTTTAGCTGCTTCTGGCTCTTTATTACCTGTATAAAAATGTCTTGATTATTCTGTTTCTTGAATTTTAGTTGTTTTGGGTATTATTCATTAATTTTCTTCCATGGTTAAGAATTTAGCTTTCTTGCATATACCTCCTCCCCCTCCTACAACTACTTACATTCTCTCATCCTCCTAATATAGTTATGTCACAAATTCCATTAAGTTATTTTTTTTTTAGTCACACCCCCACACATGGTGTCCGTGATTATATTTTCTTTCTGGTAAAACTTTTTGATTTTCTTGAAGATGATGTTTACCTTTTTATTTGTGCTTTAAAAAAATACCCTAGGGCTTCCCTGGTGGCGCAGCTGTTGAGAGTCCGCCTGCCAATGCAGGGGACAAGGGTTCGTGCCCCGGTCCGGGAAGATACCACATGACGCGGAGCGGCTAGGCCCGTGAGCCATGGCCGCTGAGCCTGTGCGTCCGGAGCCTGTGCTCCGCAACGGGAGAGGCCACAGCAATGAGAGGCCCGCGTACCGCAAAAAAAAAAAAAAAAAAAAAACCCTAGAAGAAGTATTTCATCTTTATCTGAAATGTAACTCTCTTTTCAGTAGGTTCTTTGCAGCAGGTAGTATAGCCCCCACTGTTTTATTATTCTATATTCTTGAAGACATAACTCCCGGAGTCCTCTATTCTTCAGCATCAATTTGTAATTGTTGTTCCTTAGGCTTACGAAGGCTTGCACATCATCATCACTGGAATTCCCTTCTTTCTCCTGTGTTACACTGCCCATATCCTGAAACCCAACCCAATCTTCCTTTTTTTTTTTTGGACTCCTCCCTTATTTTCATAAAGTATATCCTCCTGTAACTCCGTAAGGAAAGGTACATCAAGGGTACAATTTTTTGAAATATTAAATTTCTGAAAATGTTTTAATTATATCTACACTCTTGATTGATAGTTTTGCCCAAATATATAATTCTATGTTGAATTTTATTTCCTCTGAATTTTGAAGGACTTGCTCCACTGTCTTCTAACTTCCATTGTTGCTTTTGGGAAGTACATCATTTTTATTCGTGGCTCTTTAAATGTGACCTATTTTTAGCACTTTATTTTTGTCTTTAATATTGTGAAATATCATGAAGACATGCCTTTTCAAGAAGACAGGTCTCTTTTATTTTAATGTCCTGGGCACTTTCAACTGGAAATTTGTCTTATTCAATACCGAGGAATTTTTCTTGAAATATTTATTTAATCATTTTCCTCCCTCTGTTTTCACTCTTTTCCCCTTCTGGAGTTCCTCTTGGTCTAGTACTAGAAGTCCTGATCCACTAATCTTCTTTTTTCCTTTATTTTGAATCTCTTTGTTAAGTTTCTCTTCTTTCTGACATATTTATTAAGTTGTAGCTTTCAGCTCTTCTATTGAAATTTTTGCCTTCTAATTTTATTTCCCAAGGACCCTTTATTCTCTGAAAATTCCTTTTTTAAAAACATCCTTTCTAGAAAGCAATTTCTTCTCTTGAATGTCTGAGAATATCATGGCTTTAAAAAGATTTTTTTTCTGTCCTATTGGCTGTTTTGGAGTTTTCCATTTCCTTTGCTTTTAGTTGGCTTTGTTCTTTCCACTGATCATGTTTAAAACAGACATAAACAATACTACTTGGAAGTTTATGTTTGTGGGTACACCTTGTCAACTACGGACCTTCGATACAGGGTGATTGGTTATAGCCCAGGTATTTTGTTGCAGGACCCTCAGTTACGTATCTCTGAGGGTCCTTTCCCACAGACAGATCAGCTTTTTCAGTTTTATGCTTAAGGGACATAAATATCCCGCTTTCTAACTTTCTGTGAGCTGAGTAATGAAGGTTGCCGAGTGCCTCACGGTTCAGTATGTCAGCATTCACGTAACTTCCCTGTTTTAGTATTGTCCCTCATCTTTGCCCTTGGCTGTATCTCTTATGAGCAACATTAGATTCTTTCAAGTTTAGTTCTCCAGAGAGGAAACCTCTAGGCTTCAGCTGTATCGGGAAAGAGATAATTGCAACAGAGAAGGTCCGTTTTCCCTTTAAAAATTTATTCAGTCCTTCAACTCATTCTCCTATTTTCAGCCCCTGCCCCTGCCCTTTTAGAAGAACTTATTACTGCCATTTCCAGAGCATTTCAAAGGGCTGTAAGGTGGATGCCAACTTGCTTCTTGTTAGTTTCCCCTACTGCAGGATTAGATTGTAGTTTTCTCAGGTATTGGAGGTCAGTTACCACTCAATCTGCCAGCTTCTAGATTTTGTTTATGTCTCTTACATGTTCTATCTCTGTTCCCATTCTCTTTGTCTTCATGGGTTTTCTTCCTCTTCATTTCTTTACTTTTATTTTAAATGTGATTTAAAAAGTGGGAAGATAGACCCCGTATTCAATTTGCCTGCTTACCCAGGAGTCCTGGCATGTAGGAACAGCAGTGTACTTCTTGAAAAACTTAAGCATTTTGGAAATTCTCTCTATAGGCAACATGGAGATAGTTTCATGCCTCCAAGAAAGATAAGTTTGTGTTAAGTTGGAGATTAAAACAATATCCCTGAAAATATTTATAGTTAACAAGGCAATTGTTACATAAACATGACAAACTGCAAAGGTCTAGAAACCATGGTCAAGGTGTATAATTTTTAAAAATTAATTAATTAATTTTTATTTCTTGCTGCAATGGGTCTCCTTTGCTGCACATGGGCTTTCTCTTGTTGCAGCGAGCGGGGGCTACTCTTCCTTGCGGTGCACAGGCTTCTCATTGTGGTGGCTTCTCTTGTTGCGGAGCAAGGGCTCTAGGCACACGGGCTTCAGTAGTTGTGGCATGCGTGCTCAGTAGTTGTGGCGCACGGGCTTGCTCCGCAGCATGTGGGATCTTCCTGGACCGGGGCTGTAACCCGTGTCTCCTGCATTGGCAGGCAGATTCTTAACCACTGTGCCACCAGGGAAGCCCAAGGTGTAAAATTTTTAAGAATAGGGATGAGGAATTTGTTTAGTATCTATACAATATTTGTCTCGATGTGCATATATTGAAAAAAGCCCCTCTTATTGTACATTTGCTTTTATGAGTTTGATAAAATTCTCATCATGTTTGATACAAAGTATTATGGATTGGGCTGGTAGGTAATGCAATTAACCATTATGTTAGCATTTTGGATTAACCTCAGAACAAGTCAAAAAGAGACTCAGATTTTGGTGTATTTTAGAAAATGCTTCAAAAGGTACATTTCTGTGACGAGCATAGATCAAAGAGTAGCAAGACATGGAAATTCCTTGTTGGACCAGCAGGACCCTTGTTACTTTCATAAGTGAACCTCCTTCCACATGGGTCTTCACAACCCCTGGAGTCATGGCAAACTCAGGGTGATGGCTTGAACATTTAGAAATCACAAGTGAAATTACAAAAAGAGGGGGAAACTAAGTCTAAGAAACTAGATTCAAATATTCGTTTAATGGATTTTTGATGGATACTTTGTTAATTTTGAGCAGTTTTTGGTAGAGTTGGGCATATATGAACTCTATGTTACAAAAGGGGGGATATTTCTACAAGGAGAATTTTATTCTCTTAGTTATATCTTTCTTTGGGTATTTCTGTGTACTGACTCTACCATCTCTTCATGAGTTGAAAAGCCTTGTTTAGAAAATAACTACCTTAAATGGAGCATATAGTTTCTACTGTAAGTTTTTCAGAAGTAATGAAAGGCCCAAATATAAAAGAGCAGTGGTGCAGCAAGGATTTAGATACTCAGGTCCGATGAGACTCTTTCATGCATGGATATCATCGCAGCAACTCTGTTCCCCCAACAGAGCCTCTAATAACCAAGCACAGGCTGAGATATGCTGCATCTGTTTCTGTCCTGGGGCTACCTTGATTCTGAAATTATTTTGTAGCCTTGGCTAAACAAATAGGCTTCACCTAACTGTGTGTGTAGGGGAGAGGTGGGGGGGGCAGGGAGGAGAGTTGTTTAAAAGTAGTGAATCAACAGACAAAGGATTAATCTCCAAAATATATAAACAGCTCATGCAGCTCAATATTAAAAAAACAAACAACCCAATCCAAAAATGGGCAGAAGACCTAAATAGACATTTCTCCAGAGAAGATACACAGATTGCCAACAAATACATGAAAGGTTGCTCAACATCACTAATCATTAGAGAAATGAAAATCAAAACTACAATGAGGTATCACACACTTGTTAGAAGAGGCATCATCAGAAAATCTACAAACAATAAATGCTGGATAGGGTGTGGAGAAAAGGGATCCCTCTTGCACTGTTGGTGGGAATGTAAATTGATACAGCTACTATGGAGAACAGTATGGAGGTTCCTTAAAAAACTACAAATAGAACTACCATATGACCCAGTAATCCCACTACTGGGCATATACCCTGAGAAAACCATAATTCAAAAAGATACATGTACCCCAATGTTCACTGCAGCTCTATTTACAATAGCCAGGTCATGGAAGCAACCTAAATGCCCATTTACAGAAGAATGGATAAAGAAGATGTGGTACATATATACAATGGAATATTACTTAGCCATAAAAATTAATGAAATTGGGTCATTTGTAGAGACGTGGATGGATATAGAGACTGTCATACAGAGTGAAGTAAGTCAGAAAGAGACAAACAAATATCATATATTAATGCATATATGTGGAATCTAGAAAAATGGTACAGATGAACTGGTTTGCAGGGCAGAAATAGAGACGCAGATGTAGAGGACAAACGTATGGACACCAAGGGGGGAAAGCAGCAGGGGGTGGGGGTGGGGGTGGTGGGATGAATTTGAGAGATTGGGATTGACATATATGCACTAATATGTATAAAATAGATAACTAATAACCTGCTGTATAAAAATAAATAAAATTCAAAAAAAAGTAGCCACTGAAAACTGTAAAACAATAGAAACAAGGGTAAAACAACAAGAGTTAAGATAATAAGAAGGATGTGTTGAAATGAAAAATGCTTGTATGGAACATTTAAGTTAAGGAAAATTGCTGTACCAGAGCACAAAACGGGTTGTCAGATAACCATGTAAGACAAAAAGAGCTCATGATGATTTTAACCGCTTCTGTTATTTAATAAAAAAAAAAAGAGTATTAATTCATCAGGAAAGATAGACATTTCTCCCCTCATAATCTTAAGTGATTTGTTACAATGATATTTTTTCATTTATTTATTTTATTTTTTTCAGATAGGAGCAACGTTTATTTTATTTAAAAATTTTTATTTCATATTGGAGCATAGTCGATTAGCAATTTTGTGTTAGTTTCAGGTGTAGAGGAAAGCGATTCAGTTTTACATACACCTGTATCTATTCTTTTTCAAATTCTTTTTCCATTTAGGTTATTACAGAATATTGAGCAGAGTTCCCTGTGCTATACACTAGTTTTCATTTCTTTAAAAAAAATTCCCAATTAGATTATTAACTCCAGGCAGTAAAGGGTGTGACTGCTTTTTTTTGTCTCTATGGTTCTAGTAATAAATATAGTACCTAGAAAAGATATTTGTTAAGTTAATAAGTAAACAATATAATAAAAATACAGGCATATGCAATTAGCAGGTATATAAAATACAGAAGCATTCTACAAAGGGCTTTTCTAATATTTTTAAAGACAGTGGTAAATTGTACATCTGTGAAAGTATTTCTATAGGGCATCAAAGTAATATAATCCAGGTTAAAGGTTTTAGATGCTCTGACTTATTAAAGGGACAGGGCTTAGAATTAGAGGAAAGTAATACTAGTTAAATCATCAGAAATTTCACTTTCTTAGGGGAGGCTTTTGTCAAGATTTGGCTAGTAAGTGATTGAAAATTGAAATTATAAGTGAGTGCTTTAGGGTATAGTTCTTCTCTGTTTTTCACTGGAAAGAGGTCCATATAATTTACATTCTAAGCACATAGAAAACAAGGGTGACATTTTTATATAAAAATATTGGTTTGGCCAAAAATTTCATTTGGCCAACATCTTAGGGATATTACAGCCAGAATCTTTCCGTAACATCTTAGGGAAAAACCTGAACAAACTTTTTGGCCAGCCCAATAACTTAAATTTTAAAGTCTTCAAAGTAAAATTCTCACCCATATGGAAGACCATACCAGCTTGGCTAGACTACTGGAGGGTATTTGGAGGTAGGGTCAAAACCAAATTTTGTAAAACAGTTTTAGTCCTGCTCAAATGCTAACAAAATCCTTGAAGTTCTGCAACGTAGAAAACAGAAAGAGTTGGTAGAAGATTCAGAGAAGGGGTCAAGATTATAAACTATGAAGTTGGGGTGTCTTAGGGTTGAGAAAGCTCCCACCTCGTGCTGGGTAGAGATAATAACACTTACTTCATCAAACTGATGTGAGGATGAGAGAATAACAGGGTAAACTCACCACGGAGCGGGCAACAAGGTAGGTATTCCAAAGGTAGTGATTATTATTTATCTGGAAAAAATTTAACAAGGAAAATGGTTAGAGGAAGATTTGAGCCTGCCAGGATCCTGGCAAAATACAAAGAGTTAATCTTTAGAATACAGTTTTTTAAAAGTGCAACTCATATCAATAATAAAGAATATGCCCCAAATACTAATTTTGGATTTCAAATTTAAAAATATATTGAGTTGTTCTCATCCAAGCAGGACCATGTCATCTGCACAGTAAAATTTATGTGCTGCCCAGCTGCTCCTCTGGAAGGTAGAGACCAAGTCTCCTGAAAGCTGTACCAGATTGCTTACGTGTGGATGTAAAGGCTAGGGGAGCAGGAAACATCCTGGGGTTATGACATTTAAAATGTGAATTTGGGGCTTCCCTGGTGGCGCACCGGTTGAGAGTCCGCCTGCTGACGCAGGGGGACACGGTCCGGGAAGATCCCACATGCCGCGGAGCGGCTGGGCCCGTGAGCCATGGCCGCTGAGCCTGCGCGTCCGGAGCCTGTGCTCTGCAACGGGAGAGGCCCCAACAGTGAGAGGCCCGCGTACCACACACACACACACAAAAAGTGAATTTGTTTTTTCAAAGGGCCATATCTGTTAATTGTTTCTCAAAGCGTTGTGATCAAGGTTTAAAGTTGTGTCCAGAGCCCACCTGATGGGAATGTCCTGATTCCTAAGTGTAGCCTTTCTTCTCTGTTAAGGCCAAAATGTTTACTATGGGAATATACATCTTTGAAATGATAGTGTAAGACTTCTGGGAAATGGTTCCATACACAGTAAATACTGCTCTTGAATAAATACTGCTCTCCTTACAAATGCTTGAGCAGATTTGTAAGACTTGGAGAGGCAAGTGTGCCTCTGCAGCTGCATGTGGAGTCAACCATAGAGGAAGGCTGCTTTATGGTTGTCCCCCTCATACTGTTGATGATGCATCCTTAACCATTAGATCCCTGCCTGGACTCTGTTTAGATTTTTCATGCTTTCTGTTTGGGGAAGAAGCTATGTCAAAACAGGCTCACTCTGGTCCCTGAGAGAGAAGGGAGCAGGATTTGGAGCAAGGGAGGGAGGGAGGCAGGGGCTGAGGGAAGCAGAGGCTGAGATGCATATCCTGGCACAAGATGCTATGGCTATTTAGCAATGAGCTCTTTTGATAAGATATCATCAGTTCATATTCTAGGCAAGTTACCACCAAATTTTACCAGTTATATTTGCCCACTTTACAAACCTATTTTGTTATATACTGAACCAGTGTATCATTCAGGATTCAATCAGAAAAAAATAGAACTACTGTGTTAAGGGCTCTTTGACTAGGATTTAATTTTCTGCAATTGTGGTTTCTAGTTGAGCAGTCGCTGCAAGGCTGGTGCCTTCACATCTGATGCCAGAGTATGCAGTCCACAGGCAGGCAGGCAGGAAGGATATGATAGCTAAAATCAAACCGACCTGATCATACACATTAACTTCAGTGCTGATGTCTCAAGGTTGTGTAAAATAGTGGTCATTTGGATGACTCAGAATGTGCTTATATTTCCACGTTACCAACACAAATTAATTTTTTAAATTATAAGAAAATTTTAACACCCAGAGAACTAGTCTGAAACCCTTAGGAGTTCGTGCCCTCCCCTCCCCCTGGTTATAGAAACATTATTATAACGGGAAAAGTAAAGAGTCAGCCAGACTGGATACAAATCCTATGTCTACTACCTACTCATTGTGATCTTGACAAGTTCTTAAAATCTCTATGTCCCTGTTTTCTTATCAAAAAATAGAAAGTAATATACATATATAATGCATTGGTTGGAAGAAATCCATCAGAAATTTAGTAATTCTGTAAGTCTTTCTTGAGAATTTATAATGTGCCAAGCACTCTTCCAGACCTTGGACATAGATAATAAACAAGAGTACATAATATTCCACTAAGTGGACACAGAGAAAAAATTCTATAGATATAATTTATATATAACATATAACTATTATAATTGTGCAGTGTAATTATATATTACATACAATTATAATTAGAAAAGAAAATTATATATACAATATTTTGTATATATATAATGCTAGGTGATGATGTGAACTAAGATGAAACAAAGCATAAAGCAGGACTAGAAGACAGAGGATGAATAGGGAGGGAGGTTCTGTTTTATAAAAGGTAATCAAGGAAGCTATATTTGTTATCTACTGCTGAGTAAAAAAATACTCTAAAAGTTAGTAGCTTAAAACAACACACATCTGTTATCTCAAAGTTTCTATGGCTCAGGAATCTGGGCATGATTTCAGCTTCAGGATCTCTCACAAGTTTGCAATCAAGGTTTCTGCAAGGTCTGAGGTCTCATCTGAAGTCTTAACTGGGGAAAGATCCACTTCCAAGCTCGCTTACATAGTTGTTGACAGGATTTAGTTGCTCAACAGCTGTTGGACTGAGGGCCTCAGGTTCTTGCTGATTGTTGGCTGGAGGCTGCCCTCAGTTCCTTGCCATGTGGGCCTCTCCAACATGGCAGCTGGTTTCATCAGAGCCAGCCAAAGTGTCTGCTAGTAAGATGGAAGGAACAATGTTTGTAACCTAATTATGGGGGTGGCATTTCCTAACCATATTCTATTGGTTAAAAGCAAATTATTCAAGGGGAGGGGATTATACAAGGTCAGGAATACCAGGATGTAGAAATCTTTGGACATTATCTTAGAGGCTGCTTGCCACAGACAGCCTCTGAAGACTGAATATTGAGTGAGTGCTCAACTAAGTCAGCGTGAGCCTTGCGTGTAACTCAGGGAAAAGCTTTTCAACCAGACAGAATAGTAAGTGCAAAGAATTGGAGGTGAAAGTGTCCTTGATGTGCCCAAGGGACAGAAACAAAACCAGAGTTGCTGGAGTAGAGTGAAGAAGGCAGAGGGTGATGGTTAAGGGGGTTAGAGAGACAGAGAAAGACAAATACTGCATGATGTCACTTATGTGTGAAATCTAAAAAATATAACAAAGTAGTGACTGTAACAAAAACGAAGCAGACTTACAAATATAGAGAACAAACTCGTGGTTACCAGCGAGGAAGAGGGAAGAGGGGAGGAGCAACATAGGGGTAGAGAATTAAGAGGTACAAACTATTGATATTATATATAAAATAAGATACAAGGATATATTGTACAACACAGGGAATACAGCCAATGTTTTATAATAACTATAAGTGGAGTATAACCTTTAAAAATTGTAAATCACTATATTGTACACCTGTAACTTATATAGTATTGCACATTAACTATACTTCAATTAAAAAAAAAGAATAAAAGGAGGTTAGAGAGGCCATTTCACATGGGGTCTTGTAGGCCATGGGAAAATCTTTGGATTTTATTCTGAACGGGATGAGAAGCCATTAGAAGACTTTGAGGAGTGGAGTCACATGAAATGATTTACCTTTTAAAAGACTGTGCTGCTGTGGGTTGGTGATGGGGAAAAAAAAGCAGACTCAGGAACACCAGATGAGATGCTAAGGCAATGGTCCAGGTGAGTAATGAAAGTGTGTTGCAGGAAGGACGGTGACAACAGAAACTGGAAAATAGAAAGCATTCCATCAATGTCAGCTCTAGTGTTATTATTGCCTTTATTTCTTAGATCCCTGATCCTCAAACAATGATATACCTAAGAATTGCCAGGGGAGCTTGTTCTAAATACAGAACAAAGGGCTTCCCTGGTGGCGCAGTGGTTAGGAATCCTTCTGACAAGGCAGGGGACACAGGTTTGAGCCCTGGTCCGGGGAGATCCCACATGCCGCGGAGCAACTAAGCCCGTGCGCTACAACTACTGAGCCTGCGCTCTAGATCCCGCGAGCCACAACTACTGAGCCTTCGTGCCACAACTACTGAAGCCCACACGCCTAGAGCCCGTGCTTTGCAACAAGAGAAGCCACCGCAATGAGAAGCCCACGCACCGCATTGAAGAGTAGCCCCCACTCACCACAACTAGAGAAAGCCTGCGCGTAGCAACGAAGACCCAATGCAGCCAAAAATAAATAAATAAAATAAATTTAAATAAATAAATATAGAACAAATCTTTACTCCTGGGGAGAGTGATTTAATGTGCTTTGATGGTAGAGTGGTAGAATATACACCTGCATTTTAAACACTGAACTGATCATTCTGATGCAGGTTGTTCATAACTACCTATAATCCCTTTGTTACTGTTGTTGTTATTTTGCTCAAACAGAGAGTAAATGTGACAAGAAGAATGCCTCCACACACACACACACACACACACACACACCACTCACACCACTCACACATTGGAATTTCCTACTTCATTCTCCAGTCATGTCTGACATGCCCATGGAGACCTGGGTGGTTCTGCTGGGAAGAAAGCAGAGACAGGAGAGCAGAGGGGGAATACCTCCTCCACAGGCACTCTCCCCACTTCCCATGAAGACAGCAGAGTAGTGGAGATGGACTTATTTTTTTCCCTAATTTTTCCTTGTAACTCTCTGAATTCAGGCCTGCAAATGTTAAAACAAACTTCAGAGTTGTCTTAAGAGCAAACATGTTGTGTAAGTTACTGATATAGGTGTTGGAAACCAGAATTATGTTTCTTTCATGTAGTCTTGACAATGCAGCAGATTGTTTTTGACATGTTAATAACACAAAAGTTTGAAATAAGGCTTAGATGTGTGATAAACTATGCATGCTGCTTGGACAGCTCATTCTTACTGATAAGATGTAAAATCATCCTCAGTCAAGCAAGCCAGTGATGTTTGTGTCTGGCTTTTCCAGTGTATGTGTGTGCTTTGGGAGGGAAATTTTGCTTACTAGGCTAGAAATCACACCTTTATCTTTCCCCTAATCCAACCCCATTTCATGTTATATTTAGATTGTATTTTATAATTAAGAATTTTAAGAAGTATCTTTCACCCACTCCAGAATGCCAGTCCTACTCCTTAGAGTTAACTAATATCAAATTTTTGTGTATCCTTCTAGAAATTTTCCACTTGTATACAGAGTTTCTTTTGTTTACTCAAATGGAAGCATAACATATACATTGTTTTATACTGTGCATTTTTTCTGTATTATTTTTCCGTCTAACAGTTAAATACATTTTTCTTTGAATAAGAAAACACATTGTAAAATGATTCAAACATCACAAAAGGGGAAACCGTGTAAAGTAAGTCTCCCTCCTACCCAGTTATCCTGAATGACCCAGTTCCCCTCTCCAGAAGCTGCTTGTTACCTAATTCTTGTGTACTCTTCTAGAGCTGGTCCATGCATATATATGTATGTATCTATGTCATCCTTTAGATAACGGACTATATTTTAAAATCGCTTGACACTTCTGTGCAACCAGGTTAGAGACTCTGTTAGTAAGTAAAGGTGAGGAACATCTTTGCCTGCCCAGAAGAGAAACAATGGCCCTGGGTTTAGGAGAACTCAAGATCAAAACAGAATCCAAGCATATGAGCTCCCTGGACATGTGCAAGGAGATGGGAGAAGTTTTTAGTTTAGCAGAAGCTTGGCCTGAAGAAGTAGAGATGAAAGGAAATCTCTTAGACTTTATCCTAGATCAGAAATAGATTAATATGCAAGAAATTATTCTGACTAATTGAGATTCTAGAACAAAAATGGAACTGGCATCCTTAACCAGGTAGAAAGTCTGGTCTCCTAAGCCAGCTCCATTTGACTTCGCTTGTCATTACCACTGATGTGCAGTTGGTGTCCAACAGTTACCTGGACAGCAAACTTTCTGAATGTGATATCATATCAGAATACTGTAAATATTTTGATTTCTAAGAATTTACATTCCAATAGTGACCAGTTGCCTTGTAATTGTAGGTGATCATTATAAGAAAATAGGATTTGAAAACGACAAAGCAAAGTCCTTGATGGAAGCTTGAGTTCTGATTGCCTCCTGGATCAGACAACTTTCCAAACAGGATGGTCTAAAGAGGTTATTGACTTATTTCTAAGTTTTCAAACCAGCGCATAAATCATAGGAAAGAATATACACAGAGTTTATTTCTTAAACCAGAGTGAGTGAGAAAAAAAGAGAGTGAAAGGTTAAAACATCAGTTATTGATTTTTTGGCAGGCAAAATTAATGTTGGTTTCTCCTCCACATTTTTTACTTTTTAACATCTTTATTGGAGCATAATTGCTTTACAATGGTGTGTTAGTTTCTGCTTTATAACAAAGTGAATCAGTTATAAATATACACATGTTCCCGTATCTCCTCCCTCCTGCATCTCCCTCCTTCCCACCCTCCCTATCCCACCCCTCTAGGCGGTCACAAACCACCTAGCAGATCTCCCTGTGCTACACAGCTACTTCCCAATAGCTATGCACTTTATGCTAGGTAGTGTATATATGTCCATGCCACTCTCTCACCTCGTCACAGCCTACCCCTCCCCCTCCCCATATCCTCAAGTCCATGCTCTACTAGGTCTGTGTCTTTATTGCCGTCTCACCCCTAGGTTCTTCATGACCTTTTTTTTTTTTTTTTTAGATTCCATATATATGTGTTGGCATACGGTATTTGTTTTTCTCTTCCTGACTTACTTCACTCTGTATGACAGACTCTAGGCCCATCCACCTCACCACAAATAACTCAATTTCGTTTCTTTTTATGGCTGAGTAATATTCCATTGTATATATGTGCCACATCTTCTTTATCCATTCATCCGATTATAGACACTTAGGTTGCTTCCATCTCCTGGCTATTGTAAATAGAGCTGATATGAACATTTTGGTACATGACTCTTTTTGAATTATGATTTTCTCAGGGTATATGCCCAGTAGTGGGATTGCTGGGTCGTATGGTAGTTCTATTTGTAGTTTTTTAAGGAACCTCCATACTGCTCTCCATAGGGGCTCTATCAATTTACATTCCCACCAACAGTGTAAGAGTGTTCCCTTATCTCCACACCCTCTCCAGCATTTATTGTTTCTAGATATTTTGATGATGGCCATTCTGACCGGTGTGAGATGATATCTCATTGTAGTTTTGATTTGCATTTCTCGAATAATTAATGACATTGAGCATTCTTTCATGTGTTTGTTGGCAATCTGTATATCTTCTTTGGAGAAATGTTTATTTAGGTCTTCTGCCCATTCTTCGATTGGGTTGTTTGTTTTTTTGTTATTGAGCTGCATGAGCTGCTTGTAAATTTTGGAGATTAATCCTTTGTTAGTTGCTTCATTTGCAAATATTTTCTGCCATTCTGAGGGTTGTCTTTTGGTCTTGTTTATGGTTTCCTTCGCTGTGCAAAAGCTTTTAAGTTTCATTAGGTCCCATTTGTTTATTCTTGTTTTTATTTCCATTTCTCTAGGAGGTGGGTCAGAAAGGATCTTGCTGTGATTTATGTCACAGAGTGTTCTGCCTATGTTTTCCTCTAAGAGTTTGATAGTGTCCGGCCTTACATTTAGGTCTTTGATCCATTTTGAGTTTATTTTTGTGTGTGGTGTTAGGGAGTGTTCTAATCTCATACTTTGAAATGTACCAGTCCAGTTTTCCCAGCACCCCTTATTGAAGAGGCTGTCTTTTCTCCACTGTATATTCTTGCCTCCTTTATCAAACATAAGGTGACCATATGGGTGTGGGTTTATCTCTGGGCTTTCTATCCTGTTCCATTGATCTATATTTCTGTTTTTGTGCCAGTACCATACTGTCTTGATTACTGTAGCTTTGTAGTATAGTCTGAAGTCAGGGAGCCTGATTCCTCCAGCTCCATTTTTCGTTCTCAAGATTGCTTTGGCTATTCAGGGTCTTTTGTGTTTCCTTACAAATTGTGAAATTTTTTGTTCTAGTTTTATGAAAAATGCCAGTGGTAGTTTGATAGGGATTGCATTGAATCTGTAGATTGCTTTGGGTAGTAGAGTCATTTTCACAATGTTGATTCTTCCAATCCAAGAACATGGTATATCTCTCCATCTATTTGTATCATCTTTAATTTCTTTCATCAGTGTCTTATAATTTTCTGCATACAGGTCTTTTGTCTCCTTAGGTGGGTTTATTCCTAGATATTTTATTCTTTTTGTTGCAACGGTAAATGGGAGTATTTTCTTAATTTCACTCTCAGAGTTTTATCATTAGTGTATAACAATGCCACAGATTTCTGTGCATTAATTTTGTATCCTGCTACTTTACCAGATTCATTGATTAGCTCTAGTAGTTTTCTGGTAGCATCTTTAGGATTCTCTATGTATAGTATCATGTCATCTGCAAACAGTGACAGCTTTACATCTTCTTTTCCAATTTGGATTCATTTTATTTCCTTTCCTTCTCTGATTGCTGCGGCTAAAACTTCCAAAACTATGTTGAATAAGAGTGGTGAGAGTGGGCAACCTTGTGTTGTTCCTGATCTTAGTGGAAACGGTTTCAGTTTTTCACCATTGAGGACAATGTTGGCTGTGGGTTTGTCATATATGGCCTTTATTATGTTGAGGAAAGTTCCCTCTATGCCTACTGTCTGCAGGGTTTTTATCATAAATGGGTGTTGAATTTTGTCGAAAGCTTTTTCTGCATCTATTGAGATGATCATATGGTTTTTCTCCTTCAATTTGTTAATATGGTTTATCACGTTGATTGATTTGCGTATATTGAAGAATCGTTGCATTCCTGGAATAAACCTCACTTGGTCATGGTGTATGATCCTTTTACTGTGCTGTGGGATTATGTTTGCTAGTATTTTGTTGAGGATTTTTGCATCTATGTTCATCAGTGATTTTGGCCTGTAGTTTTCTTTCTTTGTTGTCTGGTTTTGGTATCAGGGTGATGGTGGCCTTGTAGAATGAGTTTGGGAGTGTTCCTTGCTCTGCTATATTTTGGAAGAGGTTGAGAAGGATAGGTGTTAGCTCTTCTTTAAATGTTTCATAGAATTCCCCTGTGAAGCCATCTGGTCCTGGGCTTTTGTTTGTTGGAAGATTTTTAACCACAGTTTCAATTTCAGTGCTTGTGATTGGTCTGTTCAAATTTTCTATTTCTTCCTGGTTCAGTCACGGCAGGTTGTGCATTTCTAAGAATTTGTCCATTTCTTCCAGGTTGTCCATTTTATTGGCATAGAGTTGCTTGTAGTAATCTCTGATGATCTTTTGTATTTCAGCAGTGTCAGTTGTTACTTCTCCTTTTTCATTTCTAATTCTATTGATTTGAGTCTTCTCCCTTTTTTTCTTGATGAGTCTGGCTAATAGTTTATCAATTTGGTTTTTCTTCTCAAAGAACCAGTTTTTAGTTTTATTGATCTTTGCTATCATTTCCTTCATTTCTTTCTAATTTATTTCTGATCTGATCTCTATAATTTCTTTCCTTCTGCTAACTTTGGGTTTTTTTGTTCTTCTTTCTCTAATTGCTTTAGGTACAAGGTTAGGTTGTTTATTTGAGATGTTTCCTGTTTCTTAAGGTAGGATTTTATTGCTATAAACTTCCCACTTACAACTGCTTTTGCTGTATCACATAGGTTTTGGGTCATCGTGTCTCCATTGTCATTTGTTTCTAGGTATTTTTTGATTTCCTCTTTGATTTCTTCAGTGATCATTTTGTTATTAAGCAGTGTATGGTTTAGCCTCCATGTGTTTGTATTTTTTACAGACCTTTTCCTGTAATTGATATCTAGTCTCATAGCGTTGTGGTCGGAAGAGATACTTGATACAATTTCAATTTTCTTAAATTTACCAAGGCTAGATTTGTGACCCAAGATATGATCCATCCTGGAGAATGTTCCATGAGCATTTGAGAATAATGTGTATTCTGTTGTTTTTGGATGGAATGTCCTATAAATATCAATTAAGTCCATCTTGTTTAATGTATTATTAAAAGCTTGTGTTTCGTTATTTATTTTCATTTTGGATGATCTGTCCATTGGTTAAAGTGGGGTGTTAAAGTCCCCTACTATGATTGTGTTATTGTCAGTTTCCCCTTTTATGGCTGTTAGTATTTGACTTATATATTGAGGTGCTCCTATGTTGGGTGCATAAATATTTACAATTGTTATATCTTCTTCTTGGATTGATCCCTTGATCATTATGTAGTGTCCTTCTTTGTCTCTTGTAATAGTCTTTATTTTAAAGTCTATTTTGTCTGATATGAGAATTACTACTCCAGCTTTCTTTTGGTTTCCATTTGCATGGAATATCTTTTTCCATCCCCTTACTTTCAGTCTGTATGTGTCCCTAGGTCTGAAGTGGGTCTCTTGTAGACAGCGTATATACGGGTCTTCTTTTTGTATCCATTCAGCCAGTCTGTGTCTTTTGGTTGGAGCATTTAATCCATTTACATTTAAGGTAATTATCAATATGTATGTTCCTATTCCTATTTTCCTAATTGTTTTGGGTTTGGTATTGTAGGTCTTTTCCTTCTCTTGTGTTTCTTGCCCATAGAAGTTCCTTTAGGATTGTTTGTAAAGCTGGTTTGGTGGTGCTGAACTCTCTCAGCTTTCGCTTGTCTGTAAAGATTTTAATTTCTCCATCAAATCTGAATGAGATCCTTGCTGGGTAGAGTAATCTTGGTTGTAGGTTTATCTCCTTCATCACTTTAAATATGTCCTGCCACTCCCTTCTGGCTTGCAGAGTTTCTGCTGAAAGATCAGCTGTTAACCTTATGGGGATTCCCTTGTGTGTTATTTTTCCCTTGCTGCTTTTAATATGTTTTCTTTGTATTTAATTTTTCATAGTTTGATTAATATGTGTCTTGGCATGTTTCTCCTTGGATTTATCCTGTATGGAACTCTCTGTGCTTCCTGGACTTGATTAACTATTTCTTTTCCCATATTAGGGAAGTTTACAACTATAATCTCTTCAGATATTTTCTCAGTCCCTTTCTTTTTCTCTTCTTCTTCTGGGACCCGTATAATTCCAATGTGGGTGCATTTAATGTTGTCCCAGAGGTCTCTGAGACTGTCCTCAGTTCTTTTCATTCATTTTTCTTTATTCTGCTCTGCAGTAGTTATTTCCACTATTTTATCTTCCAGGTCACTTATCCGTTCTTCTGCCTCAGTTATTCTGCTATTGATCTCTTCTAGAGTATTTTTAATTTCATTTATTGTGTTGTTTATCGTTGCTTGTTCCCTCTTTAGTTCTTCTAGGTCCTTGTTAAATGTTTCTTGCATTTTCTCTATTCCATTTCCAAGATTTTGGATCATCTTTACTATCATTCTGAATTCTTTTTCAGGTAGACTGCCTATTACCTCTTCATTTGTTAGGTCTGGTGGGTTTTTACCTTGCTCCTTCATCTGCTGTGTGTTTTTCTGTCTTCTCATTTTGCTTATCTTACTGTGTTTGGGGTCTCCTTTTTGCAGGGTGCAGTTTCGTAGTTCCCGTTGTTTTTGGTGTCTGTCCCCAGTGGCTAAGGTTGGTTCAGTGGGTTGTGTAGGCTTCCTGGTGGAGGGGCGTAGTGCCTGTGTTCTAGTGGGTGAGGCTGGATCTTGTCTTTCTGGTAGGCAGGTCCACGTCTGGTGGTGTGTTTTGGGGTGTCTGTGGCCTTATTATGATTTTAGGCAGCCTCTCTGCTAATGGGTGTTCCTGTCTTGCTAGTTGTTTGGCATAGGGTGTCCAGCACTGTAGCTTGCTGGTCGTTGAGTGAAGCTGGGTCTTGGTGTTGAGATGGAGATCTCTGGGAGATTTTCGCCGTTTGTTATTACGTGGAGCTGGGAGGTCTCTTGTGGACCAGTGTCCTGAACTTGGCTCTCCCACCTCAGAGGCACAGCACTGATTCTTGGCTGGAGCACCAAGAGCCTGTCCTCCACACAGCTCAGAATAAAAGGGAGAAAAAATAGAAGGAAAGAAAGAAAGAAAGAGGATAAAATAAAATAAAGTAAGACAAAATAAAATAAAGTTAATAAAATAAAAAATAATTATTAAGAAAAAAACTTTTTAAAAGTAAAAAAGAAGAAAAAGAACCCCAGACGGTTAGAACACTAGGACAAATGGTGAAAGCAAATCTATACAGACAAAATCTCACCCAGAAGCGTACACATACACACTCACAAAAAGAGGAAACGGGGAAAAAATAATATATCTTGCTCCCAAAGTCCACCTCCTCACTTTGGGATGATTCGTAGTCTATTCAGGTATTCCACAGATGCAGAGTACATCAAGTTGATTGTGGAGATTTAATCGGCTGCTCCTGAGGCAGCTGGGAGGGATTTCCCTTTCTCTTCGAACAGCTCCCGGGATTCAGCTTTGATTTGGCCCCGCCTCTGCATGTAGGTCACCTGAGGGCGTCTGTTCTTGGCTCAGACAGGACGGGGTTAAAGGAGCAGCTGATTTGAGTGCTGTGGCTCGCTCAGGCCGAGGGGAGGGAGGGGCATGGAGGGCAGGGCGAGCGTTCAGCCGCAGAGGGCGGCGTGACGTTGCAGCAGCCTGAGGCGAGCCGTGCGTTCTCCCGGGGAAGTTGTCCCTGGATCCCTGGCAGTGGCGGGCTGCACAGACTCTCGGGAGGGGAGGTGTGGAGAGTGACCTGTGCTCGCACACAGGCTTCTTGGTGGCGGCAGCAGCAGCAGCCTTAGCGTCTCATGCCGTCTCTGGGGCCCGCGCTGATAGCCGCGGCCTGCGCCCGTCTCTGGAGCTCCTTTAAGCAGCGCTCTTAATCCCCTCTCCTCGCGCACCAGGAAACAAAGAGGCAAGAAAAAGCCTCTTGTCTCTTCGGCAGCTGCAGACCTCTCCCGGACTCCCTCCCGGCTACCTGTGGCGTACTAGCCCCCTTCAGGCTATGTTTACGCTGCCAACCCCAGTCCTCTCCCTGGGATCCGACCGAAGCCGGAGCCTCAGCTCCCAGCCCCCGCCCGCCCCGGCGGGTGAGCAGACAAGCCTCTTGACGTGGTGAGTGCTGGTGAGTGCCGGTCGGCACCGATCCTCCATGCGGGAATCTCTCCGCTTTGCTATTCGCACCCCTGTTGCTGCGCTCTCCTCTGCGGCTCCGAAGCTTCTTCCCCCCTACGCCACCTGCAGTCTCCGCCCGTGAAGGGGCTTCCTAATGTGCGGAAACCTTTCCTTCTTCACAGCTCCCTCCCACTGGTGCAGGTCCCGTCCCTATTCTTTTGTCTCTGTTTTTTCTTTTGCCCTACACAGGTAGGTGGGGAGTTTTTTTTGCCTTTTGGGAGGTCCGAGGTCTTGTGCCAGCGATCAGTGGGTGCTCTGTAGGAGTTGTTCCACGTGTAGATGTATTTCTGCTGTATCTGTGGGGAGGAAGATGATCTCCGCGTCTTACTCTTCCGCCATCTTCCCGTGATCCTCTCCTCCTCCATATTTAAATCCATGTCCTAAGTATAACATTTCTTTCATTGTAAAGCCCAAGAAACACATGAAGAACTTGGGATTACTAATTTGATTAAACCTGTTAGGTCAAAATATTGTTCTTCATGGGAGATTGGATTGGTATTTGGACTGCTGATGTGAAGTTTTCCATTTTGACTGTTCCCTGTGGGAGCTCTGTCTCAGCCGGTAGCAGCCCTTCTCTCCTCAGGGAACCAGTTTCAGAAGGAAACCTGATTAGAATAGACAAACTGTGGCTGGTGAAGCCCACGGACACCTTTTAAGTTTTAATATGTGGCAGATATGAAAGTCAATTGCTTTTGCCCCAATATTCTTAGTAGAAGTGAGGCATACGCGTGATACAGTTTTCCTTATACACATTTACATTAACGGGCACTTGGAAAGGACATTGAAACACATTTCATTGTTTCAAAATCATTCTTACAGAAGTCTTTGTTGTTTTACTGTTTCTGTCTTCCCTTTTAGAAGATATGTGAAAATGGGTTGATGTTTATGTAATGTAGTGGTTGGAAAACAGGCCTGTTTATATCAATAAAATGGAAGAGAGGGTTTTCTGTCAAATTGCCTACATATTCTGTGCTAGTGGTCTTGTTTCTATAGATGCTCACTTGTTATACTCATTCTTTCCAAATAATTTGTTCATTGTCCATAAGTTAAAGCAAGCATATTTAAGTTTAATATAAAGATGCATTCAGACATCTAATAGGCATTAATCTCACTGGGATGATTGATAGGTAAGACATTAGTGTCTGGAAACAAGCTTTGGGCCAAATAAAGGCCTGCAGAGCAACCCTTCATAGCATCGTCCTTTCTCTGAAATGGTGAGACTTGGCCCCATCACACAAGTGATATTCATCTTGTTAAGCAGTTTCTCAGCATTCCTGAGATATCAAACCAATTGTGAAGGGCAAGGTCTTAGACCCCAGTTGTCCTTGGCTAAGGATGCTCGTGGGTATAGTTCGCTCAGGTGTGGCTGATAGCTAGAGTGAGCGCCTTGGAAATACCTACAGCTTGACTTTCTGTGCTGCAGCACCTGTAGGCAAAACAGGGAAACCTGAGCCTCCTCTGTTTGGAGCTTGTTTGACTGTGGCCAGTGTTTGGCTGACCCTATCATCTTCTTTTTTTTTGAGCCACTGTATACTCTAGATAGATCTCAGTCATGAGCTAAACTAAATTCATGTACTTCCTAGAGTGGAAATAAGCCCATTACCATTAGTTGACGCCCAGCATCATGGTTCTTGCTAACTTGATGACATTCAGAAGCATTCAGTGTTATCTTCCCTTTATGTGTCAGCCCCTGCATTGGGGAAAGTTGGTGTCTCTGTCTTTAAGAATAGTCTTTTTCTTAGGAAAGAATAAAATAGTTTCTAGTAAATATCCAGACGTGTTTTATTTTTGCGTTCTTGGACGACTATATTAATAGGTGTTTTTCTCTGAAATAGAATATCAGTTTTATTATTGCCAGCATATTTATTATATTGATATTGATCTTTCTATAATTTTCATTTGATCCTATATTCTTTTCAAATGTTTTGATACACAGTTCACTCTATAGTTATAAACTTTGCCTTTGTTTCTGCTTTGGTTGAGATCTAGACAATTGGTTGTATTAATTCCTTAAAATAGTTTGGTTAAAAATTCTCATTCACATTCACATTGGATACTCCATACATATAATCCCTGAAGGTATTCTATAAGTGATGCTTGATATTGATAAAATACATTTTGCTTTGGTTCAAATCTCATAGACCTTTGGAATCAGAAACATCCTTAAGAGTATTGTCAGAGCATCAATATCTTAGTCCAGTTTGGAATATTAATCTGTATCTTAAACCTTGTCTTATTTCTGGGCTTTCAGTTGACTATGTACCTTTGAATTTACATATGCTGCTTCTTTTTTTTTTTTTTTAAGATGTTGGGGGTAGGATTTTATTAATTAATTAATTTATTTTTGCTGTGTTGGGTCTTCGTTTCTGTGCAAGGGCTTTCTCTAGTTGTAGCAAGCGGGGACCACTCTTCATCGCGATGCACGGGCCTCTCACTATCGCGGCCTCTCTTGTTGCGGAGCACAAGCTCCAGACGCGCAGGCTCAGTAGTTGTGGCTCACGGGCCTAGTTGCTCCGCGGCATGTGGGATCCTCCCAGACCAGGGCTCGAACCTGTGTCCCCTGCATTAGCAGGCAGATTCTCAACCACTGTGCCACCAGGGCAGCCCCATATGCTTTTTCTTATATTGTAGAAGAGGAAATCATATTCACTGATCCCCCCCACCTTTCCTGCCCTCCACATCACTTCCAGGCACTGACAAATATCAGTTGTGTTGAAGTGAGAGGGAGAAGTGAGGGGATCTAGACATCTACTTGGTCCTGTGGTCCCCAGTGGTATCAATACACCATTGTAGTCTGAGTTGCCTTTCAATCTAGATACTGAAGTTGTTTCTGAGTCTTCTCCTTTCTTCATTCAGTCACCTCATCCTAATGATTGTTTCCTTTAAATGCCTCTGATATCCTTCTTTCCCTCCATTCCTGCTGTTACTCCTTTGGTAGGAGGCCTATTCACCATACATGTTAAATATTCCAATAGCCTCTTATTCATTTAATTGATTTAAAAATATTTTTCTGAATGCCTTCCAGTGTCAGGCCCAGAACCCTGGGGATACAAAGATGTAAAAGGCGGCACATGTTTGGAAAGGGCCTCCAGGCTATGGGGATGGCAAACGTGAAAACAGAAAAGGCATGATACAATTTGGTTAAGTGCTATAATGGAGATAGAAACAAGGGCTTCAGAAGCCCAGAGGAAGAATTTGAATTTTCTGTCACTTAAATTTGTAAATTATATACAAATTATAATACATCAACCAAGTAAAACTCTATTGTTCTGCATCTTGTCTCTTCTACTCACCTCTAATTTTTCACTTTTTAAAATTTGCTCTTAGATTAGATTTCCTAAAAGGTAAACCTGATCGCACCTGTCTTCTCAAAGGCTCCCTCTGATTTTTTCACTACATACAGATTAAAGTCCAGACATTATTCAACACCAGAGTTTACATCATGATTCATTTCTAACCCTGAGTCCACTAGTTTCCTTCTGTTCCCATCCCTGTCATTCTCATCCTGTGCATAAAATGCAACCCCTGTGATTGTTTACTGACCTCACTAATCTCGTTTTCCAACAACTTGATAACTTCTTCCCTGATTCGTCTTCTTACAATGAACCTGTTCTGCCCTGGGAAGTTCCAATCTGTTGGAAACCCACCATTTTAACTCATACCTTTTCACATAATTCTCCCTTCAACCACTCTTGTTTAAGTGAAAACTACCATTCTCTCCAAGGACCCCATCTTTCTTGCACTCCTTTTATAGGGAGGCTTCTCCCCACATATCAGGTTTATGGCTCATGTAAGAGCTAGCACAGCAAGAGAGGGCTCAACAGTCTCTCCTACACCTATCAGACTTGCACTCTTTTATAAAATCTTTCTTCCTCTCTTTTATCTCCTCCTTTGGCTGCTTGCCTTCCTCCCTCCCTCCCCTTCCTCCCTTCCTCCCTTCCTTCCTTCCTTCCTTTCCTTCTTTCTTTCTTATGACATCTCTGTATAGCCTTATTTTCCTTTGTCTCCCTCGTCATCCTTATCATAGCTTTCATCTCTCTCCCATGTATTTTGAGGACTTTACCTCTCAGAGTTTCACAGCATCACTCCCTATATCAGGCAGGTAGGGTTTAACTTGCTGTAACAAAGAAATGCCCTGAAACCATGGCTTAAATAAGTTTTTGTTTGTTTGTTTGTTTTGTTTTTTTTTTTTTTTTTTTGCGGTACACGGGCCTCTCACTGTTGTGGCCTCTCCCGTTGCAGGCTCCGGACGCGCAGGCTCAGCGGCCATGGCCCACGGGACCAGCCGCTGCGCGGCACGTGGGATCCTCCCGGACCGGGGCACGAACCCGTGTCCCCTGTATCGGCAGGTGGACTCTCAGCCACTGCGCCACCAGGGTGGCCCTTAAATAAGTTTGAAGTTTATTTCCATCATGTAAATATCCAAGTAGGTGGTCCGGGGACAGCATGGAGCTCAATAGAGCTGAGGATGTAATAGAGTCTGACTCCATTTTAGATGTTTGACTGACAGCTCTCCAGCCCCACCCCTCCCTCTTTCACTTTTGCCACACATCTGGGCAAGGCAGTAAGGAAGCCCCTGTAAACCTGCCATTGGCACCAGCAGGAAGATCAAACCACACAAACGCTGGCCAGCTTGGGAACTTTAACCTCGGCCCCAAGTCTTAATCACAGTAAAAACCAAGGCCACTTACTCTTCCCTTTGCTCAAGGCATTTTGGACCTACTTGAGTGTCTGCCCTGCGCTCCCCAGAAAGCCTCATTATATGAGTAATAAACATTTTCATATCCCGTGTGTGTGTGTGTGTGTGTGTGTGTGTGTGTGTGTGTGTGAGAGAGAGAGAGAGAGAGAGATCATCAGTCTTGACATCTGAACCAATTTTAGAGAGAGGGCATTGATCCTACACCCTGCTAAACAACCACATAATAGGGATCTGACTTATTTCTATCTTATAATATTGCCATTCTCAATAAGCAGTTTGCATTATTTCATCCAATATGGCTGCTTCAGCTCTTGCCATCATATTCACATTCCAGTTAATGGAAAAAGGAAGAGGGGAAGGGATATACACACAGTTTATTTTCAGAGCACAAACAGTAAGTTGCACACATTATTTCTATTCATGTTTCATTGGCCACAATCTAGAAGCATAGCCATGTACACGGTCACAACATAGCATCAGCACAGAAAGCTGAGAAATGTAGTCTTTATTTGGGCAGGCATGCCAAATAATCCATATAATCTGTGTAAGAAAAAGAGAATTGATGTTAGGAGATGACCAGCAGTCTCTGCTACACTTACTTAACTGTCCAAAGGAGGGCAAATTACCTAGCTTTCACAAAACAAGGAGCTAATAGTCTTTAGGGCCATTATGAGAATAGGAGAATTAAGTTCATATTCCTAGCCTAGTGATTTGCACATCATAGGCACATTATAAATAGTAATTGCTGTTATCAAATAATTTTAAAAGTATTAACAATATTAATAATAGTAATATTTCTCTCTACTATAAATTCTGTCATCATCATGGGAAAACTCAAGTCTATATGGTGGACTAATAATCCAAATATTTGTCCTTTCTTGATTTTAAATTCCAGTTGCCTTCATCTCATTCTGTTTGACCAACCTAATGTCATTATCACACTCTGTTTCTTGCCCTTATCTAAAATTTTCACACTGTAGGCATTGCTAACTCCAGTATTCACTCTGTCATCTTAACCAACTAAACAACTTTCTTCTGTTCTTTCCTTTTCTCTTCCATCCTTCTGTTCTTCCACCCTCTCATTCTTTCTTACTTTTATCTTTCCATTTTTTTTCTTCTCGACAATTTCAGTAGCTCCTTATCACTGCTCTGTTATACTTCTATTTTTTCCTTATCCAACTCCCTTGCACACTCTCCTTGGAAGCTAGGATTACTAGTTTCCATACATCCCTTACTCTTCAGCTTCGCCATCCTCAATAGATGGCCACTTTGTGTTAAGGAATAGAGAGCCATTAGGAAATAACTACTGCTTACGTACTTCCCCTCCCTCTTTAAAATCAGAGAAAATCTGTTTCTCGTCCTCTCCAAAGCTAATCTCTTTGTCTCATTTCTTCCCAGGCATTTATCTGTTCGAAGCCCTCTTGTTTCCAATACATTTAACCATTTCATGTTCATCATCTTCTTTTCTCAGAAGATGTATGTCTTAGTCAATTTGGGCTGCTAAATGAAAATACCACAGACTGGGTAGCTTATGAACAGCAGAAATTTATTTCTCACAGTTTGGGAGGCTGGGAGGTCCAAGATCAAGGTGCCAGCATGGTCAGGTTCTGGTAAAGGCCCTTTTCCATTTCACAGACTGCTGATTTCTCTCTGTGCCCTCACATGGCTGAAAGGGCTGGGGAGCTCTGTGGGGTCTCTTTTCTAAGAACATTAATCCCATTTGTGAGGGCTCCACCCTCATGACCTAAGCACCTCCCAAAGGCCCCACGTCCTAAAACCATCACATAGGGCCTTCGAATTTCAACATATGAATTTGCGGGGGGACATAAATATTCACACCGTAGCAGTGTATTATCATTGCTGTGTAACAAATTTTCTCCAAACTTAAGACAGAAAAAATGGATTGTCTCGCAGTTTCTGTGGGTCAGGAATTTGGATGCAGTTTTAGGTTACTCAGAAGTCTGTAATCAAGGTGTCATACAGGGCTGCGATGGTCTCATCTGAGGCCAAGGGAGGAGACTCTCCCAAGTTCCCTCATGTAGACCTTCAGTCCTCACTGGCTGTTGGACTTTGGATCTTAGCTACGCACAACATAGGCTTCTCCATAGGATAGTCTGCAAGCTGGCAGATGGCTATGTCCAGAGCGAATAAGGGAGAGAGAACAAGCAAGACAGAAGTTGCAGGTTTTTGTAACCTAATCTGAGAACTGACATGCCATCACTTTTACCATATTCCATTCATTAGAAGCAAGTCCTTAGGTCCAGCCCACATCAAAGGAAAGAAGATTAGAGTGTGGGGACCAGGAGGTGGGGATCATTGGGAACCATTTGAGAAGCTGCCTACTACCAGACTACACATGATGGCACGTGATTACTACAAGATGGCACATGTTTTCTTGGTAGAGCTTCTTAAAAGGGTAGTCCAAGTTCACTGTTTCCAGTTCTTCCTCATCCTGCTTCTGTCTCTACCACTGTTGTTATGTGGCTCCACTAAAGTCACCGAAGACTTCCTAATTGCCAGGTCAGATAGGCAGTATTTTTGTCCTTAGATTATTCTGATTTTCTGCAGAATTTGACCATTTGATATAACTGACCTCCTTCTCTAATCTCTTCCCTAACATCATTCTCTCTTAGTTCACTCATTCCCTAGTCCCTTCTTCTTTCATTATCATCTCACATGATGAGATCATCCAGGGTTTGTTCTCTGCCCTCTTCTCTTTCTACTCTTCCTGAGAAATCCCATTTACATCCTTGGCTTCAGCTGCCCTACACATGCTGATGACTCCAGCCCAAATTTCTCTTTTGTCCTCAAGGCACATATATCCTGGTAAACTGCTAAATGACTGTCCCAACCTTGGCATTGCAGATTTAATGTCTCCATAACTTTCCCCCACACCCATCCTCCTGAGTTTCTCTCTTGAGGGACTGCACTCCAGTCGTGATTGTGGGAGTCAGTCTAGGTTCCTCTCTCACTTGCACAACAGGGACTGAGTGCTGTCCACATCATACCCTCTCCTGTTACTTACACTGGCTCCCTCCTCTCTGTCTCCACTGCTGCTCTTGCCTGTTCAGCCCCTTATTGTTTCTCTTCTCGGTTATTAATTCACCTCCCCGACTTCTGACTCCTCTCCTCCAATCTGTCCTTGGCACAGCTGTCAAAGTGATCTTTCTAAGAGGCGAATGCGATCACATCGTCGCCCTGCTTTAAAACCCTCCAGTGGCTCCCTATTTTCTGTAGGATCAAATCTGAATGCCATGGCATGGCGTACAATGCTTTGGCCTCTGTCTCACTCTCCTCCCATTTTTCCCCTCCCAGTCTCCTGTAAGTACTCCATGCTCCAGCTGTACTGAGATACTTGTGATTCCCTGACTACACTCTGTGTTTTCTTGCCTGTTTTCTTGGGGACATGCTCCTTATTTTGTATTAAATGATCTTCCCTTATGAGACTAGTTAACTCCTACTCTTCTGGAGGCCCAGCTTAAACGTCACCTGCAGCAGCAATTCTCTGAGGCATTTCTCTCAGTCAGACTCATTTTGCTCCCCTCCTTTTATGTTCTCATCACCTTTATGCAAACCCAGATTACAGTGTTTATCCCACTAGGTTATAAATATTGATTTCTTGCTGTCTCACCCACGAGAATGTGAGCATGTGAACTCCTTACAGGCAGGTACAGATGTTTTACCTCTGAGCCCTCCACAAATCCTGGTTCATAGGAGGCATTAAGTAAATGTTTGATGAGTGAATAAATATTCATTCAAAGCCCTCAAGCCAAACTGACATTCCCTGTGCACTCACCGTACCATTCTATCTCCTTCCCTGAGTTCTAGCTTTTTCCCACCCCTACACCGGCAATCAGGAGTAATTGTCAACAAATAAAGGTGTCTTTTGTAGGAAAAAAAATTACAATATTTATGAAGTTGGAAAATTAACAGTTGTTTCAGTTGTTATTGTTTTTGTTTTAATACACACAAGACATGAGAGAAGCTAAAGTTCAAACTTTAGTTTTGGCAATTTAAGTATATACATATATAGTTACTATATCTTATATGTATATATAAAAGACAGTAAATCATCAATCAGTGGACAATATAGAACTGGTTGTAAGTCCCCCGAGAGAGGAAAGAGGTCAGCGCTGGTCTTCATTACTGTGTGACCACAGGGGTGGAGTACCATCTTGGCTGAGCATTGACCACTGGGTCTGGTGGGTGAAGAGGGGGTGCATGATGTTTGTGGGTGAGAGTGAGGGCAATGAGATGAGTCTTTCTGATAGTGGTTTGTTGTAGGGTGGAGTAAAATAAGGTCGTATTAAAGAAAGGTGTGAAGATTGCCTTAATCAATTTTCAACTTGATCGTGTAGTAAAAAGAAAAGCCATCGAAGTGTGTGAACTGAAGCACACTACTGTGCTTCCAAGTACTGTTGTATCTTCCCTGGAAGGCCGGGGAGCCAGATATGTTCATAGAGTCATGGCTGCATTCGTTTTTATTTTTGAGAAAAACTTAACAAATACTACTTTAAACAACTTAATATGGAGCTAGTAGAACTCAGGTTGGACCTAAAGCTGTTTTAGTGAACCGGAATCTGGGAAATACTGTGTAAAGTAAGCATCAGTCCAACTGTAGCCAGTTGTTCTTTTTCATATGAAAATATTTACCTCTAGATTTGATTCTAAATTCCCTATTGCCCTAATTTGTTGTTGTAAAATATTTTAATAATACATATAGAAATACACAAACACACAATTGCACATTTAAGTGACTGCTGGAGAATGCCAAAGTATAAGATAATCAATTTCTTAAAATCTAAGTATCTGAACCAGTTCAACCCATGTTTTTTATTATACTTGCTTTACTAATTAGTCTACATTGGGCTTAAAATGATCCTCTTTATCGGTTAAAATTTCTGTCTCCCACGTATTTTATTCTATTTGACATAACATTTAGATAAAGGATGATTTTTTTGTGTGTGTAATGAATATGTCTGTTGAATTATCTAATTTTAAGTGAGTGGTAATCTGTTTCTTCCCACTCCAGTTCTTTCTTGCATAACGGAGAAAAAAAGAACAGGTTAATTTTTGATAACATTTAAAAAAATAATAACGAATTGGAAATTAGTAAAGGTTTTCTTCCAAGTCCATTATAATCTTGTTTTTCTTGTAATTAGATAATTGGTCTAATAAAGTATGTTGAATATTTTTTATCTCCTAGATGTGTAAATATACTATGCTTGTAGATTTTAAAATTTACTTACTTTTCTTCACTTTTTCTGTCTAATTTGATACCTTGCCCTCAAAAATACCTTTAATACTCTTCTTAAGCATTATATGCAACTAATATATATAATTGAATATAGTTCCAAAGAAAGGGGGGGGAAGTTTTTTGTGTTTACTATACAGTACAATGTGCCTATATCTTGCTTTAAGTGACAAAGAACCTTGAATTACTTTCAAAAACAGCAGCCTTGGAAAGCCATTTTTTCAGTAGCACTCGCTATTATATCATTCTCATTTTTCAATTGAGTTTCTGTTGAGCTGAATTTTATAGCATTAATTCCCAACCTGCCTGAGTTGGATTCATTAAAAAAAAACTCTAAGTACATATCTAACAAGCTATATACATTAATCTTGGGCTTAACCTCTTTTAAACCACTGGTATAGGTGGGAAACCTGTAAACACTGATTGCCCCTTGGGGTATGGGGTTGAAGGGAGGTAGGAATAGTTTCCTGCAAATGCAAAGAGTCAATTAGCTTTTATAACTGCTCTTCAATTAAAATAAAAATAGAATTCTCTGGGGAGAAATCTAACCAGAAAGATCACTTCACTGTAAATAGGCCAGTCAATTTTACAGAAAAAAGCCTCCAGCACCTAGCACTCATTCCCATATATATTGATTTATTCATTCAACCAATATTTCTGAGTGCATATGCTGTCCAAGGTATACTGTGTCCATCAATTACATTTTATACACACAGTGATATGAATCAGTTTTGGCAACAGGGCAAGTAAAACAAGGACTAGTAATAGTACCACTACTACTAATACTACTGGCAACAATCCCCAGTGAATTGTGAATCTCTAATATGCCAGGTATTACTCTAGAATCCTCATTTTCAAGATTGCTTTCAAAAGTGTGGCAAGAGAGAGATTATAATGTCCAGTTTACAGATAAGATATTGAGACAGTTTATGTCTATCATGAGGCCATCAGATGTGTATGCAGTAATATTAAAAAAACAATTGGTAAAATCTTTCATTTCCTTTGCAGAGAGAAGATAGCACTGTCAAAGTGATGATGCACAGAGAGAGGAATTGAAGAAAACCTAAGGTAAGAGTTTCCTTATTCTCAAAATCCAAAGAGAATGAAAGTAGAGCAAAAATCAGGGTTATATCAACATTTACCTTCTGCCTTTTACCTTCAAATCAGATTCATTGTTAATGGGGAGGAGGTAAGTAGAAAGTGAGATGAAAAAGAAAAAAAATGATGTTGGGTTCTAACCTGCTCCATTCTGACTTAATTGTACAATGTTTTTTTTCATATTTTTAGTTTTAAATATCATCTATTGACATCCAACAAGGATTTAATTTTCTTTCTTCACCAACCCACACCTACACACTTTCCTTACCTTGGCCTCTCCACAGTTATAGCACATTTATACTATGTATTTAGTTTTTACATTTTTATGGCTGTGGATATTACTTATAGCCAAGTCATGCGATGTATTATAATAAAATTCATTTCTAGTAATTTAAAAAATTTCTTTGTAGTAGTTATAGCTGTTTGTTTTATATGAGCCTATTACTTAGCTGTTCCCAAATCCTCTGCTAGAAGTTAAAAAAAATTCTATAACGTATTTACAAACCATGTAAACTGGTTCCACCCACTCTGGATGCTTCTACAAATTTCTATTTGTCTCCGATGTTCTGAAATCTCATACTAATGTGACTTAGTGTAAGACACTTTTCCAGCCATTGAATTGAGCACTTGGTAGGTTCATTAATGCAGAAAATCACATCCTGCATTTTGAGTATTTGTTATTATTATTACTTAGTTGATAATTGTCCTCTTGTATTTTCTCTCTTCTCTCTCCTGATCTTGTGGATTTTTTTATTTTTATGTTGTTCTGATTGTGCTGATCCTCTTTTTTTTCCTAATTTTTATCTTCTGTTTTCCATCATGTTACCTTTTCATTCTAGCTTATTGGAGGTTAAATTCCAACATTTTATAGGGCTTTGTATCTCTGCTATCATAATTTTTAATGTCTTAGAGTTTATTTTGTTCTCTGAATTTTCCTTTTGTAGCTTTTTACATAAATAGTGTGTTTTTAGGAGACCAATACTGGTAACTTTTGAAGTATTATTTTGCTCTCTGCATTCTCTATTTTCTTCATAAATAATAGTGAAAAATATAAAATAACTAAAAAAATTAACTGGGAAAGTATAAACCTTCTCAAATAGCAGTTGCCTTGCCTAGCTCCCAGGTTCTCTAGCCCCATACTTTATTTCTTCAAAGTACATGTGACTTCCTAACATTGCATTTGCTATTTGTTTATTGCATTCTTACTAACTAAAACTCATACTGGAATGCAGCTTCCTTGAGGGTAGAAGACTTTTGTACTCCAATGCCTAGAAAACAGTGACTAAGTACATGATAGGTGAATCAAAAATCTTTATTGGGTCAGTACGTGGTGAAATAAGTGAAGAAAACTATAAAGTCTATTTGAGAACATAACATAAGACTTGAACTGACGGGAAGGCAGATCATGTTCTTATTTGGGAACACTGACATATTTTAAGGTCATTTTTCCTACCATGTTGAAAGAAGGTAGGAAGTTCCAAAAGTAGAATACGGAGATCACTTTTGGCTGTTGCAGTCATCTAACAAACTGTAAAGATCACCTGGACTGAGGTAGTAGTAGAGATATAGAGTGAAAAGGTCAGGCAAAGATCTATTTTTGCAAGAAAATTCAGCAAGACTTGCTGTGTTGTATTGCATAACATACATCCACAATTAGATTCTATTTTTAAAAAAATCATTTGTGTTTTTTCCTAATGGTGGCTATCTAGGTTGCCTCCAACTCCCTACCTCTATAAGTAATGCTATATTGATAATCTTTAGGTATAACTCCTCATGGGCTTGTGGAGTAGCATCCCTGACCTGGTAATACTGAGATATGAGCTACATCTGAATTTTTTTCTGAATGGCTAAAACTATTTATACTTGTACCAACAATCCATCAGAATTCCCATTGTCCTCCACCCTTACCAATGCTTAGTACTGTGTGACATTCTAATTTCATGGGTATAAAGGGATCTCCCATTATTTTAGTTTAAGTTTCCCTAATGGTTAGTGAGGATAAACATTTCTACATTTCTAACCATTGAGGTTTTCCTCAGCTTATTCATATCCTTTTTGCATGTTTTTTTTTTTGAACTTTAGAGTTTAGATTTATTTAGGGCCATTTGCACATGTTCATAGAATAGTTAGTTTACCCTAACAAATGATGAGACAGCTCCCCCTCAGTGAGTCCCTGGCCTAAATGTATTTGCTTTACTTATATAGCAAGAGGATAACATTAAACATGGAAGATTTCAATTTGTGACACCAAACAGTGATCTATACAGGGCATCCTTCAAAAGCTACGATTACAGGATCCACCTAGCTTTCAGCAGTACAAGTCCGGTTGAGGTCCTCTGGCCCATTTGCCTGACATTTGTGTTTTATGCCTTGAAATTTCTTTTTGATTGTATCCTTGGAGCTTGCATAGATCATTTTATGTTTCAGAGGTTCTAGTTCTGGTGCCCACGAAAAAAGCATCAACTCCTCTTTTCTGGATTCCTTTGTTTCGAAGCTTGCATCATGCAAAGTATATAGCAACAATCTTTCTCAGGAAGCATTTCCACAAAATGCTTGAAAGGATCAGTTATGGTTACACCAAAATCTCTTTGCTTGCCTTCTACAATGAGGCGCTTTTGTCTACACTGAGACAAAAATGACAGCCTTCTTTCTTTTCTTGATTTCTTCTGGTGCGGAGGCACTTCCAAACCTTAGTGTCATAAAAACGTGGCATACTTCATCAGCAACTTGCACTCCTGTGGCCATGTTCACTGTGGTGGTCGCAGAGCGCAGACCCGCATGTTTCAGTTGATTACCTACCTTTGTCTTGTTGATTTGTAGAAGTTCTTTGTATGGTCTAGTTAATAATTCCATCTTGGTTTTGGATGTCTTTCAGTCTGTCACATATCTGTTAACATTGTCCTTGATTTCACTGTGCACACACAAAAGAATTCCTGAATTCAACAGACATGATGGGATCTTGGATGGCAGCGGCCAAGTGACAGTACATAATCACTAAAAATAAGATGGACTTGTTACCGTAATGGATGGCAGAACAAAAGCAATCATCACAGCAGTCTTGCCCACGGAGATTGTCAACAATTAATTATTTATGGTGTTCCTAGGCTGGAATAGTTGCGCAGTGTATTAGTTTCTTAAGGCTGCTGTAACAAAGTACCACAGTCTAGGTGGCTTTAAACAACAGAAACTTACTCTCTCACAGTTCCTAAGTCTAGAAGTCTGAAATGAAGGTATAGGTACCATGTTCTCTCTGATGCCTTGTGGGGAGAATGTGTTCCATGCCTCTCTCTTAGCTTCTGGTGTTGCTGGCAATCTTCGGCATTCCTTGGCTTGTTGATTCATCATTCCAATCTCTGCCTCCTTCATCACATGGCATTTTTCCTGTGTCTGGCCTCTGTGTCTCTTCTTTTCTTCTTATAAGGATATCAGTCACATTAGATTAAGGACCTATCCCACTCCAGTATGACTTCATCTTAACTAAATCTTAATTACAACGGCAACAGCCTTATTTCCAAAAAAGTCACATTCATAGATATCAGAGGTTAGGTCTTCAATATACATTTTTGCAGGTTACCACTCAATGTACAACAGACAGCTTATTAAAGTTTTATTTGATTTATATAAGCAAGAAGCTCCAAGTCTGGTGTAAGAATCCTGACCTGAATCTCAAAGAGAGTTATGGTTCTTTAATCAATTCCAAGACTTAAGTCAGTTGATAAATCTAGAGTCTCATGAATGAAGGGGAGGCCACGTCCTCTTGAAGAGGGAACCTTGTACGTAGCCAAAAATTGATGCCTCCTCTCAGCTGTCTCCAAAGGGAACTTGTGCCCAGTTGCCAGGGTGGTTATGCACTGAGGAAGGAAAATAATCGGACCTCTTCAGGGTTTACTAAACGCTGGCTCTGAGCTGACACCAATTCCTAGAGATTCCTAAGCCACAAGTAGGGGATTTTGAATTTGAGGTGATTAATGGAATTTTGGCTCAGGTTTGCTCATAGGGGGCCCACTAACACACCCATGGTATCCATAGGTGTCTGTGGAAGATAGAGGTGCTGCTTGAACCTTTGGCAGGCCCTGATAGGAGAATTACAGTGCAGACCTTTATGATTTTGGAGCAAAGCTGTGTCATCCTCTGCAGACAGCTATGTTTTTGGGAAACAGGTTTCTGATTTGTTACTGGACTGAATGCTTGACCATGGACTACCAAGTTTCCCACGTGACCTGAGCTGCCTGTCCTGAATGGATGTTGTCTGACCCACCAAGTCACAAAATTATACGTGTGTAGCAACCCTCAGTCAGTGAATGAAAGTCATATAAATATATAACATTGAACCCAAGAAGATCCTTAAAGCCATGAGCAATATCCAACTTACTCCTGCTTCACTGTTTTCAACTCACACCTATGAGGACTTTCCTATGACTAGTCAACTGTAGAAGAAAACCTTTAGATCTGAATTACAAATGGCTCTGCATTATTTGTTGGTACCACCTGAAAATGGATGGTTGCAGCACTATAGCCCCAAAAAGATGGCCTTGAAGGACAGTGGTGAAGAAAAATTCTCCCATTTGTTAGAACTTTGAGCAGTGCATTCGATTGTTAAGTTTTTCTTGAAGGAGATATGGACAAAAGTAAAAATATACATCTTTTCATGGGCTGTGGCTAATGGTTTGGTTTGCTGTGGGGAGACATAGAAGGATTAAAACATTTGTGAGAAGGAGGTCTAGGGAAGAGATATGTGAATTGACCTCTCCTAATAAGCACAAAGTGAGAAGATATGCTATGTCCTACCTGAGTGCTCACCAAAAAGCAACTCAGAAGAGAAAGCTCTTAATACTAACTTGGACAAGATGACCTGTTTTGTGGATATCAGTCAGCATCTTTCCCTTTCTTACCTGGAAGCTGAGACTGCTACTGGCCACTTCAGGCTCTTAAAAACATTGAATAAATAGGCAAAAAATGATGACTTTAGTGGCTGGGGTGATTGATCCTGACAATGAAAGGGAAATCAGGTTGCCAATATGCAAAGGAGATAAAGAAGAGCTATAATGCAGGAGATCCTCTGGTCTGGCTCTGAATCCTCCCATGTCCTGTGATAAAAGCCAACAAATCCACACAGACACTTGTCCATGAATATCCACAGCAGCACATTCATAGTAGCCAAAATGTGGAAACAAACTGCATGTCCATCAACTGATGAGTGGGATAAAACAAAATATATAGATTTTTTGTTTGTTTGCTGTGTATTTTGATATATTTCATACTGAATGGAATAGCATTTAGGCATAAAAAGGAATGGGTACTAATATACATACTACAATATAGAGAAACCTTGAGAACATCATGCTATGTGAAAGAAACCAGACATACAAAAAACCACACCTATTATATGACTCCATTTATATGAATGTCCAGAATAGGCAAATCTATAGAGACAGAAAGTATATAAGTAGTTACCTGGGTGCCTTAGGGGTAAGAAGGAGTAACAGCTAGTAGATACAGGGTTTCTTTTGGGGTGATGAATATATTCTAAAATTGATTGTAGTGGTTGTTGTACTACTGTGTGAATATACTAAAAACCATTGAGTTGTACACTTTAAATGGATTAATTGTATGGTATGTGAATTATATCTCAATAAAGCTGTTTCCCAAAAAAAAGCCAATGGAAAATACAACAATAAAATTCAGACAGGAATGTTAATAGCTCAGGCCCTTTAAAATTGAAAGTTTGATTTTCCTTATCAGGCAAGGGACTATGACTAGCCAATATGCTTGCTTTATGGTTAAAAAAAAAATGTTATTTTATTTTGTAGCTCAAATTGTTCTAGCTTTGGCCATTGTAATTTTTCCATGCCTCCATCCTTTTGTTTTTTGAGCACTGCTTCACTTTCTGGCACTAGAAGATGCTCAGGCTCTTCTTTTATCTTCAGTGCCATTTTCATTTGATCTAATTACTGATATAATTGTGTTTATATCTATTATGTTGATATTTGCTTTCTTTTTTATTTACTTAATTAATTTATTTTTGCCTGTGGTGGGTCTTCGTTGCTGCAGGCGGGCTTTCTCTAGTTGCGACGAGCGGGAGCTGCTCTTTGTTGAGGTGCGTGGACTTATTGCGGTGGCTTCTCTTGTTGTGGAGCACGGGCTCTAGGCACGCGGGCTTCAGTGGTTGTGGGTTGCGGGCTCTAGAACGCAGACTCAGTCAGTAGTTGTGGTGCATGGGCTTAGTTGCTCTGCAGCATGTGGGATTTTCCCGGACCAGGGCTCGAACCCGTGTTCCCTGCATTGGCAGGTGGGTTCTTAACCACCACACCACCAGGGAAGCCCTTGATATTTGCTTTCCATTTTCTCATATGTTTTGTATCATTTATTCTTCCTTTCTTGCTTGCTTTTGGGTTTAACAAGTATTTTTTTATTATTTCATTTTCTCCTCTATTATCTCTTCGGTTATATCATCTGTTATTATGATTTTATTGGTTGCACTTGAAATTGTAATACATATCTTTGATTCATTATAATCTACTTTAGATAGGTGCTTTACCATTCCTCAAACAATAAAAGAAGCTTACAAAAAATTCAACTTCTATTACTCCGTCCCTCCCCTGTGCTATTTTTGTTATACTCTACTTTTATATATGCTATAAATCCCACAAAATATTATTATTGTTGTTGTTTGAAAGAGTCAATATTTATTTCTATTTGCCCACATATTTATCCTTTCAGGTGCACTTCATTCCTTCTTACAGTCCCATGTTTCTATCTGGTAACATTTATCCTCACCTGAAAATTTATCTTTATTACTTCTTGTGTGTATACCTCCTGGTAACAGATGCTTTGAGTTTTTTTGTTGGCTAGTTTGTTTTTAGGTTTGGAAAAACATCTCCATTTTGGCTTCGGTTTTGAAGGATATATTCATTTAATATAGAACTGTAGGCTGACATATTTTTAAAGTTTCAGTGTTATAAAGATGTCAATCCTACTGTCTTCTGACTTCCACGGATTTTTTTTGTGTGTGTGTGTGTGTTTTCCTTTCTCAAGGATTATGTCTGGAGAGTTTTATAATATTTTTGACCAGCTGTAACAGTTGTTTGTATAGGATCCCAACTACCTCCATGATAAGCATAACTGGAACTCATCTCTTCTTGCTTTTGCATTGGCCATGACATAACCATTTCTGTGGTAGAATGCATCTTTGTCTTGTTCCTGAGCTTAAAAAGGAGTGTATCTGAAATGCCTCCATTAAGTATGATTACTGGTAACTACCCTCTATCAAGTTGAAGAAGATTCCTTCTATTCTTATCTATCAGAGAATTATTGTTAATCATAAATAGATGTTAAAATCTATCATTCACCTTTTCTGAATCTGTAGAGACGGTATTGTATGTGGTTTTTCTCTTTTATTTCACTGTTGTAGTAAATTTCACTGACTGATTTTATGGAGTTCAACAATCTTTGCATTTCTCAGATTAGCCACGCTGATCAATCCTCTTGATCATGACATATTCATTTTTAGAGCTTAGTTTTTGGTTTATATTTACCTGGTATATTTTTTCCATTATTTATCAAATACTCATAATTTCTGTATCTTTTGTTTATATGTGTCTCCAGTAAACAACATATTACTGGATTTTTTAAAGTCCAGTCTGGAAAACTGTTAACCCTATGCCTCCTGTTGGAGAATATCTTTTTGTTTCCAGAACTCTTGAAAGTAAGCAGACTCTACTCCTCTCAGTGAGATCAGTAGGTCCTGATGACCCGAGGTCTCAGCAAAGTAAGAAATCTTCATCCTGAACCTCAATGAAAACCTTCCTCTGAGGCTGCAGTGCACAGTTCCTTCCCCTGGAGATTCAGGGAGAAGCTGTGTCTCAGACCCACTTTTCTTTATCGCAGGGAAACTGCTCATGATTCAGAGAGTAGTTGGGAGGCAAAAATTGGGTATACCATTGACCCAGAGTCCCCTAAAAAAACTTTATAGATTTAAATTACCTCCTAAATTCAAAATAATTCTTGTTTATTGTATGAAATTTGGAAAACATCAGAGATAACAAAGAGTTGATAATACTTGCAATGCAGAGATAGTGTGTGTCACTCATTTGGGGACATGGTGTCTTTTTTTAATCGGAAGGTGTTAAAGGGAGATTTTTAGGTAGCAACCAAGGCTAGTCCTCCTTTCTGTGTGAGTTTTGAAGGGCTGTATTTGGCCATCAGTCCACCAGGAATAGCAGCCAATTTCAGGAAGTTCCAAGCAGTGGGCATCATATCAGCATTACTGCCTGGCCACAGTGATATTTTCCATTATAAGACATGTCCAAATTTTAGAGATGCTAAAATATGAAAAAGAGTGTATTAGAGTTAATGAAATACAGTCTTTTTGTTTTTTTTTTACAGTCATGTTTTTTAATTGAAAATTAGCAGGTAGACTAGAAAGCTATTTGAGTCTTTCCATCTGTATTTCTTTATTGATTTATCCTTCTGTTTTGTATATAAATAGAAAAATGCCTCAATAATATTGTATTGGTAAAATTTGGGTGGTTTTGTTTTAACTTTCTTCTTTACATTTTTAGTGTACTGTGATTTTTAATAATGAATATATAATTCCATAAAAATAATAAAGTATTACTCTTAAAAGCAAAATAATTAGAAAGCAAACAAAAAGTCTAATAACAATAAGGGGAGAAGGAGGCTATTGAAATGTGAATGAATTGTTTTAGACTTTATGCTACTCTTGTAAAGTAGACACTTTGGAAATGTACATTACACTTTTGATCCAGAGAAAACTATTCCTATACCCCTTTCAAAGTAGAGTCCACATCATCACATGGCCATTTGTCATTTAGAAAGATCATTTACAAACATGAAAAGCCTAAGAATATGCTCTAGGATTTAGGAAATGTGGAGAAGGAAGAGGGGACTGAGGTATGAAAAAACACAAAATAATAAAATTATTCTGAAATACTGGAACACATAAAATGGGAGGTTGAAAGATACAGATCAGAGGGGAGGTTTGGGAAGTTGGGACAAGATGCTTCTCAGTTCATTAAACAAACAACTGATTCTTGAAGTAAAAAAAAAATCAGGGAATTAAAAAGAAACCCACATTCTAAGTAGTATTTTCAGAGAGACATCATAGTTTTTAGTGGATTTTCCTTTACTTGTTTATTATCCCTCAGCCTTCTAACTTTGAGAAGAAAAATATTAACAACAGAAACAAATTATCTTCTCTCTCTCATAAATTCTCTCAGCCCTCAACACTGCATTTCCCCTCTCTCCCCCACCACATACTCTACCAGCCCTTCTTCCTTCCTTCCAGTCACAGAGAACTCTTGCCCAGAGCAGCCTGCTCAGATGATATGACACTAGATTCTAATTATGGCTTTTCTGAGTGACTCTTTAGCTCAATTTATACCATCTAATCCCAGTGAACTTACTCTTGACATTCAGAGTGCGATGACTATATCATCTGGGTCAGAAATGGGAATGCTTGAATGCCATGTGTGCATACTTGTGAGAACAATGGACTACAACATCTGAAATGTCACAATCCTGGAAAATCTATAAATTAGTTTCCTTAGGGATGGGTACGTATTTTCTCCACATTCTCAACCTGTGGTCTGTTGGCTTTGTGTTTGTCTGTATCAGGATTTGGCCCTCAATAACCAGAGCTGCTACTTTCTCCATCCAAGAATCCCCGGCAGAACCCACTAGTTTCCAAGAAAGTGGCACCTTGGAATATATGGTTTTGATATTCATTATTATTTTGAAATTTTCTCAGTGTTAGATTCCTCATTTGTAAATTTGTACAAATTCCTCATTTGTAAATTTTCTCAGTGTTAGATTCCTCATTTGTAAACTGTGTGCAAAAATACCAGCAACAGGGTCAAAATTTGCACACCACATATTGGGAGCACAAAAAATGTAGGTACTCTGTTTTCCAAATCTAATTTTATCTTGCTCTGTATCCTCCAATCCTCCAATTTTATCTTGCTCTGTATCCTCCAATCCTGTTGCTCGTAAAAGTATAAAAACAACAAAAAACACCCCCCAAATCCTAAGCTTTCTCATTAGTGATAAATTCATCTCTTCCAGGCTATAAAACTCTCTTTCCAGGTAACTCAGTCTCTTTTGGATAAATATTCAATCTATCCAAAGTTTGAATCCTCCAAAAGAGCTGTTCCTCTGTTCCTCTTCTTTTGAGTTTTCCCTCCCCTCTCTTCTTTATAAGGTATGACCTCGGTGACAGGGGACATTTGTGTGCTCTGAGAGACTGACTATAGAAACAGTCAAAGGCAAGACCATGTATTAAAAATAGAACTCTGACCCACAACCTGCAGCAACCTGCCCAGGAAACCAACCCGTTATCTGCAATAAACAGCTCAGGAAGTCAGCCTGCTCTAAGTCAGACCTGCAGGAAGCCTAGTTGTTCTTTCTATTGACAATCCAAGAAACTAAATAATATTTTCTGTTAACCACCCATCCAAATGGCCAGGACTTGATTAGTAACTGACATCTTCCTCAATTTTTGACCCCGCTTCAAATTTAGGATCAACTAGAGAAAGCCAAGTATGCATCTAACCAACCACAAAGGATGCCCCACTTCAGTCAATCCCCTTACAACTCCCCCAGGCCAACAGCCTCCAATCAGGGCACACCCGAAGCCTTCCCTTTCTTCTACTATAAAGCTTTCCTACTTCTTTGCCAGGTGTTGAGTCTCTGTCAAAATGCACGTGACGGTGGGTGGCTGACCCTCTTCTTACAGCAAGCTCTGAACCTATTTGTTCAGACACTTGCTTTTCTCATTTAGTTAGCCTTTGCTTATTTCCACAGTTCCCATAGTATCAGTGAAGAGCGACCAATCTCGTCCCATGCTTTCTGCCGGGCACATACTGCCCTCCTGCTGAGATACATTGGACGTCTCTGGACATTGCTCTTTTCCTCTCTGCCTCTGCCTGTGGCTGGTGTACCTGGAGATCTATGCACTTGGCATAGTGAGGACTCAGCTGAGTTGGCCTCACCTCGGCCCTTCGGTGTGCAGATCTCTGGAGTCTTAGTGGACTACTGTATCTAGTGCCTGCCTAGGCAGTGTGCCCCACAGTCTCTGCTGTGGGCTCCCTCACCCCTTGCTTCAGTTTGGCTCCCAACTCTCGGCTACCTCCCCACAATCCGTAGCATGTGTGTCTGTCACATAAAAGCTAGAAAGGACGTAGGGACCTTCTCCTGCCCTCTCTTGCCGAAACATGCCACACCACTGTTTTTTTCTGTCATGTCTGCCATGTTAGCTTGAGGGCACCCTGCTAAGCAGTTTCTGAACAAGAAGTGAGAAAAGGTCCCCTTTACTTCTGTTGCTCCTTTGTACTATCTGGGCTTTTCTTTTCCTTCACTTTCACTGTGAGGATCAGGTACAGGGAGGTTGGAGTCCTACTTTCCCAAGCCCCTGGTTGTACTTCCCCCTTCATTCGTGGCTTGCAAACCTCTTCTCTCCGTTGCACAATCGGTCTGAGAAGACTTACCCCCCTGTGTTACAGCCTCATTTTCCAGCCTTGTGAACTTCTTACCTCTAAGTGGTTCATTCACTTCTCTTCTTTGGGGCAATAAGCCTTGTGATTAGCATTAACAGTGGAAGAAGTGCACAAAAATAAACCAGTCTATAGGTAAGGGATAATAAATCAGGAAATACTAAGAACACCTTGTCTCATCACGCCTCACTTCTGATTACTCCATAGTGTGGTAATGAAGATCAGCTGCAATCAAGTACAAGGAGATACTTTGTGGTTATAAAGGGGAGGCAAACATGAATTGTTATTACTTGAATCAGAACTTAGCCACTTGGTCTTGTCATTAAAAGAGGTTTGTCTCCTTATTTATTTAAAAAAAGGGTTCCTTCTCTTATCTATCATTTTTAAGGAGAAAGTGTTCAGTTTAAACCTTGACTTTTTCTTCCTCTGTGCTGGTCAAAGGTGTGAGTTTATATCGCTTTTCTTGAATTCAGTAGTTTCTCATCTTCATTTTGATTTTCATCAATAGAAACGAAAAATGTGAATTCCAAAGATTTTTATTTGATATTTTTTCCTTATAGGTTAGAGGTAGGAAAAGTCCACAAGGTAGCCAGAGAAAATCTCATCTGCTAGCAGGAACTGTTTCTTCACAGGGTCTGGAACTGAGGTTAAACCTTGAGGACGCTGACTGTGCTTGTCCGTAAATATATAGGAAAGGAAGAATATTTCAGAGTGATTAAAGAAGGACCAAGAGAACTCTCAAAACTGAATTCCTGCCAGTAGGTGAGGACAATCTGTGCTGATGCTGAATACAAGCTAGAATTGATATTTACTTAACATTGTATAGTTTACAGGTTTTTTTTATTTGCTACGTCTCATTGGAGCAAATAAAAATCTTCTAAGAGCAATATTATTATCATTCCCATTTTACAGATGCAGCCAGACTCATCCCGATTTGGTTACATTTTGACTATTACTTTAGTTCAACGTGATCTTTATTTAGCCAGTTCCTTTACTTTTAAACGTGTGCATCCAGGGGAATGCCAGCTCTTCTCACCTTGAAATACAGAAGGTGGGAGAATTTCTTGTTGCACCTTGAAACCCTTCAACCTGGGGCAACTTTAGAGATGAATACGATTCCTATCACCCTTCATTGTCAAAGCTCACAACATGTGGAAAACTACTTTATAGTCAACATATCCACCAAAAAAATCTATAAATATGTAATTTGGAAACAATGTTTCTATGGCAATATAGTATTTACCTGAGCAGTAATTATGGCAGTGCAAATGTGTTAATGGCTGGTTAGAGAAATCACACCTGTTGCTAAGTGGGTTGCAGTCACTATCTTTTCTTTGCCAAATTTTATTGCTCAGATTATATGTTCTTTGTGGGTCATCATCACCACTTTAATCGTTTATTATTTACTGAGTGCGTGTAATAGGCAAAGGGGGGGATATTTGTCAGGTTTTAAATGAAAGGAAAAAACTGGCTTTGGGAGTGTGAGGTGGGAAGCTTTTCCAAGCACAAGAGCTGGTGTGGGACAAGGGGACATGAAGCTGGATTGTATGGAGCAAATGAAGAAACTGAAAAGTGATTTTAAGTGAAAGGTCATGGGGAAAGAAACTTCTTGCATAATTGGGAGTAGGAAAGAAAGGAAGTAGGAAATAGTATAAAGGAAGTAGGAAGTAGTATGAAGGAAGAAATAGGAAATAGGAAAAGGAAAAGGGGGAGACCAAAGCATAATATGAGAGAGAGGGGATACTGTGAGATCATTCATCCATTCACTCATTAAACAAGAACTGAAAATCTGTTATGAATTTGGGAGCTCTGAGATGTTAATATCCTTTAATGGAGAAAGTAAGTTCCAAAAAGTTAAGTGAGTTGACACAGCCAGTAAACAGTTGACCTTAACTTTGAATCAGAGCTTTGATTCTGAGGTCTGTGTTCTTTCTACCATGCCGATGCTGCTATACCTCACAGAGACCTTGTTTTTGTCAGTTTTCTTACATTTCCTGAATTGAAAAATAGTTTGAAAAGAAGTAGATATATGGAGTTCTAGGTTCTGGAGAGATTGAAAACACTGCTAAGCTTGGTTGGAAGGAAATCATTACTGAGAATAACTTTTTGGTAATCATTTCACAATGTATATGTATATCAGATCATTACACAGCACACTTTACATGTAAACAATTATATTTTTCAAGTAATCTTCAGTGAAGCTGGAAATAAAAAAGAGAGTAACTTTCAATATTGAGTGGTGGAAGTGCTGGAAATAGGGTTGGGATGTTTTGAGGGCAAACTTGAATGATTGAACAAGGCAGCTAGGAATGATCCAGGAACCTGATCATTATTTGATTGTTTTCTTCTCCTTTGATTCATTTGTAGATGTGTAAGGCTTTTGAAGAAAATTCTTATCAGCTGCATATTTTGATTTAATAATTATTTTATCTTCAATTATAACATATGAGGATGGCTTATTAAATCACAAAGCTAAAGCTCAGTATTTTTATAAGATAATTCTTGACAAAATATTATCTGAATAGACTAGAGTAATTTTTTTTTTTTTTTTTTTTGCGGTACGCAAGCCTCTCACTGCTGTGGCCTCTCCCGCTGCGGAGCACAGGCTCCGGACGCGCAGGCTCAGTGGCCATGGCTCACGGGCCCAGCCGCTCCGCGGCATGTGGGATCTTCCCAGACCGGGGCACGAACCCGTGTCCCCTGCATCGGCAGGCGGACTCCCAACCACTGTGCCACCAGGGAAGCCCTAGAGTCATTTTTTAAAGTTGGTGAAAGGAAATGTCCTCCCAAAGAAACTGTTCTCAACCTTAATGCAGTGTGTCAACCTGACAAATTAACAAAACACACTGAATAGTTTAACACTGGAAATCTGCAAGTGCCAATTTGATCTTCATGGCAAATTGCGCAAAGAGATTTGGTGTTTTTTAACTTAACAAGTCAGTATCTTCTGTAATCTATAAATGACCTTCAAGCAGAAATAAACTTTCCATCTGAACTTCCTTAAGTCATTTTAAGAATTGTTCGAGGGCTTCCCTGGTGGCGCAGTGGTTGAGAGTCCGCCTGCCGATGCAGGGAACACGGGTTCGTGCACCGGTCCGGGAAGATCCCACATGCCGCGGAGCGGCTGGGCCCGTGAGCCATGGCTGCTGAGCCTGCGCGTCCGGAGCCTGTGCTCCGCAAGGGGAGAGGCCACAACAGTGAGAGGCCCGTGTACTGAAAAAAAAAAAAAAAATCGTTCGAAAAGGGCCTAATAGCAAAATGAAATGGGAAGTCATTTGTCTAAATAAATCAGCTCCCAGTTTCTCATATTTCAACCATCATTTTTATAAATAAATAGAAGGTGTTGTCTGCTCATTTCACATTATCTGTTCATCACTTTTTTATTGTCTGTGACAGCTCTGTGCTGGTTAGAGGCAAAGCTCAGCTCCTTTGAATCAAAGTGTGCCTTATACATAGTGGCTCCCTTGCATACGTGAACACTTAGGAATCATTTACTGATTATTAATATGGACACTCATGAAAAATATGTAACGTATTTCCAGGTAGTTCTCCACATTTTGTGTTTAGTTGCCAGTGTCTTTGTAACACTACAATAAGTTAACTAGATGTTGCAGAGGTCTTCTTGTCCCAGATACAAATTTTTCTTTGATGCATTGCATACTCATTAAGTATCTTCAATGCACTTGGCACTATGATTCTTGAAGTTGGAATCCATGGGTTATTATTTGTAATTGCTTAGGGAAGATTTACAGTCTCATTTAGGAGGTGCATCCAAAGAAAAGGAAACAAAGGGGTAATCATTTAAGCCAATGCATATTCAGATGCCAAGCTGTGTGCCCAGGAGATCAGAGGAAGGAGAGGCCAGATTAAATTCAAGTAGTCTATGAAATGTGCCTTGAAGAATGCTGAGCAGTGAACTCAGGACATAATAATGGGCTTAATGAATATTAGTTGAATGAATGAATTAGGAACAAGGAGCAATGGTGGGGAGGGCATGAGCAGCCCCGGCAAGGGGCCTTCCTTTCGATGCTGACTGGGTGTCCGTATGTGGATTTGTACTCCTCAGGGATTTTTATTTCCCCCAAATAATTGCTCTGTCTGCTCTCTTATCTTATTTCTAACAAATGCATAAACCTCTCCACTCCTGCTCGAAAGGCCTCCAATTATTCCCATGTGTCTGGTGGTTTAACTTGTAGGAGTCACCTCCATGTGCTCTCCCTTCCCTTCACAGGGACTGAACTTATAAAACACAGTGATTATCCCAGCTCCACAGAGAAGGAAATTGGAACTCAGCGATGTAAGGAAGCCAGCTGGGAAGTCTATGCAGTGACTGTGCCCACATCTCCAAATTATTATTTTTTAGTGGAAGATCATTGAAAAAAAATTGCCTCTGCAGTGAAATAAGTTTAGGAAGCACTGCGTACGCTCACCTTTGTAGATTTTAAAGAGCACATTACTGTGTTACAGTCTCTGAGAAGCTCTGTCATAAAGAGTCCTGTTAAAGTTTATTTAATGCAACATTTCACCTAATTTACAATCACAAATCTTTTTTTTTTTTCTTTGTGGTACATGGGCCTCTCACTGTTGTGGCCTCTCCCATTGCACACACAGGCTCCGGACGCACAGGCTCAGCAGCCATGGCTCACGGGCCCAGGCGCTCCGCAGCATGTGGGATCTTCCCGGACCGGGGCATGAACCCATGTCCCCTGCATCAGCAGGCGGACTCTCAACCACTGCACCACCAGGGAAGCCCCACAAATCTTTTTATCCCATTATCAATTGTGTTTCCCAGAACACCTGAGCATATATTTCAACTTTCTTCACCCTTAAACATCACTCTAGAATCTCTTCAAATCCCAGCCTCCACCCTCCTCTCCTACCATTCTAAAAATTACAGACACTCTTGTCTTAAAAATGCTCCCCCTTTGTGCTAATATATCCGACTCCTTTTCCAGGATATTATGGGTTGAATTGTGTCCTCCCCAAAATTTATATGTTCAAGTCCTAACCCCCAGTACCTCAGAATGTGACCTTATTTGAAAATAGGGTCATTGCAGATGTAAGTGGTTACATTAAGATGAGGTCTTACTGGAGTCGGGGGGGGCCCGAACCCCTAATATGAGTAGTATCCTTTTTTAAATAGGAAATTTGGACACAAGTGCAAACAGGGAGAATGTCGTCTGAAAATGAAGGTAGAGATTGGGATGGTGTTTTACAAGACAAGAACCAGCAACAATTTCAGCACATCACTGGATATTAGAAGAGAGGTGTGGAACAGATTCTCCCTCACAGCCCCTAGAAAGAACCAATCCTGCCGACACCTAGATTTCAGACTTCTGGCCTCCAGAACTGCGAGACAATTTCAGTTGTTTAAGCCCCCCAGTTTGAGTTACTTGTTACAGCAGTCTGAGGACACTATACACAGGGCATATCCCACACTCACTTTTCCAGAATGTTCCTCCCTTCCTTTCCATTCCTTCACTTTTAACTGCTGAATTCCCCAGACCTTAGCACCAGCGTCCCCTCCTCACTGACGCTTCCCTTGACTTCCCCAGCAAAACAAATTGCCCTCCAACCTGTGCTCCCACAGCACTTTGTTTATTTCCCAGTTGGTTTGTAACGCCCTTGGAAATGGTCTTATTCCTCTTTGTATTCACAGCACTTAACGGAATGACGGTCGCCCTTAGTTAGGCTCCCAGTAAATGTGTTTGAGTGAACAGCTGAATGATAAACGGCTTCTGGTGTTTTTTCTGCTGACTTATTTTGCGTCACAGAGCAGTGGGGTGGTAGTCATGCTGGCTTGGTCTGAGATGGCACAAAGAGCTTTAGACGGAGTAAGTCCAAGTGTAGTGTAAAGTGGTCGTTAGCATCTCCTGACAATGCTTTGCTAGAGGCTCAGATGCGATCAGCATGTTATGAGCACATTATGATGTGGTCCTACTGCAGATGCCATTAGATCAAAGTATCCTGGCTCCTGGCATCCAGTTTCAATTCCATATTGATGCCTGGGGGGATGAGGCTGCATATTGTAGGGCAAATGCTTCATGGTTTTCATTGCAACATTCAAGACTCTTAATACCTGCAGTGGTTCTGATGTGAGATGCAGGAATTTTTGATTAGAACCTTTAGTGTGGATTTATTTCTTTCCCACCAAAATAGGGGAAAAAAGCTGATTTTCATAGTTATGAAAGGAAATTTATCAAAATTTGTATATTAATAATTGTTACTATATCAGAAATGGATTTCTGATTAGAAAGATGATTTACGTATAATTGTGTCTTGTTATTTTACTCTGATATTCATGCATATTTTGTTTTTGAGAAGTGTATTTTGCCAAATTTATATAATAACTTTATAAAACAAAGCACCCATTTTGTTTCAGGATACTAAATTTGACTCCTAGGGTAATTGCCTGTCCTGGTTTTCTAAGGATGGTCCAGTTCAGTACTGAAATCCCTGCATGGCTTAGCTATGGGCAGTCTTGGACAGTTGGTCACTATTTGCAACCCAAATTTTGAATTTTTATGTAGTTTAGGTGATGCTACAACTTCAATTCAAAAGTATTTGTGAGAACTTCTATTGCACTGCACACTGTGAGAGACAAGAGAGATGAAACATAGACCTTACTTTTAAGCTTCAAATCTAGTGAACACAGTGTAGGCCACATACAATGAAAGTCGTAAGAGAAATACAACACACAATTGGGCTTAGAAGGAAATTGCTTTCTGATTGTTGAACAGGGCATGAGGTCTCGTTTGAAAATGGCCTTGAAGGATATATAAACTTTTGAAAATAAAATATCGATATTTGGGTCAGGGGAAGGAGATAGAAAAAAATTGCTTTAGTTTTGGGGAAAGCTTTTTAAAAAATTATTAATTGATTACTTAGTTCAGCTCCTCCATTACCAGATTGTGAACCTCACATGGTATTTTGTAATTATGAAAAATAATACTCCTTTAATGATCAGTAAAATTCATAGATAAATTGCTATCTCACTGTCTTTATGTGTGTGCCTATTCTTTTTTCAAAAAACTTTAACTACTGTAAAGTTCACATAATATAAAGTTTTCCATTAACCATTTTTAAGTGTGCAGTTCAGTGGCGTTAAGTAAATGCACATTGTAGTGCAACAGTCACCACCATCCATCTACAGAACTCTCTGAAACTCTGTACCCACTAAACAATAACTCCTGTTTCCCACTCCTCCCAGCCTCTGGCACCACTATTCTCCCAGCCTCTGGCACCACCAGTCTCTATGAATTTGCCCACTGTAGGTACCTCATGTAAATGGAAACATACAGTACTTGTCCTTTTGTGATTGTCTCATTTCCCTTACTATCATGTTCTCAAGGCTCATCCATATTGTAGCATGTGTCAGAATTTCCTTCCTTTTTAAGGCTGAATAATATGTCACTGTACATATAGACCACATTTTGTTTATCCATTAACCTGCCCATTAACATTTGGGTTGCTTCCACCTTTTGGAATAATGCTGCTGTCAACATGGGTGTACAAATATCTCTTTGAGCCCCTGATTTCCACTCTTTGGGGTATACTCCCAAAATATAATTTTTATTATCAACCTTGTAATATAGTAAGTGATTAACAGTTCAGTGTGGGGCTTCCCTGGTGGCGCAGTGGTTGAGAGTCCGCCTGCTGATGCAGGGGACGTGGGTTCGTGCCCTGGTCCGGGAAGATCCCACATGCTGCGGAGCGGCTGGGCCCGTGAGCCATGGCTGCTGAGCCTGCGCGTCCGGAGCCTGTGCTCTGCAATGAGAGAGACCACGACAGTGAGAGGCCCACGTACCACAAAAAAACCAAAAAAACAAAACAAACAATACAGTGTACACCAGTGTTTAACGTATTATCTCATCGACACTCCTCTTTGCAATGTTGGAAGTGTTTCTCCGTTGCCAGCTGACTTCCATTGAGGCCCCGCTCCAGCTGGCTTCCATGAGGCATTAGAGGGAGCTGCAAGGCTGGAGAGGGAGGAAGGCCCTCCTGTCTTTATTCCCTATTGACTCCCTACTTACTTTCAGTCTTGTCAGTGTACCCCCAGCCTCTTTCTTCAGCGGACAGCATTGTTCATTCTGAGCAGAATTTGAATTCATTTTGCCATCTTCCCATCGCTCGCAGAACCAGCCTCATGAGTTCTCCCAGGAACTCTGGCCTAGCCCCAGGGGCCCTTTCTCCAAGGTTGGAGACCCCAGCATCATTACTATTGCTTCCTTCTCAGGGCATCTTCCAAGCATCTAAGTGTTGACAAGTTCAGCCTCTTTTTTTCTCCAGCCTCGGGGCGGTAGTTGCTTCCTGCAGTTGCTACTGCCTTGCTATCTTAGCATTCTCTTTTTGCATGTTCAATTATTTAGTTAATAGTTCTTTATATTAAATTCTTTCTGTTGAAATAACCAGGCTGTTTTTTTTTTTTTTTTTTTGCGGTACGCGGGCCTCTCACTGCTGTGGCCTCTCCCGTTGCGGAGCACAGGCTCCGGACGCGCAGGCGCAGCGGCCATGACTCACAGGCGCAGCCGCTCCGCGGCATGTGGGATCTTCCCGGACCGGGGCACGAACCCATGTCCCCTGCATCGGCAGGTGGACTCTCAACCACTGGGCCACCATGGATGCCCAACCAGCCTGTTCCTATCTCCTGACAGAACCTTGATGATATATTGTGTGCTGATTACCTTGATCCACATTTTCCTCTAGTTTTTATTTATATTTTCTCCTAAATCCATCTACATTTTTATTTAGAGAATGTGTGGAGTTTCCAAAATTCTGGCCACTTTTCATATAATTTAAATTCATTTCTCTGAAATCCTTGTCGGTATCACTGTGGCCATTTCCTGCATGAGTTTCAAGTAAATGTTTAACACCTTCTCTAGAGAAGTCCAGCTTGTTTCCTGGAGCTGGAAGGTCTTGAATGCCTGACTGTAGATAGATCTAAACTAATGCTGGGGACTTGCCTGGTGGCGCAGTGGTTAAGAATCCACCTTCCAGTGCAGGGGACACGGGTTTGACCCCTGGTCTGGGAAGATCCCACATGCTGTGGAGCAACTAAGCCTGTGTGCCGCCAACTACTGAAGCCTGCGCATTTAGAGCCCATGCTCCGCAACATGAGAAGCCCCTGCAATGAGAAGCCCACGTGCCACAAGAGGCCACAACGATGAGAGGCCCACGTACCACAAAAAAAAAAAAAAAGAAAGAAAATGGGATAAAGTATGTGAATGTGGGCCATAAACTGTAAAGATCATCACAAATTTAACATCTTATTATAAAGCTGGATTATTCATGGAGTCAGAAATGTAAAAAGTTAATTATTCTGAGAACAATAAGATGCAACTTTCAGTTATCCAGAATGATGAGGAAAAGGTTCAAATGGATAATCCAAAACAAAAGACTATTAGTTAACAGAATAAGGAAATTAGACTGCATTGTATGCATATATTATTACCTTTTTAAACTCCGCTAACTACCAATTAACATATAGTTGTTTCCAGACAGGAGACAACAGAGAACAGTGAGCAGGAGATTATGTCTCCTCAGCTGAAGCTCCTCATCTTTGCCCAGAGGTGCCTTCCAGCTTCCTCACCCTGAAGGGTGTGGAGGGTGCCCAGGGTGACTGTTGTCTGGGGGGGTCTTCCCATGGAGGGATTTCAGCTTAACTCACATCTGGCCTCTGGTCAGTTCAGTAGAACCTGGTGTGCTGCTGGCCCGTTTGCTCTTAGTTCCTTCTCTCCTTTGGCCCTGTTCTCAATATTGTAGGAAACGACGTTTCCCAGACTCCCATGCAACTGGCTTCCAGGTAGTTTTGGCCAGTGAGAGGCACTGGAGAAATCTGGAAGGTGGAAGGAGGGGGAAAGTGAGAGTATTCTTTCCATTTCCCTCTTCCCTGGGTGGGTCTCCAGAGCTGGCAGCAGCTGCATCTCCCTCACAGCTCCTGCCAGGAGTACCTCTCTCTAAGCTCTCAAATGCCACCCTCACCTGCAGTTCTGTTTCCTGTAGGTAGCCTGCTACTGGACTCTGGGAACACCACCCCTCCCTGTTTGTCACTCTAGGCTTCGGCGTCACAGTGGTTTCTTGATGCTGCTATTGCAAGTTTTATCACAGTCGCCCGTTTGCCTTCTCAACTTTTCATCACCTTTGTAACCAATTCTTGTATTCAGTTCCCTTTGTTGAAGGACCTGGAGAGGATTTTTTGTTCTGACTGGATACTGTGAAATGCATCTGGGGATATTCTGGGATAGACCCCTTATATTGGTGGGAAGTGGATGGTAGGGGTCACATCTCATTCCCACACCAGCTCCCACTGCACCTGCTTCACTTTACCCTACAGGGGCCCATTTTCCTCCCAGCTCTGGGAGATATCATGTTCCTTCCTGCTGGGTGGATATAGAACAAACATGTCCCTTCGTTTTTAAAAATCACGAACAGCTGGCCATGCTGCACGAGCAGCAGAAGGCGGAGTATTAATAACAGAATTTAGTGAAGTAGTCACATTAAACTTACAACAAAATGAATGTGCCATGTATTAATGATATGCAGAAACATCACTGCCCTGCTCTGGGGATTGGTGGGGCATATGACTGGTTAGAAATGGCTGCTGGCTGACTGACACTATTTCTTTTACTTTCACAAAACGTAGCCAATATTTCCCAGGGTTTTTGCTTTAATCTCTTTAGTTTCCTGGCCTTTGTAAACAGCATCAATGCTTAGATTCTTTCCTTAATTCACTGTAGGTTTTCATTTTCATTATAGACCGACACGCATTGAGTACACTATTCTGGTGCTGACACCCCACCTTGTATGTGTGTTTCTTCTCTTCCACACATAAGAAGGGCCCTCAGAGCAGCAGCCACCACAGCAGTTGTAGTGTCAGAGTATCTGCAGGGTTTAGGGAAAGCCATATTTAGGGCTATTGATGTCACAGGCATTATTTAATCTTCACAATAGCCCTGCAAAGCAGGTAATATTAGTATTTCTATTTTAAGCTGAGTCTCTGAGAGGATAAGTAATAACTTTACCCAAAGTCATACACCCTGTAAGACATAGAGGTGGGATAACATCCCAAATTTTCCTGACCCCAATAAAATATGTTCTTAATTTCTACAGGAAACATGGCATCAATGCAGGTGAAAGTTACAAAGTTAGATAAAAGATAACTTCCAGATAAAATCAAACAGCTCTTTTCCTTTTATTATCTCTGCCCAATCTCCTCCCCAAGTCTTGCTCTCCCAGGTGACCCCACAGGTACAGTACCACTTGGCACTTGAAATCAGATCACTAACATCCATCTTTATGTGCAATTGCTTCCTCCAATGAAGCAGAGGTTGCATGATAATATACTTCGGGTGGAAAGCAATTCTTCATGAGCTGTATCCGGTTCCACACCTCTCTGTGGCACACACAAGTGTATTTCTGACTTTCTCTCCCCTTGTCCTTTTCAGAAGCAATCTACCAGGGAGGGGGGGGAGCTGTCAGCAGACCCACGCTGTTCAGCTATTCTCGGAATCCATTATTGAAGTCAGACTCCGTCTTCTCTCCTATTCAGAGACCTGCCTGCTAATTCTAAAGAGGAGAAGGTGGAGGGCTATGAATCCCTTCAATTACTTGTTTCTGGGTGAACATGGTTCAGGGAATGCTAATGGTACCTTCTCTAAATACCTTTTACAAGAGACAGCATGAACAAAAGTCTGAATTCTCATCCTCAGGGGCTCCAGTCATGCTTGCCAAAATATAGATTCAAAGGACACCCTCCCCCAGTACCTGCAAGGCTGTCCCCCAGTACCTGGATTAGAACTCTATTGTACGTAAAGACTTTTTCCCAAGCTAAAAGAATTTTCTTTATTGATATGTCTTTCTTTCACCTCTCTTTTTCTCATTGTTTCTGCAACATTCTAAAATGTGGAAGTGATGAAAATCCTGTTCTCTAGGGTTACAGTTATTTTCCCTTTCTAGTCCATCAGTAAAATGAGATTTTAAAAGCAAAATGATATTCTTTAAGATCAGTTAGTGAGGCAGTTCTCTTAGAAATACATTTTTTCCCCATTCCAACTTTAAACTGCTGAATATATTTCTGGGGAATCTAGTTAAATTTTGTTTTTTAATCTTAAAATCTTAAATTTGTAGAATTTGGAGTGGAAGATCATCTCTGGGAGAGATGGGACAGTTTCCCTTGAGTATCAGGATGCAACTGCAAACCCTCTTCCTTGGGGAGGAGAGAGAAAAGTCAGGAACATTTTCCTCCTCCTTTTCATTTCTCCCCCCTTAATTTTTATCTCTGTCTTTTTTCCTTTCCATATTTATTTCCCTCCCCTTTCTACTTGATCACATTCTGCAAGAACATTATTAAAAACATTTTTAAAAGGATGACTGACATACAGCACCAAATCTGTCATAAGTGGCCATTAAATTATGCTTCTTCAAATATAATTTTACAATAATATAATTGTAAGACTGGATGAACCAGAAGTAGTCTCTTGTTAGGACAAATTTTTTAAAAGATCAAATCATCATTGTAGGTCAAACTTTAAAAGTTTAAGCTACCACTTATACAACCTGTAGAAAAGCTTGGTAAAACAAGGATATACAACTGAGTTTAAGACAAGGGAGTGGTTATGTTTCATCAAACATTTCTCTGTGTTTCAGAGTATGGTGTGTCTTATGAAGGACTGAGTTTCCTTGCTATAGTATTCCCATATATTTTCCCTGAAAAACATTCTTTTCTGTTTTATTTGGTTAATAAATGGGTACTTCCTGGCTAGAGAAAAAGAGAAAACTTTCCTGAGACCTGGCTGTCCATCAAGTAGTCAGTGTCTTTACGCTGCAGATGAATTGTCTACTAGGAAAATGGAAATGGGAGCCTGCCCACCAGAGACTGTCACTCATTTCTTTTACAGGCTTTGCATGTAGAATGAGTCCCAATCCTGGTTCTGTACCCCGATCTAGTTTCCGTCATGTGATGTCTTCCACCAACAGAACCAACCCACCAACAGGGGTTGCTCCAGTAGTTGTACAACTCCTAGAAGGAGCCTGTGAGAACTGGAGCTAATTTAGACAGGGGCAGAATTGTTTGGCATCAACGCTTGTCTCTAGGTGCCCTCCGCCTCCCCATTTTACAGACCCAGGGTGTCCTTCTCTAGGCTTTATCTTATCCGGTTTGAACTTTTCTAGGTAATCTCCTGCTCCTCTTATCAATCCAAATTTATTTGACCTATGAACCGTGTCTCAGGGGCCTTACTGGGACTCTATGAAGTCAACTGAGTCTGTGAACTAACAATAATCAATGAGTTATCCCTTGAAAGTAACACAGTTTTATTTTAACTTGATTCATTTAAACAAATATTTATTGGCACCTAACGTGTATCAGACACTGTGTTAAATTTGAGTGTATAACAATAACCAGGAAGATATGGACCCTGACCTCACGGATCTGAAGTCAAGAGTGAACAGGAGACATGAAATACAGACAGTGTGATAAGATCTCTGATGAGGGACATTGGCCAGAGTATACAACTAGTGGACCCAGACTTGTGGAGTCAAGAGGGCTTCCCAGAGACAATATCTTCAGAGACCTGAAGAGTGGGCACTTAGTCAAGCACAGGAGGGGCCTCAGAGGAGAGAGTGGTTCTGAGTGAATAAAAGGGAGCACAGTGCATGGCAGGAGTCAAGAAATTCAATGTTGCTGGAAAGCAGGATGGGGAGGGCAGCGTGATGAGAGCACACACAAACGGGCTTTCCTGCAGTAACCAAAGGAACTCTTTTAATGGTGGATGTAAGACCTAGTAGGAGACAAATTTTGAGAGAAGTGAATCTTGCGGCCCCTCCATTCCCCAGTATGTAAGTGACCCTTTGTTCTAACCTCCGTAATGGGCAGGCTTTGGCATAGACTCTGAGGGCTGTTTAGTTGTTCCATTCATGCCTCTATCAGCCCAGATGTGAGTGGGTTCCAACACACAGCATTCACATGTGAACAGCCAGAGAAGTCTTCCCAGATCATAGGCAAATTCCTTAGACATGGGAAACCCTGCTTCTTCCCCTGGTACTAGAGATGTCAGTATGATCTGCCCCTCCTACAACTCCTTAGGAAGAAGCTGTCCCACTCATAGGCATAGCTCACTTCACTCCTCTGTCCTAAACTAAGCAACCCTGCCTGTGGTTCGCAGTTGAAGGGTTCAGAGCTGTGCAGCTGATGGAAGGGAAGCCAACCACAGGTTGACTTGTGCAGCGTGGCTCAGAAAATGAGCTGAGAAATGGAGAGGCTGGACAAATGGAACTAAAGATGGAAATATGCTTTATGTTTTAGTCTGGATCATAGTGAGACCAGTTCATGTGTAAGTCAAAATTCAGTGGCAGTTATTGCAAGGATCAAATAATGTATGTGAAATACTGAGAATAGTGCCCCCCACACAAGATATACTCAGTAAGGATTGTTGGCAACATGGCCAGAAATTGCCTTTTGGTAGAGAGAGGCATGTGGAGCAAGCAGACGCATAGAGAGAAACTGAAATGCCATGAGAGAGAGGCCAGAACCAGGCCCGATACTAATTTAGTTTCAGTTTCAAATCACATGCATCCCTTATATAGATGCCCTCTCCCTTAAGGTAACTTGGGAGAGAGTCTGTCCTTTATAGCTAAAGAAACCCACTAAGAAACTCCCTAGATAAGGGAATGGATTGGGCAAAATTAGATACTGTTCCTAAACTGATTTGTAGCATTTGGGCACATAACGTCATGTCAAAACAATGAGCTAGTCTTAAGCCCTAAATATCTAGTGCATTTTTTTTTCACTCAAGTATATGTTAATCTATCAATTAATGTAATAACTTCAGTGCCTTCCTCAGTACACAGATGAGCTGATACAATTTGGCCTGTGAATTTTCACAGATGCTGCTTTGTAAAAGGTTGGAATAATGAACTAATTGAAAACTTTCCCCCAGAGGCCAATTCTGATGCAAGCCCCTTTGGCAGCCCAGCTCCAGGAGAGGCAAAAGGAATATTTGATGGTGTGTGTTATAGCCGAGACACTAACAATAGGTTAAATCATTTGAAACTTCCAGTTAAAGAGGAATAAAGTAAGTAGGAAAATAATAATGATCCTAACACTGCGAAATACTTTGTTATGAATGGAAATAAAAACATAACTTTCTTAAAACTGAAATAAGGATTATGTTCTCAGATGAGAGTCAGAATGAGATGACGGAACAGGATAAGCAGCCCACTTGGCACAGAAGGAGAATAGCAGCAGAAGAGGAGGGCTAGATAAATAGAGAAATAATTGAGACTTACGTTTCAGTCAGAATCGTCTGCCTCCAAAGCATGACTTACGCTCTTGAGCAGTGCAGTCAATCTTTTGGTGTCTGAATTCTGTCTTCCTTCTCAGGTGTATCTTCACTCAAATCACCATGCTGTAGTTAAACTTTATCTCACTTCATGAGGATGTTCCTGTTTTCCTGTGGCTGGTGATTATCATCTTAAATGAACTTGTTTCAGAGTTCAGGGTGAGGTTGTCATCATGGTTCTTAGAAAGGGGCTTCTTCACTTGTGCCAAAACTGGTGCAGCCATTATACTTTCTTTGTGGAGGTTTTCATTCGTAAGGAGCTTTTCAAACATCCTCATAGGAAGAGAGGCTCGAGCAATGATCTCCCTGTTATCTGCTGCATGACTCGACCTCTAATAACATTTTGCCAACACTGCTTGATCTATTCCCCTAACTTATTGATTTACTTGTTTTTGCTTGAGTATTATAAGCAGATCCCAGACATCTCACTCAACTCATAAATATTTGCTATGCATAAAAGGGATCAAATTACTTCTTAAAAAAACAGAAAGGAAACGTTGAAAAATATTGTCTTCCACCACTGCATTCCAAGTATTAAAATTTTACCCCTCTTTCAAGACCTACTTCAAGGTTACTAGGCTCCCTCTCAAAAGGGATGCATCATCTGACCTAAACACTTGAAAATTCATTTTCTGCTATCTTGTAGCATGTCTTGAATTGACTTGATATAACATTAAATTTTGTATTTTTATTTAACTTCTCAGGAATTTATGTTGTTTCCCAAAGTAGAATGAGGAAGCAATGTGGTTAATAAAGGAAAACGCTCAGACTTAGAAAGTCCCAGGTTCCGACTGAGGTTCTGTCATTTTACGTAAGTCTTCTGAGCCTCAGTTTCCACAGCTGTAAAATGGAGATGAGATCAGCCCTGTTACATTGCAAGAGACCCACATTTTAATTTGCACTTATTTTAACAACCTAATTTTTAATCTGGGATCGTATTTAAAGTATGAAATACATCCAAGCTGCATGAATATATTTCAGCAAGATCAGAAGCACTGACTGTGATTTTTTAAATAAAATAATATAAATCATAACACACATATACACACGCACACACCGGATTCCTGTAAAGATTAAATGATTAAATGAGATAATAAATGTGAAATGCACACGATTGGGATAAGCTCAGTTAATATTTGGTTCTTTGATTTGTTCATATAGCAGGTAGACTAATGTTTAAAAATTAGAAAAACATAGGACTTGGAATATGGAGTATCTTCTGTGGTATCTGGAGAAAAGTTTTGGTATGATTTAGAATCACAGATAAAAGGATGAGACAGGATGTGTCCTGAGGGTCAGGTATGAATCATACTCCAGCCACACACAAACAGGGATTTTTAAACTTGCCTCAGGCCATAGAAAAGGACCTCAGGGCTGTAATTCAGCACATGATGATAACATTCTGATTTATGTTTCTCTAACCTCTTCCTCAAGGTATGAAAGAATCTACTGGGCAATTTAGCAGGAAACATAAGATAACCTTACCAAGGTGCTTGTGTTCTGTTAATCCTCCTTCAAACATGCTAGCAGTTTCCAAAGTCCCATCTCGTTGGATTCATCTAGTTTCAGCATAAACATCTTAGAAAGACTTGTGAACCGGACCAAGGACTCAAATGATCTCTCAGGTCAGCGTGTTTTGCATGCACACGTGCTGTCTAGGGATATGTGACCATAGCCTTAGTGAGCCCTGCTAGGTAACTGGAGATTACTCTGTTTATAATACAAGTCTGCACCTAAGGAAAACGTGAGTAAGTGTAATTGTCAGCAGTAAATCTCAGGTGCTCTGACCCTCTATGCACTTTATCCTCTCCCAGCAACCCAGAACTCTGTGCTGTTTCTCCAAGGGCTGCTGGGAGGGGCCTCTGGGATTTCCCTGGGGGATGGGAGGCTGGAGTCTCCAGGCTGGTGACAAATTGCTGTTTCATATTATTAGCAGGTATTAGTTGAGGTTGGCAAGACCTCCCTCCCTCTGCCCCCCTCGCCTGTCAATATTTATTGATTCTCCACAGTGTTCATGGCTGCATTTAACTTTCCGTTTTTCCCTTCTCCTCAGCCTCTTCCTGTTAACAGGGTTATTCTTCAACTCTGGGTTGAAAAATGGAAGGACAGGACCCTGGATCCCTTTCCCCAGTCAAGCAAGGAAACTTAACTAGTGATCGTATTGTTTATAATGTGCTGAGAGCCACTGCACATTTGTCCACTGTAGACAAAATAATCAGAGGACAGAGAAGGGAGGGGCTTGTCAGAAAATGATCCTCAGCCTGAAGCTCATTAAGGCTCTTAACTTGAAAATTGGGGAAAACACAGGGATGACAGTTTCTCCTTAGAGTGTTTCTTCCCAGAAGCAGGTGTACCGTGTCCGGCATTACTTTGGGGCCTCGATAAGCATTCACTACGAGGTGAGATGAATGAACTCTGCACAGACAGAGATGGGAGTAGGTGGGGATGAATCAGAGGCGTGGGGAATGGGCCCTTTCCTGATGTGACTCACCGCCCTGCTCCTGCTGCTGCCCTGACTCACTGCAACCTTGATGGTTTCTAGGGAGACCGCTGAGCCCTGGGCAGCAGCAGGCTGTATGGACACTGTGCTCCTGTGGCCGTGGATCCTGTTACCTAGTGACCCCCACATGTGGACTTGGTGGCTGGGGGCTTCCCAGGAAAGCCTTCATGTCTTGAAATGGCATTAGAGAGAGAACACAGAAAAAGAAATATTTCTAAGGTTATTCACAGACACCAGCTAGAAATGAAAGCTTTTGTCTGCCCACAATAGGCAATCGATTCATGCTCTGCCCACAGAGCTGTGCTGAACACCAGACACATTTGGAATGACTGGGCTGGGGGCATGGGGGAAGGATGCAGAAATAAATAAATAGAAAAAAATGAAAGATATTCCAAAAGGAAATGCAAGTCTACAGCATATCATTCATAGTTATGGCTCACGTGTCTAATACTTACTGCGTGACAGGCACTGAAAACAAGATGAACAAACCCAGTCCCTCCTCTCGCAGAGCTAGTGGGTCTGGTGAGGGTGGAAGGGGTGACCTTCACAGAGAGCAGCTCTTCTACTTCTCATAGCAGCTAAGATAGTGGGAGGACAGATCGACCCAAAGTGAAACCCATCTCCTACATCACACAGATAGCACCTGAGGGAGACTTTTCCACTCCACCAGGCTGCTCAGAATCTAAATTAGCCTCATAAACCAGTGTAGAGGTCCTCATCCAACTTGATTCATTGGAAGAGCAAATTTAAAAATAATGATACTATTGTTTGCCAGTAAAGAGATGCTGCCACAATACTGCAGAAGTTTCTTCCCTTGGAGAGTGAACTATTTCCCCTGAATATCTACTTGTACATGTTAATAACTTCAAAATAATTTATCATAGGCAATAGAAAGGAAAGCATCAACCTAGTGAGTGTCAAGATTATCATAAATTCTGAACTAGTGGATTTTAAATTTTAATGAGCTGTTATTAGGTATTTTGTTCCCTTAATTTTTTATGCCACTGACACTTTTCATCAAAATGGCATGGGAACACTGTGTATTTTTAAAGGGTAGGAAAATTCTGAGGAAGTAATTTTCCACTTAACCTTAAGTTCAGTAGACTTAGGTCTTTGCAAAGGAAGTATTTAATTCTACCATCAAAATCAACCTTTCACGGATTCAGAAGTTTTAAGAAAGTCTAAAGTAACCTGATCACCTTAAAATACATTTCTGAGAAAAAAGTAATTTTTTTTTCCTGGGGCCACATTTTAAATATGACTTGATATTACAGCTGTATGAATGAGAATCTAAGGTTCATTCCTCTGCATTTTCCTCAGAAACTACCCCTTGTTGAACAAGCCTATGATGTGTGCCAAGCATGTTCTTGCACCTTCTATTGGCCTGGGAAGCAGCAGAAATGGAACTTTGAATTGGATTGTTACTCCCTCCCTCTCTTCCTTTATTCCTCGCTCCCTTCCTCCCATTAATAAGCAGTTTTGAACTCCAGAGTTGACCAGATATTTAGATTTCTACATTTACTCCAGGTTTCTTTGGAAGATATGAATAAAAATGGGATCACAATTTCCTACCAAAGAGTCAAGACAGAGAGGATCCTTACAAATGAGTAGGAGAGAAGAGAGGAGTGGAGAGAGATGAAGTCCTGTTCTTCATCTTTTTACAAGTGTCCCCAACCCAGGAGCTGAGGGATCATACATTTACAAGATGCAAAGAGGGTGTTTACTCTTGGGGATATGGCAGGGTTTGAGGGAACCAGGCAGAGGAGAGTCAAGAACATTTCTTCAGCACACTTATACTTTAAAATTACATTTCATTTAGCAATGTTTGGTGCTAGATGTGGTTTTGCTGAGAAATAAAAAGGGCCCTTGTGGGACCAGGAGAAAGGAATAAAATTATTGGAGTTTATCAGAGCTAGATCTAGGCTTTCAGGGTTAGGGATAAAGAGGAGGAGAACACACTGGGTGTTCATTTTGGCATTCTTCTGCCCAGTCCAGAGGAGGGAAAGATGAAAAAATTGAGAGGGAAAGACCAAGTCTCAAACAAAAGACTTTCATTTTATTTCTGTTAGAAATATATGGATAGAGAATGGATGACTTAAGAGGGTTCATTGGAAGATTGGGATGGTGGGGTCTTAATAATGCTGTAGATTCTATAAACAATAGAAAGAATGCAGAGTACTATGGGGACAGAAAAAGATGACATGTCCTTTTGGAGAAAATTGGGGAAGATTTCATGAAAGATTGATAGATTTTGGAGTGTGGTTTTGAAGTAGGTGCTAGAGTATGAATAGTTTTACCATTGAGAGAAGAACATGAGATGGACGGAGAGTACCAGTCTCTTTGATAAAAGGGCAGTTGTGAAAACATGCATACAGATCTTCCTCGACTTACGGTGGGGTTATGTCTTGACTGACCCATCGTAAATTGAAAATATCCAAAGTCAAAAATGCATTTAATACACCTAACATACCAGACACCTTAGCTTAGCCCAGCCTATCTTAAATGTACTCAGAACACTTAAATCAGCCTACAGTTGGGCAAAATCATCTAACCCAAATCCTATTTTATAATAAAGTGTTGAATATTACATGTAATCTGTTGAATACTGTACTGAAAGTGAAAAACAGAACGGTTGTGTGGTCAAAGTACGGTTTCTAGCACCAACATAAAGTTGAAAAATAGTAAGTCAACCATCATGAATTGGAGCTATTTGTAGTTTCCAGGAAACATTGAATAGTCACTGCAATTAAAAACATGGGTTGTGGTGGGAGGTTACAGCAAGGTGGTGAGAGAAAAGGCTGAAAATATAGAGGCCAGGTTGTGAGATGTCCTGAAGGAGGCTGGCAGTGGGCAATAGAGAGCCATTAAGTTTTTCTTTTTCTTTTTGGGGGTGAGGGGAGGATAAACAATAAGGGTCTAGCATCAAATAGCCATTTTCAATAACCTTTTATAGGCGTGTGGAAGATGATGTGTGAGAGAACTCCTGATCCTTGAACTCTAGCTCCCTGTTGTAGGTTGGTCCCAGGAAGCAGCTTCAGAGGTGGAGACCCGTGGGCAGGAGTTTGGGGGGCTTGCCCTTAGGATCCATGCCTGTGAGGGAGTGAGGGCAGCAGGATTAGGCAGAGGGAGAAGTGCTGCTGCCATCATGATAAAGGCCTCAGTTTATCCCAGAGGGACCCCCAGAGCTGGGATGGCCATTCAGAGTTGAATCAGATTGGGCCAATGGGGTCAGGCCTTATCCCTGTATCAATCAGTCACTGGATAAAGAAGAGGGGGGAGCTTGTTCAGCTGAAGCCAATCAGTTGGGGGAGTGAGTGTTTGTTTCAGTTCAACCCCATCCCTAGTCTGTCCAATCTCTAGAAATTGGCACCACCAATTACCTCATTAATCATGCCAAAGCCTAGGGATTTCCTTGGCTTCTCTCTTTCATTTTTACCTCACATCAACTCCATCAGTAAATCCTGTCAGCTCTTCCTTTAAAGTGGTCCTCTACTTATAGTCAAAGTTCATTCATCATAATCCACACTCCCTCATCTTCCACTGGGACTCTTACAATAGACTCCCAAATGGTCTCCCTGCTTCCAATCTTGCTTGCTTATAATCTCCTCTCTCTTCTCCATTTTATCAATGTCTGGAACCTAGTGAATACTTAGTACATGTTAAATGAATGCGTAAATGACCTCAGAAGATAGTGATCTCTTTAGCTACCGAGGGACCACTATTACGGTGAAATGGAGAATTTGTTGGTCCATGGATAATGTAAGGAAGAAAACAAGAGAAGAAATTAAATTTTAGACATTAAGGACTTTTTAAAGGGTAAAATTCTATAAATATAAACATATGTCAAACACATTTCAAAGGTTTTAGTTAATTTGTTAATTAATGAAGGAACCAGTAAGAAGTTACAACCAGTTAAAAGATGAATCCAAAGTAACACTGATACAGCAGCAATAAGTAATGCTGAAATGAATTTATAAACAGTTGTGAAATGGGCTTATTGGAAAGAAGGGGGGAGGAAATCAATTGTATTTCCACCTTTTTATTTTTATCTTTGCAGACAAGAGGCATTTACATTTCTGTCAGTTATATATAACTCACAAGAAATATTGGGTTGGCCAAAAAGTTCATTTGGGGTTTTCCCTCAGCTGTTATGGAAAAACCTGAACGGAAAAACCCCAGCAAACTTGCTGGCTAACCCAGTATAATCGCTCAAAGACAATGAAAGTTGTGGAGACCCCATCAAACCAGCCAATCTGGAAGGGTGCTTAGAAAACACTTAGTTCTCCATTGAAGATACACAATAATCTTTCTGATTCATTTTGCAGTCTTTCATATGTATATATTTTTTTTCTTTCATGGGTAAGCAGAAAGAAAGAGAGAGAGAAATAAAAGGAAATTTCTTAGGCAGTTTTGGTTTGTGCCTGCTCTCTTGGAGAAATTATTAATAGCAAGTTTTTTACTCTAAAAAAATGTCCTGGTTTGGAAGACATGCTATGTAGTTCCCCTATCTGGAAATCTCTGTAGTTTCATTATTATTCACATAAACCCACTTAAAATAGACAGCAAAAGGATTTCTTTGAGGTAAAGCTACACTGTGGAGGATTAACAACAATTTAATTAGTACTTTAAATCTAAGTGATTGAGGCTGTGGCCACAAGTGGAAAATGGGAGTTGTGAAATGGGTAGAGTCTGGAGCAGCTGTGGTACTGTCAGTCTGTCTCTTGGACGGGATCCCTGATCCATGTGTCTCGATGGATTTGGTCAGGCTCTGATTCCATTGGTCCTAGTACCTTCTTATTATGGGTGGTAGTCAAAGGGTTGGACAGCTTCACTTTTTAAAACAGTGGAGATTTTGTGTTTTCTTGTTTAACACCTCAAAGTAAAAACCCATAATAATGTGAGTATGTCTGGAACAGAGAGGGCAGAAAAGGAGTGAAAGTAATACAAGGTATTAGTATCTTATGGCTATACCATTCCGTATTCATTATTTCTGAAGCTAGACAAGTTGAATGAATGACTGAATTTGCTTTAGATTCTGTTTTTAAAATACTCTGAACTTATTATTTTGTTTGTTTGTCCGTTTCTGTAGACTCTTGACAGTTGTAAGAATCTTTTTCTTTCCTCTCTTGCCTCAAGTTCTATCACCTCTGCCTTCTCCTTTGTGATGTCATGCTGGGAAGCAGGCAGCTTAATCATGTTCCCAGAATTTTTATGAAAGCTCATGAAATAGAAAGTGCTTTTCTCCAAGTCTTAGAGGATTTGCTTATTTTTTCTTTTTCAAACTAGCAAGTCACATTGTGAACCATAAAAGGAACTCATTCCCAAAGGAATTAAGGCTAAACTTAGAACCAACTATTTATGAACTGTCTGCAAGTGGAATCACATTTGAATCCATTCTATGAACAATAGTAAGAACAAATGTAAACATAGTTACTAAAAAGTTTGCCAACTGCAAGCTCTAATCAGTGTCCTTTATACTGAGGGGCAAATGAGGACTTCGTAGGAGGTGTTGGCTAATCATTGGGAAGCACTCCTTGGAATGTAAGGTCAGAGGGAAAGTCCTACTGTGGGACTGAACATGAGTGTTGGCCTCAAGTATCAGAGAATTCTGACTGAGCCTCTGATTTGTATGTGGTGGGAATCCGCCTTAGAAATGTTTTTGAATCATTGACACTTACAAAATGAGTCATTTTCCAGAGAGGGCAAGCCCCTGAAGTGTGTTCTAGAAGAGAAAGGGAAACAACCAGTGCACATCAACTCAGGCATACCAAACTCACCTTCTCAAATGGGAAGGTTCATGCCCCAAGCATTTCACAAAAGATTTCTCTGAATAGTAATAATTACAACTGACATTTCACTTGCCCTTTATGGTTTGCAAAGTGCTTCCAACACAAGATGTCATTTCAGAAGCACTCAGCTTGGATCTTAACAATACCACCTTGGGGGCCATGGAAAGATGGGTGAGCAGCCAGTGTCAGAAGACTACCATTTCCAGCTACCATATTCCTAACCTTTGCACTAGTGAGTCCCAAGGGCTAAAATTTTCCTGGAAAGGATTGTAAACTGAGGTTGTTATTACACTTCAGAGTTCCTCCCTTGCAGTGATTGTTTTACATAAATACTCACTGAGTTATTATAGTAGGACTAGCTTCAAAAAGTGAGTACTACTTAAACTTGAAAAAAAATCACAAAATAGCCAGGGATCTACACGTATTTTGGTTTCACATTCAGATCAGTGATGGGTCAGACTTTTAAGCAAACAATCAGACTTTTGTGTATCTCTGTATTCTGAAAACAGTTACTTCATTTACACATTCAGTGAATACTTAAGTACCTGTCCCATCGATGCCTCCCATTTTTAGAATACAGAATGATGAGTAAAGACTGTGCCCTCCGTCAGCTTACAATCTATTAGAGAAGATATGCACACAACTCAATGCAAAATGTCAAAAGTCTAGAAAGATGAAGAATTAGAATTTTCTTCTGAATGAGTAGAATTAGAGCAATCCTCAAAAGTAGGATTTGGATTGGGTCTTGGTGAATGGTAGGCTTTCTAAGGATGGGTAAGAAAAGGTATTCCAAGGGGAGGAAACAGCAATATGGAAAAATATGGGGTGTATATCCATTATGATGATGATAAAGAACCCCCTGAATGGAAAGCATCCTTATGTACCTCTGTCAGATATTTTCTGTGCACAGCCAATAACAATAACTGCAGATAAAATGAAAACTTAAACCTATACCACATGTTGATATGGAATCATAGTTACAGGTATAGATAAGTATTTAGCTCTAATAGTCAATAATTATGTATGTCCACTACTGACTCACGCACCTGTTTTTGTAGTTTTTTTCTCTTTTTTCTTTAAAGAAAGAAAAAACAGTTCTCCTATTATAAAAGTAATGCCTTTTCTTATATTGAATCATTAAGCAAAAAGAATAAAACAAGCAACCAAAACCTACTACCAAAAATAATCACTGTTCACATTCTCTATATGTTCTTATTACCTACAGTGTGTGTGCCTATATATGTATATATTAGAAACATTTTCCCCGTCCTTAAACTTTCTCTACAAGTATTTCTTTTGCTACATGATATTCTATTATATAGTAGTGCCATGATTTTGTAACCTATTTCTTATTGTTAGATATCTGGACGATTTATGGTTTTTCTCTTAAAATATAGAAAGTATTGCAATGAACAGCTGTAAAATTAAACATTTGCAACCTACATGAGTATTTCCTTTGGATAAATACCTAAATACCCAGAAGTGGAATCCCTGTTTCTGGAGGGAGGGAGGGAGAGAGAGAGAGAGTGAGTGAGTGTGTGTTTGTGTGTCTGTGTGTGTGTGTGTGTGTGTGTGTGTGTGTGTGTTGTCAAATTCTATTCCAGAAAAGTTGTACCTTTCTTGACTCCCACCTGCTATAAGTAAAGCTATATTACTTCTCGAAGAAAATGATACAATCTCTTAGGAAGATGGGATAGTCAGAAACACAGTGTGATGTTGACATTTGGACAGAGACATTAAATCACTAAGACCTGTGTGTAGGAAGTCCTCCAGCTAATATATCTCTCACCCAGAGAACCCCTCCTTTATCCATGAGTAAGCATCAATTGCTATTCTCTGCATCATGGATTCCTCTTCATTACCACCTCAGCCTTGAAAACACTTCTATCTACTCCTGATATAAGCCATCTGAAAAGCTAAGCTTTGCTGCTGTTTTTCATTATGCTAAGCCTGATCACAGAGGCATACCGTGGCAATCATAAGTTTTAACCAGGCGGTAAGTTAGGGCAATTTCATTACAAGTGCACACTTGCATTGCATGCCCTTAATCTCTGTTACTGCCTCCCCAAACAGCACATGCTCCCAGCTTGGATTTTGACAATACTTTCTTTGTCAGAGGAATGCCACAGAGAGAGTCAGAGAAGCTGCTATTGCCAGGAACCTGTTCCCTGGCACCAGAGGCAGAGGCCATTTGAAAAACCTGTGTGCATTTACACTGTGCCATTGGCACACATGGCCTTACTCAAAAGAGCAGTGTTAATGCAGGTTATGGTCCCATCTGGCTCATTGGTTTTGTGTTTCCATTGCCCCCAGATGTTTAATGAGGTTCCTCTTCTGACCACCTCTCCTGGTTGTATTAAGACCGAGGGTACAGTGGAAAATGCCCTGAGACCTGAGACATCTGAAAGGCCCACTTGCTACACTGTTATTCTTTTCAAAGCATCTGTTAGCTTGGAGTCACGATTATTGAGCAAGGATCATAAATTATATTAAATTAAATCACATGTAGGAAATGTCTGACCTGTCAGAAATATAGCTAAATGGAAATTCCTGAACCAGAGCGATAAGGAAATCAGTTCCATGGCTGCTAGTTCATTAAACCCAACTTCAAGTTATTTCCCTGATATCCAGCTGCCTGGTATAGTATTTACAGAGAATCCCTACGCAAGATTGGCTTTCAATGGGTAGTGTGCCAGGTATTGTGAATATTCTCCAAAACTGTGTTAGTCTAGTAAGTCTTTGAGTGGAATGTTTCTTTGTGGCAGGTGTTTGCTGATGGAGAAAAGTAGAGCCATTTGTTACGGGTGGTTACCTACACTACATAAAATGCATAAAACAGTAGTCCTACAACATTTATGGGCAGGGGTGTTGTACAAAATATTTCACAACTAAGCTATCAAAGGCACCAACCAATCAAAATGGACACTGGCCCAGTCAGAATGTACACCGGCTGTAAAGAACTGGCACTTGTGCTGACATGCAGTGCCCAGGTCTCAGCCCTGCTTGTGGGTGAGTGCAACACTGTTAGTGAGTACCTACCATGTGCTAGGCTCTGGGGATGCATTATAGACACAGAGGCTGTAATAAGAGTATAACAGTAGTAATGGTTGCAGCAGTAGTAGTAATAACTGTCATTTGTTAGGGGCTTACTAGGCACTGGACACCACTCATAATGATTTGATTTAATCTTTCCAACAACTCCATTAGGCGTTATCAACCAGATTTCATGCATGAGGTAACTGAAGCTCTGGGACATTAAATAACTTTTCCAAATCCACTCAGATGGCCATTACCAGAGTGGGAATCCAAAGCACCATCTCTTCAAGAGCCCATGTTCTCTTCACTATGTATGTTGCATTGCCCTGGAAAATAGTAGGCGATGCCATCAGCAGACCACTTAGTCTCTCCACTCTCATTATCCTTATCATAAAATTAGGATAATAATGTCTTCCCTAACTATTGCACAGATTTTTTTTTTTTTGAAAGAGGAAATAGGATCGTGTAAATGAAAGCACTAGGTAGTGAGGTTCTCTATGGCAGGAACTGCATCATCATGTCCTCATGTTGAATATAGTCTCTGTACATAGTAAATTATTAATACATTTTAAATGCATGCTTAAGGGTCTAAGCACATGTGATTTATTGTTAAACCTGGTCCTTTCCCTCGAGGGATTTCTACCTTAGTTGGTGAGATAGGATTTATATATTAATGTCAAAGTAACATTGCAAGGTAACGTATACTAAGTTCCAAATAAGTTGGTACAGTCGTAAAGGATGGGGTGGTTTCCTGAAGTGGGTGATTGAAGAAAATAGATTTCAGGTGGGGTTTATCTTGGGCCTTAAGGAGCAGATAGACCAAAGCTGTGGATACGTGGAAAAAAAGGGGATGGCATTTCAGAAAAGGGGAAAGGCATGATCAAAAACATAGGAGTGAGAATGTTAAATGTGTTTGGAGCTTAATAAATGAATCTTTTTGACTGTGTCAGAATACTTATTTTTTTCAATAGCATAAAATGCCAGGAGAGACAAACATCAGAGAGTCAGGGAGATAGCATCACTCAAAGCACATATGTCCAATTACCAAAGTTGGTGCTGCCATAATATCAAAAAAGGTATCAAATAATGCCTCTTATCCTTTTCTTAGAATGATATTCTTTAATGGGAATATACTTAACACTACTGAATTGTATTTTAAAATGGTTAAGATGGTAAAAATAAAACAAAACAAGATAAAAGCCTCACAGTACTCTTTAGAGATATGTCCAGTCTGGATTAAGTGCCCGAAGCCCTGTAATGATCTCAATTACAGCACTTATCACCCTGCATTTCAACTGCTTGTTTTCTTTTACCTCTCCAGCATTAGCCTGTAATTTCTTTCTTATTGGTCTTTGTATCTCTAGCATTTAGTGCCTGGCGAGTAGTAATATATACTCAATAGTAAGTGAATTAAGGGCTTCAAGTAAGCAAAGACTTGACTGAAGTAAATTGCATTTAGCTCAAAACATTAAAACCTTCCTTAACACCATTCAGAATGAAGTTTAGGATTAGTCACCAGTAATGAGTGTGTACAGTCCACATGCTGGGCATGATATGGTTAAACAGCCGAGCCCAAGGCCGCTGCAGCCACAGGGACATTTTGATCATTCATCCCAGGAAGTACAGTAGGACAGTCAATAACTTCCTGTGCAGATAAGGAGACTTTTTCCCAAGTGAATTCAATCTGAAAATTGTTTTATTCTAGGCAAAAAACCAGAGAGACCTACATAATTTTCACCATTACGTCAGCTGAAAGAGCACACAGAATAAGGCAAGCAGAGAAAGAGGAACAGACAGGACTTCTTCAGCTGAAAGGCAACGGGCACACTGAATGTCTTAGCATTAAATTAGTCTGTTCAGTAGCCAGCTAGAAACAAAAGGAAGTACAAGCTAGAGACATAGAAATAGAATGGATGAAGACACTTGTCTCCTAGGAGAGAGACAGAGAATTCCCTACACTGCATGGAAAGAAGAGAATATTTCAAAGCACACCAGCTTATGCCATAGAAGAAGACAAGGGACTCAAAACTGAGAACCCAAAGTGACTGGAATTGCCATCAGCCATGTTTGGCCAAGTGTTTCACCAATTTCTTAGGAGCATTGGGTTAATATTAGAAGCTTACATGAGAATATGCATAAACGCTCACAAGCATTTGCTTCCTTTGTTTAGTAAGTCTGCACAGTTCATTCAAATTATAAGTTCTGCAAAGTCTCACCAAATTCTCCCGTGATCTTTATTAGATCCTGAGTTAAAAGAACGCATGCAGGGATTGTTATATTGGTTTTCAGTGTTGCGTCTGATTCTCTGCACCTTTTCTCTGGCCCATCCTTAACTTTGCTTTGAAATATCCTTGAAAGCACAGAGAAAGCCCCAAAGTTATACAATATTAGTCACTAAGCAAACTGATCAATGATTTCAAAATACTTTGGAGAAATTTCTCTGAGGTAACATGCTTTTGGGGCTGGGTTGAAGATGATCTGAGAGAGGTTCATCCCGAGGTATTTCCTGAGCCCCTTCTCTGCAGCAGGACCTACCTGCAGCAGGGATGGATGTGGAGTTAGCTTCTGCTGCCTTCTATTGCATGTCTCGTAACAGAGATTTTGGTCTCCTTCTTCCATTTCTATGCCCCAAAGGAGGCTGCAGTAATCAATAACACAGTGTGACCCAGCATGCAAGCGCACTGGAGGGTTGTGCATTGCATGCTGTTCCTAGAGATGGAAAGCAGTTGCCCATTCATTCATTCATTCATTCAGCTTTTAATCAATCCATTTGACAATGACGGTCTGAATGAATTCCATCATGTTTGGTGCTAAAGAGACACCGATGAACAGAATAGATTTGGTCTCTGCCCTTATCACACTGACAGTCCAGCAGTGAGACAGAATCACAGTTAAACATGAATAAAAATAAGTGTGGGAAGTGCCTTACTAGGGGAAAAATAGTGTACTATGGAACACACAGCAGGAAAATAATATACTGGGGGATTTGGTAGTGGGAAGTAGAGATCAGGGAAACTTTTTGCAGGAAGTGACTTTCATACTGATATCCAAGGCCATTAACAAGTGTTGGGGGTGTAACACGGAAAGAAGACGACTGGAAGCTGGAGGGTGTTAATTTTACGAATTCTCGGGGATCAGTTTCAACTCCTATTCTCAGAAAGCCACAGAGCCGCACCCTCATAATTACTGTTAGACAAAAACTTGGCCAAGAGCTCTGTGTACTAATATGCCCCCAATTTACAATCTAATAGGTGGGCTGTAGAAGCACGCAAAAGGAAGTGATGGGAATCAAAGGAAATTTACAAACCCAACTCATTGATTCAATAAGTCCTCTACATATGAACCTTCAAGTTGTGAACTTTCAAAGATGCAAACATGCGTTTGCATGTCCAATCACGTAAGTCAGTTCACATGTCTGGCGTACATTGCCATGTGTGTGCATTCTCTACAAGTGGTTGTGCTTTTGTGTACTTTACAGTACTGTAGAGTACGGTAGTACAGTATCTTTATTTCAAGCCCAGGATGTCTGGAAGCAAGCATAAAAGCAGCAGCGATGTAGCTGGTACTACTGTACTTTTCAAGGTACTGTACTGTAAGATAAAAAATATTTTCTTTATTTTTTGTGTTTTTTTTAATGTATTATTTGTGTGAAAAGTATTATAAACCTATTACAGTACAGTACTATATAGCTGATTATGTTAGTTGGGTACCTAGGCTAACTTTGCTGGACTTACGAACAAATTGGACTGACGAATGCACTCTCGGAACGGAACTTGTTCATATGTAGGGGACTTGCTGTAAATATTTAGTGAGGACCTACTATGTGCCGGGCACTCCTCTAGCCTTAAGCACACAGCAGAGAACAAAACAAATCCCCTGCTCTTGTGTGCTGATGTTTTAATGAGAAGAGAGAGAAAATAAACAAATACAGATATTGGGTGGTGATCATGGCTACAGAAAAATAACACAATCAGCAGAGTGAAAGGGAAGAGAGTTATAGAGGCCAGGGTGGTCACAAAAGGCTTTTCTGGTAAGTTGACATTTGATGAGTTTGAAGGCCTTTCTGAATTGTGTGATGTTAGTCATGTGGATGCCTGAAGGAAGTGCATTGAAAACTGAAGGAGTGATGTGTGCAAAGTCCCCGAGGCAGAATTGCTCTTGGCCTGTTTACTAAACTGCAAGGAGAACAGTGTTGGGGGCAGAGTGACGGAAGCTGAGTTCAGAGCCCCCAGAGAGGAAGCCCAGGACCAGATCACACAGGTTCAGTACGCCAGAGATGGGACAATGTTAAGGGAATGAGCAGACCTCACCTAGATTTAGCTAAAAGAATCACTGTGGCTGCTGTGTGGCCAACAGAGAGATGAGAGCAAAGATGGAAACACAGAGATCCTTTAGAAGATTGTTACAGTTGTCCACAGTCATGTTATGATGGCCTGTTAGTAGGGAAGGTGCTGAAAGGTGGTTGGATCCTTACAGATGTAGAGCCTTAGGATTTGCAGTAGATTGAAAATGAATTAAAGGAAAGAGAAGAGTCCAGGATGACACCAAAGTTCTGGGAGTAGCCATTTGCCAAGATGGAGAATTACTGTATCAGAAAACGTGAACATTTTTAAGACTTTTGATACACATTGCCAAAGCATCTTCAAGACAGGTTATATCTTGGTTAGTTCTAAGACCATCCTATTTGGAAACCCCTTCTAGGTTAGTATAAGTTTGTGTCTTTAAGGAGTAGCTGTGATGTTTGAACTTTTTATTTGAACCAGGGCTGTGGTCCTCCTGTGTCAGGAGGTGGAGAGACACATTGTTCAGAATTATTTAGCAGAAATAGTAGACACTTTGTTTACATTAACTGAAATACTGAGAAATGAAGAAAGGAACAAATAAATATACATGATCTTCCTCATTGAGATTTGATCACCTCTACCCAGATGACCTTAACCAGTCTGTATGTTCCACTCTCCACTTTTTCACCCTTTCTCCCCTCTCTTCAGAGCCACCATTCTAGGATTTCAGGCCAAGAATCCCTCTTTCAGAAAGACCATCTCAGATGGCCAACTTCTGTTATTTTGATGAGGTGGAAGGTATAAGGGAGAGAAAAGGGCAACAAGAACATAAATAACAGAAAAGAGGAAAGAGAGCTAAAGAGCTGGCATATCTGCAGACTCAGCTGGGCATGGTCTGGTCTAAGAAGTACAGAAGACAGAACCTTCGGAGTTTAACTAACCCCATCTGATAATGTGTAGCACAAACTGAACAGCAAGTACTGGAAAAGAAATCCAGTCTGGTCTCCAAGAGTCTGATCCAGTCCTCATTCTGGTTTTAGCCTCAGTTAGATCCAAGGGTTAGAGTCTCATAGGGTACCACTAGGACCTATGTCATTCTCAAGATGCTGTGACCTGCATGGCAGTTCAACATAGATCTTCCAGACATCTAACTTGTCTCAACCTAGACCACTAGCTGTTAAACAAATCTAACCATTATTCAAATACTTCAGCTACATATGGGACTATACCCTCTGGGATCTGAATCTTCCACACTCACAGTGAAACTTTTCAAAGATTATTTTTTAAAAATACATCTAAATTCCCAGTTCAATACTTAATACCATATCAGAATACTGAGTCTAAACTAGCTGTTTCTTCGTCATTCTCATCATCTTTGGTAACTATTCTATTTATTCATTTGCTTGTGTTTTTCTGTCATCCCCACTAGAGAGTAACCCAGAGGAGGCCAGGGACCATGTGCATCCTATTCACCATCAACTCCCCAATGTGCAGGACATAGTAGACACTCAATAAATATTAATAGTTGTTGACTGCTGAATGAATACATTGTTCACCCATGAACAGAGGTTTGGGGCAAAACTGAGGATAACCTCTTAGCTGTATGGGAGACCACAATGGTATTATTTGACTCTAGCATTACCCATTTAAGATTTACACCTAACTTACTTCCAAACTAGAGATTAAAATATACTATAACACTTTATCTGCAGGATGTAAGCCAGCATATAAAAATGAACATTTTAAGATATCATTTTATGAATATTTAACTGAGCAATGCTCTAGTTTTTTTTTTTTTTTTTCAGGGAGTGCATGCAATTTGCATATGTTATTTTGTAAGTCATCTTCCAGCCCATGCCCCTCAGAAGTAAAGATGTTTATTTGAGTTTCAGTGGCTTCATCTTTTTAATGTAAAATCTAAGTGACATGTTCATTAGAGTTTTGAAGTCTTTGTGGTACAAATGCTGGGTTCATGAATTTGCATTTCACTGTATTTCTACAATACACATGTGGAATTGATAGCAGACAGCACCCTATCATTTAAATCCAAGGTTTCCTAATAGGCATTGGAAAATATCAGATTAACATGTTGATTATAATCATGTTTGGCCTCTCATGATCAATATTCAACATTCACTGGTTGTTCTAAGGGGAGTGTTAATATTTCAGAATAAACCACACTATCAGGAGGTCTGGAATCTTCCTATGAAATCTATTGACTTTTTCTCCAGATACCACTAAACCATTTTTAAAGAATGAAAAACAACAATTGGATGAGCAAATTTACATTCAGCATAATGTCTATCAGTGGGCATTACCAAGCAGAATTTCCAGTAGAAACAGCTATTAAATTACAACATTCTTAGCTGGCTTTCTTTAAAGATGGTACTTCACAGTCCCCCTCAGGGAGGACACACTTGGCAACAACCCTAGCTAGAGGCCCTTTATTTACAGCATGCCTTCTAGCTGCTCTGCCGTCCAAGGCCCTGCCTCTTTACCACGTGGTTAGCTCTCAATCCCAGGCAATGGGCACCTGAAGAGCCCCTTCACTCCAGTTCTGCTCCCGAGGTGGGCTCTGGCCCCCACTGTCTCTACCTCACCTCTTTGGACCTGAGTCCCATTACCTGGAGGTTCTTAGGGTGGAGGTTTGTCTGGAGGGATCTACATGCTCTCTGCCAGCTAATCTCCATGTCTCTCCACCTTCCACTTGTTTTATTTCAGGGCACTTAATGGAAAGAGTAATGCTCTGTAATTTTATGTCTGCCTTTTTTTTAAAACCAAATATCATTTTATGAGATTTTTTTCCTCTGTCATTAAGTGTCTTCTAAAACCTAGTTTTAAGTGGCAGCATATTTCTTTCCTGGGATATACAGTAATTAAACCATCCTCCTATTGTTTTGTGTGTGTGTGTGTGTGTGTGTGTGTGTGTGTGTGTGTGTATACACATACATACGTATACATCTTGCTGTAATGAGCTTTTTTTGCACATATCTATTTTTTGAAGCTTTAAAATTTTTTTCAATATGATTTTTCATTATAATTGTTAGCTACAAAGTCTGGAACTTTCCTGAGCTACTTGATAGATTCTGGGCTAATTACCTTTCAGAAATGTGAACTCCCTCTCTCACCACACCCTTACCAGTATTGATTTTACCTTGTAGAAATTTTTGTCAGTTTAATAAATGAAAAATACTATTTTATTTTGATGCAAATTGAGCAAAAATTTACATTTCACAGATGTTAAGTTATACACATTTAAAGAAGTTTGGACTCTTTTTTAACCTATATACTATGGCCCAGAGGTCACTTCTGAGCTGCTGACCTTTATGTGGTCTTCATGTCTCATTAAGTACTCTGATACTTAAAGCCTCAGGTCACTTTCAGTCTTAATTGTATTTTATTATTCTCCATTGTTGCAGAATGTTTCAGTCAATTTAGCCAGAATGGTCTCTCTTCACCTTTTCTTCACTGGTTCATTTCCAGTTATAACAATGACAGATTTCCTGTGAGTTTGTATTAATTTTATTATCATCACAATGATTATTTTTACCCAGATGAAAGCAGGAATACAATGTTAGGCTTAGAGGAGAAAGCGTGCTTGTTGTTCACTGAGGAGGTATATATTCTTGTTACTACTTTAAGTGAGAAGTGCTTGGGCAGAAACTAAAGGTCAGAGATTCTCAGGTTTAGCAACAATTGTTTGCATTCCGTATCATGTCAGAAAATAAATAGAAGGTAATAAAACATCAGATTTCTCTGACATTTGCTGAGCGGGTTTCTACTGCACTATTTCAAATTAAAGATCAGTCACCCAAATGCCTACTGCGTCATCACCACTCACGTTCAGGAAGAGAGATGTGTCTTCAGTGCCCAGGTTCTCCTTTTTCCCCTTCAGTGGGGCCCGGACTTCTGAGAAGGATGCTTAGTATCTTCACATTCTCTCTCCTATTAGGCTTGACTGTTGGTCAAGTTCTGAAAAAAAATTGTTTTATGTTAAAATGTTGCCTCCATCAGAATTATGTGTTTTCCAATAATACGGACATTTCTCAGGTATCCACGAATGAACACACCCTTCAGTAAATACCTAGTCGTAGTCAACTTGACTTCCAAGCACCATCAAACATTTTATTAGCCAAAGGGATGGATGATAAGTCTGTAATTGTTAAAAGTTTTTTGCAGTAGAAGCTGTTACCCTCCCTGTAGGAGGAGCGTCTGTGACTCAGCTGTGACAGTAGCTGCCATATGTTGAGTAGGTACCAAGCACTGTGTGTATCATATTTGGCCCTCACAACAAGCTTCATGGTACAGATGAGGCAGCTGAAGCTCAGAGGAACTAAATAAGTTTAGCCATCAGGCAGTGGTGGGACAGAGATTTGAGCCCCCGTCTGACCGAGTCCAAGGCCTGTTCTTCACCATCATACACTTCGATGCTTTCAGCTGAATGGTGGACAGTGTCTGACAGTCTCTCTCATCCCACAAGCTCTTCTGCCTGTGCCCTTGCCAATACTCCTTGCAGGGTAGAGTATATTTCCTCTCCCCTTGATTCTGGGCTGGTCCTGTGACTGTTTGATAAATAAAATATGTAAAAGTAGTTCTGCATATCTTCCAAGAGTGATCCTTAAGAGATCTCCAGCTTCTGCTTTGGTTTGTTGGAACTCCTGAAATCCAGTTGCCATAATGTAAGAAGACTTACATGAAGGAGAAAAAAGATTCCCCCAATCCTAGGAAAGGAGACCAGCACCCAGGGCCAGCCACATGACTGACAGGGTCCAGTGCAAAATGAAAATGTGGTCCCCAGTCAGGGTCAGAGTCAATCTCCCTTCCCTCAGGTCCAGCACCCTGTAGAGGAGGAAAAAGCTTTCCTCAACCCTCTTAGGGTCCCTGGCTGGGTCTGGAAATTAAGCTAATAAAGACAGATTAACAGGAGAAAAACATACAAATAGTATTAAATTTTTATATGTACGTGGGAGCCTTCACAAGAGAATGAAGACTTGAAGAAGTGACCAGAGCAGGAAGCTTTTATACCTTTTAGACAAAGAAACAATGCATTTGTGAAGAATTGACAAAACAAAGGGGTTTGAGCTAGGGTAGTAAATGGTGAAGAAGTAACTAGGAAAATAAGGGTTGTGTAACAAGGTTTGTTTATAGAGATTTCTTGGCCCCCAATTCCCCATCTCTGGTGATAAGAATATCTTACTTCCCCCTGGTCCAGGGAGGGTATCTTTCACTTGGGAATTTTAAGACCTGTTTCAGGGAAAGGTGAGGGGGAGTAGGTCAGGGTGACCTTCCTGCTTCCACCATTTTAAAAAGTTCCTTCAACTTAAGATTTAATATGCCAAGGTGCCATATTTTGAGGTAGCATGTCCTGAACCCCATTAGGCCTAATGCACAGTGGATAGGTAACCCCAAGGGATTGCCATCTCCGTGACGGGACACGCTCAGAACCTAGACTAGCAGTGGTTAAGAGTTGTCTACAAAACGCTCCACGGTTCTGCCATCCCACGTGGGACTGAAGCCTCCTTGGGGTGCCCCAAGATGCTGCATGACCCAAGATGACAACACCTTGGTCTCCCCCAAGTCTGCTCCCAGGCTCCTGCCAGGAGCAGAGGGCAATAGCAGAACCCTGGCCTTCTACTCACAGATGTGACAGGGAAGAGGGCAAGAGGAGTCAGGGGGCAGGTGTGGGAAGGAGGAGACAGCGTGGGGCCCGAGGAGCCCAGGAGCAGGCAGGCAGGCAGCCAAGAAGCCACCCTGGGGCTTCGGGGAGATGGTGAGAGATGAGACTGCACATGAACCAAGGCTCCGATCCCTGGGGCACATGTACGCCATTGTCTCTTCTTTCTTTACATACCAGATACAAATGGAAAGAAAAAATCTTTAAGAATTTCAAGATGGCAACCACAGAGCATTAAACCCCCAGTATGGATCCCTTCTGTGACTGTGGAGATCACACATGTGTCTGGTGAAGCCAGCCCTGCCACCACCAACTGCCAGCCTTGTGGGTGGGGACATTTTGGTCCTCTCAGAGTCCAGGTGGAAAGCCACCCATCAACCCACAGAACCATGGGAAGTAACAAATAGTTGGTGCTTTAGGTCACTGGTTTCAAGGAGGTTTATTACACGAACTTGATAAGGGACCAGCTGCTGTCATCATCCTAGGCATTATGGGGTCGCTGAGAAGTATAAGATACGATTTCCACCCTCAAAAAACTTACAGTATAATTAGCTAGAAAAGGACACATAAAAGAATTATTGACCAATCACAGACAATGTACGATCAAATGAGAAGGAGAAAATTGGAAAAAGTAAAGACTGTTTAGAAACAGGAAGCGCCTGGGAAAGGGTAGTCAGGATATTCAGGGAAAGCTTCCCTCATCAAAACTCTGGGCCAGAGCTTGAAGCATGTGTAGTATCTGGATGGTCGACTATGGGTGACCCTGCTTGACTGCCTACTCCACTCACCGGGAAGAAGCCTGAGCACATATTAAAGCATGCAAAATCCATGTCCTGGATTAGGAGCCTGAACTGTTCAGCTCCCTGAACCCCATGCCTACCTCCTCTCTTCTCTCCATCTCTTGACCCAAAGCATTATTTTTGCCTCTGGCTTTCAGTCTGTTACACAAATCAATTTCTGTCGGCCTCTGATCTTGTTTCAGCTTGCTGCTTACAGGTCTTTCTTTTCTCCACATCTCAGAGACATTAAAACCTCTGAGATCCTCCCCTGCTGGGGCTATCCTACCTCTAGGACCCTATCTCATATAAAGAGTCCCTCCAGCGACTGCGCTAGCTTGAAGCTCATTAGTATATAAAATAAACTTGTAGGATTTACACAAAGCAACATTTCCCACATTTATTTGTCCATGGAAACCTCTTTTCCCAGATCATATTTCGGTTCCTCAGATTATTCAGCAAATGCTACTTTAGACTAAATTTCTACAAGTTGATTTGTAGCATGTATATTTTTTACCAAGCTCCCCAGATAATTCGGATGTGCACCAAGGTTTGAGAAACACTGTTTAGAAATAAGTGGAATTGAAGTTACAATAGTCCTTCTGTAACTTTTGATTAGTCTCACTCACTCATTCTTTAAGACTCAAACATAAAACACCTCAACACTCCATAACCTTTCATAACTACAACTGAATTTCTTTGATACTTGACAGTTATTGTAGTTTAAATCTGAGGCATATAATCTTTGCTTAAACATTTTACATATTGGATCTTTATTTTCTCTGCCTCTGCACAGCACTAGGATTCAGGAAACTTGAATCCTTTTAAGGCTATTCAACTAAGTAGTTTGACCCTTTTTTTGTAACATGTTTTTTAACATTCAATGCAAACAGCCTGATATAATAGATTTTGGGATTAGACTGACCTGGGTTTTAAATCTTGGTTGCAGCACCTATGGGCTGTGTGACATTGGGTAAATAATTTAAGATTTCTAGGCCGCAGATGACCTGGCTGAAAATAAAAATAATAATATCTACTTTACAGGATAGTTTTGCAAATTAAAAGAGATTCAATTTACAGCTAATAAAAATACTGGTACTTCAATAAACACTAGTTTGCCCTGTCTTGGTCCCATGAAGGGCGAAAGTGGCTAATAATATTGTTTTACCTATCTGCCAGGGAGTTGTAGAAATAAATAAGATTGCATAGGTTGAAAAATGCTTTGAAAAAGTTAAAGCCATTTTATAAATGGAGATAACGGTGTTTTCTGCTGATGAGATCTGAAGCTTCTTGAGGCAGACTTATTTCCATTTTAAAATATGTAACATTTTGGTTTCAATTTGAAACCAAAATAACATTTAAATGGTGTATGTGTCTGTATATTCATTAAGTATTTATTAGTGATGGTGCTAAATTTAAAGTTCTTGACTCTAGACTAATACATTGCTACCCTGGTTTTGTGTATGTTTTCCACTTTTCTTCTTTTGTATAAATTTTAAACAAACCTATAAATAACCTTCCCCTGCCCCCGCCTACACACCTGAAAGAAGTTTTTCACAGCCTCATTGCCAGTTTTAATGGAGGTTAAGGTTTACAGGTATATCTCATCTCATTTCTGGGTTTGTGCAAGGTTAGGGCAGTAAATATTAAAGGGAAATGGAAAATGAAACTCTTGGTTATGGTCAGTTTGTTTCATAAAAATGACCCCCTGTATTTTTATTTGAGTTTAAATCATACCAGCAAGGGCTCAGCATTCATAAAGTCCTTTTATAATTCTCACAGATCCTGTTAAGTGAGTACAGAGTCCCACGAATGCAAAATAACAGTATTCTTAAAATTGAAAACCAAGGACTAAGAATTTCATTACCCCAATATATCACCTAACGTCAAAAAACATCATGCAAGTTCTCTGGGTAAGATTGTATTGACTGCGTGTACAATATGGTCTATTAGTATGCTCCATTATTTTGAATTTGTTAAAATCTTGAATAAAAATTTCTATGTTAGCAGTTCTTGGCTAAATTATAAAAAAGTAACAATAAGCTGCATTATCACCTCTTAGGGGGAAGAAGGTTTGTCACAATGAGTAATGTTCTTCCTACTGAGGCACTATCAGTAGGAAGAACACTTTACACATCCCCTGCCCTGAGCACTGGTTTGATTTTCCTCACACAGATGGTATATATTATCTTCAGCTTCTGCTGAGAAAAGTGATGTGGTCAATGACTCCATTTATTAAGTTGAGTTTGGGGTCTGTGTGCCCTGCCAATCTGTTAATGGTTAAACCTGTGGAGACATGCCTTACTCCAAGGATAGAGGCTCTAGTATTTTTACATACACAGTCTAATAGAAAAATATGATTATTATTTCTGTTTACAGGTGGGAGATCTGAGGCAAGTCAGTTGGGGAGTTACAGAGCTGCAACTCTGTCTAGATTTCTTTTCTCCAAGGTGGGGGGAATGGCTGTGAGAAGTGTTGATCCTGGGCAGTTACCTAAAGTGGAGCTGGGGAAGCCAAACTGCTGGTGCACAGCCTGATGCATCTGCCACTCCAAGAAGCGTCATCTTTAGTGGGCACCCTCCATGTCTGGGTTGGCAGGTTGGGTGATGCTACAAGGAGCTAAATCAAGAGTGCCCTGGAGTGGGGAGGAGGACACCATTTGCATTTCACCTAGGGAACTCTGCCAGGGTTCTCTCTGCATTCTCACCTCAAGGCTTCTTGGGAGAAGGGAGCACAAAAAACTTAAGACTGAGACTCAGTTCCTCAGATATCAGTACTATCATTTTTTTTTTTTTTTAGTCAGTTAACATAAGATCTGTACTCTCAATAAAGTTTTAAGTGAACAATATAGTATTGTTAGCTATAGGCACAATGTTGTAGGGCAGATCTCTAGAACTCATTCAGTTTGTATAATTGAAACTTTACCCATTAAAAAGCAACTTCCTATTTCTCCCTTCTCCTTGGCCCTTGACAACCACCTCTACTCTCTGTTTCTGTGAGCGTAACCATTTTATTTATTTATTTTTTATTTATTTTTGTGGTACGTGGGCCTCTCACTGTTGTGGCCTCTCCCGTTGCGGAGCACAGGCTCCGGACGCGCAGGCTCAGCGGCCATGGCTCACGGGCCTAGCCGCTTCGCGGCATGTGGGATCTTCCCAGACCGGGGCACGAACCCGTGTCCCCCGCATCGGCAGGCGGACTCTCAACCACTGCGCCACCAGGGAAGCCCCGAGCGTGACCATTTTAGATACCTCATATAAGTGGAATCATGCAGTATTTGTCCTTCTGTGACTAGCTAATTTCACTTATTGTAATGCCATCCAGGTCCATACATGTTGTCATAAAGGTCAGGATTTTCTTCTTTTTTAAGGCGGACTAATAATCCGTGTTTGTATACATCACATTTTATTTACCCAGTCATCTGTTGTTAGACATTTAGGTAGTTTCCCTATCTTGGTTATTGTTAATAATGCTGCACTAAATATGGGATGGCAAATATCCCTTTGAAATCATGATTTCAGTTCCTTTGGATATATACCCAGAAATGAGATTGGATGAAAAGGTAGTTCTTTTTTAAATTTTTTGAGGAACCTCCATAGTGTTTCCCATAGCAGCTACACCCTTTTACATTCCCACGAACAGAGTACCAGAGTTCCAGTTTCTCCACATCCTCACCAGCCCTTATTTTTTATTTGTTTTGATAATAGCTATTCTAACAGCTACGAGGTTATACCTCATTTTGATTTTGGCTTGCATTTCTCAGATGATTAGTGATATCGACCGTCTTTCCATGTACTTGCTGGCCATTTGTATGTCTTCTTTGGTGAAATATCTATTCAATACCTTTCCCCATTTTTAAATCAGGTAATTTGATATTTGTTTGTTTGTTTTGCTAATGAGTTGTAGGAGTTCCTTATTTATTTTGCTTATAAACTTATCAGTGCTTTGCAAATATTTTCTCCCACTTCATAGGTTGCGTTTTTCACTTTATTATTCCCTTTGCCATACAGAACCTTTTTAATTTGATGTAGTTTCAGTTGTCTTTTTTTGCATTTGTTGCTTGTGCTTTGGGTGTCATATCCAAGAAATTATTGCCTGAACCAATGTCCTGGTTTTCCCCCAAGTTTTTCTCTAAGAGTTTTAGATATTCAGGAATTGTGTTTAAATCTTTAATCAATTTTGAATTGACTTTTTTGTATATAGTGTAAAATAAGGGTGCAATTTCATTCTTTTGCAGATGGATATGTTTCCTCAACATAATTTGTTGAAGAGATTATCCTTTTCCCATTGTGTATTCATGGCACCCTTGTAGAAGATCAGTTGACCATATACATGTGGGTTTATTTTTGAGTTCTCTGTTCTTTTCCATTGGTCTATTTTTCTGTTTTTATGCCAGTACCATAGTGTTTTAATTACTTTATTTTTGTAGTATATTTTGAAATTAGGAAGTGTGCTGCCTCAAGCTTTATCCTTCTTGCTCAAGATTGCTTTGGCTATTCAGAGTCTTTTGTAATTTCATATACAGTTGAGGATTGTTTTCTCTATTTCTTTAAAAAGTGTTATTGAGATTTTGATAGTATTGCACTGAATTTGTAGAATGCTCTGGGTAGTATGGACATTTTAACAATATTAATTCTTCCAATCCATGAACACTAACACCTTTCCATTAAGTTGTATCTTCTTTATTTTCTTTCATTAATATTATATAGTTTTTAATGTAGAACTATTTTATATCCTTGATTAAATTTATTCCTAGGAATTTTGTTATTTTTGAAGCTATCGTTAAATGGGATTTTTAAAAATTTCCTTTTCAGATAGTTTATTATTAGAGTATAGAAGCCCAGTTGATTTTTGTATATTGATTTTTATCCTACAACTTCAGTGAATTATTAGTAAACAGTTTTTTTTTTGGTTGAGTCTTTGGGGTTTTCTGCATATACGATCATGTTATCTGCAAACACAAATTATTTTAATTCTTTCTTTCTGATTTTGATGCTTTTTATTTCTTTTTCTTCACTAATCGACGTGCCTAGGATTTCTAGTACTATGTTGAATAGAAGTGGTGAAAGTGGGCATTCTTGCCTTGTTCCTGATCTTAGAGGAATAACTTTCAGTTTTCACCATCGAGTATGATATAAGCTGTGGGCTTTTCATGTATGGCTTTTATTATGTTGAGGTACATTCCTTATATACCTAGTTTGTTGAGAGTTTTTACCATGGCAGGGTGTTGAATTTTGTCAAATGCTTTTTCTACATCTATTGAAATGATCATGTGATTTTTATACTTCACTCCGCTAATATGGTGCATCACGTTAATTGATTTGTGTAGGTTGAACTATCCTTGCATATAAGTGATAAATTCCAATTGATCATGCTATGGGATCCTTTTAATGTGCTATTGAATTTAGTTTGCTAGTATTTTGTTGATAATTTTTGCATCTATGTTTATCAGGAATATTAATCTGTTGTTTTTTGTTTGTTTTGTTTTTTCTTGTAATGTCTTTGGCTTTGGTATCTGGATAATGATGGCCTTATAAATTTAAGGACTTAATTTGAAAGTATTCCTCTTCTTCAATTTTTGGAAGCATTTAAGAAGGATTGGTGGTAATTCATTAAACATTTGAGATAATTCATCAGTGAATTCATTTGTTTCTGGACTTTGTTGGGAGGTTTTTGATTACTGATTCAATCTCTTTATTCATTATTAGTCTGTTCAGATTTTCTATTTCTTCATGATTCAGTCTTGATAGGTTGTATGTTTCTAGGAATTTATCCATTTCTTTTAGGTTATCCAATTTTTTGTCATACAATTGTTTGCAGTAGTCTCTTGATTATTTATAGTTCTGTGGCATCATTTGTAAGGTCTCCTTTTTCATTTCTGAATTTATTTATCTGAGTCTTCTCTTTTTCTTAGTCTAGCTAAGAGTGTAAATTTTGTTTTTTCAAAAAACAACTCTTTTATTTTTCTATTCTCTATTTTATTTATTTCTCCTTTAATCTTCATAATTTTATTCCTTCTACTAACTGTGGCCTTAGTTTTTTCTTCTTTTTCTAGTTCTTTGTGGTGTACAGTGAGGTTGTTTACTTGAAAACTGTTTTCTTTTTTAATATAGGCATTTTCACTTTTTCCCTTTTAGTAGTGTCTTTGCTTCATCCCATGAGTTTTGGTATATTCTGTTGTCAGCTTCATTTGTATTGAGATATTTTTAAATTTCCCTTCTCATTTCTTTGATCTATTGGTTGTTCAAGAGTATGTTGTTTAATTTCTACATATTTGTGAATTTTCCAGTTTTTCATTTCTTAGTCATTTTTAGCTGCCCTCCATGGTGCCCAGAAAATAATTCTTGGTATGATTTCAATCTTCTTAAATTTGTTGAGATTTATTTTGTGGTCCAGCCTAGAGAATGTTCAGTGTGCACTTGATATGAATGTGTATTCTGCTGCTGTTGGGTAGAATGTTCTGCATATATAGAATGTCTGTTAGTCCCATTTGGTCTATAGTGTTGTTCAACTCCACTGTTTCTTTTTGATTTTCTGTCTAGATATTATATCCACATATGAAAGTGAGACATTGAAGCCTCCAATTATTATTAAATTGCTGTCTTTTCCCATTGAGATCTGTCAGTGTTCGCTTTATATATTTGGGTACTCTGACGTTGGGTGCATGTATATCTGTAATTGTTACCATTTGCATGGAATATCTTTTTCCATCCCTTTATTTTCAGCCAGTGTGTGTCCGTAAACCTAAAGTGAGTTTTTCTTTTATAGACAGCATATAGTTGTATCTATTTTTTGAAAATTGATTTAGCCACTACATCTTTTGATTGGGAAGTTTAATCTATTTATGTTTAGTGTAATTATTGATAGTTAAGGACTTACTATTGCCATTTTGTTGTTTTCTGCGTGTATTGTAGTTTGTCCCTCTTTTCCTCTTTTGCTGTCTTTTTTTGTGTGACTTTTTTTGTAGTAATATGCTTTGCTTCTTTCTTTTTTCTTCTGTGTATCTTTCATAGGTATTTACTTTTTTACCATGAGATAACGTAAACTTATTATGTTACCATGAGGTAGCATAAAAGTTACATAAAGCTTCTTATAGTTAAAATATCTATTTTAAGCTAACACATTAATTCAAATCACATACCAAAATGCTACACTTTTTTACCCCTTCAACACTTTGTTATTGATGTCACAATTCACTTATTTTTATATTGTGTATCCATTAACAAATGTTTATAGTTAGTTATTCTTAATATTTTTGTCTCTTAACTTTTATACTAGAATTAAAAGTGATTTACACACCACCATTACAGTGTTACAGTATTCTGTATAGTCAGCCCTCTGTGTCTATGGGTTCCTCTTTCATGGATTCAACTAAATGAATAGCTGAAAAAAAAAATTCCAGAAAATTCCAAAAACCAAAACTTGAATTTGCCACATGCCAGCAACTATTTACATAGCATTTACATTGTATTAAGTATTATAAATAATCTAGAGATAATTTAAAATAGGCAGAAGGATATGCATAGGTCATATGAAAACAGTACAGTGTTTTTATAAGGGACTTGAGCATCTGCAAATTTTGGTATCTGCAGGGGGTCCTGGAACCAATCCCCTCTGGATACCAAGGGATGACTGTATTTGTCTACATATTTACCTTTTCCAGTGAATTTTATACTTCCATATGCTTTCATGTTGCTGTGTTAGCTTCCTTTTATTTCAGCTGAAGAACTTCCTTTAGCCTTTCTTATAAAGCAGGTCTAGAGATGATAAACTCCCTCAATTTGCTTTTTTTTTTTTGTCATGGAAAGTCTTTACCTCTCCACCATTTTTTTTTTTTTTTTTTTTTTTTGCGGTACGTGGGCCTCTCACTGTTGTGGCCTCTCCCGTTGCGGAGCACAGGCTCCGGATGCGCAGGCTCAGCGGCCATGGCTCACGGGTCCAGCCGCTCCGCGGCATGTGGGATCCTCCCAGACCGGGGCACGAACCCACGTCCCCTGCATCGGCAGGCGGACTCTCAACCACTGCGCCACCAGGGAAGCCCTCCACCATTTTTGAAGGAAGATTTATTACGATTCCTGGTTGATAGTTTTTTCTTTCAGCACTTTTAATATATTATTGTATACTCTGCTGGCCTGCAAGGTTTCTACTGAGAAATCAGCTGATAGTATTATGGAAACTCCTTGTATGTGATGAGTCACTTTTATATTGCTGCTTTCAAAATCCATCCTTTGTCTTTGACTTTTGACAGTTTGATTATAATGTGTCTCCATAGACCTTATTTGGGGTTCTTTGGTTTCATAAATCTGAATGTCTGTGTCCCTTCCCAAATTTATGAAGTTTTCAGCCATTATTTTTTAAGTAAGTTTTCTGACCTCTTTATCTGTCTCTTCTCTTTCTAGGACTTCCATAGCACATATATTAATTTATGTGATGGTGTCCCATAAGTCCCTTAGGCTTTCTTCATTCTTTTTCATCCTCTTTTTTTTGTACCTCTGACAGTATAATGCCAAATGACCAGCCTTTAGTTTGATAACTTTCCTCTGCTTTATTATGTCTGCTGTTGAATCCTTCTAGTGAATTTTTCAGTTCATTTATTGTGTTCTACAACTCCACAATTTTTGTTTGCTTCTTTTTTATAGTTTCTATCTCTTTTCTGAGAGCCTCATTTTGTTCATGTGCCATTTTCCTTATTTTATTTAGCTGTCTTTCTGTGTCTTTTGTAACTTATTTAAGACAATTATTTTTAATTCTTTGTCAGGCAATTCATAAATCTTTATTTCTTTAGAGTTGGTTACTGGAGATTTATTTAGTTCCATGTTCCCATGTTCCTTGTAGCTTTGAATTACTGTCTTTGTATTTGAAGAAACGGCCACTTCTCTGAATCTCTATAAACTGATTTTAACTGGGCAAGACCTCACCAATCAGCCTGGCTAGGGATTCCCAGAGCATCTCAATCCTTTTCTACGACTGTATCTTCTCTGGACTTTTGCATGTAGATTCCTAATTAGAGGGTATTTACCAGTTTCTCATTTTTCAGGGTCCCATAACCTCTTGCTCTCTCTGTTGTCTGACTGCTGTACTGTGGGCTGGGACATTGGAGGCATGTGCCATTCCTTCCTTTCTTCCTGGTGGAGAAGCCTTGAGTTCTGCACTTTCTCACAATCTCTCTGAACTGTGCTGAGTGCAGCAGATAACCCACCTCTTTTCATTTGTTGTTAGCTACCCCCACCAAACTGTGAGAGTTCTGTTAGTACTCCAGGTGTGATGAGACAAAAACTGACACCTTGGGCAGCACAGTGAAAGGCCAGGGACATTTGAGGCATGCTCCCCTCTCTCTTGTCCTTGAGGGAGAATTTACATGCCCAGGCAAACTCCCTCAATACTGAGCTGGATTGTAGAAGAACTGATGCAGACAAAGTGAAAGTTTTCTTCTTACCCGTTCTGATGCAGCTGGTTTCTGTATTGTGCACATCTGAAGTACTGTGACTTCTTAACTGGATTCCGGACTTTTCATAAAGGCACTTTGTCCCTATACCCTCGTTAAATCAGTGTTTCTGTGGGAGAAAGATGGCTGGGATTTCCTCTTCTACTATCTGTTGACGTCACTCCCAGGATTGAGAATCTTAGTCAAATAGAGGATGGTTACTAATCCCAACTATCAAGGAGCATCCTGAGTGAGTGGGGAAATTAACCTCTAGATAAGAGTGGAGGGCATGTTACTTCAACTCCTCTGCCTAAGCTCTAATAGATCATGTTCCAAGGTGCTAAACAAAGAAATTGGAAATGATAAGGAAGTTGAGATGTCAGGCTTTGTTTTATGAAGTTAAATAAAAGAGATGTAAAGACAAATATGGGTGGAGAACCTTCCCATATCACATTGGGATAAACAAATATAACTGTTAGGCAATGAAATTAGATAGACCTCTGCTATTATAAATGGTGGAAGAAGCACCTGCCATATAAAGGAAAAACAGAGAAGCAAGGTATTTGGCACCAGTGGAGAAAATTTAATGGCCACTGTGGGGAAACCCAGCAAGTGGAGGTCTTTGGGTCTGCTGTCAGATATCACTGGGCTATGGCTGCACAATTCATCTTCCCAGTTTTGTTGTCTTGAGAAGACCTACATTTTGTAAGTACTCTGCTGGGCACCCTGATCTTGACTGCCCTTCTCACACTGTCTCCAGCACTGGTGTAGCCTAGGATCTAAGACTGCAGTGCGTGCCTACGTGTGAGCTCCTTTGGAGATGCAGAGCCAGCAATACATTCATTCAGTAAGAGAGCTGTCCAAAATTGGAGTTTCTCACCTACAGAACTCTGACTTATAAACACATTTCACATACTGCTTCAGGCAAACTTCTGTCATATATTCATGGTCACAGCTACATGTCCAGCCAAGGCACTACTCCAAACCTGTCCACACTAGTTACCAAAGGCTGTCAAATGAGAAAACAACAATCGATGGCTTTACAAGTTTTTGCTGAAAACCTGTCCATAATAATCTTTATTCTAGGAACCCTAGAGCACAAATAAAACCTATCAGATATAATTTGACCTTTAATCATATTCTATCTAGCCACAACAGCTGGCTTTGTAGTGAGACAGAACTGGATTTGAATTTTATTTGTATCAATTTGTGTGTGACTTTGAATGAGTTTCTCAAACTTTATATCTCCTCTGGTCAACATTATAAGGGAAGGTACACATTTAGTGAAATACTGTATATTAAGAATTTAGCTGAATGTCTGACATATGGTAGGAACTTACACATTATTAACTGTCATTATTATGATTTGTTATGCTTTCTCCCATCTAGATTCTAAATGCTTAGAGGTCAGGGTCATGTCAAACACTTTTAATGACCATCACGGCACCGGGAACAGCACTACTGTGCTGCCAAGTGTGAACATGAAATCAAGTACTTCTGTGTTTTCAAGGATATTTTTAAAGTCAATACCCAACCTGGAAGTGGGAACATTGATCCCAAGGCCAATCTTTCATTTCTGCTTTCCACTAATTGCCTCCTGCTTCCCCAGGGACTTTGATCCATCAGTGTTAGACCCTCTCAACTACCGACACTCGTTCTCTGCAAGCTGCTCCCTTTCAATCTAGAATGGGCTCATCTCTCCTCAACATCAAAAACATCATCTCATAGTCCTTTCTCCCATGGCACCATTCCATTTTCTTTTATTTATTTATTTATAACATCTTTCTTGGGGTATAATTGCTTTACAATGGTGTGTTAGTTTCTGCTTTATAACAAAGTGAATCAGGTATACATATACATATGTTCCCATATCTCTTCCCCTCTTGTGTCTCCCTCCCTCCCTCCCACCCTCCCACCCTCCCTATCCCACCCCTCAAGGCGGTCACAAAGCACCGAGCTGATCTCTCTGTGCTATGCGGCTGCTTCCCACTAGCTATCTACCTTACGTTTGGTAGTGTATATATGTCCATGCCTCTCTCTCGCTTTGTCACAGCTCACCCTTCCCCCTCCCCATATCCTCAAGTAAGTTCTCTAGTAGGTCTGTGTCCTTATTCCTGTCTTACCCCTGGGTTCTTCATGACATTTTTCTTCTCAAATTCCATATATATGTGTTAGCATACGGTATTTGTCTTTCTCTTTCTGACTTACTTCACTCTGTATGACAGACTCTGGGTCTATCCACCTCATTACAAATAGCTCAATTTCGTTTCTTTTTATGACTGAGTAATATTCCATTGTATATATGTGCCACATCTTCTTTATCCATTCATCCGATGATGGGCACTTAGGTTGTTTCCATCTCTGGGCTATTGTAAACAGAGCTGCAGTGAACATTTTGGTACATGACTCTTTTTGAATTATGGTTTTCTCAGGGTATATGCCCAGTAGTGGGATTGCTGGGTCATATGGTAGTTCTATTTTTAGTTTTTTAAGGAACCTCCTTACTGTTCTCCATAGTGGCTGTACCAATTCACATTCCCACCAGCAGTGCAAGAGTGTTCCCTTTTCCCCACACCCTCTCTAGCATTTATTGTTTGTAGATTTTTTGATGATGGACATTCTGACTGGTGTGAGATGATATCTCATTGTAGTTTTGATTTGCATTTCTCTAATGATTAATGATGTTGAGCAGTCTTTCATGTGTTTGTTGGCAATCTGTATATCTTCTTTGGAGAAATGTCTATTTAGGTCTTCTGCCCATTTTTGGATTGGGTTGTTTGTTTTTTTGTTATTGAGCTGCATGAGCTGCTTGTAAATTTTGGAAATTAATCCTTTGTCAGTTGCTTCATTTGCAAATATTTTCTCCCATTCTGAGGGTTGTCTTTTGGTCTTGTTTATGGTTTCCTTTGCTGTGCAAAAGCTTTTAAGTTTCATTAGGTTCCATTTGTTTATTCTTGTTTTTATTTCCATTTCTCTGGGAGGTGGTTCAAAAAGGATCTTGCTGTGGTTTATGTCATAGAGTGTCTGCCTATGTTTTCCTCTAAGAGTTTGATAGTTTCTGGCCTTACATTTAGGTCTTTAATCCATTTTGAGCTTATTTTTGTGTATGGTGTTAGGGAGTGATCATTTTCCTCTTTACTTGTGTTCTCAGATATGATGGAAGATTGTTCCTCAGGTATTGCCATTATATTTGCACCATTCAATCAATTTTTAATTCTGTTATGTAGAAGCTACCCACCCCCATATTGAAAATACTTGTTCATCTCTCACTAGTAACCTCTGACTTATCCAATTCTAAGTCCTCTTTCCAGTCCTCCTTCTCTATGAACTCTGAATATATGATATTGTTGACTTTTATTTCCATCTTATCGTTTTCATCTTGTTTTGTTTCTATGCCACAGTATACTTTATATCCTTCTCGAATCTCATGGAATATTTCTTCCTGGGTCACATACCAAGTAAATGGTAAATGACTCTTTCTTCAGACAACTTCTGTTTTCTCTCAACATTTCTCTAATTTTACAGTTCACTTTACATCAATGCAGATAATTCTAAAATCAGTGATGCACTCCTTACTTGTGGCTGTGATTGCAGTTATCAATATTCTGGCATATTGTGCTAACTTTGGTTTGGAAATATTGATATTTTTGTTGTTTTTATGCCATTATTTTGGTATTTTTAAAATCTGAGTTATTTATGCATTAAAATGTGCTCATAGAGCTATATGCTGCATTAAATTTTGAAACAAAGAGGAACTGATTTTAAAAGCATCATGACATCAGTGATCATGCTTAAAACCTATTTACGTTATTTCATTATTTAAATTCCAATTTCTCAGGTTATTTGTGAGGTTTGACATCTTTTCTTATGTACATCAGTCACTTCAATTTTGCCCATAATCAGGACTGAGCCCCAGTCTGTGTCCAGAGGTCCCTCATGAAGTTGTCTTAAAATGGGGGATAAAGAGTGGGGGTGGGTAGATATGAAGTTATACCAAAGTAGAAGGTAGAGGAAAAAATAGGGAGGAAAAAAAAGGAGGCCCAGTCCTTCACATGGATTCTGATCGTGTCTCTGTCCCCAAGACAAGAATCTCTCCAATCCGTAAAACCGTGGCCACTTGAGACATTAAAGACATTAATTTCACAGTTGTATCTAACGATGCCTCAAAAAGAAGAGTAAATGCAATGCCCCCTCTGTTCCCATCCTCAAGTTCTGGGCCCAGGGCAGCTACTTCTGTTGTCCTATGAGGACATGTCTGCAGCTCCATACTCCTTTTCTTTTCCCTCCATAGTAATATCTATTCTTGCAGTGCATCAGTTCTCCTCCCTTATATTCATTTATTTTAATCAGGATGTTCTTTCCCAATCAAGCTACCTACTGAGATTCAAACTAGAAGGAACAAGATCTTAGCCTTGGGCCTCGTCCCTAGACCTCTTTCTGCACCATCAGAGAACAAGTGTTGAAGACATCTCCCCGACTAGAACACAAGTTTCATGATCTTACTGTAGACATATTGCATTATCCACTGTTGAAGTGTGTGAAATCCCCGTCAGTTTCAGCTGTTCTTACATGGCTCCCTGAATTTTGCAGTAAGGACCTATTACTTATCTTGGTGTTCTCAAGTCCGTCGGGTGCTCTTTTGATATCTTTTGTTTTCTTCTGTGCAGATGCTGGTATCAAACAAGTATGTATCTGTCAGTGGTTGGTCCCCACATGCTCATCTTCTGGGGTTCGTAAGTACACTTTGTCACCTTGATTTTTGTAGATATTGGCTGTAGATTTTGGGTTTTGTTATTCTGGTTTTCTATTTTTAGGGGAGATTTGAAGAGATTAAAAAACGATGCTATTTCTGCCATCTTTTCTAATATTGAAAATTACATTTTGAATTTTAAACCATGTAAACATAAAATTTATATTAAACTACTTATAAACAAGATAAAGGAGTCATCCACCCTTGAATACATACACTTTCTATCCTATTATTTTATTTTCTTCATAGACTATCAGTACCTAAAATTATGATTTTTCTTTTTTCATCTTTCCCTTTCCTATGATATTAATTTCATGATTATAGGAGATTTTTCTCAGAAGACATTTACTTAATTACACATGGAATATAGTAACTTTTCAGTGGGTAAACTAACAGACATTACATCATCCAAGTAACCAAGTAGGACAACAGATATATAGATCCTAATATTATGCATCAAGGATACTATATCATTTCTGTATTATTCTTACCAAAACATCCTGAATCTAATTATTAGGAAACATCAAACAAATCCAAATAAAGGGATATTCTATAAACTAAGTGGTTAAAACTCTTTAAAAATATAAATGTTATGAAAGATAAAGAAACCATCCTAGATTAAAGAAAACTAAAAAAAACTGGATTAAAAAATGCAAAGTGATTATGAAATAGACCACCAAAAAAAAAGGATGTATTTTTCTTTTGCTATAATGGACATCAGTGAGACAACTGGAGAAATCTGAATAAGGTGAGTGGATTATATACTTACACTTTATCAATTGTAATGATTTGATTTTGATAATTTTTCTGTGGGTGTTTAAGAAAGTGTCCATAATATTAGGAAATGCACACTGAAGTATTTAAAAATAAATGGTTATTATGACTATAAATTACAGTTGCCTCTTGTTATTCACGGTAGTTATGTACTATGAAGTTTTCATAAACAGTGAATTGGTAAATACTTAGCATTGCTCTTAGAGGAATTAGTGGGTTAGGTTCCTGCAAGCCTCCAATCACAATATTTTCATCAACTAATCAGTACATAATCTTGTTTTATGTCAGTTTCTGTTTAAAGATACTTTGTTTAATATACACTGTATATACTATATATGTTATATATGCTATATATAATGTAGTATATATGGTATGCTATATATAATATTTGCAGTATACTATACATAATATGTATTATATAATATATTAAATATATAATAATGTCTACATATTTTTATTGATTCATTAACGTTGAATAATGCCAATAGCAGTATACCTCATGCCTAAATAACTTTCATCTAGCACACGTATTTTCTCCGTAAAGCATAATGATAAATGCACTATCATTCTACCTCTCTATATGTATATATGTTAATATACATTACTTATATAGATGTATATTTATATTCAAATAAATATTTACATAAAATAAGTTTTATGTAAATATATAAAATATTTATTATATTTATATATATATAAAGAGAGAATGATGATGCATATGTGATAAATATTAACATTTTATTAATCTGGTTGAAAAGTATACATGTGAATTCTTTGTACTAACTTTCCAACTTTCCTGTAATTCTGAAATTATTTGAAAATAAGCTTCTTTTTAAATAGGGATTTTTTTCCACTTGCTTGTCAATATAACCCAAGTAGCTAGAGCAGGGCTTGACATGTACTCTATTTAAATACTTCTTTAAAGAATAAAAGATTAAGATCCAGCAAATGATCAAGTCTAGAGGGTCAGGATTAGGAATACCCTCCATAAAAATGGTTATAGAGTGCATGGGAATCAGTGATCTCTGTACATGAGGACAAGTATAAAGAAAGGCTGATTTAGCATTGTTGTTTCCATCATTGATTTAGAAAAATGTTTATTTTTACTCTCCATCCTCTCATCTTCTCCTGCAGTAATAAATTGTGATTAATATGCTTGTAGATTAATTTTAGTAATAGTTATGTACATCAATTAATGTTATTGACCTGCACTTCCTTGAAATTACAACTTTTTCAACTATTTATTAAATGTTGAGGCATTCAAATGACCTTTGCTTGATCTCAGATACAACTTGTGATAGCTCCAGGTTTGAGATGAACTTGCCCCAGGATTTTACTTATTCAGTGCATGTCATTTAGTATTCTGCCTATCTAAGCATCTTATTTTAGAATCAACCATATGGAATTTTGATGCCAAGGCCTATCTTAATTCTAAGCTATCTGATAGCATGGTAATTACTACAAAGCCGTCAAGTACTACCAAACAATTTGCATCTCCTTAGGGAGTAATTTTCCTACAGGACAAATAGCAGTTGTCAAAGGACTAAGAATAATTTTGTTTACAAGCACAGATTTAGAAGCCACTAAACAAGTATGAACATGCACCGGAGATGTGACTTTCACTCTTAAGTATGAGACTTTAAATCATTAAGCTTTAAATGTTTGTAATGAAGAAAAAAATAGCATTTCACCTCTTCTGATGAGTAGTAGGAAATTAGGCCTCTGTGGTTCTTCTTGACCCATTAATGAGAATGTATTTTAAGAACTCTTATTTGTTCTCACCAACTTGGTTATAAAAGCACTCAAGACTAGAAAAGGAACACTTTTTTCCTTGAATTAAGTCATTTCATTTTGAACCAGTTCAGTTAACATGAATCAATCACTTTTTTGTGTGTTCAAGACTCTATGCGTGCAGCCTTAAAAATATTCTTGCCTTGAGAATATTTTGAATTTTTTGCCGCTCCTAGTGCGGCATGACTCTGAAACACCTATGTGTGCCCCTTCGAACTGATGATATTTACTCAACTGCCTGGTTGCTCTTTCTCAAATGAGATACTTTATATTAAAAAGCATACAATTTATTGCTTGAAAATCACAATTTATTCCAATCAAACACCAACATTTTTGTTCTGTTTGACTCTGTAGAAATAATTTTTGGTGTAATAAACATTATGAGTTTGTCCATTAATGAATTACCCTACTAGAAAGAGTATAAAAGTTTTATCTCATCAGAGACTGTTATGTTGCCAAAGCTGCACTCTCATTATAATTTCCTACCCTAGAACTGCCTTCAAAAATAAAATAAATTAGTATTTAAATTATGCATGGGCATATAATGTTTTGATGTTTCAATTTTAGAGAGACATAATGTTATCAGATTATTAAATAAAAATTTTAAAGTTAGTCTAGATACCTCCTAGACATTTAGTTTTTCAATTGGCCACTTTTTCTTTTTCTTTTTTTTTTGGCTTAGAACGTTCATTAAAACACCCTCAAGCTGAGAGGTTTTTGCTTCCCTTGGTGACTTTTCCTGGAATTCATGTGCTTTGACAGACACGGGCTGTACTGCAGTAGTTATAGAAGTAAAGCTGAATTAGATATATTCATATTCCCCCCAAATTTTCAATACCTAAACACTATCTGAGCTTACATGATGGCTGTCAACAAGATTGTTACCTAAGGCAAAGAATTGCCTTATCATTAGATCTGATATGGTGTAGTTAGCTGATATTTAGCTGACTCATCTTTTTTAGCATCAGGCTATATCTAATGAAGTAAGAGTACCATATTTTGTATCTCCAAGACTAGTAATAAATGATCATATGGAATAAGAGTTTGTCAACACAGTATCAAATAGAGATGTACTAGTTATTCAAATAAATGAATAAGTAATTTAAATATCAAGAATCTGCATGGGAGCAGTAATTTGCCAAAATAAACGACCATAATCATTTATCTCATTAACCCATTGTTAAGTAATATTTGTAATAAGATTAACACTGGACTTTAAATTAACCAAACCTTCTTAGCAAGGTGGCAAGTTTATCTAGTTTCATGATTGCTGTGGCTATTGACTGCACCGGAATCTCCATCAACTGTGAAAAATTCTCCAAAAGAACGAATGTGTCTTGACACTATTCATTCATTTACTGTATTGAGATACAGTTAAGACAAAGGCCAACTTTTTTTCCTCACCATCTCTCATCAACTAATCTGTCAATGAGAAGAGAAATGTTTTTCTTCTCTATGAATTACATTTCTGGAGCTTTCTGGTACAGGGAATTGTATGTATCCTTTACTTGATCAACACTTTATTGTTTGGTCCCAAATCTTCTCCAGATATTTATTATACAACCTTATAATCATTCTCCCTAAGGCTTGGGTTCTGCTACTAAACTTGCTATTTTCTAAATTATCACTTAATAGTCAGAAAAAAACTGATGTAAAAACACCTTGAGCAAAACCACATAGGAATGTGCCAATTTGAATATTCATATTTTGGTGTCTGATTTGAAAAATATTTATATATTTTTGTAGGTGGAAAGCATTCTCTCAAAGGTATTATTTTAAGATAATCACAAAATACAAGGATTTTAAAGGAAAACAGAAAGTCAATTAATTAAGTAGCTCCCATGGAAGCCACCAAAGAAAACATTAACAGGGACAGCGTAGGGTAGCATAGGTAGGACTGGATATATCAAGTTAAAGCTCTACTCTGTGCCATTGAACGAGTTACATTTTTTCTGCATTCTTAGCTGTATAATACATAGTTTGAATTTGCTTAAAATGATCTATTTTGATATACTGTATCATTTAAAGGGATGTGGAAGTTGTTCAAATGTAAAGTTTGTTTTTCCTTTCATAGATATTAAAAGTGGGTAAAGAAAAAGTGATGGGATAGAAGGCTGTCTTTTTGACAACGTGGTGGTTATTTTGCTGGGAAGAAAATATGAGGTCAAAGAGCTAGAACCCCGTGACTACTACCCCATTTAATAAACATAAGTCCTCTTTGAATGGATGCCAGGGCAGCCTATCAAATGCTGGCCAGTCTAGGTGTAGAGAAGCACCCATCCCCACAGTGAATTATTTCTGGATGTCTACAAAATATTGACGCTTCTGCAATCCTTTTCTTTGACTTCCAAAGTTGACAAGAAGAACTCATTCACATTATTTCTTAAGCATTAGTAGGACGCTGCAGTAGAGAGTAAGTTATTGTCTTTGCCCAGTGAACATCCAAGATATAACTGCCCAGAAAGCCATTTAATCTGTGGTGTCCTCATTGGATCTTTCTCAATAGCTCTCTTATGGAAAGATTCCCCCCTCCCACTTTCTTCCTTCCTGTTTTTTTTTTTCTTTCTTTCTTTTCTTTCTTTCTTTCTTTCTCTTTCTCTCTCTCTCTCTCTCTCTCTCTCTCTCTCTCTCTCTCTCTCTCTCTCTTTCTTTCTTTCTTATCGAAAATATGGGAATAAATTATGTTATTGGCTTTGCAACTCTCTATAATAGAAGAAAAAAGGGAGTAGGAAGACTACCAGCTAGTTTCTCTTTTGATTGCGTCCCAGGTGGGCACTGAGTGAGAGGAGGGGCTTACCTGGCTTGTGCAAGCTTACCTGGGTGTGGGTGTAGATCCTTGGTTCTGCACATCCACAGCTGTAAGATGTGACCCTGTGTGGAGCAGGCCTGGCTTCAAGGTGAATTCTAGAGAGATACAGAGGAGAGTTTTCTTTCTGCTGAAGTTTTAAAGTCAAATCTCCAGATGGCAAAGGGAAGAAATAAGCAGATGAATAATAACAATAAATGTTTATGCCTGTGCTAATAAAGCTGGGATGTACATGCTGTTGGGATGTATTTTATGTACCAGGAGGGTGGAGCTAAGATTCCAGGAATTCAAGAACACAAAAAGAACCTCTCTCACTTGCTGACTAATATTTGAAGATAGATCTTTTAATTCTACAATTGGAGCATCTCACAGATACTACTGCGAGAGAAAACATGTGGCTATTATGAATTATTCATGTCCAATCCTTTCTTAATGGTGAATTTTGTTAAAAAGAGTGAGATTGCAAGATCATTTTATTTGGGGACGGGGATTCACAAAAAGAAGGAAGACTGGAAAGTGATGTCAGGGAGCTTGGTGGATTGATGGAAATTCTTTTAAAAATTTGGTCTGTACATAAATGTAGAATTTTACAAATCAAATGTATGTGACTTTCCATGCAGTGTAACTAATTATCACTCTAGTGTTTTACTAAGATGTGGTTGAGAGATGATTTATCTGGAATAACCACCTATTAAAAGAGTAACAACGATGAAATTGTCCTACTAGTTATTGAAATGTACTCTAAAGCTACCAATTAAAAATTGTTACTATGGCACTTATTCCACAATAGACAGACAGAGAAGTGGAAGTAAAGAGTAGTTTAGAAACAGACCTTAGTATATATAAAAGTGTACTACACGAGAAATGAGATATTAAATATCCAAAGGGAAATGATTAGCTTATATGTAGTCCTGAGACAGTTAATATATGAGAAATAATTTGAGGAAAACTCTTGTTACAAACATGGGCGAAACATAACAAACATCCTCTCAAATGCATAGTAGAGCTCCCAAGTAGGTGAGGGAAATCTTCAGAGGTTCAAAATAAAAGCAAAGCTGACAAATGGAGAAGTAGACGGGATTGATTGCAGATCCTCTGCCCGAAATTTTCCTTTCTTTTCATCAGACTACTTCTGCTCAACATTGAAACCTCAGTTTTAAGGAAACATCCCCTCTCTACTCTGTGTTCACCTGTATCTTAGTATTTAAAGTTTTATTGAAAAGATATTTTTATACATATTTGTCAGCTACTAGAGAGTAAGATCCTGAAGGATCTTACTTTTTAAAAATCCTTACATTGCTAGAAATTCACAGAAGATATGAATAGAGTAGGTGCTCAAGAAAAGTTCGCCAAAGTAAGGATAAGTTTAGAAATACAAATAGAAATCTTAGGGCGGGTAATGTTTCCATATGATGTAAACTTCAATCTGACACTATCACCCCCTCTATATGGGTGGTGTTCTAGCCACTTTTTTTGCCTCTTTATTTTTTCACTTATTTATTTTTTTCAGCTTTATTTGTATATAATTGAATACAACAGTGTATATGTTCAAGGTGTACAGATAATGATTTGACTTATATGTATTATGAAATGATTATCACAATGAGTTTAGTTAACATTCATCATCTTATACAGATACAAATTTTTTTTCCTTGTAATAGAAACTCTTAAGACCTATTCTCTTAACACCTTTCAAATATACCATAAGCAGTGTTGACTATAGTCACCATACTGTGCATTATGGTACTTATTTATCTTACAACTGGAAGTTTTTACCTTTTGACCACTTTCATCCAATTCTCTCTTCCTTTCCTCCCATCCCCTGCCTCTAGTAACCACAAGTGATTTCTTTTTCTACGAGTTTTAACCACTTCTTTTTTTATGTGGCTTTATATCTCCCAAAAGTCTTTCTTTGATGGGTCCAGTCTCCTTCCCTTAACTTCTACCACAAGTCCCAGTCCTGCCTTCTGGAACCATGGCATACGGTCTGTCTTCTCCTATGTCACTGTTTCAGTTAGGACAAGCCGGTCTCCTCTTAGCTCCCTCATCGGCGCTCAATGTACTTCACTTGTCCATTTCTTGTTGACATTCTTTCTCAACTTTCCACACCCAGGTCACCATCTGTATTGGTCAGCGTTGTATAGGCTGCCAGTAACAGAAAACGTGACGAAAGTGGCCTATGTAAAATACCTGCTTATTTTTTTTGTCACATGAAAAACTCAGAGGTAGGCAGTCGCCACAGTGCCGTCAGAGGCTTAGGCTCCTCTACTCATCCTTAGCATGTGTGTTTTGTCCTCATTCTTGATGCTGTCACATGGTTACTCCGTAGCTGCTCCACCTTCAGGAGAGAGTCTCTATTCCAAACCAGAAGAGAAGGGGGCAAAAAGTAAAAGGAATGTGAGTGTGGAATATGTGCTCTTAACAGGCCCTTCTTGGGAGGATCATAGTTTCGCAAAAGCCTTCTGACTGACCCTAACTATATTACATAGTTGCAAGTGATGCTGGGAAGCATAACAATTCAGCTGGACACATTTTCTCCTTGAAAAATATTATAAGGGAAAAGGAAGAACAAATATTGATATTGATAGGCAACTAGTAGTGTATGTCAACGAACAGAACTTTGTTAATGACTTTCTTAAAAGAAAGGTTCCTGTACCAGACAATATATCCTAGAACGCTGAGCCCAGCAGAGTATTGAATGACCATAACCTCTCTCTATATGTGTATATAAATTATTAAGCTAGCTGGAGACTGGCCCTATTTTTTTTCTGTGCTACACCACTATTAGGTATTTACAGCTGGCCTTCTGTATCTTCTGATACGAAGAGCTGGCTATGGGACTTGAGCATCTGTAGGTTTTGGAATACACAACAGATCTTGGAACCAGTTGCCCATAGATACCAAGGGACGACTGTATAGCATTCTTACAATGAACTGAAAAATATAGTTATTTCTCTCATTCTGCTATTCAGCTAGGTCACCACTAAAACTTTGCAGTTGCTATTCTAAAATCCAGTGCAAAAGCCTACATGTACTCCAGTGGATTTCATCATGCATGTCCTGGTACATCATTTCAGTATGCTGAAATCTTTTTGAAACTTTATTTTATCATCCTTTGCCCTCACTAACTTTCTGAAATTTGCATCATGTGCAATTTAATGAGTGCTTTTATGCAGTTTTGTAAGGGATACATGTAAACCCATACTTAGGTTGAGATGGATCAATATATTAGTGGAGATATGTTAGGGTATAAGAGAAACTTGCGAGAGCATACAACTGGATCAGTTTGTCTAGATTCTGGAAGGTTAAGAAACCAGATGATACTGATGTTGAGTATTAAACATGAGATGAACTTTCCCTGAAAGACCATGTTGAAATGAATATTCCTAAAAGAAGAGACAGAATAAGAAAAGGCCCAGACGTGTGACAGACTGAGAATTACAAATGCCGTGATCTGGCATATCAGAGGCATGGAAAGGGGAGTAGAAGATGAGGCAAGAAAGTAAGGAAAGTTCATCTGGGAATTTTGAATTTGACTTCTGATTGCTAGTCGTGAGACAGGCATTAAACTGGATACTCATTTTGGAAAGATTTTTTTCCATACCTGTTTTTTAAATTTATAATTGCATATTTACTCCAACAATAGTTCAGTAGAAAATAGATACGACTACATAATTCAAACCCTTCCTTCTTCTGGACCACGTGATCCTATTCCTTTCAGATGTGATGACCATATGTCCCACTTTCTAAGACTGAATTTCAAATCATCTATCTTGTGGCTGCTCAGAGTATTCTCGGACTTGTCAGTCCATGTGTCCTGATTTTTGTTCCAGAAAATGTAGCCACTAGGCGTCTGATCACATCCTTCTCGTCTTATGGGAGATGCTCTGATGGTTCTTTAGCTCTTTCCTATCAAGGGAGATATCAGATTTGCAATGAGAATTAGGAAGCCAAAGAACACTGTGCTTGCCATTCTATTCAATGACAATGAGAAATTCCAGTAATGAAAGGGGGAAGCAATAGCAGTGTCTGTAAGCTTGTATTTTTAGCCTGTGTACAAGAAGCTCACAACCTTAATTTTCACAGCAACATAAATATTATGACTATAATTAACCATGAATATTTGATGAAGTTGGAGAGCATTATCTACACTTGCTTAATATCATTGGATGGCATCCTAAATTCTGGATGCTTTTTAAGTATGGAAATGTTCTCTGTGTGCTGTCAAATTTCTAAACAAAGGTCTGGTGGAAAATTACACCTTCGCCAGAAAAATAACCCAAGTAAATAGGTAATAATGGGCATGTATTTTGCACATTAACTCAATACACAACATTAAAGTGTCCCAGGACATTAAAGACTGAGTTTTTGTAAAGAGAATTAAAATAAGCATAATAGCCATGCTTAACTGAGAGATGGATGCATTGTAGAGAAGTCATTTTTTCACATGTGAAAAGAAAGTTGTGCCTTGTTAAAATGCCAGGGACTCTCATGTTGGGAAGGGTGGGAACGTCTTTGACAAGCACCAGTTTGCAGGTGGCATTTGAGTGCTTAAAGGTGATCTAGGGATCCAAACCCTGGTAGTCCACTGTGTGTCTAAGGTAACTTACAGCCAAAGGACTTTTTCAGGAAACAAAATGTGCATTTACTGGAAATTTTTTTTCTAATTTTGCTTTCTTAAAATTAGAAACACATTTTCTTCAAAATGTGCATTTTCTTCATTTTACAGTAAAACTATGTAAATCGCAGTGAAAAGAAGAGGGTTTCTGACATATTTTAAATATTAGGGCAAAGTACAGCCAGGTGCACTACAACAGTTTTTCTTAGTCTTCAGAAGCGGTTTCCCTCGTGGTGTAAGTCATTAAGTTAGACTCTTAAGCCTGTTGGGCAGGACCTGGCACTTCTGGGGTCCTTGGCACTGAAGATTGGCAGGCATTGGTAGACGTGGCAGAGTAAAGATGGCTGCAGGTTATTTGCTGTGATTTGCTCCTTCTCCCACTGAGGGGAGGAGTCTAATTCTCCTCCATCAGAATATGTAGTAACCTTTGACTTGCTTGATCGATAAGTATGGAGGAAATGCTGCTGTGTTAGTTTTGAGGCTAGCCTTTAAGAGGACCGGCAGCCTCCAGCTCGCCTTCTCAGAACCCTGGGCTACTGGGGAAGGAAGACTGGTTATGCCGAAGCTGTCTTTCTGTGAGAAGTGCAAGCCACATGGAGAGGCCACACGTGGGTGCTCTTGTGGACAGGTGAACTCACACCAACAGCCAGAATCGGCTGCCTGATATGTGAGTGTATCCTTGGACATCCAGCCCAATCAAGTCTTCAGATGATCCAGCTCCAGCCACCATCTGATGAAAAGGACATGAAGGACACCAAGCAAAAACTGCCCAGCTGAGCCCCATCTTCTCACAAAACAGTAAGAGAGAATAATTGTTAGCACCATTAATAATTGTTTACACAAACTTAATTATACCATTGAGTTTTGAGGTAATTTGTAACGCAGCTAAAGATAACTAGAACAGTAAGGACAACGGAAATGTGAGTATCATGGATCAGAGAAGCTAAAAAAAAAGAGAGCCTTTTGTTTCCTTCTTTCCTGCTTCCCTCCCACCGTCCTTCAGCTGCAGGTGAATTGGGACACTTTTAGCTCGAGTGGGGGCAGAGAAGAATCTTCAGATAAACACAGAGTAGGGAGTACAGGGTCACTGATACCCACTGGTACCAGTGTATTGCATAGTATTTTAAGATCATGAGCTCTGGAGTCAGAGCTACCTTAGTTCAAAACCCAGCCCAACCCCTACCAGCTGAGGGACCCTAGGCAACTTCCCTCATCTTTCTGCACCTCAGTTTCCTCACTCAGCCTTTGAAGGGAACAATGTACATAAAGCACTGTAGAATAATAGTACTGACACCTAGGAAGAGCTCAACAAATATTAGTTGTTATTGTTTCTGTGATGGTGGTGGTGGTGATGATGATGATGCTACCTCAACACTCAAACTGCGCCTTTCCTATGCCAATTTCTGGCCTTCCTTATGCCATATTCTGTCTTTCATGAATCAAGTAACAAACTACACGTTCACCTGTGGCCTTCTATTCAACTTGGTTTTACTGGCATTGTTATTTTCTAAAAGTGATTAAACATCAGAAAAATAAAAATGATGATGATACAGTAGAAATTTTATCAATAACTGACCTCCACTTAATTAGTTTATGGGGTTAATCATCACTCTCTGTGCTGTCTGGGGATTGTACTGACTGATGCTTGTGACACACTGAGTGCTCAGGGCTGGGGCTTAGCATTCTGCACACCAAGAATCAGTCGTGTTTGTTCACAGACCTGTTTATGTCGACATTACTTAGCATTATAATTACCTAATTTAATTAGATATTATTTCAATTGGCAGAATATGAGTATTAAAAGTATAGTTTATATGACAAATGGAAAGTTTTGGAAAGACAATACAAACATGTTATTGAAATAAATTGATGTCAAATTAAGAGAAGGTGAAAGAACTATAAAAAAAAAGCTGGGAAAATAACCTAGAAGGATTTTGAATTCAGGGTATATGACAGGCATTTTTAAGTTCTTGCTGCAGTTTAAGGAACCTGAAACTGGAAATTGTAGTGGGGAAATATGGATATGGTTCAGGAAGAAAGTGGATTCAGATTCAGTGAAAGGCCTTGGCTTGATACCAAAAGATGTACAAGTAAATGTATGATTAATGTATAAATGAATGTGTCTTCAAGTTATTTTTTCTCATTTTAGTCAATTTTTTTATTAAAAGACCAAACACTAATCTTAATTGTGTCTGAATAATGGGCCCACCAGTGATGTGCTAGTAAATGTTCAATAGACAGCTCTCTGGGGATAGGAAGGAAACCATGATTTGCAGCATCTGTTATTTCCTTTGGTGTAGATAATCCCACCATACCTGATTTTAAGCTGTCAACATGATGTCAGTCAGTTCACAAAATTCCTGAAAATTTAACAATCGATGCTTTCAAGTTGGTACAAGCTGGCTCTAGCACATGCAGTTCAGCAAGAGAAGGAATCACTAGGGCATACAGAAAGTAGCCCATATTTGGTCTCAAATGAATGTTGATTGGAATTGAACTTGTTGACTGGTTGTTCACTGATGAAGGAAAATAACAAAACCTAAAGGACAGATATGCAGTTTTAGGAATATACTATCAAATATCATAAAAATGATAAAGACCAAGACAAAAAATGTTCATGATCCAGGTGCAGAGACAATTTTCACTGAACTGCTTGGGGGTTTTATTATACTTTTAGCACCATAGGTATGGAAACCTCGCTCATAACATGAAAATCTCTACTTTTTATACTCAGCTTTAATACTTATTTTTACAAATGAGATAGGTACAAAAGCAGGACCTGACTATAGTTTGTGAAAGATCCCTTTCTTTGAAGGATTAATTACTACACCCTTGAGTTCTGGTTTAATAAAGCACAGCGTTCTAATTTAATAGAGTGCAGTGCTCAAGGAAAAACAAACAACTTCCACAGAAAGAAGACTGCTCCTAATATCTTTCTGCTGATTCACATGGTATATGCTTAAAGGGTAGTTATTGGCTTACCAGCCTTTTGCTTCCACTGATTCTTTCATAACCATATACATTAGCCAAGCTTCACAGGGGAAATTTCATTAACAAAAACTACCAGCTGTGACATTCTATGAGAGTTGTCCTATCAAAAGTCCTCAAGGCTAGAGATGCTGGAAGTGGCGTCACTGATCATTACACACTGATCATGAAGCAAAGTGATACTGGGCTGCCTTATGGGGCTCCAGTGAGCAAAGGTCCCAAAATCTGAGAGGCCAGGAATGATCTGACATCATGGCTTAGCTACGCATCTCCACTTTTGCCAAATAGAAAGCTACATTGCTTTTTTATTCATATATTAAAACAAACAAACAAACAAAAACCTTCTTTCTATATTAGTCTTTATTCCTTTGGCCAGGCTCATACCAATGTGAGAGAAGACCAAAAGGAAATGTGGACACTAGAACACCTTTTCATTCTTCTTTTTTTTAAGATTTTTTTTTTTTGATGTGGACCATTTTTAAAGTCTTTATTGAATTTGCTACAATATTGCTTCTGTTTTATGTTTGGTTTTTTTGGCTGTGAGGCATGTGGGATCTTAGCTCTTTTCATACCCAGAGACCTTTCTTCCACTAACTGTACACAACCTATTGTGACATGAGGAGCTGTATGCACAAGAGCAGAGGACTGAAAGGAACCTGGGGTCCGTTTACTTTGTTTTAAAGGCGGTGACATTGAAACCCGGATTCCTGGAGGGAACCTGCTCGTACGAGGGCATGTTTAGCAACAAGGTGTCTTCATACTCGCTCTAGGACATCATCCCATTTTTCTGTAGTGAAAGATGTCCAGCTCACTTAGTGAGCTGCCTAGTTTTCTTCTCTCCCTTTCATCCTTTCATGGGATAGAGGACCTTTTACCCCCAGATACACTGAACAATCAGAGAGGCTTAAGCTAGTACAAATCACTCAGGTGGTCAGTAGCAGAGCTGAGATTTCAACCCGGATTTACCTGATTCTGAAGTCCCTGGTCTTTCAACTGCACTTATGGTCTCTAAGAAGAGTAGTCATCCTGGTGACTTGCCTGCAAGGGCTTCAGGGTGGATTGATGCTGCTGATGACCTGTCACGTAGGGTGACTAGGGGGACTGCCCATTAGCACCCAGCACGTGCACAGGCCTTGACTTCCTTTCCAGGCCTGGCTGGGTTACCTCATTAAAGCAAGAAATACAGTTGAAGCTTGGCTAATGTATATGGTTATGAAAGAATCAGTGGAAGCAAAAGGCTGGTAAGCCAATAACTATCCTTTAAGCATGTACCATGTGAATCAGCAGAAAGATATTAGGAGCAGTCTTCTTTCTGTGGAAGTTGTTTGTTTTTCCTTGAGCACTGTGCTTTATTAAATACAGTTGGGTTTGAACTGCACAGGTCCTCTTAGACAAGGATTTTTTTTTTTCAATAGTAAATACTACAGTACTACATGATCGGCAGCTTGTTGAATACAGGGGTGTGGAACTGCGGGTAGGAAGGAATTGTGGATACAAAGGGATCAGAAATAGAGAGCAACTGCAGATTCAGAGGTCCATCTATAAGTTATACTTGGATTTTTAACTGTGCAGCAGGTCAGCACCCTAATTCCCCACCCTCTTCAAGGGTCAACTGTACACTTTTCTTCCACCTCTGTATGTTTCAAGTGGCCTGCACGAAAGTATAAGGTTGAAATTCCAGCTCCAATTACTATGTCACAGCTTGGGATAGAGGCAGGCAAGTATGTGGCAGGGACGTGGTCCGAGAACACAGATCACCCTTAGCCCTTAGCCCTGATCACCCAAGGATTCTCTGTGCCTCATGCCCTGAATATTGGCTTTGACCACAACTCAAGGGATTTTCCTCATCACCTAATTTTACATGCATAAAATTATGGCTCAAGCTAGGAATTCAAAATGTAAGTATAGGCAAATATATTTTGAATATATATGAAATATTTCCCAAATATATGAAAATTATTTTGATCATGTTTTTACAAGTTTATTTCTCTGAAATTCTTCAGAGACATATAGGAAGAAACTACTGAACATTTTTGAAAAAAAATAAGACAAAAAAAAAGGTTTAGTTACTTTGAATACAGTGTGGCTGATACAGGGGACAGGAACCAGGCCCTTCCTCAGTTGTGTTCTGTGTAGCCTGCATTCACTGAAACTCCCAAAGTTTCTCTAATGTAAGAGTAAAAAGGAATGAGTTAAGTTAGTGTTAACTAAGCTCTAACTAAACTCAGGACTTCTGGCTTGGATACCAAGCAAGAATTCTTTGACAGTTTGGAATTTAACCATACCTCTCAGCTTTGAGGGTTGATCCTGATGGAGCCAGCAGTACATGAGTCCTAAGTCAGTAACTGAAGAATGCTTTCCAGTGTCTGTGGGGGGTGTGTGTGTGTGTGTGTAGGAGACATGGATGCAGAACAATGCTGTGATGGGGTTGGTGTCCCCAGACCCTGCCTCTTGTCCCCTTGCTCTCTGCCCTCTTGCCATGTCCTTTCATGCTGGGAGCCAGGAGCAGGGTGGTAGCCTGGGGTTCAGCAGTCAAGATGGGAGAGAATGAGAGTCCTTAACATGGCTTGAGGAAAGAAGAGAGAATCAGAGAGAGCAAACCACAAAGATAAAATATTTTCCTGTGTTTCCCTACATTTTGGAGAAGCAGTGACGACTGACTAATAAGAAGTCCGCTAACCGCATGCTTAGCGTAATAAAACACAAATCTCTGGCTCCATTTTTCTTTCTTTCAGCCTCCGTTAGCAAAATTGTTTGGGTTGAAGGTGCAGGTGAGAAATACTCCAACCAACGGTTTGCCTGCCTTGAGACCCCTCAGGACTCCCTGGCTGCCCAAATGTATGTCTGATGTTTCCCAGGAGGCCAGTGATTTGCACAACACATCCTTCCCCAGACCCCAAAGCCAACCACTGACATATTCCAGCAATCATTTCACATTGCCTTCATGTAGGAAGCTTTCTTTGTACACTGAACTCAAAGAATCTCTCTAAGAACCCTCAGATAAACTTGGGATCCTCAATGCTCTTGGTTTAAGATGTGTGCTGTGGAACAGAAGTGTTTTGTTAATGCTTAGCGCGACGCAAAGCTGTTTCTAAATTTTCCTGTCATACATTTCTCTTGTCTTGAGCTCAGCATCTCTGTACTGTGGGGAGAGGTACCACACAAGCACAGATGGAGTGGGAACCGAGGGAGATTTCTCTGGGGCTCAAGACTCATTCTGCCATATGCTGTTCTCTCTCCTTCTGAATTCTGTCAGCCACACCGGCCACTGGCTGGCACAGAGTGACAAAGATGGAGAAGTTTTAATCACTTGAAAGTCTTCCATTTCTAGCCATTTCAATAACTCCTTTAAGTGAAGAAGGCAAGTGTCAATTTAAGCTATTTTTTTTGGGAAAAAAAAAAGCCTGTTTATCTCCACTGTAAATTAATTTTTCCAGGAATTCTGTGTGATCCCAGAAAAGTAAGCACTTTAAATTAGCCTGTTTTATGTAATAGAGAAATAATTTTAAAACCCCAGCAGGTATAGTTGTTTTGGTTTTTTTTAATTTTATTTATTTATTTTTGGCTGTGTTGGGTCTTTGTTTCTGTACGAGGGCTTTCTCTAGTTGTGGCAAGCGGGGGCCACTCTTCATCGCGGTGCGCGGGCCTCTCACTGTCGCGGCCTCTCTAGTTGCGGAGCACAGGCTCCAGACGCGCAGGCTCAGTAGTGTGGCTCACGGCCTAGTTGCTCCTAGGCAACCCAGACCAGGGCTCGAACCCATGTCGTCTGCATTGGCAGGCAGATTCTCAACCACTGTGCCACCAGGGAAGCCCCAGATATAGTTTTATTACCTGTCAGTCTTCCTTTCCTTGAATGTCGCAGTGAGCATAGCATTCTTCATGCATCTCTGCACAACTTAAATTACAGGCTTGCTTATTTTTTATTTTAAACATAAATAAAATTTATTATCACCGGAACAGGCATGAGTCCCAGCTTTTTATACTATCAGACCTGTAGAGAGTGAAGGAAATTTTGTTCTTATGCTTTCTGGTAGCTTTTCAAAATCTTTAATCCCATCTTTGTCTTTATTTTCTCCTAAATTTTTTTTTCCAGTTTGTGTTAAAATACAATAAAAAGGTCGAAATTATTTTAATTCAGTATCCCTATTTTTACTTTAATACTTGTTTCCAGATGAATTACATTTTGCTGAATTTTAAAGGATTGACTTTTAAGTTTCAAATGGCACCCCACTCCTGTCAAGTTAATGTTATTAAAATGGTAAAAGAGAGACAACTAATCAAAGTAATCCTTACCAGATGTCTTCCTTCAGCTTGGGAACCATTAAGCGAGTTCATTTCTACAATCATAGCAAAAACCATTTTGGCCGAGAGTAGTGACAAGTCCCATTGAGTAAAAGTGGCCCCAAGAGGTGTTTTGTGCGAATAGGCAATGATTCTTCACAATGTCTGCTTTAAGAGATAAGAGAGGTATCCCAGATGATCTTACTTTACAGTGTCTAAAAAAACTTATCTGAAGCTTAGATATTGACAAAGAAATCACTGGATATTCTTTCTGGGCTTGGCTTTCTACTGGGTAGGTTATTTTACAACTCATGGGGACAGGATCAGCTGGTAGATTTTGTCCAATAGAAATGCAAAATATCACTTAAATGACTTTTAGATTCTCATTGCAGTTAACCTGCTCTGGGTGCAGTAAGATGATGTGCCCCTGTGCGGACTAAACAACACACTAAATGTACTGACCTGGTGTCAAAATCACATAAGGTGCAGGATTGTATCTTCAGGATTAATAGGCTTGGGAAGCAGCAAGCTTCACTTTTCCTTTTTCTTGTTCTCACCTTGATACCTTGTGATGTGTTTGTAGCTTTCAAGATCACATACATGGGCCAAAGTATTGCCGCAATTCGAGGTTCTCATACAGTGGTAGATAACTGGGCATTAGTAGATGTTGGCGAATTAAGGTCAAGCAGTCCCAACAAAAAAGTTGGCTTGTACATGGGAGAGGTATTGAGAAGACGAAGGGAAGTGACCAGATTCATTAAATATAGCAAGATGTTTGAAACAGCAACCAAAGATAGAACAATTTGTAGCTATTATTCACATGTGCCCTTAATTTGTAGATCAGATTGGATATTTTAATTTCCCTTTTGTTTCTTTTCTATAGGAAGCAATCTTTACTTGCTGAAAGAGCCCCTGCAGACCTAAATGGTGATGCATTAATTTGGTTCCTTCAGCATCACCCGTAATAAAAGATCACCTTACTCCTCCTCTGTTCTACCCAAATATAACTGTTAACTTGTAGAAGCAATTGCATTAAGGAATGTAAAGGGTGCACTATTTTATTTAATATACTTCAGTATCTATGCTTTTAAAGAATTCAAGTGAAATTCTAAAACCAAATGTCCTTTCAAATTCACATTTTTGCCTCTCAATTTTATTTGCTGGGTTAAAAAAAAGGACTTCTGTGCTAAGGACAATAAAGTAGAGATAATTTGCATATTTTCTTCTTTTAGGGGATGTGAATGGATGAATATATGTTTCTAATTTTCAGAATAAATGTGTTTCTTTTCCAAGACTCCTAGTAGTTACAAACCTTGCAACTTTGCTTAGAGAAGATATTCAGGGCAAAAATATTTCTATGAGATTCAGGGAAGAGAAAAATGATGAATCATCTCAATTCTAATGTGGAAATGATTTTTCTCCAGCTCTCTTGTACTGTGAAGAGAGCTCTACACCTGCAGCACGCTACATTTTATCTTGTGTTTAAGAGAATAGAAAAGATGCTACTATTTATTCCTGAAAATAGTACTTTGGCATTCATATCCCTCTCCCTAACAGAATTTCAGCCCAGCCAGAAATGAAGGTCACATCAAGAATCAAAGATATTTCGGTTCTATAGATGGATAATCACAACAGTTATTTCAGCTATGAAAAAGTTTTACATGAAATCATGCACTTGCATCTTGAACTGGAGAAGAAACCTAATATTTGCCATCAGGTATTTAGGAAGTATTTTATTGCTATCTCGGAGGATTAGTATCTTAAGATCTTGCTATCTTAAAATCTTCAGCTAATTAATGAAAATGTAACAATATTAAATTACTTAACACTAACGAAAAATCAGACTCCTTATGGAAGATACAGGGAATTATTTGATCTAGGTCCTGACAACTGATAAAAATCTAAAGTCTGTAACTGGAACACAGGCCATATAGAGCTATTGACCATAATTTCCTTATTTTTATGTAGACTAGTTCACCCAGGTTACCAGAACAATCAGATCCTGGGCAGGCTTAATTTAATTAGCATTTGAAGACATTTGTTAAACATCTACTCCATCTAAGAGGTACAGTGGTCCCCCCTTATCCATGGGGCATACGTTCCAAGACCCCCAGGGGATGCCTGAAACTGCGGACAGTACTGACTCCTATATATACTATGTTTTTTCCTCTACGTACCTACCTATGATAAAGTTTAATTTCTAAATTAGGCACAGTAAGAGACTATCTGAATTGCCAGCATCACTACTCTTGCTCTTTCCAGCCCTTATGAAGTAAAATAAGGGTTACTTGAACACAAGCACTGCAATACTGGAACAGTCACTCTGATAACCAAGATGTGTACTAAATGACCAGTGGGTGGGTTGCACTGGACAAAGGGATGATTCACGTCCATGTGGGGTTGAGCAGGATGGTGGGAGATTTCATTATGCTCCTCAGAATGGTGCACATATGTATTGTTTATCTGTGGAATTTTCCATTTAATATTTCTGGACCAAAGTTGACTGCAGATAACTGAAACTGTGGACAAGGGAGGGACTGTTGCACTTCTCATTACATGAAGAACACTATTCAGCTTCCTTGCTGGGACCACAAGGACAGACGTGTCTGGTGCCTGCTGAATTTTATCCCCGAATCTCTCACTTGCTCTGTTGCAGTCACATGACTTCTGTCCTTAAATATACCAGTTTTTTTCCCACTTAAGAATATTCATACTTGCTGCTTCTTTGCCTGGAGCCGTCTTCCCAGTCTTCACTTGGCTGACATCTTCTTATCATTTAGATTCAGCTTAAAACCTCTCTCCAGAAAGCTCTTGCTTGTTAAACGCAATGGAACTGGACTCCCCACCCCACCTGCAGTCATTCTTTATTTGTTTCCTGTTTTATTCTTCTTATGAGTTGGCACTATTTAAAATAGTCTAATTTATTTATTTGTGTATTAGTTTCCAAACTAAGATGAAAGTTCCAGAAAGAAGGGATCTTATGTGTCTTGTTCACTGCAGCACCTAGGACTATGTCTCATTCAGAGTGTGCTCTCAAAGAAACATGGAAAGACACAGTTGAGAGCTTATATATTTAGAACAAGAGAGATAAACACACATTTATTCTACAAAGTAGAAAGTTGGAAGTCTTGCAAGAGAATAGAATTGCCAGTGGTGTTTCCCGTGAGGAAATTATTATTTCCAACTGTGGAATCAGGTGTCTTCACGAAAAAAAATGGGATTTCAACTGTGCTGTGAAATGGGTATATCTTTACATACAGATAGGAGGGAAGGATGGTCTGAGTCTTTTCAGACAAGCTACAGTATGAAATAAGCCAAGATTAGAGGAAAAGAGTCAGCTTATTCAGGGAAGAGAAGATACCTGAGTTGTAAATGAGCAAGTGACTTCAGATGGAAGCAGAAATGTCTTACATGTTGGCTCCAACATTCCACATCTGGGTTGCTATTATGGGCTGAACTGTGTCCCACCCCCAATTCATATATTGAAGCTCCTTAACCCCAGTACCTCAGAATTTGACTGTATTTGGAGATAGAGCCTTTAAAGAGGCAGTTCAGTTCAAATGGAATCGTTAGAGTGGATGCTAATCCAATATGTTTGGTGTCCTTATAAGAAGAGGAGATTAGAACACAGACAGGTACAGAGCAGAAGAAAAACCATGTGAGGACCCAGCAAGAAGACATCATCTGTAAGCCAGGGAGAGAGGCCTCAGGAGAAGCCAAACCTGCCAAGACCTTGATCTGGCACGTCCAGCCTCTAGAACTGTGAGAAAATAAATGTCTTATTTAAGTCTCCCAGTTGGGGGTGTTTTATTACGGCAGCCCTAGCAAAATAAAACAGTCACCTTGAGAATTTTAACCTCTCTCTGTTTGTTTTGTTGTCTGCTATGTTGATAACACTGCAGAGATAGTAAAAGAATCAAATGAGATAAGGGCCATTAAAGTTCTTTTAAAAACAGAATAAATTTAGAGCCAGAAGATATCTTAAAAATAGTCAGTGGCTGGTGTTAGTTTCTCTTGCTTTTTTCTCTTGATTTCGATAGTTGCAAGAACTATGGGGTTAGTCTAGTTTAATACATTTGTAACACAGTTGACAATCCCAAGGCTTTCCCTGGAAGGAAATACTATATCTGTCCTGGAGAAAGGCTGGAGGAAATCAGAAGGAAAAACAAACTCTTTGGTCTGTGCTTTGTTTCTGTTCTAACATCTTCCACAACCAAGACATACCACAGGTTTGCACTGATTATAGACAGACAGTATTGCTTTTCTGACTGTCCCTCTCACCAGGCTTGAGCTTCTTAAGGACTGGCTCTCTATTCAAACCTCCAGCATCCTTGCCTGACTCAAGTCTGGCCCTCAATCAGTGGTTTAGTGAGTGTCACGGAAACATTTGCATTGCCTTCTCTGACCATTTATTATCACAAGAGATAGTGTATTGTGGAAGAATTGGAGTCAAACTCGGGCCTGAGTTTGAGCTTAGGACTCACTTTTCCAGCTTTGTGACCTTGTGTATTTGCATGTCGCCTCAGAGACCTGGTTTTCTTCCTTGGCAATTTGAGATGGTAATGCCCACCTCATCATTAGTTTTAAAGATTAGACTCACCGATATATGTAAAGAACCCAGTACAGCCCTAGTACCTAGCTGATGTTGAATATTGTATTTATTATTGTTGTTCTTGGTATCGTATCTGTCCACTCTCTTTGTACCAGTGTGATCTGCTACCATGTCAGCTCTGCAAGGGCAGGGTCTGTATTGTTCTAATTTATCTGTACTGTACCATGTGTAACCAACACTCGCCATTGATTAGTTGATCTTTTTATCAAGCATGCTAGTAATGAAGACTACTGAGAGCTCATTTCTCTTTGTAAATAAATCCATAGGTAATCGGATGCTCAGAGCCTGTTTGGTAAGAAAGTTCTCCGTGATCAAAGACACTTATCAGATTTATAATGGCAGCCAATGCTTCTGCTTCTCCTTATGATTCTTTGATTCTCTAAATATAATTTGAGTGAACTAACCCAGACAGCCAGATCACAGTGAATTTTGCTTAATTGCATACAGCCTTTTCACTTACACATTTTAGTCTGTTGAGACAATCCAGAAGCTACCCCACGGTACCTATTTGCTTATACCTCTAATTAAGCAAAGCTGGCTGTAGCCTAGAAGGCTAGTCTCAAACGGGGCTCTGTTTCTGCAGCAGTGACCTCTGTCCAACCCCACAGCACATTCCGGCATTTGCATTGTGCACAGAAGCTGCTGCATTGTGCATGCTCCAGGCTGTGTTTCTGGACAGTCATGTCGCCCAGGAAGTCGGGCTCATTTATCGTCCCTGCCAGGCGCTTGCAGGGCTGGCCGAATAGAAAAACATCGGGAAGCAGAGAGTGATGAAGCCACAGAATACAGTCAGGAGGAAAGGGCGGAATGGAGGCGTGGGGGAGGAAGTGAAGAAACAGGAGCATCTGAATGCCCAGGACAGGCTCCGGAGTCATATTTCTGTTTCTGATAGATGGCTTCACAGTGACAAATCTGGGCCTTCTGGATCCCCATGCATCTTAGACTATATTTTAAAACAGATCGTTGCAGTAACGGTTCCCCATTTGTTCACTCCTCCCCATATCCTTGCCCTTGGGTAATCCCTTCCATGCTGACTCTGAGCTGGACCCGGGGATGGTAGCAAATAGGACATAAGCAGAGACTTGAGAAGTGCTTGTGCTTTGGGTCATGCCCTCTTACTGCTCTTGGAACCCCAGGACTGTCATGTGAAAAAGCCTGGAATAAACTACACATGGAGACAGGCCCCTCATCAACCCAGCTGTCCCATCCCAGGCCACTGTAAACTAACCAGCCTCAGCTGGCCCATCAGACACATCAGTAAGTCCAGTTAAGAAGAGTCAAGCCTGACCTAGACCAGAAGTGCCCAGCTGAGCCCAACCCAAAGCACTGACCTGCATGAAGTTTGGGAATGGTTTGTTACACAGCAAAAGAAAACTGATAAATGCTCTAATGCTTGACTTACCTGCCCATGTCAGGAATCATTCCAATTCAGTGTTTCATGAGGGTTTTCAAGATTCCAGTTGAAAAATTCTGTTCTAAAATAAGAAAGCAGTTAAAAAATAGGGCAACCTCGTATATTACCATCATTTGATAAGGGCATTTTCCAGAATAGTCTCTCCCTGTGACTTTCAGAGATATCTGTGAGGTGAAATGGGGGTGGGGAAAAGACTTAAAATAGCAGTGCTAAAAGGAAGTGGCATCACTGAAGCACAGCGACATTTTGAAACCAGAGAATCTTGAAATACTGCAGCTAAGTGGATCACAAATGTGACGGCACGGACATTTTCCCTGTTGCAGGATAGTCAGCCCTGACTCTCTTGTCTCCTGACTATAATGTTTAAAGGCGCTCCATTTCAAACTCCTGGATCTTTTCTCATGTTTCCAGTGTTTTAAGTTTGAGTTGAGGTGGTGAGTGTGAATGAAAGCAAGAAAAACATAATATTTGTGATTTGCACTTTAGGATTCGTTCATTCACCTCATTCATCTGCTCAGCAAATATTTTGTGAGCCTCTGGTCTCTTCCAGGTTCTGTGCTGCTTTGAAAAGCCTGCAGTAACTTCACAGGATGGGCCAAGAAAACAGCTATTAGTTAGAAAACTGTTTGCTGCTGCTGACAGACAACTTCCCAGCACCTCAACTTTGTAATTACCTAAAATAAGGGCATTTCCCACATTTTCTGATGGTCCTTTCTAGGGAGGACTGCACTAGGGAACACAAGATCCTGGATAAGGGACCCTGGCCAGGGCCTTTTCCTCTGCTAATGTATTGGTATTCACGTGAAATAATAATGATAGTGTGAGTAAGCATTTAGAGAGCATTTACCACATGGCATTGCACTGTTAGGACACTTTATACCTCCTAACTGATCACTGAGGTACCTTTGATCAATGAAGCCCTACGAGGGCACACACCACACAGTACTGCAGGGAGGAGGCGCATGTGGTATCACAGGGCCGCCCGTGGAGTAACCTTGGAGAAATATGAGTGATGCTCTCTACCTGCTGGTCCCCAGGAAGCTGCCCCGAGTGTATCCTAAGATGTCTAAACAAATATTATCTTCTGGGGCAGTCTGACCCTGAAGCCTAATTCAAAACAGCCACATTTTTGTGGCTTTCGAAGCTTCATGTGAAAATTACCTGTGCTGTTTCTCTTCCCCCATAACATGACGTTAGGGGCTTAGTTATGCATCTCTAGAACTGAGAAGACATTTACACTTGTTATTTGTTGGGGACGGGGTGATTCATTTTCTAAGCGTACTTCATGATTTATATGTGTTAAATATTATCATCTGTATGTATCAAATAGTTCCTATAAAAATAATAAGGGAACCATGTAGGGCGAGGAGACATGACCTCAAATATTCTCCCCCTTCTTACTTGATAACAAGGGCACAAGAGCCCCAGAAAAGTTTTCTGTCCTCTGGTTAATCTTATGTGTCAAACTTGACTGGGCCACAAGGCGGCCAGACATTTGGTCAAACATTACTTTGGTGTGTCTGTGAGCACGTTTCTGGATGAGATGAACATTTCATTTGTAGACTGAGTAGAGCAGGTTGTCTTCCCTAATGCGGGGGACCTCATCTGATCCACTGAAGACCTGAATAGAACGGCTGAGTAAAAGGGAGCTCCCCCTGTGTGACTGCTGAGCTGGGACATCGGTCTTTTCCTGCCTTTGGCCTTGAACTGAAACATGGGCTCTTCTTGAGTCTCGAGCCTTCAGACTAGAATTATGAGAACCATGCCATTAGCTCTCCTGGGTCTCCAGCTTACCGACTGCAGAACTCGGGACTTCTCAGCCTCCATATCATCATGTGAGCCATGTTCTTATAATAAATCCATATACATTTTTTCATGTATATATGTATATACAATATATATACACCATTTGTACACAATATACAGTACATAATTTATGTATATATGTGTACTTATATATACACACACCACATCCTGTTGGTTCTGTTTCTCTGAAGAAGCCTGGCTAATATCCTCCGTTTCCTCAGAGGAATCTGACTTCTGAGCTCCCTCACTTCCTCCCTGCATTCTGCAGATGTTCTGTTGCTCACACTTCTTTCTGCCCTTTCTCCCTTGGACAACGCACTTGTGACTTTCCCTTGCAGCCCATTCGGCCCTCATCTGCACGAGAGTGCTCATAGCCACACACCCAGGCCTGCTTCTCTGCTTCTGAGATGACAGTCTGGCTAGAGCCCAAAGTCTTGTTGATCCCAGTAGGGGAGGTTGCACAGCCCAGCAGTGACTTGAAGGCTACAACAGAATTGAAGTTAAACCCCAGGGAACAGGGGCAGAGCCCAGAGTGAGTGATTCTAGTATGCGGGCAATGATGTGTCTACGCCCCAGCAAAGGGAAACCAAAGGGCCTCTCTTACCCGATTGCTAATTTCTCTAGCTAAACCTTTCTTACAATTATTACAAGGGTATGTGGCATTATATCTTAGCCACAGCAGACTCTGAACAGGTAGAATTAAGATTAATAAAGCTTTGATGTCACATATGAGCTGTGTGTTAGAGTACAGTGCCACAGGATTGGCTGAACTTAAATTCATGTTACCATGAATATAAGTACCGGTGTATACTGCATTCTGAAATATATGTACTTAACAATTTATATTTTTATTATGGGTTTTCAAGCTAAATCTTTTCCCTGGAATAATGGTCATCATGGCCAGCATATTCCCTCTCACGGGATGTCAAGCGCCACAGGTATGACTTGGCAGTAACTACTCTTTTCTTAATCATCAGCATCCATTATCAATATCACATTCAGAATAACTAAGTGGTGTAAGTTCAGAAGTCATACATCCTGGGTTTGAATACTGGCTCTGCCTCTTAGGGCTATGTAACAGTGGACAATGACGATACTCAGTCTGAGTTTTCACATGCATGAAATGTTGATGCAAATGATATCTAGGCCATTGTAAGGAGTAAACAAGATAAAGCACAAATGGGTTAGCAGAATGTCTGACATGTGATAAACATTCAATAAAATTAGCAGCTATTTTTATCATTAGTGAAGTTTGTTTGCATAATGCTTTACAGTATAATCCATTCACATTTAATGTAATTGTTGATATAATTATATATTTGATTTCTATTTGTTTCATATGTTTTTTGTTCTTTGATTCCCTCTTTTTCTGCCTTCTTTTGGGTCAATCAAATATTTTTTAGTATTCCATTTTACCTCTTCTATGGAATTTCTAAATAAAACCCTTTGTGTTTATTTTTTACTGATTGTTCTAGAGACTACAGTATTCAACTTTAGCTTTTCACAGTCTATTTTCAAATATTAAACTATTTCATAAACAATGTAGAATCTTACAACAGTTTAATTCCATTTTCTTTCTGCTCTTTGTGCTTTTCTTGTATTATAATTTACTTCTATGCATACTATAAAACTAAAGATACTTTATTAGTTTTGCTTTAAAGGTAGTAACCTCTTAAAATATGTATCTATGTATATATAAGTGTGGCATGTGTATAAAGTCTTTAAAATATTTCAATAATTCTTATATAACAATTTAAAAATAATTTTTCATGATTTTCCTCATATTTGCCCATTTTGGTGCTCTGCATTTCTCAATATAGATTTGGACATTCTTCTGGTATCATTTTTTCTTTCTCTGAAAAACTTGCTTAGATATTTCTTTAGGACAGTTTTTCTGGCAATGACTTTTTCCATTGTTTATATAAATGAAAAAATGTTTATTTTGATTTAACTTTTAAATATAATTTAATTGATGTAGAATTCTAGGTTGACATTTTTTTTTCTTTCAGCATTTTAGAGATGTTCCACTATCTTCAGGCCTCCATTGTTTCCAAGAAATCAGTTCTAAAACTTATTTTTGTTCCTTTGAATTTGGTGTGTCTTCTTTTTCTGACTGTTCTTAAGATATTTTATTTATCTTTGATTTTCAGCATTTTAACTGTGATGTGCCAGGGTATGGTTTTCTTCTTCTTTTTCTTTCTTTTTTTTTTTTTTTACTTGAGGTTCACTGAACTGCTTGGGTCTGTGGGTTATGTCTTTTAGCAATTTGGGAAAATTCTTGGCCATTATCTGTTCAAAATTGTTTCACCCAATTTTCTCTGTCATCTGCTTCTGGGATGTAAATTACTCGTGTGATAGATCATTTACTATTATTCCATGTATCTCAGATGCTATACTCTTTCTTCTTATTCTTTTGCCTCTGTGTTTTTCAGTTTGGATAATTTCCATTCTTCAAGTTACTAAAATTTACCTTTGCTTGACCAGTGTGTTATGAAGCCCATTAAATGAATTCTACATTTATGATATATTTTTCTAGCATTTTCATTAACTCTTTTTTAATACTTCCTCTCTGCTGAAATTCCCCTCAGTTCAGCATGTTCACTTTTTCCACTACATCTTAACAATTTTATTATAGTTATATTGAAGTCCTATCTGATAATTGGCCATCTCGGGTCTACTTCTATTAACTATTTCCTCTTCTGACCATGATTCTCACTTTCTTGCTCCTATTTATGTATTATATTTTTATTGAATACCTAGCATTGTGTATGAAAGTTGTAAAATCACATTTACCCCCAGAAAAAGAACAGAAGAAGTCTTGACAAGCTTCTGGTATGTGTTAGAAGGGGGTTGTGCAAGGCCAATTTAATGGCCAGGTCTGGCTTCCACTTCAGCTTTAGTTGAATGCAACTTACCACATTTTCCAGTCTTTTGAAGGGAGGATCAGGAGTTCTGCTTCAGAAAGGCCTGGGATCTGAGCACTGGCAGGATTCTGATGGTCATTTTTTGCTTTCCAGTCCAACTGTCAGCTTTTTGGGTTTCTAGTAACTCTCTTTTCTCTCCAGTTTTCTACACTTTGAGACCTCTCCCTACCTTGCTGTCCTGCTCTTGCCTTTGGAAGGCCACTGCAGTGTGCTTAGTGAAGATCTGGAATGCCTGCGAGGGCTTGTCTCCTGCCCAGCCCTGCCCTGCCCTGCACCCTTGGCAGATACCCCCAGTCACCCCTTTGGGTATGTGTTAAAACCTCATCTGTGGATAGGACTCCTTGGAATTTTAATAATGATGCCAGCCCACATGCAGCCATTAAAGGTTTGTCAAAGTTCCACCTGGCTTCCCTGCATCTCCTTCTATGAGGGATTCTTCCTCTTCACATCTCTTTGCCAACAAGGAAAGCAGCTACGGATCTTGTCTCTACAAAGAGTTTGTCACCTTATGGAATGTAGTTCATTTAGGTTTTTTTGTTTTTTTTTTTTCTTTTTCATATTCAGCCATCTGATGATTTTTAAAAAGCTCTGATTTTATAAATTAACTGGCTTGTTCTAGCTGTTAGCCTAATATTTTCTTATATGCACAATCTCCTGGGAGATATAGGAGAATATTTCTCATATAAAAGACAAAGGCTTGCAATACATTTTTAAATGAATAATGAATGAATGAGTGGATGAATGCATGAATTAAATGAGTGAACAGATAAATTAAGAAAAGAGCACATTAGTTCCCTAGACCAGGGGTTGTAGAATGGAAAGAGTGTTTCCACTGTAAGCTCTTCCCCTAAAATACAAGCGAAGTATCATGAAGAGTGCAAAGGTCACCCATCACCCTCTTAGCCCACAGGGCCATCCTTGTAGTGGGACTTGTCATGCCTATTCCAGAGTGTTGCCTGAGAATTTGGTCTCCCCCAGGGCAAGCCCTGAGCACATAATTATGCATTGGAAGGAATACCTCAAATACAACAGAAAAAATAGTATGTGGTCAATCTTAGAGTATTTTTGCATTTTTTTGGTAAATGTGTGCTTGTGATCCTTCTGTAGGATCTTCTCTGTATTTCTAATATTCACCAATAGCTCTAAAATGTAGCAATTATGATCCCCATTCTATAATGAGGAAGGCAAGATGCAGAAGGGGCCACACAGCCAGTAAGATGCAGAGCTGGGACTTAAATCTTTGCTTTTCTTGCTAAACCATGAATTCAAGTTATTCTAAGTTTAATCCCTTATGTGTAGCTAATGCCACAAGCATTTAATAAGCACTGTCCAATGGACCTGCAGAAACAATCCTGTGAGATAATTTGGACAAGTATTATTATTTTAGAGAAGGAGAGGTTAAGGCCACACTGATACTAAATAGCATATTCAGCCCAGGACTCTGGGAGCTCTGAGCCAAAGTCAAGTGCTTCTTCTCACACATCTCGCTGCTTCTCATAGTCTCTTGTTTAAACCTTCAAATGATGACAAAAAGCTGGTAAATTAACTTACCACAAAACTCTGGTCTCTTCAACGAAGCAATGGCAATAGATGCCCTTTCAATAAACCACTTTTCATAGTGTGGGACCATTCACCAATTAAATATCTACACCACGGTAAAAGTCAAGTAGTCAAAATGCAGTCTTTATTGTTATATATCCAGCTAGAGGGAATCTGGTTTTGTTGGGGAGAAGCTTATTAACCTCAGCATTTTTTCCTAAAATTTGTTATTTTATCATGTGCAAGGTTAAAAATGCCAAACGTCATATTAAGATAGCTGCAAGCAATTAGAATGCAAAGGTCACCATCTTACTCAGATTTAGAGCATGGTTCCAGCATTTTCCTCCTCTGTTTCACTGGGACTTTTATTCAGCACTGAAAAAGCCATTCATTTTGTAAAGGTTAATTCACAGCTCTGGATTTGATGAAGTGCTTGGCCTATATCATCTGCATTTTAACACATCCGTGTCAGTTAAACCCTCTTCCCTGCTCAGAGCTGGCCTCCCGCTGTCATAGAGTGAAAATCCACCTTTCCTCTCCTAGATCTGTCTTCCCACAGAGTTCCACCAGCAGTTATATCCCATAGCTTACGTTCTCTCCTTTCCTAGTCAATAGTAGATAGAATTGTTGCTTTTCATTTCAAGAATTCATTTTCCTTTGGGCAGTTGCCTTTCAAATTCTTACAAGTAGTTAATCATTTGATATAAAATAATTATGACCTGTTCATAAATTCTGGTAGGCAAAATAGTTCAAATTTTTTTCTTCTCCTTTTTTTTAACTAGACCATTTTTATTTTGTATTTTGGTGTCCTATTCCAATAGGGAGCAGAAATATCTCAGCCATTCTAGGGTCTCTCTCCTTTACTTGGTGTTCCTTCTGGGTACCCAGGATGGGACTTCAGTGGTTCTGAAGTGCCAGGGTAGGGAAAGCCTCTGGTCAGTGTCCCATATCATTACTGGCTTGTGGCATGATGTCTGCATTCTTATCCATTTCTCCCAGTCCGTCTGTACAGACACTAGTAGTGCCTCCTTGTCCCATTGAAGGCCTCCAGATGGCCACCAGCTCTCTGGCATATCCACACAGTTCTTGGTTATACCAATCATGATGCCCCTCACATCACATACGGGTTTGTGTAGGGTCTTCAAGACCATCTCGGGATTATGGCCCAAGCTCAGCACACAGATGTTTCTTCTTCTGCCCTTACATCTAGTCCAGGAGCCCAGAGCCCAGGGTTTAACACTTGAGTAGTATCATATGAGCCCCTGAACTATCTGACTAGCATGGTCTATTGAAAGGACATTATTTATTGAATTTACCATATCTTACCAGTCTAGCATCTAAACCCTCTTCTGATTTTAGGGAACTCCTCCACTGTGTGTATATTCTTTTACAGAAGATGAAAGTAAGTACTGCAGCCAGTACAAGAGCACATGACCCAGCCTTGGCCAATCGGGTCCTTCCACAGGGAGGGTCCATCATTGTGGTTCCTGCTGCCTTGTCTTTGCTGGTTTTGGCTAATTTTCCTGCGTGTAATTCTCCAAGTTTACCGTTAATTCTGTGAACCACCTGTTAAACTTCTGATACATTCCTTTTTCTGTTTAAATAGCCAGAATCAGTTTCTATTATTTTATCTATAACACAAGCTATTTTGGGCAGGCCGAAGGATGCCTGCAGCATGAGAGGCCAAGGCAGATGGGCCTGAAACAGCCTGAGATTCCTAGCATGAGTGTTTGGGGAGCAGTAGAATATTTTATGAAGCCAGACATTCACAGCACAGATCACTGGCACACCTGAGGGGCCTTGCTATTGAGACAAGGACCTGCATAGGTTGATCCCTGAAGACTAGACAAGAATGAAGAGCCCTCAGAGGTTGTCAGGGTGGAGTGGTGACAACACCTGATAATCAGACACTCCTTCCCATGTCTCACTGTTACAGGTACAGAATCCTCTAGATGCCGATCCAGAGAAAAATGTTAGTGGGGGACCTTGAAAGAATGTAGGATTGAAATACAAATTAACTTCTGTTATAAGTTGATTAGGTTAGTTTCCTGTACACTTGAACTTGGTACTAAATGACATATACCAGAAAGAGTAAAGCCAAGTCAATACAGAGAAAGGAGAAGAGTTCCTTCATATACACTAACCTTTTGCTATTGTATTTATTTATAATTTGAACCTGCCTCGTTTGCACAAAGGATTTGAGGCAGCTGAACCTTGCTTGACATTCTAATGAGGCAGGAGCCCGATGAATCACTGCCTGCCCGCAGCGCTGTTCATTAGAGATGGAGGGAGGCTCAGAGAGCACTCAGGGCAGGCCCAGCCTGCCGTGGCCATTAAGCGACTCCACAGCTGCTCTCCCATCATTAGAGCCAGGCTGCAGCCACAGAAGCAGAAACTGCTCATAACCTGTCCAGGTTCCAGAGAGTTTCATCTCCCAGGACCTTCTCCTCAAGGCTTCATGACAGTGGAATGAAGTTCATTACTTTTCAAAAATGCCAGCTTTGTCTGTTAGTGATAACAGGGCTTTCAGTCATCCAAGGGGGATGCGAAGGTACATCAGATGGGCTTTACATAAATGGGTTTCACATAGGACTCCTTCCTGTTAAAGTGACTTCGGAGCTCCCTGGGAAGGGAAATCTGTTGGATGCGATGCTGAAGAATGGACTGGCCATGGTGTCTGCTGCAGGGCTATATGCAAACGGACTGCACTGTGACAGCGAAGCCACTAACAGTGAGCACTTGTGGCTGACACTGGACTAAGAACTTCACGTGCTTCACTCAGTTGTAGGCTGGACACTCAGCCTGCTCCCTAGTCTATTTGAAATTTCTCTGGCACCCTGTTGTCCACTTTAAGCCCCATGACCTAAGCATAGCCAATGTCCTCCCAAGATTTTGGGGAACTCCTGTGGCCGTGCAGTCTCAGGGACCCTGTAGCTCCACACCCCTGCAGGTATGTGTGCTGTCTTTGGTTCACCAAACCCCCCAAGATCAACCAAGACACAGAAATTGACCCATTTACCACTTTTCACAAGACATCCAATCTCATGAAGCATCTTGGGATTCTGTAAACTTTACTGAGGATTTGTTTTTTACCCAGAACACAGCATCCTTTATCTTTCTTCCCTCCCATTTCTGTCTTTACCCCCACACTCCTGGATTCCTTTTCCTTTCTCTTCCTAATAAAGGCACTTCCTTTATTAGAGTCAAGAGTCAAGGCCACCTCTTGATGCTTGCTGTTAAAGAAGTAAATTCCAGGGAAAAAAGTGATGAGGGAGGTTAATGCATTATTTGCTTTCTACTCTGGAACTTTGGGGAGATTCCTACTACAAAGTTGTCTTTCAAAATAGGGAAGTCAGAAGTAATTAGATCAAAAAATGGCAAAGAAACAGGATACTCTAGACCTGATTGACACACTAGGTATGAATAAATCACCAGGGCAGTAGCTGCCTCTCATGAACTGGAAGGCACTCCAGGGAAAAGTGTGGTCCACAAGCAAATGTGTACACCTCTCTCTGCATTGCAGGGTGGGGGATTAGCTAGCATGAGTTTCATCACAAGGTATGTTCTACACTAGCGAGCCAATAGCCTATCTAAGATGGGGCGGAAAAGAGACAAAATGATTTAAGTAGGAATGATGACTGGGCAAACCCTTAGAATGTTATGGAGATGGAGAGGTAGATTAATATGTGGACAAGAGGACCTGACAGAAATTTTTAAATTCCATTAAAATCCTTTTACTAGGCTGTACACCAAAAGGTCCTTAAGTTTGCTCTTTAAAAGTATAAGAAAGTGCTGGTTTAGAAATAAAACAAAGATGAGAAATAAACATTTCTTATGAGGCAGATTCATTGATAGAGGGGCACCCTAGGGATTCATGCAAGACAGATCACGTTTTCTAAGGTTCTAAATGATAAGGAAAGAAAGCGCACAACTGAGTCTTCAGCCTTACATTTGATACTAATAATTCAGGCTGAAATGCTGAGTTCAAGGTAATGTACAACAAAATCTCTCAAGGCTTTTTTTTTTTTTTTTTAATAAATTTATTTATTCATTTATTTATTTTTGGCTGTGTTGGGTCTTCGTTTCTGTGCGAGGGCTTTCTCTAGTTGTGGCAAGCGGGGGCCACTCTTCATCGCGGTGCGCGGGCCTCTCACTGTCGCGGCCTCTCTTGCTGCGGAGCACAGGCTCCAGACGCGCAGGCTCAGTAGTTGTAGCTCACGGGCCCAGCTGCTCCGTGGCACGTGGGATCTTCCCAGACCAGGGCTTGAACCCGTGTCCCCTGCCTTGGCAGGCAGACTCTCAACCATTGCGCCACCAGGGAAGCCCCTCTCTCAAGGCTTTGAGTGGGCAAAGAGGAAACAAAATTATTGGGTTGGCCAGAAAGTTTATTCGGGTTTTTCCATAACGTCTTATGGAAAAATCCAAACAATTTTTTTTGCCAACCCAATATTCAGCAAACATTTATTATTGACTGCCTACTATGTACGAAGTATTGTGATTGATGATTTGGGGGCATTTAGAGATGAATAAGATATGGTGCCTGACCTCACAGAGGCTCACAATCTAGAAGTGGAAAAAAATCTGTGCCCAGGAAATTCTGGGAGTGAAAGAAGGGCTGGGTGATGCTGGGCATTTGGTTTGAGTGTAGGTTGCATTTAGAAATGGAATTTTACTGCTGTGACCTGGAGGGGCAGATTTAAAACCCCATCCTAGACGATCATTTCCTGAAAGGGAAGACAACAGTAATAATCCATTTCTTGGGCCAACTTCCTAAGAAGTCCCTCTAGTTACTTGGAACCACAGAAAGTTTAAAATTTTATTACCGTGATTCATAACCTTGATACGTATTAGACTTACCTTGGTGCTTAAAAGGACAAGTGGGATTCAAATACTAGGAGTCATCCTCAGGGATTTTTATTTAATTGGCCTGAGGTGGAGCTTGGCCATGAGTGTGTTTTTAAAATCTTTAGGTGAGTCTATTGTACAGCCCATGTAGTGGGTTAAAGAGTCAAAGAAACTAGATGCCAGACCTTGGGTGAGTTATGCAGTTGCTCTAAATCTTAATCTCCTTTTTCGTAAATATAATGGATAATACCTTTCTTGTGAGGTTGTCTTCAGGTTAGATAATACACCAAATGTGAAAGGCACACAGAGAGATTCTGGCACATAATTACACATTAATTCCATTGTCCTTCCCAAGCGAGATGCTAAGGATAAAGGGTCAAGACCCAGACTCTGGGGCTGATGCCCACGGTGTGAATCTTGGTTCTGCCTCTTACAAGTTGTGTGACCTTAGGCAATCTGCCGTTCTGTTCCTCAGTTTCCTCATCTGTAAAATGATAACAATAGTTATTATGAGGAGTAAATAAAATGAGAATTAAATGTATCTGGCACAAAAGTGCATAGCCTGAATCTAATCATGAGAAAATACCAGAGAAATCCTACAATATACCTGGTGTGGACTCTTCATAAAGGTTATGGCATGAAATAAAAAAGGAAGATTTGGAAAATATTCTAGCTTAAAGAAGACTAAAGAGACATAACAATTGAATGCAATTGATGTTCTTGGTTTTCTTTTGCTATTAAAGGCATTATTGTGATAATTGGTAATAACTAAATAAAGTCTGTACACAGGATAAAAATATTGTAATAATATTCATTTCCTGATTTTGAGAATTGTACTGTGATTTTGTAAGTGAATATCTTCTTTTTAGGAAATATTCATGAAAATAGTTAGGGATAGGGCTTCCCTGGTGGCGCAGTGGTTGAGAGTCCGCCTGTCGATGCAGGGGACAGGGTTTGTGCCCCGGTCCGGGAAGATCCCACATGCTGCGGAGCAGCTGGGCCCGTGAGCCATGGCCGCTGAGCCTGCGCGTCCGGAGCCTGTGCTCCGCAACAGGAGAGGCCACAACAGTGAGAGGCCCGCGTACCGCAAAAAAAAAAAAAAGTTAGGGATAAAGAAGCATTCTGTCTGCTGAGAAGGAGAGACAAAGAGAATAAAACAAATATAATAAAATAGTAACATTTGGGAAATCTGGGTGTGGGATATGCAGGAACTCTTTGTACTATTCTTGCAACTTTCCTGTAAGTCTGAAATTTTAAAAAAGTTCCTGACCCTGGAACATAGTAGAGACCATGTGAGAGATGGATAAAATATAGGTGTCAGTGAAAATTGGAAGAAGCAATTCATCAAGGAGAGGCCAGCCCAGGTGATACAAGCTCAGGTGACACAAGCTCAGGTGACACACGGTGTGTTCCAGTTAAGCATCTCCCTGTGGACATGGTTCCAGGCACGTCACAGAAGTTCTGTACTTTCATCAGTTCGCCTGTTTTTAAGGGAACTGCAAGTCCTTCCGCCCTCTTCTCAACTCACACTTCTCAGGCGCCTGGTACATGTCCTATTAGTTCTTGGGAAGCAAAGTTGGGGGGGTCTCACTGGGGTCTGAGGCCTGGGGAGGAAGCTGGATCTGGGGGTCAGAGATTGTCTCAGACCCAACTGTGGAATGGCAACTACAAAGTTAGCCAGCTAATTGTGATGGACTAAGGAGTGGGACTGAGGGAAGGCCAGCCTGGATGGATCTGGTAGCAGTGAGTAGGGAGGCAGAGCAAAAAGGAGGGCAGTGAGCCAGTCTCAGTGATCAGAGCAGAGGTCAGCAGACCCAGTATCCCCGGCACTCCTTACTGATTTCTCTCTCCATCCCTCCCTCCCTCCATCCCTTCCTTCCTCCTTCCTTTCTTTCTTCCTTCTTTCCTCCCTTTCACTCTTTCATTCTTTCTGTTGTGATTTTATTCTTGAAAACAGTGTTGTAAAATACTACCTTTCATTTTATTTTATTTTTATGTTTTTTTTTAAATTTTAAAGACGTTTATTCATTTTGCTTTCATTATTTGGCCTGGGTTACACATTAAATTCATGAATGATTTTGATTTCTTAACAATCATTATGCATACCCAGGATAAGTGAGAAAAATCTAACTTACAAATTGTTTTCAGATGTAAAGATATTTTTGCAAATGTACATTTTTTTGGTTTTTTATTCTTTTGTTATTTTTTTTAGTAGAGGTTCATGTTATATTTATTTATTAAAATTTTATACAGTTTTTTAAGGTTACACTCCATTTACAGTTATTACAAAATACTGGCTCTATTCTCCATGTTGTACAATACATCCCTGTAGCCTGTCTTACACCCAGTAGTTTGTACTCCCCCACCTCTATTTACGCCCTGCCCCACCACTGGGAACCACTAGTCTGTTCCCTATATCTGTGAGTCTGCTTCTTTTTTCTTATATTCACTAGTTCGTTGTATTTTTTAGATTCCACAAATAAATGATATCATACAGTGTTTGTCTTTCTTTGTCTGATGTATTTCACTTAGCATAGTGCCCTACAAGTCCATCCATGTTGCTGCAAATGGCAAAATTTCATTCTTCTCATGGCTGAGTAGAATTCCATTGTGTGTGTGTGTGTGTGTGTGTGTGTGTGTGTGTGTGTGTGTGTGTGTGTATACGTATATATCCATTCCTCTGTCAATGGACATTTAGGTTGTTTCCATATCTTGGCTATTGTAAATAATGCTGCTATGAACATTGGGGTGCATGTATCTTTTCGAATTAGTGTTTTTGGTTATTTTGGATATATACCCAAAGTGGAGTGGAATTGCTGGGTCATATGGTAGCTCCATTTTTAGTTTTTTGAGAAACCTCCATATTGTTTTCCACAGTGGCTGCACCAATTTACATTCTCACCAACAGTGTATGAGGGTTCCCTTTTCTCCACATCCTCATCAACATTTGTTATTTGCCTTCTTTTTGATAAGAGCCATTCTGACAGGTGTGAGGTGATATCTCACTGTGGTTTTGATTTGCATTTCCCTGATAATTAGTGATATTGAGCATCTTTTCACATGCCTGTTGGCTATCTGAATTTCCTCTTTGAAAAAAGATCTATTCAGTTCTTCTGCCCATTTTTTAATTGGGTTGTTTTTTTTGATGTTGAGTTGTATGAGCTGTTTATATATGTTGGACATTAATCCCTTATCAGTCATATCTTTTGCAAATACTTTCTCCTATTCAATAGGTTGTCTTTTTGTTTTGTTGATGGTTTCCTTTGTTGTGCAAAAGCTTTTAAGTTTAATCAGGTCCCATTTGTTTATTTTTGCTTTTATTCCCTTTACTTTAGGATAGGTTTCCAAAAAAATATTGCTGCAATTTACATCAGAGTGTTCTGCCTGTGTTTTCCTCTAGGAGATTTTTAGTATCTCGTCTTACATTTAGGTCTTTAATCCATTACGAGTTTACTTTTGTATAGGTGTTAGAGAATGTTCTAATTTCATTCTTTTACATGTAGCTGTCCAGTTTTCCCAGCACATCTTACTGAAGAGACTGTCTTTTCTCCATTGTGTATTCTTGCCTCCGTTGTTGTAGATTAATTGACCTTAAGTTCATGGGTTTATTTCTAGGCTCTCTATCCTGTTCCATTGATACATGTGTCTGTCTTTTACAGTTGCAGGATACAAAATTAATATACAGAAGTCTGTTGCATTTCTGTACACTAACAATTAACTATCAGAGAAATTAAGGAAACAATCCCATTTACTATTGCATAAAAAGGAATAAAATGCCTAGGAATAAACCTACCAAAGGAGGCAAAAGACCTATATTTGTAAAACTATAAGACATTGATGAAAGAAATTGAAGATGACACAGATGGAAAGATATACCGTGTTCTTGGATTGGAAAAATCAGTATTGTTAAAATGACCATACTACTCAAGGCAATTCACAGATTCAGTGTGATCCCTATCAAAATACCAATGGCATTTTTCATAGAACTAGAATAAATAATTTTAAAATTTGTATGGAAACATAAAAGACCTCAAATAACCAACACAATCCTGAGAAAGAACAGAGCTGGAAGAATCCCACTCCCTGACCTCAGACTATACAACAAAACTACAGTAATCAATACCTCTCATTTAAAAACATTCAAATACAATAGAAAAAAATTAAAGTAAGGTTAAATCACTCAAAATCTCACTACCCAGAAATATTTTCTCTTCCCCTATCCTGGACAGCCTTATAGTTATAGCTATATGCATATTCATATGTATAGATCTATGTGCACCAAATTACATTAATTGGCTCGTCACACAGACTGTACAGTATGTTTCACTCTACTGTATGTCATGGACATATTTCCTCAGCATAAGCACAGATTAATCTCATAATTTGTACGGCTATGTGCTTCCACTTTGGGGATGTGCCATCATTTATTTAACTAATTCCAAGCTGATAGATACTTAGGTTGCTTTAGGTTTTTTATAACTTCTAAAAACCCAGGTATAAACGTACTTGGGCATATATCTTCTGGATATCATATGCTAATCTAATTTGGAAAGTTTCTGTAATTGGGAAAAAAAGGAGTGGGCATTTTTTTTTCTTATTTGTTATCTATTTTATACATATTAGTGTATATATGTCAATCCCAATCTCCCAATTCATCCCACCACCCCAGTTTCCCCCCTTGGTGTCCATATGTTTGTCCTCTACATCTGTGTCTCTCTTTCTGCCTTGCAAACTGGTTCATTTGTACCATTTTTCAAGATTCCACATATATGCGCTTAATATACGATATTTGTTTTTCTCTATCTGACTGACTTCATTCTGGATGACAGTCTCTAGGTCCATCCACATCTCTACAAATGACCCAATTTCGTTCCTTTTTATGGCTGAGTAAATTCCATTGTATATATGTACCACAACTTCTTTATCCATCTGTCTGTCGATGGGCATTTAGGTTGCTTCCATGACCTGGCTATTGTAAATAGTGCTGCAATGAATATTGGGGTGCATGTGTCTTTTTGAATTATGGTTTTCTCTGGGTATATGCCCAGTAGTGGGATTGCTGGCTCATATGGTAATTCTATTTTTAGTTTTTTAAGGAACCTCCATACTGTTCTCCATAGTGGCTGTATCAATTTACATTCCCACCAACAGTGCAAGAGGGTTCCCTTTTCTCCACACCCTCTCCAGCATTTGTTGTTTGTAGATATTCTGATGATGCCCATTCTAACCGGTGTGAGGTGATACCTCATTGCAGTTTTGATTTGTATTTCTCTAATAATTAGTGATGTTGAGCAACTTTTCATGTGCCTCTTGGCCATCTGTATGTCTTCTTTGGAGAGATGTCTATTTAGGTCTTCTGCCCAATTTTTGATTGGATTGTTTGTTTTTTTAATATTGAGCTCTATGAGCTGATTATATATTTTTGGAGATTAATCCTTTCTCCGTTGATTCATTTGCAAATACTTCCTCCCATTCTGAGGGTTGTCTTTTCATCTTGTTTATAGTTTCCTTTGCTGTGCAAAAGCTTTTAAGTTTCATTATGTCTTGTTTGTTTATTTTTGTTTTTATTTCCATTACTCTAGGAGGTAGGTCAAAAAAGATCTTGCTGTGATGTATGTCAAAGAGTGTTCTTCCTATGTTTTCCTCTAAGAATTTTATAGTGTCTGGTCTTACATTGCCTTTAATCCATTTGGAGTTTATTTTTGTGTATGGTGTTAGGGAGTGTTCTAATTTCATTCTTTTACATGTAGCTTTCCAGTTTTCCCAGCACCATTTATTGAAGAGACTGTCTTTTCTCCATTGTATATCCTTGCCTCCTTTGTCTTAGATTAGTTGACCATAGGTGCGTGAGTTTATCTCTGGGCTTTCTATCCTGTTCCATTGATCTATATTTCTGCTTTTGTGCCAGTACCATATGCCTTGATTACTGTAGCTTTGTGGTATAGTCTGAAGTCAGGGAGTCTGATTCCTCCAGCTCCGTTTTTTTCCCTCAAGATTGCTTTGGCTATTCGGGGTCTTTTGTGTCTCTATACAGCTTTTAAGATTTTTTTGTTCTAGTTCTGTAAAAATTGCCATTGGTAATTTGATAAGGATTGCACTGAATCTGTAGATTACTTTGGGTAGTATAGTCATTTTCACAATATTTATTTTTCCAATCCAAGAACATAGTATATCTCTCCATCTGTTTTTGTCATCTTTGATTTCTTTCATCAGTGTCTTATAGTTTTCTGAGTACAGGTCTTTTACCTCCTTAGGTAAGTTTATTCCTAGGTACTTTATTCTTTTTATTGCAATGGTGAATGTGATTGTTTCCTTAATTTCTCTTTCTGCTCTTTAATTGTTAATGTATAGGAATGCAAGAGATTTCTGTGCATTAATTTTGTATCCTGCAACTTTACCAAATTCATTGATTAGCTCTAGTAGTTTTCTGATGGCATCTTTAGGATTCTCTATGTATAGTATCATGTCATCAGCAAACAGTGACAGTTTTACTTCTTCTTTTCCAATTAGTGTTCCTTTTCTTTCTTTCTTCTCTGGTTGCCATGGCTAGGACTTCCAAAACTCAAAACTATGTTTAATAATAGTGGCAAGAGTGGACATCCTTGTCTTGTTCCTGATCTTAGAGGAAATGCTTTCAGTTTTTCACCATTGAGAATGATGTTTGCTGTGGGGTTGTTTATATGGCCTTCATTATGTTGAGGTAGGTTCCCTCTATGGAGAGTTTTTTATCAAAAATGGGTGTTGAATTTTGTCAAAAGCTCTTTCTGCATCTAATGAGATGATCATATGTTTTTTATTCTTCAGTTGTTAAGATGGTGTATTACATTGATTGATTTGCATATTGAAGAATCCTTGCATCCCTGGGATAAATCCCACTTGATCATAGTGTACGATCCTTTTAATGTATTGTTGGATTCTATTTGCTTGTATTTTGTTGAGGATTTTTGCATCTATATTCATCAGTGATATTGGTCTGTAATTTTCTCTTTCTGTAGTATCTGTTGGGTTTTGGTATCGGGGTGATGGTGGCTTTGTAGAATGAGTTTGGGAGTGTTCCTTTGTCTGCAATTTTTTGGAAGAGTTTGAGAAGGATGGGTGTTAGCTCTTCTCTAAATGTTTGATAGAATTCACCTGTGAAGCCATCTGGTCCTGGACTTTTGTTTATTGGAAGATTTTTAATCACAGTTTTAATTTCGTTACTTGTGATTGGTCTGTTCATATTTTCTGTTTCTTCCTGTTTCAGTATTGGAAGGTTATATCTTTCTAAGAATTTGTCCATTTCTTCCAGGTTGTCCATTTTATTGGCATAGAGTTTCTTGTAGTAGTCTCTTACGATGCTTTGTCTGTTGTAACTGTGGTGTCCATTGTAACTACTCCTTTTTCATTTCTAATTTTATTGATTTGAGTCCTCTCCCTCTTTTTCTTGATGAGTCTGGCCAATGGTTTATCAATTTTGTTCATCTTCTCAAAGAACCAGCTTTTAGTTTTATTGATCTTTGCTGTTGATTCCTTTGTTTCTATTTCATTTGTTTCTGCTCTGATCTTTATGATTTCTTTCCTTCTACTAACTTTGGGTTTTGTTTGTTCTTCTGTAGTTCCTTTAGGTGTAAAGTTAGATTGTTTATTTGAGATTTTTCTTGTTTCCTCAGGTAGGATTGTATTACTATCAACTTCACTCTTAGAACTGCTTTTGCTGCATCTGGTAGGTTTTGGATCATCATGTTTTCATTGTCATTTGTCTCTAGGTAGTTTTTGATTTCCTCTTTGATTTCTTCAGTGATCTCTTGGTTATTTAGTAATGTATTGTTTAACCTCCATGTGTTTGTGTTTTTTACGTTTTTTTCCCTGTAATTGATTTCTAATCTCATAGCAGTGTGGTCAGACAAGATGCTTGATAAGACTTCAGTTATCTTAAATTTACCAAGGCTTGATGTGTGACCCAAGATGTGATCTATCCTGGAGGATGTTCTCTGTGCACTTGAGAAGAAAGTGTAATCTGCTGTTTTCGGATGGAATGTCCTATAAATATCAGTTAAATCAATCTGGTCTTTTGTGTTATTTAAAGCTTGTGTTTCCTCATTTATTTTTTGTCTGTATGATCTGTCCATTGGTGAAAGTGAGGTGTTAAAGTCCCCCACTATTATTGTGTTCCTGTTGACTTCCTCTTTTATAGCTGTTAGCATTTGCCTTATGTATCGAGGTTCTCCTATGTTGGGTGCATATATATTTATAATTGTTATATCTTCTTGGATTGATCCCTTGATCATTATGTAGTGTCCTTCTTTTATCTCTTGTAACATTCTTTATTTTAAAGTCTATTTTATCTGATACGAGTATTGCTACTCCAGCTTTCTTTTGGTTTCCATTTGCATGGAATATCTTTTTCCATCCCCTCACTTTCAGTCTGTATGTGTCCCTAGGTCTGAAGTGGGTCTCTTGTAGACAGCATATATATGGGTCTTGTTTTTGTATCCATTCAGCCAGCTTGTGTCTTCTGGTTGGAGCATTTAATCTCTTCACATTTAAGGTAATTAACGATATGTATATTCCTATTACCATTTTCTTAATTGTTCTCAGTTTGTTTTTGTAGGTCCTTTTCTTCTCTTGTGTTTCCCACTTAGAGAAGTTCCTATAGCATTTGCTGTAGAGCTGATTTGGTGGTGCTGAATTCTCTTAGCTTTTGCTTGCCTGTAAAGCTTTTGATTTTTTCATTGAATCTGAATGAGATCCTTGCCAGGTAGAGGAATCTTGGCTGTAGGTTCTTCCCTATCATCACTTTAAATATATGGTGCCACTCCCTTCTGGCTTGTAGAGTTTCTGCTGAGAAATCAGCTGTTAACCTTATGGGAGTTCCCTTGTATGTTCTTTGTGTTTTTTCCCTTGTTGCTTTTAATAATTTTTCTTTGTCTTTAATTTTTGTCAATTTGATTACTATGTGTCTCCACGTGTTTCTCCTTGGGTTTATCCTGCCTGGGACTCTGTGCTTCCTGGACTTGGGTGGCTATTTCCTTTCCCATATTAGGGAAGTTTTCGCCTATAATCTCTTCAAATATTTTCCCAGGTCCTTTCTCTCTCTCTTTTCCTTCTGAGACCTCTATAATAAGAATGTTGGTGAGTTTAATGTTGTCTCAGAGATCTCTTAGACTGTCTTCATTTCTTTTCATTCTTTTTTCTTTATTCTGTCCACGGCAGTGAATTCCACCATTCTGTCTTCCAGGTCACTTATCCGTCTTCTGCCTCAGTTATTTGCTATTGATTCCTTCTAGTGTAGTTTTCATTTCAGTTTTTGTATTGTTCATCTCTGTTTGTTTGTTCTTTAATTCTTCTAGGTCTTTGTTAAACATTTCTTGAATCTTCTCAGTCTTTGCCTCCATTCTTTTTCCTTGATCATCTTCACTATCATTATTCTGAATTCTTTTTCTGGAAGGTTGCCTGTGTCCACTTCATTTAGTTGTTTTTCTGGGGTTTTATCTTGTTCCTTCATGTGGTACATGGGCCTCTGCCTTTTCATTTTGTCTGTGTTTCTGTGAATGTGGCTTTTTTTCCACCGGCTGCAGGATTGTAGTTCTTCTTGCTTCTGCTGTCTGTCCTCTGGTGGATGAGGCTATCTAAGAGGCTTGTGCAAGCTTCCTGATGGGAGGGACTGGTGTTTGCTAGAGCTGGGTGTTGTTCTGGTGGGAAGATCTCAGTAAAACTTTAATCCACTTGTCTGCTGATGAGTGGGGCTGAGTTCCCTCCCTGTGGTTGTTTGGCCTGAGTCAACCCAGCACTCGAGGCTGCAGGCTCTTTGGTGGGGCTAATGGCGGACTCTAGGAGGGCTCACACCAAGGAGCACTTCCCAGAACTTCTGCTGCCAGTGTCCCTGTCCCTGTGGTGAGCCACAGCCACCCCCTGCCTCTGCAGGTGACCCTCCAACACTAGCAGGTATGTCTGGTTCAATCTCCTATGGGGTCACTGCTCCTTCCCCTGGGTCGATGTGTACTCTACTTTGTGTGTGCCCTCCAAGAGTGGGGTCTCTGTTTCCCCCAGTCCTGTCAAAGTCCTGCAATCAAATCCCACTAGCCTTCAAAGTCTGATTCTCTAGGAATTCCTCCTCCCGTTGCCAGACCCCCAGGTTGAGAAGCCTGACATGGGGCTCAGAACCTTCACTCCAGTGGGTGGACTTCTGTGGTATAAGTGTTCTCTAGTTTGTGAGTCACCCACCCAGTGGTTATGGGATTTGATTTTATTGTGATTGCGCCCCTCCTACCGTCTCATTGTGGCTTCTCCTTTGTCTTTGGATGTGGGGTATCCTTTTTGGTGAGTTCCAGTGTCTTCTTGTCAGAGATTGTTAGCAGTTAGCTGTGATTCCGGTGCTCTTGCAAGAGGGAGTGAGCGCATATCCTTCTACTCTGCCCTCTTGAACCAATCTCTCTCTTTAGTATTCTGCTTTGAATTTTTCTAGATATATATCCAGAATTGAGATTGCCAGATTATCTGGTAATTCAATTTTTTTTTTTTTTTTTTTTTTTTTTTTTTTGCGGTACGCGGGCCTCTCACTGCTGTGGCCTCTCCCGTTGAGGAGCACAGGCTCCAGACGCACAGGCTCAGCGGCCATGGCTCACGGGCCCAGCCACTCCGCGGCATATGGGATCCTCCCAGACCGGGACACGAACCCGTGTCCCCTGCATCGGCAGGCAGACTCTCAACCACTGCGCCACCAGGGAAGCCCTGGTAATTCAATTTTTAATATTTTGAGGAGCCTCCATACTGTTTATCAAAGTGCCATTTTACCTTCCTACCAACAGTGTATAAGGTTCACTTTTCTCCATGCCCATGCCAGCACTTGTTATCTGTTGTCTTTTTGATAATCAGGAGTGGGCATTTTTAAAGCTCTGCTGTTACCTGGCTTCACTCTGCCCTCTATATTTACATTTCCACCAACAATAAGAGAGCCTGTGTCCTTGAGCCTATAACAAAACATTTTTCCCCAATCTTTTGATTCCTTGCTAACCTAACAAGAAAAAAATTCACAGCTTTAACTTTCATTTCTCTTATATTGAGGATAAAAATGATCTTATAGCATTTAATAGCCATGGCCCTTTGAGTATTCACTGCTTTTGAAGGCAGAAGTCTCAATCAAAATGATGTCCCTTTAAGCTTAAAAAGTTTTGTCAAACTTTCCATGCTTCAAAATTTCTTCTTTTTTTGTGTGAGTGTGAGTGTATGGGTGTGTGTGTGTGTGTTTAGGGTAAATTTAGAAACTACCATTTGAAAGCACAGGCTTTGGAGGCAATCTACCCAAGTTTGAATCCTGGCTCTGGAACTTACTAGTTATATAATTTTGCCTTCATTTCCTCCTCGATAACATAGACATTATAATACTTACCTCATAAAACTACTGTGAGGATTAGAGTTAATTTATGTAAAATACTTAGAACCATGTTTCCCATATACTAAATCCCATGGAAATGTTACTCTAATACTTTCCACAGTGGTTAAAGAGGTAAGGCTATGTTTTTGATTCTCAATATAGCAGAGAATGTGGTAATATAATATTGGGTTTTGTTGTTTTATAAATTTTCATCCCAGTATAATAAAACACATTGACCCTTCTTTCTTTTCTAATTCAGAGAAATTAGGGACAAAATCTCAGAAAACTCTGTGCAAAGAAATACCGTACCAGTTAAGTGTGTGTGTGTTGGGGGGTGTTGCAAAAAGCTACTAGCAACAGAAAGGAAGACTTACGAGGTCAAGTTTCTGTGCTTAGAAATTTGTAACCCCCTTTGGTCTCATGAAAGATCTTTCTGTCTCTGATGAGATTGTAGGGCCCACCCTTGTAAATAGACTTCTTTTTAAACTTAAAAAATATGTTAAAGTAAAAAGTTTAAAGTGAGCTTTTTACTTTCCATCCTAACATAAAAAATACCTTCTATTGAAATAAAATGCAAATTTCATATGATAAAAATACTTTTGCTGGAATATTTTAATTGAGGAGCCTTGGAAATTACGTCTTTGTATGTATCAGTTATGAATCAGTCTAAAATGTGTTTGCTGGGAAATGAGTTTAGTGAGCAGTTTTCAGATGTTAAATTTCTTTCAGGATCAATAGTTCTTTTCACATAATTTTTTTCAAATTTTATTCACCTGAAGGTAATTTAGACATCAGAAATTTAAACGATGTACACAGAGTAAGCTTTAAGGAAAACCTACACTTACTTGCAGAGGTTTTGGAAATATTTTATAATTTCAAAGTCAAGACTTTGAAACACGGTGAAATCTCTCATTTCTTCATACCACTGTGGTTTATTATTCTCATCTAGCCTTGTCCATGAAAATTTAGAAGACAACATTTTATCTTTATTTAGCCAAGTACTGTGTTAGGGACTGAATTGTGTCTCCCTCTGCCCCATTATTGCCTCCCATCCCATATCAATTCATATACTGAAGCCCTAATAGGGCCTTTAGAAGGCAATTAAGGTTAATTGGGGCCATATGGGTGGGACCCTGATCCAATAGGACTGGTGTCCTTGTAAGAAAAAAAATGGATGCCAGGAGTGTGCATACACAGAGAAAAGACCATATGAGGACACAGCAAGAAGATAGCTGTCTGTACAACAAGGAGAGAGGTCTTACAGAAACCAACCCTACCAACACCTTGATCTTGGATTTCCCAACCTCCAGAATTGTGAAAAAATTAATTCTTGTTATGTAAGTCACCCAGGCGGTTATATCTTGTTATGGCAGCCTGAGCTGACTAATACACTTTGGTTCAGGTGTAAGCAGGTCAGAACCTTATTTCTCTTTCATGCAGTAGTTGGGTTTAGGCAACCCAGAGTTGAAATGACAGTTCTACCCATGAGTCATCTAGAGAACCAGGATCCCTCTGTGTTGACTTTCCAGCATTGCTTAGAGATTAAATTATGTCTGCATTTTAAGCAGCAGGATGGAGGAGAAAGGAAAGAAAAGACACACTTTTTCTCCATTTAAGTCCTTGTGCTCACATATCTCTGATCATAATTTAATCCCATAGACATAGTCAAGCTGCACGTGAGGCCAAAAAATATAGACACCATGTGCCCAACTAAAGATCAAGGCTTCTACCGTTGAACAAGAGAGGAGCAAGTAGCAGTCTCTACAACAGGGAGTTGATGGTGGTGTGAACCTGGCCTCGACCCTTCCCACTGGGATGCCCCTTCCCTTACATTCCTCCGCAACCCACCAGCACAGTGTGTTCTGCCAGACTTCCCTGAAGCTTTAGAAAAAAGACAGCATAGGACAGTGTATAAAACTGCCTGCTAAATCTGACCTTCCTTAAAGCCCAATATAAAATAACCCAAGATTTTAAGCTCTTCCCAGTTGCCTTCTATCTGCTAACCTTGTTCTACCATCCCTGGGGTCTTCCTCACTCCATGGCAGCATCTCCCTCACCAGCCTCTACCAAGCAAACCTCCTCCAGACTTTTGGAGGAAGGTTCACTTTTTCTCCACAGGAGGTGATCTGGCCATCTCATTGTCCTCTGGGCTTGTCACTCTCCCCCCCAACAGAAAATGCAATAGATACTGTAACCCAAGAAACATATCGCCCCATGTCTGAGCAATGGAGGGTGTAGATGGGGGTCTCTCAACAACGGGAACTGGAGTGGACTTCAGCACATCTTGGCAGTGTTGTGACACACTGAATCCCCTGAGGTCCACTGGTTCATTCTCTCTCTTTCTCTCTCTCTCTCGCACGCACACACACACACACATCTCTTCCAAGGGAAGAACTGAATTCTCAGAGACTAAACAGCCTAAAACAGGGCTCACAAACTCTAGTGCTTCTTGAAAGAAATACACAGATGAGTGAAGAGGGTTAGATGGGGAGTGTGGCAAACTGCGCTGTCCTAACGAGACAGCCAGCATGCTGGTTGATTTTGATCACATGGACTAATGTTCATCCTCCTGATTTTTTATATATATAAAGGAAGCTAGAAATTAGTCTTTTTTTAGAGGACAAGTCCAGAGTTTCAAAATGTTGGCACAGAATTAAAAAGTGTAAACATTGCATAAAACAGACCTACTGTGTTGGATCAAGTTTAAATGCCACCCAGGAGCCTCCAGTTTGAGGAGGCTCAAAACTTCTTTAGTAAGCACTGAAGGAAAGAAACCTTCCCTAGCTGGTCTTGATAGCCCCATGAAGTATCAGATAGCATTAGTGACACGTCAGGCTTCTATCATTGAGCAAAAAAGGAGCAAGTAGTGGTCTCTACAGCAGGGAGCTGCAGGTGGTGTGAACCTGGCTTCCAGCATTATCTTCCAGAGCGATATGTTTCTTCCTTTAATTCTCTGTGCACCTGGGTGCACAGTAATAGGGCAGGGACCTATTTCTAGCTATATACCTATTATGGATGCTCCTTCAGCTACCAAGACCCTAGCAGAAGCAGTGGACTTACCACCTGCCGGTGCCTGATTCCATTATTGGGCAGGATGCTACAGTCCTCCTCAGTCTCTGTCTAGGGAGGGGCCAGTCTCTTCTTCTCACTAGATCAGATCATCACAACATGAAGTGGAAAGTTACCCAGGGCAGCACGGAGCCTGCAGTGTGCTCTCCCGTCCCCAGGAGCACACTGTGCCTCCTGCTACGGTTTCCACCTTTCACTGAGCTTTGGGTTGGAACTCCTATTTCTAGATGTGCCCTAGAAGGCATGACAGCAAGTTCTGAGTTCAACTTTATTCTAAAGCAATGGGAAACAATGGGTTTTTAAGCAGGAGAGTGACATAAACAAAAATGAGTCTGGAAACTGCAGTTGATCTGGGAAGGAGATAAACTGGAGTCAGGGAGACCAATTAGGGATGCTGACAACAGCACAGGTGTGGAGATACTGCAGTAGGTAAGTGACAGTGATAAAGGAGAGAAGAAAGCAGAGGTGAAGGTAATGTGGAGACAGAATATAAAATTTTTGAAACTGTTATTAAAAGTGAGACCCAGATATCAAGCCTGGGTGACTGGAAGGATTGTTGTCACAGAAATATGCCAAATTATTACCAATATGTGTTTGCTTATTAAATTTTTATATTGGTTTTTCTTTCCTTAAAAATAGCTTTCAGTACTGTCAACAGAAACTAACAACATTTTCTATTGGTTTGTGATTTTTGTCCTGTTGGATTTCAAAGACTTTGTAAGCACTATCTCATTAATCCTCCTGAAAGTTTTGTGAGGTGAGTGGCAGTGGTTTCAAAAGCCAAATATACAGACGATGGTTTTTTAAAAAAATTCTCTCACATTCTCAGTAAGATTTTCAGACTCTCAATAGCAATTAGTAGAGATCAGGCTCGGCGTGTACTGTGTTCCCAATTATTATCAATAGGTTCTAATTGAGAACATGTGTTCATTTCAGCTGGGGTTATTGTCTGGCTGATCACAATGGAGAGTCTGAAAGACAGCATCTGGCAGAGTTATTTTCTGACATCACCTCTCAGTCCCATCTTCCTTCATAAATGCTTTCATTTAGTACATGACCCACCAAGATAGAGGGAGGTCTGCACCAGAAGCAGCACCAGCTCTAATGTCCCTATGGGCTCATCAATGCAGTCTTCTCATTGTATGCCAAGCACCAGGAGCCATTCCTTAAAGTAGGTACTGGTTCCAGTTATCTATTGCTGTGTAACAAATCATCCCAAAACTTAGTGGCTTAAATCATTAATCTGCAATTTGTGAAGAGCTTGGAAGGTATGGTTTGTATCCACTCCGTGCTCTGGGGTGGCTTGGCTGGTGATGGATGATCCACTTCCCAAATGACTCTCTCACGTGGCTGGCAAGTAGATTCTGGCTGTCAGACGGGAGCTCAGCTGGGGCTCTTGGCCAAGGGCCTCAGTTCATCCTCCAGTTGATCTCTTTATGGGTGGTTGGCTTGGGCTTCCTTTTGGAAGCACTTGATTCCAAAAGTAAGAGTTTAAGAGACAGAAAGTGGAAGCTACCAGTCTCTCGAGGCATAGGCCTGGAAGTTGTCGTAGGGTCATTACCCATTGTATTTTATTGGCTAAAGCAGTCACAGAGCCGGCCCAGACTCGGGATGGGGCATAGACTACACTTCTCCATGGAAGCGTGTCAAATACTGCATGGCCAAATTTAGTCTCCCACAGTGCAGGTTACGTTTTACATTTTGGATGGGATGGTTTGTTTTGGCATCTCCGATAAAGAGTGATATATTAAATTGCACCAATGGCCAGTAATTCTGGATTCTAAATATATATTTTTCTTAGTCTCCATACGACTTCTCCACATACTGACTCTATCATTTATCTCTGACCCTCATTTCTCCTCAAGTTCCAGGCTCTTTTACCTCTGGTTTATTATATATACCATCCCCACTCCTGCAGCCTATCTACCACCTCTTCTGGAGAATTCTCTTGAGCTTCCAAACGAAATTGCCCCTGCTGGGTGCCTTCATAGCTTTTGGGTGCATCTTATCAAAAGAGTTATCACAGCACATTGGAACGTGACTGCTGGTCTGTCTGCTCCCCTAAAGGCAGACAATCTATCTGGTTCATTTTGATCTCCCCAGCACAGAAGATGGTCTCTGGACAGTAGATACTCAATACATATTTGTTGAATGGTTGATCTACATTTTGCCCTAAATGTTTGCATTCTTGGAATGCTCTGCACTTATCACTGACTTTTGCATGTCATTTGATACTGTTAGAACTCGCCTACAGGTTCTCTGTCTCTTCACTGGAGAGACTGGAATTTCTGTGGTGTCAAAGCTGATAAAAGGAAAGGAAGTGTCACTCGCGTCCTGTGAGAGGTGGTGATGAAAGAAGCTAGATGAGTAAAAGCCTGTGGTCATTTGTGCTAAAGATGAGTCTTTCCATGATGATTGTGTTAAGACTATATTGAGCGGAGCATTTCTCTATGGTTTTCTATGTAAAGAGGAGCTGAGCAAAGTGGTGGGGACGTTAACTACGCCTCATTCATCTCCATTGGCCCCCTGGACATTTTGAAGCAGGATGTATAAGCTGCTGTCCAAATTAATAACAGGTGTCTGATTCCAAATGAATGTCACCAATCTTGCCCTTAACGCATTGTAGCAGAACATGATGGGGCGTTAACAGAGTGCAGTAGTGCATACTGGAAAGAGGAATGGACATGGGATTAGGCAACACCATCTTATCAACTGAATTTAAAGTGGTTATTAATCTTGCTTATTAAACACAGGGACAGATAAACCAGTGAAATCTTGTATTAGAAGCTGTGGGTGAGGCATGCCATCTTCTGTTTCAGAGTTAGGAGACACTGATCACTCTGGGAGAGGCCCTTACTCAGCATTACGAGAGCCTGACTGGGAGATTTCACCCTTCAGGAGTGATGTCATGAGGCTTTTACTTTTATTTCATTTAACCTCCAAAAACGTATTGAGCTGTAAAGATGCTACTCACTGTGCTGAGCGGTGTAGGAGCTAGAGAGAAAAATACGACACCATCCGTCCCCTCAGGGAGCTGGGGTCAATGAGTGGGCATGCGGGGAGGGAGGAAGAAACAGATGGAGTAGATGGCGTGGGGGTCTGGGCCAGGAGAGATCTGGAAGCTTGCCCTTCTTATCTCTAAGTCCTTGCTTGGGTTACTTAAACTCTCTAAGCCTCGGTTTACTCATCTTTAAAATGATGTTGATTGCAGCAGTACCTACCTGCAGAAGATCATGGCAAGAATTAAAATAGAGAAGGGGTTTGAAGCTATAAGCTCTGTTTGTTTTATTGTACCTTCAACACCTGCCGAGCACATTGTGGGTGGTCAGTGATTGGTGACTGCACGGAAGTGCTTAAGCACAGTGCTTGGCACATATTGAGAATTCAGCAAAGGTTGCAAAGCAACCTTCTATAGGGACACAGACATAGAGAACAAATGTATGAATACCAAGGGGGAAAGGGGTGGGGTGGAAGGAACTGGGAGACTGGGATTGACTATGTATAAAATAGACAGCTGATGGGAACATGCTGTGTAGCACAGGGAACTCTACCTAATGCACTGTGGTAACCTAAATGGGAGGGAAGTCCAAAAGGGAGGGAATGTCTATATATGTATGGCTGATTCATTTTGTTGTGCAGTGGAGGCTAACACAACATTGTAAAGTAACCATATGCCAAGAAAAATTAATAAAAAATATTCAGCAAATGTTCACCATTAAGAGAGACAGTAGTATTATGACAGTTACGGTAACATCAGAGATAAGTAATAGTAGCTCTGGTTGCTGGTGGGAAGAGTAACGTTATAGTGGCATTAGTCATGTTTAACTAGGAGCACAGAAAAGGAGCAGATAAATAACAAGAGATAAAGCTAAAATGATAAGTTAGGTGTGTTCCAGAGGGCCTAGAATAGCACCGTGAGGAGTTTGTACTTCATTCAGAAGGGGAGGCTGCTTTCGAAGTCTTCTGATTAAGGAGGCACACTATGGCAACTGTGGGGAAGATGGACTGGAGGGTAGAAGTTTCTTAAGAAGGTCTCGATTTGAGTCTATTACAGAGGTTCAGGTAGGAATCCGTGCTGCGCTAGACCGGAGGCAGGGGGAATGGAGAGGAGGGGAAAAGGGAGGGAGAGGATTCAGAATTGACAGCAGTGGGTGGTTTAGATGTGGTATATGGGAGAAGGAAGAGACAAAGGACTTGAGAGCCCAGGGTGTGATACTGATATTATCAGAAATGGACATGTCAGGATTTTCAGGGGAGATGTTTCTTTTGGTTCAACACGTTTGTGTTACTAGTGGAACACCCAGAAATGAATGGGCCTTAGGCAATTGAAACTTCATGTCTGGAATGCAAAGGAAAGGGGCAGTTCACATTGAAGAGTTGTTTTTTAAGAAAAGAGAGTTAATGTTTGGGCAGCAGGTGACATTGTTAAGGAAAGGGGATGGAGAGAAGAGGATCAAGATAAGAAGAGCCGTCCTGTGAGCGAGGGAGGAAGCATGGTGCTTGAGATGTAGAAGAAGTCAGGAAGGCAGAAGATAGAAGCAAGTCCCTATGACCCCATTACTAGACAAAGCCTGGCCATTTCAGAAAATTGAGACCCGAAAGTTGTGTCCTGCACTGGAAAAGATGGCAAAAGGCAGTGATCTATTTTCAGAAACAAATGCCATCCAAACTTTGCTACCATTTTGGTGGCTATTCTTTTAAGCTCCCTTATTAATTCACAGCTCTCCCCAGCTCCTCAGCTGAAAGCTCAATGGATATGTCCTTTAGAATGTGAATTGCAAGTAAAAGAATGTCCAAATAAGAATGAATTAAACCATAAACAAATTTTTTACTAAGCGAGAAATCCAGAGTTTATGGCTCAATAGTGCTATCAAAGACATTTTGTCCACACACACAAAAAAAGACATTTTGTCTTTTGCTCTTCCATCCTCAATGTGTCAACTATGCTTCTTCTCAGGCTCAAAAAAAAAAAGAGGCTCCTGCACCTCCAAGAATCACATCCTCAAGGAGCAAAGAATGGAGAAAATTTTTTTCCTTATGCCATCCATATCACTTATCAGGGAGAAGAATCTTTCCTAGATGCCTTAGCAGCTTTTCCTCACTATCTCATTGCCCAGGTCTGAGTCAAATGCCAGCCCCCGGACCACGTTCTGCTGAGGGGAAAAGGGATGGTCGCGACTGGCTAAGAGTTAGACAAATCACAGTTACTTCTGGGCCTGGGCACACTGCTGTCCAAACAGGAACAGGCTTCAATTTGTGAGGAAAAGTTGGTGAGTGTTGGACAGACACCCAACAGTGCCTACCACAGACGGCATAAAGCTAGGAGACTCTGTGTGCTGAGAAAAAAAAAAGACAAAGCCCAGACATGCTGGAACATGGACAAATACTCCAGTTCAAGCAGGAGATATTATGAACATAAAGATATATACAAGGGCCTTTCCAAAGTAACAGATGTACTCCCCGAGGTTGCCAGGGCAACCTGGACTTCTGAGAGGAAAAGCATTTGTTTATCTTTCATTAGCATTCTTTATTCTGCCTAACTAATGAGAACAATTTCTATATGTTCCTAAAACCATGTCTCACCCGTATTTGCAGCACCTAGGGTTGTGTAACCTTAACTTTGCTGGGGCTAACTCCATGGTGGGCATAGGGAACCCTAACAGAACACTGTGACCGGGCCAGTTCCAGCCCATGACCCACATTAGCTCCTCCCACACAAAGGACAGGACTTGAAAGGCCATGGCACTCATTATTCTATTTGGCTCTTTTCTCACAGAATTACAGAAGCATCACCTCTGTGCTTTATGTCACCTCTGCTGCATTCTCCCCTCCCAGATTTCACCCCTCAATTTTAGTTTTTTTTCCTAACAACAGCATTTCTTGATATTGACCCATGGTTTTAAAATAATAGTGGGCATCAAAGTTGTCTCTTTTGTTTCACCCAGCTTAAAAGATGCCAACCCACAGTTTCACTGAAGTTGGCCCCTGGACATCCTCCAAATGTTTGATTCTAATCTAGATCCGGCTTTGCTCTAAGGAAGCAGTGCTGACAAGTATGGGGCTATCTAGGCTGCCCTGCCCTAGATTACAGATAAAAAGTTGATTAGAAGGCAAAATAAAAAAACACAAATAGGGGCTTCCCTGGTGGCGCAGTGGTTGAGAGTCCGCCTGCCAATGCAGGGGACGCGGGTTTGTACCCCGGTCCCGGAAGATCCAACATGCCGCGGAGCGGCTGGGCCTGTGAGCCATGGCCACTGAGCCTGTGCGTCCGGAGCCTGTGCTTCGCAACGGGAGAGGCCGCAACAGTGAGAGGCCCGCGTACCACCCCCCCCAAAAAAAAGACAAATACATCTCCACAGATTTCAGCCCAAGTTATATCTGAATAGTCATTTATATAAGGAATAGCTGTTTTACAGTAATAAGAGTTAAAACATAAGTAGCTGGGAAAAGTAGAATTTCACCCTTATTAGCCATTAATGCATTTGCATGGGTTAGTTTGTCAAACTATCAAGTCAGCCCATTTAGTTAGGATAATGAAAGTGAAGCTAAAGAAACACACAAAGCTAGTTCCATCCATTTTACAGTAATGCCTGAGGATGACCTTAGATAGTACAGTGTGGGGCAAAAACCCATTGAATTCTATCCTCTTATGTTTCCGGCCTGGAGACGTCCAAAGGCCATCCATCCCTCGGGGCCCAGAAGAAAGCCCCTCTACAATCATCTCCCCCTAGCTCAATAGAAACAATATTTCTTCTGAAAATCCCAGGAGGAATTATTTACATCTCTGTCATGGCATTTATAGCAGTCTACTTTGCATGATGCTTTTTAAAAATATTGTTTCTTTATATGCATTACTATTTGCATATATGAGATATCATTTTTTTATAGCATCGTGTACCCTACGAGAACAAGTACCCTGAACAGAATCCAAGCGTGATTCATCTTTATCATCTACATAGTGTCTTGCAAACCCCCTTCACGTATATGTGCTCAAAATATACTTATTGATTGACTGTATACATTATATTTGAGAACTCTACTCACATGTCAATTTTAATTTCATTTACTTTATTTGCTTCATGATTTTTTTAGCAGCCAACTTTAAAGTCATCCTCTAAAGGTGGTTTAGATTGTGGGGCATAGCAAATAGAAAGATTATGCATTTTCTTTCCATTTATTTCAAATTATGTCGTGTCAACATATACACACATTCTCTCTCTCTCTCTCTCTCTCTCACACACACACACACACATACACACACCCTATGAAGTTAGAAAATTTGAAAATGATCTTGGCTTTCTTTCCTTCATTTCCAAACATCTGTGTTAATATTTATTTGTGAAATAGAGGCAGCAGGTGGAAATTCACATAGCACATCCACACACATACAAACACACACACTAAACCCACGGTTTGCAGACATGGGATATTCCAAGCTCCACATCAGTCCTGCCTTTCAGGAAAAGCATAACTGCTTACCCAGGTCATCAGAGAAGTTATACTTTTCCTTTCTTCTGTGCTATCATCTGAGGCCACTGAAGGGTGGTTATGTAAAATTCAGGAGGGGACTTTCCTGTTGTGTGATAAGAATATATTACCAGATTAACTCTGAGACAAAAATCTACAAATCCTTTGTGGGATCTAGGTTCTCATTTCCATATGACTCGGAGGTTCTAAAGGATGATTCACCCTGCGTAGCATTCATTTTGTGATTCCAGTTCACAGACAGGCATCCATTTTTCATGCAGTGTATGACTCTCAGCCCTGCACTCTGAGGCAAAGTCTTTTTCGAATGTATAAACACCCCTCCGGGTCCTAATCCCTTCTGCGTAATGGGGCATTTGTTTCTCTTCAGTGAACGGTAAACCTGTGATTCCCTTTCATCCTGAGCCAGGTTGAGACGCAGGGATTTCAGTTACTCTCCCACCTACCTTCCCGAGGCTTTCACTGTCAGCGGAAGACCCTTCAGAATTTTTACAAATCCTGGAATATTGGTCTAGTTAGTTCCTAAAAAGATACCACAAATGGAGCTCAGAATCTAGGTCAATTCCATCATCTAGGAAATTCTGAACAGAGGTTGAATTTGGTCTGGAATCTGTGGCTGGCTGCTGCTTGATCCCTCTCAAGCCAATTCCAAAGCATTTAAGGTATACAATAAAATATATAGATGTAGATATGAATATAATATATGCAGAGGAAAAGCATTTCTGGTAAAATACCCTCCCCTACTCCAAGGTGACATACAGGTCCTAAATGATGAGACATGGATATCTACTTAGCAGGCGAGAGGGAATTTTTTTAGAGTGTGCCATAGCAAGGAAAGAAGGAGAAAAAGAAAAAAAGAAAGAGAAAAAAATATAAGTCCTTTTAAAAAGGTCCTTTGACCATGGCAGACTTTATAAGCAAAATGTCACTCTATTTGAAATAGCATGTCTAGACCAAACACATGTTTAGAAGTCTATTCCAAGCAGATTTTAACTCAGTGCTAAGGAATTTTAAACCTTGGAACAATCCAAATTTTCCATTCTTTGGGGGCCAAGAGATTTAGATTTTTGGAAACCATGTGGTTTCCTTATCTAGTCAATCAAATGAAGGCCTTTGTGTGACTTTTGATTTGATCCCTGCACAGATTTGCCCTTCGGATTGGGATCCTTGAGGAACTGAATCATGTGTAAAATTCCCTCCCCAGTGACTTCATGTTAGGAGTCTCAAATAATTCTTCCACCGAGTTCTTTAGTGTAGGAAGTGCTCCATTCTACACTGAAGGTAATTCTTTGAAAGGAATTTAATTAAAAAAAAATTAGTCCAACATAATTCATTAGCAATGCCAGAGAAGGATTAAGAGGAAAATACATTTTTTTTTTTTTTTTTTTTTTTTTTTTTTTGCGGTACGCAGGCCTCTCACTGTTGTGGCCTCTCCTGTTGCAGAGCACAGGCTCCGGACGCTCAGGTTCAGCGGCCATGGCTCACGGGCCCAGCCTCTCCGTGGCATGTGGGATCTTCCCAGACCGGGGCACGAACCCGTGTCCCCTGCATCGGCAGGCGGACTCTCAACCACTGCGCCACCAGGGAAGCCCGGAAAATACATTTTATTGATAATAAATTGCTCTCTTTTGCTTTTATAGGTATGAATTAAATACTTATTGCTTGTAGCTACCAAAATTTAATTTTAGCAAAGCACAATTTACAGATTGAGACAAGGAGTTATTATAACTGGAGGAGATGACAAAGTTTAGTTTCAGACTGATTTTTTAATTTCCTGCTCTAACCACTGATTGATTCTCTTGGCACAGAACTAGACATGTAAGAGATTTCTGCTTGGGTATTAATTAGGATCTTTACCTTGACTATGCTTCTGACAGTGTTTGCATATAACCCTGTATCTTTCCTAATAGAAAACATCTGAAAATTTTTAAGCACTGTGAAAATGTGTTAAGGAAACCTAACTCAAAATTAGAATCGGAACTCTCATTTTTCTCCAGTGAATTTTTGCTCAGAACAACCCCTCCCAACTTCCTCCTTTCCTCTATAAAAGAATGTTCCCATCTTTGCTCTCTGGACTTGTCTGTGGTTCATCCCAATTGTTTGTCCTGAATTGCAGTTCCTCTGCTATTTTGAATAAACTTTTTTTTTTTTTTTTTTTTTTTTTGCTTAAATGAAACTATTCTTTGCTCTGGTTAAGGTTGACAGCACCCTTACTTATTATGCATGAAGTGGGGAAAGGGGTAAAGAGGGGATCCATAGACAAATGCACAAGTGTAGGAGAAGATATTAGGAGGAGGAACAGATCAAAACGGTAATTAGGATGTAAAAAGAGAAGAGAGGTCGTTTCTGCTCCAGGATGAGATTCTGAACCTGTGATTTAACAATCTTGCTTGCTGACTGAAGTGACCAAAATAACAGAACAGGGGAGAAGTGCCAGTGGAACCTGGCAACAGTGGAGGAGTGCAATCCATGCGCAGAGATGCCGAGGAGTTCATTTAATATGTGGTGCAAGAAAGATAGACACGGGAGAGGGAGCAATAAGCTGGCAGTTTCATGCTCGCAAGGGAGACAACTACCTGGGCAAAGTGAAGGGAATCTTAGCCAGACCATCCTAACAACTTTTGATTGGAACAAAACGAGCTGGAGAAAAGAATGAATATGAACTGGCACATTTTGATCCTAAAAAAGAAGACTGAGAAATGCACTGGATGCTGAAACCCACCAGGAAATATAATAGGAACAACATCAACAACTACCACCACAAGGAACACTTCTATGGTGTTTGCTCTGTGCTGGGCACAGGGGCAAGAGTTTTATAGATATTAAATCCCTCAATCATCACAGCACACCTGTCAGGTGGGCACTTTATTCATCTTTAGAGATTAGGAGAAACTGAGTCATGGAAATGTTAAATTATGATAGACAATCAGGAAGTGATAGGATTATCTTCCTGGACATATAGCTTCAACCAAATATAATCAGAAGTTAAAAGAGCTCTAATTATATATGAATAAATTTTCTATTAGAAAATTTATGTTAGAAAACATCATGGAGAAAAGAGCCCCTTAACAATAACAATAGAGATATAAAAGATATGAGTAAACTTAAAGAGAATATGCAGGATTTATAATGAATTTATACAGAAAGATATACAATTTTACTGAAAGAAAACATCATGGAGAAAACATGTTAGAAAACATGTTTTAGAAAACATGTTGTTAGAAAACATCATGGAGAAAAGAGCCCCTTAACAGTAACAATAGAGATATAAAATATATGAGAGTAAACTTAGAAAACATCATGGAGAAAAGAGCCCCTTAACAATAACAATAGAGATATAAAAGATATAAGAGTAAACTTAAAGAGAATATGCAGGATTTATAATGAATTTATACAGAAAGATATACAATTTTACTGAAAGACATAAAGAAACCCATGAATAAACGGAGAGAAATAACACATTCCTGAACAGAATCACCTAATACTGTAACAGTATCTGTTCTCCTTGTCTAGTTAGCCTATAAAATAAATTCCTATCAGTCAACGTCTGATTAGGATTTTGAGAGGGAAGACAGGATATAATTAATGTATTTGTTTTTATTTTATTTTTAGTTAAATAAATAATACACAAATATATAATCTCGTGGATTAAATGAAGCTACGAGGGGCAAATGTAGCTAAATACTGGCATGGTTTGGGGATGAAAAAGGCCTTCTACTTATCACTATAGGAAGAAACTCAAAAGAAATAAAATCCAAATTAAAAAACTAATAAACTGAGCAAATCTGTTTGCAACCTAGGGGAGATAAATTATATGTATTGATTAAACTTGTTATAAATCAACAGGAAACGTGAAAACTCAATTAAAAATGGGTAAAGGGCTTCCCTGGTGGCGCAGTGGTTGGGAGTCCGCCTGCCGATGCAGGGGACACGGGTTCGTGCCCCGGTCCGGGAGGATCCCACATGCCGCGGAGCGGCTGGGCCCGTGAGCCATGGCCGCTGGGCTTGTGCGTCCGGAGCCTGTGCTCCACAATGGGAGAGGCCACAACAGTGAGAGGCCCGCGCACAGCAAAAAAAAAAAAAAAAAAAAAAAATGGGTAAAGTACATGATCAGGCAATTTGTAGGGCAGAAACAGAGATAACTGAGTTCAGTCTCATTAGGACTCAAAGATATACCAATTAAAAGCACTATAAGCTGTAATTTTCATTTACGATTTTCAAAATGTTTTCAAATATTTTCCAGTGATGTTAAGTACAGGCAAATAGACACCCTGATATATTTCTGGTGATAGTAATAGACAAAAGAAGAGGGAAATGAGCAATAACTACCATTTTCCAAGTATTTGTTCATTGGATGAATGAATTAATAGAGGTATTTTTAATGAATGAGGATACAAAAATTAATTTGAGTTTTATAAAAAATAATTTATAACAAGCCCAGTGTATAAGCTGGTATATAACATTGGAATATATTTTGTGTAATTATTGTCACAAGGAGGAAAGGATTTTTTACACTCTGGAATTCCTCTTAGGGAAAGCATAGCTATTTTTTGTTATTTAATTTTATTTTTTATTTTACTTTATCTTATTTAAATATTCCTGATAACTTGCCATAAAGTATGATTACTAAACTTATCTGATGAGGCATTTTCCCATTTTTAATCCTAAAGAGAATGGCAAGAATAGAGAAAGCAAGACAGAAACGGGATTTGGAAAAGTAACTGGAGTCTGAGAAAGCTAGATATTAGCTGTGCTAATGTCACCCAAACTCATGAAGTCATTAACGTGAGAATATTTTTTGTGAAAACAGCCAAAGAACTGAGTGTCAAACAGGAACACAGGAATGACACCGGAACCGGAGTGACACAGGAACACAGTATGTAGGTATAGGATCTGGAGGTGGAAAGACCGTGAGGAAGTGAGCTCTGGGAATTCCCAGAAATCATGGGAAGGGGTTTAGATATCAGAGGTCCTGCCTGGATAATTATCCAGCTTTTCAGTGCCATCATAATGCAGATTGTGTTTTATAATCTTCACAGTTTTTTTATTCTCATTTTTCAGATGGTATGCAATTTTTTTTTTGTATTAAGATAATATTCTTTACTGTGAAAAGTGCCAACTGGCAAGGAAAAATATACAAAGGAAATATTTCTCACAGGGCATTTTACAGGCTACTCATATTACTAGATGTATTTTCCTTTTTTATGTAAAAAATTAATTTAGCACCCTATGCTAACTTCCATTTCTTAATATTTCTAAATGTATTTAGTACTTGGCCTCTTGGTTCATTGGTGGTGGTGGTTTACCTTTTGTTTTGTTTTGTTTTAACAAATTGAAGCCTAGCTCTTAGTACTTGGCAGTTTGATGCCAGTAAGTGGCCACATAATGTGGGAGGGATGGGAGCTTTATTTGCCTTTGACAAGCTGTTATTAGCCACCGCCAACCCCCAAAGTTATATACTCTAGTTGGTTGCTTTATGTAAATTCTGCTGTTAGACACAATTCACTTGGGAATAATTAACCATATAGGTGATCAGTAATTCATACCTCTCATTCATTGATGGATATGAGAAGCACCATTTGGTTTCCCATAGGTTAATTTAGGTCCTTGAGTCTTAAAATCCTTCATGGTTAGTTTGGAAATTAATCAGACTTCAAGGTCGGTTTCCACTTATCTTTGCTGATGGGATAGATTATTTGATTACTTGAAGCTGCTCAAAGACCTAAAAAGACTGGGTGGATTGGAGATAATAACGGTAGTGGAGGAACAATTCCTGCAGAAAAAAAAGGGCACAGTCATACATTTTTGGTTAAAAAAGTCCTTTTTTAATTTTTTAATTAAAGAAAAAAGAACAACTATCAGAGTAAAATATTTAAAAGTAGCAAAGCTCGAACTGGCAGGGTTGTCTCTCAGGTAGAGACTTGTAAGTTCGTAAATTAGCATCCACGCACCCCTATTTTTCAGTCAAGTCCACAGTCAGTACCCCTAAGATAAGATCATAAGCTTCCACAGAGAATCACCAGGACCCAGAGACCTTTTGGGGTCTCTTTCCTTTCTGAGGCCAGAGTCCCCGTGTGCTCACAGGAGGTGACATGAAGGGTCTGCGAGGCTGGGGAGGAAGAATCTTGCTTCCTTTATCTCACCTTTACCTGATTCGACATAAAACCACAGCTGGTACTCCCGCAACCCGGCAGCCAACTTCAAAGTCTCCGGGATTTGTCCTCCTTATTCCTCAGTGTTTTATAATAGTTTGACCTCACACTGTACTGATACTCTGAATAACATATGTTGGTTTGGCTGTCTTCAAAGTTGAGTTCCAAGTGGCAGACGTGTATACCCACATCCTAGCATCTTGTGGAAAGAAGACCTAGAAGTTGAGGAGCAAGTGTGTGAATGGGGCAAAAATTGAACCAAACCTCAGTACTTAGACTTCATTTTCTCTCTACACTGAGTCTTACTCAGAATGCTCCCTGATCCCTCTGTGCAGATAGGTCAGTGGGGAGAGGAGAACTCCTGTTTCTGGTCCTCCAGACATAATCAAGCATGCCTGAGTCCTACAGCGACACAGTTATTATCACTTTTCGTCATGCATTTAGTGTTTCATTCAATTCTTCATGGCATATTTATTGAGCACTTACTATGTGTCAGGCATCATGGAAGGTACAAGGATATAGCTAATGTCAAAGAGGATAAAGCACCTGCCCTAGCAGAGCTGCCATTCTGTGAGGAGACAGATAATTAAAAAGTGTGCAAATAAACAGCCCCAAATACTTGTAATAAAGGATAGGAAGGAAATAAATAGGGTTCTAAGGTAAAGAACATCTTGGGCAGGTAGAGGGTCAGAAAAAGCCTCTCTGAAAAGGGGATAATAAAGCTGATACCCAAAGGATTTTTTTTAAAAAAGAGCCAGCCACACTATTCCAATAAATTTTAGTAGTAGAATGCTTTTTTTAAAAAATGAAATTATTAGTGGAATGTCACTCAGAAGTAAGTAAAATGGACTGCTCTGATAGAAGCTAGCTAGTGTTGTGGCTCTGCTAACTCATCCTCTCTCTTAACCATCCTCCATCCCCAAGGAGACCTTAGATATTCTCAGGGATGAGTTATTGACTCGTGTCAATAAACAGTCCTCAGAACAAGACCCAGGGCTCTGGGGAACAGTTTGAAAACCATTGGCCTGGGTGTGGCCAATGGCAATTGCTTCATGTGGTCCTGCCCTGTCAATCAGACATGAAGATGTGTATCTCTGACTCAGCAGAGTAAACAGTGTGTCAGCTCTGACACAGATTTCAAACTTTCCCCTTTGTGTCCTAAAATTTCAAAGCACCGCAAACCGTGCGTCTGCTCTGTTATTTGTCTAAAGCTTCAGTGATCTATACCTTCACTGGAAGGCTGTGCACACTTGAATTAACATTAGATCATTAATGAGAATAATGAATGCCTCTTAGGTGAATTTAATGAGAGTGAGAGCTTTGATTAAGTGCTGAGAGGATAAGTGTTCCTCTTGGACATCTCATCTTGAGAAGGCTTCTTTTACCTCTGCCTTTTGTCCATTCATTCCTATTTTGTACTATGTGGGGCAAACGTAGGCAGTCTATACTTTTGAATAGTCAACGTTTTTTATTTTAATTCCATTGAAATAATTCAAAGAATGAACTACTTCAAAAAGTAAACGAGCTTCCCTGGTGGCGCAGTGGTTGAGAGTCTGCCTGTCGATGCAGAAGACACGGGTTCGTGCCCCGGTCCGGGAAGATCCCACATGCCACGGAGAGGCTGGGCCCATGAGCCATGGCCGCTGAGCCTGTGCGTCCAGAGCCTGCACTCCGCAACAGGAGAGGCCACAACAGTGAGAGGCCCGCGTACCGCAAAAAAAAAAAAAAAAGTAAAGTACTTAATTTCGGCTGCTTGTGATTATTGTTAATTATGTAGGGGTATCCGAGCATAATTGAAAAAATAATCAAAGCACTCCCACTATGGTGGGGGAAGAGCATTTGCATATGTGAAATACATAGACACTGCCATTTAAATAGTGACCTACAGGACAAACTTCCAGATTTTTCTTACATAGTTGAACTATATTTCATTTGTACAGGAAGATTGTCTAAGTCAGGCATGATTCAAGTCTGTCCACTACAGGATAACTAAGGATGCATGAATCAAATTTTCTTTTTAGGATCACTGGAATTTAAATAAGACAGAGTGCTTTGGTAAACCTATTATATAAAGATCATAAAAGCATCATCTTTCAAATGTCATAAAGAGCTAATGTTCCCCTGGTGAAATCCAAATAAATGTAAGCTATTTCCAGCTTCGATCTCTGCTTTAATTGTACTAGATCTCCATTTTAACAGCCTGTACCTAGCATTTTAAAGACCAAGTTGCTAGTCACTGTATCAAATGTGCAACATAAAAGAGAATGCAATGAACTGAACACTATCTTACTTGATAAATACTCAAGGTCAGGTAGACTTGGGAAGGGAAAGTGGTATAGAGCAGGTTGGTAGAGAGCAGTGGGGGGAAAAAAATCCAGATCTTCAAGAAGTAGGAGATGCCAGGAATATAGATTTATCCCACCTCATCTCTTGGTTTCTATCATGTCTATCCTAGTCAATTAAATTCAGCAGTTAGAGAGAAGTCAGAGTGCCTGAGTTCCCATCCCAACTTCTTCAGTATTTAAAAGTTCTGTGACCTTGGGGAAATTTTCTTAATTTATTTGGGCCTCTTTTTTTTTTTATTATCTAAATGAGATTTAGACAATCTACTTCACAACATTTTTGTGAGATTTAAATGACATCTTTCTACATAAAGCACATAACACCACAGAATAAACTATCATAATAAATGCCTGTTATTATTACAAAACAAACTATTGTTGAGGGCTCTCACATGCCATCACTAAAAGAGGTTCTAGAGACAAAAATATGGGTAAAAGAGTCTACGTTTTCAAAGGGTTAACAATTTCAAAGCCTCTGGTCCAGTACATACTAGGGTGGACTAACAGAGGTATCCGAACCTGTGCCAAAACGCTTTTGGGAGATTCATGTCCTTTCGCCCCGTCCAGGGGTCCAGGAAGGCAGAATCCTCTGGGTTTACTGTCACTCAGATGCATGCCACTCTGTCCCAGGCTTCATTTGATCAGAAGTGACCTAGCAGCTGAATAGCAGCTGGACTGGCAACATTCTCTTCCTTGTCAGGTAGACTGACTGCTGTTTTTTTTACCAGGAGTTTACTATTCTCTAGATATTTAGAAATTTTCCTAGGGATAGAAGCTCATAGGGAAGTAACTTGAGCACTTTTTTTATGGTCCGGATGGGTGGGCAGATGTGGAAGGCATGGAATGTGATGTCATCTTTTCTATTCTCCTTCCTATTTATTCTCTCCGATTTCCTTCTAAAGAGGGTATTTCATAGACACTGAGAAAACCTTGGCCACCCTGGCTTTTGTTATAAGGATGGTTTATAACAAAACCATCTGGAGGCAGCTGGAGGTCTTAGAGCTTGGCTCCCACTTCAGTGTAGAGTTAAAATTTCATGGGACACTTTACTATAATATTCAGTAATTCTATGTTACATATAACCAATGACTTAATTTTTAACCAAAACTTAATTTTTAAACTTTTTTTTTGAATTAAAGAATACAATGTTAAAAAAAAAAGACCAACTGTCCTTTAGGCCTTCTTTCAAGTATCTGAAAAAAGACCCCGCCCAACAGAATTATTTACTGCCTCATTCTATGTACAGGCTCATCTCAGTCTCAGAAATGTTTCAATAAGTTTGACTAAGCAAATGGGAGGGGACAGAGTGGCAACCAGAACTCTACCATCCTTTCCCTTTACCATGGTGCTGCCCTTAAACCCAGGAGGGCCTGCAGCCCCTCCCAATGGCACCCATTCTCTGTGACCTCTCATCCCGCAGGCCACTGGGACTCACTCACACCTGGCCTTGTGCAGCCTTTCCCTTTCTCTTCTTTATGCCAGTGCAGACACGGAAATCAGCCCTTTCCTTATCTCCACCAAAAAATTAGTCACCCAAGATATTTTGAGTATAGCAGATTTTACTAGAGATTTAGGAAACAAATGTGGTTTGTGCTACAGAAATGCAAAAAAATAAAATTGATTATAGTCTTCCCATTTTAAAAATATTTCTTGGCCCTTTACACAAAATGAGCTCTAGGCTGTGGACGTCTCTCCCCTCCCCCTCCTCCTCCCCTCCCCCCTCTTCCTTCTTTCTCTTTTTCTTCTTCTTCTCTCCCCTTATATCCTAACCCTAAAAAGATAGAGACTACTCTGCCACATATTAATCTGACAGATACGAATTTCTCACATCCTACTAGCAAAGTAGTCTTTTGTCCTTTGAATATTTAACTCTTACAATGTGCTCTGCTAACAATAGACCATCAACACTAGAGGGAAAGAGAGTAGTATAAAGATTTATTTCTCTTCTGATATGAATTATGCCATCCTTCCCTTGGAAAATGGAAACATCTCTAGTCAGCTTGGATTTTGAATAATATTTCCCACCCCACTTTTTAACACTTAGTACTGGGTCGCTGTTATGTTCATCTAATCTTGAGCCTCAAGAAATTGTCAGTTCATTTATGGATTTTACAGTTGGTTATCTTTGGTGTGGGGTAGTTTAAAAAAAAACAACTATGTTTACTCCCAAATAGATATGATCCCAGATCAGTTTTTCTTTTTAGTAGACATACTAGAGTCAGGTTCTAGGTGCCCCACACACTGGACATCTGATCTCGGATACATTACCCTGCAAGACGATAATAGCCCACAGGATTGACATGCAGATTAAATGATACAACACAGCCAGGTGGTGTAGGTGCTCAACACATGTATAGAGGAGTTACACGCAGGTCTTCAGAGTTGTGGTCTAAGTTATGCTGTGCAGTAGCCCGGCTGCTAGCCCCTGGTGTCCTCAGCCTCCAAACACAAACAGCTATACCAACAGCCTCCATGTTAGCAGAAGGGCCTTAGGAATCTTCTGGAAAATGACTCCCACTCATTCAGCAGACCCACAACTCCTCTGCACTAAAAAAAAAAAAAAAAAGATACAATTAAGTGGGGCATTCAGTTCCCCTAGGAGCAGGGTCTTTCTTACAGAAATTTCCGCTGTTTCCGGACTTCAGAATAATTCTTATTAATTAATTGCCTGAGAATCTTTCACATTGACTCATTTCCTCAGAAACAAGCAAACAAAAACAGAACCTCCCAGCTCCCTTACTGTACCTACCTCACAGCAGGGTGGCACTATTCCTCATTTGACCCTTGTTCCCTAACTCCCACTCTCCCAGTGAGAAACTCATCCCCCTCACCAACCCCCAACTCGCATTTAGGTGGCCTGTTATACTGAGAAGCTCCCAAAGGAACATGGAGGCTGGCCTCCAGTACCCTGGGAGCACATGCCAGGTGAGCACAGATGCCTTATTAGGTCGGAGCTCGGAATCCCTGACCTAGCTAAACAGAATTACATAATTTTTCGTTAACTTACTAGGAAAATGTATCAGCAAAGCTCATTAATTTCTAATGTTAAATTCACAGGGGAACACATTTATGGCACAGTTTTTCCATGAATTTCTAATGGCCTCTATTACTTATTTCAGCAGAGATACAGGACCAGGTGTCAAGTAAGCAACTTTGTAGAAACAACAGGACTGGGATATGATTCCCTGTGAAATCCAACTAGAAATTCCCAGGAACTCATACCCTTTATTCTTCTCTGTAGGAGCCTGACAAACACTTGACTTAAAACTTGCTCACACGACTTTCCTTTTGTCATTTAAACATTTCAGAGTTTTAAAGAAAAAGCTATAAATCACACTAGGTATAGGGAATCCAAAAGACCTAAGTATGTCTTTTCCAGCATTCTACATGAGAATGATTTGGATTTGAAAACAAAAGCTGAAGACGAAATTCTCATTCATAAAGAGATGAATGGTCAATGTGCTAATAAATTTCATCTCCAGTAAATATGAGAGAAAAGTATTTGTACTGGCATTGCTTTGGGGGAATTAAGCTAAATAACTTAAATAGTTGAAACTGTGAAGGTTAAAGTGGGAGGCTCATGGGAGTTTACAGAACCCCTAAATTTGATGGGCTTTTAATATAATACTGAAATCATGATCAATATCATTTATTGAGCATTACTGTGTGGTAGGTGATCGTGAAAACTACCTTTAATAGTCACAATAGCCCTGCAGGATATTAATGGCTTTTGAGCTATGAATACCCTACCAGAGTTAAAAAGCCCAATTTTGGAAGCCAGGTCTCTGATATCAAAGCCCAAGATTGTTTTAAGTGGGGCACTTGGTTCTTAAAGCATATTTACCACTCTGACCTGTCACCTATTTATGGTTGAGAATTCTGACTTCCATTTTTATTTGAATAATGTTGAAGACAGGCATATGTCAGATCTTTCCACTCCTTTCTATTTAGAGAAATTGGTATTTTTGTCTTTAAAATTCTAAATTGTTTAAATGAAAACAGGAGAGTCACATACATGGCTTTTATATTAAACTTACCTGTGACGATGCAACCAGATCTTTAGAGACAAATTTTACTTTAAGCCTTGTCCTATACTGTTATTATCCCTACATGTGAACAGACAAACCACACACACATTCCTAGGTTCTCTTTCCCCTCCTTCTCCCTGAATTAACACCACCGCTTCTCAGGTTCTGAGCTGGGCTCCCCTCTTAGTCCTGGCTTCTTGAATAAATAGGCTCAAGGAACATCTCTTGAAACAGCTCTTTCTGCACTGTATCCCCAAGGGGCACAGCAGTGCAAAGAATGGGGCTCAGGATGGCTATAAAGTGCTGAGTCCTGAAGAAATTAGCCATGAGTTCAGCTACGGTAGCCAGCTCAATGCAGGGCTCTTGACCACTGCCCCGAGAAGTGAAAGATGGGTCCCAGACCCACCTATCTTTCTGCTGGATGATGCTCGAGGGCAAGAACTACATACGCTTCATGCTTTCATCCTCTGAGCCCAGCACAGTGGGCCATGTTAGATGCTCCATGTATGCTTACATGAAAGATGAAAAAATCTGATCTTCTCATGTTTGAGCCTCTAGGTCTATATTGTGACATGTTTGATCCTTTTCACTAAACTAAGAAACCTACAAATAATTGTGGAAAAATTTATGTTTGCTTCATGCAATGTAGACACAGGCTAAAATTACACACACTCACACACACACACACACTTTATAATATCCTTTATATATAATATATATCTTTCCTATATATCATATATCTCCTTTATGTGTATATATATCCTATATACCTATATTCTTTATATATAACATATATGGATCCTTTATATATGTCATATATTATGTTTCTTAATAAGTTGATGGTACATTGAATTATTTTAGATGAGCTAATAAACTGTAAGGTGTTGTGAAGTTTTTAAGAAATAGAGCTGTTATGATATGAAGATTTACCCTCAATTTAGCTTTTTTATATTAAATAGTACAATAGAGGTAAATTACCTATCACAATACTCAGCATAGTATAGGCATCCAACAGATATTTGTTGAATTTTAATGAGTTAAAATAGAAGCATCTGTAATTCAAGACTTGAATGTCCTTTAAGATAACAGACATTTAACATCAAATGTCTGAAAAACAATGCAAACATCTTGTTCCAAAATTAAAGTGGTAATTCCAATTATGTCCATCAAATTTTCCTTTACAATTTATTCCTTGAGCATGTTAGTAAACATCTGATATTTTTTCTTTTTTCAGTTGAGAGGATATTTGTTCAATGATGTAAAAAAAAACAAATGGTGAACTCTTTACTGAGTTTACCTTGGCTTGTCAGTTGATGCTAGACTCAAAAGAAGAGGAAAGACTCCTGAACCAAAAGAAATGATTTTATTTGACCAAAAGGTGGCAAATCAGGTCATGTGGAGGGGAAAGTTGTATTTCGTAGGGATGTTATAGTTTATTTCAGTGCTTTCTTGGTTTCAAATATGACCATACCTTTTTTAGTATTTTGTGAAATATATCAATTGAATTTCTCAATAGATTTAAGAAACTTTTCTTAAGTGAAGGGATAGATGATCAATAGCTATTGGATTGTGAGTATGAGTTCAGAAATATAGGAAAGGCATTCTTAACCAAGAAGGCCAATGTCATGCGTGTTGGGAGGTGCGGGTGAGGCATGACAGATGAGGGCCGTGATGCTACTGCTACTCGAAAAAAAAAATATATTGCTGCTGTCATCAGAAGTAGAATATTAGGCTGAATTGTTTAATGTGTGAGTTACTTAAGGTCTATCAGCATATCAGATAGAGTTGACTTTGAATCTCAGTTCTGCAACTCTGGCCTATGATCTTGGGCAGATTATTTAATCTGCTCAGTTTCGTTTTCCTAATCTGTGAAGTGGGAATCACAATTATATCTAACTAATTGAGTTTTGTGAGAATTAAATGAAATGGCTCAAAGCTTCCCTAGTGGGAGTGGCTTTGTTAGAAAAATGACAAATGCAACCCTGGCTTTGGTATTGGATTTAGGAATGGGTTCCGTTTGCAATACCAAGCGAGGCCGAGGAGAGGGCTACACACTCCGTGAGGAAGCAGCAGGAGAGAGGCCAGACCAGGCGGGTCGGGGATCAGGAAAGAGACATATCTGCTGGATCCTCTTTCCCTCAATCTCCATATAAGTTCATTCATCAGCTTTTATTGGATCTTTATATTGGAATATATTCTGAATCTGATCTTCTCACCATTCCACTTACTCCACCAAACTCAAGGGCAACATAAGCCATGGAAATGAAAAATAAGAGGAGTGAGATCTCCACATGACTCTAGAAAAAAAACAGCAAAGCTCCCTTCTGAGGAAACAACTACTGGAATTGCATTGGGGGACACAGAATGACCATCTAACTTCTTGAGCTCCCGTTGTATCCTGGATGATGGTAAACAGTGCTCCAATTCTCTGGGCTGCTTGGCTGGGCCACTTCTGAGGGTGCATCCTTTCCTCCTTAATTCATGATTAACGTAGACTGTGTCTCCACTCACCGAGAGGTAACCTGATGGTGCCTTGCCTGTGTTCTTTGCAACATGAAAGAACCACCAAGAACACGACTAGTGTGCTGTCCTCCCAGGGCTCTGTTACAATATAAATTGTATTCAGATTCCCTAATAGGAAACTGACAAAACATGACCATAATGCAGGCCACCCTTTAGTTATTCCCATAATGTCATGAAGGGTATGCAAATACCCTCCTTTACTGAAAGGAAACCCTCAAGGATAAGTACAAAGTACAGAGGAAGGGGTAAAATTATCTCGTGGGTGGTTATTTTGTTTTGTTGTCGATTTTGGGTGGGGTCACCTGGCAGCCATGCAGTCACCCTCAGAAGGTACTCACCCTGTGAGCATCTTCTCTGTCTGCTGTCCCTCTTTCTTCTCCCTTGGCAGTGCTCTCAGTCTTTTAAGCCATTCTCCTGCTCACAGGGCCCTCAATATCTGCTAACCAGCTCTTCCAAGTTTCCTACAGGTGTCTGTTGGGTTGGTCTCCTTGGGGCTCAGAACTTGTTGGGGGAAACCTTTAGTTTCTCCCAAGGAAACATAGCAAAGAAGATTTTTTCCCCCAATGGACACTGACCACTTCCTGGGTGTCACTATGCTGGCAGGGTCTCTTTTGCTCTGTTTTTACCAATGACAGACAGGGGTGGGATTAGAAAAGAAGAGGGTGGGGGAAAAAATCCCATCCTGTCACACATGTATGAGAAGACACTGCCACGGTTACATTTTTCTAGGTCACAGTTAATAAACACTGACAAATTGCCTATGAGCATGTTATTCCTGTTAGGCTGAGATATGAATATTGGATTTTAGTTTCCCTGTTTTTAATGTTTGGAGGAGCTTGCATTCATCACAGGAGGCATAGGAGATGAAGACTGCAGGTTAGAGGCACAGTGCCTGTAACAGCTTACTCTGTAGGTTTAATAATATATTCTTTCCCAAGCAGTATTTGCTTCGTGCACCTATACTAGACACCCACAGAGTGACTGTCTAATTTACAAAACCTGTAGTGAGGGTGAATGGCAGCTAGCAGTAGGCAAGGGAGTCTAGACTCCAGAATCACAATTAAGTAAAAGAGCATCACCAATACTTGTCATCACACATTGAGCCTTCACTTTGGGAAAAGAGCAAAATACGCAACACATTGTCATAATCACCAGCAGCAATTAACGTTCCGTGAGACTGTTTTTCCCAACACCTAAGTTCTCCCAGTTCGCAAAAACCTCGTTTGCTGTCCTCTCAAAAACGCTGAATTCCTTTTCAGGCCAGAGAATACAATTTGTACCTTTATGCAGTGCCCTACAAAATCAGGGAGCAGTTGACCTACAGCCCCTGGCTTGGAACTGGAGCTTTTAAACTGCAGATAAGTCATAGTGGTTAGAGAGATACGGAGAGAGAGGACTGAACCTTACCTGAGATTCCCCCCTGGGTGTATCTGCAAAAGCTCTCAAGGGCCACCATGTGAGGTCTTATAGCAACTGGAATTTACTGGCATAGAAAGTTAAATCCTCGGAGCTTTCTGTACCACACTAATGAAGCCACACAAGAGCCATGCCAGTTAAATTACCCCTTTCTGAGAAATTCCAGGCACCCCAATGAAGGATCCTGAGTCTTCCTTGGACGATCCCAGGGTGATGGCTGGCCAACTCAGTCATATCCTCTCTCTTAGGGAGTTTGAATGCAGACCATAAAGAAAATGACCCAGAGCAGAGTATTGTACAAAGTAATATACATACATAGCTTTAATAAACAAAAAATAACTGGATCTCCTATGCAAAAAGGATTTATTGGAAGGATACTGGGGCTCCAGGATTGATTGGAGACTGTTGACCCGGCAAGACCCAAGGATCTCTGGAAAACTGGACAGCGGGAACCACAGAAGAGTCATGCATCAGGAAAAGTGTCTCTCTGAGGTGTTGTACTATAGCAGCCACAAAATGACTTCCAGTCATCTCATACATCACTGAACGGCTTGCTCCAAGATTCAAGAACCTCAGGGCTGACTCTACATCAAATGCTCACTCCCTAGCTGCCCAGGTAGGAAACTGGACAGGCTGGCCCCAGTAGCCTTTGCAGCAGGAATTGGCTGCTGTCTCCCTCAGTGATCATACACAATGGAAGGTTACTTCAAAAGGGAGGTCACGGGCTTCCCTGGTGGCGCAGTGGTTGAGAGTCCGTCTGCCGATGCAGGGGACACGGGTTCGTGCCCCGGTCCGGGAAGATCCCACATGCTGCGGAGAGGCTGGGCCCGTGAGCCATGGCCGCTGAGCCTGCACGTCCGGAGCCTGTACTCCGCAACGGGAGAGGCCCGCGTACCGCAAAAAAAAAAAAAAAAAAAAAAAAAAAAAAAAAAAGGGAGGTCACGGTGCCATTTAGAAGAGAAGATTGGAACACCAGTTCTGTCAAATGAGGACCGCCCTCACTACTTTCTGCTGCCTAACAAATGTTCATGGCAGTATCATTCATAATAGCCAAAAGGTGGAAACAAACTATGACCATCAACTGATGATGGATAATCAAATGTGGTATATACATACAGTGGCATAGTATTTGGACATAAAAAGGGATGAGGTACTAGTATATGCTACAACATGACCCTTGAAAATATTATGCTCTTACCATAAAGAATCCAGACACAAAACACCAGCTATATGACTCCATTTACATAAAATATCCAGAACATACAAATCCGTAGACAGAAAGTAGATTAGTGTCTACTTTCTGTCTCCTAGGGCTAGGGATGGTTGTAGGATTTGGGGGTGATAGATGAAGTGTACAGGCTTCTTTTTGCAGGGTGATGAAATGTTCCAAAATTTTTTGTGGTGATGGATGTACAACTATGTAAAACCATTGACTTCTATACTTTAAATGAGTGAGTTATATCTCCCACCTGTAACTAAAAAATGAATAATATTCTTTTTGCTCCAATTATGGAAGGTAAATATTTCAACTGTACACTAAGTTGAGGAATAATCACTGAATGGGTTTGAAATCCCAGCTGTGTTTTTCAAGAAGCAGACTTCAGTCAAACTTTTATCACCTGCCCCGTAAACTCCACTTAGGTGGCAAACAGTGATGTTATGTTCTGAATCCCTTGAAATTAGTGTTTATTCAGAAAAAATGTCCAAAATTCCATACAGTTTTAGGGTTTATCATATTCTCCAATATACATATTCCCTGGACAATGAACATAGGTCTCTTTTGAGAAAATCTAGAATTTCCCCTCAAATTCTACACTCCCCCCCCACCAAAAATAAATAAATAAATAAAAACAGAGTAAGATGGTGAACAGATCAGAGCACCTCGCAGGGTTATCACAAAGTCCATGCTCAGGGGTACCCAGCCTCCCCTTCAGTTTAAAGATTGAATTTGTACATTGAGAGGTTGTAAATCTCTGTTAAGGTGGCTTAATTCAAGAGTGTATTTTTGTTACTTTTATTTGACAAATCAGGGAAAGCCTTAGAGGGCTAGCCATCTCTCTATGCCCCAGGGATCCCACGAACAAGTAACCACCACCAAAACTCTTCTCAGGTCAGAAGACTCAAATTGCCCCCTCAGCTCTGCTGACAATTGTGGGGAAAGTGAAAGGTGATGACATAACGTCTGCTTCTCCAAATCCTCCCACCATCTTCCTTCTCCCCTCTGCAGTCAGGAATCATATTTCACTCAGCCAACAGGGAACACTTCTCACACTCAAGCTTTTGGAAAAAGGAGCACGTCTTGGACTTCTTGAGGATATAGTTAGGGGTTTACGGTAGATTCACTCCAGCATTCTTATCCTCTAATGGCCTTGTTTTTAATTACGTCTATTGAGATAAAATTTACATAGAATAATCATCACCTATTTTAAGTGTATAGTTTCACGAGTTTTGACAAATACATATAGTCATGTGTATTAGTTTCTTCGGGCTGCCATAAAAACTACCACCATATATATACATATACTATATATATATATTTCCTATATGTTGTTTATGTGATGATTACATATATCTTTATGTTGAGTGAAAGAATTAGGTGTTACACAGACAGTCTGGTGTTCGATTTCTTTTGCTCAGCATAATACTTTTGATATTCATTTGTATATTTTGGCATAGCAATAGGTTGTCCCTTTTTTATTGCTGAGTAGAGGGATATACCACAAATTATCTATACACTCAATTCTTGATGGACATTTAGGTGGTTCCCAGTTTTGAATTGCTATAAATAAAGCAGCTATGAACATTTGTGAACAAATCTTGTGTGGGCATAAGATTTCTCTTGGGTAGATATCTGGAGTGAAATTGCTGGGTCATAGAGTAAGGGTATGATTAACTTTATAGGAAATTGTCAAACTGATTTCCAAAGTGGTTGTACCATTTTGAATTTCTATCAGCAATGTATGAGAGTTCCAGTTGCTCTTCATCAGCACCTGACGTTGCCACTTTAAAAAAAATTCTAACTATTCTAATGCATGTGTAGTTTTATCACATTGTGGTTTTAATTTGCCTTGCCCTAATGACTAATGGTGTTGAATATCTTTTCATGTGCCCTTTTGCCAGTGCTATATCTTTGTAAAATGGGTTTGCCCATTTTTATCCAGTTGCTTTTTTATTATTATTGAATTTTAAGATATATTTATGTATCTAGGGTACAAGTCCTTTATCAGATATAAATTTTGCAAATATTTTCCCTAATATCTGCTTTTTATTAACAGTCTCTTTAAAAAAGCAAAGGATTCCATTTTGATGAAGACCAATTTATCCATTATTTGTTTTATAGTTTATACTTTTAATTTCCTATCTAAGAAAGGTAACAAAGAATCTATGTTTTGTTCTAAAAGTTTGATAGGTGTAATTGTTACATTTAGGACTATGATCCATTTTGAGTTAATTTTTGTATATGATATGAGGTAAAGGTCAGGGTTTATTTTTTATTTTTTTTATTTCTGATGCTCTTCATTTTATCATGTCAATTCAGAGTTCTACCTAGTAACATTTTGTTTCAGCCTGAAGAACTTTACTTAACATTTTTGCTTAACATTTCTTATAAAGCAAGGCTGCTGGTAATAAATTATCTCATCTTTTGTTTGTCTAGAATGAACCTGATTTAGCACATATTTCAAAGTCATTTTTATTAGATATAGAATTGTCAGTTAATAATGTATTTCAACTCAAAAGACATTATAGTCTCTGGATAACATAATTTCTGATGAAAAATCTGCTGTAAATCTTTTCTTTTCTTTGTTTTGCTGTATATAGTGTCATGTTTTTCTGGTTGCTTTAAATATTTTATCAGTGCTTTTCAAAAGTTTGATAGTAATGTGCCTTGGTGTGATTTTCTCAATATTTCTTTTTTTTGGGAATTTATAAAGCTTTCCGTAATGTAGGTTTATAATTTACACCAAATTTTACAAGTTTTTACCTGTTATTTCTTCAAGTGTTTTGTCTCAACTTTTCAGTCTCTTCCTCTTTCTCTCTCTCTCTCATCCACTTGCACATTTGTTAGACTGACAGCGTCTCACAGTTCAGTGAGTCTTCATTTTTTCCACTGTGCTGCTTCACTTTGGATAATTGTTACTGCTTCATCTTCAGATTCATTGGACGCTCCTTTGCAGTATCTAATCTGCTATTCTAGTGTGTTTTTCATTTTATATATTTCAGCTAAATCTTTAGAAGTTCCATGTGGGCCTTTTGAAAATCTTCAGTTTTTCTTATCATCATATTATGTTTTCCTTTACATTATTGAGCATATTGATAGTATTTGTAATCGTCGTTAATTACAAATTATCATACCATTTCCCTCATTTTCTTATATGATTTTTTCACCTGCTTATAGGTCATATTTTCCTGCTTTCTTTCATGCCTGATAATTTTTTAATGCTAGACATTGTGAAATTTATGTTGTTTTGTGGTGAATTTTATTGTATTCCTTTAAGCAATGTTGAATTTCTGACAGGCAGTAAAGTTACTTGCAAGTCAACGTAATCATTTCAAGGTTTTCTTTCAAGCTTTGTTAGGGTGGGCCCAGAGCAGCCTTTACGCTAGGTATAATTGAGCCCAACTACTAAGGTGAGAACTTTCTGAGGATTCTACCAAGTTCCCCGTGTACTATGAGATCTCTCCAGTCTGGCTACAGGGGGGAAAAGTCTGTGTGAACTTGGGGAATTATTCAACCTGTAACTTGTGGAGCTTCTTTTTTCAACCTTATATGTATTCATCCCATGCTCGCATAGACAAACTTTTGCTAAAAGATTCAGGGGCATCCCCTACAGATCTTTGTAGTCTTCCCTGTGTCCAGCTTTCTTCTCTTCAATATTCTATCCCATAAATTCTAGAACATCAGCTTCCTTGAGTTCCAAACTCTGTCTTAATTCAGAAAGACCGCTGGGCTCTGCATGCCACATCAGACAATGCTAGATGCACTAAACACTTATAGTGAACAAGCAGGAAAGTGGCCTAGTCCTTGTGGTACTTGCATTCTAATGTTTTACAAGAAAAGGAAATTTACTGGAAAGAGATCTCTAAGAAACACAGAAAAAAATACAAGCGCACCTCATTTTATTGCCCTTCACTTTATTGCACTCTGCACCTTTTTTTGGTTGGTTTGTTTTTTTTAACAAATTGCAGGTGTGTGGTAGCCCTGCATCAAGCATTTTCCCAACAGTACTACTTTTTAAATTAGGTATGCACATTGTTCTTATAGACATAATGCCATTGAACACTTAACAGACTGTACTGCAGTATAAACATAACTTTTTATGCGCTAGGAAACAAAAAAAAAATCATGCGACTTGCTTTATTGCGATATTCACTATATTGTGGTGATCTGGACCTGAATCTGCAATATCTCTGAGGGATGCGTGTATGAGAGATATATAGGAAATGCAGAGAGTCAGCAAAATAAATAGCCAAGGTCACGCACAGAAACAATATGTACTGTACATGCTACTGTTGCTGAGATGGATAAGTCCTCTCACCATTTTCAAATTTTTGCATCATGTGCTCAAGAGTTGAAGTTCTAGAAGAAATAATCATATTAGCAAAATCTAAGATAGTTCTCACCACAAGTCCTGGACGGAAGGGAGAGGAACTTCAGGGACCCTAAATTTTTGCCGTGGAAGTGAGGCATTGTCTCTACTGAGATGGCACATGATTGAGGATTTCTTATGAGGGGGATTTGGTGTGAATAGGAAGGAGGGCAGTGGTGAGAGGCTGGACAGTCAGAAGATGACAAAAATCCTCTAGAGCTGCATGGAAGAGTTGAGACCTATGGAGATGGCAGCAGTAAAAAGCAAAAATAAAATAGAAGCTGAGTTCAAGAATTAGAAAAAGAAGAATAAAGGTTATTTATTCATTAGCAGCGACAAAATACACACCAGGGAGAGGAGAGCTGAGTTCTGAGCAACTAGGGTGGCCATTCAGTAACCAGCACTCTTGCAGGCTAACTAGAGATACTGCTGTGTTCTGGACGGCAATGACTCACGTTCCAGTTGCTCACGAGGGCTGGATTTACGGTAGACACGATAATTTTCTCTCCCTTTTTATTCCCATATGCATTTACAATGAACTCATCATTAAACATTAAACAAAGAAACCGCGTGTGTCTGTTCTTGATATCTGAAAGAACAGACCAAAGCCCGCTCTGCTAAATAATGAGGAAGTTATGCCAGGGCCAGAAATGCTGGAAGTTCTCTAAGCTGTGTAGATTCTTTGGTCCCAGTGACTGGGGAATCCCATCTATAATCTCACACAGAACCTCCAAATCTTTCCCGCCTACACTGGGCTTTCTGTTCTGGGACTTTGTATTTTAAGAGATGTGACAGAAGAATCAATGGTTTGACTACTGTGTCCACCTGTGACGCCTCAGCAGGCATGATTCACTCAAATAAGTCCCTGGGCTTGGAAGATTTTTGCTCTGATGTTTAGAGAAATTATTTGTCCCACTTTGATTTTTCCAAACGCAGACTACTTTTGCTGTCTCAGAGGGCTAGACACAATGGAAGTTCTCTCCAGAGAACAAACTCTCCTTAAACACATTAGGCTGTGAATTGGGAGTTGTAAAGTGGAGAGAACAATTAAAATCAATTACACCATTTAGCTTCCTGCCAAGAGTAGCTTGCCCAGTTAACAGCCTGCACTCAGATGCCTGCAGTGTACCAGAACACCCCTGGGCTAGCTGGCTGCTCAGCTGGGGGACACACTAATTGCTTTTATTAATGAGGAGAGCTCCCTTTTCTCCACTGATGTTTCTTGAACTTCCATCTCTCGCTTGGTTGGTGAAGCATCACTACTACAAGCCAAACCAAAGTTACCATATTTTTGTACTAATCGAAATCAGCAAAGCATATTTTGAGGGAGGAAACAAGAAAAAAAAGTTATATTTAATTCCTAAATGGTTCTTTAAAATGATGAGCATTTTAGAGTGTAAAATCAAGTTATTATCAAATGAATTTCAACCAGCTACAACATGTTGCCCAAGTGCTACATGTGAGTATTGGGGGTTGGATACTAGCTTTGAAGTAGAGCACTGGATTTGGAGTCCAAAAACCAGGGTTCCGGTACCAGTTGCTCAGGGATACCCAGAGTATCACTTGATGTTACTGGACTTTAGCCTCTTTCTTTGTGAAAAGGCGATGATCCAGGACCACACTGTCTCACAGCCCTGGGACTTGGATCCAGTGAGACACTGCATGTGTATAAGATGTTAGGCAAATACAAGAGACTGTCATCTGAAATAGTGGGTGTTACATACATTCACTATGTTTATCCCACCAGAAGAGGTTAAACTACCCATCAGTGAGGACATACTGATCTCTTAGCACAACCCAACACTGTGGTGGATGAATGGGTTAGTTCATGTCTCTGCTCTTACCTCTGTCAACTGCTCATTCTTCAGAAAGACCAGTAGTTTTGTTAATAGAGCCACGGACAGTTAGAAAGAAAGACACTCACTTATTCCAAGACCCAGCACGAGCCAGAATTAAAAGGATTATTTTGAGGGGGATTCTTGTCCTCCTGACAGTATTTTCCCTTCAAAAGAAAATTGCTTCTTCCACCATTTGGATAATAATACAAGAAAAGAAAGCATTGTGTCTGGGAAAATATTGCATATATGGGAGAAGGTGACAAGGAGGGAATAGAACAATAAAATGAACAGGAGGTAGGTAAAAGACTATAAAAGGAGAGAGAGTGCTGGGGTATGGAGAATAAATAATTAACAATAAAGAAAAAGATATTAGCAAAGAGAGATGCTAATTTAGGAAGAGAGACCAAAAGACATTTGAAATCAACTTAGAAAACCATATTACAAAGAGATAATTTTGAAATAGAGGTCACCCAATACACAGAGCTGTGCTGAAGGCTGTGTGTAGAAAGAGGGATGGTCTAATTGAAACTAGTTATGTAGCTTAACCTGCAGCCCTAGTAGTTTAATACCTCTGTAATCATGGATATAATTGACATGCTTAATGTTTTATTTATTCTTCCGGGGTCATGTTTATTACAGACTGTTTCCTCTTAGAGTTATTTATGTTCCTGTCTATCTCATTTACCAGAGAGAGTAGATTCTCACGGGCCAGTCTTCTCAATTCTGTGTTATCTGCAACTCCTAGCACAATATCTATTATGCACTAAAGTTTTAATAAACTTCTAAATTGAGTTGAATTATTTTAAGACTTTGTTATCTCCCGTGTGTGTGTGTGTGTGTGTGTGTGTGTGTGTATGCATTCACGTGTGCATGCCACATGCTAGGTTCTGGAGAGTCACATTTTGGTTTTAACTTCTCTAGTTAGAGATATGACAAAAGTGCACTAAAATACCAAGAGGACAATTCTGATAATCTGTTCACTAAACAATGCCCAGGGAGTAATTATCTGTCTATTCTTGATGGGGTCTACCTGTCCTCATGTTTAGGGGCTAAGGAGAGGAAGTGGGGATTAGAGAATTCATATCCTTGCTGGCAGGTAGAGCAGGTCGTAGGGAGTAGCATTGTGTCTAGAAAAGAAATATAATACAAGCTGCAATCCTTGCCTTACAAAATGTAAAATCTATTTGGAGAAGAAGAAAAAACTGAAACAATTAAGCAGCTACTGATGGGAGCAAGCCACACATTTCTTTACATAATGGGAATATTTTGGCAACAAGTGATAGAAGGCGTTACAGTTGCTCTCCACGATGATACTAGTTCAGCTTCACTCTCCTCTATTTTTGTTTAGTTATCCTGAGGGAAAAGTTTTAGCCCAAATCTTCCCGCTTAGTTACTCTGACCCTGTCAGTGTTTGAAAAAGTCCTCCAGCACCAGCACCGGCTGATACGGCAGAAGCTGGTAGGGCTGTTAGCCTGCATCAGTTGACAGTGAAGGAGCAGAATTTGAAAGTAATTTATGGTCTCTCTTAATTGAGAGCAGTGTACAACTTCCTGATACAAATGGTAAAGCTGCTTCTTTTCTCTTTGTCCATATGTGACAGTTTCACCCAGGCTATGAATGTGTGTAAAGACCCGTGGGTGACGGTGACACCTGGACTTTAGGTGAATAAGCTGAACCCTGAAAGACCAAGCTCGTTGCACGCACTTGGCATTTCCACTCATGCCGTCTTTGCTTACGCCATCTCCTATTCACTACAGAAGTTTCACTTCTCATTATCTCTATGATAATTTTTGTTGTTTACACCTAAAAAAAATCAGGAATTGTTTTTTTATTAGAGGGGAACAATGATAAATGTAAGAAAAAAAAAGATTCCTTTATTATATGAAGATGGAAAGCTATTTACAGGAGGCATTGACAACTCAGAGGATTTTAATGTTTTCTTCACTTTTCGAAATCCAAATCCCTCTGGTAGTGAAACACCTAAGGATGAAAGGAAAGGGTGGCATTCTTAAACTAAGAATTACCTGTTTCGTGATTATTTTATTAAATTGGCTATGTTCATATCCAGAGTTGCTAACGGATTGTGCTTACGGTACGAGACAAAATGGCAGTCATTGTGGAGTTTAATATTGAAAACTCACGCAGCATATTCAAGTGGTGTGAAGACAGAAGGGGGGGGTGGGAGGGAGGGAGAGAGGGAGAAAAATAACTGATTTTGAAACAAAAAGACTTTGGCGTTTACATGCCCTCCTTTCCAATTTATTTAAATACGGGAACATGAAAATTGGAAGAAAGAACTAAATTCACACTGTCAACTATTTACATACAGAAGCCTTTGACATCTAGTTGTCATTCTCTCTGTCCCAAATCTCTCCATCATAACAGTAAACATGAGACATAAGAGACTCTACAGATAGAAACTAAGAACATAAACTTTGGAGCTAGCTTAATGGGTTCAAATTATGATCAATCTCTGATTTACCTGCTGGGTGAGTTGGGGGAAATTACCTAGTTTTTCTGTGCCCTCACTTCATTGCTGTACGCTGCAGTCTCCTCGTCTATAAATCTGGAACGTAGTCATTGTACTTACCTCATAAGGTTGTTGCAAAGATTAAGTGCATTCATACATCTGAAGCACTTAGAACAGAGACTGGCACATAGCCCACGTATTAAGTAGTCTCTGCAAATTTTAGACTCATAGAAGTCAAGTTGCTTGGCCAAAAGAATATGGGAGTAAAACTGTGATACATAATATCAAATTGCACTCAAAAACAAACAAAAAAAAACCCTGTACCCATTTATATTGTTAGCAGTATTTTTCAATTGTATCTATTTCTGCAAACAGTGCTGCCAATCGATGTCTGTCAGTCATTTAAATTTTACCACTCTGAATCAGAACTGGTAGTTCATTGTTTTAATTGATATTTTTCTGATTACCTGTGAAGTTTATAGCATCTTTTCTTGTGTTTATTACTACTTGGATTTCTTCTTCAGTGCATTTACTATTTATAATCTTTTTAAACAATTATTTTATTGAGTTGTTATCTTTTTCTGTTTATGGATTTGTGGCAGCTATTTTCATTCTGAATATTAATTTGTCGTCTATTACTGTATATACATTGCAAATACTTTTTTTTTTAGTCTATGGCTTGTCCTTTATTCATTAACTTATTTAAGACTTCCCTGGTGGTCCAGTGGTTGACTCCGTGCTCCCACTGCAAGGGACCCAGGTTCAATCCCTTGTCAGGGAACTAGATTCCCACATGCTGCAACTAAAGATCCCACGTGCCACAACTAAGATCCCGCACAGCCAAATAAATATTTTAAAAAAAGAGAGACTTATTGAGCACTTAGTGCTGAACAGTGCTCTAGATACTGGAATTAGAGATGTGAGAAAGACAAAGTCCCACTCTCTTGGAGTAAATAGTTCAGTGTGGAAGATATACAATAAACAAATAGCAAGATAATGTTATATAAATGTTATAAAGAAAAATAGAGTAGGGTAATGGATATAAATTGATGTAGCATGCTGTTTTAGGGATGTCAGGGAGTTCATCTGAGGGCTGACATGAGCTGTTATCTGGATGAAAAACATTCCAATCTGAGGAAACAGCATGTGCAAAGGCCCTGAGGCAGAAACATGATGGCTGTGTTTCAGAAACTGCAAGGAGACCAGTGTGGCTGGAGAACTGCAAATAAAGAGAAGGGTGGTATGACACAGACTTAGAGAGACAACCAAGGCCCAGGCAATTAAGGCCCTGTAAATTACAGTCTATGGCTTTTATTTCATTGGAGAAGGGAAGCAATTAAGGATTTTGCATTGGGGGGTGATGCAATCTGACTTCCACTTGGAAAGGATCATAAGGGCTACTGTGGAGAATAGCCTGAGTGTGTGTGTGTGTGTGTGTGTGTGTGTGTGTGTGTGTGTGTGTGTGTTTAAGGGGCTGCTGGGAAGAGTGGGAGCAGAATAATCGTGGTAGGTTACTATAGCACATAGCAGGTAATTCTGATAGCCTAGGCAAGAGATGATTGCACCAGGGTTTTGGCAATAGGAGTAGTAAGAAGTCACCAGATGAGGGACGTATTTTGAATGTAAGGCTGACAAGAGTAACTGATGGTTTGAAAGTGGGATATGAGGAAAAAGAGAAAAAAGATAAGTTCAAGGTGTTTGGCTTAAACACTGGGTGAGTGGTGGAGCCCTTTGCTGAGATGGAGAAAACTGGAGGGAAAAGAAAGGAACCTCTCTTGTACATGTTAAGGTTTGAGAAGCCTATTCAATATCTCACAGCTGCCTATGCCCTGGGCGTGGAGTCCAGAGTTCCAGGGGGAGGAGGTTGGAGGAAGTGGCATGAGTCTATGAGTCAGCAGTGCACGGATGCTATTAAAAGCCATGGAACTCTGTGGAAGTCAGTGTGGGCAGGAGAATGAGGCTGTCCAAGACCAAGTCCTAAGGTGCTCCAGTACCCATTGGGGGAAAGAACAGGGGGAGGATCCATCATGGGCCCTGAGAAGAAGTGACCAGTGGGGTGAGACAAAAACCAGGGGACTGTGGGGTCCCAGAAGCCAAGGGAAACACTTAGAACAGTGCCTAGTGCATAGTAAATGCTACATAAAATTAGCCGCTGTTGTTAATTCTGTATGAAGCCCTATGATTCCCAGGTAGTCCCTTATGCTCTGACCTCAAATAGGGCTGAATTCCATGACAGCTTTGACCAATAGAATATGGCAGGAACTGTGATAGATTCCAAGATCAGATCTTAAGTGATGGAGAAGTAGATCAAGTTGAGAATTTAGAAGAAATACCACATTTGGCAATGTGAGGGTCATTAGTGACTTTGAGAAGAGAGGTTTTAGTGAAAGGAGACCCAATTCTAAGTGGATTGCTCTCTAGAGAGAAGAGCAAGAGGAGAAGGGTATGTACTAGGTGAGGAATTTTGTTTTAAAGAGGAACAGAGAAATAAGGTAGTAGCCAGAGGAAGATATAAAATCTGGGAAAGTTTTTATTTTTGTAAGGTACTTACTTTTTTAGGATGATTTCTGGTGATGGCAGTGAGCCAAGAGAGAGTCTAAATTAATGATGCTGTGAGAGAGATAGGACAATTGTAGAAATAAAGTCCCTGGGTAGGTAAGAAGGCATCTGATCCAATGCCCAAGTTTAGATTCTGACTGTATAGAGGAGCGCAAATCATTCATCCATTGGTAACAAAAAGCAACAGAGCAAATCTCCAGGGGCAGAGCAGGTAGGCTGGTAGATGTTTCAGTGGGAGGACAAGGAAGTTCAGTTCTGATTCCCTTTGCTTAGTGAAATAAGGTCATCAGTTGAGGTTGTGGAGGAAAGAGTAGATATTGGAGGTTTGTGAAGAAAGGAGAATGAGTGAACTGTTAAACGTGGACAGTGTGGCAGCAGCCTGAGTCTCTCCAGGAGGTCCCGAGGGGTCCTTGGAGATGTGTGGTCAAGTTAACGTCAGCATGGTGTTTTTAATTCAGCCATTGTTATGCATTTTTGTCCATCTACACTGTTTATGTTGTTTATTTGTCTTTAATCATATGTAAGATTTTTTTTCTCTTTATGTAGGCAGCTCAAATCCGCTAATTTTTCCTGTATAAATTCTGGGATTTATATATTGTCAAGAAGGTTTTATTTCCACTCTAAATTATTTTTTTAATTCTTCATTATTTCTTCTAATAGTTTCATAATAAAAATTAGCATTTTAGGGCTTCCCTGGTGGCGCAGTGGTTGAGAGTCCGCCTGCCGATGCAGGGGACACGGGTTCATGCCCCGGTCTGGGAAGATCCCGCATGCCGCGGAGCGGCTGGGCCCGTGAGCCATGGCCGCTGAGCCTGCGCATCTGGAGCCTGTGCTCCGCATGGGGAGAGGCCACAACAGTGAGAGGCCAGCGTAACACACACACACACACACACACACACACACACACACAAATTAGCATTTTATTCCATATGGATTTTTGTATGTGTACATGTGTCTAACTTCATTTTTCTCAAAATGGATAATAATGTGTCCCAACATCATTTTTCAAAAATCCATCCTTTCCTCTCTTAAATGCCCCACTTCATATGTGCACACTAGTTTTGGACTTCCATGGTTGTTTCATTTACCATTTGTCTGCTCCTGCATTATTAATACCACATTGCTTTCATCACTATAGTATTTTTCAATATCTGATAGTAAAAGTCACCATTCAAATTTCTTTCAAAAATTTCATAGCAAAACTTGGGAATTTTATCTTCCAGATGAAAATTACCTTCCAGATAAATCCAATTCAATACAATAATTGCCTTGTAAAACATCATTTAAAATCCTGAAGAAGTTTTGCTTGGAATTAAATTGAATTTATAGATTAATTTGGAGAGAATTAGCATTTACAATCTCAGGACTTTTCATAGAGAGACCTGTTATTCTCAGTATTTATTTGGGTCTTCTCTTATGTTCTTTACAACAGTTTTATAGATATTCTTCAGTGAGGAAACTGTGGCATTTTTAAAGGCATTTTCTCACTCTGACACCATAAAACAAAACTCGTCTATTATCTTCTACAAGGCACCTTGAGCAAATTAATCTCTTTGTGCCATAGTTTCCTTATCTGTTAAAAGGGGACTGTTGTGAGGAATAAATGAGTTAGTATAGGTGAAGCACTTAAAACAGTGTCTGGTGCTGCCATTATTATAACTCCTTTCAAAACCCCATAATCTGACTAGTCCTTTGTGTTCTGACAACATCAAACCACTGCCATTCCACAAAAGAATATGTGCCTGGGACTTGCGCACATTATTCCAAAGTGTCTGAAAAATGTAATTTCCACACCTTCAGCTTCTGTAATAAAGGAGAGAACCTGCTAGGGCAGGATACTACTGACAATTTCAAAGAAATGAGAAAGATTTCTCATGTAATCATAAAAATATGTAAAAAATTATTTGGGAACTGCTCTGTAGTTGATTATTTGTGTTTGGTACCAGTTTTTTTCCTTTAGATGTTCTACATAATCTAAAAGCCAGACAAGTTAAATTTAAAAATATTTTAAAGGCAGAGGAAGACTTTGCAATAGATGAGTTCCCTGAGTATCAGTGTATTTATATATACAAGCAATAAAGTACATCCTTTGAACCAGCCATACAAACACATGACATTCATTTCATATTTAACATTTTAAATTATACTACATTATGCTATTTTTCATGTGCATTCAACGCCGCTACTTTTACACATAAACAGATGTATCCATTAATCACCAGGAAGAGGAAGCCCTGCAAAAACTACTTTGGATTGCTACATTTCTCACCTAATGGTTTCATTGCCAGAACCAAAAGACCTATTAGACCCCTCATCTGTTAAAATATATTTTTCTAGGAAGTATTAAATGTTCTCAGTATCAGAAGTCCCTCAGAGGACTTTAATAAATGGATGCACATATTTACATGAAAAGTCTTCCAATATATTCTTCATTCCCCCTCTCCTTAAAAAGCAGAGTTTTAGGGGAAAAAAAATTTTAGAAACTCCTAGGTTGGCCTTAGGAAGGTGACACTCACTCTTCCACAACTATCATTGACTGGGTAGAGTGAAAAGATGGCAAAAAGGGAAAACCTGCCTCTATTTCCCTACATCATTTCTCTCTCTCTCTCTCTCCCGCCACTGAAATAAGGGAATACATCTAAATATGGAACAGTGGGCTCTCCTTCATCTAAGTATGAGCACAAGAGCTTAACGGAAGCACTATCAGGGTGTTTCAGATCACTAACTCTGAGAGCCCTGGGTTCCCTTCTGGAGGCATGTCCTAACTTCCAAGAGTTCAGCACATGCTTCATAACTAACTGAGCCAGCACTGAAAAAAAGGCAGCCTCGGTCTCTAGAGGACGTCTTCAGAAGAACATGGTAACTAGGGTACTAGGTCATCGCAAAGGTACTTCTGAAAGTAAATGAAATAGACAGAGGAGAAAATAGCGCATGTAATATTAATGCAGATTGCACTCAAGAAAGAAATATGCTCCGATCACAGTGTCTCTGTGACCCGCTGCCCTAATTTACACGCCCTTAAACTTACGCACTCCTAATCCACCGGTCTAGGGTTTCTGCTCCTCTCTGATGTGTTCATTTCTCAAAATTGTTGAGTTCATCTTTTTTCAGAGAGCAGAATCAACGAGATACATTAGAGATAAAGTTGAGTGAAAACTGTACTGCTCTTGACCAGAGGACTACAAATGCCTGAAATCTCATGGGGTGGGGAGAGGGGGTTGGCACTTCCCTTCAGTTCCTTCATCTGGGTTTGTCCAGACCTCAAAGCGCTAGCTGAGTCCTCACCCTTCCCCCAGGCAGTGGATCTTCTGCTACTCACCAGGAGGGTGGGCTTTGAGGATTCTCAGAGAGGTGAGGAAATAGGCCTCTGAAAACAGGGCTGCGGACTTCCATCCCAGGGCAATCCTGAGCCCAGGCACAGTATGTAAATGTTCCATATGTTTACTTTTATGCAAAATTAAATAGATTTGTCAACACGAAAAGTCATTATGGACTTAACCATTGTGAACAGCTAAACACCAAGCGATGAATGATGATTTAAGGAAAAAGTAGAGCAGAAGAGGCCCCCAAACACCTTATACTGTACCATGCAATAATGTAATAGTCCCCCAAAGCTCAAACCAGGAAATAGCACTGCTCCAGAAAACTGGCAAGGCTCTGGAAAATAGTATTTGCCAAGAAAAAAGAGCTCCTTTGGAATGGTTATTCAGCTTATCATAGCAGACACCATTTTCTGTTGACCTCTGTGATTTCCCTGTCATTTAGTTTCTGAGAAAGCACTGCTCTGCAGATTTTTGCAACTGCTTTATACAGTTGGAAAATGATGATAAAGTTCATTTTCCATCCCTGACTGTTCCCAAGTACGACTGGGTCCTAAAGGATCTTCCTCCTGTAGGGATACAGACAGAGCTGGGGAGCCATGGCCCGTTAGAGAGAGAAAGCAAGTCCTAAGACAGAGCTCACCTTTCTGGAGTTTAACCTGGTTTGGGATTTATCTTTTCAAGCAAATCTGGTCATAAAACATAATCCACACAATGTTAGATAAAGTCTACCTTCTAGGTTGTAAGGAACAAAAAAAATAAGCTACATAATTGGCCATCTTCCTTGCTCAAAAATGTCATCATTTATTACTCTGTGCCTTTGCTTTTCAGTTAAGCTGATTAAGATGAACTTAAAAGCAACAGTGCGGCAAGAACAAGGCATTCAACAAATAGCTAATCGATTGAAAGAAATAAGAGATTCACAGAGTGAGTACGTGCACGATGAGAAACACTAATTAAAACAATATAGTTGGTCTGGTGTTTTTAGTTTTCTTAACAAGAAAATGCACCCCAAAACTCAATTTCAGCATATGGAAAATGTGGGTAAATATAATGCAGTTGAAAAATAGAATCTATATGATTACAGGTAGAAACAATTAGTGAGAAACTGAAAGGTTAGTAAGAGAAATGGGAGAGGATAAAGAGACATGGGCAAGATCTGGGAAGCTCCATGGAATAGAGAAAAGCGTGAAAGAGAGGAAGTCTGAAGCACATGGTAGTTTTCCAGTCCGTCACTTGCTCTCTGTAAGGGACCACTTTCATTCTGGAAAGGTCTCTTGAATGAGGTGAGTTTTTAAATGAAGGATTTGGAGAAAATGGTGAGACTGGCTGTCAGAGCAGAATATCACTCTGGAGCAGCAGGGGAGAGTGCCTGCCTGCTAAAAAGAAATGAAGGATGGAGAAAGGAGCCAGTGCCTCAGGCTGGAAGGGAGCAGTACAACAGACACAGAGGCTGTGCTGAGGCAGTTAATATGCAGCTGCCTCGGGGGTTGGCAGGCCTAACAATAAACACATCAAAACACAATTCCATACGGAGAGGGAAAGGTGTTGTGAGGAATTTAAATCAAATAAAAATAAAGACCATCAAAGCATAGAGAGAATAAGGATGTTAGAACAATAAGGGTACCCTCTCTCTACCAGCAACATTACATCATCAGCAAACTTCCCTGCTCTAGATTCTAAAGACATTGTAACCTGGGGGACCACTCGCAACCTTCGCATTTCCAGAAATAGCAGCAGATGATGCAAAGTTTCCCATCAGAAACCAGACATTTTTATCTTTCTGTCATCCTTAAGGAAAAAATAAAAATCACCATAGCTTGTTTTATTGAGTGCTTCCTGTTTGGCAGGCAGTGTTCTGAGTACTTCCTACGTGGATTCAGCTATCTTCGGAACAGCTCTGTTTTATTATTATCTGCATTTTTCAATCGAGGAAAATGAGGTGCAGAAATGTTAAGTAACTCTCCCAGAGTCACACAGCGAGTAAGCAAGGAAGCCTGGATGCAAACTCAGGTAACCTGGCCCCAGAGTCCATGTTCATGACCAATGCATGTCACTCTCTCCTAAGATACCAGCAGCAACACTGTAGATGACCCTGGAAACTTCTGCACTGCCTTCCAAGGACCTCATTGTCATAGGGAGACAGGACACCAGGTGCAAACCGAGCTGTTTCTATGAGATGCACAGTGTGGAGACAGGAGTGCACATACTTGTGACAAGGGGAAACTGGCTCATTTACCCTCCATATTTGGTTCATTCATGAGAATGCTGACCTGGTCCTAGTCCTTGGAGAAATTTTTGATGTCGTCTCATGTCTCTTCCCAAATATGAACACCTAGTAGGCTCTTTATAAGTCCCGGTTTGCTATCAGATTTAATTTTTAAAATGATAAGATGCCTAAGATATCTCACCAAGTACTCAGTGTTTATACACTCTTGTCTGTATAGGTTAGACCTTAAACTTAACTGGATTTTCTAATTATTGCCATTTTTGTTTTCCTGAAGCCTTATATCGGGCTTCTGGATTTGCGAATTTGCAGAATGTGTTCCTGCATATTTGTCCTCTTGTGAGCAGTACAATCCATTGCTGATTTACAAGGTCAGGTTCACCTCACAGTAACTGCAGTAGAATGGACCAGGTTTACAAAGGTGGAAGAGAGGAATAATAATAGGTTGTGTGCGAACTGAAAAAGTATATATAAATACATATTCTAAATAGAGAAAGGGTATCTGAGCAAATCAGTTTTAAAAGACTCTAATCTTTCATGAGAGAGAAAAATGCTGATGTTGATGGAAATGTATTTCCTTTTATTAATTTGATAGGTGTCTTCTCCTTGAAGACAGTATTCACCACTTAACAGCTTTAGCAATTCTCCGGGCCCTCAGTCCATCCTTGTCTTGGTAATTTTGGAACACAATGTGGCATCTTCTTTCTTGGCTCCAATAAATCGCAGGGTTTGCTGCTCATCTTCATTAACAAGAGTTCTGATTCTTTTATAAAAATGGGCCTCTGAGTGTAAAAGGCAGTCTAAGCCCCTAAAGACACCTTGGGTTGAAGAAAGAGACTGACTCTCGAATGTGGCAATAAAAAATAAATTACACAGCATTAAATTTACTAAGTAAGCAAGATAATAGAGTCTGAAACCAAGGTGCTGAGTGAGCAAGCTTCCACCTTAGTCAGAACTGAGCTGTGATGTGACCCGAATGCTAGTCCTGCCATGTGTACGATTCATTATTGAGATGGCATCCGTTATCGGCGTTAGTTATTCAGTTTGTATGACAATTTTCATTACTAAACTTCACTTTTCCAAAGCCTATAACTCAGTGGTAAAAATTTATATCTTCCATTATTTTTAAAGGACCAAATTTGGCATACAAATTCTAGTGCTTAAAATGGAATTTTATTTCAGGAAAAAATTGGGCTGCATTCAAGTAAGATTCTGTTGCATATTACAGAAGCTTACTAGCTTAACTGTTATGTCTAAGCATAAGAGAAATCATTGATACTGTGTGGGATAATATTTTTATTCCTGCATGCACAACGCAAGCAGCCTTGCAACCATATGAAAATATCGATCTGGCAAGTCGGGAGCCCCCAGAAGTTTCAATTCCTTTTCTGGGTGCCCACTGAAGGTGTTTCTGGGGAATGACAGTTCTGGAATAAAGCCTCAGTATAGCCTTCATGTTTTAAGGAAAGCCAGGGGGACTTGTAAATGTGAACAGCCCACAAGTGAAAACAGAGATGAGATGGATCCCACCACTCAGCTGGCTCTAAAGATCCAGGGCCAGGAGCAGGTGTGCTCAGGAGCTTCCAGTGGACACAGTTGTGTGTGGTGTGGTCTCTCCCCAGTGAATTGAGGTTCACGATGTCATTATTGGACATCAGGTCTTCGGCCCAAAACAGCATTTGTCAACATTTTAAAAGTCATGCACCCTTTTGAGATACTTGATAATGTTGCCATTTCACCGAGACTCTAGTCTTGTCCACAGTGCTCAAGGTCAAGTCATTAAAATGGACTTATTAAAGCGGCCACCGTAACACATGACTTCTCATTTCTTTACTTCTTTTTAATTAGTAATTAATTAGATATATTAGATCATCCTGTAAAAACAGGTTCTAATTGGAGGGAAAAGAGTTTGAGGAAAAAGTGCCTTTCACAGTGCCTGGTACATAGCAGGATCTCAACACTGTTAGTTCTCTAGCTGGGTTACAGGTTGTAAAGATGGAGCCAGGGAAACTAGTTTCCCACCCTTACTGGATTCTCTACCCACTTGACAATGTGTATTCAGGTTTAGCTTGACTGTAGGTCTTTGACAGTGATTGGGAAAAATCCCACTTGGCTAATTGTCCAAGAGAAGGTGAAATTGTTACTAGCAAAGAGAAGAACGGTTATAAGGGACAAGGAATTCATAGAATTATTGACTCATATTCTGCATGAGATTATTTTTTCTTTAGGTTGTTAGTATCCTGAGTCTTCATATATCTTATTGTCTTATTTATTTTGCATGCCGTCTTTCCCACGGTCTCTCTTTGCAGACAGAACTCAGTCTCCTTTTTTTTTTTTAAACATCTTTATTGGAGTATAACTGCTTTACAATGTTGTGCTAGTTTCTGCTTTATAACAAAGTGAATCAACTATACATATATCCCCATATCCCCTCCCTCTTGCATCTCTCTTCCACCCTCCCCATCCCTCCCCTCTAGGTGATTTCCCTGTGAGATAGAACTAGTCGTCTTTTTGTGTGTGTGTGTGTGTGTGTGTGTGGTACGCGGGCCTCTCACTGTTGTGGCCTCTCCGGTTGTGGAGCACAGGCTCCAGACGCGCAGGCTCAGCGGCCATGGCTCACGGGCCCAGCCTCTCCGTGGCATGTGGGATCTTCCTGGACCGGGGCACGAACCCGTGTCCCCCGCATCGGCAGGCAGACTCTCAACCACTGCGCCACCCGGGAAGCCCAGAACTAGTCTTCTTTAAGGCATCAGGAGCCCCCAGCCTAGAGCTTCAAGCCCCTGGCTGGTTTATCAGACTGAAGATCAGTCTTTGTTCCAAACTGTGACACACTCTTACTCCCTCTCTGCAGTTTCAATCAATGCCAAGCACACAATTACTTTCTTTAGATTGCTTCAGCATAGTTTGGAATACAATACATTGATTCAAGTTGAACTTCACGTTGGGTAGAAAAGAAATATATACTCTTTCTGGTCCATTTGCCCAGCAGTAGATACTCTGGATGGAGTGAATAACTAATCATACAAATTCTAAGTAGAGCACAAAATGCTCTATTCAAAGCAATGTATGTTGACCATATCACTCAGTCTCGAATATCTTTAATCTATCAATCTATTAGGAACTGGAGTTAAAGGAAATCAGTTGCCTGTGAATTACAAGGTAAAATTTGCTTTGTTAGATATTATTAATTCAAAAAAATTCCAGCCTATTGGGAGAGATTTCAATTGAAGGCAAGTAGTGCCTTTTGGCCATTTTCTTCTTACTTAGACCACAGGCACTTAAGTGTAAATCTATTAATGCACAATTGGCATTCCTAAAAGCTTATTGCCTCTAAAAGCTTAAGACTATCCATGTGCCTTCTTCCTATCAACACAGTTCCCTTTCATTTTATTCATGTATAGCTCTTTTAGAACTAGACATTCCTAGCCAATGAAGTCATGTTATTTCTTTCTCAGAGGAGTTTTGAGTGAGAAGAAAATTGGTTCCATGTAGATTGTAGTCTTGTGCTCAGCTGGCACTTCACATTGTGCTGGGCAGCAGAGCTCTGTCTGACGTACAGAAAATCATGCTAAAAAAAAGCTGACCTGCCCTAGACGCAGAAAGACAGTGTGGCTCAAATACCACGTGATACTCCAGGTCTCACTGAAGGTCCCTGGACAAAGACCATGTGTCCAGCCCTCCATACACTGTCACACTGGCCCTGTGGCCAAAGCCACCTCAGTCTTCATCAAGAGTAGCCATGAAGGAACGGTGACACCAAACAAGACTCTGTGGCACTGAGAGTGCTTTAGAACACCAACTCTCCCACCTGCTCCGGGGCGATGCTGACAGCAGACCCAGGAGCCACCGGGCCCATCCTTCATCCTCATCGTCATCCTCTCTGTACCCTTCATCCACTCTTTCTCTACCCCTCTTCATGCTCTCACACCACAGAGGACCTTCTTGTCTCAGAAGAAGCCAAGCGTCCTCACTCATTTATGCAACAACATTATTGAGCACCTCATGTGGGCCAGGTTCAGTGAAGGGCTCAAAGTTAGCTCTTTACTGCAAGGGGCTCTTTATTTAGGAGGAGAGGTTGACATGGAACCACTGACAAAACACTGACTTAAATGCAATGCTAGAGGTTTGTTCAGTATTGATGACTCACGGAAAGGAGTGAACAGTTATGCTTTGGAGGGAGATGAGTGACCAGGGAAGAATAAGGATAAAGAGGTGTCAGAGCAGGCTGTAGAGGAAGACACATACATTTTATCTAGGCTCGCAAGAAAGCATAGGAGTTTACTAATAAAGTAATTCACATTCTGAGTGATATAATCATTTTTCTGGATGTCCCACAAAAATCTCAAACTGAGCTCACTACCCCGAACCACCCACTGACCCACACTCAATCTGCTCTCCTAATTGATTTCCCCATATTGGTTTTTGGTATCATTAATCAACAACATCAGGTCTTGAACCTGGAGGCAACTTTGATTTCTGTGTCTCCTTTATACCTCACATCCTAAGATCTGTGGGATGAATCCACTTTACTCAAGAAATAACTTGACCCATCCCCTCATCTTCTTCTCCATGAGAAGCCCACGTCAACCTTCTCTTGGACTCGTTACCGTAGACTCTTTACCGCAAGTTACTTCTTAACAGGGAAAAGATAACATATATTTTCGGCCTCCAGCTGTATTGAATGCCCCTCTGGGTACGCCCTGGGTAAGCCATGCTGCACCACTGGGTGTCCTGCATTGATCGTGCCCCTACCTTAGTTCCTATGTTCTGCTGTAGAGTGTGTGTGTGTGTGTGTGTGTGTGTGTTCACATGTGTGCACATAGTCTTGCAGCCTGGAAATTCCTCCTTTTTGCTTTAATGCAACCCCCCTGAGTGGCCTTTTCATGTGGAAAACTCTTTCCATCATTCTAATCCACTGCTGTGTCTATAATTTTTCTGACCTCTCTTACCCATACCTTTAATGGAACACAGCACAGTGAATTGTAAGGAGTTATTTGAACAAGCTGAACACAGTAGGATACAAGCAGAAAGTAACTTGATTTTTTTTATTACTGCCTTTTAAACTTGCTCTTTTGAAGTTTTTTTCCCCTTATTCCCTTATGTAATCTTGGAGTGATCCTATAGCTTTTACAGCATTCTCGGGTATTAACAAATTGTGTAGGCTTGCAGAAACGAGAAGTGTAGACAAATCTATCAATAATTGATTCTGTCATTCAACAGAAAGCACAGGGGGCTGAGAGTGGCAGTAATGAGTTCAGAGAAAAGTTCCTGTGTCACATGGCTGATGTGGTTGTATCCTGGGGTCAAGGCCAATTGTTCATGTCCAACAACCGCATGTTGTCTCTTTCACTTGTGGGGATTTGGTGGGGTCTTCAGAGAAACCACCCTGCTTGTCCTTTGCCACTTGGACCATCTTACTGTCATTCCCTGAACAGGCTAAGCTTCTCCCAGCTGGCCATGAATGACCCCTTCACCCCAGCTTCTGGCCATCCACCCAGCAGGATCTATCTCTGTTGGTCACCTTGCCTCACAGATAATCAGCTCCACAGAAGGTTTTTCAAAATAAACTTTTAATTTTAGAATAGTTTTACAGTTATAGAAAAGTTGCCAAGATAATAGAGTTCCCACGTACCTCACATCTAGTTGCCCTTATTGTAAACCTCTTACATCAGTGTGGTATGTTTGACACAACCAATGAACCAATATTTACACTTTATTATTAACTAAAGTCTATACTTTATTCAGTTCCTTTTTTTTCCCCACCTAATGTCCTTTATCTGTTTCAGGATCCCTCGTTAAATTTAGTCCTCATGTTTCTGCAGGCCCCCTGTTCGCTGTGGGAGGTTCTCAGCCTTCTCTTGGTTTTGATGAACCTGCTGATTTTGAGACATATTGGTCAGGTATCTGGTAGAACGTCCTTCATTGAGGACATTTGTGATTACACTGGAGTTACCGGTTTTGAGGAAGAAGACCACACACAAAGTGCCATTCTCATCACATTATATCCAGAGTACACACTGTCTACATGACCTTCACTGTTGGTACTGACCTTGATGAGTTGGCTGACATAGTGTTTGTTCAGTTTCTCCACTGGAAAGTTAGTCTTTATGTTTCCCGCCTTTCAACACTGTACATTTTGGAAAGAAGTCATTATGGGCAGCCCATATTGAGGGAGTGGGGAGTTATGGTCTACCACTCTGAGGACAGAGTAGCTACAAAAATTATTTTTCGCACACAGCTTCTTCTGCATAGGTGGGCTGTCAACTATTGGTCTCTGAATTTGGGGCCTCTGCCCCCTAAACTCTAGGGAAAGTTGTATTCAGTGTCCTGTTAAACTGTCACAGTTCAATGATTCTGAAAGTGTGGCCCTGGACCCACAGCATCAGCATCTCTGGAGAGTTTGTTGGAAATGCAAATCCTCAGCCCCTACCCCAGACCTTCTGAATCAGAGACTCTGGGGCTGGGGCCCAGCAGTCTGTTTTATCAAGTCCAACACCTGGTTCTTTTTTTTTTTCCAACACCTGGTTCTGATGCAAGCTGAAGTTTGAGTAACACTGTGGTTAACAGTTTATGTGTACTCTACCCTGAACTCCCATCAGCCAGCCTAGCACATGACTTGACACAGGGTAGGAGCTCAAAAATGAGCTACAATTTTCTTCTATTTTATTCTCTGTCATTGAAATTGCACTTTTTTTAAACATCTTTATTGGAGTATAATTGCTTTACAATGATATGTTAGTTTCTGCTGTATAACGAAGTGAATCAGCTATACATATACATATATCCCCCATAACTCCTCCCTCTTGCGTCTTCGTCTCATGGGTGGGGTTGTATTCCTGTCTTCCTAGTTGTTTGGCATAGTGTGTCCAGCACTGTAGCTTACTGGTCATTAAGTGGAGTTAGGTCTTAGCATTGAGATGGAGATCTCTGAGAGAGCTTTCGCAGTTTGATATTACATGGCTGGGAGGTCTCTGGTAGATGAATGTCCTGAACTCGGCTCTCTCACCTCAGAGGCGCAGGCCTGACACCTGGCTGGAGCACCAAGACTCCATCATCCACCCCACCAGTTACATGGGGAGTTTCTTGCCTTTTGGGAGGTCTGAGGTCTTCTGCCAGCGTTCAGTAGGTGTTCTCTAGGAGCTGTTCACCGTGTAGATGTATTTCTGATATATTTGTGGGGAGGAAGGTGATCTCTGCGTCTTACTCCTCTGCCATCTTGAAGCTCCTCCACTGTCTTAGTTTTTAAAGGTGATATTAGCTCCTTGCTGTTGTTGGGCCTTGGGTGCTTCCCCATCTTTTATGAGTTCCTTCAATTCTGCTCATACCTTTTATTAAAATCTCTTTAGTTAAGACTTTTTGAGTATCTGTGTCCTATCAGAGCCCTGATGGATACGGTGCCCTCAGATTTTATTCATTTTTGTCAAGGACCGCAAATGGAACACTTTTTTCCAAAGAAGAAAATTACTAATGGTGTGCTTTTAGGTTTTGGTTATTTGAGTGTGAAGAACCTCCCAGTACTGTTCTGAAGAAACAGCTGGATTTATTGTCTGTGTACGTTCTGTGTGCCAGAATTATGTCCAGTCCATTGTACATTATCCATTTAATTCTCACAATAATAATCATGAAGTTTTATTATTTCAATTTTACTGGAAATCAAAGCTCGGAACAGTTGTGACTTGCATCATATTACAAAGCTAGAAGAAACGGGAGCACTGGGACTGGAGCATCTGTATGATGACAAAACCAGGGTCCTTCGGGCCCTTGTAGTCCCCAGGCATTGTCCCTTTGCATAGGTGACACTGCAGATACTCCACAGGAAGGGGGTTACTGGCCAGTCTGAGGCAGAGGACGAAGCCCTAGAGATACCTGCAACACAGCTTCTGCTTCATGTACAGAAACAGAGAATTTAGCAGGGGTCTGACAGCGCTACAGTGAAGGACAGGGTGGGGAGAGAGATTAGAAGCCAAGGTTAAGGGCACAAAAAGTGTGTGTGTTTAGGATTAGGCTGTAAACTCAGAAGGAAATTGTGTAATATTTATAGATGAAGAGGAGGACAAAAATAGTCCCTATTGCAATTCAATTTCCACAAAAGAGGCAGTTAGGAGAGACAAATATAAGGATGGTATCAGTTAGCATTTGGAGAGTGAGTGAGATTAAGCTAATTTGTCAGCTCTCCTTGCTGAGGCTTCTTTCTCTAGCCTAGTTGCCCCTGGGCAGATGATGGCAGTCACTAGAATATGCCAAGACAGCACGTCCAGGGAAGCAATGCCAGATGGAGGCTGTAATCATTATCCCGCTAATTAATGGCATTTCTCCTCCTGAGTACAAATGCCAGCTCCTAAAAAGGGAACAGTGGATCTCAACTCAAAGTCTCCACTGAGCATGGCAAGACTTTGCCTTCCATAAATAGCATCCATAAGAACCTGCCTTGAAAAACACCTTTTAGTGAGTGGTTCCTATAGTCATAGATAAATAAATGCCTGTTGAATAAGAGGGAACGGGAATTGTAGCTAGACCGAAACATCACCTTCCTGATTACAGGGCACTGAACTCTTCATCCCAACTCTGTGGTTTGTGCCAGGGAGACCATGGTAAAAAGCCCTCGTGGAGCTTATCACACTGCAGCAGGAGGGTTAGACAAGATAGAAGTAAACTTTCACATCACAGTAGGTGCCATAAAGGAAATAAACAAAATAGGATGGAGAACAGTATGGTAGTCAAAGCCTTCGGAGGAAGAAATATTTGGGCACAGACTTAGAGGTTTAAAAAAAATACACACACACACACACAGAAACTGCCCATTCAAATTACACAAGCAAAGTTTTTCAGGTGGAAAGAGCAGTCAGGGCAAAAGTATGGATTTGGGAAGGTTCTTGGTACTTTCGAGTTCATGACCTGAGGACAGAGTGCAAGAAGGGAGAGGGCAGGAGATGAAGCTGGAACTAAGGGTCAATTTGAGACCACGCATGAGCCCTGGAAGAGCCCTAGGCCTCCCAGCACCATGATTCTACGAGGCCATCTGGCCCCGGGTTTCAGAAGGTGTATGCACTTTCCTTGTTTGCTGGGGATCAGGTTCTGCTCCTGGCAGGCTGTCGGTAGAGCTCTCACTTGGCAGGTACAGGCTCCCTTGACTTCATAAATGCACAGCCTGTAGTCAAGAATTTCCAAATGTGATTAAAATGAAACTGCCATGGAAGTCAGGCTTGGCCGCCTGTCTCTCAGGTACTGAGAAGGCAGAGCGCCTTCCGGACCTGGCAGGTAACCTCAGTGACATTGTTTGGAATAGATTTAGGAAGGGCTGCCAGGTAGACAGGAGATTTCAATAACTGTGCAGCCAAATTAGTAATTAGAAGGACTGGGTACTGGGGACGCACCATGGAAAACTTCCTGACCTCTCAATAGTTGAAGTCATTGAGATAAATGAGCTCTGAAAACAGTGCTTCATTTGAGAAGGAGCACATACGTCATGATTAACTCCAGATGGCCACACTCCCCGGAGACTGACCAAACCCTGTTCCCCGGACATCAGAAAACGGTAACTTCTCAATAGCACTTTTGGCCAGTTCAGCCCTTGAACAGTTCAAAAGAGGGAAGAATTGGCCCAAAGTGTCCTATATCAGCAGAGAAGCAGAGATAAAATACATTTTCCTGGATAGTTTCAGTTTGGATCCAAGGTCAGCAGACCAAATCGCTACAATTTCCTTTCTCAGTGGTTAGTCGTGCCATGGAAGAGATGGTTCCAGAAGGATAAACAAAGGTAATGCTTTAAGTAAACAGATTGTACCTGCTCGTGAGAGTAATGACAGTCCACAGCCCGAACGGCGACAGCCCACTTCCTCTGTGGCTGGTTTTAATTGAAACCAACAGAGCTGTGGAGCTGGCTGGGTTTTGCATAAATCATCATCGGTAATACACTTTCAAGGGTAATCACGACATTAATATACCAAGCAGGAAGTGAAATAATTAAAATTTAGCATAGTGAGGTATTGAAGTTTCCAAAATTAATCTGAAGCACCTTTCCTCAGTACAAATGAGCAATTGCTTCGATCCATAGAAAAGGACATTCAAAGAAATACTGCATTACATAGTCCATCAGCAACAAAAGAAATTCCACTCTTCTTCCTATGCTGCAAATCATCTGCTTATATTTTAATTCCTTTTCCTTTCTTCTCTGGTGGTGCAAGGTTTTTTTGTTGTTGTTGTTTTAAATTTGTTTTACCTGCCTTTAAGCTAAATATGTGTCAAAAAGCCATGTAGATTAGAAATCCCACAAATTTGTGAGTGTTAGAGGGAAAAACTGTCCCCTTATGATCTTTAGGAAGACAGTTCCAGCACAGAGAGTGAACATGGACATGTACAACAGGGAGAAACCTAGGGTGATGAACATCTCACTTCAATATATCTGCTTAGAAGGTAATGAAGTATCCAGGTTGGATCCCATAGTGAGCCACAGGGGTAAGACACTCAATGGCTCACTTGTTCTGATGGAGTAAGCATCTTTAATGCTTGATGCTTTAAAAGATGATAAGCAAAAACCTCACCATCGTAATATGTAATCTCATATGCAGGCAGCTTGAGAACAGCAATATTTTGCAGGGGACCACACCCGTGTTCCAAGTCCAGGAACACCTCGACCTAGAAGCACAAAAATAGCAATCAGACATTGAGAAGGGGCTCCCTCCAATGGGCAAGATCCCTGGTACCCAAACAGCATCCCAGCTAAAAGCCAACCCTCCTCTGAGCTATAAAGCAGGTAAAGTCAGCCTCTGTAAGTTAGGAGTGACTTACCTCTTAACTCACATTGGTGTTTTCTTTTCTCCTCAATATCACACCTTCCATTGGGAGTTAGGGGCCTAGGAGTATCTGGAGGAAAAAGTGGTAATGAACTCCCATCACCCTTGTGATAATTACTTGAACAGGCCATTTCATCTAGACTTCACTGACGAGAGGGGACACAAAGAAGAATGTCCAATGGTGGAATATCAGACACTGGGGAAGGTGAATTAGCAGTGAGACATGGGGTAGTGCCCCATGCCTCTTACATCACATTGTTCAAATCATACTCCCCATGCTGTTTGTATGTAAAGCCAATTCTTAGGACTTATCATTTGAAGCAAACACTGCCATTTCCTACATTAAAAAATTCCCTGGTGGGTTTGGTCATCCTCAAGTGATGGGACATGCAAGAATAAGTGTAGAGTGAGGAGAGTTGTCTCCCCTCCAGGAAATGTGCAAAGTGTCCTATTTATAATTGACAGTGATGATACAGCAAGAGACATTTGCTTCCAGATTTTATTTTGGTTTTGATCAGGTTGAATTTTGATAACTTTGTCATCAAGCATAATTAACAAAATAATGTAATTATGGAATACATGGCACAGGTGAAACTTAATTATTTGGACTCCCAGGAAATGAGCTCTTACAAGCAAAGTAGCAACTTGAAGGAGGATCAGGAAACCGTGTGTCATCCTTCTCTGATTTAGTGGTGATGCCATCTGTACTGGGCTGAATCCAAGCAAGCAACCAGCCAGCCAGGAGGCTAAATGCAGGAGCAGTGGGTTGCAACCCCAGGGAACATCTGGTCCCTTGAGCAGCCAAGGCAGTTCCATAAATGGTGAGAGCGGTGGGCCTTCAGAGAAAACATTAAGAAATGAAAAGTTTAACATTTTCTCCTGCCAGCTAACCTTCCCTACTTTGGCTCTCTCTCTCTCTCGAAAATATAAGGCAGAGCCTATTATAAAATAGTTGCTATAGACTGTTTGTGTCCCCCCAAATGCATGTGTTCAAACCTAATCCCCAGTGTAATGATATTTGGAGGTGGGGCCTTTGGGGGTGATTAGGTTATAGGAGCAGAGCCTTCATGATGGGGCTTAGTGCTCTTATAAAAGAGACCCTAGAAAGCACCTTTGCCTCTTCCTCTGGGTGAGAACACAGACACATGAGGACCAGGAAGCAGGTGCTCACCAGACACTGTACCTGCCGGCACCTTGAATTTGGACCTTCCAGCCTCCAGAACTGTGAGAAGTAAAGGTCTGTTATTTCAGTCACCCAGTCTGTGGTATTTTGTTATAGCAGCCAGAACAGACTTAGACAGTAGTGATTAGGGAGATAAAGTTCTCTAGTAGACAATGCATAATTTGAGAACAGGAACTGGCGCAATGCATGACACCAAGTTACTGTTCAATTTAATAAGTGAATTTACTTATTAGTTTTGCGCCAACTTGGGTCTGGACTGAGGACTGACTCCTACAGAGACCAGACCCAGAGATTACAGAGAGTTCCAAGTATTTCCTCCCCTTAAACCAGGGAATTTTAGAAGCTGCTTCAGAGTCTGAGTCCTCAGGGGATAGTCCCAAAGTAGGCAGCTGGACAGAGATGGCAAATGGGGGATCCCGGCATGTGTTTGCCATCAGATAAAATTAACATTTGTTCACTATGGAGAACAGTATGGAGGTTCCTTAAGAAACCAAAACTAGAGCTACGATATGATCCTACAATCCCACTCCTAGGCATATATCCAGAGAAAATTCAAAAAGATACATGCACCCCAATGTCCATAGCAGCACTATTTACAATAGCCAGGACATGGAAGCAACCTAAGTATCCATCGACAGATGAACAAAGATGTGGTACACACACACACACACACACACACACACACACACACACACACAGTGGAATATTACTCAGCCATAAAAAAGAATGAAATAATGCCATTTGCAGCAGCATGGATGGACCTAGAGATTATCATGCTAAGTGAAGTAAGTCAGACAGAAAGAGAAATATATGATGTCACTTATATGTGGAATCTAAAAAAATGATACAAATGAACTTATCTGCAAAACAGAAATAGACTCATAGACATAGAAAACAAATTTAGCATTACCAAAGAGGAAAGGGGGGGAGGCATAAATTAGGAGTTTGGGATTAACATATACACACTACTATATATAAAATAGATTATAAAAAACAAGGACCTACTGTATAGCACAGGGAACTATATTCAATATCTTGTAATAACCTATAATGGAAAAGAATCTGAAAAATAATATATATATAAAGTCATATATATATGACTGAATCACTTTGCTGTGCACCTGAAACTAACAAAACATTGTAAATTATACCTCAATAAAAATAGTTTAAAAACAGTTTTAAAAAATTAACATTTGTGCCAAAATTTCAAGTAGTAACTTCAGTTTATGCAGACAGCAGAGGTACATGGAATATGGAAAAAGAATAAGCAAAGAGCCAGGTATCTTTGGAGCATTCATTGACGCCTACTCATGTAGGATGCAAATGAGTTTTTCTTTGGGTTTTGATCTTAAGTTTCACCTCAAAAGGAAAATGCCTTTTTATTTGGCTTGTTTGCAATTTTTTAAAACTTATTTTGTAAATATTTTATAATATTTAAAACAGTATATAAGGAGGACTCTATGCCTCTTGCAGCAGAAAATAATTAATAGTACTTGGCACTTAATGGCACTTTTCATCATTAAATCTCTTTGTAGACATTAATTAAGGAAGAGATACTTCATCTTTTTAAAGTTGGTGTTAGACTCCTGTCAGTGCATTTCATGAATATCAGTTGTAACCATAAGTGAAATATGTAGAATCCAAAATAACAATCTGCCAAAGTTTTGCTTCAAAGGTAAAAATAAGCCTTTGTATGTTTTCCATTATACTTTGCCTCTTTGAATAGGTTTGTAAATAACTTTTATGCATAGCTCTGTCTTAAATAAGTTTTTTCTTTGATTATAACTACTGCGACGCCATATTAAAAAACAAGTATTTTATGAAGTATTTTGAATTATTCAAATGTAAAAGCTTCCTGAATAAAGGCACCAAAAGTACTCATGTTCATGGAGAAACATTCGTTCAGTTGGCAGAGTCAGAGCAGCTCCCTGCTTTTCTTCCCTGGAAAGTAGAGGTTCATTTGGTGAGAGAGATGATCCGTTTAGTCATTCTCCCTCCTCCGCCTACAGGGACAAATGTGTTCATCTCCAGGGCCAAACTTACGGCCTTGTTTCAGTGGTCCTCTTCTTCCAGAAGTCTTTCTCTCCATTTGTTTCCAATGCCTGGAATATTTAAGATAATCCTTTTATCATATAATTTGAAGCAATAAACATTGCCTCCTACTTCTCATATAAAATAGTTGCCTGCAGGCCAGGATCCTCATTTTTCTTCATTTCCATCCTCGCTTGTGTTTACGTCCTTCACTTCTATCTTGGAGACTAGCTCCTGTCTCGGCCAACCTCATTCCTCCATCAGCGTTAAGCACTTCCCTTTAATTCCTCCAGCAACCAACTTCTTAAGTTTGTCATTCACATCTATCTCCCTACTCATTCTTTGCAGGCATTCTTTAAATGCAAACCGTATCTGTTGAATGCATCCCCCTAGGTACCATCTCGCCCTCTCTACATGTTGGGCTTCCCACAAGAGCAGCCTTCCATATGAGCAGCCTGCGTCGTCGTCTCCAGTTTCTCTGCTCCCAGTTATTCTTGAAATAACATCAGCTGCTTTCTGCCCTCACAACTCCACGCCTTGCCACCCCGTGAGGCAAACCAGCCATCACCTACCTGCCAACTCCACGAGGTACCTTCCACCTAGCATCTCCTGCCTGGGCTCCTTCGATATCATTCCTCCTGGCTCTCCACATACATGCTCAAGGCTCCTTTTCAGTCTTTTTCAGGGCTCTCATCTCCCTGAACGTTAGTGTTTCCAAGACTTCTTTCCTATGAATTCTAACCGCTGTCTTCATCCTCTCTGAGGGACTCCATCAATCCTAGGCTGCAACTGCATCTACATGTTCTAGCCCGTTCTGCTCTGTTTTCCAACATCCTGTTTCCTTCGCCTGGGGTGTCATTCATTCTTGGTGAGTCTAAAGAGAACTGCTTATCAATCTTCAAGACCCAGTTCAAAGAGAATTCTCAAATGTCCTTTCTTTCTTTTTTCCAACCTCCACTTCCCCCAACCCTGACAGAATAAGTTGTTCCCTCCCCAGCGCTCGCACGGCACCTTATATGTATTTGCCTCTGTGTGAATGAATGTGTGTGTGTTAATATGTCTATACCTGAAGATTTGTCAAGGAAAGGGATTCCAGCTTAATTGTCTTTGAATTCTCAGCACCTAGAATAGTTGCAATAAGTCAGACTAAGATGACTGTTTCATATTAGAGGATGGGAGAGAATAATAATGTGGATTTGGTTCAAGGTTACTTTTTCTTTGTTTTACTCCCAAAGCAGCTAATGAACAATGCAAAGGTTATAAATAAGACAAGGACACTGGGAGTGAATGTAGCTCCCATTGCTTCTCTTTGTATCTTACAGAGATATGCCCAATTTTTGGTGGTACTGGAAGGCCACACAAAGTAAGACGTCTGTCATGTCAGAGAAATGGAGAACTGTAATTTTTTTTATGTCCGCAGCCATGTCAGCACCGAGAAATACCTTTTTCCACTATACAAGCAAATAATTTTACAGCTCAACTAAGTAACATCTAGCTTAATAGCCAGGGTCCTAGCCTCAAAATGCTTGCCGTGACAGTACTGGGTCAAACTTTGTCTATACTTACTTGTACATTAGGGCCTAAGAATTTTCATGTTTGTCCATTTATCAGCTTTTCATGGTCAGGCCAGGCCAGGCCTATGTGATTGTCATAAATATTGAATGATTAGTTAGCAAATGAGTAAATGACCACCTGGTTAAAGTAACGCATTGATTGTGTGATCCATTGCCCAGTCACCCAGTGACAGGGGGTGTCTCAGACACACTGGGTATAACTAGTAAAAGCTTCTTAGCATGAATTACTTGAGATAAGCAGTTATCTGAGATAACCTAGGGACCTGAGTCCAAGAAGACTGATTGAGTTTGAGGAATGACATTTGCTTTTTCTTTCTCTCACTGTAATTCTGATATTCCATTATATTTTTAGACTGTGGTAATATGAATGATGACTTATCATGATTCCATTAAGAAACCCCCTTGTGAAGGATTTAAGAATAGAGTGGATGAATGTATGTGTGTATGCATATATGTAAGTTCATTCAGAGAAACTCAAAATTCATTCTGTCTACACTGAACTTTATTACCTAAGAATTCTATTTCATATAGTATCTCTTTTGCATACAGAATAGGTGCATAGCTACTGATAACTTCAACAAGGATTTAATAACAACATGGCCAAATATCTCTAGGGATACAAGAGAAATATAGTTATCTAAATAACAAATGTATATGAACAGACTTCTATGTACCAAGTACTATGAAAGACTGGTCTTCAGATTCTAGGAACTTACAAATGTGTTGATAAGGCAAAATATATACATGTGAAACATTAGGGAAGAGTATATAATCTTGTGTTAGATTATGTGATTCAGATGAAATTCAACAGAATAAGAATGATGTGTGAGAACACCATGGACCAGCACATTATTGGAGGAGAGGTAGACAGTTCTGGGTTTAACTCTTACCGGTTAATTTTAACCTTAGGCAGGGCTTAATTCATTTCTAAGCCAAATTTTTCTTAACTGTAGGAGTAATTCATTTTTTCTACAAACTTGCCCGTTCTGCACCCTCCAGAGTTTTCATCCATGCAGTGTTGGCATCAGTCAGAGCAGGTGAGGCAAAATGAATGCATAAGTATTTGACTTGTTTATGATGGTTATGACCAAACCATAGAAAGATGCACATCATCTCTTCTCAAGAGGTGTGTGTACGCTCAGACTCAGCCCAACTCCTGTACGAAAAACCCAAAGTCCCCTTCTTTAAGATCTGCTGCTTTGTCATCCAAACTCCTCCAAAATCTGTCTCTCAGCCTTCTCCCAATTTTGAAGCAAATATGACTACACATGATTCCCCTTTGATTATTATTTATTTTTCACTTGCAAGTGTAAAATTACGACCACGATGTGGAGCCAATCATGTGAAGATAGGGGAAGTGTTTCTCAGAGGAAGAAGCAGCAAGTTCAAAGCTCTGAAGCAGAAATGAGTGGGGCTTGTTCAAGGTAGAGAAAACAGGCCAGTATATGTGGGATTTGGAGGGTGGGGGAGTCAGTGACAGGGCATCGGGGTGGGAGAGGCAGGCAGCAGTAGATCAAGCAGACAAGTTAAGACACAGGGATTTCTTCTAGGAGCAATACAAAGCCCTGGGAGATTGAAGCAGTGAGGTGACTTGACTAGTTTCCCAATTCACTCTTACTATTGAGTCTTCCTAAGGGGGCGAGAGCGAAAGCATGGAACCAGTCAGGAGACTGTTTCCATATTCTCAGCTGAAGATGGTGATGTTTAGCCTGAGGTTATGGCAATGGACTTTAAACAAATGGAAGGACTGGAGATCTATTAAAGAGAGATATTAAAAGCACATTTCCAACAAGTGTGATGCATTTAAGGAATGGAAAGGCCAGTGTCCCTGGGAACTGAGCCAGGAGAAGAGGAATGGGAGGGTGAGGTCTGAGCAGTAAGCAGAGATCCTATCAAAGACACCAGGATAGGAAACGGTGCTGTCACGTTTGGCAGAATCTGCTGTCAAATTAGATGTGGGAGGGCAAAGGGAAAGAGATTAACCAAAGATGGCTCATTTCCAGGTCTGTGGCCAGAGCAGCTCAGTAGCTGCTGATACCACTTACTGAGAAGAGGAAGCCCTGGTGAAGAGTAGATCTGGGGAGGTGGAATCCAGAGTTCTGTTTTAGACGTGATAAGACAGGAATAGTAAGTGCCTTGTATGGTTGTTGGACCACCTGGACGGCCAGAGGCATATACAGCACTTTACCAATGAGTCTTGTATGTGGTAAGAACTCAAAAAGCTTTGATTCGGGCTTTCCTGGTGGCACAGTGGTTGGGAGTCTGCCTGCCGATACAGGGGACACGGGTTCGTGCCCTGGTCCGGGAAGATCCCACATGCCGCAGAGCGGCTGGGCCCGTGAGCCATGGCCGCTGAGCCTGCGCGTCCAGAGCCTGTGCTCCGCAACGCGAGAGGCCACAGCAGTAAGAGGCCTGCGTACTGCAAGGGAAAAAAAAAAAAAAAAGCTTTGATTGTTACTTTCATTGTCAACATTACTATTCATATAACTGTCTCCATCAACTAAAAAGCTTACTAAAAGGCAGCCCCATTTTTCCATGACCTCACTACCCATCATTTACAGGCAAGAACAGTGAAAGATGCCTTTTGCAGAAAATGTCAGTTGGTTTCTCTCCCTTCTGCACATGCAATCATTATTTTGTGAATGGATAGGAAGTGGAGCAGAGGTAAACGAAATTTACAAAGCACCTCTGTGTCTGATTTCTTTCTTTTTTTTTTTCATGAAGATTAAGGGTTTTCCACAGATGGATTACATTCTTTCCATCATTAGTTAAGCCCATCTTAGTGGAAGTTCTACTTAGGAAAATATCTGAGAAAGGCAGACCAATTTGACTATGCAGAGAGCTTTACTTCGTATAAAAGCAGAGTATCTGTTTGAAAGGAATTAGAGATGGAAGAACTGGGAATTTCCTGCCTCTGTCCTCATCTGCCCTCACACCCGCCCCTCCCCCTGCCAGCTGATAAACAGTCACCCTCTTGACACATCTATATGCCGGGAAGGGAGCAGCAACATAGAAAATAATTGCCACACACAACACATAATTTTCATTTGCCCTCAGGACATAAAATGCACCAGGACACCTTCTGTGAGTTGGTTGAGGGGAAGCAATGATTTAGATCCTCACTCTTTATCAACATCCCTGAAGCAGAAAGCAAAATAAATAACCAGTCCAATGGACATTACTTCCGCACAACGTGCCTCTAAAAATAAAAGCTGCAAAGGACAAACATCTGTCTTGAATTTGGTGCTGGAGTTGTCTGGGCGGTGGGTAGACAGATGTGGATGTACTTGGCCATTCTTACCAGGAGCCAGGAAGGAAGCATAGGCTGCGGGGAAATGTCACTGCAACTTTCTTAATGCCAGTGGCTCGTCAGAATGCCTGGGTGCCGCATGCGACATCTCAGATGTTCCTCTGGCTGACGGTCAGTTCCCGGAGTCACCAGCTGAATTTTTCAGGCTGATTCTGATTCATCCAAAATCTTGGGTCTTCATATGATTCACACTGGCTGGCTGATTGTCTGCCCTGCAAGAAGCTTAATTTATCATTTTTAATTGACAAGGAAATGTAAGAAGGGCTGGGAGTCATCAAAAATGCTACTAGGGACAGGTCTGTTCCCCAAAAGGGCACTTGGCTCTTAAGGAAGCACAGATAAGGCAGGCGTATTTGGGAATGTTTGTTGCCTTTTGTGGTTGTGCCTCATTTCCCACATCACCTGTACATCATGCAAAGTGACATTTCCCTGGTAATTACGCATTTTCTTTCAGCAGCAGAGGAAATGGTCTGTGGAAGGCACATGATTGTCAGCCCCTGAGGTAGTGCTTTTCAGGAAGCTTAAACGAGGACTCCCAGAGTCCACATTTTTTCCCTAAAGGTTATATGTTTTCCTTTTCAGAGGATAATGCATATCCGAAGTACAAGGTTCTATGAGTCGAATCTTAAAAGCTCCAAAGCACAAGTATTGAGCGTGTCAAAGTAGCCATCAGCAAAAGAAAACAGGCTGCAATCCATCCACAATGCTCTGCTCTGCACATCTCGGCAACACTAGGACCATAAGGGGGCAGGGATTTGCATATTTAATATATTGATATATGATCTGAATACGCACATGAGAACAGACTCCAAGATGTAAGGTGAGGTGCAGTGTGACAAGGTGGACCATAAGCACAGGAAGTACATTAAGAAATCATTGTTCCTCTCTCTTTTTTTAATTAGAAAAATGTTATTCATATTAAAGTGGTAACCTGAGTTAAGCCTTTTTTCAGGGAGCCAACTGTGCCAATCCTCTTAATTACAGTCACACGAATCCTGTGTGAAGAAATCTACAGAGTGCCTGCTTATGCACTGTTCAGTTGAGAGGACTGTATTATGTATGCTTCAGTGTCCTGAACTGCAGGTTTACTTAAGGCTGTAAATAGTTTGATGCTCATATCGCTTTTAAGAAAGGAAAGAAAAAGACCAAATAGGCCTCCTGCCGTGGTCCCTCCCAAAGATTTGTGAACACGACTCTCCTTAAGAGTTCCAAATCTTTATCCCAGGTCCTCCTTTTCAAGGTGGAATCTGTGACAGCAAGTGGCACCAGGAATCAAACAGAAGCGAGATCTCCCTGGCCAATGACGGTCACTCTTCAGGCTGCAATTCAGAACCTGGATGCATGAAAGGAAATCACATAATTTCAGAATCTCGCAGGTATTGAATATTGCAAATTTCTCAAAGATCTTTTAGTCCACAGAGCCAGTGCCAAAGTAAACAGAGGCAAAGGCGGTGCCCCCTAAGGGAGCATTTGTACCCTCCTGGGCTCTGCTCACTGTAAACTATGGCCCAATGAGGGTCCTATATTAACCCTATTATCGAGGGGAATAGGGAGGCAGGACCCGACATCCCTGCCCCTGTGCACCAGCACTATTGCCCAGGGATGCAAGGTGACAGGGAGCTGTGTGTTGTTTTATAACCAAAGCCACATGTTTCTCTGCCATGTCTTTACTCTGTGCTTTTTATGAACCCCACAGATCCTGTCACACGCACTTAGTAGAAGAGGGATTAGCAAACTAGAGCCGACACACTCAGTTCCAGAACCAGAGGGACTTTTACAGATTCCTCCAGTCCATCTGTCTCCGTTTAGGAAGGGTGTGGAATGCACCTGCATTGTTTTCTTTTTTTTTTTTTAACGTCTTTATTGGAGTATAACTGCTTTATTATAATGGTGTGTTAGTTTCTGCTTTATAACAAAGTGAATCAGCTATACATATACATATATCCCCATATCTCCTCCCACATATCCCCATATCTCCCTCTCACCCTCCCTATCTCATCCCTCTAGGTGGTCACAAAGCACCGAGCTGATCTCCCTTTGCTATGTGGCTACTTCCCACATTTGGCACTGTATATATACCCATGCCACTCTCTCACTTCGTCCTGGCTTACCCTTCCCCCTCCCTGTGTCCTCAAGTCCATTCTCTATGTCTGCGTCTCTATTCCTGTCCTGCCCCTAGGTTCTTCAGAACAATATATATATATATATATATATATATATATATATATATATATATATATATATATTTTTTTTTTTTTTTAGATTTCATATATGTGTGTTAGCATACGGTATTTCTATTTCTCTTTCTGACTTACTTCACTCTGTATGACAGACTCTATGTCCATCCACTTCACTACAAATAACTCAATTTCGTTTATTTTTATGGCTGAGTTATATTCCATTGTATATATGTGCCACATCTTCTTTATCCACTCATCTGATGATGGACACTTAGGTTGTTTCCATCTCTGGGCTATTGTAAATAGAGCTGCAATAAACATTTTGGTACATGACTCTTTCTGAATTACGGTTTTCTCAGGGTATATGCCCAGTAGTGGGATTGCTGGGTCGTATGGTAGTTCCATTTGTAGTTTTTTAAGGAACCTCCATACTGTTCTCCACAGTGGCTGTATCAATTTACATTCCCACCAACAGTGCAAGAGGGTTCCCTTTTCTCCACACTCTCTCCAGCATTTATTGTTTCTAGATTTTTTGATGATGGCCATTCTGACTGGTGTGAGATGATACCTCATTGTAGTTTTGATTTGCATTTCTCTAATGATTAATGAAGTTGAGCATGCTTTCATGTGTTTGTTGACAGGCTGTATATCTTCTTTGGAGAAATGTCTATTTAGGTCTTCTGCCCATTTTTGGATAGGGTTGTTTGTTTTCTTGTTATTGAGCTGCATGAGCTGCTTATAAATTTTGGAGATTAATCCTTTGTCAGTTGCTTCATTTGCAAATATTTTCTCCCATTCTGAGGGTTGTCTTTTGGTCTTTTTTATGGTTTCCTTTGCTGTGCAAAAGCTTTGAAGTTTCATTAGGTCCCATTTGTTTATTTTTGTTTTTATTTCCATTTTTCTGGGAGGTGGGTCAGAAAGGATCTTGCTGTGATTTATGTCATAGAGTATTCTGCCTATGTTTTCCTCTAAGAGTTTGATAGTTTCTGGCCTTACATTTAGGTCTTTAATCCATTTTGAGCTTATTTTTGTGTATGCTGTTAGAGAGTGATCTAATCTCATACTTTTACATGTACCTGTCCAGTTTTCCCAGCACCACTTATGAAGACGTTGTCCTCTCTCCACTGTACATTCTTGCCTCCTTATCAACGATGAGGTGACCATATGTGTGTGGGTTTATTTCTGGGCTTTCTATCCTGTTCCATTGATCTATCTTTCTGTTTTTATGCCAGTACCATACTGTCTTGATTACTGTAGCTTTTTAGTATAGTCTGAAGTCAGGGAGCCTGATTCCTCCAGCTTCGTTTTTCGTTCTCAAGATTGCTTTGGCTATTTGGGGTCTTTTGTGTTTCCATACAAATTGTGAAATTTTTTGTTCTAGTTCTGTGAAAAATACCTGTGGTAGTTTGATAGGGATTGCATTGAATCTATAGATTGCTTTGGGTAGTAGAGTCATTTTCACAATGTTGATTCTTCCAATCCAAGAACATGCTATATCTCTCCATCTATTTGTATCATCTTTAATTTCATCAGTGTCATATAATTTTCTGCGTACAGGTCTTTTGTCTACTTAGGTAGGTTTATTCCTAGATATTTTAGTCTTTTTGTTGCAATGGTAAATAGAAGTGTTTTCTTGATTTCACTTTCAGATTTTTCATCATTAGTGTATAGGAATGCCAGAGATTTCTGTGCGTTAATTTTGTATCCTGCTATTTTACCAAATTCATTGATTAGCTCTAGTAGTTTTCTGGTAGCATCTTTAGGATTCTGTATGTATAGTATCATGTCATCTGCAAAGAGTGACAGCTTTACTTTTTCTTTTCCAATTTGGATTCCTTTTATTTCCTTTTCTTCTCTGATTGCTTTGGCTAAAACTTCCAAAACTATGTTGAATAAGGGTGGTGAGAGTGGGCAACCTTGTCTTGTTCCTGATCTTAGTGGAAATGCTTTCAGTTTTTCACCATTGAGGACGATGTTGGCTATGGGTTTGTCATATATGGCCTTTATTATGTTGAGGAAAATTCCCTCTATGCCTGCTTTTTGCAGGGTTTTTATCATAAATCGGTGTTGAATTTTGTCAAAAGCTTTCTCTGCATCTATTGAGATGATCATATGGTTTTTCTCCTTCAATTTGTTAATATGGTTTATCACATTGACTGTTTTGTGTATATTGAAGAATCGTTGCGTTCCTGGAATAAACCCCACTTGATCATGGTGTATGATCCTTTTAATGTGCTGTTGGATTCTGTTTGCTTGTATTTTGTTGAGGATTTTTGCATCTATGTTCATCAGTGATATTGGCCTGTAGTTTTCTTTCTTTGTGACATCCTTGTCTGGTTTTGGTATCAAGGTGATGGTGGCCTCGTAGAATGAGTTTGGGAGTGTTCCTCCCTCTGATATATTTTGGAAGAGGTTAAGAAGGATAGGTGTTAGCTCTTCTCTAAATGTTTGATAGAATTTGCCTGTGAAGCCATCTGGTCCTGGGCTTTTGTTTGTTGGAATATTTTTAATCACAGTTTGAATTTAAGTGCTTGTGATTGGTCTGTTCATATTTTCTATTTCTTCCTGATTCAGTCTTGGCAGGTTGTGCATTTCTAAGAATTTGTCCATTTCTTCCAGGTTGTCCATTTTATTGGCATAGAGTTGCTTGTAGTAATCATCATGATCTTTTTTTATTTCTGCAGTGTCAGTTGTTACTTCTCCTTTTTCATTTCTAATTCTATTGATTTGAGTCTTCTCCCTTGATTTCTTGATGAGCTGGCTAATGGTTTATCAATTTTGTTTATCTTCTCAAAGAACCAGCTTTTAGTTTTATAGATCATTGCTATTGTTTCCTTCATTTCTTTTTCATTTATTTCTGATCTGATCTTTATGATTTCTTTTCTTCTGCTAGCTTTGGGTCTTTTTTGTTCTTCTTTCTCTATTTGCTTTAGGTGCAAGGTTAGGTTGTTTATTCGAGATGTTTCCTGTTTCTTAAGGTAGGATTGTATTGCTATAAACGTCCCTCTTAGAACTGCTTTTGCTGCGTCCCATAGATTTTGGGTCGTCATGTCTCCATTGTCATTTGTTTCTAGGTATTTTTTGATTTCCTCTTTGATTTCTTCAGTGATCACTTCGTTATTAAGTAGTGTATTGTTTAGCCTCCACGTGTTTGTATTTTTTACAGATCTTTTCCTGTAACTGATATCTAGTCTCATAGCATTGTGTTTGGAAAAGGTACTTGAAACAATTTCAATTTTCTTAAATTTACCAAGGCTTGACTTGTGACCCAAGATATGATCTATCCTGGGGAATGTTCCATGAGCACTTGAGAAAAATGTGTATTTTGTTGTTTTTGGATGGAATGTCCTATAAATATCAATTAAGTCCATCTTGTTTAATGTATCATTTAAAGCTTGTGTTTCCTTATTTATTTTCATTTTGGATGATCTGTCCATTGGTGAAAGTGGGGTGTTAAAATTCCCCTACTATGAATGTGTTACTGTTGATTTCCCCTTTTATGGCTCTTAGTATTTGCCTTATGTATTGAGGTGCTCCTATGTTGGGTGCATAAATATTTACAATTGTTATATCTTCTTCTTGGATCAATCCCTTGATCATTATGCAGTGTCCTTCTGTGTCTCTTCTAATAGTCTTTATTTTAAAGTCTATTTTGTCTGATATGAGAATTGCTACTCCAGCTTCCTTTTGGCTTCCATTTGCATGAAATATCTTTTTCATCCCCTTACTTTCAGTCTGTATGTGTCTCTAGGTCTGAAGTGGGTCTCTTGTAGACAGCAAATATATGGGTCTTGTTTTTGTATCCATTCGGCCAATCTGTGTCTCTTGGTGGGAGCATTTAGCCCATTTACATTTAAGGTAATCATCCATACGTATGTTCCTATTCCCATTTTCTTAATTGTTTTGGGTTTGTTATTGTAGGTCTTTTCCTTCTCTTGTGTTTCTTGCCTAGAGAAGTTCTTTTAGCAGTTGTTGTAAAGCTGGTTTGGTGGTGCTGAACTCTCAGGTTTTGCTTGTCTGTAAAGGTTTTAATTTCTCCATCAAATCTGAATGAGATCCTTGCTGGGTAGAGTAATCTTGGTTGCAGGTTTTTCTCCTTCATCACTTTAAATATGTCCTGCCACTCCCTTCTGGCTTGCAGAGTTTCTGCTGAAAGATCAGCTGTTAACCTTATGGGGATTCCCTTGTGTGTTATTTGTTGTTTTTCCCTTGCTGCTTTTAATATGTTTTCTTTGTATTTAATTTTTGACAGTTTGATTAATATGTGTCTTGGCATATTTCTCCTTGGATTTATCCTGTATGGGACTCTCTGTGCTTCCTGGACTTGATTAACTATTTCCTTTCCCATATTAGGGAAGTTTACAACTATAATCTTTCAAATATTTTCTCAGTCCCTTTCTGTTTCTCTTCTTCTTCTGGAACCCCTATAATTCTAATGTTGGTGCATTTAATGTTTTCCCAGAGGTCTCTGAGACTGTCCTCAGTTCTTTTCATTCATTTTTCTTATTCTGCTCTGCAGTAGTTATTTCCACTATTTTATCTTCCAGGTCACTTATCCGTTCTTCTGCCTCAGTTATTCTTCTATTGATCCCTTCTAGAGTAGTTTTAATTTCACTTATTGCGTTGTTCATCATTTCTTGTTTCATCTTTAGTTCTTCTAGGTCCTTGTTAAATGTTTCTTGCATTTTCTCTATTCTATTTCCAAGATTTTGGATCATCTTTACTATCATTATTCTGAATTCTTTTTCAGGTCGACTGCCTATTTCCTCTTCATTTGTTAGGTCTGGTGGGTTTTTATCTTGCTCCTTCATCTGCTGTGTGTTTTTCTGTCTTCTCATTTTGCTTATCTTACTGTGTTTGGGGTCTCCTTTTTGCAGGCTGCAGGTTCGTAGTTCCCGTTGTTTTTGGCGTCTGTCCCCAGTGGCTAAGGTTGGTTCAGTGGGTTGTGTAGGCTTCCTGGTGGAGGGGCCTAGTGCCTGTGTTCTAGTGGGTGAGGCTGGATCTTGTCTTTCTGGTGGGCAGGTCCACGTCTGGTGGTGTGTTTTGGGGTATCTGTGGACTTATTATGATTTTAGGCAGCCTCTCGGCTAATGTGTGGCGTTGTGTTCCTGTCTTGCTAGTTGTTTGGCATAGGATGTCCAGCACTGTAGCTTGCTGGTCGTTGAGTGAAGCTGGGTGCTGGTGTTGAGATGGAGATCTCTGGGAGATTTTCGCCGTTTGATATTATGTGGAGCTGGGAGGTCTCTTGTGGACCAGTGTCCTGAAGTTGGCTCTCCCACCTCAGAGGCACAGCACTGACTCCTGACTGCAGCACCAAGAGCCTTTCATCCACATGGCTCAGAATAAAATGGAGAGAAAGTAGAAAGAAAGAATTAGTAGAAGTAGAAAGGAAGAAAGGAAGGAAAGAAGGAAGGAAGGAAGGAAGGAAGAAAGGAAGAAGATAAAATAAAATAGTTATTAAAATAAAAAATAATTATTAAGAGAAAAAAAAATTAAAAAAATAAAAAGGAAGGATAGAACCCTAGGACAAATGGTGGAAGCAAAGCTATACAGACAAAATCTCACACAGAAGCATACGCATACACACTGACAAAAAGAGGAAAAGGGGAAAAATCATAAATCTTGCTCTCAAAGTCCACCTCCTCAATTTGGGATGATTCGTTGTCTATTCAGGTATTCCACAGATGCAGGGTACATCAAGTTGATTGTGGAGCTTTAATCTGCTGCTTCTGAGGCTGCAGGGAGAGATTTCCCTTTCTCTTCGTTTGCACAGCTCCCGAGGTTCAGCTTTGGGTTTGGCCCCCCGCGCTGCGTGTAGGTCGCCTGAGGGCGTCTCTTCTTTGCTCAGAGAGGACGGGGTTAAAGGAGCAGCTGATTCGGGGCCTCTGGCTCACTCAGGCCGGGGGGGAGGGAGGGGTACGGAGTGCGGGGCAAGCCTGCGGCGGCAGAGGCCAGCGTGATGTTGCACCAGCCTGAGACGCACCGTGCCTTCTCCCGGGGGATCCCTGGATCCCGGGACCCTGGCAGTGGCGGGCTGCACAGGCTCCCCGGAAGGGGGGTGTGGATCGTAACTTGTGCGCACACACAGACTTCTTGGTGGCGGCAGCAGCAGCCTTAGCGTCTCATGCCCGTCTCTGGGGTCCGCGCTGATAGCCGCGGCCTGCGCCCGTCTCTGGAGCTCCTTTAAGCAGTGCTCTTAATCCCCTCTCCTCGTGCACCAGGAAACAAAGAGGGAAGAAAAAGCCTCTTGCCTCTTCGGCAAGTCTAGCCTTTTCCCCAGACTCCCTCCCGGGTAGCCATGGTACACTAATCCCCTGCAGGCTGTGTTCACGCCGCCAACCCCAGTCCTCTCCCAGCGCTCCGACCAAAGCTGGAGCCTCAACTCCCAGACCCGTCTGCCCCGGCAGTTGAGCAGACAAGCCTCTCGGGCTGGTGAGTGCCGGTTGGCCCTGATCCTCTGTGCGGGAATCTCTCCGCTTTGCCCTCCGCACCCCTGTTATTGTGATCTCCGCGGCCCCGCAGCATTCTCCCTGCGCCACCCGCAGTCGCCGCCCGCAAAGGCGTGTGGAAACCTTTCCTCCTTCACAGCTCCCTCCCACTGGTGCAGGTCCCGTCCCTATCCTTTTGTCTCTGTTTATTCTTTTTTCTTTTGCCCTACCCAGGTACGTGGGGGGTTTCTTGCCTTTTGGGAGGTCTGAGGTCTTCTGCCAGCGTTCAGTAGGTGTTCTGTAGGAGTTGTTCCACGTGTACTGTTGCATTGTTTTCTTAAAGAAGGGAGAGTAGTTCCGGGAAATGGCTGGTGGATTTTAAGCCATGCAATCACTGTTTTCAGTGGGAAGAACTCACAAAGTCCTTCTCTGAGGCACTGAAGGTGACCAGTATTAATGTCAGTTTCAACTGGATGTTCTCTGTGAAGAGTCCTTTCTGGAGTGGATTTGTATCATGCCACCAAGATGTGGAGTAACCAGTTTCAGAGGGGAACGTATCCTGAATCAGTTTCTGGACATTTTTCGGGGGTGTTGTAAGAGAACCTAAAGGGAATTATGTACTGAACTTAGTGGCTTTGACCTTCTCCAACTTCCTAGAATTGAGGGAATTTCTCCACTTAAATCATCTGGCATCAGCAAAATGGGAAGTCTTAATGAAACTGGTGGAGATACTGGCTTTAAATGACTGAACTAAAGTGTCACTTTCAAAAGTGAATGTTTGAAATCCATATGGCATTTGTAGCTGTTCATGTCTCTGCTGAAAATGAGAGTTAAAACAGTATAACATTTGCAGACCAACAGGGGGCAGACGGGAGCCAGCTGCCGGGGGAGAGACAACCTGTCTGCCAGTTGGAGTGGCGGAAGGAGGCAACCAGCCCTGCCGTAGGTTCTATTCTAGGCAAGCTGACAGACCATGCCAGCAAGGTGCCACCACGCCTCACTGCATCGCACAGACCATCAGGGTAAACCTGAAACTCTATCAGGAGAGGGACCACACTCTCCCAGGAAGCCTGAAGGAACACACAGGAACACACAGCATCCTTCCTCCCTGGGTCCCTACTGCTATGGCTAAGGAGAAGGGGAAAACAGAGTGATGTGGGGAGCTTATTCCAGAAGCTACATCTGAAATGGTGTCAGGGGTATTGCTATGAAGCCTTATTGAGGCTGTCGAGTATCCACGTATAGTCTTAGAAGGGTAAGGTTGGGGAGGCTTTTATGTACAGACCAAGCTGCCTGGCTTAGAACCTTCTGTAAGGAGGGCCCTAAACCTTGCAGCACACACCAACAAGCCACGGGCCCCCTTGTGCTAAATATTCTCCTACTCTCAATTGTACGGCCATGCAGAGACCCAGAAGTCACTACCAAACCATGACAGGAAGGTCCAAGAACATTCAGTATTATTCTTCCTCTTTCCTCTCCAGCCCTAATCCTAGCCTGAAGATTATTTTTCTGTTCCTTGAAGGAGTGAAAAGCATTAAACCAGAAAGCCTCTGCCTGCTACACCTTACACATTTCACTCTTGCACAAGTCAAACCTTTGAGTGTCTGTAGCTAGTAAGGTAGATCTGGGGGCCTGGACCTTTATTAAAAGGTCAGACTTAGGGGTGTGTGTGACAAGCCACATAGCAATCCTGGAAACTCTGGGTATGGAAGGAACCCCTGAGAAATGAGAGCAGAACGACTTGACCCTTGTGTCCGTATGTGCTCACTGGGACCTTTAGAGCCCCCGTGCCTCCTTGGACAAGATTGCCAGAGAGCAGCCCACGGCCAGGACTGAGGGATGTGAGGAAGTGGCCCGGAAGGCATGTATGTCCTAGAGCAGCGTGCATGCCGGGCAGTGAGGCACCTCGTGGATGGTTTTTACCCAGCAGAACAGGCTGTGCCCTGGAAGGCCTAGGAAGGTTCCTCCTTGAATTGGGTGGGGAAACATGAAACATAGGTGAGCTGTACTCTACAAAGTCAAACGTGGTTTTATTGCAGTCACTGATTACCAAATGTGATTCATTTGTCTAAGCCACTGGATATCTGTGTCCACAAAATGGAGGGCATCCGGCCAAGTGTGGGAATGATCTGATGAAGTTTGGAGTTTGTGTGCAACATTTTCCATGCTCGGCTGAACTGCGGGTAGAAAGCAAATAACCTAACACACATACACACACACACAGGCACACACACTCAGCAGTTCACATAGGAAGATGAGAATGAAGCACAGCTTGTGTTTCTGGCTCAGATGCCACTAAGTTAATTTTAGTTGGAAAACTCCTTGACAGACTTCCAGGAAAATACCACCCTAAACAGCAGAGCTCCTGCTAACATCTGCCTGCTGTTTGCTCAGTGACACCCAATGCCAGTCTCTAAGTCTGGATCCTCAAACTTCCTCTGAAATTAGTCACCTTGATGAGACTCATGATGACATAAAAGCAGCTGTTACTGAAAGGAACTGCTACGTGCTTGGTGGTGATGGTAGTTGGGGAACAAGTAAATGGAAGTATGGATGGATGGCTGGATGACTGAATGGCTGGCTGGCTGGGCGAATGGCCAGATGGATGGCTGGGTGGGTGAATGGATGGTGTCAGCTGGAAGATGGAAGAATTAATGGGGGGGGGGTCTACCTAACTCTTCCCTCACTATTCTTGGTGACAATAAACCTGAGATCCCTCTAAATCCTGAGGTAAAGTAGTCTCTGCCTGAAACCACTGCATTCAGAGCTGGGATATATTGTAGAATATATTTTAGAGAGATAGAGAGAGAGATGGTGGCTAGATAGATAGATAATAGAGAGACAGATGATAGATTAGGTAGATAGATAGATAGATAGATAGATAGACAAACAAAGCCTGAATTAAGAACTCTGGAGTCCGAGTCTTGGATTTGAATTGTGAACCAACCTCTAGCTGTGGAACTTCTCGGTGCCTCTGCTAGGAACTGTCCCTCCCTCTGCTCCTCTGCCTATGACACGGGGATGCAGTGGCAGTGACAATTGCCTTAGGGCATCACAGGGGTGAAGATCACCCCATAACCCCCAAGTCGTAGCCCTCTATGAAAATCAACCTTTTCACTGGAAACTGAAACCACTTTTGGCCTCTTTCTCAGGAAAAAATATTGAAGTAGGAATTGAACTCAAATATCTATGACCAGATTTGTTAGAAAATAAAATAACATTTAAAATAATTCTATCATTTACGATAGAAAGATTATGAATGATGCAACCCTGAGGGAGAGGAAAAAGCCTGCGTGCCCTGGAATCCTGAGGAGACAGAACACAGGGCAGAGGAGGGGGAAGACGCGGGAAGAAGAGCGGCCGGGAAGTTGATAACACCTCTTCTCGGTGGTGATCACTGATGTCAGTTGCATTTTGGCCCAAGCGCACTACCCACTGATAGAAACAGGGCGGAATCATCTGCGCCAAGTGATCTGAGGAATTCTAAGAATGTGTACCTGCCACCCTGGCCCCAAAGATCTTTGAGCTCATGGCTGCCTTCCAGGACCCCTGAGGTTAGAGATGTTATGGTCACAGCTCCTACGCCCACCACCCTCCCTGCCCCGGGCTGGTCCTGCCTCTCCTGGCCCGTAGAGAGCCCCTTCCATTTGTCCGGGTGACTGTACATATTAGGCAGCTCTTCTCTGGACTGCTTGGAGGCGGCCTGGAAGCAGACCCTCCTGACCCAGTCTCCCCCAGCCTCCTGCCCTTCCTTGTGAAACATCAACACAGAATGATTTGTGTGAAGCATATCTGAGGACATGTTGGGCTGCCCTTCTCACTAAAACCTGGTTGCAAATTCACTTGCCAGGTTTGCTTCAGGAAATGAACTGGGATGGCAGGGTGGTGAGAAGCAAGAGAAGCTGGGGAGAGGCACCCAGGCTGTACGGGGAGAGGCAGAGTAAGGAAAGCCATGGAAAGGGGTGAGAGGAGGCAGCAGGCTGGCCTCTCATCCAGCTCGGGCAGACTCTGGCTAAGCACCGGAAACCCCGCTGCCAATATCTGCCGAATTGACTTGGATTGAACTGACCTGTATCATAATTCCAGGCACCACACCAGAAATTACTTCAGTTTAGTTATGTTTTGTTTTGTAATGTTTTAGGAAACAAGCTATATGCAGCCTGAGAACATATTGGTTTCTTTGCTTTCTGCTCTGAAGCCCAGAGATGTCACCCCAGATCTGGAAGTCTGACATCACAGGACCGGCTGGCTCTCTCTGGCGCTGGAGCAGGTTTTTCTAAAGCAGGGTCATTTGCTGCCAGCTTGGGGTCTGGGCATGGACACCGGGACTTGGGAATGTGACTGATAAACAGCAGACAGTCTGCTTGTCAGGTGATTCTCTACTCATCTTGGGATGAAGCTGAGGAGGGACGTGTGAGAGCAACCGAGGGAAGGGGGTGTGAGCAGGCCTGGGGCTCTTCCACGTGACGCTGCCCGCCTGCCATCTGCTCTCAGAGCCCTGAGCTGCGCCAGCCACAGGGCGCTGGGACCCCGCGTTAGGTCACAGGATCAGCGCTGTCTAGGTTATTTCCATCCCCCCTCTCACTACCACCACTTATCCTGACCTGCTTTTCTGGACTCAGCTGGGAGGGGTGCAGAGTGTCAGAGAAACTCTGGGCTCACACCCCCACTGGAACCTCTGGGTGCTTTCAGAGTGCCCTGAGAGGCAGACAGCCCCGGAGCCCCCTGCCCCTTCCTCCACCTCAAGCCTTCTTTAGCAAAGTTTTCTAAATCAGTGATGCTCAAACTCTCCTCAGTGGATCAGCAGCCTCAGCATCACCTGAGAGCTTGAAAGAAACATAGGAGCTCAGACCCCATCCAGATCCACTAAACCAGAATGTGCATTTTACAGGATCCCAGGTGATTCATATGCTTGTTACACTGGAGAAGCATCAACTGCAGACGATCTCCTGAAATAAACAGGACAAGTCCCGGTCACAGGATTTGAAGGAGACCAGGAATAGAAACCCACCCTGAGCCTTTCTCAAAATTTCTTTCTCACTCATGTTGAAATGTCACAGTTCATCCTTTTAGACCTTCATCTTTTGTCTAAGCTGTGCCATTTTTATTAAAATTCAAACACTGCCTGGAAGAGAATGGGTCTCTTACTTCGTAGTCAAAAAATTAAGAAATTTTTAATGGGCTTGTGTCATGTGCCCCACATAGCACAGGATGCTAGGGGTTAACGAGTTGAGTGCAAATGAATTACTCTTCCTCAGCGACAAGAGAGCTGGGCATTCAGAGGACAGCAGGCTTCTCTCTGGCAGGAAGAATTATTCAAGGGACAGAAGAGCGAGCTCTCCTAAGACCAGCCTACCCTTCTGCTCTGTCTTCATGTGACCCAACTTGCCTCTAGGAGCTCATCAAGTCCTTGAGTTGATGCTTCCATTTCCATTCAGAGCCATCCTTTGTCATTTCAACTTAATGGAAAAACCCAATGGCATTTTGAAGACAAAATATCCAGGTGCATACTTATTTTTAGAAGGAAATGGACCACAGCACATCCATCCTGCAAAAAAGAAGCAAGACACAGCTCTGCGTCCTGAAGCAGAAAGCGGTACCTCAAGGGTGGGAAGACTGAACTTGCTGATGAATGGGCAGCTCCCCCTCTTACAGATTCTCTCCCAAGAACTGCACAGTATCCACTGAGTGTCCAGGAAGTGCAGAGTTAGTGCCAATACCAAAGGCACTGGAGGGAAGAGTAAAAGCTCTCCTCAAGCTTTCTGACTTGGTTTGGGTAACTGTGAACAATTAGCAGCTATTTCAATTTCTAGAACACATGGGATACATGATGATTTGTTTGCATTTTCTTTTTATTTCATTAGTCACTGAACAAGGTCATCTTTTATGAGGTGGAATTGTCTCTTTGACCTAATAACAGCAATAATCACAGTCACCAAGGGCTTGCTCTGTGCCAGGTGCTATTATGAGTGCTTTACAAGTTGAGAGTCAAGTTTTCCATGGCTCACTCACATTGCTGTGTGTCCTGCCAGCAGAGACACTGACTGCCTTTGTCCTGGATGATCTTTTTCAAGATGTTTGTCTAGAAAAACAGCTTTGGGAGATAAAGAAGCTAGATAAGTGTCTCCCTCCAGAGCGAGGAGCAGACTTACTGTCCAATACGATAAACATTATGTCCCTTTCTGAAGCAAAGGTCAAGCATGCAGCTGCGCATCCTGAAGGATTCAGGCTCCCTAAGCTCAGAGTTCTGCAGCACAGCCACTGTGTGCGTGCCGGTGTCACCTGGCCCTCTGTGTGTCGCCCTGTGGGAACTGGGGCACAAGAGAATGTGCTACTCTGGCTACTACTTTTGCTGCAAGTCAGAAAGTCCCTGGTCTCTGACCCAGGAGTCTCATGTCTTCCGCCAGCATCCATGAAACTTAACTTTGGCAGGATAACTCATTAGATTGGGAGCAGAGTAGAATCTCAGACTCTTCCCCGTTTTTTTTTTTTTTTTTTTTTTTTATGCGTTACGCGGGCCTCTCACTGTTGTGGCCTCTCCCGTTGCGGAGGACAGGCTCCGGACGCGCAGGCTCAGCGGCCATGGCTCACGGGCCCAGCCGCTCCACGGCATGTGGGATCTTCCCAGACCGGGGCACGAACCCGTGTCCCCTGCATCGGCAGGCGGACTCTCAACCACTGCGCCACCAGGGAAGCCCCTCTTCCCCGTTTTTGACAGAAGTAATATCTCATTTAATCCTCTGAACAACTTTGGGAGGGTACTATTATTTCCACCATTTTATAAATAAGGAAACTAACTTAGTGTATATTCTCCTAGGTCATACATAATCACAGTTGTTATTACTAAACCATACTGACATGCTCAGTCCCAAGACTGAAATTCCTGACTGAGAGAGACTTTACTTTCCAGGAACTGTTGCCTTTCTATACCTTCTTTTTAAATACTGCAAATACTGCTGAGAATTATACTAAGTTAATTTCTACCCCTAACAATGTATATGAATTAGACATAGTCTAAGAAGTAGAATGCTAAAAGGGGACAGAGGGATACAGAGAAGAGATATGGAAGGCATACTTTTGCTTCCCTCCCTATTTTTGACTAGGGCTGGCCCAGTAAATGCCCAATTCTATCACAGAGAGAATAAAGAGCAGCAGAATTCCATACACATGGTTCCCCTGCAGGTTTACAGGGGTCAGTGCATGTCTGAGGAGGGAAAACATATACTTCTCTCCTAGGGCTGCTCTGCTCTTGGCCATTCCACTGGCATGTTTCATGAATGATGACCTATCACTTCATCTGTGACACCTAGTGGCCACAATCCCCTGAGGTGTTGGCATAAATGGGGATCTGCCAGGAAGACATAAAATTGGCCACTACTATTTGTTGTCTGAAATAGACTGGATAGTTCGATGCTCGCCTAAGACTCAGTACAGGGGCACTTCTACACAGATGTAGGTAGGCAAGGCATAATGGGGGGCTTAAATATATACTGTGTCTCTCATTTTCATAATCACAGGGCTGAAGGTGAAGGGGGTGTGAGGCCTACATTACTTACTCATTTGATGAGCATTTACAAGTTCCTTGGTATGGAGTTCAACAGGGCATCCAGAGATGAATGAAATATAGGCATTTATCCCACCTAAAAGTTTACAATTTAATCCAAAACTAACACAAATAAACAATAAAACATTGCAGACTAGGGAATAGATCGCATAAAAGTAGACAAATCAAGCCCTGTCGGAACCCAGATCGGGGAGTAGTTGCACCAGGCTGGGGAGCAAGATCTGGGTCTTCCTTAGAGGATAGATAGGGTTTTCAGACAAGGATGAGGAAGGAGGCAGAGAGTTCTATGTTGAGGAGACAACTTAGGCAAGTGATGGGGACCTGATCGTGGAGGGGGAAAGCAAGTAGCCCAAATAGGCCAGAGCATAAAGTACAGAAAACTAATTAGGGACAGATGAGGCTGGAAAGAAGGTTGGGGTCAGATGGAGAACTGTGAATGCCAACTGGAGGATTCAAAGCTTTATTCCAGGGGGATCCAGAAACCACTGACCATAGGTTGGCCAGGGGTAGAACATAATCAGATGTTACAGAGACTTAAGGCACATATGTAGCAAAGATTCTCGTCTATAAAACCAAATCTTAGGGAGAGACCTCAGGTCAGACATCAACAAAACAAAGAATTATTATTTGCTAAACAGAAGGAGAGGAGTTACTCTTTTGAGGTGAGGGTGACAGTGACTTCAGTTTTGGGGGTCATTCACTTAGAATTTACCCATTACCTTAGTGGTTCAGTTTCAAACAACACTAACCATAATCTGTTATATTCTTATGTGGGTTTTTGGCTCCTTCACAGAAGAATTAATAGCTCTTCAATTAACTACCATGTAACATTCTGCCGAGCACAAGGTAGGTGCTCAATAAATATTTTAATAAATTACATTGGATGAAACATAAAAATAAATTATATCTCCAGTAAGTCAAGACCAGATACATAGAATGTCTGCAACAGGTGTAAGAAGTTAGCAAAAACATTCACTCTGTTTCTGGTTGAATGTCTTTATCCAGAGCTAATTATTTGAATAGTCTGGTGATAAATGCAAATATTTTTTTTTTCTGGCAAATATATGTGGCTTTTAAAATCACTACATTTAATACCAGAAAACCAAGCTTACTTAACACTTCCATGTGCCTGAGACTTCAATGCCAGACATATGACCCATTTAAACAAACAATAATTAACCTAGTCACACAAATTGTAGTAAACAGAACTAAATTTAAACAATCTGATCATTTTTTCTCCCTGCTGTTACACATTTTAGTTTGCATTTTTCTTTATCAAGAGTACAAACCTATATGTGTGTACACAGACCTCCAGAAGAAGATACACAGTATGATTGTAAAGAACCCAAGGAAGCTGTTAAGTCATAAACAAGGTTGTGAATCTGTAGAATTCATCCTATTGATTAACTCAGAATCATCAAGAGTTGCATGCCTTTGAATGCTGAAACTTGCGTCAGTAAAATAGTGAAACTGTTCAGTTGTTGTAGACAGGTAGAAAATGTGATTCCTAAAGTAGTGTCTGTTGAAATTTTAAATAGTTTAATGAACTTAAAAGAGAGCAAAGATTCATTCTCATGAGGATTAAAGTTATCCTATCTACTGTGGAGATTTAATTAATGACCCAAACTTTTAAAATTGATGTTTTCACCGCTGTTTCCAGTGCCTGCTGACCTTGTCACCTGCAGCAGGCAGACTCCCGAGGGTGTACCACCCGACAGCCTGCCCCAACAAGCCAGGCCCCACCCAAGGGCTCACAGCAAGGCTAGTAAAGACTGGGAAAGGACAGACGTGTCTAAACACCTTGTGGTGTAGTTTGGAGGCTGTCGAAATCTCTGAATAGGCTGTGCTTTACTTTGTGGGTGAACATTCCCAACAGGAGCATAGAGGAAGGGGAAAAGTCAGGCCCCCTAAATAATAATTGGCCAGAATCCTCGTTGTACCAGCAGGGTGAGAGTCAGGACAGTCAGCACATGTGCTTTTGAGCCAGAAAAATCTGGGTTTGCTTACCAGTGGTGTGCCTGTGAATAAGGAATCCCACCTCCCTGCATCTCAATTTGCCATCTGTGAAATGGGGAGAATGCAGAAGCATATGGGAAGGGTCTTGTTCTGGGGTACAAACACCTTCAGATCTCGGTGTTAAAGCATTACAGAGAACACAGCTTGGATGTGCATATTTATAGTGGCAGCAAGTCATTGCCATAACCTGAATTATGATGGAAGAATTTCACCTGATTAATGCAGAGGGTCTGCAACTTGGTTTTCTCCATTAATTATTTGCTGAGCACCACCCTTCTATTTGCTGCCTTCTGAAAATATTTAATGGAAGGAGACAAAGGGAAGATCGGGAAAGGAGAGGAAACTGGGGGAAGGAAAGGTACAAACTGTAAAAACCTGCTTGTCTTCCTGCATAAACTTCATTTACTCTTCTTCCAAAGGACGAAGGTACATCAGTTATGTGGATTAGAAATGTCCTAAACAGGCATGTACAGTAATTTGAACATTTTATATTAACACTTATTCATGCAGTTCTTTACAGATGAATTGAGAGATCCTTTACAATCTAGATGAGTAAAGCTTAATGCTTTTTTTGAAGTAGCTATCATTTGGATAGATCTATGCTTAAGTGAAAAAGGACTTTTTCAATAATGTTCATTCCATCATTTCAACATTTTAATTGTATATTTATATTTCCTAGAATAAATGAATTTATCAATAAAATGTATTCAGTCAAAGCGTACGCTTCACCTGAGCACAACATAAGAATTTTGATAAACTACCATATCTTTGGGGTATATTAAATGAAGAGATGCACAAGAGAACTTTTAGAAGTCTGATCTCCTCTATAATTGGACTTGATAGAACTGCTTTCCTTGAGAAGCTCAATAAACAGAACCACTCCCTGCTGGTGTTCTGTGGCTCCTCAGAAACACAGTGTGTGTGTGTGTTGTGGGGAGAGGAGGTCTCCAGAGCAAGAAATGAAAAGACATTGCTTTAGCACTCAGCAAAACAACAGAGCCCCAGGCAGCCATGCACTGATCCTTGGCAGTGAGAAGCTGAATGAGGACCAACTTTAAATACCACTTTTAATATCACTGAACTGTACCACTAAAAATGGTTGACACGGTAAATTTTATGTTACGTATCTTTAACCACAATAAAAAAATTGAAAAGAAAAAGAAAACAGGCCTCACACAGTTATGTGGTTGGAAAAGGGGGGAGTATTTTAATACCTTTTCAGATAACTATGGATATCCAGTCCACTGAACCAAAACTCAACAAGTAGTTAGCTGAGTTAGCTGCAAATGTAGAGTCTGAAACCTTGTCAGTAAAGTTTTGGTATCCTGGGCAATCTTAAATTGCTCACAAGGACAGAATAAAGCTGTGTTCTCCAAGATGGTACCACTAGCCACATATGTATGGCTTTTGAGCACTTGAAACGCGGCTTAGGGAGACTGAAGAATTTTATTTTAAATTTTATTTTAATTTATTTAAATTTGACTTAAAAAAATTTAAACTTGATTCAGTTATTGGAAAAATTTTCAGTATGTTTGGACCAACTTGGATATGATCGCCTATTCTTTTAACTGTAACTGTTGTGAAACCTAAATACAGGTCAAGGTATTCGCGGTGAAAATGTAGTGCTCCGATTGAGATGTGCTCTAGCTATAAAATGCACACTGAATTTTAAAGACTTAGAATAAAAGAATAAAAAATATCTCATTGGGCTTCCCTGGTGGCGCAGTGGTTGAGAGTCCGCCTGCCGATGCAGGGGACATGGGTTCGTGCCCCGGTCCAGGAAGATCCCACATGGCGCGGAGCAGCTGGGTCCGTGAGCCATGACCGCTGAGCCTGCGCGTCCGGAGCCTGTGCTCCGCAACGGGAGAGGCCGCAACAGCGAGAGACCCGCGTACCCCAAAAAAAAAAAAAAAAAAAAAAAAAAAAAAATCTCATTAATAAATTTTAAAATTGAGTATATTTCATATTGAGTATATGTTAAAATAATAATACTTGGGACACACTGAGTTAAATAAAATATATTATTCAAATTGAAAAAAAAATCTCTGTAAAGGAACAACTGAAGGATACCTGATTCAGGTGATTTTTTTTTTTTTTTTTTTTTTTTTGGTGGTACGCGGGCCTCTCACTGTTGTGGCCTCTCCCGTTGCGGAGCAACAGGCTCCGGGCGGCCATGGCTCACGGGCGCAGCCGCTCCGCAGCATGTGGGATGTTCCCGGACTGGAGCATGAACCCGTGTCCCCTGCATCGGCAGGCAGACTCTCAACCACTGCGCCACCAGGGAGGACCCAGGTGATTCTTAATTGAAGTAAGGCATCACCCCAGAGGTCTCTAGTTTGTACTCTGCCCAGAAAAAGAAAGAAATGAGAATTGTTTCCATTGGAAAAATGAATCATTAGAGGATGCATAGATAATTGGGTATAGGTGTCTACATCTCAAGAAATACACTAGATATGATCACTCACTCCACAGAAGTGTGAGGGGTAGTAATAATAGCACTGAAAGGAAGTTGTTCATTTTCAAAGTACTCTGCATATGTTAACACATTTTGCATTGTTACAATATTATAATACAGAACCACAGTCTGCATTTTGTGGATGGGAAATATTAAAGTAATAAAAGAGCTCCTGCCATACATATATAATATACATATATATATAATGTATGTATATATGTGTATGTGTGTATTGACAATATATATATCTATAGATAGATAGATAGTCAGCGCCTCAATGAAAGCTCAGAAGTTTCTCCTGGTTTCCTGTTTGTTTGTTAAATCTATTTAAGTACGGTTTTGCTAATAATTTGGCAATTATTAGGTAAATCTGAACAATCTGGATAGTCAAACTGATTTTTTACATCACAACAAAGATTCTAGAGCCTGAGTGATCTGCACTTCTGCCGACATTTTTTAAAAATTGGGGTTTCTAGATGTTTATTTACTTAATCCAGTGTGGACAGAAATCTTTGTGCATATTTATAAGGCTGTTTTCATCAAAGCTGCTGTTTCCAATGGAGCCACAGGCAGCCAAAGCCAAATGATCAAATTACTCACACGGAAATCATAAATGAAATCCATCGATGATTTGCAAACCTCATTTCAGCCAATGGGTTTAGCTCTTTTCCTCGGCAGATCTCTCCTGAAAGCTGCTAACAGGCTGATTGGAATTTCATATCCTCTCCACTCTCTGGTGGAAGCGCTAATTAGCGATGAAAATGACTAGAGCACAGTGCACAGGGGGAGGAGGAGAAGCAAGGGAAGCAAAGCCACTGAAAACCCTCCAGCTTCAAAATCGCACCCTGAATAATCAGCGATTGACAGAAACTCCTCACACAGTGCTTTCTCCACACTCAAGCAAACGGGGCTAGGACTGTGAAACCTCGGTGTCATGCATACACTTGTTCTGAAATTGCTCTACAGACTATATGAGGTTAGATCAAAGCCTGATTTGCCATCATAGCCAGTCAGATTTCCCTGGTAGTATTAGCTATCTTTAAAATGTTTCCATGGCAACTAGTTTAAAAACATATTGGACTGTAGAGGCTCTTCCGTTACGAGTGCCAGAAAAACCCAAGTGACCTTTTCTTTTCAGAGCTCTTTTCCACCAGGAGAGCGACTCTGAGGCCAGCGAAGGTGAGGGGAAGGGCCCCTTCAGTGGAGTACCCAGGGGCCTGGGTCCACACCCTTCCAGGTTGCGGGGACGTTAGCTGGTTGGATTTGCCAGGGTCACTGCTTCTTTCCATGAGACAAACCTCCTCCTGTGCTCCTCTTCCTGAGCTCCTCTGAACCCAGCTCTGCTGCTGGACATTCTTCCTCCAGGTCCCCTCTAATTTTTCTCCAGCTCTGCTCTAGATGCTAAGGCTACTCAGAATATGATGGTTGCAGAAGTGAGAGACAAAACCCTGTTTGCTCTATGAAAAAGAAAAGAGGAATGAATACTCAGGTCTCCTTTGTTTCACAACTATCTGGCCTTTCCATCACTGCCATGTCAGCTTGGGTTGAGGCTTAATCCAGGGACCCTGGCACGCCTGAATTCTTAACCTTTTATTAGGAGAAATCATTAATTTTCTGTAGAGTCGGCTGTTAGGACCAGACCCACAGTGACCCTCTCTCAGGGCCAAGGTGAGACATTAATGGTTTTTAGCTAGTTCTTCACCTCCAAAAAACTCAGTATTTTCCAAGGTATTTTCTGTAATCTCCCCTAGATGTATATCTAAGTATCACTAATTCTTGTTTTCTCATCTTGGGGTGAAAAACAGCCTGGAAACTTTGGACCATAGCTAGGTCTCTATGTAGATTGCATTGATAAATGGGGTCTACAATGTGCGGATTTGGCTGCAGCAATAGGGACCACCAATCCAAAGGTATCATCTCCCATACCCCTGAGATGCTGCAAATTCCCACTCCTTCAATTCGAGACTTTATCTTCTAAATGAGATATATTTCTGCAAGCATCAAATCCTTTTTGAATTAAGGCAAGACAGGTATGAAACAATGAATGGACACAATACTCGAGAGAGTCCAAAAATCAGATTTGGGCCCCAAGATTTTGGAGCAAGAGTATTTCACTGAAAGAGAAGTAGGAGACTTCCCTGGAACAAGTCCAGGTTGAGTCCTTGCACTGCAGGATACCTCAGAAGGGACTCTCCAGGACAGTCTTCTGGAAGGTAGAAATATTATCTTGCAGTCTTCCCAGGACCAGGCTTGTTCTGGGTTCTGAGTTAGGCCACATCAGTACGTGGCTGGTGTCCATTTCAGGTATCTTCACGAGGCATATTGATCACCATCTCAGATCACTCATTCAGCAATCTGCATTGATCATTAAATGGCTGGAATTAATAGATTAGCCATTGGAAGGGCTATTCATTTAATGTGCATAGGCAGAGACAGTGAGTCTTTGGGGACCCTAAGACTTTTATCTACTACTGTGTGGTGCCTCGGGACTCTCAGGGAGTATTTTTATGTGCGAGTGTATATAGTTCAGTGTTCATATACATAAAAACTGAAATGTAGGGTACCCAGGACACTTGCATTAATTTGAACATCAATCTGAAAATTGTGGCTCAGAAGGAGCCCCAGTGAAACCTATTTTTGGATTACCTATGAAGACTTTATTAATTGTATAAGCAACATTTCAGGGAGAATGTGTAAAATGCTTATGAGAGGAGAATAGTTTTAAGTAACTTTAAGATTCCAATTTCAAATGATTGATATACCAATTAAAAAGCATTTTTCCCCCAAATAACCTATTCTTATCTATTTATCAAAACAAGTCTCCTAAGAACATTTACTAAACACATTTGGTTATCTGTATTCTGGTACTATGTGTCCTTGGGTAGTGGGAAACTAAGGGTTCTGCATCCAATTCCAACATGTTTTTCTTTTCCCCCATTTAACATACAATTCTATGCTAATCACAAGCGCAGGTTGTCACCCGTGCTTCTAATCGACTGACTATAGATTCGAGGTTCCAACATCCCCCTCCTTGGGTTCAATTAATTTGCTAGAGTGACTCACAAAACTCAAAGAAACATTTTACTTACTGATTACTGGTTTAGTATAAAAGGATGTAAGTCAGGAATAGCCAGATGGAAGAGATGCAGAGGACCAGGTGTGGGGAAAGCTTCTGTGCCCTCTCCAAGCACACCACTCTTCCCAAATTTCCACGTGTTCACCAATCCAGACCCCATCCTTTGGGTTTTTATGGAGGCTTCATTACATATTCATGATTGATTAACTCATTGACTATTGGTGACTGATTCAACCTCCAGCATTTCTCCCCTCCCAGGAGGTAGAGAGGAAAGTGGGGTGGGGACAGAAAGTTCTAACCCTCTAATTACAAGGTTGGGTTTCCTGGCAACCAGCCCATCCTTAGGTTAGCTTAGGGGATTTCCAAAAGTCACCTCATTAACAAAACTTTATCATTGTTATGACAGGAAATTCCAAGAGTTTTAGGAGCTCTGTATCAGAAACAGGATGAAGACCAAATGTATATATTATATATAACATATATTACATATTATATATATTTATATATCACAAGTATATAAATTTATATTCTTATTATAAACCACAATATCACAGAAACCCAGCTTAAGGCTAACCTAAGTCCACTGCTTGTACGGGGAACTGTGGGCATGTGAGCTAGGCTGATGGGGAGGGCCTACCAGGAGTTCATTTACTTGGGTTGACTCTTTGGGACTCTTCGTTGGAAGAGATCCACACTGGAGCAGTGGGTGATGGGAAAGGCAGCGACTTGTGTCTTTTAGAATTTGTTTCTCTGGCAGCCTCTTGGATGTTATCTGAAGACTGAGGAGAGGGGGGATGATAGAAGGTGAAGGAGTTACTATTTGCATTACTGGTACTGGCAGTAATGACTCTATCACATGTTGGGCTTTTGTCTCATTAGATGACTCATTAGGTGAGAAAATGGGGGGAAGGGTAAGGAGAAAAGTCTTTCTTCATGAGGCACTGGTGATTTCATATCACTGGTGGTTCTGGAGGGAAGAACAAGGTGGTGGTAGTCAGGATGTATTCCCAGTGCACGGGACTCATATATTTGGGTGTCCCAGATATAATCATGGACAAGGGGCCGTATGGGGGCTAGAAAAGGGCTTGGGAGAGCAGAGGAGTGAGGACTAAGGATTCAGCCAAATCCAAATATGGCTTATTACAATTAAAGTGGCATCGTTTATGTCCATAATTAATATTGCCACAGAAAATTTGATCTATCCCTGAAAATAATAAAACTAAATTTATTTTAAAAAATATTTGGAAGGGGTATAATACAGTGAAAAGAGCATAGGCCTTGGATCAGAACCAAATTCAAGCTCTGACTCTGCCAATTACTACCTGTATGACTTTGGGCAAGTTGCTCAGTGTGGCAGATGGCCGTGTGTTCACTGAAACCTGTGTTCCCTCCCATCTGAGTACACACCTTGACTATGTCTCCCACCCTCTCTGCCAGCCCAGAGTGAACATGTGAGGGAGCTCTGACAAATGCACTGTAGACAGAAGTAAAACATCCCGCTTCCAGGTCCTGTCCATTAGAACTCCTTGTGCCTGGGAAGCTTGCATTAATTTGAGCATCAATCTGAAATTAGTATAACTCAGAAGGAGCCAGAATAAAATCTAATGTGGGGTTACCTTTATTAACTGTATGAACAGTATTTCTAATAGGAACATGCAGAGTATCCTGCAGTATCCCAAAGGGTGGTAGAGGCTGGACCCTGACTGACCACACGGAAGGCCAGAAACGTTGGTGCTGGACTCTGCAGGGGCAAGACATTAACCCTTATTGTCTTAAACACTAAAATTGGGATTTATGTGCTACAGCAGTTAGCATCCTTTACATTAATTAATTTACCTGAGATTCAATTACTTCTCACTAATAAAAAAGGAAATAATATTATCTAACAGAGCAGTTAGAATTAACTATAGAATTAACTATAGAGGCACACAGTAAGTGCTAAATAAAGTAGATACTATATAATCTCTTATTCAGGTTTGCCCTTCATTTTGATCCTTTTCTTATAATTGGTGAGTTAAGTTTATTAGTGGGAAATGAATCATACTGATGAAAGCAAAGCACAGCATCAGGCTTAGGTGGAAGGAAAGAGCAATTTAATGAATCTGTATGGACATTGGTTGCAAGATATGGGACCTTGGTACTATTCTGGTTTTTTTTTTTTTTTAACATTTTTATTGGAGTATAATTGATTTACAGTGGTGTGTTAGTTGCTGCTTTAAAACAAAGTGAATCAGCTATACATATACATATATCCCCATAACTCCTCCCTCTTGCATCTCCCTCCCACCCTCCCTATCCCACCCCTCTAGGTGGTCAAAAACCACTGAGCTGATCTCCCTGTGCTATGTGGCTGCTTCCCACTAGCCATCTATTTTACATTTGGTAGGGTATATATGTCCATGCTACTCTCTCATGTCATCCCAGCTTACCCTTCCCCCTCCCTGTGTCCTCAAGTCTATTCTCTACATCTGCGTCTTTATTTCTACCTTGCCCCTAGGTTCTTCGGAAACTTTTCCTTTTTTTTTAGATTCCATATATATGTGTTAGCATATGGTATTTGTTTTTCTCTTTCTGACTTCCTCACTCTGTATGACAGACTCTAGGTCCATCCACCTCACTACAAATAACTCAATATCTTTCCTTTTTATGGCTGAGTAATATTCCATTGTATATATGTGCCACATCTTCTTTATCCATTCATCTGTCGATGGACACTTAGGTTGCTTCCATGTCCTGGCTATTGCAAATAGAGCTGCAGTGAACATTGTGGTACATGACTGTTTTTGAATTATGGTTTTCTCAGGGTATACGCCCAATAGTGGGATTGCTGGGTCGTAAGGTAGTTCTATTTTTAGTTTTTTAAGGGACCTCCATACTGTTCTTCATAGTGGCTGTATCAATTTACATTCCGACCAACAGTGCAAGAGGGTTCCCTTTTCTCCACACCCTCTCCAGCATTTATTGTTTGTAGATTTTTTGATGATGGCCAAAAAACGTGTGAGGTGATACCTCATTGTAGTTCTGATTTGCATTTCTAATGATTAGTGATGTTGAGCATCCTTGCATGTGTTTGTTGGCAATCTGTATGTCTTCTTTGGAGAAATGTCTATTTAGGTCTTCTGCCCATTTTTGGATTGGGTTGTTTGATTTTTGGATATTGACCATGAGCTGCTTGTAAATTTTGGAGATTAATACTTTGTCAGTTGCTTCATTTGCAAATATTTTCTCCCATTCTGAGGGTTGTCTTTTCGTCTTGTTTATGTTTTCCTTTGCAGTACAAAAGCTTTGAAGTTTCATTAGGTCACCTTTGTTTATTTTTGTTTTTACTTCCATTACTCTAGGAGGTGGGTCAAAAAGGATCTTGCTGTGATTTATGTCATAGAGTGTTCTGCCTATGTTTTCCTCTAAGAGTTTGATAGTTTCTGGCCTTACATTTAGGTCTTTAATCCATTTTGAGTTTATTTTTGTGTATGCTGTTAAGGAGTGTTCTAATTTCATTCTTTTACACGTACCTGTCCAGTTTTCCCAGCATCACTTATAGAAGAGGATGTCTTCTCCATTGTATATACTTGTCTCCTTTATCAAAAATAAGGTGACCATATGTGTGTGGGTTTATCTCTGGGCTTTCTGTCTTGTTCCACTGATCTATATTTCTGTTTTTGTGCTAGCACCATACTGCCTCGATTACTCTAGCTTTGTAGTATAGTCTGAAGACCAAGAGCCTGATTCCTCCAGCTCCGTTTTTCTTTCTCAAGATTGCTTTGGCTGTTCGGGGTCTTTTGTGTTTCCATACAAATTGTGAAATTTTTTGTTCTAGTTCTGTGAAAAATGCCAGTGGTAGTTTGACAGGGATTGCATTGAATCTGTAGATTGCTTTGGGTGGTATAGTCATTTTCACAATGTTAATTCTTCCAATCCAAGAACATGGTATATCTCTCCATCTATTTGTATCATCTTTAATTTCTTTCATCAGTGTCTTAATAGTTTTCTGCATACAGGTCTTTTGTGTCCTTAGGTAGGTTTATTCCTAGGTATTTTATTCTTTTTGTTGCAATGGTAAATGGGAGAGTTTCCTTCATTTCTCTTTCAGATTTTTCATCATTAATGTATAGGAATGCAAGAGATTTCTGTGCATTAATTTTGTATCCTGCTACTTTACCAAATTCATTGATTAGCTCTAGTAGTTTTCTGGTAGCATCTTTAGGATTCTCTATGTATAGTATCATGTCATCTGCAAACAGTGACAGCTTTACTTCTTCTTTTCTGATTTTTTAAAAATTTCTTTTTCTTCTCTGATTGCTGTGGCTAAAACTTCCAAGACTATGTTGAATAATAGTGGTGAGAGTGGACAACCTTGTCTTGTTCCTGATCTTAGAGGAAATGGTTTCAGTTTTTCACCATTGAGAACAATGTTGGCTGTGGGTTTGTCATATATAGCCTTTATTATGTTGAGGTAAGTTCCCTCTATGCCTACTTTCTGGAAAGTTTTTATCATAAATGAGTGTTGAATTTTGTCAAAAGCTTTTTCTGCATCTATTGAGATGATCATATGGTTTTTCTCCTTCAATTTGTTAATATGGTTTATCACATTGATAGATTTGCGTATATTGAAGAATCTTTGCATTCCTGGAATAAACCCCACTTGATCATGGTGTATGATCCTTTTAATGTGCTGTTGGATTCTGTTTGCTAGTATTTTGTTGAGGATTTTCGCATCTATGTTCATTAGTGATATTGGCCTGTAGTTTTCTTTCTTCGTGACATCTTTTTCTGGTTTTGGTATCAGGGTGATGGTGGCCTCGTAGAATGAGTTTGGGAGTGTTCCTCCCTCTGATATATTTTGGAAGAGTTTGAGAAGGATAGGTGTTATCTCTTTTGTAAATGTTTGATAGAATTCGCCTGTGAAGCGATCTGGTCCTGGGCTTTTGTTTGTTGGAAGATTTTTAATCACAGTCTCAATTTCAGTGTTTGTGATTGGTCTGTTTATATTTTCTATTTCTTCCTGGTTCAGTCTCAGAAGGTTGTGCTTTTCTAAGGATTTGTCCATTTCTTCCAGGTTGTCCATTTTATTGCATATAGTTGCTTGTAGTAATCTATTATGATCCTTTGTATGTCAGCAGTGTCAGTTGTTGCTTCTCCTTTTTCATTGCTAATCCTGTTGATTTGAGTCTTCTCCCTTTTTTTCTTGATGAGTCTGGCTAGTGGTTTATCAATTTTGTTTATCTTCTCAAAAAACCAGCTTTTAGTTTTATTGCTCTTAGCTATTGTTTCCTTCATTTTTTAAAATTTATTTCTGATCTGATCTTTATGATTTCCTTCCTTCTGCTAACTTTGGGGTTTTTTTGTTGTTGTTCTTCTTTCTCTAATTGCTTTAGGTGTAAGGTTAGGTTGTTTATTTGAGATGTTTCATGTTTCTTGAGGTAGGATTGTATAGCTATAAACTTCCCTCCTAGAACTGCTTTAGTTGCATCCCATAGGTTTTGGGTCGTCGTGTTTTCATTGTCATTTGTTTCTAGGTATTAAGTTTTCTGAGCCTTAGCCTCCTCATTTGTAAAACAGGTATAAGAATCCATGCTTCACAGGAGATATGTGAGAATAAAATGAGGCAACAAATGTAAAGGTATCCCTTACTCTTTGGAGTTCCCTAAAATTGCATCATTTATTATTATAGATTAGCCATTTTAAACTCACAAAACCAAGCAGGTTTTTTGCAAACACTGTCTTCCCAAACAGTATATGAATTTCCACTGGATTAGCAAAGTTGTTGCTTTATATTGTAATGTTTTTTTTTTTTTTTTTTTTTATGCGTTACGCGGGCCTCTCACTGTTGTGGCCTCTCCCGTTGCGGAGGACAGGCTCCGGACGCGCAGGCTCAGCGGCCATGGCTCACGGGCCCAGCCGCTCCGCGGCATGTGGGATCCTCCCAGACCGGGGCACGAACCCGTGTCCCCTGCATCGGCAGGCGGACTCTCAACCACTGCGCCACCAGGGAAGCCCCTATTGTAATGTTTTTAATGTCGGTGGATACATGTGATTAATATTACCTTTCCATTTTCTAAGGTGTTTAATTTGATGAACTAACAGCAGTAATGTACTTGAAATGTCCCATTTTCCTTTTATTTTAAAGGCGGAAAAAAGACATTGCTAGCTATAAATCATGTAGGCCCAAATTGAATCTGATGGGTCAGGAAAAAGTAAGATCTTCATTTTTCTGCTGTCATTGAAATTTCCTTTAGAGAGAGATGCATTGGGAGCTGGGGCTTCATTAGAATCAAACCAGATCTTGGCATATGTCAGTTAAGCAAGTTCTGCGGTGAACCTATGATCTACTTTAAACTTCTCAATACATTTTCTTAATTTTACAATTTATAATCTCTGAAAACACCTCATATGAATTTTATTACTGTGACTTGAAGGTTATCAAAAAGCCAAGTCTTCCTGGAAGAGCATTTGGTATGTTCCTCACATAGCCACACCATGTCAGCCATGGAGATGCCAATTTTTCTCTAGATAGAAAGTTAAAACTCTGAATATTTAAAGTACGTGTGCCTGGACCCTGAAAAAGAAAGTTGAAGTGCCTAATATTTTAAAAGAGATCATGGACACTATTGAGTTGATGCTGTTTGTAGCTGTGTGAAGGAGGTTGGGAGGAAAATACTTTTGGTTAATAATGCAGCAAAAATGTATGGAACTTTAACCAAGTAATCAGAGTGAACACAGCTATTAATGTCATATTGATATCATGTACTCCCAGATATGATGTCATGAGAGGAGCACTTCACCTCTGTGTTATTTAAACCATGCCCCCCCCCCAAAATAATAAACCAAAAAAAACCCTAATGATGATAAAATCGAGGAACATTCTACAAAAGTAAGGAACATGCTACAAAATATCTGACCAGTACTCACCAAACTATAAAGGACTTGAAAAATAAGGAAAGCCTGAGAAACTGTCACAGACCAGAGGAGGCTAAGAAAACATGAACACTTACTGTGATATGGTATAAGGACCCTGGATAGGATCTTGGAATAGAAAATAAGTAATTAGTGAAATCCAAATAAAGTCTAGAATTTGGTTAAATGTAATGTGCAATGGTGGTTTCTTAGTTTTGGCAAATATACCATGGTAATATAATAATGACAACATTAGGGGAAACTGAAACTGGGTGAGAGGTATACAGGAGCTCTCTGTACTACTTTTGTATTTTTTTCAGTAAATCTAAAGTTATTTAAAATAAAAGTTTATTAACAAATTAAATATATGTATATAATTTTAATAAATAAATAATATCACTTTAATAAATTTTTAAATATTTCAATGAGTAAATTTTTATTTTAACAACATTAAAATTAAACGTTAATAACTAATTGTACATATATTTTTAATAAATAAATTTATGTATCTAAGGAGAAGACTCTAGCATTCTAGAAAAATGCTGGTGACAGTATAATTTTCGATCTCTTGAATTCGCCACATAAAAACAGATGAAGCAAAATAGTAAATACTATGGATTTATAGTAAAATAGAAAACCCATGATAAAATTTACCACAAATCTGGTTGGCGTGGTGTCTCTATGAATGTCAAAATGCCAAGCAGGTGTGGGTGAGCCACCAATAGCCACCAAAGCATACAGTTCCAGAATCTGTGCAGGGAGAAGCAGAGGGAGCATCAGACAGATCTCAGGATAGAATCTCCAAATAGTCAACAAGTATTCACTGGAAGGCATGACCAGAGAATGGGAGAAATGCACCTGAATCTGGGAGAGGTTGTGCCCAGCCTACTAGCGGGTGAGTTCAAGAACCCTTCAGGAAGGTGTGAAGGGTCAGGGGCAGTCAGCGTCCTTATGAACAGCCTGGACTCCCTACACAGACCTACCAGGGCTCCTCCAAGACAAGGCCACTTAATGAAGAAAAACTGCTAGAACTGAAAATATAATTGAGCAAAATAAGGACACAAAGATGAAGAAAGAGAATTTCCCAATAAAAGTAAGAAGAGAGAACAGAGCCAAGAAATCTCAGAAAGAAGGCTGTCCTACTTTTTAATACTATATGACAAAAAAGCATAACAAAACAAAATAGAAGAGGGTAGTCCATGAAGTGAACCTTTGTTTCACAAATCCTTCCAAAAGTTCAAAAAATTAATTTCTCAAAAGTAGGCAACAGAAAACAAGCAAAACAAAACAGGCAAAGCCATGGTGAGGTCAATAATAAGGAGCAGAATACCTATGTGGACATCTCAAAAAGTCATGCTGAGCAAACAGATAAAATCTGTACCTACTATTTCAAAACAAGTGTAAAAGACCTTTAACAACTGACATAAGACATGAAAGAACAACATAAACCAAAATTAGAGAAATTACGAAATGAAGTATAGAACTCAGTAACGAATTAGAAATAAAAGCCAACGTATCTAAAATATGTAATGAATTAACCTCACTCCTATGAATTTAGAATGGCATTAGTTATGTACCATCTTTGAGAGATCTGAGAAAATATTCAGTCAAATTCTCTGCAGAATTCTATGGATCAGACGAAGAGCCCCTTTGGACAAACACTAGAGGGTATGGCCACGGGACTAATTGAAATAGAATTTTTTTTTTTTTCTTCTGCACCATGCAGCTTGCAGGATCTTAGTTCCCCAACCAGGGATTGAACCCATGCCCTCAGCAGTGAAAGTGTGGAGTCCTAACCACTGGGCCACCAGGGAATTCCCAGAATAGAAGCAGAATAGAAAGCAAGATCATTAAAAAAGTTCAAGGAGCAGAGAGACCAGGATATTGATAGGATCATCTGTGAGTATACTGAATTCGTTAAGGTTAAGATAAGAATAGTATTGGCGTTCAAATTCCTGGAGAGAGTGACCCAGGAGTGGATAGATGACAGCAACAAGGAAGGGTAGTGGGTAATATAATTTCAAAATGGAAATAGAAAAAGAGGCTTTCAGGAAAAAGGAAGGGGAAATAGACAAATGTCAGCAATGAGGAGAAATGAGGAAGTCTAGCCAATCCCTCCTCCAAGCCAGAGACATAAAGGCTGTGGAAGGTGCAAGAGCCACGACTAAGGGGCTACAGTAAACAGGGTCCTTAAGAGAGTTGGCCCTTTAACCAGAGGGTGGAAAAAACATACAGAAAATAGATGGAGGATAGAGCACGTTGCCAATAATGGACCCTCGTTTCCAGAGAGCACAATGGAAGGGACCAAGCCTTGAGGAGAAGTGCTTGAAGGAAACAGAATGAAGCATGTACAGAACCTGTGGGGCTCCCCGTGGGAGATGATGGTTGACCTGTGGGGGCCGACATACACAGGGATAAATGGCCTAATAAGATTACTTATTATGTAGGTTCAAGGTAAATAGTGCTGGTGAGTGTTGTGGAGGAGGGAAAGGTGGGTTTCAAGGATTCCCTGATTTCGAGAAGGCCTAGATGAGGTGTGGTCTTAGATCCAGTGCACGTAGATAACCTGTATGATTAAAGTTTTAAATTTTGGAGGATCACACACCTCTTTGAGAATCTTATGAAAATGATATTTTGTCTCCTCCAAAAAATGCAGATAAACTCAAAATTGTGAATATAGTTTCAAGGTAGGGTTTTCAGAGCTAAATACACCCACATGTCTGTCTCAGCCACTCCCATTTTAGATCCATGAATTCAAGATAAGAAGAGATGATTTAGACTGCTTTTTTCTGTGACAATCTGATTAAATGACATATGTTACATTTACAGGGGACTAATTTGTTATCCTTCCAGGGAAATTTATTTGCATTCGCATGTAGACATGGTGAAAACAAGACTTAATCCAGAGACATTTTGGGACAGGAAGAGAGCTAGACTGACAGGGAAGGGCTCTTAAAATCCACCATCACTCACACCAAGGCAAAGCATCATCATTTAGGAAAAACCTACCTGTGTGTGTAGTGGTGGGGGAGTGCTTTAAAGGAACCGTACAAAGCAGCAGAAACAAATACAGGTTCTGCCCTTGAAAAACGGGAAACTCAAGGCCATGGTTTCAGCCTGAACATGTACCTTCTCGTGTCACCTCTGCCTCCAACTTTCCATGATGATCTTGGCTCAGTCATTCAAATTCTCTGCATTTTAGTTTTAGCACCTGTAAAATAGGAATCATAGTATCTGCCTACAGAGAATTCAGGGAAGTGGCAATCTTGGAGATGTTGGTGTTAATTCCAATCAGGATGGTCTGTACACCTGTCTTCTTTTCTTTCCCAAAGTCCTTGGCTGAGAACAAGAGCAGGGAGAGCAAAGGAATGACTTGTGATGGAAAAGGAGTCACAGAAAATGGCTGGTCGCACAACCCACCTTCACCTTGGTGGAGGAGGTGAGGAATGAGCTCCTTTCCCCTGGGACTTGCTTTATCTAGACTCGAAACTTCCGAAGATTTACTCTTCTTGGGCAGCTAAGAGTCAGGAAAACCAGTGTTCGTATTTTAAAGGCCAGTGTTCAAGTAGCAATTTGTGAAATGAAATGTTACATAACAATAAGAAATGGGATAGTTTCTGGGAAGGGAGGAAACAAGGTAGGATATCTTGGAAAATGCTAGCTTCTATTTCATTGAAATAAACTGGAGTTATGTTTCTGAGGAGATATTTGCACCCTTAAGAAACCAAGCAAAAGTTTCAAAATGGCTTTCCGAAAGTGGAACCTGCAGTTTATTCAGGCCCTCAGTTATTATTTTGGTTATTTGAATTAGCAATTATAACATCTACTCTTACTAATTTTGCTCTTTTAATACTAAGTCATATTTTTATCCCATAGACTCCAAACAGCTAAAGATTTCAAACTTCATTGGATATCTCACCTAATTTTTAGATGACATGATTGATAGTTGTTTTCTAATGTGGAAAAATATAATTTGCATTTCTTCTTCGGTGTCAAGGTTGGAAAGCTCTTTTATTTGTCAGAATGATAAACTTGGTATGCAAAAGGTTACAAAGGAAGAAGCAAATTGGTAGAGTGACATTTTCATCTAATTTAACACAAACATAATTACAGGTATAAAAATCTGAGATGGAAATAAATTAGAATTATGCTCCTGCCATTTTGGATTCTGTTTCTGTGAGCTAAAAAAAAAAAAAAAAAAAAAAAAAGAATCCATTGACTTGAAAGGGTGGGATATAATTGGGCTTGGAGACCAATAAATGAAGAGCAAAGCTTTGAGACTTATCTGTATGTATTTTTACTCACCTGAAAGTTACAGACTTTCTGACTCTTGCATTCTTGGGTTGGCCTAATGAACACAACAAACCAAACCCTTTGTCTTCCTCCTTCTGGGTGTTCTTCTTTAACTGGATTTACTTGTTTTTCAAAAGACCCTTACTCCACATAGATGGAGCTTGTGGGCCTTTAGCTCCGACAGTTTGTCATGTAGATTCCAGATCAATTTAGGAAATTTATCATAGAAGGCAGGAGGGGATTGCTGCTGAATGGTTACCTCTACTGTTGACATCTGGGCCTCTCCCTAGGAGAGCAGAATTTTGATTTCAAGGTCAGAGATTCTGAATTTCCTCAACCCAAATTTTCTAAAAGCCAGGAAACTCAGTATCCAGGGGAGAAAAAAATTCTAAATTCTAAATGGAATTCTAAATTCTAAAAAAATTCTAAATTCTAAATACTCTTATGAAGTAGGTGCATTACCCTCACTTTAGAGCTTGAAGTTCTTTAGAAAGTTAACAGTGAGCTAGTAAATGGCACAGCTGAGATTCTAACCTTGGTGTACTGGACTTGAGTAACTAGTTAAGACAATCTACCTGATATCTGTTATCCAGCCTAGGTGTCAATCATGTATTTATATGTCATACAAGCCATCTATATTATATAGACACACCACATGCTTTTTTACATCATATATATTTTTGTATTATGCAAATGCATAACCAAAGTGAACCTTAAGAATTAGCAATAACAAAAATGACATGTGCTGCAAATATTCAACATCAGCTAACTAGATTTGAAACGGATGCTGTACAATTTCACCTGAATGCATTTTCCTGAGCACTATTTTGACTCTAGTTTGTACACGATTTGGGGCTGAACACAGCAGAGAGGCTGGCAGACTGGGGACAGAGCCAAGGCACCAGTGGGAATGGGAAGAGCGAGGGAAGCAGCCCTGCAGAGCAGCTCTTGGGAGCACCGAGCCCTCCTCCCCCCTGCCCTCAGGTTCCGGCTCCCATGAAGGGGTAGGAGTCATGGCTGGAGGGACAAAGTGTGATTAATATCCTAACTTACACCTTGACACCTCGTTAAACTGAATCAACTCTAGTCAATTCGGGACTTCACCTGAAGATTGCATCATTTTCCTATTAAATGCCTATGCTCTCTAAGAACTGCTTGACTTCCCAGCAATAATTTGCTTACACCAGTCCCTACACACAGTGTGCAAGTAGGAGAGAACTCTGTAGGCACATCACAGGGCCTCCTTGCTGCCTGACACCGCTGCAGTTGCTGACCTGGGGCAGCAGTGACCTTTGTGGATGGTTGGCCTTGCCCACAGATGCAGACAGAAAACAACCCTCCCTCCTGTAATATCACCCTGTGGATAAGTCTTCAGCCTCTGGAGTCAGGCTGGCTGGACTCAGATCCCCGCTCTGCCATGTAGCAACTGTGTGACTTGGAGCAGATTATACAAACACTATCTCAGTTTCCTCAACTGTAAAACAGTGGGAAAAATAACAGAGGCTGCTTCTTAAGTTGTTATGAGAATTACATAAAATAACACATGTAAAGCTCTTTACAAGAGTGCCTAACACATAATAAGCCCTCAAAATATGTCAGTGATCAGTATGTGCAAACTTTAGAGAATGTTCCCTCTAAAAGTCACAATATCCTACACTTTGGTAGCATGGAGAATCTCATATTCTGTCAGTAAATTCCAGATGCTATTTTCCAAAAAATATAAGAAGCTTGGCAAAATCCAAAAATCACTGTCAAGTGAAATATTTGTTACCTCTTTGCTTAAAATATTTATTACCTGTTGGAATTACCATAATGAAGATAAGTAAAAGAGATCGTTCTCTGTATTAGGCTGCCATGGTGCCGGCAACATAATTATGATTATATAAGCCACATACACAGAGTCTGGGTACACACATTGGCTTTAAAATAGTCATCCTTGCACGTATCATTTCTCACTATACCAACCACATTTCAATCATCATATTTTTTTTTCGGCCTTGCCGCATGGCTTGCGGGATCTTAGTTCCTAGACCAGGGATTGAACCCAAGCCCCCTGCAGTGAAAACGCCAAGTCCTAACCACTGGACCACCAGGGAATTCCTTCAGTCATCGTATTTTTAAGTTCCTACAAAGTAGGAGAGCAGTATTCAAAGGGCATGTAATTTAGTTGGGTAGGAAAAGCATGGATGAGTGACAAGCTAAATAATAAAACAACAGTCCAACAGATGTTAGATTCAAAGAAATATTTAGTGAACATCTATCTGCAAGGCATACATTATAGGAACTCTGGGACCCAATACAGAGAATTCAAATAGAAGAATCTGTGGCCAAGAACTCAGTCTGCTGAAGGGTAAAATCATAGTATATGAATACTTCTAATTCAAGAGAGACTCTGGTGAGTGCTAGAATAAAAAACGATTGCTGAATGCAGCGGAAGCAATCAGAATACTAAGACTCTTGTTTGAGGACATGAGAAGCATGTGTGGACGAGAGAGAGGTTTGGGGAACAGGAAAGAATGTGAACAAGGACATGGAAACAGGGATGCCCAGGGTGGGTCTGGACTCCTCGGTGACAGCAGGGCATGGGGGAAATGATGATATAGATAGATTAAGCCGCTGTATAAACAGCCTTATACAGAAGGCTGAGAAGGACTGACTTGACTCAAAATGAAGTAGGGAATCATTGAAGGTTTTTAAAAAGAACAGTAACATAATAAGAATGTCTGTGGGAGTATAACTTAAGCGCAGGGAGTAGCAAAGACCAAAATATGATTTAGAATATTTGAGTCCTGGCCTCGGTCTTAACATTCTTATGACCCGGGCTTCAATCACTCTAAGCTTCAAAATGGGATAATCCCTGCCCCACCTTCATCCCAGGGCTCCTGTGAGCAGGAACTCAGAATGAAATAGGGTGTGGTGATTAGGGTCACTTGGTGGTGGGAGAGACTGCAGGTCTTAGGACCCTATTTACTCAGTCCACAGAAGCAGTAAGAACCTGGGCTGGGTAAAGCAGAAGCACAGGATGTTAAAGGATTGGGCTACTTTTTTTACCCTGTTCCCAGATAATTTATTCAGTCATTGTGTTCTTTTATTTACCCAGTCTTAGAGTTTTCTGCTGGAAGATGTTAACATTACCTCAAGAATAGCATTTTTGTATCATTTTTCACCACTTCCGTATATGTTTGGGAGTAACCATGGTATGACAGCAGGTACCACTTAAGTAGTTCTATGCTTAAATTTTCCTCCGGCATTTCATTAAAAATCAGATAAGTGTTTTCATTCTATTAAAAATGAGAATGAATACAATTAAATCTTATATTGTATAAATACTATGGTATTTGAAGTTTTAAATTCTGAAACTATAAAATATCCATCTATCATCTATATGTCTACCTACCTTAATCTTTGATATAGTCTACTTTTTTATAGTGAATAAATTGTGGATGCTCTTCCCTTTTTATCAACTGGACATTGTCTTCTTCCTATTAGGAATGCACAGAAGTCTTTCAGCACCTCTGTTCTTTTCTCTGTCCTTTTACAAATCCTAGGCCCTGCCACAGCCTTTATTAATGGTCCTTCAGAGGGGAATCCATCTCTAGTGACAAGCTCGGGCGCACACACAATGCTGGTTTGTGCTTCTTGCACATGCTAACAAACACGCTCTTTCTTCCCAACGGATGTCACAGAAACACACATCTCTTAAACGTAAATAGGAAGCTGGCTTTACAAGCCAAGGCTGTAGATTTCTAGGTGTCTGTTTCCTTTATAGTGATCCTATTCTTGTTCCAAAAGGCTAGGGCTTGTCCTGTATCACCTGAATGACTGTAGAACAATTCTACCAGCTCCAGTCTCCCACAGCCCATCTCAGGGCTTCTGAGTGTCCTGTAAAGAACAGTTAAAGATTTCTTCCACATCTTGGGGGAGGGGAGGGGAAAGAAACCCTCAGGACTTATTTCTTCTTGAAAATATGCAAAACTAAAAGATTCCTCAGTCTTCTGACAACAAACTCAACAAAGGCATTATGACTTTTTAAATGTAGAGTTTGAAAATATTAATAAATGTCATCAGCAGAGATACAGCCCTCATTTTCCATCCTGAATGTTACTTTACTACAAATAATGTAAGTTGGCAGCTATTACTACTTTATTACTTTGATCACTATGCAAGTTGACAGCTGGTTACTGTGGGATTTTTTGAGGTGTGGGGAAGAGAAAGTCAAGAATACAAACCTCCATGCAATTTGTATCCCCACCCTTGACCCCGCTCATTCCTGTCTGCACAGCAAACCCCATCACACATAAGGATACAGGCTTGAGCACATACAGAAGCAAGTCAGCAATGGTGCCTTTCTGGAGATTAAGAAAAATGCTCTGGGGTCCCTCTCCACCCCCAGCTCAGTCACTTCTATCTGCAAGTAATAAAAAATTGAGCCAGAAGGGATAAATAAGTTTTCTAAGTTTCAGTCCAAGATCTTATGCTGGGAAAGTCTCCTGTCTCTCTGAACTACGTCAACCCCAGTTGTTTGGTAAAGTGAGGAAGAAGTGAGTATGTACTTGGAATACATTCTGCTACTGAGGACCAGTCAATGCTTTTTCATCAATATCAAATATAAAACTCATCTTTCCTATTTTCAAAAACTGATCATGAAAGAGAAAAACAAATATATTAACACATATATGTAGAATCTAGAAAAACGGTACAGATGAACTGGTTTGCAAGGCAGAAATAGCGACACAGATGTAGAGAACAAATGTATGGACACCAAGGGGGGAAAGCGGGGGCGGGGGTGGTGGTGGTGGGATGAACTGGGAGATTGGGATTGACATATATACACTAATATGTATAAAATAGATAACTAATAAAAAAAGAACTGATGATGATATTTTCTCATGAAACCCCTGATGGTCTTCGGTAATTGCTCCTGTTCTCTTGATTCAAGTGCAGTATGAACTTTTCCTAGTCACTAAACACTCTCTACCCATTTTGGCACCTGTTTTTCATATTTCATCGATATTCTGATATAACCAGAAGAAACACTTCCTGACTGATGAAGAACAGGTGAAGTCTAGATATTCCCAGTTTTAGAGAAGCTTCTACAGAAGAGTATATTTTCCAGTGGAAACTGCGGCGAGCCTCTTCTGACCAGCAGAAAGACAAGTCACCACACGCTAGATTCTTCTCGTATCACACTTTATTGGAGTACAGCTTGGTTATAGACAGATGGAAGGAAGACCCCGAGCTTTGTTCACACTGGCTTTTTATAATGCACTAGAACCTGTGGCAACCTGTGGTTGGCTGGTTAACTCAACCTGTGGTTGGCTGGTTAACTCAATCTGTGGTTGGCTGGTTAACTCAACAAGATATGTGCTGTTCACAATTTATTGGTTGCAATTCTGAGCCTTTATTAGCATATTGGCTCGTCGTGGCGCATGTGTGGCACATAGCCTTTGGGCTACTCCCTGATAAGCGTTATCTGCGACCAGCAGAACAACGGCTTCCACGTTATCTGCGGCATGGCAGAACAACGGCTTCCCACAGGAAACCTCCTGACCATCCCCGTCAGTATGCCCTTTCTACCTGGTTAAAACTCTGCTTGTCCTCTGAGCCTTATTTCAAGCCTCATTTATTCCAAAAAGACTTCAGTAAAAACACTTCAACCCACAGAGACCATATCGTTTTCTGAAAATATGTTACAACCATTTGGGTCACCATGTGGAGCCTAATTCAATACTGCCTAATAGCCTGACTTAACTTGGCAGGTACTTGTCTTTGTACCAAGATGGTAACTTCCCCAGAGGAAGAATTGATTTATTTTTTTAATGTCTCAGAGAATCAAGAACACTCCTCTTCATATACATAGGAGATGGATGGGAAGAGACAGCTAATTGTCCCCATGATATCTGTTCTACTCTTCCTCAGTAATGGAACCATAGAGTGTTAGCTGGGCACATGGCTCCCTGGTAGACTGTACTTCACAGCCTTCCTTTCTTCTAGCTATAAAATGTGACTAAATTATTTCCAATAAATATAAATGATGTGTAGCTGATAACGGCTCCGAAAGATATATCCTCATCCTTATCTCCAGAACCTGTGACTATTACCTTATTTGGAAAAAGGGTCTTTACAGCTGTGATTAAGTATCTTGTGAGGGGGAGATTATCCTGGATTATCTGAGTGAGCCCTAAATCAAGTCATAAGTGTCCTTGTGAGAGAGAAGCAGAGGAAGATTTAACACATATAAAAGGAAGGTAATATGACAGGCTTTTGCTGGACAAGCTTTTGCTAGTGCTGAAGACAGCAGAAGCCAGCAATAGAGATAAGATTACCCAGGAAAAATCTGCAGAAGACCATGGTTTAAAAATGTGAATCCAGGTGACATACACAGGAGACCCACAAGGTTTCTGAGAATATACCAGAAGAAACACTGCCATCTTGAAGTAGAAAGGGAAAGAAACAGAATAAAATGTAAGAAGGGTGGGTAATTCCTAAAAATTCTACAGAATGAAAAAAACTATTCATCAACAAACATGTGCTATCCTTCAAGAAGAAGGGAGAATGACTCAAAACAGAGGCACAGGTGCAGAGGCAGAGGCCAGAGCTGTGGGCACAGAGGCTAGATCTGCAGAAGCAAAGGTGGAGCCTGAGCTGTGGGTGCAGAGGACAGAACCGTAGGACCAGAGAATAGAGCCTCAAGCCACAGGAAATTATTCCTTGAAAACCTAATGGAATTTTCTCTATTAGATTTCAAAATTGCTTGGAAACAGTAACCATTAGACAATGAAGACCATGTAGTAATTCCAATACCAGTTTGTGACACGTATATGTTATCACGCAGTTACGGCCAAAAAGCATTAATTTTTTTAGCAAGTCCCATATTTTCTCATTTACATGTGTTTTTTAGTATTTATATATATTTTTTACCCAAATGTTCATCATATTTGACTTCTCTCAATATCCCTATTCTCACACCCAGATGTCGTTAAGCAATAGCATTTGTATTTCTCAAATGTTTTACATACATGTCACGTTTTTTCATATTCCGATATCCTATTAGAGGTCTTTTTGGCATAGCCTAGTTTGATAAAGTAACTTCTAACTTGTCCCAGTATCTCCAAACTTTCCAATTCTACCTAGAGAACAGCAAGACCTATCTTTTTGAAGCACGATTTTGACGGTCACCTTCAATCGTTTCCCAGTAGCTAAACAATAAAGAGTCCAAACTTGAATTTATCCTTTAAGTATTTATGAGATATATATGAAAAATGTAAATAGTGTTATTTCCTGTGGTTATTTAGATGGTTAATTTTTTTCTTCTTTGTGTGTTTCTATAGTTTTCAAACTTTCCTTAATCAATATGTATTATTTTATAGGCAATTTTCTTAGTTCAGGCTGCTATAACAAAATACCAAAGACAAGGTAGCTTAACAGAAACTTATTTTCCTATAGTACTGGAGGCTGGAATTCCCAGATCAAGGTCTGGCAGAGTTCAGTTTCTGGTGAGAGCTCTTCCAGGCTTGCAGATGGCTGCCTTCTCCCTAATGTCTCCACATGGTCTTTCCTTGGTGCATGTACCAAGGAAAGGGGTGTGTGTGGGCGGTCAGAGCTCTCTGGTGTCTGTTCTTATAAGGTCAGCAATTTTATTGGATCAGGGCCCGACCCTTCTGACCTCATTTAACCTTAGTTACTTCCCTATAGGCCCCCATCTCCGAATATAGTTACACTGGGGATTAGGGCTTCAGTATATAAATTGGGGGGTGGGGTGGACACAAACATTAAGTCTATAACAGCAATAAAAATAAATTCTATTATAACATACTTTCTCTTCTCTACCTGTTTAGGCTTTATATAGAAAACAGTTCAGTGTTATCTCAACCAGTTTATTCACAACTATGTATTCTTGAATTTGGTTCTGGACACATGAACTTCCAGCAACCAGGGTAACTGACTGCTTACTCAACAGCAGGAATTTGTGGCTTCAACATCTCTGCTTCATCACATGATGAATCAGCAACTCTGTCTCTGCCTCTACTGAAAAGTGTGCTGACATTGTCCCCTCCTGTTTTGATCTCAAACTTCTTGAGAGCATCTGATTGGTTCACCCAACCAGTAAAGGGCAGATCTCTACACTTAACAACCTATAATCCTTTGGTAAATGAAGGCTTTGGGCTCACTCTCTGTGCCTGATCCAGTAAGCCACGGCCAGGGTAGAAAGACCACATGCTGATTTGTATGTATGAGGTATAAAAGCATTTCTCCAGGAGAGGGTAGGGTAACTGGAAATCCCTCTGCTTGGTCTGGCCCTTACGCTGTCTTAACATAAATGCTGTCTTATTCCACAGCTATTTACTATGTGTGTTTATTAAGTTGTAAGGAATGTTGCTAGTTGCTAGGATACAATGGTAAATATTTCAAGGTCCTTTCCTTATAAGAGCTCTCGTTTTTGAGGGGAGAGATACACATATTAAAATGATAACTTTATCATTCATCATGGAAAATGATTCATCGTGAAATATTAGTTAACAGTTATTGATAAGGTGCTTTGGGGCCCCACAGGTCAGAATGATTAACAGAGATGTCAATGAAACCATCACATGGGCAACAACAAAATAATCAGCTTTTAAAGAATGAATGGCTTCTAACAGGTGGAAAAGAGCATTTCAGGAGAGGGGAACAGTGTGGGCAAGGACTTACAGATGCAAAAGCATATGGCTCTTTGGGAATAGAGACTATATCAGGGGAATACTTATATGCAAGTACACAGGGAAATAAGGAGGTGAGGAGTATGAAGAAAAGACAAGGAATCTAAATCTTATCTTGTAGATGCAATCTTTTCCACTAGAAATAATCTTTCTCTTTCTAAATCCCCTTGCAGATTACATGTTACTTGCTATGTTGGTGTGATGTCATTGCTGGTCTTATCTATTCCAAAGAATATGAGCATATAAGGGGCAAAATCTGTTGATTGTTTACTGTGTCTTCATTGTATTTAGCACAATGCTATAAATACAGTAGACAGTCAAAAATTAAGTATGTCAGATGGATAGTGTTTCTTAGTTCTGGATTATAGAGATAGTGTCTTGATAATTCCCCTAAAGTACATGTGACCTCAAATGTTTCTTCTAAAGAAAAGAAAGTTTCAACTTATTTTGATTCAATTTGGCACTGCAGGCAAAGCCCAAAGAGGAATGAGAGTCACGTCTTGAAAATGCTGACACAGGGTTAGAGTTATCCAGCATACCATCTTCTTACTGAACCCTGAAAAAAAAGTCTGAAGTTTCAAGCAGTTATAAAAATCTATATCACTGAGGGAAAGGATTCTTTTTTGTAATGCCCTAAGAGGTTTACAGAAAAGAATAAGTTTAAATGTAACGATAACTATACCGAAGTGTGGTTTGGCAATGCCCACGCAGAAACAGCACTAAATCAACAACAGAATAATATCACTGCTGACTCATGTAAGACTGACAAAGGCAGCAGCTGACAGTCAACATTAGAACTGATGTCAGCAGATGCTGAACTTTTAAGCCCTAAGACATCACAGGTAAGATGGATATATGCCGGAAGTGTATAGTTTTAGAGGAAACATTTTCTTCAGCCCTTCCAAATCTCAGTTCACCCAGGCAAGGCCATTCAAGGATAATCAAGGTCTTACTGGCCATGAAAGTGAAAAGAAACACAGCCAGTTCAGAACAATGTGGAGCAAATCACGAGGCGCTTCCTGGGTAACAGGAGAACCGGCACTGAAGGCCATGAGCTCAGGTAAAGCAGTTTGGGGAGGGTCTTAGAAATCAGTTCAACACTCCCATTTTGTGGTTTATCTTCACAAGTAATCTTCAAGGTGCTCATTCTTGTCCCTGTCTTATGAATGAGAAATTCAAGTCTCAGAGAGATTAAGTAACTTGCCCCAGCAATTATTTAATAAGATGCAGATAAACCTTCAAATCATTGTCTATGTGGTTCAGTCATCTTAGTGACATCCTATTAGAGGTTGTGTTCCTCACCTACTTTCAGCATGTTTACCAGTTTGGGGCCTGTTATTCTAATGACAAAAAATAGAGACAGCATCTGCATATTTGATTAAAATTTTCCATTTCTAACTTAATATTTAGTACCATTATTTTAATCCAGTTATAACACCTGGTAATAAGAAATTGACCTTTATTCCCAAATTTCTTTCTCTTTTCTTTACATATCTTTTCTTCCTTCCTTCCTTCCTTCCTTCCTTCCTTTTTTTCCTTTCGTTCTTTCTTTCTCTTTCCCCCCTCCTCTCTCTCTCTTTCTTGTAACTTTTTCGTTAACAGATGTTCCAACAGACCTTAAAACAACATTTACAGATGAAACAAGGAGCAAAAGAGAATTATTCCTTATCTTTATTCACAGTTAATATTTAAATTGTGCCAGTAACAAATAGGTTTGAGCACTGTTCTCATAGAGGAAAGCTATGCTGGGTGTGGCAACCCTTTATAACAGACATGCTGTTTCTTGAAACATCAGATCAGCCACCAAGAACTAGTTTTTCCTTCTAAATATCATCAGTGACCAACATCTTCCTTAATTTACTTAACTTCTCCATTTCACCAAAAATTGTTGTCTGTTTGTTTCTTAAAATGCATTTTTCTCTTGACCTCTGCCTGGTTCTTTGCTAAATCTACCATTGGGAGCATCCCATCTTTGTCTAAGCTCTAAATGTTGGAGTTTCTGAACTCGGTCCTGACACTTTTCTTTATATAAAATAGAGGAAGAGGATCTCATTTTACTTCTAAGACTTGAATTGTCATTTATAACATATTTACTAAATTTTTATTTCTAAATTAGCCTTTCGTTTAGACACATAAATGCAACTTCTCATTCTAGGTTTCCTCATAGATAATCTCACAGATACCCTAATCTAACCTAGGTGGATCGAAATTTTTGAGTTTTTGTCCCCAAAATGCTTCAGTTACACAGTTCCTTGCAAATGCTCCTGCAGCAGTCTAGCTGTCACACCCACTCCACGCAGCCTACATCTGATCAAGCACCAAGTTCCCAATTTATGAAGAATTAGAGAACAATCAGAGGTTATTTTTCTCACTTAAAATATCTGGCGGTAGGCGCTGTTGGCATTGGATCAATGGCTTAACAATATCAGGACCAGCATCCTTCATTCTTGTTACCTCATTGCTAAAAAAATGGCTACTTCTACTCCAGGCATTATACACCCGTTAAAAGCAGGAATAAGAGGGAAAGACATCACTACTTTCTCTGCAAGTTTTATCAGGAAAGCAAACGCTTTCCCAGAGCTTTCGCAGTTTCCTTCTGCTGATGTCCCCGCCCCCCAGCCCAGAACTTATTGTATCCCTTCTCCCTCACAGCTAAAAGGGAGCCACACATAAGCAGCAAAGGAGAAGGTGAGGTCAGCCAATCTCTACACACAGATGAGGAAGTGATGGGGCAGAAGCCAGGTTTGCACTGAAAGAAGGTCTGTTTGCTTTTCTCTTGCAAAGGTCTGGTTTTACATATCTTTCAGCTGTGCAGGATATTCTCTGCTTGCCCTCTAAAACAACTCTCTGCCCTTCTCACCCTGCTCTCTGCCCTGGGAGTCTGACCAGGAAGGTTTGCAGGGGTATGGAGAGGGGAACCAGCAGGATTCCTGAGAGCAGCAAGACAGAGAGGTCTGCCTGGGTCCCCTCTATGCCAGACCTGGGGGAACACCACTGCTTTTCTCTGCTCCAGTTTCTGCCGGACAGCCCTGTCCTGCAGCTGAGCTCTCTTTTGGTTTTGATAACTGCTCTCTCCCCTTGCCTCTCCGGCCATGGGATGATGATGGTGCCCCCTGACCCACCCCTGTTTGCGGCTCTGGAGTAAGGAGCATCACATGTCTGTTTCCCTAACCAGTGCTGCACCTTTGTAAACAGCCGCTTTACTCAGCCTCTTCAATCACCCCTTTTGAGCCATCTGTTTCCTGCTCAATACAGTAATCAGTACTCTAACATCATATTACTAATGATAACAACACACCGCATACAGAATGAGACGAAAACTCTGGCTGAACATGGGCGTGGAAGCGGGAACAGCCTGCGGCCCCCACGTTCAGGAGCATGGCGCAAGCAAGGCCGTGAACTGAAAAAAATGCCTTTTGAAGTTCCCTTTCCTCCCACCAAATTCTTCACAGCCACTGAATGGGCGGAAAATGCATCCTCCCAGTAATTTGTCTTCAGTTTAAGACATTAACTATCAATTTTTCTTATGAACCAACCCAAACTTGTCAGATGGGCTTGTGCATAGGAGAAGAAGGAAACAAGAGATTTAACACAATGTGGGTCCTCACAAGGTGCAGCTGGACACACTGGTTGAAGGACATCACGCCTGAAGCCCCCGTTCCTTGGGAGCAAATAAACTTCTAGAATGTGTGTACCTAGAGGGAAGGACTTTCCTCCCAACTCCTCAGGAGTTATACAGTATTCCTTTGGAAGCCCATGCTTTTCAAAATTTCCTGAAGTCTTTATGACACTCCTTTTTACGCTTCTCTGCAAATTAGTTGACCCCTAAATTACCTGATCAGATACGTGTGGGGTTTTGTCTGGGGTCTCTATTCTGTTCTGGGTCTGCTAATGGGTCTGTCTCCACATTTTGGTTTCTTTCTTTTTCACATCCTTTAACAGTCTCTTGGGGTAAAAGGAGGGTTGATCCTTGTGTTCCAGATTTGAATGTGCTAGAAATAGGGGAGACCAGGGATACTGATGCATTTGTATAATATAACTCTTTTTCCTACACAAACTATTATTGTCAGCTATTATTTAGATCTAGACTTTCTGTTTTCGTTTTTCTCCATGCTTTGTATATTATTGTTAATGCCCATATTTAAAAGTAAAAAATAATAGGTACATATCTGGAATTTCAATGCCTCATCCTCTGGCTACTATGCACCAGACCCTCCCTATTTGTCATATGCTCCCCCTTCCCCAGCCAAAGTTTTAATGTAAAAGTCTGTGTCTTTGTGATTACCCTAGATATAGCAGTGTCTAGGGGTTTTTTTTGGTGGGGGTTAGGAATAAAATAATTGAGAATCATATAAATGCTGTAATGAGAATTTTCAAAACATAATTACTGTAAAAATATTTTCATAGGTTTCTCTGCCAATGAATAAATAAGTTATATTTCCTTAAGGCATTTATTAATATGTTGATGAAAATTACAGGATACAGCACTGACAGCCACAATAATGAAATATCTGAGACCAATTATACTGTTACACTCCTGCAGTATCTTAGATTTAATTTAAGTGACTCACAGACACAAAAGTAGAAAACTTAAATGCACTGGTGTGGCAAAGTACAGTTTTTTAAGGTGGAAATGACTTTATTAAGGAAGTCTGAGCATTATTTATGAATAAAGCAGGGTTATATTTCAATATCTGTATCCCATAATCAGGGAGGATTTTATTTTTTATCTTATAACTTTTCTCATGATTTATTTGCAATCAAGTATGACAGATCAAAGAATGCTAGAACTTTGTGGAGCTGGAAGAAATGGTCAAGTACATCTAACCAACCCTCTTGTTTTATGATAAGGAAGAGAGGACCGGGGGGGGGGGGGGGGGGGTCAACTGCTTGACTCAGGTCACACACTTAGCTGAGACCAAAGCCTAAGACGGTTTTGCTCAAAGTCTAGTGCAATGATTAGTAATATTAGGCATGCTTTGAGTGCTGGATAAAATGTAGATTCCTGAGACCCACTGCCATACCTATTAAGAAGAATTTCTAGGCTAGCATCCAGAAATCTGCGTTTGTACAAAACTTCCCTAGGATGAATCTTATCCACATTGATGTTTCAGAACCACTCTCTGGAATTGGGTTCTCCTCCTCCAGCTGTGTTTCCCATGTAGCTTAGAGATTGGTCAGGGGGGTGTACAGAGAAGATACCCAGGGTGGTAAGTGGTGGTATGGGGCAAGGGGACAAAAGCCATAGAATAAAACGGAATATCAACCCACAGGGTCCATATTACTTGAAGATTTGGGACAAATTTTATTTTTATATTAAAGCAAACATTACATATAAAGTGGTACTGAAAGAACCATCTGCTAATAATGCAAACATTAAGATTAAACCAGAATTTGGGGGGAGGGGCAGAGGATGAGGCTGAAAATTCCAACCCTCTAATCCCATGGTTAGTTTTTCTGTCTTCATCCTCAGGCTACCTAGAGCCTCCTCTCATTAGCATAAACTCAGGTGTGGTTGAAAGGAGTTCCTTATGAATAATAAAACACCCCTATGACTTTGGAAATTTCAAGGGGTTTTGAAACTCTATGCCAGGAACCAGAAACAAATAACAAATATATATATATTTTATATATATATATATATATATATATACACACACACACACACACACATATACATATATATACATACAGTATATACACACATATATACACAAATATGCATACATATGTACGCACACATATATATAGTATTTGTATATTTTATGTTATTGTAAATATATATTATATATATATATTTTATATATATATATACACACACATATACATATATATACATACAGTATATACACACATATATATACACAAATATGCATACATATGTACGCACACATATATATAGTATTTGTATATTTTATATGTTATTGTAAATATATATTACATATATATATTTTATTGTGATGCCACAATGTGGTAGTATGTTTTTCCTAATGTACTTTAAGTATGAAAACATTAAAAATATCAATATGTCTACATCCTCTAACTTTTTTGTCCACTGTATGTAGACAAATCCTGCTTCATCTCATTTCTATACCAGGGACCATAAATACTCAAAAGAAAAATTTGTAGTTTAATGAATTTTTTTTTTTTGGTTTTAAGTCCTTATGAGTTAAAGTCCTATGCTAACCAGTATCAGGCTCATCTTCAATTGAAATCTTGATTGTCTCAGATTGGGCTTAAGAATTGTATTAGTCAGGGTTTGCCAGAGAAACAGAACCAATATGTGATATATTGGTTGAGAGAGATTGATTGTAAGGTCTTGACTCGCATGGTTATGGAGGCTAAGAAGTCCCGTGATTTGCCTTCTATAAGATGAAGACCCAAGAAAGCCAGTGGTGTAAGTTCAAAGGCCCAAGAACCAGAGAGTAAAGGGTGTAATTTCCAGTCAAAGACTGAAGGCCTTAAACAAGGGCACTGAGGGCAGAAGATTGAGATGCATCTCCAGCCGTCACGCAGAAAGAGCAAATCCTCCCTTCCACCACCCTTTGGTTCTATTCATGCCCACAGTGAATCACATGATGACTATCCACATCTGGGAGGGCAATCCACTTTAGTCTACCCATTCAAATACTAATCTCTTCCAGAAACTCCCTCACAGACAGACCCGAAATCCAGTCAAGTTGGCACATAAAATTAACTATCACGAGAATCAAGCATTATTTTTATAAGTTAGGATGTCAGTACTTTTTGATAAGGAATGTAACTAATCACTAAGATCTACGCTTACATGTCTGAAATTAAATCTCACTAGACTGAGATCTTTGAGAGCAAGGGATATATCTTATACTTTTTTTTTTTTTTTTTTTTTTTGCGGCGGTACGTGGGCCTCTCACTGTTGTGGCCTCTCCCATTGCGGAGCACAGGCTCCGGACGCGCAGGCTCAGCGGCCATGGCCCACGGGCTCAGCCGCTCCGCGGCATGTGGGATCCTCCTGGACTGGGGTACGGACCCGTGTCCCCTGCATCGGCAGGCGGACTCTCAACCACTGCGCCACCAGGGAAGCCCTATCTTATTCTTCTATCTCCAGAATTTGGCTGAGTATCTGGCACATATTGAATGTATAATTACTATATTATTTGAAAAGATATATTTCAGGCTGTTAATTTATAAACTCAATACAAACAATTACTTTGCTTTGGTATCCAGACATGTAGCCAAATTCAAACTGCTAAAACAAAATGATAATTGGTCCTCAAACAGCACTTAGCTCTTCAAAGGTTAATTGAATTAAACTGGAATAACTTAGTGTTGTACTTTAGATTTCAAATAATAATAATTATTATTACATCCATATTTGACATCAGATTAACAGGTGTTTTGACATCTTAAATGATAATCACATTTTCAAATCAACTACCCAATAACCCAAATTGCTACAAGTGACCTGAACTATCAGAATGTGTTTTCTCCACTTTCGATTCATTTGTTATATAATAGTCTTGCTTTGGGCATGTGAAATGACAGACCACACAGTTTGAATATTTTACAACAAATTTGAAACCATCTTGTTGACCATGCAAAGGATCCCCCAGGTTTCAGCTTAAGCATTTGATTTTTCCAAGTATCTCTCTCCTAGAATTATTTTTGAAGGAGCTATTTAATATAAACCAATTTGTTACAGTATTAGATAGTCTCAAAATATATCTTAAATTGATTTAGTGTTTGGGATGGAAGCTTGAAAGAAACAGCAAGCAACACAATTTTAGATAGAAATAGTTCTGTGTCTTTTTTAGCTTGAGTAATATTAGATACAGAAGCGAGAGGCATATAGTTAAATCTAAAATAATAACAGTAAAAATGAGATCGACTACAATTTCGGTTCCTATTGACTGAGTGGTTACTATTTAGCTTCTAAAGACTCTGCCAAATGGGGATAAACTAGTACCTAATTCACGAGATAATGCACTGTACAGGTCCTGGCCACTACCTGACCCATAGTAATCCTCTCATCCGTACATTCCTCATGACCTTGGTGAATGCTATCTCCTCTGGGTCTTTTCACAGAAACAATCCTCTGGTAAGTCTTTCAGCCTCACAACATCCCCTGAATGTATATATATTCTAGTGTGCCAAGATCCCTGAGCTTTTTAATCCCCTTATCTGTCATCTGCCATGGCACTCAGGCATTTCATCTTTATCAGCAAAGGTCACCAGTCTCTCCAGGCTTCCTAGACCTACCCTAGCATTGAGTCTTTCCTAGCCTTTGGGCTCCCTCCCTGAGTGTTAAATCCTATATCTCTAAAGAATGCCTTCGGGTCAATGAATTCTTGCTTTGACAGTTTTACTCTCCAGTCCTCTTGATCAAGATCCTTAAAATCTAGGCCCAAGGGTATTCCCTAGATCCTGCTAGTACATGCTAGCTGATCCCTGCAACTCCTTCAGGGTGTAATATCCTTCTGCCCCTCCCAGGTCCAGCAGGTTACGCTGGGATTTAGCCCTACTTCATTGGCTTGGCATCCAAGAATGGTGGTGGCACAATTCTTGAGGCGGGGGGTGGGGGGTGTGGGGGGAAAGATCTGTTGCCTTGTTGAGGAGCCTCCACAGTGTCTTCCCACACTGGGGAAGTGCCAGCTCCTAGAAGGGATGAGGGCCATCTCTGTAACTGTGGCCGGTCCAGAGGAGTCTACAGAGACACAGTCTTCAGGGACATCTGTCCAGATGTCCTCAACCATACTTCAGGGTCTCAAGTGTTTTCAACCAGTAGCCTGGCATTCATGTCACTGCCTTCATCTCCTCATTATCCCTCTGCAGGCCATCAGTACAACTTAGTCATAGCCAGCCAACTCCGCTGTCCTTATGCACTGTCCCCCTAGTGTTTTTCAAATGTGGGAATCATTGAAGGAGTAAGGGTGTTCCCTTCCACCAGGATGTCTCCCCAGACTTAGTGAAAGGTTTAGCAGTTAGGCCACCACCGTGTGCCAGGAACTCTCTGTGCTCCACATGTAACTTACAGTGGGACTTCCACTGAACTTCTTTCTAACAAGCCAAATGGGGAGTGGTCTGGTGCCCCAAATCCTTCTTACCTTCTGCTTTCCTAGTACCAAGTGTGTCAGTTAGCGTCCTCTGGGAAGAAGACACCATGACAGAATTAGAAGTGTAAGAGATTTATTAGGGAAATGCCTGTGGAGGGTGAAGGGGAAAGGGAGCGGGCGTAGGTGTACGAGCCTCAAACCACAATACCAGCCTGGCTTCCACAAAGACAGGGCGACACAGAATGAGAATTTGGTCGACTGCAGTGTAGCTCTGAAAAGATCATGGCCAAACCTGTAGGGGCCCGAGAGCAGAGACAGGCTGTTAGAGGAGTCCTGCATTGGGCAGGAATGGTCTGGTTCAAGGCTTTGGCCGTGTGTGGTCCTTGGCTGAGAGCAGCCCAGGGAGACAGTTGCCTTGGCGTCAGCCCTATGGTGGATCTGGAAAATGCAGCAGCTAGAGGCTCTCCAATAACTCCACGGCTTATAACAGGTGCTTTTGGAGGGGATCTGAATGAATAGGGCATTTGAGTGCTTAGGATATTCTACATTCTGACCTAGGGGGTGGTCACATAAGAGTGTGCATTTTATGATAATTAATCTAGTTGTGGACACAGAACGTGAGTTCTTTTTTACATGCATTTTATGCAAATACATTTGTTACGCAAATAAACTTACTTTAAAGGTGTCAAGTAAAGAATTGAAGCCACCATTCTGAATAATTCTACCTAGATATTCTAGAAAAACTTACCCCTAGAAACAACCACATAGTGAATTATAAGTAGTTTTGTTTTTATGTGTATTATTCAGAGAATCGCCTCATTTCTCCCACCACACTTTCTACAATCTCAATATAATGAGTTATCTCTGCCTGCTATACAGTAACTGAAGACACAGGCTCTTTTCTTTTTGAACCACAATATTCTTAGAACTTCTAAACTTCTTAAATACTATTTTCTTCCTGCGTAATTTTCGTCTATATTGAAGCCCCACATTTAATGCATTCTTCCAGAGTTTCTGCCCAGGCCTGTGGTCTGATTGTTGCTGGGATGGAAAGTGAGTAGCTGAGAATTCAAGTTCTCTTGTACGAAATCTGTAGCTGTTCAAGTGCCTTAGACAGGATTTGGATCAGGAGCCTGGAATAAGGGCCAAGGTACCTCCCCAGTCCTGGTGGTGTAGCCCATTGACTGCTTTCTCTGACAGCCACAACTTAAGAGTCTTTATCTCAAAAAAAGTCACAGTAACAAATGGAAACAAATAGCATAATGTGAATTCAGTACCAGCCAGAAAGCAGTTACTAAATGTGGAAGTAGGCTGCTTTAGTTTTGACAATTTGGCATTAGGATCTCTGCTTTAGGTCTTAAAAGACACTCTGTTATTCTGGTCATGGCCCTCTCTCCAAAAGCAAGATCAAGACATTCTCACAAAAGTGAGAACATTTTCCCTTTTCAAAAAAGAAGCAGCAAGAAGTACTTTCAGAATTTCCCAACCGTGAAACTCTATGTGAATGATTTAGAAAAATAAAATGTAGAAAACCTGGTGGAAACAGAATAATTGTCCTTTTTAGTACTCTTGGACATCTTGATCAGTCTCTTTTTCAAATTACACAAATGCCTCTTAATTAATGAGTATTCGATTAATAAAATGTCAAAAGTAAAAAAAGAATTAAATTCGTTCTGTCTTTCTTGAAAAATGACCCCCAAATCCCATAAAATGAAGTTATAAGTAAAGAATTGCCCTTCTAAAGTGTGTTTTGATGGAACTACTTTTCAAAATGCAATTACAAAGTTATAGATAACTTCATCGTTGTGACATAAATTCAACAGAAGATTTTTAGAAGGATTTTTTTTCTTTCTAACAAAGCCACATTATTTAAGATTAATGTGACAGAAAACGTGCTCTATTTCTGCCCTGCTTCTGTCAGAGAGAAATTTTCAAGCTGGCTGCATCAGGTGTCCAGGGCAGATGTCAGACCCATGTTTTTGGGTGTTTGTTAATTAAAGATTCACGTCATGATCTGGCCCCAGCAGCAAGAGTGTGACATAAGGGAGCTTTCTTCAGTTAAAAAGGGAAGGGCTTCCCTGGTGGCGCAGTGGTTGAGAGTCCGCCTGCCGATGCAGGGGACACGGGTTCGTGCCCCGGTCTGGGAAGATCCCACATGCCGCGGAGCGGCTGGGCCCGTGAGCCATGGCCGCTGAGCCTGCGCGTCCGGAGCCTGTCCTCCGCAACGGGAGAGGCCACAACAGTGAGAGGCCCGCGTAACGCATTAAAAAAAAAAAAAAAAAAAAAAAAGGGAAGAAAACTTTGGAAGAAAATTTGTAATATCCTAAAAGAAATTTCATACATCACTGAAAACAAAGGAAAGTAAAGCTAAATAGACTGGGATTGGAGTTCCTTTTTAATCATGTCAGCCTAAAGCGTTCCTGCCAGTAGTCTGAGCACACCACAGATGAGGACAGATTTACCACTTGACTTCCCTAAAAGTCTCAAAGCTTAAAGGAATCTGTGTAAAAGGGAAATAGTGAAGCTTAATGCATTCTGATTTTTTCTAAAGGCAGCATGTTGCTTAAACATGAATTCTCAGAATGTAAAACGTAAAGATAAAGTAGACTATCTTGAATATACAACGAGTTTGGAAACAGGGGAAAAAAATTGAAATGGTGCTCAGAAAAGGCATGGAGTCTTTCTAGAACAAGAATATAGAATAAAATAAACGCCTAGGGTTTTGGCTTGGAGCTATGTCTATATAACAAGACTGATTCAATTATTCGGTGGCTGTTTCCCTTTCTGTGTAAAATAATCCAATAGCTGCAAAAGCAATCTGAGACCTTCATGGTTCACGGGATCCAGTTTTGAAGACAGGAAAATAAATGATAACCCAATTGCATTTGCTGATAAACCATTTCTATAATCAAAATGTCTATGATTAAGGTAAGTAGGGAAATATTTGTTACTGTTCTTGTTTAATCCAAACTCCTTTTCTATCAAATTTACCTAGAGCGCATGCAAACCAAGTTAGTAAATAAATGATGCCCATCTCTGTTTGAAGGCAACTGCGCTAGAGAAACCGTCACCTTAGACGGCAGCTGTAAAACTGACTACCACCTGGAATTGGTACTTGGTTTTCCATCAACACTTGTAACATAAATATGTTATATATAAGTAGGATGAAATAATTAAGTTGTACTTCTTCCTTTCAATGGAATATATACATTTCATATAACCTGGGAGTGTGGAGGAGGGGAAAGGGTGTTTATGAGATACAGAACCAACCACAGATGATACAGCTTCTGAAAAACAGAATAGATATTTCCAGCTCACTCATAACTAGGCTGCTCATCTTTTCCCAGTCAAAGGTAGGGAAGGCAAGACCATCTTTCCCCAACATCCTGTAAAAACAACTCACAGGTATTTGTGCTGAAAGCACCAGCCCAGATGTTGAAGGGGAGCCACTCCCCAGTTTTTCCACCATGTAGTCAATCTTGGAAATTAGCCATTAGAAACAGGAGCAGTGCAAATAAAATGTAGTTGATGAGATGCACATGATCTATTGCAAGACAAAAAGTTCTTATATGGAAGAAATACGTTTAGCCATCACAGAAAAAAATTCTTTGCATGAGTATATGAACTCCAAGCTTTGACATTAGTCAACATGGAATGGATCATCATGGTATGTGGATTAACGTGCAAGCAAAAATGATCCAGCAGAACCTGGGGCTACAAAAGGACAAAGGGGGGCTTCCCTGGTGGTGCAGTGGTTGAGAGTCCGCCTGCCGATGCAGGGGACGCGGGTTCGTGCCCCGATCCGGGAAGATCCCACATGCCGCGGAGCGGCTGGGCCCGTGAGCCATGGCCGCTGAGCCTGCGCTCCGCAACGGGAGAGGCCACAGCAGTGAGAGGCCTGCGTACCGCAAAAAAAAAGAAAAAGAAAAAAAAAAAAAAAGGACAAAGGGATCCAGTGGGAAACGCTAGTCAAGCTGTTGGGAACACAGGGTTCTATCAATTTCCAATTGAGAAGAGGCTGCTAGCATGGCTGTCATACCCACGCGGTATTTGTAATTGTTGTGAAGATGTATAAACTTGAACGTCCACCTGCCACTCTGGTTTGCTGGTCAGATTACAGCCTCAGCAGCAACTGTACTACAATGTAGCCAGTTCAGATTCCCCATCAGCATAATGTGATATCATCCCAGTCCCTCATGGTGTCCTCAGCTGTTTTTAGGACTTACCCAGGACACTCACTCTCTTACTTGCTGGCCTCATCATTTAAGTTGCTGCCCACAGATTTTGTGAGGTAGTCACCTCCCCTCCACCACTGCTGCTCTATCCTATAGAAGTGAATTCCAGAGGGCATGGCCAGCACCTCTCCCTCTGAAAACCTTCCAGAGCCCTGTGATTGCAGCCACTGTGTTTGGCACAGAAACAGAGAATGTTCTTCTCCTGAATTCTGTGCAATATCGTGTCACCTGGGCCTTCGTGCAGCACTGCAGATGCCATGAGCAATTGCAGGCCTCTCGTCGAATGGTCCCTGTAGCTTCTCAGGCGTCAGAGGGCATCTCTTGGGCCATCTGAGGACTGGAAACACTCGGCCCTCATCTCCTCACTCATCATCTCTTTCTGTTCAACACCCAGCTCTCCCTCGCTCCTCACTGCCACCCTCAAGTACCTCTTTCAGCCAAAATGAGCAAACCGGGAAAAGCTGCCATGCATGGGAATGGCAATCCAGGAGAAGGGATGAAGGGCCACCAGCCTGCCACACCTAGTCTCTACACTGCTGTTTATGCCGTGATGTCGTATGAAGAAATTGCCCTCAAAAAGTTGATTCCTGTTGGGATGAGTCTCAGAAAGGCAAGGCACCCACTGTGACAAGGCGTGCACCAGCTAGCTGCCCGCAGATGCTTCTATGACTCTTGCCCCAGGGATAACGGCTTTCAAAGAGCCAGAGGCCAGCGCTGCTGCTCATTTTCAAGGATCTGAGTAGGCTTAGGGCAGACCTGGATGGGTTCACCTGCAATCACCTGATTCCATGGTGCCTGGAAGACATCTAACTGGAGGTCTCCGGGAAGCTTGCTCCTTTTCATTTGTCATTTTTATAAGACACATATCTGACAAAACCTTGAGATCTTGATGTGAACTAAGCAGACCAGGGAGGAGCAGAAGCTCTGGAGACAGTCTTGCGTGTGAACCCTGGCACTGCCATTTAGTAACTGTGAGCTTGGGCAATTTGCTTAACTATCCTATCCAAGCCTCAGTTTTCTCATCTATAAAATGGAGAGAAAATAATAACTAGAGTTGTCCGTGAAGACTAAATGAAATAACACTTATGAAGGGTTTGCCTTAGGTACAGTAGGCAGTCAATAACTGTTGGTGACCATTTACCAGCACCATAGACTTAAACACAGACAGGCCTGGAACTGACTAATGCAAATGTTAATGTCTCCTTCTGAGAACATGTTCTCTAAAAGTCATCTTTAAATGAAAGTAGGAGCAGACACTAAGCACTGTCACCTACGAAGAGGAAAGATAGATGCTGCAGGCATGGCAGCGAGTCTCCCGAGGGCTGAGGGTTCTGACAGAAGCCTGTAGGAGCCGGGCCAGGACTGCAGCTAGAGTCGCTGATATGGAAGGCATTAAAGAATGTGATAAAGGCTTGGTTCCATGCCATCTTATGTAGTCGACTTAATGTGAGAGCAATAGGAAGAGGTCCGGTTATATCTGGAAGGTATAAGCAGGTCTAAGTTTAAGTTAAGAAGCATACGAAAGTCATGTTAAACACAAGGGGAACTCTTGAGTGGTGGGTGGCTCTGTACTGCTGGTGGGGCTGAAGGGAAAGCGATTTACTGACACTGCAAGGACCCTCAGAGGTAGAGCTGACTGGCTTGGCTGGACCCACTTCATCTCCTGCTGTTGAGTAGGGAGGTGTGAGCAGGACTGTGGAAGAGACCCAGAGCAGGCCTCACAGACTCGCTGAGTGTCCCGAGGCAGGATCCACCGTCCTGCTCTCCTGAGGGCACTGCATGCACTGTGCAGCTACCCCAGAACACAAAGCCAGCCTCACTGCTCATCAGCTCAGCTGAACGTAAGAAACTGACAGCCTACAACCTATGGGAAACGGGATGGCCTGTGTGTCTGCAGGGGGGCACAAGGAGGAGACTCACAGGCCTCTTCCAAGGCACTTAGAAGGCAAATGGAATAGTGTCGAATGGAAAGCAAGTGTCACTCCCTCCATTTTGCAGATTGCAATCCATGAAGGGTAACCGATAACAAAAAATAACAATAGAGACAGACATAATGGGGTTAGATTTTGAAACTTATGAGTGTGAATTTTTCTTTGCCTCTCTGAGTTCATGGTCTTTACCCAACTTGGCCCAAGACCACCACCTGCATGGGAAATTGACCAGAATGACCAGGGAAAGATTGAGGTTACACCTGGCTTCTGACACCACGGGAATGTTTAGCAGTGTAGAACTTTACTAACGCTCTAAATCCCTTTATTCTTACATTTCTTCTTCCATATTATAAAGAAAATAACCCTGCTGGCTATGTTGTGACGAGGGGAGCAAGGCAATAAGGCCTGTGGTTCTACGTAGACCTTACACAGGAAACGGGGTGAGAGACTAGAGAAAAAGAAAGGGAGGAGGGGAAGGCCACTGCATTGTGTGACCGGTACATTGTACAACAAACACTGTCCGCTCTGAGCTTCAGCCTCGCCTGGGTGTGGATATCAGATACCAGACCACGGACCTTTAGGCCCAGGGCAGCTGGGAGCTCCTGGGAGTGCAGAAAGGTCCTATACCAGCCTGTACACAGCCACACCAAAATCAACTTGGTTGTTCGGCAAAGTTAGGCAGAGACAGGCCTAAGATTTAGCTTCCCTGGACCACTCTTGGTTCCAAACAACATAGACAGGACCCAGGGATACCAGAGAGTCTGGCTTGGGGCCTTGGCAAAGAGCAGCACCTTCCCTGGGACCAGGTGGCCCTGCACTGAGGGCTTTGGAGGATGCGGCCTAGACAGGAGCCAGTTTAGAGTCACCCTCAGAACTCAGAAGGCTTCCTAGCACCCCTGGGAGAGGAGCTGGAGGCTAAGTGTCCTGCAGAGTGTGACAGACATTGACCAAGACAAAGAGGAAGAAACAACAGCCAGAATGCAGCTACAGAGGTTCACAGGATGTGAGAACTCATTCCAGAAGCCAGGGAGCCAAAGGACACCGTGTCTGAAGACCTTGATTTTGCTTCTACCATGAGATCTTTTGAGTCTCACCATTCCTACCACGTACCCAGACGACTTCTTGAAATGAAACTGGGTGCTAAGCAGATGACACAAATCTTAAGAGATAAATAGTGTCAGGTTTCTCTTCCTAAAAGACTGAGTTAAAAGTGCTTTAAGATTGCAAATCAGAATCCAAGATATTATAGTTGTCAATTGTTTTGGTTTGTTTGTCCCCAGGTAACTAGTGGCAAGAAAACCAGATTAGTTACAGGAAAAAAAAAAAAAAAAAAGAGCCACATATTCTCTGCATATCCTAGCCAAAGCATGAGTGAAATTTGCGTCCTACTCCATAGCCGAATCAAATGAGAAGTGGGAAAGGATAGGTGAACCCGTAGATGTACCAGGAATTTGTACCTCATCAAGGTGAACCCGTGAATGGGGTGATCCATGGCAGTAGTGAGGAGTGACAGCGCTAGAGGTTGACAATGTTCTTACGTGCATATTTTGAAAGAATATGTGAACATGGAATGAATGTGATTAATGAGCTCACCCTAAGAGGCGAGGCTGATACCATTTAAAAAATACTGCTCGTGTTGAAGTCATGGTCAGCAACTAAGCAAATACATCTACTGCCTGAAGTCAGGAAGTGACATTTCACAGTGCTTCTCAGTCATTATTTATGTGCAGGCACCTACATCAGATATCTGTTGCGGATTAACCAATCCAAAACTGCTAGCTTAAAATAACAAAACACTTATTATCTTACAGTTTCTGAGGGTCAGGGATCCCAGAGGTAGTTGGGTGGCTCTGAGTCAGGGCCTCCCAGTTAAGCTGTCGGTGTGCAGTCTGCTGTCACCTAAAGGTTGGGCTGGAGGTTCTGCCTGTAAGACACTCACTCACATGGCTGTTGGCAGGAGGCCTTAGCTCCTCATCACGTGAGCTTCTCCATAGAACAGCCAGAGAGTCTTCGTGATGTGGCAGCTGGCCTCCCCAGAAAGTGATCAGAGAGAAAGAGGCTGAAGTCACACTGTTTGACGACAACCTCAGAAATGACGTCCCATCATTTCTGCAGTATTTTATCAGTCCTACAGACCAACAGTAATACAATGTGGGAGGTGATTACACAGGGCTTGAGTACCAGGGGCTGGGATTACTGAGGGAATCTTGGAGGCTGCCTACTACTACGAGTCCTTGTAAAGGAAAAACAAACTCAACACACCTCCAATAAATTATCTGTGACTTGAACTTGCAAAATAAGTGCTTGAACTTGCAAAAATATGAAACTAAATACAAACCTCTTTGGCATAAATAAGTTGTACAAAAATACACTACTATTTTTTAAAGCTTTGTTTGCTCATTCAGAATAATCAGGCCTCATAAAAATCCAAAATTTTGCCAATCCTGGGATACACATTTTAAAAGGTATCCCTTGATAACTCTACAACCATCTAGTTTGTTCACTGGAAGATAAGTTTCACATTGCAGTGTTACTGAAACCTGCATTAGATATCTAATCCACTTACTGCTAGAATCAACAGAAAATTCTGCATTGCTTTCTTACTGCTACATTTTTCGCTGATGAATGGCTGCAAGTTTGCCTGTGCAAAAATGGAATCTGCATAATACATTTGCTCCCAACATAAATATGATACTGGCTGCCACAGCACAAATTCTTTGGATTCCAGCATGCCTATATTCTGTAGGTCCCCAAATGATTCATTTCCCCTATCCCATTTCTGATCTGAATCACCGTAAAATCTTCCTTTTCAGAATGCTATGATATCATTTGCCTTCACTTGGCATAAAAAAGATCATACGTGAAAGTGCAAAGCAGTCACTGAAGTCACGTGGCAATGCTCAGTTGGAAGGCGAATCTGTAGATGGTACACAACATGCTTGTATTAATTAAGTCTAGTCACGGAAATTGAAAAGTGACCACAACTTGTGACCTACTAATACAAATGTTTTCTCAGCATGTAACCGTTTCCTGAGGTTTTGGTTTATGCTGAGAAGCCCAATCGAATGAAACAGTGTCAGTGTTCATTTATAGACATATCAGGATGTTACCCCAAGAGAGAGGAGCTAAAAGGTGTCACCAGAGATCACAGCTGTGTCTCAATCAGCAGCAAGTCTCCATTAGTCCTGCAGGCATGGGGGTCATGCTGAGACCCAGGGGCTTCTGTTCTGACACCCTCTTTCTCATATTCTGCCTAGACCGTGAGACACCCCCCTGCTGCCCCCCAGGTCCAGCCAGATGACAAGTCATCGTTTCAAAGGCATAACTAAAGGGGCAGAATGACCATGTCGCCACAGTAAAGTTGGCTCGGCATCAGAAAATAGTATCCATATGCTTGAGGAGATTTTGAACCACTTGGCACTTCACTGCCTTCGACCATCCAGAAAATACACTCTGGGCCTGAAAGCTCCTTAACAAAGGATTTCCTAGCATTGACACTGGGCGTGTGGCTTTCAAGGATTAGATGGAGCCTCCGACCTCAGACATCGGGATCATCAGCCACAAGCTGTTATGTTCTAAGAGTGTGTCAGGACCCCTTGGCCCTCACCCCACAGGAACCAGGAGAAGGACCTCTGACACTCGCTCCCCAGCGCCACCTGCTGGTTCGTTGCAGCTAACGTCAACACCGGCCGTGGAGAGACAGAGCTCATGGGTCCGGAGGTGAATGGCCACTTAATCATTGAAAGAGACAAACGAATAAAATCTCTCACACACAGAGCCTGGCACGCACCCTCTTTAAGCCTCTGTCAAAGTGCAGCTGCAGAAGGAGAAAGGACCCCACCCCCGCTGCCGCTTTCTGGCTAATCGGGATGTCGTTTGGGGGCTACTTTTCAGAAGGACTAGAAAGGGCTGTAAAGCATGCATGCGAAGTGCTGATGTCGACTTTGCTCCAGGACCTTCACTGTTTAAAAACATGCTTTCAAAACACTAAACATTTTGGGGTGGGTGGGCGGGGGAATGGCTGGAGACCAAGAGAAACGGCTTTGTTATGAAATCCCTTGGTATATTCTCCAATATACTCAGGATTCGGTTCTGGTAGGGAAGTTCTCAGCAATCCATTTTACTGAGGATCATGTTCATTCTTTACTGCTGAACTGATGCAGGGGATTCAAACTAAAGCATCCAAGGAGAAAGAGGAAAGCCTCACAGCAGCAGAGCAGACTGGGGGCGCCCACAGCAAAAACCGACCTGCCGGCAATAATCTCAGGCCCCCTGGGCAGGCCTCTCCAGGCAGCTAGGAGACAGTTCGATTCCCCTTTGATCGCTCGTGCACATGCATCCTATCGATATCACAAAAGGGATCACTGAAAATGAACTTCCTGCTCTCACTTTAGCTGCCTGCCGCCTGGGCTGGGAGGAGCCAGCAGCGCCTAGAATCTCATTAGACCTGAAGCCAGGAAGTGGTTTAGAGCATTACTTCATGAGGTTGTCAAGGTAACTGGCCAGGCTGCCTCTCTGGAATCCTGCGGTTCGTGATGACAGGTTCTCCCACCAGGTGAGGAGCAGAGGGGTGGCCTGCCACCTGAAGCACAACAGCTAGCAGCCCAGGCTTGGAAAGGTGATCGCAGGCTGGGCTGTAGCTGCTGCGCTGCATCATGGGGGTGTGTGTGGGGTGGGGGGGGGGCGGCAGGAACAACCCCTACATCCCCCGTACAAGGGGAAAGACTATCCTTGGTGTTAGTTACCACTGCCCAGAGCTCCAGAAGAGCGCCTCCTGCCCTGTCATCACCCTCACGTCTGAAAGAGGCTCTGAAGCTCACGAAGGGAACCCTTCACTCCCCGAGTGCTCAGGCCCCGGTTTCCTGTCCCTTCTAGAATGGGACCCTATGTTAGTTCCCTCAGGCCTTATAACAAAGTACCACAAACTGTGTGGTCTTAAACAATAGAAATTTACTCTCTCACAGTTCTGGAGCCTAAAAGTCCAAGATTAAGGTGTTGGCAGGGCCATGCTTCCTTCAAAACCTCTAGGGGAGGATCTTTTCTTGCCTCTTCCCAAAGCTCACAGCCCCAGGTGTTCCTTGGTTTGCAGTAGCCTCCGTCTTCACATGGCTGCCTTCCCTCTGTGTGTCTCTGTGTCTTTACATGATGTTCTCCTCCCTGTGTCTGTCTGTGCCTAAATTTCCCTCTTCTTATAAGGACACCAGTCATGTTAAATTGATCTTAAGCTTACATCTTCAAAGGCTTTATTTCCAGTTAAGCGTACATTTACAAGTACTGGGGGTGAGTATTTCAACATATTTTTTTGAGGAACACGATTCAATCAACAACAGGCCCATTCCTCACTCTGTACAAAGACGGGTACACACATGAGTTTCCCAGGCCCACGGCAGGACAGGCCAAACCCTACTGCCCAACAAACTCACTGAACACCAGGTGGAAAGTCAACCAAAGCAGAGGCGTTAAAATGGAACCACTGAAGAAATGAAGGGCAACCCTGTGGCCTTGGATGTCAAGGTCACCTGATGGTCCTGAGCCTGACAACAGCTTCTGTGGGTGCTCCTGTCTCCTTTCCTGAGGCTCCAGGGGAGAAGGTGTAGGGCAAGGAGCTCACCAATAAAGTCAGCTGGGAGGGGCTGCCCTTTCTGCAATCAGCAGACAGACGGACCCTGGCTTTCCATTCAGTAGCGTTCTCCAAGACCTCTAGATCGGGCAAAGCCTTCCTCAGCCCTGTGAGTCACTCATTCTGTGCAGCTCAGAGAAAACATTCCAGGTGAGATGTGCCTGCCCTTGCTCGCCAAACAGAGGCTGTTATTTAGGGGTAGCACAGAGATTTTGCATTGTCTTTATGTCAGGGGACTGCTAGAAACTCTTTAGACAGGTGGTATTCTTGTGAATCGAAGCCACAGGGTGAAGATCCCACTCTCAGAAACAGAAAAGACCTGGACACCATGCCTTTGCACTCATTTGCTTTCTCTAGGTGTTCAGAGAGGGAAGTCCCATGCTTTTCACCAGAAGCTATTACCGTGTTGTTTGAAACATCACCTTTCATAATTGGATTAAGGCCACGGACTCTGAAACAGCAGTTTTCTTTTTGGAAATAAGGATAGGGTTAATATCAGGTGAGAAAAGGTTAATGGGCAAACATAGCAGAGTTTAGGAGAACAGACTTGCCAGAGCCAAGGGAATGAGATAGAAACACGGAGGGATTTGCTGTTTATCCCCAAATTCTTCCCCACATTCTGGGATTATTTCCGTCTCACATCCTGAAACCAGCTTGGTCCTCAAACTATTGTGTCCCTTTGCTGGGTGCTCTCCATATATGATCTCACAGACCCCTAAAGAGGTGGTATAACATCACGGCAGTAACTCTGGTACCAGGGCCAGACGGTTAGGCTCAAGTCCATACCCCCGCCTTGCCACCTCCCCGCTTGACTCTAGGCAAGCCGGTGAGTTCTCTGTGCTGTGAAACAGGAGACCTGAACACCGACTTCATAGAGCGATTGTGACGAATAAAAGAAATAACCTGTGGAAATGCTCAGTAAATGTTAGCTCCTATTGTTAGCTATTGTAACTATTCCCACTTCATATAAAAGGAATCTGAGCTTTAGGAAGACTGAATAATACACTCCGGTAACACAGCTAATTGTGGAAGACAAGATTCAACCCCAGATTTGAAAGCTGTCCAGACCCTCACCATAGCATGACTATTATGCACAACTGCTTCCCTGACAATTTGGGCCAACATCGCCTTTCAGGCTCCCTGACCTCCATTTTCAGTTCAGGCTCCAGCCTTTCAGTTTCTTCCTGAAAGTCCAGTACCCTCCTGGCTTCCCCTTTTGCCCAAAGCCCAGGGCTCCCCTTTGGAACCCATTTTCCCCAGAGAGCACCTCATAGTTCAGACCAAGCCTCTCCCCTCAAGCAGATGCTTTCCTTGGAATCCCCTTCTGCCAGCACTGCCTTTGAATTTCTAATGCAGCAGTGGCCACGCATATCTGCTGAAATATCAACAGCTGATGGTGGTTTAATTCCTTGCCTTCATTCATTCAACAGTAGTATAAAGGACAGGCTTTCAAGCCACTATGGGCCAGGCACCAATATTTGCACTGCTGACACGATCCAAGCTCATGGCCCCAGTCCTCACAGAGTCTATGGTCTAGAAAGGAACGAAGACATGTGGACAAGTAACTCACATATAAGTGGTTATGAACTGGGGTGCTGTTTATGAATAATGAGCTATGGGAGTGCCGAGGTGGGGATGCTTTTGTTGGGTCCAGAAGAATGAATCTGATTTCATAAAGAAGGTCCTAGAATTGCAAAGCCTGGAAAAGAAGAAAGTGCAAAGAGAGATAGAATGGGTATAAACTTGAGTAACCATGGGCGTATGGGCCAGTGTGGCTGGAGCTTACTGAGCCTAAGGGAAGATGATGGGATATGGCTGGAGATCTAGGTAGAGTCCAGCTGGAGAAGCACTTGAGTGAGCGGTTCGGTTTTCCTCCTGATGCTACTGGTTCTCGAACTTTAGCCTGCATCAGAATCACATGAAGCCTTGATAAAAATGCAGATTTCTGGCTCCTTCCCAAAGTTTTTGATTCAGCACATCTGAGATGGGGCTTGGAAATTTATATTTCTGACATTCCCAGGTCCCTGCTCCTGCTAGGACCACACTTTGAAAATTAATGTGGCAGAGAGTGGATTAATGGAAAACTGTCTGGAAACATCTGCGTTGTAAGTTGAGGTGCTGTACAACTCACAGTGCTGTACGTTGTAAGTACAATGCTGGCTGAGGGTTGCTGGCCTCCCCTGCAGCCCCACTCCCACCCCAAAGCAGTTGCTAATAGTTCCTGAATAATAGCTAATGTTTACGGTTGTTGCTGCATTTAAGGAAGAGTGCTGCCGTACAGCTTTTCTTCTTATAGCTGCTGGGATCAAAATCAACTCCACTGCCTCTTTCCAAAGGGAAGAAACCCATATTCCAAAGTGGGTCTAAAAATTCCCTCGTAAATGCAAAGAAAATTTCTTGAAAGAGGTATGTCGTTGAGAAGTTGGAAATCAAAATATAAAGGTTGCTGCATACCTCTCTGATCTCATGGCTTTCCCTCTCTTTTTTTTTTTTTCCTAGCCTGGTCACCGTGTTATTTATCTCACATACCAGGCAAGCCTTGGGGCTTTTCACTGGCTACGCCTCCTACCTGGCGTGTCCTTCCCCCATATCCACATGGCTCACTCGCTTCAACCCTTCAGGTCTTTTATCATTTAAATCTTTTATGGAAAATGGTTTAAAATACCATCCTCCCTCCCCAACACACCACACACACACACAACCCCCCTAATCCTGCTTCATTTTTCTCCAGAGCACACATCACCGCCCCTCACACTGCATATTTTACTCTTTTCTCTGTTCACATTCCACGTCTCCCCCACGAAAATGTGAGCTTCATGGAGGCAGGGATTCTAGTCTTATTTGTTCACTATGGGGTATCTAACACCTAGAACAGTACTTGAAACACAGAGTAAAAATACTTTACTATTTCCTGAATGAATCAATCAAATTGGTCCTTCCACACCCTGATTTTAAGACCTGGGCTTGTTCAGTAATTTTCCTGCCCAGGACGGCCAATCAAACTGCTCTATGTCTCTTATTAATAAAACGGGAATAATAAAATCTGCCTCACCCAGATTTCAGAGTTCGGGGAAGCCAGACTGAGATCTAAATTATGAAAGGGCCGTAAAACATTAACTGTAATGCAAATGCAAATTATTTTAAATTATTTTCCAATTCCCATAAAAGAATATAACATACATATGCAAAGAAGCCATTACTATGACCAGTATTTATTTTTCAGGCATACTGAAAAAATAGGCAGATTTCTTTGTTTCACTGTGTGTTCATATATAACTCTTTGTATGTGCTACAGAAATAGAAAACAATTACGAAAGCTGCTAGCAGTGAGAAAAATAAACAGAAACAAGTCAAGTGTAAGATTACTCAATTGAGTATATTTAGTATGTATAAACAGTAATGAGTGACATTAAGTTACAAGGCAGTTCAGGGACTGTTAACTCAATATCATCTAGTAAAGTAATGGGGAAAAGTAAATGTTTATCAGTTTTATTAATATATATAACTCAAATGTCCCCAGACCACCCCAAACTATGGGTTCGATTGAGATCACACTGACATGAATTCACAGTCCGCTGGCCTACGTGATTACAGACCCCCCTGTACAACAACAGCCCATCTGCACAGACTGCTCCACTTATCCTGAGACTCTCTGGGGTTTTTCCCATTTGCTTATGATTATTTCTCTCAGGGTTTTCTGAAGCAGCCTGCTTCCTGATGTCCAGCACCCACAGCCCTTAGAAAAGGTGCTATAGGAACAGTGCTTTCGAGACTTGAGAACAATTTCTCATCACCCCAAAGATACATACTCTCCAAAGAGCCTGTGGGTCCAACCTGAACTGGAGCCATGCTGCATCAGCTTCCAGAATGGGGAGGTTGGCCCCTCTCTTTAGGTTTTGCACCTAGACCCTGAGGATGTGCTAGAAAATGACAAATGAAAAGCCAATGGCATTTTCCCTTCCTCCATGTCATTCAGTTTAAGGCAAGTCTTATAGAATGGTTGTTATCAGAAAGCATGTCTTCACTTGACCTTAGAAAACTCCTTACTGTTGTACAAGCCATACATAGACTTGATCTCACATTTCTTGAAAGCTTTATTGTACTTTTAGTGGTTACTCTGGTGTATTAACGTCTCTAAGAAAGCAGACAGGGTGTTGAAAAACAGGAAAAAAGTAAAATACACTCTCCAGCTTCAACAGAACTAGTCACAATTACACTTGGATTATGAGAGTGGCGCTACACACAAGGCTGTTTTCTAAAGCACTCCTGGCTTCCCCTTTGCCCACTCTGCATTCCAGGCAAGTTTGGCCCAGATGTGCTTATTTTCTGCTTGCTGGCAAGGGGACGTTTGTGCAATTCTCCATTCAAGCAGTAAAGAGTGACTCTCAATTTTTTCACCTTTGATGGGAAATAAACAATCAGGACACTTGTATCTTCTAGAGAAGCACAATGGAGGGAACATCTCAGGGAACAGCCCTCGTGATGATACTCCCAACAGGAATGCTGTTCCCACTCCATTTCTCTACTGTGCAGGCGCAATGCCTTTACTTCACTCCAAGCACAGGAAGTCAGTGGGCTTTTGCGTTTATTGTTATGGGGTATTCCACATCTAATAGATGGATATGTTCTTCTCAATTAATAACTCATTGGAAGGATCCTGAAATTCAAATGCTATAGAAACTTTGCCTTGAAAACATGTTTTTATTTCATTTTTCTTGATTTTCAGCAAAAAAAACCCCACATAAATTCACCTATGAGCTGTGATCTCTGCAATGCTCATAAACTGAATATTTGATGGTGAAAAGCCCGTGTGTTATCAGCCCAGCCTGGAGGTCAGTATGAAGTGCAGCCACATGCTGCAGCCATATGAGTTGACAGAGTCAGGACAGTCACTGTGAGTTAATGGGAGTTTCCTCTTTCTCTCATACATTTAAGGAGGAGACACAATGCCACTAGCATTATTTACCTCCAGATTTAAGTTCAAAATCTCACTATCATTTTTTGTGAATAACTTAACAACTTTACATCTTGTAAATTAAAAAAAAATGATAAGACAAAAAAAGAAATGGCAGAAAATTGAAGTCATCTTCTTTGATTTCTATTCCGTGTGATACTTAAAAGCAAACTGACTGGGCTTAAGGGAGATGCTGGACTGGAGATTAAAAATAACAGCAAACTGAGGAAGACAAGTGGGGAGATAAGATGAATAAGGAACCTTTATCACCCACAGCTTTGTCTTTCCCTATAACAAACAGGTTATTTCCAGTAACCTGTTTGTTTGCTCAAAGGTCTAGCACTTTTTAAGGAGCCCAAGAATGATTTGAGGGAAACTGTAAGCCATATATATTTCTGCTGAACTCCAGTCTGAAATTAGAGGTTTGGAAAAAAAAAAAGACACATATAATGGAATCCAACTCATGGAGGACATCAGAAAGGGAATTTTTAAGTCATTTTTTTACAACCTAGCTATTCAAATTAGCATGCAATCATTTCAACATTTCTGAATAAAAGGTTTTTCAACATTTAAAAACAAAACAAGAAAAACATGTTTGTGCATAATTTAGAACTTTTCGCAAAGTGTAACCTTGGTGCATTTCCTTGTAATTTGTAAACTTATGGAAATTAATGTAATTCATTAATTCTTTTATATCTTGAATATTTCCTTTTAATATTCAATTATTTAATTGCAAAGTAATACATGATTATTCTTCAAATCCTTCCATTTTTCCTAATTCTTTCAAAAGTAAAAACAAGATGGTGTCAATAAATTAATTTTTAAAATTTTTTGTTTATGATATAAAAATGTTCACTAAAAGTAATCACAAAGTCAATAGATGTTGGAAAGCATTTCTGAGATGGGGATGAAGCAGTTTAAAATTTGGCAAAAATAAGCATCAGCATCTCAATTCTAATAGATATCATGAGTTCCCAAGTATTCTTGTACCCAGAGGAACAGAACAAATAGGACATACAGGTAGTGAGAGAAAGGGAAGTTTTAAAGAATTGACTCATACAATTGTGGAAGTTGCCAAGTCTAAAACCAGTAGGGCTGGGCAGCAAGCCGCAAACTCAGGTAAGAGTTAATCTTGCACTACTGAGGGCAAATCTGTAGGGCAGGCCATTAGACTGGAAACTTAGGCACAATTTCTGTGTTGCAGTCTTAAGTCAAAATTTCTTCTACCAGAAACCTCAGTCTTTGTTGTTAAGGCCTTCAACTGATTGGATAAGGCCCACCTACATTATGTAGAGAAATCTGCTTTACTTAAAGACTGTATAAGTTAATCATATCTAAAAAATACCTTTACAGCAACATTTAGATTTGTATTTGACACTATAGCCGAGCCAGTTTGACACACAAAATTAACTATCACAGTCCCGAAGGTAGGCAGTGTTCTAGGAGGGAAGGTAAGAGTTGAAGTCCCCTTATCTTACTTTCCCACAAGAAGCGGTATCTATTAACTAATTTGGTCCTCATAGAAATAGATTGCTGTCTTCAAGAATAAGAACGTGTCTGTGTATGTGTGTGAAAGGGAGTTAGCAAAATAAAACACGTGATTAATAATGACTTTAAGTTATGATTTCTGTTTGATTTTAAATTTAAAGAGAGTATCTTTTATTCACAAGCCCAGGGATTTGACATATAAATAAATTTATATTACCGTTAGAACTGTAAAAATTTAAAAACTGTAAAAAGTAGTTTTAAAATCAAATGGCAGTCTGATAATGGTGGTTTATCTTACAGTGAACTAACCTTCACACAGATAATTATTACAAATTCTATTAACAACAACAACAACCAAAAAATTCAGCTATTTCAAGGTACTGAAAGCATCTAAAGCAGACAAAAACCGGGGACAGGGAGAAGGGAGCCTGTGAAGGAAGGGACTGCACAGTGTGAGATCCACATTTACATAACCTCTCCTGAGGACACTCCCTTCTCTGTGCAGCACAGGATGGTTACAACTCAAGCAGAAAGTAACGTTCTTACGGTTTGAAGTGTTCTGACATGGTGGTGTTTGAGGCTATCAGAGTACAGTAGCTAGAAATTAAGGGGGAAAATCCTGGAGAGGCTGTAGCTACCAAGATACTCAAAATCTACATATAAAGCACTGCCACACCCTTGGCTGACCTGCATATGTGCCTGCCCAGAGGAGACTAGAGAGGGTCTGGCAGAAAGCAACAGCTGGAAGGCTAAAAGAACTAGATACATGTTCCAGGGTCTACCCAGCACAGAAGACAAAGAATTTGAATTTGAATCCTGCCAATGTGTTGTAGACTAGAAGGAGAAACCTGGGGTTTTAAAAGATTGCAATCTAGTATAGCCATGTGACTTTGTTGTGGCTTTGGGTTTTGTCCAAGAAGAGCAGATCAGTAATAAAGTGGGAAAATGTGGTTTAGACCACTTAAGTGTGGGACTGATGCATCATCATGGCGAACCATGATGACAAATAATTATCAGTGGGTTCCCAGCCATGATCAGTCTGTGCCAAAGATGAGAAATATTTTCATCGAGATGCCATCTGATAAAATAGGGAGCAGCAGCTTTCATTTGTACAGTGATCAAAAGTGGGGGAAAGAGAAACAGTGAATCTTGACTCATAAAGATCCAGATGCAAATGGCCTTGATAAGTTGAAGAAATGGTTATAATTTAATAAAATACAATTCAGTAGACAAATTCTTAGGAAAGTGAACCAAAACACAGAAATAAATATGAAAATAAGGCAGGAGATAGACTAGGAGAATGGTTCTTTAACTTTTTGGTCTCAGGACTCCTTCATTCCCTAAAAAGCTATGGTGAACTTCAAAGTGTTTTATTGGTATAAGTTATATATATTAGAAAGTAAAATTGAGAAAAATTTGAAATCTATTTTATTCAGTTTTAACTAACAATAATTCCATTCTTTATTAACACATAACTTTTTAATGAAAAATAAAATAGTAGCTGGTAAGCATAGCATTATTTTACATTTTTGCAAGTCTCTTTAATGTCTGTCTTACTAGAAGACAGCTGAAGTCTCATATCTGATTTTATAGTCAACATGTTGAACTGTCACATATCTTGTAGCCCCCGGAAAATACCACCCCATAATCATGAAAGATTATGAGTGAAAACTGCAAATAACGTCTGAATATTATTATGAAAATAGTTCTGGATTTGTGGACCATCTGAAATGGTCTCAAAGACCCCTGAGAATCCTCTTTGCAGAGAATTCACGTGTAAAATGAATATTCTCAGACTCTGGGTCACCTCTGAGACTTCATTTGACATACTTCTTTTCTAGGCCTCCTTATCACCAATCCTTCAGTATCCTTCCTTACAAATATCAGGCCATCCCACAGAGTTATTAACAGCTTCCCATGAATCTATAGTTCCACACCTCTGCTCATCTCTCTTTCTAAGCAAAGTGGACAAACATGTATCATTTGAAATTCTGACCACAGGGAGAATTTCCCTTCCTGGTCACACTTGTGGGATATCCCTCAGGTAAGGTATAAACCTGCAGCATCCCACTTCAGACTGGTTCTAGCACATTGTACACACATATTTCTAAATCAGGCTTGAATATTCTCCTCGGTTCCCATGATGCCTTAGTTGCAGGGTGAGGGAGAGGTAGGCAATGCAGCAAAAGCAGATGCATTAAGACCACGAGCCACGTGACCATGCAACATCCTGGTGCCTTCAATACCTACTCAAACCTAATTTTACAACTGATGATGATCCACTATCCAAATTTATGGCTCAGTGGGTCATATAACACCCTGCTTGTTATAGAAATTCGATTTGCATGGCCACTTGGTATCTCTAAGGCTCAACAGCAAACCAGGCGTTATTTCTTTAAAAGACAATAAATATTTCTTGAAAAAAAGTACAGTTCTGCTCTGGAAATCAAGAGACTTGCACTGCAACTCTCCTAACGGGGCTTTCCGTGCATCCCAGTCTATCACAGTGAATACTGAATTAGATTCACTATGACATAAGGTCCAAGTAGTAGAGCTTCTTACGATGCAGCAGGGTTTACTTGGCTCCCAAATGTGATAAATTATTGCCTTCAAAACCCCCAAACCTCCTTTCTTAAGTGGTGGGCATTTTGCAAAATATAGAAACTTGTCTTCACTTTGGATGCAATATCTTGACACGCCCTGTATTACAAGAGTACCAGAAATTTCTCTGAGATGACAGGCACATACATTTTCATTGGGTTTATATTCCACCCTGGACAGGTAAATATATATCTTACCAAGTGTTTGGGGTCTATTGTTGTGTAACATATCACTCCAAAACTTAGTGACTTAAAACAACAACAATCATTTCATTATCTCTCAAGGTTTCTGTGACTGGGAATGTGGGAAGGGCTTGGCCGGGCAGTTCTGGCTCAGAATCTCTCATGTAGTTGCAGTCAGATTGTGTCTGGGACTGGAACAGATGGGGTGCTGAGGCAGTTGGAGAAAGGCCAAGTATCTCTCCCTGAATGTGGTCTCAGGTCTCTCTGTAGGATCCTTCTGTTTCCTTACAGTATAGAGTCTTTCTGCTTATATGGCAAGTGAAGGCTTCAAGCACAAATATTCTACCGAGTAATGGAAATCATTTTATCCTTTATGACGTAGACCAATAGGACACATAGCACCACTTCTGATGTGCTCTTCTGATTGAAGCAGTTAGAAAAGCCCACCCCGTTTCAGGGAAGGGAAGATAGAATCAACTCTACTTTTGAGTGGGAGGAGTGTCAGAATCCCATTGTGCAAAAAAAGTATGTGGGATTGGAGACACTACTGCAGCCATTTTGGGAAAATACAATCTACCAAATCAGGTATCAAGGGCATCTACTAATTCTTGCTGCAAAGGTGCTATAACATGATATCATTAATCAGAGTGAAATGGAATGATGAGATGATCATGGTTTAGAATATGACGGTGAGTAGGAGAGTTGGCTTTGCCCTAGTAGGACACAGCACAGCCCCACAGAACACAAGTGTACTGTTGTGCCTTTCAGGTGAAAGTAGATTGCTTCTAGTAGTCTCTGTTTATTAGAATGGTCTTAAAAAGTGTTTTCCGGAAAAATAGCTACATAGCATGTGCAGGGCAGTGGTGGTTTTAGAAAATAGACTACACCTAGAACAATAAGTATAATTTGAATCACCACCTGCTGGGTTTACAATAGTCCCCTGTCATTCTCCTAGACCCTTTCATCTTCTGCACAGAAAAACATTTGCCTTATTTGAGAATGTGTGTTGCAGTTCACCCTGAGGTGCAGAACTGCTTATACATAACTTTTTTAGTTAGAGGTGCAAATTCCAGAGTCTTAGCCCTCCTTCCCATAATAGCCTTCACTCCTCTTATCAGACAGTTATTTTGGGGAATCTGTCAGCAGCCAAATTTGTCTGTTACAACTATGCCTTCAGGAACCAGAGAAATAACTATGGTAGAGAAAATGTACATGGACACAGGGACCCACTGTAGGCAGACAGAGGCCAACTCCACTTGACCACTGATCTCCAAAAGCACCCACAATGATATTCTGAGTCTTAAGGGTTTATGTAATTTGAAGTCGGTAGTCAATAATGCCCACAATTTCTCCTCAACTCGGAGTTTTTCTGATAAATGGCTGTAAATCTCTTTGAGAATACATAGAAAGACATTATTCCAATGTCTTAGGGTCTTTCTGCAAGGATTTGTGAACTGGTTCATGTCTGGACATTGAGAGAGTGACCATGACTCTCACCCATGTGACTCAAGTCACACCTTCATTTCCAGATTTAGATTTTTTTTAAATTAAGCCTAACTTTACAAGCCTCCCCATTTACTAGAGTTCTAGGGATCCCATGATCAATTAACCACAAAGACCCTTATAGATCAAGGTACTGTGATTATCCCACTAGCCTACTGCTTATTTCAGTAACAGATGACAATTTTCTGCTGATTAATTACTGCCTCTGAGACTCTGCCAACTGGAGACCCTATCATACTCTAAGTCAGGGAACTAGTTTCAAAGCCAGGATCTTTTGAAACTTTCATACTGGGCCTACCAGAGACATTTGTTCCCTAGCATTTTTCAAAAATATTAATCTTTACATAGCTAATATATATTTTAGTACTTGGCTAAGGGAGTGTCCTTGGGGTCCTTTCTTGGTACATGGTAAAAGTGAAGATGAAAGAGTCATAGCAAAACTCAATTAAAATTCCTATCTCTCTAAGTCTTTGGATTCCCCCTCTACACTATCTAAGGAATTTCTGGTATCTCAACCTCATTTACTGGAGGCATCATTGAAACTAGCAGGAAATAGAAAAAAGTAGAGTTTTGGCTCAAGAATCTCTCGCAGAAAAAAGAAAAAGGTAGAATTTTCGCCCAAGGCTGTCTCACAGTGGGTTCCCAGTGTCCACAGACTCATCCCATAATTATTTCTCCAGTGTTATCGTATTATAAAACCTGGTAAACCAATATTTAAATTTTCTAGATTCTTTTGATGAATACGAATTAAATACATTTGCACTGACTAGAAGAACCTATGCAAGACTTAAAGGAAGGGAGAATGAAAGTAGATTATCAACTATATCCAATAAATAGCTAGTTAAAGGCAAATATCAAAATAAAATGAGCTGAGATCCAGACCTTTGAAATTTTTCATTGCAGCTCTATTTACAATAGCCCGGAGATGGAAACAACCTAAGTGCCCATCATCGGATGAATGGATAAAGAAGATGTGGCACATATACACAATGGAATATTACTCAGCCATAAAAAGAAACAAAATTGAGCTATTTGTAATGAGGTGGATAGACCTAGAGTCTGTCATACAGAGTGAAGTAAGTCAGAAAGAGAAAGACAAATACCATATGCTAACACATATATATGGAATTTCAGAAAAAAAAATGTCATGAAGAACCTAGGGGTAAGACAGGAATAAAGACACAGACCTACTGGAGAACGGCCTTGAGGATGTGGGGAGGGGGAAGGGTGAGCTGTGACAGGGCGAGAGAGAGGCATGGACGTATATACACTAACAAACGTAAGGTAGATAGCTAGTGGGAAGCAGCCGCATGGCACAGGGATATCGGCTTGGTGCTTTGTGACCGCCTGGAGGGGTGGGATAGGGAGGGTGGGAGGGAGGGAGACTTAAGAGGGAAGAGATATGGGAGCATATGTATATATATAACTGATTCACTTTGTTATAAAGCAGAAACTAACACACCATTGTAAACCAATTATACCCTAATAAAGATGTTAAAAAAAATTGTTTAGTGTGAAAATTATGTATGTTATGCTTAAATATTACATTCAAAAAATCTGTTGTACTAACTTCACAGAGCAGTAGATATAATAACCAAATGATATAACAATATTGGAAATTATTTTTATTGGACTCTACTATTTGACAGATGTTGTACAGATTTTTTTTTTCTGTTCCCACATAGCCCATATGATAAGCATTATTATCCCCATTTAACAAATGAAGGGGCTAAGAACCAGAAGTGTTAAGTAGCATAGCTAATAAAGATCACCTTGACTTAAAAAAAAAATATATATATATATATATATATATATATATAAAACCGAGATTTTTTCCAAATTTTCAGATCACACGGAGCAAAAAGTGAGAAAGTTTTTCTGCAGTGTTAATAAAATAACCTTTTTAAGTTTTAATTTTTTCTGTCTATTTAGTAATATGCATATTAGTGTAGTAGTACAATGAATTTATAACTGTGGCAGAAACGATGTTTGTTTTAAAAATTTACTGATGGTGTGTACATTAAAAAAAATTTGAATACCACTGATCTAGAAGACAGAGCACTAAGCCAAAAGTTATTATGTATAGTACTATAGTTTAAAGAATAAGCAAAACTCATATATATTTTATACATACATATATACATATAGTAGAAAAAACACACCCACACACAGACACACATATATATACAGGCACATACATATTTCTGTAAGTGTTGCATTGTTAGACTACTCTGTGCGAATGGCCCAACTTTAAAGCCCTCATTATATATAGACATATAATTTGGAAAGCATGTGTTTCCATTCACCTGATCTATGATCTTGGCAACCACTGCCGTGACAACAATACAAGTTAAGAAAAAAATTACCAATGTTCTCCTTCAAAAGAGATTTGAAAGATGTATGTAATGGATATGATGAACAGTGGAACAGAAAGACCAGGTGAAGCTCATCAGACATATTTTAAATCCTATTTTACGTTTTCAGCGAGATTTCTAAATATGCAAGACCCTTCCTGTTAAACCAAGGGCCTTAATCTCAAAGATGAATGCTTTTAACTTCCATTTTACATCACATGGTCTTGTGATAGAGAGAACAACAGAAGTTCTGCAAATTATTTCTGTAAAAATAATTCTGAAAAGAATGAACGCAGATCTTTTACATAAAATCACTTACATCAATGAATATTAGACAAGGCCAGTTAGTTTTCCTAAGAAATAGAAATATAAATTGCCTAATAGTAATGCATTAAAAAGACAGTGCACATAGTACCAAAAAATGTAATACTGTGTACAGTGCTTTTCAGTAGCCTTTCTTATTTTCTTAAAAATAAATGGAAATTGCTGAAATGGAAGAGCAAATCTGTTTCGACTGAGTCATATTTTCTAAAGTCACAATTTAATGGATACTTTACCTTAAATCTCTCTGTGCCTCAAAAGTTATATAATATTTTCCTAGATATTTTCATCACCCTATCAGAGTAGAGATGATGAATCTTGAAACATAAAATCATCAGCCAAAATGACCTCATGTAGAGATACTCAAATCATAATAGGATATGGATATTGAATGATTAGGAATTATGAATATCTAAAATATTTTTAACAGACTCTTCCCAACTTTTCCCAACTAGATTGCTTCTTAAAATGCAATGAACAACTAAAATAAAATACAGAACTGCTAATCTAAAATAAATCAGATACATTGAATATTTAGACTAGAGCAAGACCACATAAGTGGTACCGTTGTCTCCTTAGAGATAACTCACTATATAGAAACCTATGGAAACAAGTTTCTCGAGACTTTCGTTGTTCATAAGCCAATAACCACTTCCACACATCTGAATATTGCTCACTCTGAAATACGCTACTTTGAACGAATCTGCAAGCTGTACATCTCAGTCAGGTTGGCTAACCTCTAGACCAGTCTTATGTTTATTGCCCTAACACTATCTTTTATTACATAATATAAATTACATAAATAGAATATATCTGAGTAACAAGGGGCTTTACTAGGAGACAAGTACCTTGATCGTACCTTATTCTGAGTACTGTGATGTATAACTGAATTCAGAATTGCCCTTCTCTGTCAATGATAATGTTTCTAATCCTAGAAAATTAAGGACTCTGTTTTCTCCTATATTTTCTTATAGTTTCTCCTTCATTTTTCCATGGATGATAATGATAACAAAGCAACAGCCCAACATTTTTATGCAGTTCTTACTAGGTGGTACCAGATATTTTAGTGATTTCATGTATTATCTCATTAAATCTCAGAATAACTCTAGGAGGTAGGTATTATTTCAAGGTTCTATTACAGATGAGGAAATGAAAGCTAAAGAAAGGTTAAGTAAATTACCCAAAGTCGAACAGCTGTTTAAAGTGTCAGAGGTGCATTCTGAGCTGTCTGATGCAAAGCCCATGCTCTTAAACACTACATCATACTGTGCTTCCTAGAAATGAAATGTCATGTCTGATACCAAAGAGAGAATAGCTTTTTATAGAGTCTGATGTTCACCTCTGACTCATTTTCTCTTCTATACAATTCTAATAAGGACATGGAAGGTCCTGGGGTGAATTCCTTCCAGATCTCTCATGCTGCTCTTGATGAGTGCTTGCAGAGATCAGAGATCGTGACTCACTCTCCCTCTGTCATCCTGCAAATGTGGTATATGTAACATAGTGACACCAAAATTCCAGACCCTTTGTCCAAGGTTCATGCAAGCCCTGGACTGAGGAAATACTGGGAGTGGTCAGGAGAGTATGATTGAGGAAAATAAAGAAAACGTATAGAGCACTTTTTCTCTCAGGTAAAAGTGGACAGAATGATAGTCTTTAATAAATTATTTGTATAATGTACATTTATGAGGCAAATTTGATCTATAAAAATAATTATCTAGGGCTTCCCCGGTGGCACAGTGGTTGAGAGTCCACCTGCCAATGCAGGGGACACGGGTTCGTGCCCCGGTCCGGTAAGATCCCACATGCCGTGGAGCGGCTGGGCCCGTGAGCCATGGCCGCTGAGCGTGCGCATCCGGAGCCTGTGCTCCACAACGGGAGAGGCCACAACAGGGAGAGGCCCGTGTACCGCAAAAAAAAATTATCTAAAACAAAGTAGTATTTACAAAGAAATTCCATTAAAAATTCCATTAGGACATCTAAAATAAGATTTACCTATGAATATTATTCACTGAACACATAATTTCTAGTATTTTTTAAGTGATAGTGTATTATTTGTTTACCAATGTTAGGAACACATTTATTTTATAAATAAGAATCCCTCATATTTACTAACTCAACCCAAGTAGAATTTTTTATTACCAATTTACAATACTTGTATATTTAATCATTTAGAAGATGAGGAAATTTTTAAATAGCATTTTTCTCAGTGATTGATTGGCAAGGAATTTAGGTAGAGATGCCTATGAAAAATATGATGCCATTTCTCTGGTTTTTAGTGCAATATATACAAATAAAATAAAAGTAATCAATCAATAAGATTTGTTACTGAATAAAAGAAGTTAAATCGTAAAGAAATATTAAATCTTTCTTGAATCAGAATAACACCATTTGGCAGATGATGCTGACTAAAAATAAACATTTTGTTTTATATATTTCTTGAATTTATCAATAACATGAACAATATCTAAAGATATTTTCTCATAAAAGTCTTCTCTATTGCATTTTCTTCATTATCAAACTTCACATAATTATGAAATCAATATGTTTGATATTATACTATAATAATCTCAGGGACAGTCTCAGAGACCTCGGGGACAATGTTAAATGCACCAACATTTGAATTATAGGGGTACCAGAAGAAGAAGAGAAAAAGAAAGGGTCTGAGAAAATATTTGAAGAGATTATAGTTGAAAACTTCCCTAATATGGGAAAGGAAATAGTCAAGTCCAGGAAGCACAGAGAGTGCCATACGGGGTAAATCCAAGGAGAAACACTCCAAGACACACAGTAATAAAACTATGAAAAATTAAATGCAAAGAAAAAATATTAAAAGTAGCAAGGGAAAAACAACAAATAACATACAAGGGAATCCCCATAAGGTTAACTGCTGATCCTTCAGCAGAAACTCTGCAAGCCAGAAGGGAGTGGCAGGACATATTTAAAGTGAGGAAAGGGAAAAACCTACAACCAAGATTACTCTACCCAGCAACGATCTCATTCAGATTTGAGGGAGAAATTAAAACCTTTACAGACAAGCAAGAGCTAAGCAAATTCACACCACCAAACCAGCTTTACAACAAATGCTAAAGGAACTTCTCTAGGCAGGAAACACAAGAGAAGGAAAAGACATACAAAAATAAACCCCAAACAATTACGAAAATGGTAATAGGAATATACATATCGATAATTACCTTAAATGTAAATGGATTAAATGCTCCAACCAGAAGACAGACCAGCTCAATGGATACAAAAACAAGACCCATATATATGCCGTCTACAAAAAACCCACTTCAGACCCAGGGACACATAGAGACTGAAAGTGGGGGGATGGAAAAAGATATTCCATGCAAATGGAAATCAAAAGAAAGCTGGAGTAGCAATTCTCGTATCAGAAAATAGACTTTAAAATAAAGACTATTAAGAGAGACAAAGAAGGACACTACATAATGATAAAGGGATCAATCCAAGAAGAAAATACAACAATTATAAATATTTATGCACCCAACATAGGAGCACCTCAATACATAAGACAAATGCTAACAGCCACAAAAGGGGAAACTGACAGTAACACAATAATAGTAGGGGACTTTAACACCCCACTTTCACCAACAGACAGATCATGCAAAATGAAAATAAATAAGGAAACACAAGCTTTAAATGACACATTTAAAGAAATGGACTTAATTGATATTTATAGTACATTCCATCCAAAAACCACAGAATACACTTGCTTCTCAAGTGCTCATGGAACATTCTCCAGGATAGATCATATCTTGGGTCACAAATCAAGCCTTGGTAAATTTAAGAAAATTGAAATTATATTAAATATCTTTTCAGACCACAATACTATGAGACTAGATACCAATTACAGAAAATAAACTGTAAAAGACACAAGCACATGGAGGCTAAACAATATGCTACTAAATAACCAAGAGACTACTGAAGAAATCAAAGAGGAAATCAAAAAATACCTAGAAAAACATGACAATGAAAACATGACAACCCACAACCTATGGGATGAAGCAAAAGCAGTTCTAAGGGGGAAGTTTATAGCAATACAATCCTACCTTAAGAAACAAGAACAATCTCAAATAAACAACGTAACCTTACACCTAAATCAATGAGAGAAAGAAGAAACCAACACCCCCAAAGTTATCAGAAGGAAAGAAATCATAAACATCAGATAGAAATGAAAAAGAAATGAAGGAAACAATAGGAAAGATCAATAAAACTAAAAGCTGGTTCTTTGAGAAGATAAAAAAAAATTGATAAACCATTAGCCAGCCTCATCCAGAAAAAAAGGGAGAAGGCTCAAATCAACAGAATTAGAAATGAAAAAGGAGAAGTAACAACTGACACTGCAGAAATACAAAGGATCATGAGAGATTACTACAAGCAACATATGCCAATAAAATGGACAACCTGGAAGAAATGGACAAATTCTTAGAAAAGCACAACCTTCTGAGACAGAACCAGGAAGAAACAGAAAATATGAAGAGACCAATCACAAGCACTGAATTGAAACTGTGATTAAAAATCTTCCAACAAACAAAAGACCAGGACCAGATGGCTTCACAGGCGAATTCTATCAAACATTTAGAGAAGAGATAACACCCATCCTTCTCAAACTATTCCAAAATATAGCAGACGGTGGAACACTCCCAAACTCATTCTACGAGGCCACCATCACCCTGATACCAAAACCAGAAAAAATTGTCTCAAAAAAAGAAAACTACAGGCCAATATCACTGATGAACATAGATGTAAAAATCCTCAACAAAATACTAGCAAACAGAATCCAAGAGCACATTAAAAGGATCATACACCATAACCAAGTGGGGTTTATCCCAGGAATGCAAGTATTCTTCAATATACACAAATCAATCAATGTGATACACCATATTAACAAACTGAAGTATAAAAACCATATGATCCTTTCAATAGATGCAGCAAAAGCTTTCAACAAAATTCAACACCCATTTATGATAAAAGCCCTTCAGAGAGTAGGCATAGAGGGAACCTACTTCAACATAATAAAGGCCATGTAAGACAGCACAGCCAACTTATTTCTCGATGATGAAAAACTGAAATAATTTCCACTAAGATCAGGAACAAGACAAGGTCGCCCACTCTCATCAGTATTATTCAATATAGTTTTGGAAGTTTTAGCCACAGCAACCAGAGAAGAAAAAGAAATAAAAGGAATCCAGATCAGAAAAGAAGAAGTAAAACTGTCACTTTTTGCAGATGATGATACTATAGATAGAGAATCCTAAAGATGCTATCAGAAAACTACTAGAGCTAATCAATGAATTTGGCAAAGTAGCAGGATACAAAATTAATGCACAGAAATCTCTTGCATTCCTATACACTAATGATGAAAAGTTTGAAAGAGAAATTAAGGAAACACTCCCATTTACCACTGCAACAAAAAGAATAAAATACCTAGGAATAAACCTACCTAAGGAGAAAAAAGATCTGTATGCATAAAACTATAAGACACTGAAAAAATAAAGATGATACAAATAGATGGAGAGATATACCATATTCTTGGATTGGAAGAATCAGCATCGTGAAAATGACTGTACTGCCCAAAGCAATCTACAGATTCAATGCAATCCCAATCAAAGAACCAATGGCATTTTTCACAGAACGAGAGCAAAGAATTTCACAGTTTGTATGGAAACACAAAAGACCCCGAACAGCCAAAGCAATCTTGAGAAAGAAAAACGGAGCTGGAGGAATCAGGCTCCCTGATTTCAGACTATACGACTAACCTACAGTAATCAAGACAGTATGGTACTGGCACAAAAAGAAATATAGTTCAAGGGAACAGGATAGAAAGCCCAGAGATAAACCCACACATATATGGTCACCTTATGTTTGACAAAGGAGGCAAAAATGTACAATGGAAGAAAGACAGCCTCTCAGTAAGTGGTGCTGTGAAAACTGGACAGGTACATGTAAAAGAATGAAATTAGAACAGTCCCTAACACCATACACAAAAATAAACTCAAAATGGATTTAAGACCTAAATATGAGGCCAGACACTATAAAAACCTTTAGAGTGGTAGAACACTCCATGACATAAATCACATAAATCACAGCAAGATCCTTTTTGACCCACCTCCTAGAGAAATGGAAATAAAAACAAAAACAAACAAGTGGGACCTAATGAAACTTAAAAGCTTTTGCACAGCGAAGGAAACCATAAACAAGACCAAAAGACAACCCTCAGAATGGGAGACAATATTTGCCAACAAAGCAACTGACAACGGGTTAATCTCCAAAATATACAAGCATCTCATGCAGCTCAATATCAACAAAACAAACAACCCAGTCCAAAAATGGGCAGCAGACCTGAAAAGACATTCCTCCCAAGAAGGTATACTGATTGGCAACAAACACATGCAAGGATGCCCAACATCACTAATCATTAGAGAAATTCAAATCAAAACTACAATGAGGTATCACCTCACACCAGTCAGAATGGCCATCATCAAAAAATCTATAAACAATAAATGCTGGAGAGGGTGTGGAGGAAAGGGAACCCTCTTGCACTGTTGGTGGGAATGTAAATTGATACAGCCACTGTGGAGAACAGTATGGAGGTTCCTTAAAAAACTACAAATGGAACTACCATACGACCCAGCAATCCCACTACTGGGCATATACCCTGAGAAAACCGTAACTCAAAAAGAGTCATGCACCAAAATATTCATTGCAGCTCTATTTACAATAGCCAGGACATGGAAGCAACCTAAGTGTCCATCCACATATGAATAAAGATGATGTGGCACATTTATACCACATAATGGAATGGAATGGAATGTTACTTGGCCATATAAAGAAATGAAATTGAATTTTTATAGTGAGGTGGATGGACCTAACGTCTGTCATACAGAGTGAAGTAAGTCAGAAAGAGAAATACAAATACCGTATGCTAACACATATATATGGAATCTAAAAAAAAAACAAAAAAAAAGCATGGTTCTGAAGAACTTAGGGGCTGGACAGGAATAAAGACACAGATGTAGAGAATGGACTTGAGGACATGGGGAGGGGGAAGGGTAAGCTGCAACGAAGTGAGAAAGTAGCATTGACATATATACACTACCAAATGAAAAACAGATAGCTAGTGGGAAGCAGCTGCATAGCACAGGGAAGATCAGCTCCGTGCTTTGTGACCCCCTAGAGGAGTGGGATAGGGACGGTGCGAGGGATCTGGAAAAGGGAGGAGATATGGGGATATATGTATACATATAGCTGATTCACTTCGTCATACAGCAGAAACTAACACAACATTCTAAAGCAATTATACTCCAATAAAGATATTAAATAAAAATAAATAAATAAAATGGATAACCAACAAGGACCTACTGTATAGCACAGGGAATTCTGCTCAATGTTATGTGGCAACCTGGATGGGAGGGAAGTTTGGGAGAGAATGGATACATGTATATGAAAGCCAATTTTTTGAACTGAATTTTCCTAGGGCACAGTAAAATATTTCAAAATCACATAATAACCTTAAGTAGTCCAAGCAGTTGCTGTCCAGTGAGTAACTGTTGTTGTCAATGGCGTGATGGTGTGGGCATTTATCTCACTGGAAAGCATTCTTCAAAATAAGGGCTGAGCCCACATTTCCTCTCTCTATGGAAATTCCTATCTCTTGAATTTCTTTAAAGCTAGAAAAACAGCTCATCTACAGTATCAAGAATGTTTCTTGGATGTACAGATTATCATGCTGAGTGAAGTAAGTCAGACAGAGAAAGACAAATATCATGATATCTCTTATATGTGGAATCTAAAAAAAATGGTACAAATGAACTTATTTAGAAAACAAAAATAGAGTCACAGATGTAGAAAGCAAACTTACGGTTACCAGGGGGAAAGGGAGGGAGGGATAAACTGGGAGATTGGGATTGACATATACACACTACTATATATAAAATAGATAACTAGTAAGGACCTACTGTATAGCACAGGGAACTCAATACTCTGTAATGATCTATATGGCAAAAGAATCTAAAAAAGAGTGGATTGTGTATGTACAACTGATTCACTTTGCTGTACAGCAGAAAATAACACATTATAAATCAACTATACTCCAATAAAATTTTTTTTAAATAAACTAAAAAAAAAAAGAATGTTACTAAAATAAGACCTCCTTTAATTCTCTCATCTATCACTATCCAAGTAATTGTCTCATCTTGGCTACCCTGACAAAAGAAATTTAGCAGATTACTTCATATTTTCTGCAAAAAAAATTGCTCTACCTCATGACCCGCTTCAAATTAGTTCTCCCAGTTAGTCTACTGGCCATATACTCTCCTCTATAATACAAAACTAAGAGGACAGACTTTGAGATGGAAAAAGAAAATATTTTTACATTAACCATTGTCCATGACATATACCACAAATGTGGCAAAGAGATGAAAATGATGTTTCTCAGTATCTCTCACAGTTCTTAATGTTTTGTTGAAATGCGGTATTGGACAGGGCCTTGAATTGAGGTTCTGTGACTTAGGTTAAATATCTAAACCTTGCTGAGTCTTGGTTTCCATGCATAGATGGTGATAGATAATAATAGAATGTGAAAAATAATCCGTGATTATTTAGGGGAGCAAATATATGTGTAAAAATTTTAGTAAAAATTAAGAGTATTCAAGTTATAATGAAATCTCTTATTGCAGTTGATGACTAGGTAACTAACTCTGCACTGCAGCAAAACCAGACATGTGTCTAATCCCCTGTTAAGGGGCTATTGCATAAAACTTGAAGAGGAAAATCATCCCTCAGTATTTAGAGAAACACACTTGTGTAGTTTTATCCTTCTATGGTATATAGACACCCTACTGACTTTAAAGTCAATAAATTTTTTTTTTTTTTTTTTTTTTACCACCCTGCATGTGAAAGGCACTGTGAGAGATGCTGAGGGCACCCACATAAATCAGACACTTAGGTCAATTACCCCACTGCCCACATTCTGTCCAAAGAGCTCACAATTTTCTACTTTTTCCTTTAGATTTAGGGTCAGCAAAGTTATGAAAGCCAAGAGGACATGGAAAAAAAAAAAAAAAAACTAAACCAAAATAAGCATTAATCTGGCAGAAATTTGGGGTGTAAAGGGAACTATCTAATGCAAACCAAAGCATGTACTTTGATCAGATTTAAGGAGGTAATGAAGTTCTTCTCCATAGAGAAATGAACAAACTCTGGAGTATTGTTATCTGCAGAGTTGTTCTGGAGGCTAGAAATCAAATCAAGATATTGGCAGGATCATGTTCCCACTGAAGCCTTTAGGGCAGATTTCTTCCTTGCCTCCTCCTAGTTTCTGGTGGCTCCTGGCAATCCTTGGCATTCTTTGGCTTGTGGATACATCACTGAAATCTGTGCCTTCGTCTTCACACAGGCTTCTCCCCTGTGTCTTCTCTGTATCTCTGTATCCAAGACTCCCTCTCCTTTCTCTTATAAAAATGCCAGTCATTGGTTTTAGTATGACCTTATCTTGATTACATCTGCAAAGACCCTATTTCCAAATAAGGCCACATTTATAGGTACTGGGAACTAAGACTTAAACATATCTTTCAGGGGGACATAATTCAACCCATAGCACATAGTAAAAGAAGGATTGTACTCAAGCGTCAAATATGGGGGAAATAGTGGATAAAACAATGTGAATTAAGAATTAGTGATTAGGGCTTCCCTGGTGGCGCAGTGGTTGGGAGTCTGCCTGCCAATGCAGGGGACACAGGTTCGTTCCCCGGTCTGGGAGGGTCCCACATGCCGCGGAGTGGCTGGGCCCATGGGCCATGGCCACTGAGCCTGTGCTTCTGGAGCCTGTGCTCTGCAACAGGAGAGGCCACAGCAGAAGGAGGCCCACATACCGCAAAAAAAAAAAAAAAAAAAATTGGTGATTAAAGATTAGACCTATGTGTGTTCCTTGAAACCTGTTTTATTCTAAGCATGCAATCTTTTAGAAAAAAGTACTATATATTATTTACATTTATATCCACAGAAAATATTAAAAAGTTGAGAGAAAACATTAAATGTGAACAAAATAATAGTTGAAATAAAGAACACAATAAATAAGTTAAATAGTCAGATATATTCCATGAAAAAGGAATTTATGAACCAGAAAGATCATACCATCCCAGAAATCACCAGGAAATGATAAATAGATAAAATACGAAAGAAAAACTGGGAGATATAGAAGATTGAAATAGAGTGTCAACATCCAGAAGATAGAAGGCCTCAAAGGAAAGAAAAATATTTGTAAATTTTGTCAAGTCTTGATTTCTACTTCAAGTGGTAGAGTATTAAAGATTGTTTGGACTGACATCTATTAGTTACGTGTGCATTACAACCAATTCCAAATATGATTCAGCTTGATCAGTCTCTTACTATAATCAGAGGTGGTTTTTTGTTTTGTTTTTTTACCATGAGACTGCACTACACCAATTTATATTCATATAATTTTATCTTCAATACTGAAATGTTTAACTAAATTTACAATAAAATTTACAGTAATTGCACGTATTTTCTTCTCTTTAATGAACATTCAGAGCTTTATGTTGATTGCATAAATTGGTTGAAAATATTGAGCTATGATTGGAATTAATTTGACTGATTTTTCTATTTGAATTTGATGGCACTGATATAAAACTCACATTCCTCAATTGTTTGCCAAGTTCTTCTGCCAAAAATATGGCCAATTTACTAAGAGCTATCTTTTACTTTTCATGTATACAAAGGAAACCAAAGAATCTAAAACGGGTAAAAATAAATTTAGAGGAACAATCATTTGATATAAATGAAAATTCATGTAATAAAAATTAAACACGGGCTTCCCTGGTGGCGCAGTGGTAGAGAGTCTGCCTGCCGATGCAGGGGACGCGGGTTCGTGCCCTGGTCCGGGAGGATCCCGCATGCCGCGGAGCGGCTGGGCCCGTGAGCCATGGCCGCTGAGCCTGCACGTCCAGAGCCTGTGCTCTGCAACGAGAGAGGCCACAATAGTGAGAGGCCCATGTAAAGCAAATAAAAAAAAAAAAAAAATTAATCACACTTCCTGCCACTGTTCATGTTAAATTACATCCTTGGACATTTTTTAATAACTGCCAATTTTTGAAGTATATATTGTTGCTTCTTTAGAAAATTTTTATCTTCTTGTTTTCTTAAAGTTAGTGATATCACTATGACACCCATAATGGATGGTAAATGTTCATAAATATTTTGTGTAAGTCACACAGTTATCATCACTTCCTTGGGAAACAGAAAATCAGAACTTCATTTTAACTAAACATGCACTTTCATTTTTCTTTTAGCACTTGGCTGTCAAAATGGTTTACTGGGGGAAAAAGTATTATCAAATAATGAGAAGCAGTTATAGAATTATACCTTAAAATTACTGACAAAACCACTGAAGCAAGGCTGTTCAGATTGTTTTTGATATACTCTACTGCAGAACTTCTCAGCCTCTATTTCCCAGACACATTTCATGTACACCTAAATCATAACTTCCCATGTTTTTAACTGACTCCAACTGTCTCTACCAACTGGCAGCCTGGTATCTTCCTGCATCGCACAGGGCATCGCACAGGCCACAGCACAGCTTGCGTCCCACCCCCACCATCCAAGTATTTACCAATGTCCAAGTACACTTATTTTATCAGTAAGTGACCTGTTTGCTGTCTGTAAAATGGAGAAGTTAACTGAGTGCGTCTGGAAAGAGCTGGAAAAGAACACGGATCTTATTCCGAATCCAGCCATGTGTTATGTTAAACTGAGAATTCTGTTTACTGTATATACCTCTCACACATTACAAGATAACACCAGCTGGAAAGACAAAGTGAAGGTCTATCAAGCCCAGCCAACTTTATTCTAATAAAACTATAAATAAGAATACTATATTTAAAAATAATTAATCCATAATGAATGCGAGCCAGGATAATGCAGAGCAGTAGATTTAAACCTGTGATCATAGGCTGTCTGGCTACTCTATGTTTAAGGTTCATGTAATAATTTAGTACTAAAGATACCAAAGAGGCTTAAATTATAACTGAACAAGAAAGCTGCGAATATCACCAGCTCTTGGAAGATGAGATGAGTCCCAGCTGCCCTCTTGTTACATTTTATTTTATCACAGGAAAAGTTTCTAAAAAGAAATAAGCAGTCATTTAAAAACTACAAACTCAAAAATGGCAAATCTCACAGTACTAATTTTAAAATAAGCTTTTGCAATAAAAGCAACCTTATTTTAGGATAGCAGGTTAATAACAGAAGTATTAACCATCTAGTAATTTTAAGTCATCCGAAATTAGACACGTTTCAGATTGGCTATCAGTTTTGTTAAAACTGAGGCTAGAGATTTTCTTTGTATCTTGGAGTTTATACAGGAAAATCTGCAGTACAAAGATCCCTTTTGTCAATTCCTCTCAAAGGTATTAGAATCGTGGTTACCTGGCAGCTTTTATGATCCAAAACATCATAATTCAGAACTTCAAATTTCTAATTCAATAGAGTAGACATGCAGGATGAAACATAAGCCATTATTACAACAATAAAATCTGTTTACTAACTAAATGTAAGAGAAAACAAAAGTGAGTTTACTAAAAAAAAAAAAAAAAAAAGTGAGTTTACTGAGATTAATAGTTAACCAGTTTTTAAACTCAGGCCATTTTGGGGTCATCAAGTTTGTTCCCATATGTCTCTGGTGACATGGGCTTCAGAGGACAGTGCATACCCATAAGTCCCTGAAGCATTTTAAGACTAAAAGATGGTCTTTTGCTGGGACAAGTCTTGACAGAGACAATTAGGCCATGTAAGGCTGAGACTTTTACAGATCCTTAAAATTTTAATTTCTTTTTGGGGAATTTTTGATTTCTTGCTTAGTTTCATCATTAAGAAGTTTCTCTTTAAGTTAAGGTGATGTAGCTTCCAAAAGCTATGCAGTATCAATAACAACAACAAAATAGGTAAACTTGGGCCCAGAAATAATGAGTTTCTCCCACTGAAGTTAAGGATTACTCAGAAGATTCTGTTTTCTTACTCAGAAGCCACAGTCCTCATAAAAGCATTAGGTGTTCTCCCTGTATGTTTTAAATAAATTTTGCAAAGCGGTATGTGCCCACTAGGGATCCCATCCTGTGGACCACAAGTTCACCATGTGAGCTCATAGTCACAGCTGAGGAGAGAAGCAGTGGGGTTGAACGCACGACCTCATCCTTCCAGGTTCCACCTTACCCCCAGCCAGATACATGCAAAATGATGTAAGAAATGAAATTTGCAATTGGGGCCTAGAGGACCTATTTCCTTTTCTCTTCTTTTCTTTTCCCACTATGCCATCTTAATGTTTTTTTCCAGAGAAGTCTGTGAAGTCTCCTGCAGTGAGGGCTTGCTTTTGCCCAGAGTAGAGACACAGCAAACCCTGCTGACAGCTATGGAGGCAACATATGTGTAAGAAACTCCTATACTCTCTATTCATGCCAAATCACATCTCAAGAGACTATGAGTGAAAGAGTCTCTTTCCCACTCAAGAGAAGATGGGAACCTCCTCTGAGCTTGCTACTCCCCTTTAATGGATTGGAAGAGGGAGAACAGGCACTGGGTGCTCCTTTCCTACGTGTAACGAATCTCTCGATGGCTGTGGTGGACCATTGGAAGAGCCTCACAGCGTTTTAGTTCTTTTACAGAGTAGCCAGATGTCTTGCACAAAGAACCAGAGAAACGACAGCCCTCAAAGCATGGCCATGGAATGATGCTGCCACAAAGAGGCAGTTTTCTGACTTAGTTCTGCCAAGCACGCCAGTTCAATTCACTTGGCTGGCGGAACAAAACTTTACCCTTTCTTTAAGCACCCAGATAAGGGGTGAGCAGCTCTATGGGGCTTTTAATATTTCTTCCTTCTGTCCAGTTATAAACGTATCCGAGGAGGCTCCCTGGAAGAATGGAAGGGGCATTCGGGAGTGTGTGCAGCCCGGATCCCGCTGAGCCAGGAAAAGGAAACTCAGACTCATCAGAAATAGAAAGCACATTCGCTACCTCACGTTTGCTTCCTTTTGTTGTACCCGTATGGAAAGTGCCTTGTAAAGCAAAATACTTTACAAATGAAGAGCACGACTTCTCCCTAGTGTGATCTTTGCGCAGCCAACTCGTGGCTGGACACTTTATCCTATTTGACTTTTTGAAGACTCTACTGTCAAACGTCACAGAACATCAAAAGCAGCTATACATACCCCATAGGCCTGGAACAAAATCACATGGAACTCCAGATCCATTAGCCTTTAAAGGGCAGCCTCCCCAGCAATTTGCTCTGGAAGCCTGACATTAGCGTTCCACCAGTTTAGCCTGAATAGTAAGTTGTGCATTTCCAAAGTCATGGAAATCAAACTTCAACAGGATAGCCCTAGAGCAGGGAGAGGAAAGACCGTCCAGGATTGTGAGACAGATTGAGGTGCTTAAAGCAGTGGCATAGGAGGCATAAAGGAATTGAAATTTCAAATCACAGCCTTGAATACGTAATTAACAAGCTGACTTCCTTGTATAGGAATCACCATTCTGCAAGACATTGTGCTAGAAAGGCTTCTAAAGGAAAGGAAGGGAACCAACTTCTACTGAGCAGGAGCCATTGGACAAGACTTCAACATGAACTTCTCCTTTAATCCCCATGATAACGTTAGGAGGTTCACTGGAAGTACTCCTAACACATCTTCACTTAAACTGAAATGCCTGATGTTCTTTGTTCTCTCCGTATGCCAGCAGATGTCTGCAGCCAGTGGGAGGCCGTTCTTCTGCATGTTCACTGGCTTCTGCTTTCACTACTTGAGTTCCTTGCCTGCCAAACACCAGTTGCATTTGCTCACAAACCAGCTGCAATTATAATTAGGTAATCTAGTGAAATAGTAATATATAATGAAATAGAGTGAAAAAGAAAGAAAGCGTTGTTTCTATGAAAACTAAGTTGCATAATCTGAAAGGACTCATTTTAAAGTCAAGTCAACAATAAAAAAATTTTTTTAAAGAATTTAATCAAGTTTGTCACCGGCCAGACAAATGAAAAAAGAAAATAAAAGGGGTGGTGGTGGAAATAATGAGAGTGAGAAGAAAGATCTAGAATGATTGTGTCTAAACTGAAGTCTGAGGTTTCACTCCATTTCAAAACAAAACCAAAAAAATGAGATCACTGACAATTCATCACGGGTGCTGCTTTTGCAGGATACAGGAAGGACTCCAACCTTACTCCAAAAAATGTATTAACCCTGCACCAAAATATTGGGTAACAAACATACTTCTCTACATTTAAAAATATCTCAGGTATAATGCATGTAACTGCTTAAGGCTGCCCACATGAACTGATTTTTTTTCACCAACCAAATTACTGATTGTGTCAGACATGAGGACTTACACTGAATTCTGAGCCCCACTTTACAGATGGGGAAACTAAGGATCCAAAAGAACACTCTGATTTCTCAATAAGCCACAGCTAGTTCACGGCAGAGGTTAAGGCTTGACTTTTTGCTGTTTCTACGATGGAGTTATAATTCTGCGGTTATGCTTTTTAGATCCCTTTTATTCTTTCCTTATCATCTCATCCTGTGTTTCAGTCCTTCTCTGAACCAGCTCAGAGCCTGGCAGGTTTCTTCCGGCCTGTGGGGGGAGGTCAGATGGAACCCAACCAAGTGCCTGAGGAAGCATCAGCACAAAGGGCCTCACCTAAGGCTCCTCCCCTGGGTTCTGTCTGAGCCCTTGGTCCTGGAGTCTTCCCTTCTGCCGACCCTATTCAGGCTGACCTCTTTGGACAGGTTTACTTAGCTCTTACTGGACCTCCCCTGCCTCACACTTTGTAACTGGCAGACTAATCCTGCCTCCCCTTCAAATCTGACCTGGCATGCTGAAAACTCCGCCTGGGTCCTGTGCCTCAGACCCCAGCTTGTCTTGGAGGGGAGTTTAGGCTCCCATTGTTTTATCTCATCCAGGAGGTTCCTTGTGGAACCTTTTCTTTTATTTCATGGAGGTCATGTTTTCCTATACCTTGATGAGAACCAAAGTAGAAATTTTCTAATTTTCTTTTAATTTCAAAGCTATGCTTGTATTCTGAGTCTTTAGGATACTGGTCCCATCTCCAAATACTTTCATAGCCTCCATGTTAATGCTGTGTGTTATTGCACCCTCGGGAGAGCTTTTCGTACCCCATAAATAGGCAAAGGGATCAGCCACCAACACCTTTCTTCACTCTCTTCTTGACTCCCTGTTCTTACTGCCCCTGGAATCAGAGCAATGTCAGTCAGAACCTAAAAGAAGCCTTAGGGGTACTGCTAAGTGACCTCTATTTTGGGCTCTTTGATTCATCTGAATTCACAGCAGAGATGATTGTTCTCTAGGACTCTCCATCTACCACACTGAACTCTATTCCACCAATTCATCACTCTGAGGGGGAAAAATAATAATGACTGAGCAAAACGGAGCAAACTTTTTAGTTTCTCTAAAGAATAATGCTGAGTATGATAAAAAAAACCATGGGATGTCAGGGGTTCATTCATGCACTGGGCAGGGGGAGGGCATCAATAAGCAGCTAAAACAGGAATTGATAATGGATGGCCCAGCCTAACCCTAATATTCACTGGCCCCATGCTGTCGTGATGCAGCTGTACATCACAGTGTGAACTCATCAGAAATAATGAGTTGTCTGTGAAAATGTTACAGGCTGAAATCCTAATGAGCTATTTAGGTAGAAAAAACAAGTATTTCCATTCTTTTAGTGGGAGCTTATAAAAAATGAATTTATGGATATAACTATAATAAAAAAATAGAAATGTTAACAGGAATATTAAGTGAAGCCTCCTCTTCCATGCATAGCCCCTGACTTGAGTTATCCTAACTAGGCCCAAACCCTTGCCCCATATCCCATGAAAAAGAAATGACTTCAGCCCTTTGCCAGGAGCATTGGCTTTTACTGATTTCACATCAACACTAAGTGATTTCTAGGTTCTCATGAAAATATTCTGGAATACAGGACATGTTTTCATTTGGGATGAATCTGAGCTTGTCAGAGGGGGTAAGAAAACTTCCCTTATGTTGAGCTATTATACCTTGAGTCTATGTGTAAAAGCAGTTTAGCCTACCCTACATAACAGCTATGATTAGAGTACAGTTTGGGATGGGATGGTGAGCTGAATGAGCTGTAACAGCCTCGGCAGCCCTTCCACCACTGGATACTGTCACCTACCATGACACCGCTCCTCTACAAAATTTCATACTTTGCTCCTTCCCAGCCCAGCCAAGCTCAGGGAATCCACTTGAAGAGGCCAAAGAAGCCACAAGTTACTCCATCCCTGAGTGAACTGCTAGAAGGCTAGAATCCTAGCCATAAAATGGTAAAATTTATCTTATATATGTATACACCAGAATTTTAACAATGACAAACAGATTAAAAAAGGATAATGGCACATATTATGAATCCTTTAAAACGTACTTTAGACTTAGTTACATATATACTTTAGGATTAAGGGCTTCAAACATCTGAATTATTCAGAAAATCTGCCTGCACAGAACCAGTCTTTTGGGGAGGTGAATTATCTGCTTGGAAATTTTATTCCCATTAAGAAAGAAAGACTGAGTAAATTTGTTGCGGTCACATTTTGGAGTGTTTTATTCAGGTTGGTACTCTTTAACTGCCTTCTTCATCCGGGATGGTTCCCTTTGTCTCGCCTGACTGCTGTGCCCACCTGGCACACCGTCTACACCATGAGTCTTCAATCCCCCTACAGCTCATTGGAACAACAGGCACAGGATCCAAGCTGGGTCAAAAAGAAGCCTTTGCTAACGACTTTGGAATTGGGAGAAAGACAAAGAGACGGTGTGATAACCAGTCTCTAAAAGGCTCCGAGTGCTTTCTATATACTGGAATTCCTGCCCTCTTCCCCTTGAGTGTGCACTGAACCTAGTGTCTCACTTCTCACAAGGAGAATAGGCAAAAGTCATGGTATGTCACTTCTGAGATTCGGTTACAAAAAGACAGTAACTTCTTACTCTCCCTCTCTTGCGACTTTCTCTGTATGTAAACCAGGTGCAGTATTGTGAGCTGCCCTATAGAGAGGCCATGTTGCAAGGAACTGTGGGAAGTCCATAGCTGGTGTGTCCAACAACCTGCAAGGGACTGAATCTTACCAGCAGCCATGTACGTGAATTGAGGAGCAAATCCTTTCTCAGAAGAATCTTCCGATAAGACTCAGCTCTAGTTAACACCTTGACTGCAGCCTTGTGGGAGATCTTGAGGAAGAGGCACCCAGCTAAGCCACAGCTGGATTCCTGCTCCCACAAAAACTGTAAGATTGTATATGTTTGTTGCTTTAAGTTGCTAAGTATTGCGCTTATTTTTTACACAGCAGTAAACTAATACAGAGGAACGGAAGTGTTGAACTTTTGGGGGGCAAAAATTAAAACATATAAACACGGCAGTTGAGGATGGCCGCATTATGCCATGTAAATGAAGAAGCAGGGAAACAGTTCTTAAGAGAAAGAAAACAATTAAGGGTGGGCATGGAGAGAAGTAGGGACAAGAATCTGAGTGAGCGTGTGTGTAGGTTCCCAGTGAACTTTCCGGCTCTCCATTCGTTCCTGAGGCTTGGCTGCATTCCTGTCTTTCTGTTCTATGAGGTCCCTGTACTGTATAATAAATTACCTTTATTTACCTTATCTCAGTTGATTTTTTTTTCTGGCGTTACACAGGCCTCTCACTGTTGTGGCCTCTGCCGTTGCGGAGCACAGGCTCCGGACGCGCAGGCTCGGCGGCCATGGCTCACGGGCCCAGCCGCTCGGCAACATATGGGATCTTCCCAGATCGGGGCATGAACCCGTGTCCCCTCCATCGGCAGGCAGACTCTCAACCACTGCACCACCAGGGAAGCCCTCAGTTGATTTTTATAACTTGCAATCAGAAACCTAAAATCCTAGGATGCATCAAGTTGTATAGCTGTGATTTTTGAAAGCAGTCAGATACTTGACAATGAGTTTGGCAGTTTAAAGAGGCTCTTGACCTGAGAAGCACCCAGATGTTCTGAGCCACTTGACTTTGGGTCATAAGAAATTGAGCCAGCTTCAAGAGCATGTAGCTCTCAACCTACTGCTCTAATCAGTGATCAAGCATGGCACATCTATTCTGTATTAGGCAGCTTGGTTAATATTTGTACAGAACTTAGAGATCCCAGCTGAAAGCTGTTTGAAATACACAATATTGCTGTTGATACAGAGCAAATTGTTACCCTTTCTTCAAAGAACACAGTGATATTTCTGGAGCTCTCTTATTATGTTGCAGGATGGAAACACATATCCAGAGGAGACATACTTTAATTGTTAGAAACAGCCTACCTACATAAAATGTACTATTCTTCTCTCTTAATCCAGTTAAATCTCTTGGCTGTTTTCTGTTTTAAAGTCGTGTCATTGCCTAATCACTCACTATCTTAACGAAATTCAAAGCAGTTTACGTATTACAAGCTTGGCAATAAAACAGAGACTTAAAAGCAATAAACATCTTTGAAACAATTCATCAAGCCCTAAAATGGTGTCAGAATGAGTTTTGGAATAGTAAGTTTGAATTTAAAAGCCAAAATTTTCTCTCAGGCTGAAACTTAAAATTCACAAATACATTTTTATAGCCAATTTATAAACCTTGAAAAATAGCCTAGACCTCCAAGCAAACAAACACAGATGCACTGCAGTGGTTCTTCAATGGTCAGGATACCCCTTTTGGTTCTATCCAGGTGTGTATCCCCATGTGTGTGCATTATGTGGATTTTTGCCTTATTACTTCTTTCCACATATTTAACATTCATTCTGATGTTGACAGGTGCAGTTTTCACATAATGCAGAAGTGCCTGTTTATTAAGGCTTCCCCAGTTCCACTGGTTCCCAGCGTCCTCAACCATAGCGAGTGTCCCACCTACTCCTCACCTTCCTGAGGACCATGTCTCACAAACTTCCAAGTCCCGGGCGATAGAAATGACTGAAGCATGTGTCAGGGCCAGAAGATACATTAAGAGAGGCTGGGTAAGCTTGCTGTAGTCACATTTTGGAGTGTATTACTCAGGTCCACATGAGGCTCTCTAACTGCCTTCGTCCCCCACGATGGTGCCTTTTGTCTTGCTTACTGTTGCTGGTATACCACGAATTCACAGCCCACTCCAGCTGGCTGCAGTAGCACACACATGACCCAAAGGCACACTAACTCAAAACACGTTTTAAACATTCAACAGTTGATAAATGTTAAGTATCCTTAGGCCAAATAAAACATCCTCAAAACAAGTCCTCAGGCCTACAGCTATCAACCACGGATGGGACTTTTCTTCTCTCCCAACTCAACCTTAAACCATACTTGACTGGTGTCCTGTCCCTCTGGGCCCCATCTGGCAGCTACACTTTGCTGTGTGTCACAACCGTCCATGGGCAAGTCCTTCCTACCTTCCCAGATGATTTTCTGAATAGTTACTATTACTGGGTCATAGAAAGCAGGATCTTGAGTGCAGTTGCCAGTGGGTTCTACCATTTTCAGCTATCTCTTTTGGATAATAACATAAAGAGTTTCTTCTGTTCAGACATTTATGATGGCAGTAAAATTGAGAATATCTGGATGACAATACTAAATATACACGTATCGGTCTCTGCTGGGATGTTGCCTTAACACAGAGGCTTTGACTGTTCTATAGCAATAGCAGCTCCTGCCTCTCCACCACACACACCCTCCCTCTTGTCCTGCTTTATTTCTCTTCACGACACTCACCACCTTCTGACACGCTACTGTCTGTCTTCCTGCACTGGAATCTAAGTGCCAAGAGGGCAGAAACTGCTGAGTGGGCAAAGCCTGGAATAGAGCCCAGCCTCTAGTAGGCTCTCAATAAATATCTGTTGCATGAGTAAAAACACACATTATATATAGATACTAAAAAATCAATACGACACTTCAGTAACTTGTGATGCTAAGGCCTGATGAAGCTTCACTGGCACTAGAACCAGCTTTTCTTGCTCTTTGGGGTCTTTCTCTGAATCAGTGACTCATCTTGTTTCCTGCGTTCTTGTCCCTGTCACACTCATCTCTATCAAGCTGCTGCCTTGTATGATATCTGAAATATTGCTTTACAGAAAGATCTTACTCTCTCTGTCACAACTACTCAAGCTGCTCATTATAGGTCAAGTTGTGATCAACTCCATACCTCTAATTATCTCCATTACTGTCAGCTGCTACACAGCTCTGCCGTGTGAGAACCAAGAATGTCCTCCCTCCTCAGAAGTGCACTCAGCAAAAGTGGCAGCAGGAATGATCGAAGGCGACTTCGTCAGTGCTGTGTTTTATAGTGTATGGTTTACGCATCACCCTAGACCCACACACGCGCATTGGTGTTGCTTACAGTCACGGGGCCTGCTTGCTGCTGCTACATATTCTACAGACCCAGGGCCCTGGGCTGCATGTCTCTGGTCGTGTGGGTGCCTAACCTTACACCCAAGCCTTGCAAGTACCCTGGCACTTCCCTGTGGCTGCTCAGTGTGTATTGTACAGATGTGTAACTGAGGAAGGAAGTGGGTGAATGTACCACAGAGGTAAGTTTCACCCGATAGGAGATGGAAGTCAGTAAAATAATTCTATTCTCCCTCCAGAGAGACTCTTGAGAGATGCAGTAGCAGCATGCATCCTCCAAAGCTTTCTGGGGCACCAAGCACGCAGTTCATCATGAAGTGCAGGCATCTCAAGAACATGCTCCCTTCTATTTGCTCACTCTCCTTCCCCACCTCACCCCACTTCCTTTCTCACTCCTACATTCCTAGGATTCAGTCTTTAATAAAGTGCTGGCACATAATCTTTATTTTAGGCTCTGTTTTCTTGCAAATTGTATATATACACATACACACACACACACACACACACACACACACACACACATATATAAGCATACCCTTTAGGGGACAGAAAATAACTTCAGGCTGAGAGCTACAAAAAAAATAATAAAGCAAAACAAAATAAAAGCAAAGACAAAACAGAATAAAACAAAACTCATTCTATTGCCTGGAAGTTATTATCACTGTTATTTCTCATGTCACACTATAAGAAATTTCCCCTATGTAAGGCGGCTGGATTTTGCTGTTTAATTATTTGCTCCCTACAGATATGTGAGCTTTAAAAATACTTTATAACATACAACATGTGCTCACATACATCATCTCATTTCATCCTAAGTTAGTAGGACAGGCACTGCTGGCCACGTTATACTAAAGGGTAAACTCAGTTTTCCCTCCAGCGCCATATAAGAATCCTTTGGCAGTGAAGCACCCGAACCTGAGAATGAAATAAAGATGATGTAATCTCCATCGTGTGCTTCGAGAAGGCAGGAGAGACCTGGCCCACTGAAGTTTTGTGGGCTCCTCAAATCAGACCACACTGACAACTAACATTTTAGCTTAAGTTTATTTCTAGCTCTAATGAAAAGTTAATCTGTTCTTTGGTTCTCTATAACCATATTATCTATAACCATATTATCTCTATACTGGTTATTCAGGGTTTTTTTTTTTTAATATAGATACTTTATGATTTTGGTAAAACATAGAGCTTTTCTTAAAAGTCAACTTAGAAATGTCAGTATATACAGTGTATTCAGAGCTTGGCACCAAGAAATCAGAAAGAGTGAAAAATTTATTTAATGAAGTCAAGAGTCTAGAATGATCAAAATCACAAACTCTCACAATTGGAAAGCTTAATATTTAGTTACAGGTTCATTTAAAAGTGAATGTAGGGGCTTTCCTGGTAGCGCAGTGGTTGAGAGTCCGCCTGCCGATGTAGGGGACACAGGTTCGTGCCCTGGTCCGGGAAGATCCCACATGCCGCGGAGCGGCTGGGCCCGTGAGCCACGGCTGCTGAGCCTGCACGTCCGGAGCCTGTGCTCCGCAACGGGAGAGGCGACAACAGTGAGAGGCCCACGTACCACACACACAAAAAAAGTGAATGTAGGAGTAAGCAACCTGCTACTTTTAAAAGTGGCCTCTTTAAGTCAGTCATTTGGAAGTTGGAATTTATTTCCCCTGAGAACAAAATCCCACATGGTGATCAAGCCCCAGACCAATTTTACAGTGCCTATTTAACCCATAATGTAGTTGAATCCTATTTCTGGGGGTTATTTGGGTGAAAGGAAGAAAAACAAAAAGAGAAAATCAACTTCCTCTGGTTTTCCTGGGTCAGAGCCATCTCCCAACAACTTTTGAAACAGGACAAATTTGGCTTTAGCCTCATTTAACTTGCCTTTCTTCAGCCCTTTCCTACCTCTCCGTGTTCCTCCTAAAAGACCTCATCAGCAGGCTGCCCACATATCACTCCACTCAGGACCTGCTCTCCCCCCCAGACCTCTCTGGGATCCACAGGATCTGCCCCTGCTCAGAGCTGCTCTCTTAGATGCTTGGTTTGAACATGATCTGCCCAAATAATCCACGTAAATGTGGGACTGCCCAATCACACACCATCACCCTCCCATAAGTGTAGACCTGCTGAAAATAGTCTCAAAAGACGAATAAAATTGAGAGGAAAGTAAAAAGATTGCCCACATACCCCCTGCTCCCACATATACATAGCTTCCCCCATTATCAACATCAGTCACTGTATTTGTACATTTTTTACCAAGGATGAACCTACACTGACACATCATAATCACCCAAAGTCCACAGTTTACATTAGAGTTCGCTCTTGGCATTATACATTCTATGGATTTGGGCAAATGTATAATCACATACATTCATCATTAAAACATGATACAGAGTATTTTCACTTCCTTAAAATCTTCTATGCTCTGTCTATTCCTCTCTCCTTTTCCCCACCCATGGCAACCACTAATCTTTTTACTGTCTCCGTAATTTTGTCTTTTCCAGAATGTCATACAATTGGAAGCATACAGTATGTAGCCTTTTCAGATTGGATTCTTTGTTAGTAACATGCACTTAAGATTCCTCATCACTTGATAGATCATTTCTTTTCATCACTGAATAATATTCCATTACCTGGATGTACCACAGTTTATCCATTCACCTACTTAAAGGCGATTTGGTTGCTTCCAAGTTTTGTTGATTATGAATAAAGCTTCTATAAACATCCATGTGTAGGCTTTTGTGTGGACATACGTTTTCAACTCCTTTGGGTAAATACCAAGGAGCTCAATTTCTGGATTGAATGGTAAGAGTATGTTTAGTTTTATGAGAAACTGTCAAACTGTCCTCCAAAGTGGCCACACCATTTTGCATTCCCATCAGCCATGAATGAGAGTTCCTGTTGCTCCACATCCTCACCGTCATCTGGTGTTGTCAGTGTTCTGATTTTCATCATTCTAACAGGTATGTAGTAAAATCTCATTGTTTTAATTTGCAATTCCTTGGTGACATATGATGTAGGGCATCTTTTCATATTTTATTTGCCATGTATGGCTTCTTTATTTCTGAAATTACAGGTGTCTTAAAAAAAGAAAAGCTTGGATGTGCTTTCCCTGGCCCCCATAGTAATGCCAGGGGCTCTGATGGAAGGAAGAGTAGGCCTGGATGATGACCGTCATCTGCATGCACAGGTGGCTGGTAATTTGGGATTGATTATTCAGGACACATACAAATCTGTACATCTGAGCATGACTTCCGTTTAGACAAATATATAAGCTTCTTTATTTATGAAAATATTTAACTCATTAAAAGCGTCTGACCTTTCTGCATTAAATTAAAAGATTAATATTCAGTCCTTCTCTAAGCCAGTATGGTGAGCTCAGGAACCAGTGAGGCTAGGATTTCCCCAATCCCTGGGGCCCCCACCCCTGCTTCCCCACGTCCAGGGCCTAGAATACCACTTTGAGGATGAAAGATGTTTAATAAGTGAGTTTTATTAAAGTTAAATTTGCTAAAGCTCCTACTTATTCCTCTAAAAGCCACTGAAGAAATCCAAGGGTGGGAAGAAGCAGATGCAGACACCCACTGGCAAAGCCTTTTTTCCTCCTACCTGGCAATGGAAAGGGAAAGAAACAGAACCAAGCATCATGCCTCCAACTCCTCAGGTGTCCAACCTGACAGTCCTTGGACCAAAAACGACTGTGAGTTGAAACCCAGCTAGCTTCTAACTCCCACCACAGGTAGAGAGGTAGAGAACATCAGCTGGGAGCAGGGGTGGGAAAGGCGAAGCCTCTCCCGGGTGCCTGGTTAGAATGCTGCAGTTCAGCACCTTAGGGGGCTGCAGGGCCCTGGAGAAAGATGGGGGCCAGCTGGAGTCAGGAGCTCGCACCCAGATCAGCAGGTGGATGAGAGAGCATCCCGGATGCCTGAGGAGCAGGCCTGGCAGTCAGGAAGGGCCCGGTAAAAAGGGCTAAGCTTTGAGGCACAATTCCATCCCGGGAGACAGCAGGAAAGGCCCTGAAGAGGAAGTCATCATGTACCAAGAGCCCCTGGTTTTGAATCAGCAACTAGGTTTTCTTAGAATCCTCCAGGAACTGCCTTCTCTCTAGGATGGGTTGTACCTCCCGCCCACATCCATGCTCTCCCCAAACCTCCAGCCTCTCATTCTCATTGTGTGGGTGATCTACTTAGTATAAAATGAAAGCACCCTTATTAACCACGTCCTGAGCACACGTGTCCTGGCACACGTGTCTTTTGTTTCTTCATTGTCCTCTTTTCAGTATTTGATAAAGCCTAGAGGAAAGTTCTAACCATCTTACTCAGAGAAGAACAGTGAGGTAAGAGCTGGGGTACCTCAAAGAGAGCCTAGCCAGCAACAGCCAGAGCAGCAGCAAGATGCTCAAGAGGAAAAGTGAACTCAGGGCTGCAGCCTGGATCAACAGCACCACCCCACCTGCCACCTGCAGGTTCTCCTACCAGCCCCAGCCTTGGAGCCACGGGGGCGCTTCTAACTGTGCAGCCCCCTGCCAGGTTTATTGGTCAACTGTGGATTATTTTTGCTTTCTTGTGTCTTTGATACATGATCAAAAGATTGGGAGGAGCAGTGTTTATACATTTTTTTTTTATTGATGAGGAAACTCATGTAGAATGAAAATAAACCTTATAAAGTCAAGCCAGAATAAGCACTCAATTTGGCATTTGCTTTTAAAAATGGCTTAATGAGGGGCTTCCCTGGTGGCACAGTGGTTGAGAGTCCGCCTGCTGACGCAGGGGACGCGGGTTCGTGCCCCGGTCCGGGAGGATCCCACATGCCGCGGAGTGGCTGGGGCCGTGAGCCATGGCCGCTGAGCCTGCGCTCCGCAACGGGAGAGGCCACAGCAGTGAGAGGCCCGTGTACCGCAAAAAAAAAAAAAAAAAAGGCTTAATGAAGGAACTTTAAGTGAAATGTAGCTTCATTTAAGAAATCATCTTCTCCAAAGAATATCTGTTGGAGAGACTAGGTATTACTCATCCCAAGTATTCAACACAATGAAGCAACAGAACATCACTGCTACACAGGGGGGCCCAGTGAGCAAAACCAGACCCAGCCCTGCCTCCTGCTTCTAAGGGTGAGCCTCCTAATTGACAGGAACTTGGAGAGAACTGCGTTTCTCTCAGCCCCTGTAAGGAGGTATTATATTCCTACGACAAGAATTCGTCTTCCCTTTGAGATGTAGCATGACTTACTCGGGAGAGAGGCTCTTTTGCACTGGGAGAGACACTGTGGGTCCCCAGCAAGCTTGGGGTGACCGTGAAATGAATAATTGCCAGTTGACCTGTGAACAGATCAGTTCTTACTAAAAACTCACCAAGCAAATTCTGGAGCTACGTGACGTCTGTCCCTCAGTCCTGCCCCCACAGCATCACCATTCAACGTGTTGTCATGTCAGAATGCTGCTATGCTGCTTACTCTCCATTCCTTCTTCTGGAGCTTTCACTGCAGGCGCATGAAGCCAAGAAAGGCCCTTCCTGAAGAAACAAGGGCAGCTGCCCATCTGAGCTAGTCACACCGATGGCCTGGCTCAGCAGTGCAGACTGGCGTGGGCAAAGCTGTCGGGACCAATTGTGATGACTAGCCCTTCTGTTGCCTGGCTTATTCACTCACTCCGTCTAGACTCCAAATTCTGGAGCCTTTAGTGACTCATTTTTCAGCAAAATGCAAGTACTTTCACTTTACTTTGCCTTAAGCTCTATATAACCTAATACAGAATGTGCGCTGAGTAATACTATGAGTAGCTGTCAAAAAGCTGTTTGCAGATATCCTAGAATGTCATGGCACTTTGACTTTGATCATAATTAAATATTAACCCTCTTATTGAAAACTTGGTGGAAACGTGCATCCTCTAACCCTATTCAAAGCTCAGTGTTGACCTGAATACCTTCAACCATGTTTTTACATCTCATATTTGGTTTGCAATAGCTTAAAATGCCACAACTTCTCCTTAGGTTGGTTTGGAGTTGTTTAACTCCTGCCCATTCCTCTAAAACGTTAACACATTGTCTTAAGAGACTAGAACAGTCAAATCATAAAGACGATTGTTCAGGGCACCTTAAGGGGTCAGACTACAGAGCCAGCAGCAAAACCTTGGGGGCTTTTCCAAAAGCAGCCAACTCTAACTGTACAAACAATCACCATGAGACTTAACTATGTCAGGCTTTCAAACAAGCATATGTAGGCACAGGGCTGAAAACTTTAAGATTCTACTTTTCTGGGGCTCTAGGGAGAAGAGTCTACTGGGTTTTTTTTTTGTCTATTGGCTGTCAGAGAACCGGAGTCAGAAACAGAAAGCAATCTGGTGCAGTCGTGTTGTCTAGCCCAGGGCAGTGTTGCTTTGTTATATACCCCGACAACTTTAACTGTTCTCTCGTGAGAGTGGCTCCTTACCTTCACTGTGGAACATCACTCAATAGACTAATAAAGTTAATACTGAAACCATTTCCTGAGAATATACAGAAATTTTACTTTCCTTCAAAACCCTTATTTCTGCTAATTCTGTAAGGTCGTTTGAAACGTCTGTCTGCCCTGCCCTGGAGTTTACCTTTTCAAATACATGTTTCCTATCATCTAACCAGAATTCTCTTAATTTTCTCATAAACCAATTTCTTTGATACACTGTTTTCTGTCAAGTTTCTCATTTCTATTCATTTATTATTGTCTTCTTAAAAATCAATTTATTTACTTATTTATTTATTTTTGGCTGTGTTGGGTCTTCATTGCTGTGCTTGGGCTTTCTCTAGTTGCAGCGAGCAGGGGCTACTCTTCGTTGAGGTGCACGGGCTTCTCATTGCAGTGGTTTCTCTTGTTGCGGAGCACAGGCTCTAGGCACGGGGGCTTCAGTAGTTGTGGCACGTGGGCTCAGCAGTTGTGGCTTGTGGGCTCTAGAGCACAGGTTCAGTACTTGTGGCACATGGGCTTAGTTGCTCCGCAGCATGTAGGATCTTCCCGGACCAGGGCTCGAACCCATGTCCCCTGCACTGGCAGGGAGATTTCTAACCGCTGCACCACTAGGGAAACCCTATTGTCTTTTTAATTTATTATTTCAATAACAGTTTGTTGTGGGTCCATTATAAGCCAGAAACCATTCTTGGACCAAAGATATTGCAGTGAATAAGTCAGACAAGATCCAGGTTCTCATGGAGTTTATAAACTAGGGGATGATGATAGCTCCAAGTATCAAGGGCGAAACACTTTACACCCAGTACCCCCTTTAATTCTCAGATCAGTCCACTGCAGACATTCTTTTCCTTATTTTACAGGTGAGAAGAGTGAAGCTCTGAACAGCATGCCTAGGGCCTCCAAGCAGTAAGGACTGAATCCTGGACAGGCTCTGCATCCAGCCTTTGCTGCCCGTTGTCAGCATCCTTACGGGGAACCCTGTGCTACCTTTCCTCTGCTACTCCAAGTCCCTGCACACACGTGGGCCTTTTCCTCTCTCCTTTGGCATTGCAATCACATGCCTCCAGTGGTTTTATTTACTGTCTCTGAGTCTCCTCAGGAGTCCCTATCTATTCTGAACAACTACAATATTTCTATTCATGACTGCTTTCACCACACGATTATCAAATGGGAAAACATCTGTAATATTACAGCCTTCCTTCCCCTCTTAATTATGGGCTTAGCAGTCAGATGAACTTCAATATTTAATATCGAAGCAAAACGCTTAATGATTACAAAGTGATGTTCCATTTTTGATGTAAAACCAGAGTTAAAGTGAACTCTAAGCAAACCAACTCTGCTTGCTGACATACGGAAGAAAGAATGCATTTAAACGCATTACAGATTATCTGCAGAACCATTTTGTGCCTCAGCTCTGATCCCCACTGTGCTTTTTTCTTTAAGATTTTTTTTTTTTGATGTGGACCATTTTTAGTCTTTATATTTGTTACAATATTGCTTCTGGAGGGACCTTCAAGATGGCGGAGGAGTAAGACCTGGAGATGACCTTTCTCCCCACAAATACGTCAAAAATACAACTACACATGGAACAACTCCTACAGAACACCTACTGAATGCTGGCAGAAGACCTCAGACTTCCCCAAAGGCAAGAAACTCCCCCACGTACCTGGGTAGGTCAAAAAAAAAAAAAAGAAAAAACAGAGACAAAAGAAGAATAGGGACGGGACCTGCACCAGTGGGAGGCAGCTGTGAAGGAGGAAAAGTGTCCACACTCTAGGAAGCCCCTTCACTGGTGGAGACAGGGGCTGGACGGGGTTGGGGGTGGGTGGGAGGGAAGCTTCAGAGCCACAGAGAAGAGCGCAGCAACAGGGACGCAGAGGGCAAACTGGAGAGATTCCCGCACAGAGGATCAGTGCTGACCAGCACTCATCAGCCCGAGAGGCTTGCCTGCTCACCCGCCGGGGCAGGCGGGGGCTGGGAGCTGAGGCTCGGGCTTTGGAGGTCAGATCCCAGGGAGAGGACTGGGGTTGGCTGTGTGAACACAGCCTCAAGGGGGCTAGTGAGCCACAGCTACCTGGGAGGTAGTCTGGGAAAAAGTCCAGACCTAAGAGGCAGGGGTTTTCAGGGTGCAAGGAGAGGGGATTAAGAGCGCTGCTTAAAGGAGTTCCAGAGATGGGCACAGGCTGTGGCTATCAGCTCGGACAACAGAGGCGAGCATTAGACACTAAGGCTGCTCCTGCAGCCACCAAGAATCCTGTGTGCAAGCACAGGTCACTATCCACACCTCCCCTCCTGGGAGCCTGTGCAGCCCGCCACTGCCAGGGTCCCGTGATCCAGGGACAACTTCCCCGGGAGAACGCACGGTGCACCTCAGGCTCTTGCAAAGTCACGCCGGCCTCTGCCACTGCAGGCTTGCCCCGCACTCAGTACTCCTCCCTTCCCCTGGCCTGAGTGAGCCAGAGCCCCCTAATAGCTGCTCCTTTAACCCTGTCCTGTCTGAGCAAAGAACAGACGCTCTCCAGCGACCTAAAACAGAGGCGGGGCCAAATCAAAGCTGAACCCTGGTAGCTGTGCAAACAAAGAAGAGAAAGGGAAATCTCTCCCAGCAGCCTCAGGAGCAACGGATTAAATCTCCACAGTCAACTTGATGTACCCTGCATCTGTGGAATACCTGAAAAGAAAATGAATCATTCAAAAATTGAGGCAGTGGACCTTGGGAGCAACTGTAGACTTGGGGTTTGCTTTCTGCATCTAATTTGTTTCTGGTTTTACATTTATTTTAGTTTAGTATTTACATAAATATATATACATTTTTTCTTTTTCTCTTTTTGTGAGTGTGTATATGTATACTACTTTGTGTGATTTTGTCTGTATAGCTTTGTTATACCATTTTGCCTAGGGTTCAGTCTGTCCATTTATTTATTTATTTATTTATTTTTTTGTATAGTTTTTAGCATTTGTTATCACTGGATTTGTTTTTTGGTTTGGTGGCTCTCTGCTTTCTTTTTCTTGTTATTATTTTTTAATATTTTTACTTTTAATAATTTTTTTTTTATTTTAATAACTTTATTTTTTTCTTTCTTTCTTTCTTTTTTACCCCTTTTCTTCTCAGCTGAGTGGCTGACAGGGCCTTGGTGCTCCGACCGGGTGTCAGGCCTGAGCCGTTGAGGTGGGAGAGCCGAGTTCAGGACACTGGTCCACCAAAGAACTCCTGACCCCACATATATCAAACAGCAAAAGATCTCCCAGAGATCTCCATCTCACTGCTGAGATCCAGGTCCACTCAATGACCAGCAAGCTACAGGGCTGGACCCTCTATGCCAAACAACTAGCAAGAGAAGAACACAAACACACCCATTAGCAGAGAGGCTGCCTAAAACCATAGTAAAGTCAGAGACACCCCAAAACATACCACCAGACGCCGTCCTGCCCACCAGAAACACAAGATCCAGCATCATCCACCAGAACACAGGCAACAGTCCCCTCCACCAGGAAGCCTACACAACCCACTGAACCAACCTTATGCACTGGGGGCAGACACCAAAAAAAAAAACAGGAACTACGAACCTGCAGCCAGCAGAAAGGAGACACCAAACACAGTAAGTTAAGCAAAATGAGAAGACAGAGAAATACACAGCAGGTGAAGGAGCAAGGTAAAAACCCACGAGACCAAAAAATGAAGAGCAAATAGGCAGTCTACCTGAAAAAGAACTGAGAGTAATCATAGTAAAGATGATCTGAAATCTTGGAAATAGAATGGAGAAACTACAAGAAACATTTAGTTTAACAAAGACCTAGAAGAACTAAAGAGCAAACAAACAATGATGAACACAATGAATGAAATAAAAAATTCTGCAGAAGAAATCAAAAGCAGAATAACTGAGGCAGAAGAGTGGATAAGTGATCTCGAAGATAAAATAGTGGAAATAACTACTGCAGACCAGAATAAAGAAAAAAAAATTGAAAAGAATTTAGGACAGTCTCAGAGACCTCTGGAACAACATTAAACATACCAACATTCAAATTACAGGAATACTAGAAGAACAGAGAAAAAAAGGGACTGAGAAAATATTTGAAGAGATTATGGTTGAAAACTTCCCTAATATGGGAAAGGAAATAGTCAAGTCCAGGAAGCACAGTGAGTCCCATACAGGATAAATCCAAGGAGAAACACACCAAGACACATATTAAACTAGCAAAAATTAAATACAAAGAAAAAATATTAAAAGCAGCAAGGGAAAAACAACAAATAACATACAAGGGAATCCCCATAAGGTTAACAGCTGATCTTTCAGCAGAAACTCTGCAAGCCAGAAGGGAGTGGCAGGACATATTTTTTTTTTTTTTTTTTTTTTTTTTTTGCGGTACTCAGGCCTCTCACTGCTGTGGCCTCTCCCGCCGTGGAGCACAGGCTCAGGACACGCAGGCCCAGCGGCCATGGCTCACGGGCCCAACCGCTCCGCGGCATGTGGGATCCTCCCGGACCGGGGCACGAACCCGCGTCCCCTGCATCGGCAGGCGGACTCCCAACCACTGCGCCACCAGGGAAGTCCCTGCAGGACATATTTAAAGCGATGAAGGGGAAAAACCTACAACGAAGATTCCTCTACCCAGCAAGGATCTCATTCAGATTTGACAGAGAAATTAAAACCTTTACAGACAAGCAAAAGCTAAGAGAATTCAGCACCAGCAAACCAGCTTTACAACAAATGCTAAAGGGACTTCTCTAGGCAAGAAATACAAGAGAAGGAAAAGACCTAAAATAACAAACCCAAAACAATTAAGAAAATGCTAACAGGAACATACATATCGATAATTACATTAAATGAAAATGGATTAAATGCTCCAACCAAAAGACACAGACTGGCTGAATAGATACAAAAAAAGACCCATATATAGGCTATCTACAAGAAACCCACTTCAGACATAGGGAAACATACAGACTGAAAATGAGGGGTTGGAAAAAGATATCCATGCAAATGAAAAACAAAAGAAAGCTGGTGTAGCAATTCTCATATCAGACAAAATAGACTTTAAAGACTATTTCAAGAGACAAAGAAGGACACTACATAATGATCAAGGGATCAATCCAAGAAGAAGATATAACAATTATAAATATTTATGCACCCAACATAGAACCACCTCAATACACAAGGCAAATGCTAAAAGCCATAAAAGGGGAAATCGACCTCAATACATAAGGCAAATGCTAAAAGCCATAAAAGCGGAAATCAACAGTAACACAATCATAGTAGGGGACTTTAACACCCCACTTTCACCAATGGACAGATCGTCCATAATTAAAATAAATAAGGAAACACAAGCTTTAAATGATACAATAAGAAAGATGGACTTAATTCATATTTATAGGACATTCCATACAAAAAGAACAGAATACACTTTCTTCTCAAGTGCTCATGGAACATTCTCCAGGATGGATCATATCTTGGGACACAAATCAAGGCTTGGTAAATTTAAGAAAACTGAAAACATATCAAGTATCTTTTCCGACCACAGTGCTATGACACTAGATATCAATTACAGGGAAAAATGTGTAAAAAATACAAACACATGGAGGCTAAACAATACACTACTAAATAACCAAGAGATCACTGAAGAAATCAAACAGGAAATCAAAAAATACCTAGAAACAAATGACAATGAAAACACGACGACCCAAACACTATGGGATGCAGCAAAAGCAGTTCTAAGAGGGAAGTTTATAGCGATACAATCCTACCTCAAGAAACAAGAAACATCGCAAATACACAAATGAAATTTACACCTAAAGCAATTAGAGAAAGAAGAACAAAAAACCCCCAAAGTTAGCAGAAGGAAAGAAATCATAAAGATCAGATCAGAAATAAATGAAAAAGAAATGAAGGAAACAATAGCAAAGATAAAACTAAAAGCTCGTTCTTTGAGAAGATAAACTAAATTGATAAACCATTAGCCAGACTCATCAAGAAATCAAGGGAGAAGACTCAAATCAATAGAATTAGAAATGAAAAAGAAGAAGTAACAATTGACACTGCAGAAATACAAAGGATCATGAGAGATTACTACAAGCAACTATATGCCAATAAAATGGAAAACCTGGTAGAAATGGACAAATTCTTAGAAAAGCACAACATTCCGAGACTGAACCAGGAAGAAACAGAAAATATACACAGACCAATCACAAGCACTGAAATTGAAACTGTAATTTAAAATCTTCCAACAAACAAAAGCCTAGGACCAGATGGCTTCACACGTGAACTCTATCCAACATTTAGAGAAGAGCTAACACGTATCCTTCTCAAACTCTTCCAAAATATAGCAGAGGAAGGAACACTTCTAAACTCATTCTACGAGGCCACAATCACCCTGATACCCAAACCAGACAAGGATGTCACAAAAAAAGAAAACTACAGGCCAATGTCACTGATGAACATAGATGCAAAAATCCTCAACAAAATACGAGCCAACAGAATCCAACAGCACATTAAAGGGATCATAAATCATGACCAAGTGGGGTTTATCCCAGGAATGCAAGAATTCTTCAATATACACAAATCAATAAATGTGTTACACCATATTAACAAGCTGAAGGATAAAAAAACATATGATCATCTCAATAGATGCAGAAAAAGCTTTTGACAAAATTCAATTCCTATTTATGATAAAACCCCTCCAGAAAGTAGGCATACAGGAAACTAACCTCAACGTAGTAAAGGCCATATGTACCAAAACCACAGCCAACATCATTCTCAATGGTGAAAACCTGAAGCCATTTCCACTAAGATCAGGAACAAGACAAGGTTTCCCACTCTCACCACTCTTATTCAACATAGCTTTGGAAGTTTTAGCCACAACAATCAGAGAAGAAAAAGAAATAAAAGGAATACAAATCGGAAAAGAAGAAGTAAAACTGTCACTTTTTGCAGATGACATGATACTATACATAGAGAATCCTAAAGGTGCTACCAGAAAACTACTAGAGCTAATCAATGAATTTGGTAAAGTAGCAGGATACAAAATTAATGCACAGAAATCTCTTGCATTCCTATACACTAAGGATGAAATATCTGAAAGTGAAATTAAGGAAACACTCCCATTTACCATTGCAACAAAAAGAATAAAATACCTAGGAATAAACCTACCTGAGGAGCCAAAAGACCTGAATGCAGAAAACTATAAGACACTGAAGAAAGAAATTAAAGATGATACAAACAGATGGAGAGATATACCATGTTCTTGGATTGGAAGAATCAACATTGTGAAAATGACTCTACTACCCAAATCTCTCTACAGATTCAATGCAATCCCTATCAAACTACCAAAGGCATTTTTCACAGAACTAGAACAAAAATTTTCACAATTTGTATGGAAACACAAAAGACCCTGAATAGCCAAAGCAATTTTGAGAAAGAAAAACGGAGCTGGAGGAATCAGGCTCCCTGACTTCAGACTAAATTACTAAGCTACAGTTATCAAGACAGTATGGTAGTGGCACAAAAACAGAAATATAGATCAGTGGAACAGGATAGAAGCCCGGAGATAAACCCACACACATACAGTCTTTAATCCATTTTGAGTTTATTTTTGTGTATGGTGTTAGGGAGTGTTCTAATTTCATTCTTTTACATGCAGCTGTCCAGTTTTCCCAGCACCACTTATTGAAGAGGCTGTCTTTTCTCCATTGTATATTCTTGCCTCCTTTATCAAAGTTGACCATATGTGTCTTGTTAACTTTGTTAATTTGTCCATTTCTACCAGGTTTTCCATTTTATTGGCATATAGTTGCTTGTAGTAATCTCTCATGATCCTTTGTATTTCTGCAGTGTCAGTTGTTACTTCTTTTTCATTTCTAATTCTATTGATTGAGTCTTCTCCCTTGATTTCTTGATGAGTCTGGCTAATGGTTTATCAATTTAGTTTATCTTCTCAAAGAACCAGCTTTTAGTTTTATTTATCTTTTCTATTGTTTCCTTCATTTCATTTTCATTTATTTCTGATCTGATCTTTATGATTTCTTTCCTTCTGCTAACTTTGGGGTTTTTTTGTTCTTCTTTCTCTAATTGCTTTAGGTGTAAAGTTCATTTGTTTATCTGAGCTGTTTCTTGTTTCTTGAGGTAGGATTGTATCGCTATAAACTTCCCTCTTAGAACTGCTTTTGCTGCACCCCATAGTGTTTCGGTTGTCATGTTTCCATTGTCTTTTGTTTCTAGGTATTTTTTGACTTCCTGTTCGATTTCTTCAGTGATCTCTTGGTTTTTTAGTAGTGTATTGTTTAGCCTCCATGTGTTTGTATTTTTTACAGATTTTTTCCTGTAATTGATATCTTGTCTCATAGCATTTGGGTCAGAAAAGATACTTGATACAATTTCAATTTTCTTAAATTTACCAAGGCTTGATTTGTGACCCAACATATGATCTATCCTGGAAAACGTTCCATGGGCACTTGAGAAGAAAGTTTATTCTGTTGTTTTTAGATGGAATGTCCTATAACTATCAATTAAGTCCACTTTGTTTAATGTATCATTTAAAGCTTGTGTTTCCTTATTTATTTTCATTTTGGATGATATGTCCATTGGTGAAAGTGGGATGTTAAACTCCCCTGCTATTATTGTGTTACTGTCGATTTCCCCTTTTATGGCTGTTAGTATTTGCCTTATGTATTGAGGTGCTCCTATATTGGGTACATAAATATTTACAATTGTTATATCTTCTTCTTGGATTGATCCCTTGATCATTATGTAGTGTTCTTCTTTGTCTCTTGAAGTAGTCTTTATTTTAAAGTGTTTATTTTACCTGATATGAGAATTGCTACTCCAGCTCTTTTTTTTTTTTTTTTTTTTTGCAGTACGCAGGCCTCTCACTGTTGTGGCCTCTCCCGTTGTGGAGCACAGGCTCTGGACACGCAGGCTCAGTGGCCATGGTTCACGGGCCCAACCGCTCCACGGCATGTAGGATCTTCCCAGACCGGGGCACGAACCCGTGTTCCCTGCATCGGCAGGCAGACTCTCAACCACTGCGCGACCAGGGAAGCCCCAGCTTTCTTTTGATTTTCATTTGCATGGAATATCTTTTTCCATCCCCTCACTTTCAGTCTGTTTGTGTCCCTAGGTCTGAAGTGGGTCTCTTGTACACAGCATATATACCAGTCTTGTTTTTGTATCCATTCACCTGGTCTATGTCTTTTGGTTGCAGCATTTAATCCATTTTCATTTAAGGTAATTATCCATATGTATGTTCCTATTACCATTCCCTTAATAGTTTGGGTTTGTTATTATAAGTCCTTTCCTTCTCTTGTTTTTCCTGCCTAGAGAAGTTACTTTAGAATTTGTTGTAAAGCTGGTTTGGTTGTGCTGAATTCTCTTAGCTTTTGCTTGTCTGTAAATGTTTTAATTTCTTCGTTGAATCTGAATAAGATCTTTGCAGGGTAGAGTAACCTTGGTTGTAGGTTTTTCCCTTTCATCACTTTATATATGTCCTGCCACACCCTTCTGGCTTGCAAAGTTTCTGCTGAAAGATCAGCTGTTAACCTTATGGGGATTCCCTTGTGTGTTATTTGTTGTTTTTCCCTTGCTGCTTTTAATATGTTTTCTTTGTATTTAATTTTTGATAGTTTGATTAATATGTGTCTTGGCATGTTTCTCCTTGGATTTATCCTGTATGGGACTCTCTGTGCTTCCTGGACTTGATTGATTGTTTCTTTTCCCATATTAGGGAAGTTCTCAACTGTAATCTCTTGAACTATTTTCTCAGATCCTTTCTTTTTCTCTTCTTCTTCTGGGACCCCTATAATTTGAATGTTGGTGCATTTAGTGTTGTCCCAGAGGTCTCTGAGACTGTCCTCAATTCTTTTCATTCTTTTTTCTTATTCTGCTCTATTTTGTCTTCCAGGTCACTTATCTGTTCTTCTGCCTCAGTTAATCTGCTGTTGCTTCCTTCTGGAGAATTTTAAAATTCATTTATTGTGTTGTTCATCATTGTTTGTTTGCAGTTCTTCCAGTTCCTTGTTAAATGTTTCTTTTATTTTCTCCATTCTATTTCCAAGATTTTGGATCATGTTTACTATCATTACTCTGAATTCTTTTTCAGGTAGACTGCCTATTTCCTCTTCATTTGTTTGGTCTGGTGGGTTTTTATTTTGTTCCTTCATCTGCTGTGTATTTCTCTGTCTTCTCATTTTGCTTAACTTACTGTGTTTGGTGTCTCCAAACACCAAAGTGCTGGAGGACTGCCAATGTTATTCTATGATAGGTGACAGATTTCAGGAATTATCAGAGTATATCACTAAGTGATCTCTTATACATTAAAATGAAATACCAGGACTGCCTAATAGATGACAACTTGAAACTGAGGGGGAACAATTTCTATTCATAATAAATTATCAGAAAGATCCCTACGTATGAATATCTATGGAGGGTCACTGAGAGTAGCTTAACTTTACCAAACCTCTTTCAAAACAGGCCACCTAAGGGTTCGACTGTGTTTGGGTTTTGCTGGTGCCATTACCATGTACGGGAGGGAGATTTTGAGATTTATGGTTGGGTCCTGGAGGGTTACTCAGAGCAACAGAAGATAGAAGAGTCAGAAGAACAGGCCTCCCCAAAAGGTGATGTCAGACTAAAATGATGACAAGCCCCTGGTCTCGTGGGTGGGCAATGGTAAGAGATCAGAAGCTAGAAGGTTGGAGGCTGCCAAGGTAGCTTCAGCTAGCGTTGGAAGCAAAACTAGGAATAATGCGGTGCTGTGCGAGCACAGTTTTACATGTTGCTGGCATAACTGTGCATTGTCCTGATGGCTGTACCTTGGTCTTACAAGGGAATTTATTTATTTCTTACCAGGTGTCAGGAAACCTGGTTCAGAATTTTGGTTCTCCACCTAACTAGCTGGGTCACATTAAGCTAATAAACTAACTAACCTCTCTGAGTATGTTTCCTACCAGTTACCTGGCAGGGCTGTCTAAGGAGAAAGTAAAATGTTACTTAGTGTCAGGCCATGGAGGTGCCCACTTGTCGGTTTTATTATTCACTTGTAATTTATTATTATTATCACTAATATCTATTTTCTGGGGTGAGGTAGTTTATATGATTTTTTCCAGTTGGGAGGATAATACTTCTTTAATATTAGGCTTGGCCACGCAAATTCTTTTAGCAATGAAATGTAAGGGAAATTGGTGATGCTTCTTTAGAGCAGAACCTTATAAAGCCATCATGTAGCACTTCCATTACTCTTTTCCTACTGTCGCAAGACCAGCATACCCCAGGTGAGCTGAGTCTTTTAGCCTGAACCCTGAAATGAAGAGAACACGTAGAGCAGAGCCATGGTTGACCTGCACCTGAATGTAAAGTGAGTTAGAACTAAACCTGTGAGGTGTAAGTCACCGACAGTTCTTCGTAACTGCAGCATAAACAAGCCGAACTGACTAGCACATGGAGTTTCCAGGGTTGGGATAATCTGGACAGTGGTAAAGTTTTCAGCTATGGCCCCACCTACTTTTAGAAGTTCTCCTCCAAGTTTCTCAAGTTGTCTTTTTAATTTCTTAATCACTTCTCATCACCCGCAAGTCACCCCACACTGAAACCCGCAACCATCCTATACTTCTCTAGAACATCTAACTGGAACATTGTTGAGTACAGAAGTGACGTGATACTAAGAATTCTTAAGACAAATTGTTGAGAAAACAATGCTTATGATATGTAAGGAATCCTAAGAAACTAAGCAAGTGTATGGGAGCAGAAAAGAAGGCATTTTCCTCCAGTGAGAAATCTGCAAACCCTTGTTATAGGAGTTGCAGAGAATCCCAACATGCTTAAGACATATACTCTATCCTCCATGAGGCTACTGGTGAAGGAAGATGAGACACAGCATAAAATGCCACAATTCAACGTTCATGTCATAAATCTCACAGAGAGGTACAAACCTCTCTGCTATAATGTTCTATGAGATCACATTGGCCCTGTGTGACATGGTGTGGCCCCTTCTCTCAGGAAATGTGAGTAACCAAAATCTTCTTTCAGTGGCATTAGCTTCCCCATGTCATCACTCAGTCACCTCCACAAATTAAAATCCCACAGATCCAGTGAGACAATCATGTCATTATCGATCACCTGGTGCCCACCTTTCCACTGGGGCAATGGAAAGCAGACTTAATAAAGTCATGGACCTCTGGCTGAAGTCAGAGGAAGCTCATAGAAGCAGATGATCTTTGCCTTGTGCTCCTGCAGGCTAGATTGCATTTAGAGTAGAAGATTATTTGAAGTAGGGAAGCATTGTGTGTTCGTGGGGGGAGGTTGGAGAGAACAGCAGAATAAAAGCAAAATACAGGAAATTAAAGTTATCTTGAGGAAATGGTAAGCAATTCAGTTTGACTGGGGCAAAGTGTTCATGAGGAAGTAGTGGGAAGCAAGGCTATAGGAGAGCTGTTTTTGTACTGAGTCAATGAGAACTGATAAACTAAGAAGGGGTGAAGACTTCTTGGAAAGACATTCCATGTCTTTGAACAGAGACTGACCAGAACTGCATTCATTCCAATTTCTGCATAAACAAAAGAGAATTAAATGCCTTGGCTAAAGAGTAAGAATTAGAATGAAAGAGGGAGATTTTTCTATTCAAGATGGTGGCCCAAGCACACACTTTTCACCCCATTTCCTCTCAAAGAAGTACAAAAGCAATGGATCCGTAATATCACCGAATGAGAATGAGTGGGTCTATGAACCAGCCAGAGTTTGATAAATTTTCAAAATTTGATAAAATTTCAGAACTTTAATGAGATCACATTTGTAGATAAGAAAAGAATGTGGAAAGTCCACATTGAGCATCAAAAAATATACTCTTCATGGTAAGCTCAGGAGAAGCTCAAAGCTCCAGACTGGCAAGTGAAAGAATGGGAATGAAAAGTAAGGCCAAAATATGGTGGTAATTGAAGGTCTGTCTGTGAAACAACCCTTCCTGTAGTCCTTCTTCCGCCTGCTTTCTCAGGTCCCTACCAGTCATATTTACCTACCTTCAGGCTAAAATTGGGAAAGTGCTCCTTAAAAAAGTTATAATCCACTAATGCAGGGCTGGAGGTACTAGCCTGTGGGTTGTTCAGGCCCTCCTCATTTGAGGAGAATGGAATATAAATAACAGAATCTCTGACAGTGTAAAAGTAGTGGAACTCTTCTCTGGAGGAATGTATGAAGCCTTACTTCTCCTCCTAATGGGTGTCTGGAGATACTGTCTAAAGTTGATGGATGAAGAGAGAGTTGAGTACATTATTTAGAGGTACAGAGGTAACAAAAACAAGATCCAAACTTTATAACATAAATAACAAAACGTGGGAAGTGGGAGGAGAAGGAAAGAGAAGCTTAAGTATGCTGAATTCTTCATCTTTCATAATGGGAAGTTACTGGGTATGTTAATTTTTTTTAAAGTACAGCAAGAAATATTGCTGTAATTACCTGATTTAGACATATGGGGGTAGCCACTGGAAGAACCAAAACAGACAAGTTTAAAAATCATGCCTTTGAGCAATGAAAGTTGGGTCTGGTGGGATATTTTATTTTATTTCATGTCCTTCTATTCTGTTTGAATATTTTTAATGATGGATAAATAGTTTCTGTTGAAATTAAAAATAGAGAGATCATTTGAATTTTATTCAATGCCCAGATAACAAGCATTACTAGTTAATTCTTTGTTGACCCCAAGAATTCTTAGGAAAACTACAAGTATCACAAGTCTGCTATGGATTTCTCTTCCTTCTCATGTTACTGGCCCAGCAACAGCAGATCTTGTTTGTTTCTCTGCCTTATGTGGTTTTCTTCTCTTAGAAATAAAGTGTTTCTTTTCTGCTGTGTGAACCCTACACTTGGACGTATGCATGCCCATTTATTAGCAATGTTTAGTTTTACAGTTCCCAGGAACAACTGGGCTCAATACAGAATGAAATAAGCTTTAGTTGGACAAGTCTTCAGGAATCTAAGGAAGAAAATGACAGATATTCAGTGTTAAACATGTAGTTATACATAAAAATTACTATGGCATATCCCTAAAAATAAAAAAATATTTAATTGAGACATACCTAATTGCTTCAATTTTCCCTAGCATGCTTGACTATACACTGAAATTTGCAGGAGAGGGCTATGAGGGAAGATTTAAATGAAGTTATTTTCCTAATAAGATTTCAAGTAGGCAGATGTTCGCCCCAAGGAGCTGTTCAAACAAAAGAACTTATAGAAGAATATGGTAAAAACCAGAAAAAGAGTACATCTTCAGCTCTCAAATTTCTGCATCATTTTAAAGACAGATCATGGTCCATTTGAATTTCCAATGTATAATTTTTAAACTAGTGAGATTAACCTTTGTTCAATGATAAGTTTTCCACTGAGGACACCTGGAAAACTCTGAATGTTTATCCGGAAAATTCTCCTGAGAATATCACAGCTTTAAAAAATGTTAATTTATACAGATATAAACTACTCAGTTAGGCTCATGCTCAGAACAGTCTTTTCTGACAAGGGCCGCCTACCATCTGTTAAGTCAACTATTTCCATTTCCAGTGATCCCAAGTTCACCATTTCAGTTGCTGAGATTGAAATTCTCAGTCGGTCATAAATATCATTTGTTCTATCCCCCTGCCCTCCTCCTGTGTTCACTTAGGTCATGATATTTTCCCTTCGTTTTCAATCAACAAGTTTGAAGGTGACATCATAGAAAGGATGTGTAAACAGTTTCGTTTTCATGGCTGATGACTTTGAAACAACCTCTAGTTCAAGACTGATGGTACAGAAGGCTGCTATTTTCCTACTCTGTAGGAAGAAACAGGTGACAGGTGGAATAGAAAATGTGCAGTCCAGGGAGGTTTGCAGGAGGACTTGCAATTCTATACCCTTCTCCAGATCAAGGGCCATTTCACACCTGCATAGAGTCACCTCCTCAATTCTAGAAGCTCTGATAATGTCAAAGATCCCATAAAAATCAAGTGTGTAGTTACTGCAGCAGCTAACAATTTTATCAGCACTGCCTGGTCTAGGATTTTAAAATCCAGAAAGTCTCCAGCAAACCCCTGAAGAGTTGGTCACCTTAGCTAAATCTCTCTAATGGCTCTTCACAGCCCTTTTTTTCCTCTTATCTTTGTCAGGGAAGTCTAGCAGTTGAGTTGAAGCCCTCCTTCTCTTGAGATTCATTCACCATGTACAGTGTCACAGAACTCCATGGAAGGACTAAAGAGGTCATTTTGTCCAGTCCCCTGACTTCAAATAGATGAGGTAAAGATTCATTTTGAAGACGATCTCTCTTAGGAAGCTTCCCTGCACTGCACAGAATCGAATCAGATGCCTTTCTTGTGCACTTCAAGAACCCAGTGCTTACTTTTGTCATCTCACTTACATCACAGCCCTAATAACTGCCCCCTTGCCTGACTCTCCAACAAATTTTAAGTTCTTTGAAGTCAGAAGTTCCAGAGCCTTGTTTGTATCCATGTTGTATACCTGGCACGCTGTGGCTTTCAGTCAATATGCTCGTCCTATAACAGAAGCCACAGGGGTGCCATTTCTATAGGTGTACGTAGACCAGCGTTGCAGGCCCAGAGCACCCAGACCCTGGCGTATGCCTCTCCAAGGACAGATAAGAGGATCCAACCCTTCTCCTGCTTGTGCAAGTTTCCTCTTATCCAATGAAACCTACTTTTTAATCTATGCTTCGTGTTGCGGCAGAATTCATCATACCCCTAGGGCAAGACAACTGGTCAACCAGGTGTGACCCACCTTTTACACAAAGTTACACATTTCCTATCTCTTACTGAAAAGTACTTTTTTAGGCCAGATTGGCCTTTTAGTAAGTGTTTAACGACTCCTGCCCAATAGGTGTACGACGGAGGATCCTAAAATGCATATACCTGTTACACTTCAAGGAGGCCAAGTATCATGGTAACTAAACACAAGGGCTCTGGATAAGACAGGCCTGGTCTCCAGTTCCGGATCCAACACTCTCTAGTCATATGAACCTCTGAACTTTCTCTGTAAAATGGGTGTAATAAGAGTGCTCACTTCATAGGCCACGGGAAAATCAGATGGGCTAAACAATAGTAATCAACCCAGTACCCGGCATGTGCTGAGCCCTCATTGATATTGGTACCGTAGCAACATTAGTACCCAGTCACTCTCTATCTTGACCGTATACTCTTCGCCTCTCTTGAGGACACTGCCCCAGGAGGCTGGCTCTCAAACTTCCGCTTGCTTGCTGTTGACGATTACGCCAGTTCTCTACTGTTAATGTTATCTTATGCTCCAGTTCTTCACTGTTCTTCTTTTTAAGGACAGCTGGCATTTTACTGTTTCCTCAGTGAACACTCCAAACATTTCTTTATGTTTTTGCCTTATTTTCAAACATTTTAATATTATCCATTTGATACATATGAGCAGTCTTTTTTTTGTTGTTTTTGCGGTACGCAGGCCTCCCACTGCCACAGCACCGCCCCGCTCCGGAGCACAGGCTCCGGACGCGCAGGCTCGGCGGCCATGGCTCACGGGCCCAGCCGCTCCGCGGCAGGTGGGATCATCCCGGACCGGGGCACGAACCCGTGCCCCCCGCATCGGCAGGCGGACCCCCAACCACTGCGCCACCAGTGAAGCCCCAGCAGTCTTTTATTGAATTAATTTTTATTGGAGTATAGTTGCTCTACAGTATTATGTTTCTACTGTACAGCAAAATGAATCAGCTATACATACACATACTCCCCTCTTTTTTGGATTTCCTTCCTATTTAGGTCACCACAGTGGATTAAGTAGAGTTCCCTGTGCTGTACAGTTATGTTCTCATTAGCTGTCTACTTTATACATAGTACCAATAGTGTACATGTGTCAATCCCAATCTCCCAATTCCTCCCACGCCCCACCTTTCCCCCTTGGTATCCATACATTTGTTCTCTATGTCTGTGTCTCTATTTCTGCTTTGCAAATAAGATCATCTATACCATTTTTCTAGATTCCACATATATGCGTTAATATACAATATTTGTTTTTCTCTTTCTGACTTACTTCACTCTGGATGACACTCTCTAGGTCCATCTACGTCTCTACAAATGACCCAATTTTGTTCCTTTTAATGGCTGAGTAATATTCTATTGCATATATGTACCACATCTTCTTTATCCATTCATCTGTCAGTGGACATTTAGGTTGCTTCCAAGTCCTGGCTATTGTAAATAGTGCTGCAATGAATACTGGGGTGCATGTGTCCTTTTGAATTATGGTTTTCTCAGGGTATATGCCCAGTAGTGGGATTGCTGGGTCATATGGTAGTTCTATTTTTAGTTTTTTAAGGAAGCTCCATAATGTTCTCCATAGTGGCTGTTTCAACTTACATTCCCACCAATAGTGTAATAGGGTCCCCTTTTCTCCACACCCTCTCCAGCATTTATTGTTTGTAGATTTTCTGATGATGCCCATTCTAGCTGGTGTGAGGTGACACCTCACTGTAGTTTTGATTTGCATTTCTCTAATGATTAGTGATGTTGAGCATCCTTTCATGTGTCTGTTGGCCATCTATATGTCTTCTTTAGAGAAATGTCTATTTAGGTCTTCCACCCATTTTTGGATTGGGTTGTTTGTTTTTTTGATATTGAGCTGCATGAGCTGCTTGTATATTTTGGAGATTAATCGTTTGTCAGTTGCTTCATTTGCAAATATTTTCTCCCATTCTGAGAGTTGCCTTTTCGTCTTGTTTATGGTTTCTTTTGCTGTGCAAAAGCTTTTAAGTTTCATTAGGTCCCATTTGTTTATTTTTGTTTTTATTTCCATTACTCTAAGAGATGGGTCAAAAAAGATCTTGCTGTGATTTATGTCAAAGAGAAACACTCCAAACATTTCCTAACATTTCTCTTGTTTCAGTTTGTTTCCTGAGAGCAGGGGCCAAACTTCACCTATCTCTATGCCAAAAAGCAATAAATAAAAAGCGTTTTATCAGCATTATCATCTTCACCATAAAATCATCACTGCATTTAATAAGAGGATTATCTTTTCTTTTCTCTTTTAATGTTTTTATTCCTTTTTTATTATAAAAGTATGAATGTATTAGATAAGAGATACCAAGTGCTGGAGAAGATGTAGAGTAAAAGGAACACTTGTGTGCTATTGTTAGTGTAAATTGGTACAGCCACTATGGAAAATAGTATGGAAGGGCCTCAAAAAATTAAAAATAGAGCTACCGTATGATCTAGCAATCCCACTTCCAGCGATGAAAACAGGATCTCCAACAGACATTTGAAACCCATGTTGTGCAGCATTATTCACAGTAGCCAAGACAGGGAAACAACCTAAATGTCTGTCAACAGATGAATCGATAAAGAATGCGTGGTGTGTGTGTGTGTGTGTGTGTGTGTGTGTGTATAGTGGAATATTATTCAGCCATGAGAAAGAAGGGAATCTTGCCATTTGTGACAATTTGGATGAAACTTGAAGATATTATGCTATGTGAACTAAGTCAAACAAAGACAAATACTGTATGATATCACTTATATGTGGAATCTTAAAAATAAACCCTAAACTTATAGAAACAGACTGTAGAGTGGTGGTTACTAGGGGCTGGAGCATGGGGGTAAAGGGGAGACATTGGTCAAAGGGTACAAACCTCCAGTTACAGGAGTAACAAGTTCTGGTGATAAACCGTGTGGTGAATACAGCTAGTAATACTGTATTATATACATGAAAGTTGCTGTGGGAGTAGATCTTAAATGTTCTCACCACAAAAAAGAAGTAATTATGTGATGGGATGGAGGTGTTAGCTAATGCTGTGGTGGTGATCATTTTGCAGCATATAATTGAATCAAATCAACACATTTTAAACCTTAAACTTACTCAATGTTATATGTCTACTATATCTCAATAAAGCTGGAAAAATATGAACGCATTGTTGAAACTAGTCAAGTTATTCTGGAATGTATAAAGAAAAATTTACTATTCACTGCCCCCATCCATTCCCATCCCCACTCCTGACCTGAGGTACCCAGTGTTAATAACACATCTCTCCATAGCTTTCTATCGCTCCTGCAAACACACACACACATTAATGTAAACATACATTCAGATGGACAAATGTGACGTTGCTCTTCTCTTTGCTCTTGCTTATTACTCTGTTGCTTTTATCAAAATTGGATATTATACACATTCTTTTACAGCTGTCTTTTCTTACACAATACAGAATAGATATTATTTTAAATAACTAAATAATAATCTATAGAATGGATGTACTACAATCATTTGAAATTCTCATTATTAACACATTAAGATGATTGCCAATTTCTGTTCCACTATAAATAATTCTGCAGTAAACAGGCTTGTACATACATCTTTTATGCACTGGGACTCTTATTCCTACAGCGTATGTTCCCAGAAATGCGACTGCAGTTCAGAGGGCATGTACCATGGAGGAGGATTTGCCAGGAAGCTAAAGAAGCTTCAGCTTCAAAGCCCTGGTTTTGCACAGAGCTCTTAAATGATCCTAGAATTCATTTTTTAATTGTAATTTTTTTTAAAGACTAATGAAAACAGACTAAAATGAATGAAGCTAATAAAATTTAAGCTTTGGGCCCCGTGAAACCCAGAACCTCACTAGGTATTATGTTGGGTTGGTCAAAAAGTTCATTCAGGGTTTTTTGTTCAGAATGGACAGAAATTTTTAGTCAACCCAATATATTTATTTGTAACAAATACGGACAGACTATTTTCCCAAAATGTAGCAGCAATTCATGAATCCACCACCAAGGCAGGGAGAGCCCAGTGGCTCGCACATGTGACAGCACTTGATGTTACTGTACTACAACCTTCTTGCCAATTTGACAGGTAAACATACGGTATCTTATTCTTTTACCGTATATTCCCTTTACTTCTATAAGTTTAAGCATTTGCTATATGTTTATTGACCATTTAGATTTCTTCTGTGAATTTTATAGCCATACTTCCACTAGATTTTAATCTTTTCCTCATCAGTTTATAGAATCTCTTCATATGTTGTGATTCCTCCATTCAAACAAGATTGGGCATTTACTATATCCAGGGCACTTCTGTGGGCTGGGGACAGAGCAGTGAACAAAATCCCTGACTTCACAGAACTTACTTCCTAGTCAAGAGACAAACTAAAAGCAACTAATCAAGAGTAAGAGGAGTACGTCAAAGTGCTATCGGGAAAATAAAGCAGTGAAAATGAAGTCCAAGTGGGAGGGGATCGATCTTTTGTGTAGGGTTTTCAGGGAAGGCCACACTGATAACAGGACACATGAGCAAAGGCCTTCAGATGGAGCCAAGGGAGTATCTGTGGGAACAGCATCTCCAGAAGAGGGACCAGCATGGGCAGAGGGCCCTGAGATGGCAGAGGCTTGATGTATCCATGGAACAGCTAGGAGGCCAGTGTGGCTGGGGCCAAGGGACCAAGGGCAGGGCCCGGAGAGGCAGGTGATGAGGGCAGGAAGGAGCTGCCGGACAACGCTGACCTCCTCAGTCATAGTAGTGATGCTGGCTGTTACTCAGCAAAATCGTGAAACAGTGAAGGTTTTCATCAAAAGAATGTCATGATTTAATTATAAAGATCTCTCTGCTGCTGGATAGCAAATACACTGGATACCCTGTTCTCTATCACATCTATACCCATTGCAAATAGTTTCCCCAGTCTACGGTTTGTCCTATGAATTTATGCTAGCTTCAACTGAGTATTAAAACAATGAAAACATTATCTAATTAGATGTTTTTTTCTTCTTGTCTTGCTTAGAAAAGATTCTCCAAAATGAAAATTGTAGAAAAGTCTGAATTTTAATATTTTTGAATATATTTTCCATTATTTAAGGTAAAGATACAAGTGTTAGAGATTCAAAATCTGATCTGACACTGCAAAATACTGTCCCCTTTCCCTGTGTCAGATGGTCTGGAATCACACTTAGGTACAAATTTAACTCTTCTCTTTGTTTAATTGTTTGGACCTTCTGGGATGCAAAACTATTTTATTTTAGGAAAGGAAGATAGAAAATAAGAAATCTCTGACTCAGCACTAAATGTATATGAGGATAAAATCTTGCATATAAGAATAAGAATTTCTCCTCATTTCAGGACTGTGCATTAATATATATAAATATATCAAAACTCATGCTTTTTAAGAGATTAAATTGTCTATAGGTACTATAAAAAGTGACTTAAAAGCAATACTAACATTTGGAGATACAGGAAGGAAAAGCTTGTTTATCATATGAGCAACAAAAGTAAAAAATTTCTTAACACTGGATTCTGTAGTTACTCTTTCAATTATGTATATAAATTTGACTTTGTATTGACAGTATTAAAATTAATGCTTCAATAATTCAAAAAGAGTCATGTACCACAATGTTCATTGCAGCTATACTTACAATAGCTAGGACATGGAAGCAACCTAAGTGTCCATCGACAGATGGATGGATAAAGAAGATGTGGCACATATATACAATGGAATATTACTGAGCCATAAAAAGAAACGAAATTGAGTTATCTGTAGTGAGGTGGATGGACCCAGAGTCTGTCATACAGACTGAAGTAAGTCAGAAAGAGAAAAACAAATACCATATGCTAACACATACATATGGAATCTAAAAAAGAAAAAAAAAAGGTTCTGAAGAACCTAGGGGCCAGACAGGAATAAAGATGCAGAAGTAGAGAATGGACTTGAGGACACAGGGAGGGGGAAGGGTAAGCTGGGACGAAGTGAGAGAGTGGCATGGACTTATATACACTACCAAATGTAAAACAGATAGCTAGTGGGAAGCAGCCGCATAGCACAGGGAGATCAGCTCGGTGCTTTGTGTCCACCTAGAGGGGTGGGATAGGGAGGGTGGGAAGGAGGGAGACTCAAGAGGGAGGAGATATGGGGATATATGTATATGTATAGCTGATTCACTTTGTTATAAAGCAGAAACTAACACACCATTGTAAAGCAATTATACTCCAATAAAGATGTTAAAAAAATGCTTCAATATGAATCTGAAATTTTCATATAAATACTGAATATATATAGCTGAAGTCATAACAAATATGATTATAGGATTGATTATTCTGATTTATTCAAAAATGTATGATACAAGAAAATTAGACAACTCCTATTATTTTGCATTTCACGGACCTATTTTTTTTTTAACATACACACACTGTGCTAAAACTTTGGCTACAGGACTTACTAAATTTCAGTATGACCCAGTTCTTCTAGGTTCATGCAGACAGAGTCTAAATCATAGTAGATACAGTATTACATGTAACTGTGGTCAATGTCCTTACTAACAGAGGGGAACAATGGCCTGGATCATAAAATGAAGCATGTAATGCCCTGCTCTCTCAGTTGTCTGAGGCTGAATGGAGATGACAGCTGTCAAGTGAAATAGGGGAGTAGGTAGGATGTGCACCAGCCCTATGGTCCCTTCCCTGGGCTGAATATTCTCCTTCTGAATAGCTCCTGGACACATCCAAATTGAAATTTCTACACCATTGCTCCCTTTTGTTTCGTTTTCTTCTCAGCTCCATCTTCCATACACTGCTGCTCCTCCCAGTGATCTTTGGTTGCTTCTCAAGGGATGTCAGAACCATACCCTCACCCGAGGGGGTGCTACTAGGGGAACAGCAGAGTGAACTGTGGCCTTTGCCACCACAAGAAGTCTGAATGAAAAATTATGGCAAAAGGTGATCACTCTTCCTTCCAGTCATGGCTTATGGGGCAAACTATGAAGGACACTTAGCACCAGGTTTCATAAATGCCCACAGGTGTATTCTTGCTTTCTTACAGAGCTGTGGTCTGCTCTTGAGCTGACTGCTTATTAGTGCTCACGCCAGAAACACACAAGTGTGTCCTTCTGTAGTTAAGCCCTGAGGCCACTTGGATTCACTTTCTTTCTCCTTGTCATGGGTTAGGACTCAGTCTGCTTTTCTCTTCACTTTGTAGCTGACACTGGGCGTGCGCGCACGCACGTGCACACACACACACACACACACACACACACACACACACACAGTACAGGCAATGCAAAGAGCTAAAGTTTCTGCAGCTTCCTCCCTCTTTGCAGCCTCAAAATCAACCACACAGGCCCTTTCTGTTTTCAGACTTGTATTGTAATTGCTTTAGAAAAACAATCATTGAGAAATCAGTAATGACACAGACTCTTAAAAAATGTTTACCCTCTCGGTACCCAAGTTGTTGCCTGCTCCCATTCTATCAAAAAAGCTGAAAAGCCAGATCATCTCCATCTCCCTGCTCTTACATTTGAGCTCCCTGAATGCTCCTCTGTATGTTTTCAGGTAAAGCTATCCTTTTCTTCAGGGTCTTCTTCCAAGATCTTCTCTTATTTCTTGTAGGCAAAAATCAACCTCCTCTGACCCACACAGTAAATATACTTTCATACATCTCACACTGTCCCTGAGCTCTAACTGGGAGGGGAGAAAAAGCCACCAGATTAAATCATAGTGTAATTTTTTAAAATGTTCTTTGATATACGTATCTTTGATATATATCTTAGATAGTTGCATATTTTTGAGAAATAAGAAAAATAAACTTGGCGTATTCTTTGTTCATAATCAGACTCAAGAAACTACCCTGATGGGGTAGAGGAGACACAAAGGAAAACTCCAGCTGCTGGGCAGTACCTGAGGTCATTGGGCCATGGGAGGGAGTGGGTTGGACAGGGGGCTCAGGCTGCCTGGCAAAGCTGCAATCATCAAGTGGGAGGTGGCAATGTGCCTCCAGGGTCATCCTCCTAAGGAAAGTCCCCACTCTGCCCGAGGAAGAAGCCACCTCTGGGAGAGGCTGCACATCACCAGGGCTGACAGGCTAGGGGGTGGTTTGATCCACAGTCAGATCAGAAAAGGCTGCTTTGGAATGGGAGCCCCCCCATACCACCACCCATCTGTTCATATCTAGCAGGCATGCTTCTCCCCAGTTCTGAAGACAAACCACAGGGGGGCCTGGGAATCCAGAGGAATTGATGTCTGTCTCTGGCATTTCCTTGCCAATTTCTACTCTATCCTTCCCTTTGGCAAATCATTATTTTAAAAGGGATGGGAGACTTTATTTTAAAAGTTCCACAGGTGACTCAATAATAAAAATGAATAATAGTATCTAGCATTTATTGAGTACTTGCTACTTGTCAGGTTGTTCTAAGTGTTTTACAAATATCAATGTGACATAATTCTCCAGAAACCCTAATAGGTGGTTACTATTATTATTCCCATTTATATAGATGGGATGAGGTGTTTAGCTCAAACTGCAGAATTTCTCCCTCCTCCCCAATCACCTTCATTCCTTCCTTCAGATAGTAAACATATATGAAGTATCTACAAGGTATGAGGTCATATTCTAAGCAGTGGAGCAACAGAGATAAAAGACAGTCTCTATCCTCAAGTAGCTGACAACCTAACAGGGGTTTACTGATAAAAACAAATTTTCAATTTTTTGAATTTATTGTAATAGATGAAAGTGTGTAAGGGTGCTATGATAGAAAAAAGGAGGCTCACCCAACCAAGATGAGGGCAGGAGTTAGAATTAGGGGGTGTGGGGTAAGTCATCGAAGATTTCCTGGAGAAGGAGATAAAGGGTGCACTAAGTCTTACAGGACGAAGTGCCCAGCATTAGGGTCTAGGCCAAGCGACACATGGCAAGCCAGAGAAATGAGCTGGGGACCATGTCACAAAAGACGCATGCATCATGCTAATAAACTGGGATTTTATTCTAAAATTAATGAGAATCCACAAAATAATTTTTATTATAAAGTATACACAACTTATAATTGTGTATAAAGTATACACAATAAATAAAATTTATTATTTTAACCAGTTTTAAGTTAAGTGGCACAGTTCAGTTCAGTGGCAGTAAACACAGTCACACTGTGGTACAACCTTCAGCACCATCCATCTCTGAAACCTTTTTCAGCTTCCAAAACTGAAACTCTCAACCCATTAAACAGTAACTGCCCATTCCCCCACCTTCTATCCCCTGGAAACAAGCACCATTCTGCTTTCTGTTTCTATGAGTTTGACTACTCTAGGAACCTCATAAAACTGGAATCACACAATATTTGTCCTTTGGTGACTGACACTTCACTTAGCATAATGTCTTCAAGGCTCATCATGTTATAGTATATGCCAGAATTTCCTTCTTTTTTTAAGGTTGAATAATATTTCATTGTATGTACAATGCACATTGTATGTAGATATATACCACCTTTTGTTTACCCGTTCATCTGTCAAAGGACACTTGGCTTGTTTTTACCTTTTGGCTACTGTCAATAAATGCTGCTATGAACATGAGTGTACAACAATCTGTTTGCGTCCTTGCTTTTAGTTCTTTGGGGTATATACCCAGAAGTGGAACTGCTGGATTAAATGGCAATTTTTAGGCTTAATGTTTTGAGGAACCTCATACTATTTCTGACAGTGGCTAAAACATTTTAAATTCTCACCAGCAATGCACAAGGGTTTCCAATTTCTCCACATCCGCACCAATATTTGATACTTTCTATTTTTTTATAATAGTGTTCCTCATGAGATAAAGAGGTATCTCATTGTGGTTTGGATTTGTATTTCCCTAATAACTGTAATGGTGAGCATCTTTTCATGTGATTATTGCCATCTGTACACCTTCTTCGGAGCAATTTCTATTCAAGTCTTTTGCCCACTCAAAATGATTTTAAATATGGGGTGATGTGATCTGACTTGTGTTTCAGAAAGAGGCCTCTGGTGCAGGAAGAATAGTGACTAGAGAATTGAGAGCGAGAGAGAGGCTGGAGGTCATCCAGGAGTGACACGATGGCCAGAACCGCACTGGGGTCAGAATGGCTTTGAGAGGATGGACCTGGGACGTGTAAAGAGGATAAGGTTAACGGGATTTAGCAGTGTGGTGAACGAAGGAGAGAGAGTAAAGGTTTGTGCTGCTACAGCTGGGCTGGAGGTGGTGGGCCGGGGAACTCTCCTTGCAAGGGCTTTGCCTCGTTCTGTGCAGTATCTGGTTAGAGCATCTAGAGTCTTCTCCTTCTTCTACCTCTGGATTCTCTTAGTTCTTTCTCCCTTCTCTTCCTACAAGATCCCCTTCCATTATCCTTCTCTCCTTCTCTTCATGTGGTCATGAACCCATGTCCTCATCTGGTCGCAGCCCTGCTGCTTCTCGACACATCTATCTGTATCACCACTGCGTATTTCTTCACATCTATGGTCACCTCTTTTCTGGCTGTTCAGGGGAAATAAGGCCCTCATGTACTTCTGGATGGAGGAGTGAAGTAGGCAGAAAAAAACCAACAGCCCCAAGGCCACAACAAGAGAAAATAAGCAAATGAGCATTTCTGTCTCTTTTGACTTCATAAATTCCAATTCCTTCTCCTTTAATGAATCAGTAACATTTCTCATACTGTTACGTAATCATTGGCTTACTTATCTATCATCCTCTCAAAAACTTTTAAACTGAAATTTTATAAATATATATCATACATATTATGTATAAGTGATAGAATGATATCAAATCCAATCTAGGCCGTTGACTGCCCAAAATATATGCTGAAGCTATGAGAAAGACAAGATCCTGTATTTCTTCCTAACCCAAGCTTTTTAATTTTCCAAAAGAGAATTTTTAGCAGATATTATAATAAATATAACCAAGGTATCAAAAACATAAAATAAATGGTAAGGAAAATGTAATGAGGAACGCTCAGGTTTTGTGGTAATTAACACTGAGGAAACATGTTACAACCGCATTAATGCTTCTATATATGGCGGAACAGTACTAAATATTATGCTAAAATGACTCTTGCTTTTTAAACTTCTTTAGATTGTTGATTATTAGGTGGGGTCAAGAAAGTAATAAAAGAGACATATTTTTTTTAGAAAAGTATGCTTTACATATGATATGGGTTATCATTATGAAATCAGCAACTTTTTGTCAGCAATTAAGATTTCATCAGAAGAAAAATAAGCTGAGACTTTTTTGGCTTTTCATAAAAATTTTAACAGAGCAAAGCTTTTTTTTTCTCCCTCTCCTCCTCCTCCTCCTCCTTCTTTTCTTCAGATTGAGATTTCTTTACCACACAGCAATAAAATCCAATGCCAAGTTCACTCACTCAGCCAATAAAAGCAGGCTTTAAAAACTAGAGATTTTGTACACTTGAATTTAGAAGTTGTTTCCCTATCTCTCATCCCCAGGAAATGATCTAACATCAAAATATGAGGAAACAACCTTTTGAGTTAATAATTGACAAGGTGTTATGCTGTGATTCTGGAAAAAATAATCAATCCTACCCTCAGAAGAGTGTGTGTTCTTTCTAGTAAATAAAGTTGCAAGCTGGTAGATGACAGTTTATGGGAAGAAAGAGTTGTTTCAAACCCTCCAGCAGGATTTTACGCTGAATAAATGCATTAAATAAAAATTGCAGCTGTGAGATAAAATGCCACATAATGAATGGTACGCAAGTTTCCTTTATGCAGTTAAATAAGTAATAATACGCAACAAGGCTGAAGTTGTATGTTTTAGCTTTAGATGCCAAAGTCACCACCTGACCTCCAGTTTTACAAAAAAGAGTCCATTTGGGTTTTTTGTTTTCAGAAACCAATCCAGTTGCTACTTTTAGGAAAGAAAAATCTTATTTCATGGTTAGTTTGGAATTAGGGGAGTTGACAGTCTCAGGGCTCTATCTGTGATGCACCAGTGAGTACTAAAACAGCTAACAGTGCGACACTACTTATTACAGTTGCTGATTTTGAAAAAGAAAAGCCTAAAATCAATAAGAAAGAAAAGAACTAAAATGCCAATTAAAAAAATGGAAAAGGAACATGAATAACAACTCACAGAAGAAATGGAAAAGATCGATAGTATATGAAAAAAATATTCTACCTCCTAGTAGTCAAAATAATTCTAGCATACAATATGAGAGCATTTTTTTTTTTTTTTTTTTTTTTTTTTTTTTTTATGCGTTACGCGGGCCTCTCACTGTTGTGGCCTCTCCCGTTGCGGAGGACAGGCTCCGGACGCGCAGGCCCAGCGGCCATGGCTCGCGGGCCCAGCCGCTCCGCGGCACGTGGGATCCTCCCAGACCGGGGCACGAACCCGCGTCCCCTGCATCGGCAGGCGGACCCCCAACCACTGCGCCACCAGGGAAGCCCGAGAGCATTTTTGACTATTAAATTAGTAAATATGAAAAGAAACAATAATGCCTGAGTGTGGCAAGGTTCTTGGGAATATAAATTACTATTTTTGAAAACCATTTGAGATATATATATATATATATACACACACACACACACACACACACACACACACACACACACACACACACACAGTCTTTAAAAATGCATCCACTCTAGGACCATAATGCCCTTGCTAGGAAACCAGCCTAAACAAATAGAAAATTGAACTAAGATATACTTACTAGTAGCATAAACAATCAGGTTTTAGAAAATGAAAATAGCCTAAATGTCCAAAAATAATGGAAAGCTCAAATTAACTGTGGTTTACATGTTCAGATAGACCTCATTTTACTGCACTTTGCTTTACTGAACTTCACAGATATGGTGTTTCTTACAAATTGAAGGTTTGTGGCCACCCAACGTCGAACAAGTCTGTCAGTGCCATTTTCCCAACAGCATTTGCTCACTCTGTGTCTCCAGGTCACATTTTGGTAATTCTCACATATTTCAAACTTTTTCATTATTATTATATGTATTTGTTATGGTGATCTCTGATCAGTGATCTTTGATGCTACTATTGTAATTGTTTGGGGGCACTATGAAGTGTGACCATACAAGGTGGTGAACTTCCCAGCCCTACCCATCATCAGGCCGGTAGCAATCACGTACCACTGGGCCACAGAGCCAGCCATACAGGGAGCCTGCCCAAAAACCAGTGGGCCTCCAGCCACTGCACAAGGCAGGGCCTCACAGCCAACTGGAACAGGAACCATCCCTGAATCCAGAGCAGTCACCCCTGCCACAGCAAAGGGCCCACACAGCCCACATAGGGGCACCCCTAGAGCATATAGCTCTGGTGGCCAGAGGGGAGCATATTGCTGGGCCACAGAAGACGTGACCTCTACAATGCTACTTCTCCAAGATTGGGAGATGTAAGTGATCTACATGATACATAGAAATAAATAGAGAGAATTGGGCAAAATGAGAAGACAGAGGGATATGCTCCAAATGAAGGAACAAGACAAAAGCTCAGAAAAAGAACTGACAGAAAAAAAATTTTTAGAAGGAATCAATAGTAAATGAGATTATACTGAGGAACTGGTCAGCAAACTGGAAGAAAGGACAGTGGAAATCACCCAAGCTGAACAGAAAAAGAAAAAATTTTTTTCAATCAGGATAGTTTAAGTGACTTCTGGGACAACATCAAGCTTACTAACATTCTCATTATAGGAGTCTCAAAAGGAGAAGAGAGAGAAAGGGCAGAAAAATTATTTGAAGAAATAATAGCTGAAAAATTCCCTAACCTGGGGAAGGAAACAGATATCCACTTTCAGAAATCATAGAGAGTCCCAAACAAGAGGTCCACACCAAGACACATTATGATTAAAATGGCAAAAAGTAAAGATAAAGAGAGAATCTTAAAATAAACAAGAGAAAAGCAACTAGTTCCATACTGGGAATTTCCATAAGACTATCAGCTGACTTTTAAGGAAAGATGTCATCTCCGTAACATAAAAGTGCAAGGTAAAGTAGCACGTGATGATGTAGAAGTTGTAGCAAGTTATCCAGAAGATCTAGCATTAATGAAGGAGGCTACACTAAACAATAGATTTTCAATGTAGGTGAAACAGCCTTATATTGGAAGAAGACGCCATCTAGGAATTTCATAGGTAGTCAGGAGAAGTCAGTGCCTGGCTTTAAAAGACAGGCTGACTCTCCTGTTAAGGGCTAATGCAACTGGTCACTTTAAGTTGAATCCAATGCTCGTTTACCACTCTGGAAAATGCTAGGGCCCTTAAGAATTAAGCTAAATCAACTCTGCCTATGCTCTATAAATGGAGCAACAAAGCCTGGATGACAACACTTTTGTTTACAACATATTTTAAGCCCACTGTTGAGACCTACTGCTCAGAAAAAAAAAATTTCCTTTCAAAATGTTACTGCTCATTGACAATGCATCTGGTCACCCAAGAGCTCTGATGGAGCTGGACAATGAAATTAATGTTATTTTTGAGGCTGCTAATACAACCTTCATTCTGTAGTCCATGGATCAAGGAGTCATTTTGACTTTCAAGTCTTATTATTTAAGAAATACATTTCATAAGGCTATGGCTGCCACAAATAGTGATTCCTCTGCTGGATCTGGGCAAAACCAATTGAAAACTTTCTGGAACGGATTTACCATTAAGAACATTTATGACTCATGAGAAGAGGTCAAAATATCAACAATAACAGGACTCTGGAAGAAACTGATTCCAACCCTCATGGATGACTTTGAGGGATTCATGACTTCAGTGGAGGAAGTAACTGCAGATGTGGTGGAAATAGCAAGAGATCTAAAATTAGAAATGGAACCTGAAGATGTGATTGAATTGCTATAATCTCATGATAAAACTTTCATGGTTGAAGAGTTGCTTCTTACGGATGAACAAAGAAAGTGGATTCTTGAGGTAGAGTCTACTGGTGAAGATGCCGGGAAGGTTATTGAAATGACAACAAAAGATTTAGAATATTACATAAACTTAGTTGATAAAGCAGCAGCAGAGTTGAGAAGATCGACTCCAATTTTGAAAGTTCTACTGTGGGTAAAATGCTATCAAACAACACTGCATGCTGTAGAGAAATTGTTTGTGAAAGGAAGAGTCAATGCATGTGGCAAACACCACTGTTGTCCTCAGCAATCACCACCCTGATCAGTCAGCAGCCATCAACACTGAGGTAAGACCCTCCATCAGCAAAAATTACAACTTGCTATAGGCTCAGTTGATAATTAGCATTTATTAGCAATAAAGTATTTTTAAATTAAGGCATGTACATTGTTTTCTTAGACATAATACTACTGCACATATAACAGACTACAGTATAGTGTAAACATAACTTTTATATGCACTAAGAAACCAAAAAATTTATGTGACACACTTTATTACACTATTCACTTTATTACTGTGGTCTGGAACTAAACCAGCAATATTTCCAAGGTATGCCTGTACCATGGAATACCATTCTACTATTAAAAGTTGTGTTGATGAAATGGGGAAATGCCCATGGCACAATGTTAGGTAAAAACAAGGATATAAAATTATTAATTAATCTAATTCTAATTCTGTAAAATATGTATACCCATATGCAGAAACATATATGTCCATATATGCAAAAACAATCCTGATTTCATAAACATTAAGATTCTTATGTATACGAAGGGATAATAAAAAGAATGAAAAAACATCAAAATTGTAATCAAAGATATCTGGTTATATAGATACAAGAATAGGAAATAAATATATCAAAATTGAATCAAAGGTGGTTTTATTTCTTTATTATTTTGGTATCTTTCTGTGTTTTCCGATTTTCCTGTAGTAACAAATGTATCTATTGGGATTTATTTGACTGCAGCTCAACCCAAGTAACTTGAGAAATAAAGGAAATGTATTGGTTTCCATGATACAAAGTTCTGGAATAGGCATTGCCTCAAGGGTGCTAAATACAGGGGCTCAAAGGAGTTTATCAGGATTCCATTTCTCTTCTCCTAAATTATACTTCCTGTGTTGACTCCATCTCAGAAAGACTCTCCCTTGTAGTCCCAGTTCTGGGGCTAAATATTTCCAGTTCAAGTCAATATGCCCAGCAAAACTCCTAAGATGAATTCTGATTGGTCTGCCTTGAATCATGTGCTCAAAATGATCCATTTGCATGTCAGGAGAAGACTAAGCACTTGATCAACTCAGGTCATGTTCCCTGTCCTAGACTCTCTGGGAGCCCTACCCAGACCACATGGAATGAAAATTAGGAAAAGACAGTCCCAAATAAAAATCCAAGCTGCTGTCAAGAAAGGGAGTTAAAGGGACGTCCCTGGCAGTCCAATGCTTAAGACCCTGCATTCCCAGGTCAGGGCATGGGTTTGATCCCCGGTCGGGAAATTAGATCCCACCAGCCAAAAAGAAGAAAAAGAAGGGGAGTTAAGCAACAGCTGCTGAATACAGACATGTATACCTTACACAAGGGGAAAAGGCAACTCAGTTTTTTTTTTTTTTTCCAAATGCAGTGCTACTTCTCTTTCCCATTAACTCTGAGTCCTTTCTCTTTTCTCAGCAGTAACATTTGTTAATCTCTTAACATCTTCACAGGATGGAACCGTTCAGTTTGCCAATGGCAAATGTATATGTATATATACTTTATATGTGATATTTCTCGTGCATATTTAGAATGAGTGCCAAGGTAAAAATCATGTTTCCTGTTAGAATTGAAGGTAAAATTAAAGTTTGTTGTTGTCAACACTTGACTCTATGCCTTTTTCTCCAGTTGTTACATCAGGCCACTTATATAAAGTGACTCTATTATGTTGCATTGTTGTTTCGAAGTATCATTAGAGAGACAGGGAGAGACAAGGAGAGGGAGAATGATGCCAGGCTATTAGTTTCATCTCACTTCATAGTACTATGCCTTATTCAGTAACCTCGGCAACGTTTGCCAATTTGGTAACATAACTTCCACTAGATTGAATTTGGAAATTATTTTAAATATATTCTTCTAACTTATTCATTGCTCATTTTTCAGCAGCGGTATTTTTTGAAATGCAAGGCAGACTTTTCTTTGTAAGCTTTTTTTCACTTACCGAAGTGAATGATTTTGGTGGGCACAATTTTACTCTGCCTCAGGAAGACAACTTATTCTTGAAAAACCACTTGTTATGTGAGTTCTCATAAGTAAAAAACATAATAACCATTAACTTTTATGAACACCGATTTACGCTAAGACAATGCCAAAGCCTATTAAAATCAGTTCAGTTACTTCAATGGTCACATTAGTTAAACAACCTAATACGGCCTTTTTGCTTCATTAATTATACCAAATTACGGCTGTTCACGTGTTCTCATCAAGTTCTTGCAGAGCTGTTACGTAATATATCCTTAAGATTATTCTTGCAAACAAAACACACTGGATACTCACTATTTAAATAGTTTAGTCTTTATTACAAAAAAAAAAATAATGTCCAGGGCTTCCCTGGTGGCGCAGTGGTTGAGAGTCCGCCTGCCGATGCAGGGGACACGGGTTCGTGCCCCGGTCCGGGAAGATCCCACATGCCCCGGAGCGGCTGGGCCCGTGAGCCATGGCCGCTGAGCCTGCGCGTCCGGAGCCTGTGCTCCGCAACGGGAGAGGCCACAGCAGTGAGAGGCCCGCGTACCGCAAAAAAAAAAAAAAAAAAAGTCCAAAAAATTACTGACAATAAGGGCACATTTTTTCACACTTGCCAAATAATTTGACATCCTTAAAGCATGAGATTATCATTGCTGTAAACTACAAAACACTAGGCCTCTGGGAGAACTTAATGCATCACTCCATCAATGACAGTGAACAAGGTGCTTCTGGTCCGGCAAAGTTCAGCTGCCCATGTGACATCTGAAATCCAAATCTGTGCTTGTAAGTGCAAAGAGATGCTCTGTAAGCTAAAGCTCTGAAAACAATAAAAGTCATGCCACTTGACTCCATGTTAGCGACCCAGTACCTCAGGGCAATTTTAGATTGCTTACATGACAACCACACCAAGCTATGAGTGTTATCAATATCTTTTGAAATAGTGGGTTTTTTAATGTTTTATTTGCCTGAACTAGTGGAAGATATTTGTTTTCAATCACTCAACAAAGTACCTCTATTTCCCGCCCCATTGTTTAATAAATGAAAACACATTAACGACACATCATCAGAATCATTACTCTGTCTGGGAAACCTGCTGAATTTGAACGCCTGTGAGGGCAACCGCCACAAGCAGCCACCTTCCCTACAGCCGTGACAGCAAACAACCTGTTACCTCATCTATACCTTCCAGTCCCTTTCTTCGCAGCTGCCAATGAGTTGTTACTCCTCTGCCCAGCTTTATTACTAAGGACACTATCCTGAGAAAATACAGCCCAAGGACAAAGAACAGCTCTAAAACTGTAGTATCACCAACAACACTTGGATCTTTTCTCCCTTTTAAAAGAAAGTACAGAATAGGAAATGAGCTTTCGCCTTTACTTTTACCTTGTCTTGAGAGAAGTTCAGTAAAGAGCTGAAAATGAAGCATGCTTTAGCTTTTAAAGGTATTGATGAAATGGAAGGGAGGGTGTTCTTCAAACACTGTAGAAGCCTCCTTAGCCATACTAATAATATTTTAAAGAAATGGCCCATAATAGCATTAAGCATTCCATGTTTTGTTCAGCCCATCTACAGTGCGTCAACAGGCTTTTTGTAAAATTGTGTGAACAAAATACTTTGAGCTGAGATCTGCAGCCTTAGCCTTCACAAGATGATATCTACAGGTTGTCATGGTAACTCACAGGGCACCATCTTTAAAAACATTAAATTCTGAGGAAAACTACACACAGAGAAATTTCTGCCCTAAAAGCTATTCCCTCAGACAAACTGTATTAGCCTGCATATCTCTGTTCTTTTAAAGCTTTGCTTTTTTATTTTCATTCCACTGTTCAATGAATACAGAACTCTGAAACAAGTGAAAAAGAGAGTTTGAAGTCTTTTGCTATAGACTTTTCATGATAAGTTCTACATTAGTTTTGAACTGAATAAGCACCAGTCCCACCACCCCACATTTCTTCCTTTCCATTGATTTTTTTATGTACGTTTTCCCCTTTTATCAATAGACACAATTTTTGTTTTTTTCCTCTTAATATTGCCCTGTAGCCAATGTTAAAGTGAGGGATTTCCTCCCTTACTCTGAAATTGCAAGTTCGAGAAGCCAATCCATTTGTCAATAGTCTGGAGACACAGTGACTTCCCCTCTCTCCTCTAGCACTTATTGTTGTGTGCCAGTCATGTAGGATTTAGCAGGTTTGACCTTGAATCTTTAGTCACCTTCCCTTCACATTAGCATTTGCTAACACTCCAGCTGGATTATAAACTATTAGAAGACAGGGAGGGTACTATAAGCTCTTTGCATCTCTGGAGTTAGAAGCACTACACACAGGGGCATAGTAAATATTCTATGACTCGGAACCCAACTTTAAGAATAATGGTACTAAAAGGACTTCAGCGATCATCACATCGACCCCCCTTCTTTTCATAAATTAGGAGAGTGAAACAAAGAGAGGTAAATATTCTAGCCCAGTGTTATGTCTAGTTTGAAGTATTATTTTGAGGTCAGCAAAGGGGGTTCTAATTCCCATACTGCCAGTATGGGGAAAGCAGAAAGGAAGAAAACTAAGATTCTTTATTCACAAAACAGAACAGCTAATAGCCATTCCTGGTTTACATACATCATTAGGTTGTTGCTTTGAGGTTGCCATTCGATAATCCTCTGTAGCAGAGGGAATGTGTTAAGCATTGTTCAAATATGAAGCATCATTGAGGGCTTCCCTGGTGGCGCAGTGGTTGAGAGTCCGCCTGCCAATGCAGGGGACACGGGTTCGTGCCCTGGTCTGGGAAATCCCACATGCCGCGGAGCGGCTGGGCCCGTGAGCCATGGCCGCTAAGCCTGCGCTACGAGCTCAGATAAAGCTTACGAGGAAAGATGAATGGAAAAAGTAACGAAAAGAATTGTTGGTAAATTGAGCACTGCCTCATTCTTAATTCACACCATAAAAGTGACTGCATTTGGAAAGCTAATAGTAGGGAAAATTCTAATCCATGGGCTTAGGAGAGAAATTGGGATAAAAAAATAACCAGCATAAGGGAATGGGCTAATCAGAAATCTAGAATAGACAAAGAAATATAGGGCAGATTCTCCTTCTTCTCTGAATTTCTTTGTAGTTAATCCTTGATGGAAGCTATACTTGGGAGGATCCCATGTGTGTTTATGTGCCAGGAAGATTCTTGTGTTCTATTTAGTTCATTTGTATCTGTTCCAGAAACAATGGAAGGCAATGAGTAAAGGGAGGGCCTCACAGGTAATTAGGGAAGGACCTAATAAAAACATGTAGAGATCACAATGATATGTGTGTGTGATTTAAATTCCTAGTATATTGATTAAAAGGAAAGTTGACCAGTAACAATTTACAGGTACATAAGGCCCTTACAATGTACATTTCTCAATGAATATCCTCCACAAGTCTCAGAGGTTAGAAGAACAGATGTTCCCCTTCCTACTTATTGATGAGGCTTAGTGTAGTTAAGTGATTTATACAAGGTCACCCACTAGGAAGTTCTGACACCAAATCCAAAGCTTATATATTTTAGAGAAAGATCATGTTTTTCCTCTCCATTACTTTTGTGGGGCGCCTTCTAGACTATGTCAGTGCCTGAAGATTGCTTCATGAAGACTGGGCAGATGTGAAAAACGGAGATAAAATAGCTGTTTCATAATCAGTCAACAGGTGTGGGAAAGAGATCATACCTGACTAGTTAGAACTCGTACAAAGAAGACTGGACTAAAGGAGAAATGACTGTTACATCTAAGCCAAACAGCTTTAGTAGCCATTTTAATACTAATTTTATAAGAGCAATGGCCTCATCTACAAAGAGTGGGAGATTTCAGGTAGTGGGCAGAAAGCTTAGGATTCAGTGGGGTTTCCTGGGTGGGGTTGGCAGGCTCAGAGTTTGAATCTGGAGAAAGGAGTTTTAATCAGGTCTAGTCAGTGTAATCAGAAGACAGATCCTCTTCATGTATTCATCCTTTCTCCAGGGCTGACCTTGAAGTTGACAGTGCAGAGAACACTGGGTGCCTGTCCCTTTTGCAGGTTCACCTTTCTCTACTTATATGAAGTGTCAGATGCTCCAAACTTTGGACTGTCCTTCTTATCACTCTGTGTTCTCCCTCCTGGAAATCTGACCCATACCCTGTCAGCAGTTATACATATATAAACAGGTAACTCCCAAATTTATACTTATAGGCTACATCCCTCCTCACAAAGTCAGACCCATGAAACAAACTGCCTACTTGAACTTTCCACATACCTGCCTCAAAGGAATCTCACTCCCATTATGTCCAAAATGTGGTCTTCACCATAAAGCCTGATCCTCTTCCAGTGTTCCCTGTCTCAATGAATGGCACCCTCCTCCTTCCACATGTACAAACCAGAGACCCAGAAGTCACCCTTGATGCCTCGTTTTTCCTCACTCCTATATCTGATTCATCACTGAGACTATTCCTCCTCAATCTGCACCACAACCCTTCCGGTCCAAGGTCCAAGTCCATCTCTCACCTGGACTCCCAGCTTTTCACAGTTCTACCTACATCAATTCTCAAAGCCAAATCAGGTCATATGATACCACAGCTCAAAGTCCTCCTTTCACTGCCCAATGCTCTCTGGAAAAGTGTTTACACTATTAAACGTGGCTGAAAGAGCCTGCATATTCCCCAACCTTCACATACACGATACCTTCAGCCTCATCTGCTCCATGGTCCACCCTTGTTCTCTCTTCTCAAATGTCCTCCACCTCAGGGACTTTGCACACACTATTTCCTATACCTGGAAAGTATTCTCTCCCTTCCTTGTCTACTCAACACCTAGTCATCCTTCAGATCTCGATGAAGCCCTCCCTGACCACCCAAGCTAGATCAAACCCATTTATTACAGGCTCTCTAAACACTATGTAGCTATTTTTCAACAGCAATTACATATTTATTTGCATTTTCATTACGTCAATACCTGTCTCCCCATCTCGCTGATAAGCTACGTGACAGCAGAGCTTATGTCTCTTTTGCTCACCATTCGCTATTTAGCTAGATCAAACCCATTTATTACAGGCTCTCTTAACACTATGTAGCTATTTTTCAACGGCAATTACATATTTATTTGCATTTTCATTACGTCAACACCTGTCTCCCCATCTCGCTGATAAGCTACGTGACAGCAGGGCTTGTGTCTCTTTTGCTCACCATTCGCTATTTAGCACCGGTGGCTAGTAGTGCTCAGTAAATATTTTTTTGAATACTTAACTGACTGCCTGATCAACCAACCAGCTGACTGAATGTATGAATGAATAAATGAATGTCATGGATGTATTCGGTTTCTGTAACTTGCTAGATTCCTAAAACATTAGAATCTTTATACAGAGGCAAGTCTTGACTCAGGGTTTGCCTTAAATCTTACCTTCTCCATGAGACCTACCCAATCATAGTGCTTAATGCTGTGATCTGTTAGCATGCCACCCGCCAGCACTTCCTAAGTCCTATGCCTAGCTCTATTCTTTCTCTTCTTGGTAGCATTTATCACCTTATAACACACTACATAATTCTGCTTATTTATAATTGTTCTGTGTTTTCTTAGATTCTGTATTTGTCTATTTGGCATCCATTCACCATAGGGCCAAGTATATTAATTATATTTTCTTATTTTCCGTATTCTTGTTGACCTGGCATTTGTGGCCTCACTGACTGGAGAGAGATTGCCAGGTTTAGCTAATTCTTGGAGATAATCAAGTCCTCGCCCAGGAGCATGTCTTCCATAGGCAAACTAATCAACCCAGGGTTGGGTACCAGACAATGAGGGAAAGGCCCAAACCCCAAAGCCTGCTGGAACTATTGGAACTAGCCAATTCTAAACTGCTTACCTTGCCCTGCGTTGCCTTTCCCACAATAAAGGCTCTGTCTGGGCTTTCCCCTCACTCCGTTTCCGTCTGTCTCCTGAATGACACTGGCGCCCCCCATGTGGCCCTGTGTGGCGTGGTGTGGCCCCTCCGCTCGGGAAATGTGAGTTACCAAAATCTTCTTTCAATGGCATTAGCTTCTCCATATCATCACTCAGTCACCTCCATAAATTACAATGTGACAATTATGTTATTATATATCATCTGGTACCCACCCTCCCCTATGGAAAGCAGACTTAATAAAGTCACGGACCTATGTATGTTTTGTTCCTGGTTTTGGTGCCTAGAGCTGTGTCTGGCACATGGTAGAACTTCAATAGATATATGTTGAATGAATGAATGAGTGATTGAATGGATGCTCTGGTCCCACTTATAACACAACATTATTCCAAGCTTTGAGCTTCCCTGGCACAAAAATTGCATCTTGCTCCCTTTTATATCACTAGGCTCTCTCTCAGTATTTGGTTAAAAGCTCAACGACTGGTGTGACTCATGTAAGCTAGTCCACTGCATCGTGCTTAAGTTTTGCTGATCCCCAGAGCTCTCAAGTTCTGAGGCCACCAATGGTTCCTCTTCTCAGTGGCAAGGCATCCTCTTTCTTGCATCTTTTAAGGGGCTTCCTTCCCAACCACAAAGTGTATGATCTGTGACTGAGAGAGGTGAGGATGTGGGTCCAGCGCCCTGCCCTGCCCCTAACCCTGGGTGCCCTTAAACAAGGGAATCAATCATTATGGAAGGCATCCAATACTATCTTTCTGAGTACACAAGTGTAGGAAAGGCAAATACAGAATTTAATGCCTTCAATACAGACTACTTTAGTACCCAACTAGTTGACTGCTCAAGATCTCTATGAGTTTTATGAGTTCACAGTCCCTCTTATGACTGCCAAACATGACTGCAATTTTTTCAGTCTCACTGCACTTCCCAGCTCTCCTTCTAAACAATAAGGCACAATTCAGCACTTAACCTTTACCTTTGAGGTTTGTTGACATATATCGAGCTGTGCAACACTTAACTGTTTAGATTTCATTGATTCGAATTCTTTTACAGTTGCTATATTCTTAAAACATGTTTGAAGCCCGACTCTTGTAAGCTCAACTGCACAAATGTAGTCTTGGAATTCTGGCATTCTCTCCGCATCTAGGAAGATTTTGCTCTGATGAAAATAGCTGATATTATTGAGCACTACATGCCTTATCTTATTTAATCCTTATAATAGGCAAGTCTAATTTTACAAATGAGGAAAAAAAGGTCCAGAGCAGTTAAGTCATTTGTCCTAGGTCACACAGCCAGTAACCCCTTACCCACATTACCCCTGTGGGTTGACTGAACTCAACTTAATTCTTACTCAAATCCGTTCTCTTTCCTAATTGTATATTTCACAAACACATTATGTTTATGACACATACTAAACTCTCTTGAGCCACATGTTGGTTAGTGAGTATAATCATCCTTATTAAAGATCAGAAGACAGATGCAGATAGAGGCTACAATGACATTGGGGAAGCTGATGGCAAGAGGAGGGTTAAAACTCATGGCCTTAGTATCCTGTTATTTTTATAAGTCCGTTGAGACTTCTTATGTTCTTTTTAATTTTTTTAATTTCATGGAGGTGTTCAGGGCTGAAGGCAGACTCAGATTTCGCTCCTGGATAAAGGCAGTAGCTTAGATGGCAAATTACTTCATAGACATTTTAGAGCAGGTAGCAGCAGGCATGCTTGAGGATTCTAAATTTTGCCCATTAGTATGCCGAAATACCATCAGCTGCCTAAGTCATTTTCTAATAAACCAGGTCTTCATTACGTCCCAATTGCCCAAAGTGTGTTTGCCTTGTCAGACACCGATTTTTAAAAGCAGTGCAGTCTTGAGCCACTTTAGCTAACATGGATTTCTCCCTCCCTATTCATTTGCAGTCCTACTCTCTGGTGCTCTATCTCTTTCTTCAATATATTTGAAAAAGCTTTTAATCCCTTCAGCTCTTTTTGGCACAGTCAGCAATTGTGCCGACCTTATCTCTTTCCTCTTGGCTCCAACAGTTTTTTGTTTGCACTTCCACAGTTTATTGGCAGCATGTTTTTTGACAAGCCATCTTGAAATCTAACTGAATGTTTCTTCTTGTTTTAAAATTTCTTTTTCAGAGGAACACTAGCTGGCTGGATCTCCACCACGGTCCTTTTCATTATCCTTCTACCTGCACTCATACTATAATATAAAATCAACATTCAAAATGTGCAAATTAATATATGTTGAATTAATTACAAGAAATTTTGAGAATATAGTAACACGTGGGGGAAAATGTTCTGCCACCAGAAGGTAATTCCTTAGACGTCAGTTCAAAGAAAGTATCATCACAATTTTCTAATAACTTTCCCGGGGGACACATATTTTACTTTAAGTTCTAGTAAATTTCCTAAGTGTACAGGAATAAAAACATTATCAAAAAGTCAAAAATAAAAGAGAGAAAATGTTTTTATATTCTGATATATCATCCTGATTCAAGCAAAGCAGAAAAGAAATAATTTTCTATTTGAATATCAAATTGAGTGTAAACGTAAACAATCGATGTTTCCAAAACTGATGGTCATTAATAGTTAAGATAATATTATCTTTAAGAAATGCATTAGAGTTCTATTTTTTCATTCTTTGACTTAATTGTGATGCACCCCAGATTTTAAGAGCCTTTTTAAAAAATAACTGAACGCAAGCCCCTATGTTTGATACCATAACCATTTATTTAGCTTAAATACGTTTTGTTATCTCCCAGGATAGTCTGACTACATTATAGATAAGACGTGAAGGACTAAAAAAATGGGAGAATCAAACTTCATTATTCTTGTTTTGGTGTTTACTACTTACTCTATTAATAAATATTTGGAACCATTTTAAATATCAGTGCACTTGTTGCTGGTTAATCCAGAATAAAGGTACATAAAAATGAACCTGGAAAATCAGAATTTCCCTTTATTTTAATATGTTTATTAAATAAATTTAATGTTTATTTTAATATTAATTAAAATTAATTAAAATTTAATTAAATTAATTTAAAAATTAATTTTATTAAATTATTTAATAATTTATTAAATAAAATAAATTAAATTATATTTTCCTACTATATGGAAAATACGCTTCATCCAGTGGAGATATAAACATTGCTTAGCTATTGTCAGACGAATCTTTTAGAGCTAAATCGGGTTTTATTACTCTGCTCAAATACCCCTATGGTTTTACATCTCATTAGAGGGGGAAATCAAAGATGAAGAATCTGAGGCTTGTAGAAACTGACCTTAGACTGAACATTAAAGCTAGAAATGAAAACCTGCAATGGTTCCCTTCCACCCAGATGTTCTTCCCATGCTCTACAAGGCCTGCATGATTCGGCTCAGTCCTGGACTTCCACTTCTACTCTCCCACCCCCGATTCTCTTTCAGCCACAGTGGGCCACTCTGTCCTTCCCTGAAAACACCAGGCAGGCTCCTGCCTCAGGACTTCTATAATTCTTTTTGTCTTTGTTGGATACTCTTTCCCCAGATTCCACATGTTCCACACCACATGGCTCAATCTTCTCTCTCTCTCTCTCAAATATCAGGAAGATCCTCCCTGCAAATCCAACATAAAATTATGTTCCCCACCCCACTGCTCCCTAGCCACCCTATCCACGTTAGCTTACTTTATTTTCCCACATAGCATTTATCATCACCTCATATAGTCTATCTATCTATCTATCTATCTATCTATGCGTGTGTTGACTTGTTCCCTGTCTATAACTTAAAGGTAAGCTCAGTGAGAACTTGACTGCCACGTTTGCCATTGTATCGTCAGAACCTAGAAGGGCCCCAGGCATACAATAGGCATCCAAGAAATACTTACTGAACTAGCGAATGACGTTGTCCTCCCTGATCTCTGGAGCCAAATAAATTGTGAAGACATAGACATACAAGTAAAACAAGCGTTTGACCAGATAAAGGGGAATGACAGAGACAAGTGTTGAACTCGTACTCAGCGTGAAATTAGACAACTTTAAAGGTTGAAATTGAAATGCTGAAAGTGTCAGGAGTGTGGCTTATAGTACATTCCTACCTGAAAAATGGGGTCAGGAAAGGAGGCCAGATGCATGAGCCATCTAAAAATCTCTTGCCATCGAATGGTAAAGATGCTTTCAGCAGCACTCACTGCCATCTGAGACAACCATAATTTCAAGCATGTTAGACATTTGCACTGGGAAATCCAGAAGGGCCTCAATGGATTTATGCCAATCAGAAGACATCCATCTTTAAGATATTAAAACTGAAGCAGAATTTTCTAGGCATCCTGCTAAGACAAATTTTCAGAGCAGCCTTTATAGACCCCTAAAAAGTCTATGTGTGGTAAGGACTAGGACTTGGCTATGCCTCTGGTGCTTGGGTTCCCAGGGCTAAAAGAAGAGCCAGAAATGCCACTGGCCCATTCAGCCTCTTTGTGCGGAATTAGAAAAAAGGCATCCCTTCCTCCTGGGGTTGATGAAGGCCGTGCCCAGGTAATGTGTCCCTTGCCCAGTCCTCTTTACACAGGGGGCCATTGTTTGTGGTGACTGTGAGGATAGCAGGATGCTTTGAGACACACTGAGTTGCCTGCTGGCACTCAAGATTTTTACCCCAGGAGCCTACCATGGCCTCCAGGGCTCCAGCCTTCTGAGTTCCCCAGTTGAAGTAAAGGACTCTAAAAGCAGCAAGGTCCTTCTCTCTCAGGTCCTTCAACTTCCAGGTGAACATTCTGTCACGGCACCTGGTGTGTGGGATCTTCACTTCCACTCTGGGCTGCCCCCACATGTCTCCTGGCTGTTCACACATCTATCAGGAGGTCTCTGTGCAAACCAAGGCCACAGAGCATCGTGGCTAAATACACTATCATGCAGTCAGACAGGCACAGATTCGAGTGCCAGGTTGGCTCATATCATTGGGAAAACCTCTGAATTTCCATAAAGCTCCATTTCTTCATCTCGAAAATGGGAGTTAGTAAGAATAACTATCTCAGGGGACTGTTTCATCTTTCAATTGTAAAATTACTTATATAGTGGCTGGTAGATAATGCTTGTTATTACCATTGTCTGTTGGCTATTGTTCTTAGCACTATGTATGTTTGACCATAATTCATACTCAGAGGTGAAATCAAGAAAAAGTCTAAGATTTTTGCTCTGAAAAATGTAATTCCTCACCAGTGCAATATATCCTTAAATGCCAAATATAACATATAACTCTTATAATTATAATTGACTTCATAGCATATTATGTACATTTAAGTCTTTGCATTTAAAAAATATGTTAATATAGATATAGCAATTTCCTTTTGATTTAGTATTTTCCTGGTACATCTTTTTTCTAACTTTTCTGAGCCCTTTTGTTATAAGTGTGTGTCTTTAAAGAGCATATCCTAGATTTTTGAAATCCAACTGTAAAATCTCTGTTTTTTTTTAAGTCTCTATTTTTAATTGCAGATTTAAGCATTAGCACTTACTTTATTTAAAACTTGTGATTGGGCTTAATTTCTACTATTTTATTTAGTGCTTTCAATTTACCACATTTTTTTCCTTCTTTTCTGCCTTCTATCAATTACTGTTTGCTTTACTTTTTTTTTACTCTCTACTAGCTTGAAATTTATATAAGCTATTTGTTAAAGGTTACCTTTAAATTTTTAGTTTACATGCTCGACCTAAAAAAGTCTAAATTTGATCATTATCTCTCTTCCTCTAGAAAAGGAGATATCTTTTCCTCCACCTCACATGCTATTTGTGTCAATATTTTAATTCACCTTTGCCTATCTGTCCCCCAGGTTAATCATCACAGACCAATATTTTAAACAGTCAGTGCTTATTTACATTTGCCCGTCTTTACCAACTTCTTGGCTCACGGCTGTTTCTTATCTAGCAATCATTCGTCTGGATTCAATTTTCTCCTTTATGAAGTCCATTCTTTAGTAGTCCTCTCCTGTGCCTCTTGGCATTAAAGCCTAAATCCCTTGTTGCTGAGACCAGCACCATCACTCAGAGTAGCTGCAGCATCAACTTGAGTTTTCAGCTCTGGTTTCCCAATCCATCTTTAGTCTTGGCAACTGAGGAATTTCATTTCTCTCTTTAAAAGAATGTCTGTTATATCACATTCTGTATTTCAGAGTATTTATAGCTGGAGTCCATTTTTATGTGATCAGATGTCACCATTCCTATACTGGGTGTACATCAGGTAGCAGGCTGTATTCTAGCGTCAGAAATGAAACAGTTTTGCCCTCCAGGAGCTTCCAGTCTAACGGGGATAGTTATGAAACAAATATGTGTAATAAAGTATTTTAGGTCTTATAGATGACATAATTATTAGATCCCACACCACATTGAGCCACTTAAGAATAAATACATTGTCTTAGTTGTCTTTCCAACCTTAGTATCTAGGGAAGTACTAGCAGATAGAAGTTGCTTAATAAATGCTTGTTGCCTGAATATATGAATGAACTGCAGAGATCAACAAATATTTTCACTGTTGCCTATTCATGAAAAGTAAGATGTTTATTCTTTTTAAATTACAAATAGAATTTTTATAAAGATTTAATCTTAAAGATGTTCAATTTTTATCGTACTACTAAAAATAGTTCGTAATTAGGTCCTAATTCTGTGTCAGGCGTTGTTTTCAGAACTTTCCAAGCATTACCTTATTTGAACCTCAAGATAACCCTAAAAGGTGGGACTTCTGTGGCAAAGTCTGGGTTGCACATTTGAAGCTCTATTAAGGCCTAATTTAAATTAGTCTGACTCTAGCTTCTGTGCCTTGGTACCATGTATGCGTGCATTTGTCAGACTATGGGTTCAGTAGTAATTTCCAATTAGAGATTATCCTTTGTTTTTACAGCTACAGTCTCTGTTTGCAGAGCTTAGCCCATTTACAACGTGATTACTGTCTTACTGATTGGTTAATTATCACTGGATTAGAAGACCCCCTTCATTTCCAATGACTCCACACCATGCTGGTTTTACTGTTGCTATGTTGCTCTGAAAGTGTACCGGTAGGACACACTTTTAATCTGTGACCCATCTCTCATCCGTAGTTCCTTTCTCCTACCACCTTCTAGCTAGGAGTCGCACAGTTACTACTACCATCAGCAACCCCAAGTACTTACAAATAAACCATTTAATAATAATCTAGAATTTTAGAATTTAGCCAGGAACCAAAATTTAGTATACTGCTTGGTAGCATTTGCCCTTAAGAATTGGGCCAGTATTAGCCCCAATTTTTTTCCTGCCACCTTTGCTATTCTCCGTGAGTTCTCAAAAAATTATGGATAGTAGTTGTGGAATTATATCCAAAATTATTTCAGCACCCTAATGTATCATTTTACAGTAGTCCCAAATATTGAAATTATTATAAGATTCTAGACGTTTTTTTACTGTCTTGGCCTTATATGCCCCTTTATTGATAATGTTCCACCTTTTCCAGTTTGAATTTTGTCTCATTGGCAGAGAAAGTGTAAACAAATGAGAGTTGAACAGTTCCACAAAGGCATGACTTACATTTGCCATCCTTGGGCTAACAGTATTTCATAGTCCCTCGACACACATTTACCCAGCACACACTATTTTCCAGGCACTCTTCTAGGGGCCATGGATAGAGCTGTAGACGAAATGGACAAAAATTCCAGATTTCACAGTACCTGCAGTGGGGTGTTACGTGCCATGAATGATCTTTTTCTACTGTGAACTCTCTGGCGGCTGTCTTTAGGGGCCCCAGAAAACCTTTCCAGCCTGTTCCCACCTGCTTCATCACTACCACCAGCAGATGGACATGTGCAGACATATATGACCCTAAAGACACACCAGATTGCTCAGTATTTCAGGGCCCAATCCTGCATTTTCCTGCCTCTGTGCCTTTGCTTTGGGCATCACCTCTACCAAGAAAGGTCTTCAACCTCCAAATCCTACCAATAATTCAAAACTGCTCATAATCTTACTGCCAGGCCATCTTTATTCGTCCTGATACAAATACAGGTCTTCGTTTCATGCTATCTCAGTATACTTTGGATTATAGTGATAGTACCTTTTATAATCTGTTTTGGATTGGGGTTACTTGCGTATATAGAGAGACCCTTCTTACATTGTAAGAAATAGTCAGAACCTGGAGTTAACAGATTCTTTTCCCTTTTACGTCTTCGAAATTCACACGGCGCCTGAACAGCACTAGGCACAGAGTAAGTTTTCAGTAATACTTGTTAACTAGAACAATTACGTCACCTTCTCTGCTGTGTAACTTAATTTTTATATATTTATTCAGCTTTTTAATTCATTTACTCAAAAGGTATTTAGTTAGTGCCTACTAGATGCCAATCACTTTCTGAAGAAATTGAGGCTGCACAGGTTAGTGAAGCAGACAACAACTTTTTTTACCTAGTTTTGGAATTATTTATGTTAGGGCTCCTGAAAAATCACCTGTCTGTAAGGACTGATAAGACACTGGGGCATATTATTAAAGGAAGTGGCAGAGTTTCTTATGGAGATTGTTAACTGCAGTCGACTTGATGTCTTGAGGTATCTGAATGAATTCTTCCCTGGAGGCCGGGGATGGAGGCTTTTATCTCAGAATGTTCCCTTCAGGTCTTCAGTTTTACGAATTAATATGCATGAGAGCAAACAACGAAGTGAGGCCATTCTCCCCCAACCCTTAGTTATTCATTCAAACAATGAAGCCAATGAAAGGTTTCTATAAAAATCATTAGCTGTGGGAATTATAGTAGATTGAACACGTTCATCAGCCCTTTAGACCTCATCTAATCTATTTTTCCAGGAGCTGAAAGAGTTTAACAACCTAGAAAGGTCAGTTCTCTGAAAAGGGTCTCAACAATATCTGGATTGTTTGCATTTTGTGAGAAGGGAAGATACAAGGTAATTTTGTAAGGAAAAAAAAAATTCCTTGAATAGCAGAAAGAAATTAGCCTTTTATCTCCCACAGAATAGTACTTTGAGAATGTCAGAAGGCTTGACCAAAATGTAAGTGTATGAAACAGACCATAGGAAAGCCTGGGATTACAAAGGGGCCACCCCTAAAAAAGATAGGAAAATATGAAGATATCCTTTATCCATCAACAGCCAAGTTCATAACCCTCTGCTGTCTCTCCTCTCCTCCCCACCACCTCCGCTCACTTGCCACCTCCAAACCCCATGCAGGGTACCCAGGACACGGTCCCCAGAGAGATCCTTTCCTAAACTGACCTGACCACTTGCAGAAATTTCACCATTCATACTTCTGTACTCTCTCGAGAACCCTAACACTATTTTTCCAACTGGATGACTTCTAATGGCCTTTATTTCAGCTGTGCTGAAGTCAGAGGAATTAGCTGCTTCTGACCACTGCTTTATGCTAGGGAGATGCCTACGTGAAAGGCTGAAGAAAATTATCTTTCTGTCACTGTTACTCAGAGGCTCCTGGAAGTCAGTCCTGTCTGGGAAAAGAGATTCAAGCGTCAGTAATAAAACTGTGTTTATCACTGAGCAGCTGAAGGGTGAACAGCATAACTGGGGATGCTTTGACGTTCCCAGAATTGCAGGAAGACTGGCTTCTCCCCAGAATGCTTCAGGATCTGTCCCTGGTCCATCTCAGACATGCTGTAAGATGTAGAAATACCTCTCCACCTCCGCATCAAGCACAGACTGCCCTCCTCCCGGAAGATGAAGCAGCTGGAAGGTGAACACTACCCTAGAACAAAATATTCCACTTGAGTCTCTGCCTTTATCTGGGCCGTTGGAAGTCAGCCCAGCCATGAAAGAAATGTCACTGGCCTGGGCTGAAGCAAGGAATTCCGTCAAAAAGGATTACAGGTGGAAGGAGCTATGGGGGAGAGATTGCACTGAGGGCTTTTGGCTGGAGGAGGGACTAGGCCTATTCTGAAATGAGAGCAGCTGCCACCCACAGAAGCCCTAAGGCATTCATCTATTTTAATAGGACTTCAGTGGAGGCTTGTCCTGGTGTGGGGTTGTTTTATCATTTATGATAACTCATTCTTCACCATAAATTCAAACATTTCCTTTCAGATTCACTGACATGTGGGGAGCGTGATTTTACACTCCCTTCACTAAACAAACACATATTGAAGGCTTACAGTGTAACAAGCACTAACTACTGCATGCTTTGAGCTTCAGCCCTGAAACCAGAAAGGGCCTGTCACACATGGGCTTTGCATTCTGTTGTGTGGGCTTCTGGGGAAGGGGACATATATCAATAGAATAAACAAAGATATTAATAAGTCATTTCTTATACCTTTATTGGATAAGAAACTAAGACAGTGCTTTGTGATCAGGTAACTGGAATAAAGACAGATTTTGTTTTTTAGGATGAAGGGTCAGGTCTGGTCCTGCTGAAGACATGACCTTTGAACTTGGATGTCAACTATAAGAGCAGCCACCAAAGATATGTGGACAGGAGACTGTAATGGAGGGTACAAGAAGTAGAATATTTAAAATGGAACTAAAACTTGGAGTTTAAATATGATAAAAAATACAGACTTATGAAAATGGATAGAAAAGAAAAGCTTGACATTTCATAAAAGTAGCCAGTCAAAGGAGGTAAGATATATGAGAAATAGGATATTACACATCTAAAAGTTTACAGATATTTTCTATATAATATATATATCACATATATAGCTCATATTATATATATCTCAAAGTACAATACATTTTACCAAAAAGTATTTGTATGATTTTTAAAACTAAAATAGACTTTGGTTCACAGTTCACTTCCTTTAACATTTTCAAATTAAAGATGTCATAACAATGAAGAGAGAATAGTCACCAAATTAAAAAACCTGAGATGATCCTGCCTATGCCAGGATACTGCACATAAGAGCTAACTCCCAGAAGTCAGCAGATATTTACCAAGCCACAAGAACAAATACCATTGTCCTTAAGGAGTTCAAATTCTGTTGAAATCTCTGTTATACCATAAAAAGATATCATTAAAGGCAAGACATAATGGCTACAAGTGAGATATAAACAAAGTATCTGGAAAGCATCAGGATATAGCGATTTATTCCAAAGGAGCTGACAAAGGCAAACAGAAAAATATTTAATTTTTAATTCAAAGTCCATGGCAAATGATCTCTGAGAACTGCCAAACTTTTGTTATGGTAAGACATTAGGAGAGCTGAAAATAGTATCAGTAGGAATGAGCTGAAGTCCAATTCCTCCAGGTTTTACTTGTGGAGAAAAGAATATCTGAACTGAAAGAGATGCTGTTAAATCATGAAGGACACAAGAAAGGTAGGCTGGGTGTTTTGAAGACAATTTCTTGAACTTGACTCTGAGGTGTGGTGCCAACCTGCTTTACACCCAGCTGTGGACAGCAGGCACCCTGGATTTGGGCATCGGGCACTGCTTATTTAACCTAAGGCACGCCTAGACCAAGATAGATATCTTTAGGGAAAAACATCGTTTCTTTTGCCCACCTTAAGATACCACAGTCAAAACATTGTGCAGGAACACCTGATCCTCACGTAGAGTGAGCAAAAGCGAGAGAGACAGGTGGCCTCTCGCGAGAGAGAGAGAAAGAGAGAAGACACAGCACCTCCCGAGAGTGCTCTGCAGAGCTGTGGTCTCTGCACGAGAAAGATTTCTACGAGTAAAGGAGAGACAGGTGGCCTCTCGCGAGAGAGAGAGAAAGAGAGAAGACACAGCACCTCCCGAGAGTGCTCTGCAGAGCTGTGGTCTCTGCACGAGAAAGATTTCTACGAGTAAAGGAGAGGCAGGTGGCCTCTCGCGAGAGAGAGAGAAAGAGAGAAGACACAGCACCTCCCGAGAGTGCTCTGCAGAGCTGTGGTCTCTGCACGAGAAAGATTTCTACGAGTAAAGGAGAGACAGGTGGCCTCTCGCGAGAGAGAGAGAAAGAGAGAAGACACAGCACCTCCCGAGAGTGCTCTGCAGAGCTGTGGTCTCTGCACGAGAAAGATTTCTACGAGTAAAGGAGAGACAGGTGGCCTCTCGCGAGAGAGAGAGAAAGAGAGAAGACACAGCACCTCCCGAGAGTGCTCTGCAGAGCTGTGGTCTCTGCACGAGAAAGATTTCTACGAGTAAAGGAGAGACAGGTGGCCTCTCGCGAGAGAGAGAGAAAGAGAGAAGACACAGCACCTCCCGAGAGTGCTCTGCAGAGCTGTGGTCTCTGCACGAGAAAGATTTCTACGAGTAAAGGAGAGACAGGTGGCCTCTCGCGAGAGAGAGAGAAAGAGAGAAGACACAGCACCTCCCGAGAGTGCTCTGCAGAGCTGTGGTCTCTGCACGAGAAAGATTTCTACGAGTAAAGGAGAGACAGGTGGCCTCTCGCGAGAGAGAGAGAAGACACAGCACCTCCCGAGAGTGCTCTGCAGAGCTGTGGTCTCTGCACGAGAAAGATTTCTACGAGTAAAGGAGAGGCAGGTGGCCTCTCGCGAGAGAGAGAGAAAGAGAGAAGACACAGCACCTCCCGAGAGTGCTCTGCAGAGCTGTGGTCTCTGCACGAGAAAGATTTCTACGAGTAAAGGAGAGACAGGTGGCCTCTCGCGAGAGAGAGAGAAAGAGAGAAGACACAGCACCTCCCGAGAGTGCTCTGCAGAGCTGTGGTCTCTGCACGAGAAAGATTTCTACGAGTAAAGGAGAGGCAGGTGGCCTCTCGCGAGAGAGAGAGAAAGAGAGAAGACACAGCACCTCCCGAGAGTGCTCTGCAGAGCTGTGGTCTCTGCACGAGAAAGATTTCTACGAGTAAAGGAGAGGCAGGTGGCCTCTCGCGAGAGAGAGAGAAAGAGAGAAGACACAGCACCTCCCGAGAGTGCTCTGCAGAGCTGTGGTCTCTGCACGAGAAAGATTTCTACGAGTAAAGGAGAGGCAGGTGGCCTCTCGCGAGAGAGAGAGAAAGAGAGAAGACACAGCACCTCCCGAGAGTGCTCTGCAGAGCTGTGGTCTCTGCACGAGAAAGATTTCTACGAGTAAAGGAGAGACAGGTGGCCTCTCGCGAGAGAGAGAGAAAGAGAGAAGACACAGCACCTCCCGAGAGTGCTCTGCAGAGCTGTGGTCTCTGCACGAGAAAGATTTCTACGAGTAAAGGAGAGGCAGGTGGCCTCTCGCGAGAGAGAGAGAAAGAGAGAAGACACAGCACCTCCCGAGAGTGCTCTGCAGAGCTGTGGTCTCTGCACGAGAAAGATTTCTACGAGTAAAGGAGAGACAGGTGGCCTCTCGCGAGAGAGAGAGAAAGAGAGAAGACACAGCACCTCCCGAGAGTGCTCTGCAGAGCTGTGGTCTCTGCACGAGAAAGATTTCTACGAGTAAAGGAGAGGCAGGTGGCCTCTCGCGAGAGAGAGAGAAAGAGAGAAGACACAGCACCTCCCGAGAGTGCTCTGCAGAGCTGTGGTCTCTGCACGAGAAAGATTTCTACGAGTAAAGGAGAGGCAGGTGGCCTCTCGCGAGAGAGAGAGAAAGAGAGAAGACACAGCACCTCCCGAGAGTGCTCTGCAGAGCTGTGGTCTCTGCACGAGAAAGATTTCTACGAGTAAAGGAGAGACAGGTGGCCTCTCGCGAGAGAGAGAGAAAGAGAGAAGACACAGCACCTCCCGAGAGTGCTCTGCAGAGCTGTGGTCTCTGCACGAGAAAGATTTCTATGAGTAAAGGAGAGACAGGTGGCCTCTCGCGAGAGAGAGAGAAGACACAGCACCTCCCGAGAGTGCTCTGCAGAGCTGTGGTCTCTGCACGAGAAAGATTTCTACGAGTAAAGGAGAGGCAGGTGGCCTCTCGCGAGAGAGAGAGAAAGAGAGAAGACACAGCACCTCCCGAGAGTGCTCTGCAGAGCTGTGGTCTCTGCACGAGAAAGATTTCTACGAGTAAAGGAGAGGCAGGTGGCCTCTCGCGAGAGAGAGAGAAAGAGAGAAGACACAGCACCTCCCGAGAGTGCTCTGCAGAGCTGTGGTCTCTGCACGAGAAAGATTTCTACGAGTAAAGGAGAGGCAGGTGGCCTCTCGCGAGAGAGAGAGAAAGAGAGAAGACACAGCACCTCCCGAGAGTGCTCTGCAGAGCTGTGGTCTCTTCACGAGAAAGATTTCTACGAGTAAAGGAGAGACAGGTGGCCTCTCGCGAGAGAGAGAGAGAAGACACAGCACCTCCCGAGAGTGCTCTGCAGAGCTGTGGTCTCTGCACGAGAAAGATTTCTACGAGTAAAGGAGAGGCAGGTGGCCTCTCGCGAGAGAGAGAGAAAGAGAGAAGACACAGCACCTCCCGAGAGTGCTCTGCAGAGCTGTGGTCTCTGCACGAGAAAGATTTCTACGAGTAAAGGAGAGACAGGTGGCCTCTCGCGAGAGAGAGAGAAAGAGAGAAGACACAGCACCTCCCGAGAGTGCTCTGCAGAGCTGTGGTCTCTGCACGAGAAAGATTTCTACGAGTAAAGGAGAGACAGGTGGCCTCTCGCGCGAGAGAGAGAAAGAGAGAAGACACAGCACCTCCCGAGAGTGCTCTGCAGAGCTGTGGTCTCTGCACGAGAAAGATTTCTACGAGTAAAGGAGAGGCAGGTGGCCTCTCGCGAGAGAGAGAGAAAGAGAGAAGACACAGCACCTCCCGAGAGTGCTCTGCAGAGCTGTGGTCTCTGCACGAGAAAGATTTCTACGAGTAAAGGAGAGACAGGTGGCCTCTCGCGAGAGAGAGAAGAGAGAAGACACAGCACCTCCCGAGAGTGCTCTGCAGAGCTGTGGTCTCTGCACGAGAAAGATTTCTACGAGTAAAGGAGAGGCAGGTGGCCTCTCGCGAGAGAGAGAGAAAGAGAGAAGACACAGCACCTCCCGAGAGTGCTCTGCAGAGCTGTGGTCTCTGCACGAGAAAGATTTCTACGAGTAAAGGAGAGGCAGGTGGCCTCTCGCGAGAGAGAGAGAAAGAGAGAAGACACAGCACCTCCCGAGAGTGCTCTGCAGAGCTGTGGTCTCTGCACGAGAAAGATTTCTACGAGTAAAGGAGAGACAGGTGGCCTCTCGCGAGAGAGAGAGAAAGAGAGAAGACACAGCACCTCCCGAGAGTGCTCTGCAGAGCTGTGGTCTCTGCACGAGAAAGATTTCTACGAGTAAAGGAGAGAGCAGGTGGCCTCTCGCGAGAGAGAGAGAAAGAGAGAAGACACAGCACCTCCCGAGAGTGCTCTGCAGAGCTGTGGTCTCTGCACGAGAAAGATTTCTACGAGTAAAGGAGAGGCAGGTGGCCTCTCGCGAGAGAGAGAGAAAGAGAGAAGACACAGCACCTCCCGAGAGTGCTCTGCAGAGCTGTGGTCTCTGCACGAGAAAGATTTCTACGAGTAAAGGAGAGGCAGGTGGCCTCTCGCGAGAGAGAGAGAAAGAGAGAAGACACAGCACCTCCCGAGAGTGCTCTGCAGAGCTGTGGTCTCTGCACGAGAAAGATTTCTACGAGTAAAGGAGAGACAGGTGGCCTCTCGCGAGAGAGAGAGAAAGAGAGAAGACACAGCACCTCCCCGAGAGTGCTCTGCAGAGCTGTGGTCTCTGCACGAGAAAGATTTCTACGAGGTAAAGGAGAGGACAGGTGGCCTCTCGCGAGAGAGAGAAGAGAGAAGACACAGCACCTCCCGAGAGTGCTCTGCAGAGCTGTGGTCTCTGCACGAGAAAGATTTCTACGAGTAAAGGAGAGGACAGGTGGCCTCTCGCGAGAGAGAGAGAAAGAGAGAAGACACAGCACCTCCCGAGAGTGCTCTGCAGAGCTGTGGTCTCTGCACGAGAAAGATTTCTACGAGTAAAGGAGAGGCAGGTGGCCTCTCGCGAGAGAGAGAGAAAGAGAGAAGACACAGCACCTCCCGAGAGTGCTCTGCAGAGCTGTGGTCTCTGCACGAGAAAGATTTCTACGAGTAAAGGAGAGACAGGTGGCCTCTCGCGAGAGAGAGAGAAAGAGAGAAGACACAGCACCTCCCGAGAGTGCTCTGCAGAGCTGTGGTCTCTGCACGAGAAAGATTTCTACGAGTAAAGGAGAGACAGGTGGCCTCTCGCGAGAGAGAGAGAAAGAGAGAAGACACAGCACCTCCCGAGAGTGCTCTGCAGAGCTGTGGTCTCTGCACGAGAAAGATTTCTACGAGTAAAGGAGAGGCAGGTGGCCTCTCGCGAGAGAGAGAGAAAGAGAGAAGACACAGCACCTCCCGAGAGTGCTCTGCAGAGCTGTGGTCTCTGCACGAGAAAGATTTCTACGAGTAACGGAGAGGCAGGTGGCCTCTCGCGAGAGAGAGAGAAAGAGAGAAGACACAGCACCTCCCGAGAGTGCTCTGCAGAGCTGTGGTCTCTGCACGAGAAAGATTTCTACGAGTAAAGGGAGAGGCAGGTGGCCTCTCGCGAGAGAGAGAGAAAGAGAGAAGACACAGCACCTCCCGAGAGTGCTCTGCAGAGCTGGTGGTCTCTGCACGAGAAAGATTTCTACGAGTAAAGGAGAGGCAGGTGGCCTCTCGCGAGAGAGAGAGAAAGAGAGAAGACACAGCACCTCCCGAGAGTGCTCTGCAGAGCTGTGGTCTCTGCACGAGAAAGATTTCTACGAGTAAAGGAGAGGCAGGTGGCCTCTCGCGAGAGAGAGAGAAAGAGAGAAGACACAGCACCTCCCGAGAGTGCTCTGCAGAGCTGTGGTCTCTGCACGAGAAAGATTTCTACGAGTAAAGGAGAGACAGGTGGCCTCTCGCGAGAGAGAGAGAAGACACAGCACCTCCCGAGAGTGCTCTGCAGAGCTGTGGTCTCTGCACGAGAAAGATTTCTACGAGTAAAGGAGAGACAGGTGGCCTCTCGCGAGAGAGAGAGAGAGAAGACACAGCACCTCCCGAGAGTGCTCTGCAGAGCTGTGTCTCTGCACGGAAAAGATTTCTACGAGTAAAGGAGAGACAGGTGGCCTCTCGCGAGAGAGAGAGAAAGAGAGAAGACAACAGCACCTCCCGAGAGTGCTCTGCAGAGCTGTGGTCTCTGCACGAGAAAGATTCTACGAGTAAAGGAGAGGCAGGTGGCCTCTTCGCGAGAGAGAGAGAAAGAGAGAAGACACAGCACCTCCCGAGAGTGCTCTGGCAGAGCTGTGGTCTCTGCACGAGAAAGATTTCTACGAGTAAAGGAGAGGACAGGTGGCCTCTCGCGAGAGAGAGAGACAGAGAGAAGACACAGCACCTCCCGAGAGTGCTCTGCAGAGCTGTGGTCTCTGCACGAGAAAGATTTCTACGAGTAAAGGAGAGACAGGTGGCCTCTCGCGAGAGAGAGAGAGAAGACACAGCACCTCCCGAGAGTGCTCTGCAGAGCTGTGGTCTCTGCACGAGAAAGATTTCTACGAGTAAAGGAGAGGCAGGTGGCCTCTCGCGAGAGAGAGAGAAAGAGAGAAGACACAGCACCTCCCGAGAGTGCTCTGCAGAGCTGTGGTCTCTGCACGAGAAAGATTTCTACGAGTAAAGGAGAGGACAGGTGGCCTCTCGCGAGAGAGAGAGAAAGAGAGAAGACACAGCACCTCCCGAGAGTGCTCTGCAGAGCTGTGGTCTCTGCACGAGAAAGATTTCTACGAGTAAAGGAGAGTCAGGTGGCCTCTCGCGAGAGAGAGAGAAAGAGAGAAGACACAGCACCTCCCGAGAGTGCTCTGCAGAGCTGTGGTCTCTGCACGAGAAAGATTTCTACGAGTAAAGGAGAGACAGGTGGCCTCTCGCGAGAGAGAGAGAAAGAGAGAAGACACAGCACCTCCCGAGAGTGCTCTGCAGAGCTGTGGTCTCTGCACGAGAAAGATTTCTACGAGTAAAGGAGAGGACAGGTGGCCTCTCGCGAGAGAGAGAGAAAGAGAGAAGACACAGCACCTCCCGAGAGTGCTCTGCAGAGCTGTGGTCTCTGCACGAGAAAGATTTCTACGAGTAAAAGGAGAGACAGGTGGCCTCTCGCGAGAGAGAGAGAAAGAGAGAAGACACAGCACCTCCCGAGAGTGCTCTGCAGAGCTGTGGTCTCTGCACGAGAAAGATTTCTACGAGTAAAGGAGAGGCAGGTGGCCTCTCGCGCGAGAGAGAGAAAGAGAGAAGACACAGCACCTCCCGAGAGTGCTCTGCAGAGCTGTGGTCTCTGCACGAGAAAGATTTCTACGAGTAAAGGAGAGGCAGGTGGCCTCTCGCGAGAGAGAGAGAAAGAGAGAAGACACAGCACCTCCCGAGAGTGCTCTGCAGAGCTGTGGTCTCTGCACGGAAAGATTTCTACGAGTAAAGGAGAGGCAGGTGGCCTCTTCGCGAGAGAGAGAGAAAGAGAGAAGACACAGCACCTCCCGAGAGTGCTCTGCAGAGCTGTGGTCTCTGCACGAGAAAGATTTCTACGAGTAAAGGAGAGACAGGTGGCCTCTCGCGAGAGAGAGAGAAAGAGAGAAGACACAGCACCTCCCGAGAGTGCTCTGCAGAGCTGTGGTCTCTGCACGAGAAAGATTTCTACGAGTAAAGGAGAGACAGGTGGCCTCTCGCGAGAGAGAGAGAAGAGAGAAGACACAGCACCTCCCGAGAGTGCTCTGCAGAGCTGTGGTCTCTGCACGAGAAAGATTTCTACGAGTAAAGGAGAGGCAGGTGGCCTCTCGCGAGAGAGAGAGAAAGAGAGAAGACACAGCACCTCCCGAGAGTGCTCTGCAGAGCTGTGGTCTCTGCACGAGAAAGATTTCTACGAGTAAAGGAGAGACAGGTGGCCTCTCGCGAGAGAGAGAGAAAGAGAGAAGACACAGCACCTCCCGAGAGTGCTCTGCCAGAGCTGTGGTCTCTGCACGAGAAAGATTTCTACGAGTAAAGGAGAGGACAGGTGGCCTCTCGCGAGAGAGAGAGAAGAGAGAAGACACAGCACCTCCCGAGAGTGCTCTGCAGAGCTGTGGTCTCTGCACGAGAAAGATTTCTACGAGTAAAGGAGAGGCAGGTGGCCTCTCGCGAGAGAGAGAGAAAGAGAGAAGACACAGCACCTCCCGAGAGTGCTCTGCAGAGCTGTGGGTCTCTGCACGAGAAAGATTTCTACGAGTAAAGGAGAGACAGGTGGCCTCTCGCGAGAGAGAGAGAAAGAGAGAAGACACAGCACCTCCCGAGAGTGCTCTGCAGAGCTGTGGTCTCTGCACGAGAAAGATTTCTACGAGTAAAGGAGAGGCAGGTGGCCTCTCGCGAGAGAGAGAGAAAGAGAGAAGACACAGCACCTCCCGAGAGTGCTCTGCAGAGCTGTGGTCTCTGCACGAGAAAGATTTCTACGAGTAAAGGAGAGACAGGTGGCCTCTCGCGAGAGAGAGAGAAAGAGAGAAGACACAGCACCTCCCGAGAGTGCTCTGCAGAGCTGTGGTCTCTGCACGAGAAAGATTTCTACGAGTAAAGGAGAGGCAGGTGGCCTCTCGCGAGAGAGAGAGAAAGAGAGAAGACACAGCACCTCCCGAGAGTGCTCTGCAGAGCTGTGGTCTCTGCACGAGAAAGATTTCTACGAGTAAAGGAGAGACAGGTGGCCTCTCGCGAGAGAGAGAGAAAGAGAGAAGACACAGCACCTCCCGAGAGTGCTCTGCAGAGCTGTGGTCTCTGCACGAGAAAGATTTCTACGAGTAAAGGAGAGACAGGTGGCCTCTCGCGAGAGAGAGAGAAAGAGAGAAGACACAGCACCTCCCGAGAGTGCTCTGCAGAGCTGTGGTCTCTGCACGAGAAAGATTTCTACGAGTAAAGGAGAGACAGGTGGCCTCTCGCGAGAGAGAGAGAAAGAGAGAAGACACAGCACCTCCCGAGAGTGCTCTGCAGAGCTGTGGTCTCTGCACGAGAAAGATTTCTACGAGTAAAGGAGAGACAGGTGGCCTTCTCGCGAGAGAGAGAGAAAGAGAGAAGACACAGCACCTCCCGAGAGTGCTCTGCAGAGCTGTGGTCTCTGCACGAGAAAGATTTCTACGAGTAAAGGAGAGGACAGGTGGCCTCTCGCGAGAGAGAGAGAAAGAGAGAAGACACAGCACCTCCCGAGAGTGCTCTGCAGAGCTGTGGTCTCTGCACGAGAAAGATTTCTACGAGTAAAGGAGAGGACAGGTGGCCCTCTCGCGAGAGAGAGAGAAGAGAGAAGACACAGCACCTCCCGAGAGTGCTCTGCAGAGCTGTGGTCTCTGCACGAGAAAGATTTCTACGAGTAAAGGAGAGACAGGTTGGCCTCTCGCGAGAGAGAGAGAAAGAGAGAAGACACAGCACCTCCCGAGAGTGCTCTGCAGAGCTGTGGTCTCTGCACGAGAAAGATTTCTACGAGTAAAGGAGAGGACAGGTGGCCTCTCGCGAGAGAGAGAGAAAGAGAGAAGACACAGCACCTCCCGAGAGTGCTCTGCAGAGCTGTGGTCTCTGCACGAGAAAGATTTCTACGAGTAAAGGAGAGGCAGGTGGCCTCTCGCGAGAGAGAGAGAAAGAGAGAAGACACAGCACCTCCCGAGAGTGCTCTGCAGAGCTGTGGTCTCTGCACGAGAAAGATTTCTACGAGTAAAGGAGAGACAGGTGGCCTCTCGCGAGAGAGAGAGAAAGAGAGAAGACACAGCACCTCCCGAGAGTGCTCTGCAGAGCTGTGGTCTCTGCACGAGAAAGATTTCTACGAGTAAAGGAGAGACAGGTGGCCTCTCGCGAGAGAGAGAGAAAGAGAGAAGACACAGCACCTCCCGAGAGTGCTCTGCAGAGCTGTGGTCTCTGCACGAGAAAGATTTCTACGAGTAAAGGAGAGGCAGGTGGCCTCTCGCGAGAGAGAGAGAAAGAGAGAAGACACAGCACCTCCCGAGAGTGCTCTGCAGAGCTGTGGTCTCTGCACGAGAAAGATTTCTACGAGTAAAGGAGAGACAGGTGGCCTCTCGCGAGAGAGAGAGAAAGAGAGAAGACACAGCACCTCCCGAGAGTGCTCTGCAGAGCTGTGGTCTCTGCACGAGAAAGATTTCTACGAGTAAAGGAGAGGCAGGTGGCCTCTCGCGAGAGAGAGAGAAGAGAGAAGACACAGCACCTCCCGAGAGTGCTCTGCAGAGCTGTGGTCTCTGCACGAGAAAGATTTCTACGAGTAAAGGAGAGACAGGTGGCCTCTCGCGAGAGAGAGAGAAGAGAGAAGACACAGCACCTCCCGAGAGTGCTCTGCAGAGCTGTGGTCTCTGCACGAGAAAGATTTCTACGAGTAAAGGAGAGGCAGGTGGCCTCTCGCGAGAGAGAGAGAAAGAGAGAAGACACAGCACCTCCCGAGAGTGCTCTGCAGAGCTGTGGTCTCTGCACGAGAAAGATTTCTACGAGTAAAGGAGAGACAGGTGGCCTCTCGCGAGAGAGAGAGAAAGAGAGAAGACACAGCACCTCCCGAGAGTGCTCTGCAGAGCTGTGGTCTCTGCACGAGACCGATTTCTACGAGTAAAGGAGAGGCAGGTGGCCTCTCGCGAGAGAGAGAGAAAGAGAGAAGACACAGCACCTCCCGAGAGTGCTCTGCAGAGCTGTGGTCTCTGCACGAGAAAGATTTCTACGAGTAAAGGAGAGACAGGTGGCCTCTCGCGAGAGAGAGAGAAAGAGAGAAGACACAGCACCTCCCGAGAGTGCTCTGCAGAGCTGTGGTCTCTGCACGAGAAAGATTTCTACGAGTAAAGGAGAGGCAGGTGGCCTCTCGCGAGAGAGAGAGAGAAAGAGAGAAGACACAGCACCTCCCGAGAGTGCTCTGCAGAGCTGTGGTCTCTGCACGAGAAAGATTTCTACGAGTAAAGGAAGAGGCAGGTGGCCTCTCGCGAGAGAGAGAGAAAGAGAGAAGACACAGCACCTCCCGAGAGTGCTCTGCAGAGCTGTGGTCTCTGCACGAGAAAGATTTCTACGAGTAAAGGAGAGGACAGGTGGGCCTCTCGCGAGGAGGAGAGAAAGAGAGAAGACACAGCACCTCCCGAGAGTGCTCTGCAGAGCTGTGGTCTCTGCACGAGAAAGATTTCTACGAGTAAGGAGAGACAGGTGGCCTCTCGCGAGAGAAGAGAGAAAGAGAGAAGACACAGCACCTCCGAGAGTGCTCTGCAGAGCTGTGGTCTCTGCACGAGAAAGATTTCTACGAGTAAAGGAGAGGCAGGTGGCCTCTCGCGAGAGAGAGAGAAGAACGAGAGAAGACACAGCACCTCCCGAGAGTGCTCTGCAGAGCTGTGGTCTCTGCACGAGAAAGATTTCTACGAGTAAAGGAGAGGACAGGTGGCCTCTCGCGAGAGAGAGAGAAAGAGAGAAGACACAGCACCTCCCGAGAGTGCTCTGCAGAGCTGGTGGTCTCTGCACGAGAAAGATTTCTACGAGTAAGGAGAGGACAGGTGGCCTCTCGCGAGAGAGAGAGAAAGAGAGAAGACACAGCACCTCCCGAGAGTGCTCTGCAGAGCTGTGGTCCTCTGCACGAGAAAAGATTTCTACGAGTAAAGGAGAGACAGGTGGGCATCTCGTCGAGAAGAGAGAGAAAGAGAGAAGACACAGCAACCTCCCGAGAGTGCTCTGCAGAGCTGTGGTCTCTGCACGAGAAAGATTTCTAACGAGTAAAGGAGAGACAGGTGGCCTCTCGCGAGAGAGAGAGAAAGAAGAAGACACAGCACCTCCCGAGAGTGCTCTGCAGAGCTGTGGTCCTCTGCACGAGAAAGATTTCTACGAGTAAAAGGAGAGGACAGGTGGCCTCTCGCAGAGAGAGAGAGAAAGAGAGAAGACACGCACCTCCCGAGAGTGCTCTGCAGAGCTGTGGTCTCTGCACAGAGAAAGATTTCTAGACGAGTAAAGGAGAGGACAGGTGGCCTCTCGCGAGAGAGAGGAGAAAGAGAGAGAGACACAGCACCTCCCGAGAGTGCTCTGCAGAGCTGTGGTCTCTGCACGAGAAAGATTTCTACGAGTAAAGGAGAGGCAGGTGGCCTCTCGCGAGAGAGAGAGAAAGAGAGAAGACACAGCACCTCCCGAGAGTGCTCTGCAGAGCTGTGGTCTCTGCACGAGAAAGATTTCTACGAGTAAAGGAGAGACAGGTGGCCTCTCGCGAGAGAGAGAGAAAGAGAGAAGACACAGCACCTCCCGAGAGTGCTCTGCAGAGCTGTGGTCTCTGCACGAGAAAGATTTCTACGAGTAAAGGAGAGGCAGGTGGCCTCTCGCGAGAGAGAGAGAAAGAGAGAAGACACAGCACCTCCCGAGAGTGCTCTGCAGAGCTGTGGTCTCTGCAACGAGAAAGATTTCTACGAGTAAAGGAGAGGACAGGTGGCCTCTCGCGAGAGAGAGAGAAAGAGAGAAGACACAGCACCTCCCGAGAGTGCTCTGCAGAGCTGTGGTCTCTGCACGAGAAAGATTTCTACGAGTAAAGGAGAGACAGGTGGCCTCTCGCGAGAGAGAGAGAAAGAGAGAAGACACAGCACCTCCCGAGAGTGCTCTGCAGAGCTGTGGTCTCTGCACGAGAAAGATTTCTACGAGTAAAGGAGAGGCAGGTGGCCTCTCGCGGAGAGAGAGAGAAAGAGAGAAGACACAGCACCTCCCGAGAGTGCTCTTGCAGAGCTGTGGTCTCTGCACGAGAAAGATTTCTACGAGTAAAGGAGAGACAGGTGGCCTCTCGCGAGAGAGAGAGAAAGAGAGAAGACACAGCACCTCCCGAGAGTGCTCTGCAGAGCTGTGGTCTCTGCACGAGAAAGATTTCTACGAGTAAAGGAGAGGCAGGTGGCCTCTCGCGAGAGAGAGAGAAAGAGAGAAGACACAGCACCTCCCGAGAGTGCTCTGCAGAGCTGTGGTCTCTGCACGAGAAAGATTTCTACGAGTAAAGGAGAGGACAGGTGGCCTCTCGCGAGAGGAGGAGAGAAAGAGAGAAGACCACAGCACCTCCCGAGAGTGCTCTGCAGAGCTGTGGTCTCTGCACGAGAAAGATTTCTACGAGTAAGGAGAGACAGGTGGCCTCTCGCGAGAGAGAGAAGAGAAGACACAGCACCTCCCGAGAGTGCTCTGCAGAGCTGTGTGTCTCTGCACGAGAAAGTATTCTACGAGTAAATGGAGAGGACAGGTGGCCTCTCGCGAGAGAGCGAGAAAGGAGAGAAGACACAGCACCTCCCGAGAGTGCTCTGCAGAGCTGTGGTCTCTGCACGAGAAGATTTCTACGAGTAAAGGAGAGGCAGGTGGCCTCTCGCGAGAGAGAGAGAAAGAGAGAAGACACAGCACCTCCGGTCAGAGTGCTCTGCAGAGCTGTGGTCTCTGCACGAGAAAGATTTCTACGAGTAAAGGAGAGACAGGGGCCTCTCGCGAGAGAGAGAGAAAGAGAGAAGACACAGCACCTCCGAGAGTGCTCTGCAGAGCTGTGGTCTCTGCACGAGAAAGATTTCTACGAGGTAAAGGAGAGACAGTGGCCTCTCGCGAGAGAGAGAAGAAAGGAGAAGACACAGCACCTCCCCGAGAGTGCTCTGCAGATCTGTGGCCTTCTCTGCACGAGAAAGATTTTCTACCGAGTAAGGAGAGGCAGGTGGCCTCTCGCGAGAGAGAGAGAAAGAGAGAAGACACAGCACCTTCCCGAGAGTGCTCTGCAGAGCTGTGTCTCTGTCACGATGAAAGATTTCTACGAGTAATAGGAGAGACAGGTGGCCTCTCGCGAGGAGGAGAGAGAGAAAGAGAAGACACAGCACCTCCCGAGAGTGCTCTGCAGAGCTGTGGTCTCTGCACGAGAAGATTTTTCTACGAGTAAAGGAGAGACAGGTGGCCTCTCGCGAGAGAGAGAAAGAGAGAAGACACAGCACCTCCCGAGAGTGCTCTGCAGAGCTGTGGTGCTCTGCACGAAGAAAGATTTCTACGAGTAAAGGGAGAGGACAGGTGGCCTCTCGCGAGAGAGAGAGAAAGAGAGAAGACACAGCACCTCCCGAGAGTGCTCTGCAGAGCTGTGGTCTCTGCACGAGAAAGATTTCTACGAGATAAAGGAGAGACAGGTGGCCTCTCGCGAGAGAGAGAGAAAGAGAGAAGACACAGCACCTCCCGAGAGTGCTCTGCAGAGCTGTGGTCTCTGCACGAGAAAGATTTCTACGAGGTAAAGGAGAGACAGGTGGCCTCTCGCGAGAGAGAGAGAAAAGAGAGAAGACACAGCACCTCCCGAGAGTTGCTCTGCAGAGCTGTGGTCTCTGCACGAGAAAGATTTCTACGAGTAAAGGAGAGGCAGGTGGCCTCTCGCGAGAGAGAGAGAAAGAGAGAAGACACAGCACCTCCCGATGACGTGCTCTGCAGAGCTGTGGTCTCTGCACGAGAAGGATTCTACGAGTAAAGGAGAGGACATGGTGGCCTCTCGCGAAGAGAGAGAGAAAGAGAGAAGACACAGCACCTCCCGAGAGTGCTCTGCAGAGCTGTGGTTCTCTGCACGAGAAAGATTTCTACGAGTAAAGGAGAGCAGGTGGCCTCTCGCTAGAGAGAGAGAAATAGAGAAGACACAGCACCTTCCCGAGAGTGCTCTGCAGAGCTGTGGTCTCTGCACGAGAAAGATTCTAGAGTAAAGGAGAGGCAGGTTGGCCTCTCGCGAGAGAGAGAGAAAGAGAGAAAGACACAGCACCTCCCGAGAGTGCTCTGCAGAGCTGTGTCTCTGCACGAGAAAGATTTCTACGAGTAAAGGAGAGGCAGGTGGCCTCTCGCGAGAGAGAGAGAAGAGAGAAGACACCAGCACCTCCCGAGAGTGCTCTGCAGAGCTGTGTCTCTGCACGAGAAAGATTTCTACGAGTAAAGGAGAGGCAGGTGGCCTCTCGCGGAGAGGGCAGAGAAAGAGAGAGACACAGCACCTCCCGAGAGTGCTCTGCAGAGCTGTGGTCTCTGCACGAGAAAGATTTCTACGATGTAAAGGAGAGGCAGGTGGCCTCTCGCGAGAGAGAGAGAAAGAGAGAAGGACACAGCACCTCCCGAGAGTGCTCTGCAGAGCTGTGGTCTCTGCACGAGAAAGATTTCTACGAGTAAAGGAGAGCAGGTGGCCTCTCGCGAGAGAGAGAGAAAGAGAGAAGACACAGCACCCTCCCGAGAAGTGCTCTGTCAGAGCTGTTGGTCTCTGCACGAGAGAAAGATTTCTACGAGTTAAAGGAGAGACAGGTGGCCTCTCGCGGACGGAGAGAGAGGAAAGAGAGAAGAACAGCACTCTCCCGAGAGTGCATCTGCAGAGACTGTGGTCCCTCCTTGGCCCACGAAGAAAGATTTCTACGATTAAAGGAGAGGACAGGTGCCGCTTCGCGAGCATAGATAGAGAGAGAGAAAGAGAGAAGACACAGGCACCCCCCTCCCCGAGAGTGCTCTGCAGAGCTGTGGTCTCTGCACGGGGGGGGGGGGGGAGGAAAGATTCTACGAGTAAATGAGAGAGCAGGTGGCACTCCTCGCGGAGAGAGAGAGAAAGAGAGAAGACACCAGCACTCCCTAGAGTGCTCTGCAGATCTGGTGGTCCTCTGCACGCACCGGAAAGGATTTCTACGAGTAAAGGAAGAGGACAGGTGGGCCTCTTCGCGAGATAGAGAGAAGAGAAAGACCACATGCACCATCCCGAGAGTTCTCCTGCAGAGCTGTGGTCCTCTGCACGAAGAAGATTTCTTACGAGTAAAGGAGAGGCAGGTGGCCTCTCGCGAGAGAGAGAGAAAGAGAGAAGACACAGCACCTCCCGAGAGTGCTCTGCAGAGCTGTGGTCTCTGCACGAGAAAGATTTCTACGAGTAAAGGAGAACAGGGCCTCTCGCGAGAGAGAGAGAAAGAGAGAAGACACAGCACATCCGAGAGTGCTCTGCAGAGCTGTGGTCTCTGCACGAGAAAGATTTCTACGAGTAAAGGAGAGACAGGTGGCCTCTCGCGAGAGAGAGAGAAAGAGAGAAGACACAGCACCTCCCGAGAGTGCTCTGCAGAGCTGTGGTCTCTGCACGAGAAAGATTTCTACGAGTAAAGGAGAGCAGGTGGCCTCTCGCGAGAGAGAGAGAAAGAGAGAAGACACAGCACCTCCCGAGAGTGCTCTGCAGAGCTGTGGTCTCTGCACGAGAAAGATTTCTACGAGTAAAGGAGAGACAGGTGGCCTCTCGCGAGAGAGAGAGAAAGAGAGAAGACACAGCACCTCCCGAGAGTGCTCTGCAGAGCTGTGGTCTCTGCACGAGAAAGATTTCTACGAGTAAAGGAGAGGCAGGTGGCCTCTCGCGAGAGAGAGAGAAAGAGAGAAGACACAGCACCTCCCGAGAGTGCTCTGCGAGCTGTGGTCTCTGCAACGAGAAAGATTTCTACGAGTAAAGGAGAGGCAGGTGGCCTCTCGCGAGAGAGAGAGAAAGAGAGAAGACACAGCACCTCCCGAGAGTGCTCTGCAGAGCTGTGGTCTCTGCACGAGAAAGATTTCTACGAGTAAAGGAGAGACAGGTGGCCTCTCGCGAGAGAGAGAGAAGAGAGAAGACACAGCACCTCCCGAGAGTGCTCTGCAGAGCTGTGGTCTCTGCACGAGAAAGATTTCTACGAGTAAAGGAGAGGCAGGTGGCCTCTCGCGAGAGAGAGAGAAAGAGAGAAGACACAGCACCTCCCGAGAGTGCTCTGCAGAGCTGTGGTCTCTGCACGAGAAAGATTTCTACGAGTAAAGGAGAGGACAGGTGGCCTCTCGCGAGAGAGAGAGAAAGAGAGAAGACACAGCACCTCCCGAGAGTGCTCTGCAGAGCTGTGGTCTCTGCACGAGAAAGATTTCTACGAGTAAAGGAGAGGACAGGTGGCCTCTCGCGAGAGAGAGAGAAAGAGAGAAGACACAGCACCTCCCGAGAGTGCTCTGCAGAGCTGTGGTCTCTGCACGAGAAAGATTTCTACGAGTAAAGGAGAGCAGGTGGCCTCTCGCGAGAGAGAGAGAAAGAGAGAAGACACAGCACCTCCCGAGAGTGCTCTGCAGAGCTGTGGTCTCTGCACGAGAAAGATTTCTACGAGTAAATGAGAGCAGGTGGCCTCTCGCGAGAGAGAGAAAGAGAGAAGACACAGCACCTCCCGAGAGTGCTCTGCAGAGCTGTGGTCTCTGCACGAGAAAGATTTCTACGAGTAAAGGAGAGGACAGGTGGCCTCTCGCGCGAGAGAGAGAGAAAGAGAGAAGACACAGCACCTCCCGAGAGTGCTCTGCAGAGCTGTGGTCTCTGCACGAGAAAGATTTCTACGAGTAAAGGAGAGCAGGTGGCCTCTCTCGAGAGAGAGAGAAAGAGAGAAGACACAGCACCTCCCGAGAGTGCTCTGCAGAGCTGTGGTCTCTGCACGAGAAAGATTTCTACGAGTAAAGGAGAGACAGGTGGCCTCTCGCGAGAGAGAGAGAGAGAAGACACAGCACCTCACGAGAGTGCTCTGCAGAGCTGTGGTCTCTGCACGATAAAGATTTCTACGAGTAAAGGAGAGCAGGTGGCCTCTCGCGAGAGAGAGAGAAAGAGAGAAGACACAGCACCTCCCGAGAGTGCTCTGCAGAGCTGTGGTCTCTGCACGAGAAAGATTTCTACGAGTAAAGGAGAGCAGGTGGCCTCTCGCGAGAGAGAGAGAAAGAGAGAAGACACAGCACCTCCCGAGAGTGCTCTGCAGAGCTGTGGTCTCTGCACGAGAAAGATTTCTACGAGTAAAGGAGAGCAGGTGGCCTCTCGCGAGAGAGAGAGAAAGAGAGAAGACACAGCACCTCCCGAGAGTGCTCTGCAGAGCTGTGGTCTCTGCACGAGAAAGATTTCTACGAGTAAAGGAGAGACAGGTGGCCTCTCGCGAGAGAGAGAGAAAGAGAGAAGACACAGCACCTCCCGAGAGTGCTGCAGAGCTGTGGTCTCTGCACGAGAAAGATTTCTACGAGTAAAGGAGAGCAGGTGGCCTCTCGCGAGAGAGAGAGAAAGAGAGAAGACACAGCACCTCCCGAGAGTGCTCTGCAGAGCTGTGGTCTCTGCACGAGAAAGATTTCTACGAGTAAAGGAGAGGCAGGTGGCCTCTCGCGAGAGAGAGAGAAAGAGAGAAGACACAGCACCTCCCGAGAGTGCTCTGCAGAGCTGTGGTCTCTGCACGAGAAAGATTTCTACGAGTAAAGGAGAGCAGGTGGCCTCTCGCGAGAGAGAGAGAAAGAGAGAAGACACAGCACCTCCCGAGAGTGCTCTGCAGAGCTGTGGTCTCTGCACGAGAAAGATTTCTACGAGTAAAGGAGAGGCAGGTGGCCTCTCGCGAGAGAGAGAGAAAGAGAGAAGACACAGCACCTCCCGAGAGTGCTCTGCTGAGCTGTGGTCTCTGCACGAGAAAGATTTCTACGAGTAAAGGAGAGGCAGGTGGCCTCTCGCGAGAGAGAGAGAGAGAGACAGCACAGCACCTCCCGAGAGTGCTTGCAGAGCTGTGGTCTCTGCACGAGAAAGATTTCTACGAGTAAAGGAGAGGCAGGTGGCCTCTCGCGAGAGAGAGAGAAAGAGAGAGACACAGCACCTCCCGAGAGTGCTCTGCAGAGCTGTGGTCTCTGCACGAGAAAGATTTCTACGAGTAAAGGAGAGGCAGGTGGCCTCTCGCGAGAGAGAGAGAAAGAGAGAAGACACAGCACCTCCCGAGAGTGCTCTGCAGAGCTGTGGTCTCTGCACGAGAAAGATTTCTACGAGTAAAGGAGAGACAGGTGGCCTCGCGCGAGAGAGAGAGAGAGAAGACACAGCACCTCCCGAGAGTGCTCTGCAGAGCTGTGGTCTCTGCACGAGAAAGATTTCTACGAGTAAAGGAGAGCAGGTGGCCTCTCGCGAGAGAGAGAGAAAGAGAGAAGACACAGCACCTCCCGAGAGTGCTCTGCAGAGCTGTGGTCTCTGCACGAGAAAGATTTCTACGAGTAAAGGAGAGCAGGTGGCCTCTCGCGAGAGAGGAGAAAGAGAGAAGACACAGCACCTCCCGAGAGTGCTCGCAGAGCTGTGGTCTCTGCACGAGAAAGATTCTACGAGTAAAGGAGAGACAGGTGGCCTCTCGCGAGAGAGAGAGAAAGAGAGAAGACACAGCACCTCCCGAGAGTGCTCTGCAGAGCTGTGGTCTCTGCACGAGAAAGATTTCTACGAGTAAAGGAGAGGACAGGTGGCCTCTCGCGAGAGAGAGAGAAAGAGAGAAGACACAGCACCTCCGAGAGTGCTCTGCAGAGCTGTGGTCTCTGCACGAGAAAGATTTCTACGAGTAAAGGGAGGCAGGTGGCCTCTCGCGAGAGAGAGAGAAAGAGAGAAGACACAGCACCTCCCGAGAGTGCTCTGCAGAGCTGTGGTCTCTGCACGAGAAAGATTTCTACGAGTAAAGGAGAGACAGGTGGCCTCTCGCGAGAGAGAGAGAAAGAGAGAAGACACAGCACCTCCCGAGAGTGCTCTGCAGAGCTGTGGTCTCTGCACGAGCAAGATTTCTACGAGTAAAGGAGAGGCAGGTGGCCTCTCGCGAGAGAGAGAGAAAGAGAGAAGACACAGCACCTCCCGAGAGTGCTCTGCAGAGCTGTGGTCTCTGCACGAGAAAGATTTCTACGAGTAAAGGAGAGACAGGTGGCCTCTCGCGAGAGAGAGAGAGAAGACACAGCACCTCCCGAGAGTGCTCTGCAGAGCTGTGGTCTCTGCACGAGAAAGATTTCTACGAGTAAAGGAGAGGCAGGTGGCCTCTCGCGAGAGAGAGAGAAAGAGAGAAGACACAGCACCTCCCGAGAGTGCTCTGCAGAGCTGTGGTCTCTGCACGAGAAAGATTTCTACGAGTAAAGGAGAGACAGGTGGCCTCTCGCGAGAGAGAGAGAAAGAGAGAAGACACAGCACCTCCCGAGAGTGCTCTGCAGAGCTGTGGTCTCTGCACGAGAAAGATTTCTACGAGTAAAGGAGAGACAGGTGGCCTCTCGCGAGAGAGAGAGAAAGAGAGAAGACACAGCACCTCCCGAGAGTGCTCTGCAGAGCTGTGGTCTCTGCACGAGAAAGATTTCTACGAGTAAAGGAGAGCAGGTGGCCTCTCGCGAGAGAGAGAGAAAGAGAGAAGACACAGCACCTCCCGAGAGTGCTCTGCAGAGCTGTGGTCTCTGCACGAGAAAGATTTCTACGAGTAAAGGAGAGGCAGGTGGCCTCTCGCGAGAGAGAGAGAAAGAGAGAAGACACAGCACCTCCCGAGAGTGCTCTGCAGAGCTGTGGTCTCTGCACGAGAAAGATTTCTACGAGTAAAGGAGAGACAGGTGGCCTCTCGCGAGAGAGAGAGAAAGAGAGAAGACACAGCACCTCCCGAGAGTGCTCTGCAGAGCTGTGGTCTCTGCACGAGAAAGATTTCTACGAGTAAAGGAGAGGACAGGTGGCCTCTCGCGAGAGAGAGAGAGAGAAGACACAGCACCTCCCGAGAGTGCTCTGCAGAGCTGTGGTCTCTGCACGAGAAAGATTTCTACGAGTAAAGGAGAGACGGTGGCCTCTCGCGAGAGAGAGAGAGAGAGAAGACACAGCACCTCCCGAGAGTGCTCTGCAGAGCTGTGGTCTCTGCACGAGAAAGATTTCTACGAGTAAAGGAGAGGCAGGTGGCCTCTCGCGAGAGAGAGAGAAAGAGAGAAGACACAGCACCTCCCGAGAGTGCTCTGCAGAGCTGTGGTCTCTGCACGAGAAAGATTTCTACGAGTAAAGGAGAGACAGGTGGCCTCTCGCGAGAGAGAGAGAAAGAGAGAAGACACAGCACCTCCCGAGAGTGCTCTGCAGAGCTGTGGTCTCTGCACGAGAAAGATTTCTACGAGTAAAGGAGAGACAGGTGGCCTCTCGCGAGAGAGAGAAAGAGAGAAGACACAGCACCCCGAGAGTGCTCTGCAGAGCTGTGGTCTCTGCACGAGAAAGATTTCTACGAGTAAAGGAGAGGCAGGTGGCCTCTCGCGAGAGAGAGAGAAAGAGAGAAGACACAGCACCTCCCGAGAGTGCTCTGCAGAGCTGTGGTCTCTGCACGAGAAAGATTTCTACGAGTAAAGGAGAGACAGGTGGCCTCTCGCGAGAGAGAGAGAAAGAGAGAAGACACAGCACCTCCCGAGAGTGCTCTGCAGAGCTGTGGTCTCTGCACGAGAAAGATTTCTACGAGTAAAGGAGAGGACAGGTGGCCTCTCGCGAGAGAGAGAGAAAGAGAGAAGACACAGCACCTCCCGAGAGTGCTCTGCAGAGCTGTGGTCTCTGCACGAGAAAGATTTCTACGAGTAAAGGAGAGGACAGGTGGCCTCTCGCGAGAGAGAGAGAAAGAGAGAAGACACAGCACCTCCCGAGAGTGCTCTGCAGAGCTGTGGTCTCTGCACGAGAAAGATTTCTACGAGTAAAGGAGAGACAGGTGGCCTCTCGCGAGAGAGAGAGAAGACACAGCACCTCCCGAGAGTGCTCTGCAGAGCTGTGGTCTCTGCACGAGAAAGATTTCTACGAGTAAAGGAGAGGCAGGTGGCCTCTCGCGAGAGAGAGAGAAAGAGAGAAGACACAGCACCTCCCGAGAGTGCTCTGCAGAGCTGTGGTCTCTGCACGAGAAAGATTTCTACGAGTAAAGGAGAGACAGGTGGCCTCTCGCGAGAGAGAGAGAAAGAGAGAAGACACAGCACCTCCCGAGAGTGCTCTGCAGAGCTGTGGTCTCTGCACGAGAAAGATTTCTACGAGTAAAGGAGAGGCAGGTGGCCTCTCGCGAGAGAGAGAGAAAGAGAGAAGACACAGCACCTCCCGAGAGTGCTCTGCAGAGCTGTGGTCTCTGCACGAGAAAGATTTCTACGAGTAAAGGAGAGACAGGTGGCCTCTCGCGAGAGAGAGAGAGAAGACACAGCACTCCAGAGAGTGCTCTGCAGAGCTGTGGTCTCTGCACGAGAAAGATTTCTACGAGTAAAGGAGAGCAGGTGGCCTCTCGCGAGAGAGAGAGAGAGAGAAGACACAGCACCTCCCGAGAGTGCTCTGCAGAGCTGTGGTCTCTGCACGAGAAAGATTTCTACGAGTAAAGGAGAGAGCAGTGGCCTCTCGCGAGAGAGAGAGAAAGAGAGAAGACACGCACCTCCCGAGAGTGCTCTGCAGAGCTGTGGTCTCTGCACGAGAAAGATTTCTACGAGTAAAGGAGAGACAGGTGGCCTCTCGCGAGAGAGAGAGAAAGAGAGAAGACACAGCACCTCCCGAGAGTGCTCTGCAGAGCTGTGGTCTCTGCACGAGAAAGATTTCTACGAGTAAAGGAGAGGCAGGTGGCCTCTCGCGAGAGAGAGAGAAAGAGAGAAGACACAGCACCTCCCGAGAGTGCTCTGCAGAGCTGTGGTCTCTGCACGAGAAAGATTTCTACGAGTAAAGGAGAGGCAGGTGGCCTCTCGCGAGAGAGAGAGAGAGAGAGAAGACACAGCACCTCCCGAGAGTGCTCTGCAGAGCTGTGGTCTCTGCACGAGAAAGATTTCTACGAGTAAAGGAGAGTCAGGTGGCCTCTCGCGAGAGAGAGAGAAAGAGAGAAGACACAGCACCTCCCGAGAGTGCTCTGCAGAGCTGTGGTCTCTGCACGAGAAAGATTTCTACGAGTAAAGGAGTGGCAGGTGGCCTCTCGCGAGAGAGAGAGAAAGAGAGAAGACACAGCACCTCCCGAGAGTGCTCTGCAGAGCTGTGGTCTCTGCACGAGAAAGATTTCTACGAGTAAAGGAGAGGACAGGTGGCCTCTCGCGAGAGAGAGAAGAGAGAAGACACAGCACCTCCCGAGAGTGCTCTGCAGAGCTGTGGTCTCTGCACGAGAAAGATTTCTACGAGTAAAGGAGAGGCAGGTGGCCTCTCGCGAGAGAGAGAAAGAGAGAAGACACAGCACCTCCCGAGAGTGCTCTGCAGAGCTGTGGTCTCTGCACGAGAAAGATTTCTACGAGTAAAGGAGAGACAGGTGGCCTCTCGCGAGAGAGAGAGAAAGAGAGAAGACACAGCACCTCCCGAGAGTGCTCTGCAGAGCTGTGGTCTCTGCACGAGAAAGATTTCTACGAGTAAAGGAGAGGACAGGTGGCCTCTCGCGAGAGAGAGAGAAAGAGAGAAGACACAGCACCTCCCGAGAGTGCTCTGCAGAGCTGTGGTCTCTGCACGAGAAAGATTTCTACGAGTAAAGGAGAGGCAGGTGGCCTCTCGCGAGAGAGAGAAAGAGAGAAGACACAGCACCTCCGAGAGTGCTCTGCAGAGCTGTGGTCTCTGCACGAGAAAGATTTCTACGAGTAAAGGAGAGGCAGGTGGCCTCTCGCGAGAGAGAGAGAAAGAGAGAAGACACAGCACCTCCCGAGAGTGCTCTGCAGAGCTGTGGTCTCTGCACGAGAAAGATTTCTACGAGTAAAGGAGAGACAGGTGGCCTCTCGCGAGAGAGAGAGAAAGAGAGAAGACACAGACCTCCCGAGAGTGCTCTGCAGAGCTGTGGTCTCTGCACGAGAAAGATTTCTACGAGTAAAGGGAGCAGGTGGCCTCGCGCGAGAGAGAGAGAAAGAGAGAAGACACAGCACCTCCCGAGAGTGCTCTGCAGAGCTGTGGTCTCTGCACGAGAAAGATTTCTACGAGTAAAGGAGAGACAGGTGGCCTCTCGCGAGAGAGAGAGAAAGAGAGAAGACACAGCACCTCCCGAGAGTGCTCTGCAGAGCTGTGGTCTCTGCACGAGAAAGATTTCTACGAGTAAGGAGAGACAGGTGGCCTCTCGCGAGAGAGAGAGAAAGAGAGAAGACACAGCACCTCCCGAGAGTGCTCTGCAGAGCTGTGGTCTCTGCACAGAGAAAGATTTCTACGAGTAAAGGAGAGACAGGTGGCCTCTCGCGAGAGAGAGAGAAAGAGAGAAGACACAGCACCTCCCGAGAGTGCTCTGCAGAGCTGTGGTCTCTGCACGAGAAAGATTTCTACGAGTAAAGGAGAGACAGGTGGCCTCTCGCGAGAGAGAGAAAGAAGAAGACACAGCACCTCCCGAGAGTGCTCTGCAGAGCTGTGGTCTCTGCACGAGAAAGATTTCTACGAGTAAAGGAGAGACAGGTGGCCTCGCGAGAGAGAGAGAAAGAGAGAAGACACAGCACCTCCGAGAGTGCTCTGCAGAGCTGTGGTCTCTGCACGAGAAAGATTTCTACGAGTAAAGGAGAGACAGGTGGCCTCTCGCGAGAGAGAGAGAAAGAGAGAAGACACAGCACTCTCCGAGAGTGCTCTGCAGAGCTGTGGTCTCTGCACGAGAAAGATTTCTACGAGTAAAGGAGAGGCAGGTGGCCTCTCGCGAGAGAGAGAGAAAGAGAGAAGACACAGCACCTCCCGAGAGTGCTCTGCAGAGCTGTGGTCTCTGCACGAGAAAGATTTCTACGAGTAAAGGAGAGACAGGTGGCCTCTCGCGAGAGAGAGAGAAGAGAGAAGACACAGAACCTCCGAGAGTGCTTGCAGAGCTGTGTCTCTGCACGAGAAAGATTTCTACGAGTAAAGGAGAGACAGGTGGCCTCTCGCGAGAGAGAAGAAAGAGAGAGACACAGCACTCCCTAGAGTGCTCTGCAGAGCTGTGGTCTCTGCACGAGAAAGATTTCTACGAGTAAAGGAGAGACAGGTGGCCTCTCGCGAGAGAGAGAGAAAGAGAGAGACACAGCACCTCCCGAGAGTGCTCTGCAGAGCTGTGGTCTCTGCACGAGAAAGATTTCTACGAGTAAAGGAGAGGCAGGTGGCCTCTCGCGAGAGAGAGAGAAAGAGAGAAGACACAGCACCTCCGAGAGTGCTCTGCAGAGCTGTGGTCTCTGCACGAGAAAGATTTCTACGAGTAAAGGAGAGGCAGGTGGCCTCTCGCGAGAGAGAGAGAAAGAGAGAAGACACAGCACTCCCGAGAGTGCTCTGCAGAGCTGTGGTCTCTGCACGAGAAAGATTTCTACGAGAAAGGAGAGACAGGTGGCCTCTCGCGAGAGAGAGAGAAAGAGAGAAGACACAGCACTCCGAGAGTGCTCTGCAGAGCTGTGGTCTCTGCACGAGAAAGATTTCTACGAGTAAAGGAGAGACAGGTGGCCTCTCGCGAGAGAGAGAGAAAGAGAGAGACACAGCACCTCCCGATGAGTGCTTGCAGAGCTGTGGTCTCTGCACGAGAAAGATTTCTACGAGTAAAGGAGAGGCAGGGCCTCTCGCGAGAGAGAGAGAAAGAGAGAAGACACAGCACCTCCCGAGAGTGCTCTGCAGATGTGGTCTCTGCACGAGAAAGATTTCTACGAGTAAAGGAGAGACAGGTGGCCTCTCGCGAGGAGAGAAAGAGAGAAGACACAGCACCTCCCGAGAGTGCTCTGCAGAGCTGTGGTCTCTGCACGAGAAAGATTTCTACGAGTAAAGGAGAGGACAGGTGGCCTCTCGCGAGAGAGAGAGAAAGAGAGAAGACACAGCACCTCCCGAGAGTGCTCTGCAGAGCTGGTCTCTGCACGAGAAAGATTTCTACGAGTAAAGGAGAGGCAGGTGGCCTTCGCGCGAGAGAGAGAAAGAGAGAAGACACAGCACCTCCCGAGAGTGCTCTGCAGAGCTGTGGTCTCTGCACGAGATAGATTTCTACGAGTAAGGAGAGGCAGGTGGCCTCTCGCGAGAGAGAGAGAAAGAGAGAAGACACAGCACCTCCCGAGAGTGCTCTGCAGAGCTGTGGTCTCTGCACGAGAAAGATTTACGAGTAAAGGAGAACAGGTGGCCTCTCGCGAGAGAGAGAGAAAGAGAGAAGACACAGCACCTCCCGAGAGTGCTCTGCAGAGCTGTGGTCTCTGCACGAGAAAGATTTCTACGAGTAAAAGGAGAGACAGGTGGCCTCTCGCGAGAGAGAGAGAAAGAGAGAAGACACAGCACCTCCCGAGAGTGCTCTGCAGAGCTGTGGTCTCTGCACGAGAAAGATTTCTACGAGTAAAGGAGAGACAGGTGGCCTCTCGCGAGAGAGAGAGAGAAAGAGAGAAGACACAGCACCTCCGAGAGTGCTCTGCAGAGCTGTGGTCTCTGCACGAGAAAGATTTCTACGAGTAAAGGAGAGACAGGTGCCTCTCGCGAGAGAGAGAGAGAGAGAAGACACAGCACCTCCCGAGAGTGCTTGCAGAGCTGTGGTCTCTGCACGAGAAAGATTCTACGGTAAAGGAGAGGACAGGTGGCCTCTCGCGAGAGAGAGAGAAAGAGAGAAGACACAGCACCTCCCGAGAGTGCTCTGCAGAGCTGTGGTCTCTGCACGAGAAAGATTTCTACGAGTAAAGGAGAGGACAGGTGGCCTCTCGCGAGAGAGAGAGAAAGAGAGAAGACACAGCACCTCCCGAGAGTGCTCTGCAGAGCTCGTGGTCTCTGCACGAGAAAGATTTCTACGAGTAAAGGAGAGGCAGGTGGCCTCTCGCGAGAGAGAGAGAAAGAGAGAAGACACAGCACCTCCGAGAGTGCTCTGCAGAGCTGTGGTCTCTGCACGAGAAAGATTTCTACGAGTAAAGGAGAGACAGGTGGCCTCTCGCGAGAGAGAGAGAAAGAGAGAAGACCACAGCACTCCCGAGAGTGCTCTGCAGAAGCTGTGGTCTCTGCACGAGAAGATTTCTACGAGTAAAGGAGA